>NC_136686.1:57399225-58645059 GCF_903797595.1 Erithacus rubecula
ACCTGCTACCAAGAGGCTCCCTGTTGTAAATCAAACAAGCGTATTGGTTGAGCTCCCTTTTTATAGCCATCTTTCTCAGGGCAGTGTTACTAAATACCACAAGATCTAAGAGCTTTCTTGTTTTTTTCTTTCTTCCTTCTTCACTTATTTAGCATCAGTCCCTATTGTTGCCTGAAATTAAATTGCAATTTCATTTTGGATATAGGTTAAGATCACTGGCTATTCAATTTACTTTTCTACCTTACTCCTTTGGCTTAGCCTATAACCCCTGCCACTGTTCAGGATTTTTTCCCACAGACTCCAGTCCAGATTTGTCTGAAGAGTGAATGTGTATGTGAAAACATTCATTGGAAGAAGAAGGTTTTTCACTAGCAACTGCACTTACTTTTATATTTGATGTCTTTGTGGCTATTTATTACCCACCTCCTCTTTCCTTTTGCCACATTTCCATGTTAACATTTTGTTTTCTGAGGTTGGGAGGAACTGTGGGTGTAGGGTGCCACTAGTAAAAGACATGGGTGAGTAAGGCATGAATGCCTCATTCATGCACCCCTGCAGGAGGTGGTCAGACTAAGAAAAATCAAATGTTCAAATGTTCAGATGTGTGCAGCATAGAAAAAGATGTGTGCACCCCCATATATACATCCAGTCCTTCAGGATCCCCAGTCACCAGTCAGCAAACTTCCTTTAAATCTGAGCACCTTTCATGCTAATTCACCATGGTTTTTAGTCCCACATGGAATAGGCTTTTATATTTTCTTACCATTTACTGTATTACAGTAATGATTATTCTATTATTAATAGATTTGGTTCTGCTTTGATTTTTGCTGTAGTTTGCGAGAAGAAAAAAAGCTTCTGGAAAATGAATATGAAAAACTTTCAAAAGAAAAGGTAAGTACAGAACATGAGAAAAGCAATGTTTTATGTTCTGTCAACTAACATATAAAAAATCACTGAAAATATGTTCTCAGTATGTATTTCTATAGTTTACTTAAAATACATAGAATACATAGAAAAATAGATTTTAAAATAAATAGATTTTTATAGGCTACATTATATAATTCAATTTTGATAATTAGGAAAAGCAATAAATAACTGATTCAGAAAATATCTGTATTTTTTTGTTTACTCCAGGAAATGTTTTTTATATTCATCAAGTGGATACTGCAAAAGATAGCTGCAGGTTTTTGGTTCTAGGATGAAAACATGAAAAATACATTTGTAGTCATAAGTCCTGAGTAATATATGTGGCTTTTTTGGAAATAAAAATGCTGTTAGTATGATAGAAGATACACACATATGGTAAAATATACATTTCAAATCTTATCACTAAAAATGTCATCATCATTCAATGTTAGTGAGTCTATGTTATCAGAAGCCTGCAAAATGTAAAAGGGAAAATAAAATTAATCTGATCTTTTATTTCATTTTTAAAGAAAGACAATAAAATTAAACGATTGAAAGAAAATTGTGATGAGCTCAGCAAAGAAGTAATCCAGAGGAAAGCAGAAATTGATTCAATAAAAGAAGCTGTTTTATCCAAGCAAAAGATGATATTAACAGATGAGGAAGAAATGGAAAAGCTTCAGGAGATGCAGACCTTTTTAAAAGTAACACAAAATTAATTGTTCCTCTGTAGCTGTGAGTGTGTGTGCGTGTGTGTACGGGCACGTGTTACCCAAAGGAGCAGTGAATCTTCTGGATGTTGTCATTCCAAATTAATTATGTCATTACATTAAATATTAGACCATTTCCCAATAGGTGTGAAACATGCTGCTGTGCCATATCCTTATTACTCCTTTAGAAAGTACTAACAGTCATGGTTTTGATTAAAAAGTGGTTTCTATAAAGACATCTTCGTTATGTTGTGTTATTGTAGATTGCTCTGATTACAGTTAATGCAGATTTACACTGAGAATTAAAAGCATACCTGGGTCTAATTCTTTCCATGGTATAAATGGCATAATAAGATTAATATTAATAATATTAAAGCATAATTTTTATCTTGAAGACATACTAAAATTGTAAACATCAATGTTTAGTTTTAAAAGTGGCAGCTACAATTCTCTGGGAAAAGCTCAAGTAATTCCAAATGTTTCCTACTGATTTTCACAGCAGTTCTAAATGAATATTACTGCTATGAAAACTCATCAGCTTTTGAGGCTATTAATCAAACCTTTGTGTTTTGTTACTAGGCTGAGCTAGTTAGGATCCTTGGTGTTCCAAAGCAACTTGCAAAAGAAACTGAGAAGTTGAATCAGAAAAAAATGTATGTTTTTAAAATATAATTCTATATACATGAATATATATATGTATGACTTCTTCTCATCCCTTGGCTATACAAATGATTGAGGATGGTTGTTGGTTAAAATTAGGATCAATATTTAAACTAATACTTCCTTGAAACACCTATTTTACTGTTAAATTTCTCAGGTTTAAAACTTTTGTTATGGTTTTCTTCTACGTTTTCCTCACTACTCTGCTTAATGCAACTCTGCCATCATAAATCTTAAGAAGTTTGCCCTATAGTGTTACAGAGAAACAATTTCTAAAACCTACATTGTGCAGATTGCTATTAATGAAATATTTAAATTAATCTTTATATTTGTGTCACATCACAGAATAAACTAACCAGAGTTCCCAATCTTAGGAGGAATATTCAGAAGTGTCACACCCATGTACCTAATAATGTTGACAGAAATCAGTTTACTAGAACTCTTTTTAATACTGTCATGGTGCTAAGCTGTCAGTTATCCCCATGTCTATCTGCAATTTTATTGTTGGCCTATGTTGGAATTTGAAGGTTTTCACTGTCTGCTTTAACAAATATTTAACATATATTGTTGTGAAATTATTTTGTATGTCCACAAAAAATGGCAACTTAGATTTTTTTTCTTTTAAATATGCATGTAGAATATTTAATCCTTACTGCTTTGATTAAATATATCCACAGTGATGCAGAGAAGAAGAATGAAGCCCTTAATGACCAAATAGAAGAACTGAATAGAGCCCTGAAAGCCACTGAAAGAAAGACTGAAGAGATTTTGCAAGAAAAAGAAGTAGTAATGAAGGAATGGGATGAGAAACAAACTTTGATACAAAAGAATGAACGAGAATGCAATGCTTTGACAAAATCACTGGAAATTGGTGCAGAGAAGGAGATGGCTGTCCTATCAGACAGGTTAGCATAAGGGACACGAGCCACATGGAAGGAGCAAACAATTCTCTGTTCTCAGAAGTCTATTTTTTTTTCTGCAGTTGCTTCTATTTTCAAGTTTTATGCTGCAACCAGTGCAAATTATAAATGATAAAGCTTGGTTTTCACTTTAGAAATGTTTACATAAAAATTTGGAATCTAGGATTTGTCTTGAAGAAGGACATTAAAAAGCATAAGCGTTTGATAAAATCCTGTGAGATTTTGCTCTTCAAGGTGAAATATTTTAGAGGATTTCTCTCATTAGTGCACGTATTTTCTTTCCTGTGTAATCCACTGAAAGTAAATTGAAGAAGAATAAAATATGTCTGTATTTTCATTTTCAAATGAGGATCATAGATATCTTCATGTAGTTCTGAATTTCTGTGGGGATTGGTTAATCATCTCTTTAATATCCCCTTCAATTATGATTTTATATTTACTTGGTAAAGTAAAATAAACTGTTAGGTTGAAGGTAAGCTTCCAGTGTTTCCTCCTTTGCAGAGGGGAGTGTATAGTTGTAATTCTGGCCATATGCTCAGCAATAGGGCTTTTGCCCTTAAAGTTTTGTATTAAGGGCCCATGGTATCTTATTTTTAAATGTTACCTCATACTAAAAAATGTGTTTACTTCTTCGTATATGTATAGATTCCCTGATATTTTTAGCATATTTAGAACAGACTGTGACACTTCACTGACATAATTAGGGTACTGCCATGTTTTTAGATAATTTTTTGTCAGCAGTTTGTTAGTTTGTCTTGCTGATCCATAGTGATGAGGTACTCTAAACCCATTAAAATGGTCGTGTCTGTTTACATATATGTCTTGATTAAGCTACCTGCTACTAAAATTCCGTGTCTTTCTATACAGACAAATTCTGGAAAATAATTTGAATAAATGTGTCTCTGAGAACAAAAAGCAGCAAGATATTCTCAGTCACCATCAAACACAGAAGGATAAAGAACTGAAAAATCTAAAAAAGTTAGAGTTACAACTCAAAGGGATTTGGGATTCCTTGGAAGGAGATAAGGCAAAGTATAAAAGACTCAAATCAGAGGTCTGTATGAATGCATTGATCATATAGATTGTAAATTTTCTTGTAAGAAATACTTCTATGAAATCTCTTGACAGTCCTCCAGGAGGAAAGGGGTTCCTCATTTCCTCCTTGCTTTAGTATTTCACCCACTCCTCTTTCAATAATGCTTTACTCTTTTCTGTTTTAGTTAGTCTTTTGACTATGGTAATTTTAAAGGGAAGCACCATTCTGCTTGTGTATTCAAATAATTTTCTTTCTTTCCTTCTTCCAATTATTTCTTAAAAATTTATTTTGTCTATAAATTTTGTATCATTTTCTTCTCTCACTACTGGTTCTTCCATTCTCTCTCTTATTTATATTTTCTTCTGTACTTGCTCCTTGCTCAGTCCAGATTTTGAGTCATATAAAATTAATTGTGTTTAGTCAAGTGAATGGTTTTTTCACAGCATTTAATGTTTCCTACCTTGACACTGTCCTTCAAATTTTTCTTGGTCCTTCTAAGCAATTCAGGACAGAAAATAGTCTTACATAGTTGTAAAGTTTTTAAAAACAGCTATACATATCAAAACTCATATATATTTATTTTAACAACTCCAATTATCACTTGACAATATTTAATATTATTAAAAATATTTTTTTGTCTCCCTTGAAATTCCTCCTGAATTCACATGTTTATTACCTTGTAATAAAACTCACCTGGGAGGAGAGGAAAGCTCTATAACCACACTACAAAGTTTTAGATTGAATTTCCTGAAATAATGATTAAAGGGCTGACTCATATTCCAGACTTTGATCTTAGAGCTTAAAGTAAAAAGCTTAAAGCTTCAGTATCAGCTAAGAGAATCTGGGAGATGGTATCTTTGCATGTTTCCATTGAGGAAATGTTCCTGGATGGAGAACCACAATTGTTTAAAAACATGTAATGCTAAAATCAAATGCCATAACTCACAAGCAGCTGTGGTTAGAGTTCAGAGTCTGGGGTGAGATCCAAACCCAGCCCAGCCCAATTCCTTCACCCTGTGGAAGGAAATCACCTTGTATGTGTCTTACAAATATCATCATCATGAGGAGTAGGTGAAAAGGAATGCCATGAGAGACAGCAGTGGAATTCTAATCAGTATGTTACTCCAGCAGCTGTAGGATACTACTCTAATGCAAATAGGCCACAGCAATAGAGTTGTTTTAGCCCATCTTCCCATGCTCAATGTTTACTCTGATTCCTTTCCTGCTCTGTTAGAGGAGCAAATGTGAAATCACTGCTCCTCTGCAGGGCTGCCAATTGAAATACAATACTGCAGGTAGGGAAGAGTCAATTGGCCAGCTTGATTCTGTTTGGCCTTTGCTATATTGGGACAGTTTTAATTTGTAAAACTTGGGATCACACCAAGCAAAAATTAAAAACCAGTATTTTAAGTAGATAAAATTTCTTTAACTACTTAAAACTTTTCTAAAACTACTTAAAACTTTTCTAAAACTACTTTAACTGCATTTATTCATTGTGATTCAAAGTGAAAGAAAACCACAAGAATTAATTGTTTGTATAAATATGTGATTGCAGAAGCAGCAGTACATCAATATGCTTCCCCAAATTTCTTCTTTTGAATCATATGCTAAGTGCAGAATGACTGGTTTGTAGAATAAGGAAATTACAGGAACACTTCCTTCAAATGTGTTTTTCTCGTTAGCAAGTTGTGAAAGGTCAGCTATTGCTAAACACCAGCATTGTGTGTGAAAGAGAACTGCTGCTCCTCTCCATGTGGACCTTCTCTTTGGTCAGGCCAATGCAGAGACAGCCAAAAGTGCCTAAGTTTAGCCCTGTCTTACATGAACAAAAGTCCTGAGCTTTTTTACCTATACATAGCAGAAGTGATAACTAATATAAGTTTCACAGAAAAGCTATTTTTGGTCCTAACACAAGACTAAACTCACTTTCTTAGCGACTTAGTGACTTAGGCTTTACTGACATTTTAGTAAACCTAATCAAACCAAATCTCAGAGCTGGCAACTGCAGCTTAAGTAACTCCACACTTTGGCCTTTACTGTGGCTCTTGTTTCCCTTTCCCATAAAGCAAGTGAACAGCATTTAATTTTACAATACTATCACTGAAGTGAAAGTAACAAGTGCAAAATATCTACCTATCAGGATTGATTTATAATGTTTTGAACTCTAACATCTGGTTGAGATCTGAGCAAGATATCACAGGGTTATGTGTATTGTCTTTGAACATCTTCCAGGTGTGTTGTTAAATATAACTTTTTTCCCATTCACAAGAATTACAGATTTGCAATTTGAATCATTTGGGTTGGAAGGGACCTTAAAAGGTCATTTTGTCCAAACTCCTGCAGTAGGCAGGGACACCTTCATCTAGATGAGGTTAGTCAGACCTCAGTCCAACCTGGCCTTGAATGTTTCCAGAGACAGAATGTTTTCTCTGGGAAACATGTGCCTGTGTTTCACTACCCTTGATGAACAAAAGTCTTGCTTTTATCTAATCCTCCCTTTTTTATCTTAAAATTAATATCCTTTGTCCTGTCAAAACAGGTCCTGCTAAACTGTTTGTCACCATCAACTACACAGAGACAATAGATGCCTTCATAGTTAGCCTGATGATTTCTTTCTTTCTTTCTTATAACCATAAAGAATTTTTAAGTGAAGTTAATCACAGTAAGGCCAGTACAGCTTTTTGGTTTACAAGTGATATCATGTAAGTAGCTGTAGGGAGATTGATCAGATATATTTTAATCAGAGGTAGGTTTTTTTATGTATTCCTCCACATACTTAATGTTAAAATCTGATTGAATAAATGAATTCTCCCATAATGTACATGAAAAAAAATACATACATGTATGTGGTTTTAGCTTTGACTTTTTAGAGTCTAATGAAAATCCTACTGTAGTGACAAAAGGAAAAAAAATGTGATATCATGCAGATGTCTCTTTTTTTTTCCTTTAGTAAGTTCAGAATTTCACTCTGAAAATCCTCTGTGAATTTAGGTGACATTTTTAAGTACTCTTTCTGTGTTTATTGTTTTTTAAATGACAATTGCTGAAAACCATAAACCTTCTAAATTCATGAAGTTTAGTGTTCATAGTTCTTGAAAGAAAAATTTTAGAAACTTCAACTTGCTGAGGAGCTCTACTCAATGAAGCATTCTTGTACTAGTGATTATAAGAGGAGGGAAATTTAGTTTCTTAATTTGTGTAGCTACTTCCAATATTTTATATTTTCCTCATTTTTTGTTTGCATCACTATGTGCTTGGTTTATTTTTGTAGGCAGAAAGTAACTCAAAAAAAAATGCAGTATTATTAGAAAGACGACAAGAACTGCAGGAGGAGATTGAAACAATCAAGAGAGGTTTAGCTGAACAGGTGCTGAGTTCTGCTTTCTCATATTTTATCATTTTGACAGTCAGTTTTCTATAATGAGAATAAAGGGACTGTTTGAAGAAAAAAATAATAGGAGTTTCTAGCTGCAGCTTTCTGGTGAGAAAATGCAATATTCTTTGTTTAATTTTAAAGACCACTTGTCTTTCATTTTTAAAAACATTTTTTGTGTTACTGACCACATACTAGAAGGTAGAAAGCAAATATACTTTCTAGTTTAAGTCTTTCTGAATGTTATTGATGACACTGCAGCTAGAAATGTATTGTTATAGATTTCCTTTGGATATAAAAACATGTCTTGTTGCAACAATAAAAACTGATCATTTGTACATTAAGATTTTTCATCTTCACAGTTCTGTCATTTGTGGATGTCTGTCTGTACACAGCACAGCCACACAGTGTGCAAATGCAGATCCATGCATTACAAGAGCATTAGTACTTGCACTACATAAATGACTTTTCAGGAAGCAATCTATTTCAAACATATATTCTTAAGGTCAAACCACCTTGTCTTTTTACCCTTATATCCATTTTCTTTGTGTGTTTTGTTCAAATTCATGAACATTGTCAGGTGGGAATCCACTTGTGTTTGGATCCATGTGCATTCCAGTACCTACATGTCATTCATTGGGATATGTAACTTGTGTGCCATGGACAGGCATGTGGTCAGTGAAGCCTAGGAAGCTTCTATTCACCTCCTCCTGAAGACCTGACCCTGAACTAACTTAAAGATTATGTAGCTATAAAGATCCATTCTGTCCAGTGGACAATAGCCTAAAAATGTTAGGAAGAGAAAATGCTCCTAGGTGCTAATATATTCTGAAATTTTAATATATGGATTTTGCATAGTGTTTTAAAGCAATAATTTATTACCGTTTTAAATCTATGTAGTCTGTATATTTGTTTATGTTGCAGATAAACCCAAAGTATTTCCAACTTTGGGTTTGCCAACACAGATATGTTGTTGCATTAGGATTTAAATTTAATCTTCTCTAGGAAATGATATCAGATACGGATGCCCGCATGTTAGAAGAATGCCTTGCTACAGAACACTTGCTCTTCAAAGAGCAGGAAAAATACAGAAATGAGTTATCCACACTTACACAGCTGGTTTGTCTCAGAGCTGATGAGAGGCAACTGAAATGCAGGAATGTTCAGAAAGCCAAGGTAAAAAATTATATATTTGATAGACTGATCAAAAGTAGCAGTTGGTATAGGGAGAGACTAAATTACTACTGAGGTGAGCCCTGTGGACTCATTTCCCACCCTAGTTTTGAAGTTCCATCAGAACATTGGAGACTCACAATACTGTGATGTTTTATTGGCAATTTGTGCAGTAAACTAAAATATGATTCCTTAATTGAAATAAAGTATTTGAAAGGGCATTTAGAGAGTGCCCCAAGAAGGGCAACAAAGATGTGAAGGACCTTGGGAAGAGGCTGTGTGAGGAGTGGCTGAGGGCACTTGGTCTGTTCAGCCTGAGGAGAGACCCCACTGCAGTTACAGCTTCCTCATGGGGGGAAGAGGAGGGGCAGACACTGATCTCTGCTCTGTGGTGACAGTGACAGGACCTGAGGGCATGGCCTGAAGTTGTGTCAGGGGAAGGTTTAGGTTCAATATTAAGAAAAAGTTCTTCCCTCACAGGGTGGTTGGGCACAGGTGAACAGGCTCCCCAGGGCAGTGGTCAAACACCAGCCTGGCAGAGTTCTAGAAGTGTTTGGGCAATGCTCTTGGGCATGGTGTGACTCTTGGGAATGATGCCATGCATGGCCAGGGTTTGGTCTGGGTGATCCTGGTGGGTTCCTTCCAACTCAGCACATTTTATGATTCTGAGAATGTGATTTTCTTTCAAGCCCATGGGATAAAATGAACAATTTGAAAGAAAGAGGAAGAATAGCAGACATCCTCACCTGAGATTCTCAGAAGTAAAATTCTTTGTTTAACTCTGGTTTATTTTACAAATATATGGACATTAGAAGATAAACTGAACTACTACTCATTCCATAGTGAGGCAGGAATTTCTACCTTCCTGTTACATTTCAGGGCATAAATAATTATATTGATTTAGAGAAAGAAGGAAAGAAAACTTTCCTTATGACTAGTCATTGTATTTGCTGCCTGCATTTTTCTGGCATGATGTGTGCTGTGATGTCACACAGAATCTACTAAATACCAAATTGCTATATGGGAACAAGGTACTGATGTTTCCAAAATATATGGCTGTAATCAGATAAATTAGATAAGCAACTCTTCTACCATCTTGGGAAACTCTGTCTATAAAAATAAACAAACATGTCAGGCTTTGTACCTCCAATAAAATCAGTCCATGAACAAATAAAACAAATAAAATAATACCAATTCAGGAACACACAGACAAGCCCAAAGTTGCAACCCTTCATCCACCAGCTTTCCCTAATACCAATCTCCTCCTCCTGATACCAGTGGGAGAGGAGAAAAGGCCTGTTGGTTTAAGATTGATGGCCCAGGCTACACAACTGGAATCAAAAGATCCAGAAACTGGATGCAATTCTGCTCAAACATCAGTGATTGCTTAAAAGTCAGAACTGAGTAAAAAAAGAAATTTTATTTTTAAAAGTACCATTTCAATGGTTCATATGCCAAATAATTATATAATGATGGACCTGACAGGCTGATCAGTAGAAAGAGTGGGACTCCAGAGAAAGGGAATCAAGCATTTAAGATGCAGCATCAAATCATCTACATTACTAATAGTAATTGTAAACTTAATATAAATGGAAAAACTGTGCTTTTTATGTTGTTGTAATAAAAACATTTCATTATAATAAGAAAAAGTTCTTATAATAATGTCTCCTCACTGTCTTTTTCTCATCTAAGAATTGCTCTGGGTAATTTCATTGAAGGCATTTCTGTAATATATCTAAAGTACTTACTAAATTTAATTTAAATTTCAGATTCAACTCCAAAGTATTGTTAAGGAACTAAAAAGAAAGGATCGTGAACTAATCATCTGTAAAAAGATGAAAAGAGAAATGCAAAAAGAGTAAGAAAATAATAACAATATGTTATCTAAAAAACTTTTCTAAAGCAACTTTTATTCAAGTAATGTATGCATAAAATGCTAATAATTATTTCTTTCACACATCTCATTTTTTCAGACTCCAAGGATTTGCTAGGATGTTTGATTTAATGCAAATTGAAAAGGAGAAATGTATGCAGTTGATGCGTATTGCTCAGTGGAAAGCAAGGGAAAGCGAAAACCGGGTGAAATTGCTAGAAAATAATTTAGAAAATTTAAGGAATGCTGTTATAACCAGGGAAAGGTGAGTTTAAAGTACACTGTAGTTCACAATTATAGAAATTTAAGACTGGAAAAAATCTTAGGAGGGAATTTATTCCATCTTTAATGATGTCCACATCATCCTTGATAGTTAGTATTCTGATTTTTTAAATCTGATTAAAGCAAAGGCATTCAGAAACACTCCTCTATAATCTGTTCCAATTTCTTACCCCACTAACACTCCACAACTGGCTTGGGCATCACTGCTTGTCAGAAAGTAGTTTTGGAATTTGGCCACTCTCTCACTTTCCCATCCTTTATATCACAGTTCTGGATCTCTCAGGTTTTGCATTATAATCGTGTTTCATTCAACATGAGCAACACTGTGCACTCATATTTGCTGTCCTTAGAGAAAAAGAGGTCTGACATGTGATTCCCTAATGAAGTGATGCATGGGAGTATTAAATGAGTCACTAGCTAGAAATGTGGCTGTCTAATTATGAAATTAGAATAAATTTGGGATTTTGGTTCAAATTTACACTGTCCTTTATTAAAAAACATTTATTTCAGATAAAATGTGGTTTCAATTTTCAGACAATCTTAGACAAAATGAATGGTTACATTCACAGCAAAGATAATGAGGCAGAATAGCTGGTGCTTGTGACTCTCTTTTTTCCTAGACCATTATATAGTGGGGATATATTTTTGTCATTCTAGTGATGAAATTCTGCAATATGGACAGAATTACAATGTCTTGCAAATCTGTACTTGGGCAAGTAGGGAGACAGTGAATAGCCAACTGTGTAAGCAAAACAGGAAAACCAAAATTGAGTAGTTAAAAAGAACTTGATTTTTCAAAAGTTCATTATTTGGTGCCAAAAAATTGCTCAATCAGACAAAGAATACACTAAGTTTGGGTATTTTTAGGCCTTTCCAGTTGATGAAATAAGGGGGGAAATGGCTAATAAGACATAAATTTTGTATAGATATCAGAAATATACAAATATTATTATTGATGTCTCTACTCAGTACAGATCCAACAGGTATTTTGGGCTCTGCAAAAGTAGATTTTAAAACTAGTCAGAGGTATTGAATTTTCAGTAACTCTCTTGCCTATGAAAAATATTTTAATCCCAGTAGTAGACTTTAGTGTCAGTACCACTGATTTCACTGCAACCTATGCAATTTGGAGGACAGAGTATCAGTCTAAGTAAGGCAAGAAATTTTCAGAAAAATATTTAAAACACATTGCATTTCTGCAATACTGTTATACTTTCAGTCTGAAGCTTGTCTTACAGAAGTTTAATTAAACTCAGTAATACCTTGTGATACTCAAAGTGTTATGCATGTGGGGGAATTGAAAAAAAGCAGCTCCCTGCCCTGTATAGAGCAAATCAGCAATTTAATGATGGAGCCCATGAGGGAAAGATGATATTTCATCTGCAGGTCTGTATTTTAACAGGACACTTTGCTTTTCCTTTCACTGCCTCTTTTGTACTTGGACATTAATATCTTCCTGGTGTTGATAAAGTTGTGTCTCAATCCAGAAGTGATAACACACATCAAATGAAATTATTCTAAATTCTGTGTTGTGGGATAGTCAATAGTCCATTTGGTGACAAGAATTTGCCTTTTAAATGAGAGACCATCATCCAGGGATCAACAAGGATGCTGGAAATAATGAGATCTGTTCTTTATTTGTATGTGATCTTGTTACTAACCTCCCACTATGGTCTGGGGATTTTATTTATCAATTGGGCAATCTAATAATTTTCTTTCTTGAGTTAATGTTGTGATACATTGTTTTATAAACAATAGATTTGGAGAACTTTGAGTGGCAAAATACTTTAAGTATTTTAATTTAAATAATAATTTATTTATTTTAATTTATGTATTTTAATTTAAAATATAATTTAAATCTTTTTATTTAAATAGAATGGCAGGATTTCTATACATTAAGACTTTTAGTCACAGTTTATTCCTATGCTCTAAAACTTTATTTTTTATGGGCACTTCAGCTACCTAGTAGAGAATAAAAGAGCTATAGTGCAGTGTTCCCTATATAGCAGTTTTCTTGAGCCAGAATCCAGTTCTTTTCAAGCTGGAAAGAACTTGAAAAAAAAAAAAAAACCTGCTCTCAGAGAGTCTTTCTTCTTCTTGTAAAGCTTCTATGAAGCAGAGACATAGAGGAGCCCTTGTGTGCTTGAGAAATAAATTTAAGCTTTGCTTTTAATTGCTGAATTTGGTTTCAAATTGAAAGGACTAAAAACATTCCCATATTTTTGTTATGTTAAAGAAAATTGCAGGAAGAACATCTGAAGATTAAAAAGAATGAGAGAACAAAAGCGTTGATCAAAAAGGATTGTAGCAAAATTGTACAAGAGATGCTAGACCTTAAAGAAAAGGAAAAGTATTTGAATATTGACAGACTTACCACTGCAGCCACACAGATGGAAGAGGAAATTTTGCAGCTACGCAAAAATTATGAAAGAGCTATTAATCAAAAAAATGAGAGGTACATTTGTAAATTTGTAAAATCTAAGGTAGCATTTAATTTTGACATTCATGAAGCAACAATATTTTTCAATTTATGAGCACTCCTCATTAGGATTGCTGAAGTCTGTGGCACTGCAATGTTGCACTGACCAGTCCCCCTCTCTGCACTGCCAGTGCTGCTCTGCATTGTGTGGATGCTTCTCACTGGTGATCATGCTCACACTTCAGAACTATTACTGAAAAAATATTCAGTAGCTTGGCTACTGAATGCCTTGAGAACTTGTAACCTCCTGCTCTGTTTGTGCATTTTGCATAGATAAGGAATCTGCAAAAATGCAGATTATCTTGCTCTCTCTGATCCTAATCCAGTCTGGGAGGCCAGAAGACCTTAATAATTATGTCAGAGACAAAAGTCACCTTTCCAAGAGTTTGTTTTCTGATTTCCATACTGCAATTATTTTGTTACTGATTCAAAATGCTGTCATTCGATTAAAATAGTATTTGTGAAAGCCTCATAAATTTTGACAGATTATTATTGTCTTTTAAGATCACTTTTTTATGTTATTGAATGGAATATACTGAATATTACTCTTTTTTTTTATTATCTTTAAATTTTGGTTTTATTTCAGTGGCCTTTTGCTCAGAGAACGAGAAGAAGAACTAGGATTTTTGTATGAAAGAATAAACAGGCAAGAGGTGTTGTGTAGAAACGGACATATTAAGATGCAAGTTATGGATGAAAAGATCAGTTTTCTGAAGCTGAAGGTAGCTGAGAAAAAAAGAGAGATTAAATTGTGTTTTAAAGAGCTCACAGTGAAGAATGCCCTGGATGCCCAACTGGGGAGACTTCAGACACAGGTTGGTGTTAAAGGAAGCCTTTTCTTACTATCATTCTGTATTTTAAAATGCAAGGTGATTTCATAGAAAAAAAAGTATCTGGATGTACAAGGTTTATTAAAACAGTGAGTTTAGTAATACACCTGTCCAGCAAAACACTGATACATGTTTTTAGCTTCACATATGTGAGTTTCTATGCTTATGTGTGACTGGCCGATGCCCTTTCTTTCACCCATGCCAAATGTTTCCTCTGGGTATGGAATTCCAGCTAATCCACCCCACAGCCTGAAATGTCAGTATGACTAAGCTGGAGAATGGGAGTCATGGGGGAAAAATGGGACTGTAGATAAAATTTGTTAAAACTGTATTGATGGAGTAGGTGGAGGGGTGGGAGATACACTTAGGCCATCAAATTTCTAAAATAATAACTCAATTCACACTTGACCCTGAGCCTACTCTGGAAACTCTGCTGCCTACAATGATATAATCCTCATATATTTTCTTTTACGGAAAAACAGTGTAAGTTTTAGTTCTGGTTACAAAATAGCATTAAGCAGCTAACAAACTGCAGTGCTTGGGACATTCTTTCCTTGCTTTCTGAAATGGCTCATTTACTTTGACCTTATCTCCAGATGGTCATTTTTCCCCATACATACTCTGTTAGTGCCTGCACAAAATCATAAATGGGGGCATACCATTGCCTTTCACACTCCCATCAGTGGGAGCTGTGGCTCACTGTTTAATGGTGCTTTGCACTATTCTCTTACTTCTGGCCTTTTGAAGATATTATATGCTCTGCTACAAGAATAAAACATAGTACATGTTTTAAGACCTCATGCAAATCATGCCCCAAGGAACTTTGCAGGGCCATCACATATTTAAACAACAAACTGAAGCAGTATTAAAAAAAAACAACAAACCCTAAAGGAAAAAAACCTAAAAAGATCCCCAAGTTTTCAGCTAAGATTTAAAATGAGACCAAGAGTCACTGAGTAACAAAATACAGATGATTTTTGTGAACTGACAGAGTCAATCATGAAACTTTGCTTTTTCTGTTCTGAATTCCTGCAACTTTCTCCTTTGTAATGATAGTTCATGTGTAAATCCTTGTTAAAGGGAGGCTATTGTTGGAGGGCTTTAAATCTTTTTGCAATGTTGACATAAAATTTAAAAGTAGGAAAATACAGAGTGGTGTGATATTATGCATGCAGTAGTCTTAATAACTGTTCCCAAGTCAGGGTTTTTCCAGTGAACAATGGCAAAAATCAAATTTATAAATCTTAAAAATTTAACTAGATACTGTTATTACTGAATATCACATGGCTCAAACTGGCTGTTAACTCATTCCTCTCCTTATGCTCCACCATTCCTGCATTAATATTCTTGCTCCCACTGCCAATAGGAATTAAGTCCAATGAGAAGCAGTTTCAAATTGTTTCGTTTTATCTCCATGATTTAAATAAAAAGCATGAGCCTGAATCTGAATGTGAATGTGAATTGCCAAATTCACACTGCTGGTTCCTGTGCTGATTACAGATTTGCTCCCATGTTGAAATCTGACTCAGCTTCTGTTCAGTTATCAGGGTTACAGACTGGATTAGGCAGGCTGAACCCTCTACCTGTGTACCTTGTGCCTCCTTCAGTCTTCAGCAATACCAGACCTCTTTGGAGCAAGTGCTAGTAACATGGACTAGGTATTGTCATTATCAATGAAAAAAATTAAAATCATAAAGACTTGCAGACTGCAAAAACTGACCCATAATCTCAGCAGCTGTGGTGCCCATTGGGAAGGGGAAAAGCCCAGATCAGGGCTGTGTGCCAATTCAGCAAGAACAAACACTTCACCTGGGTCTTCCACATTCCGCATGAGCTGCTTGATCATCAAAGTGATGTATGTTCCACTCGTATGCTTTCATCAGAAGCTGCCTATTTCCACAAAACATTGGTGAACAGTTAAGCTAAAAAAAAATACTATCATCTGAAGCAAGGCCAGACCTCTTCTAAGCAAATGCAAGTAACATGAACTAGGTAGACTTGTTAACATCAAGGTAAAGATTTTAAAATAGAAATACAGGCACCTCTTTACACAAAAAGTACCTGGTGAGACTGTAAGGTGGTTTTCTCTGGGCATAAAACTATGTAACTTTTAATGGGGATTGCACATCAAGGGATTGTTCCTGCTGACTGAAGTGACCCATAAAATCTAATCTACCTTCATGCATCAATGAGAAATACTTAGCATTAATCATTAATTAGTCCAACACATAGACCTGCTGAGCTGTCATGGTGCTGTAGATGAGATTTTCATGCCTTAGAGCTCAGGCAATGTACAAGGACTCTCAGTTTATTTGAGGTATTTGGCAACAACATTTGTCCAGGTTTTAATACATGAAAATCTCAGACTATATCATCACATCACAGAATAATGGGACTAGTAGAGAGATAAAAGTTTATCTAGGCAATCTGCTCCCACACCAGCATTGGATTACCAATCATTCCTGAGAGGGCTGAGCTGTGCTTTCAAGCCACCACTGAGAAACAGGTTTCTCCAAGCAAGCTATCCCAGTCTTTCCTTAACAGTGGAAAAATTTTCTTGATCTTTGGCCTGGATCTTTCTCGCTGTGGTGTAAGAATATTGGTTTGTATTCTGTCCTCCAGGGACATGACAAACAGACCATTCTTTTCCTTTCTGCAACATTTCATGTTACTGGAAGGACATTAACCATGTTCCTCTCTCATCCTTTTGCTAAGCTACACAACCTTATTTCTTTCAATCAGCTCTTAAGAGATTTTCCTTAGATCATTCTTTTTATATAAAAATCAAAATGTATGATACCTACTATTTTTCATCCATACACCTGTGAAATTATCACAGTAGACATTGATCTGGTTTGGCATGACTCAACACACCCATGGTGGCTGTCATCCCCGTCTTTTTTCTCTTCTTGATGTCGACAAAGAAAACTTAATTATGTGTTCCAGATTTATTCTTCAGAAAGTGGTTATCTATGGTTCCATGTCTTCATCTGAGTCCTACCCCCATTTTTTAAAATAGGTCTTGTATTTGCCCCTTGTTAGTGCTGTACATACCTCACCTACCTTCTGAGATTTCAAAAAGAGCACCTGAGTCCACTTTTGCAGGCCAGTTGCTTTATCTAGACAATTCCTCCTGTCTGATTATAGTCCAACATAGAAATGCCTCTCTTCTACAGTCTCTTCCCTGTATCAAATCCCCTCTAAGAAAGAAAGGAATTTTTTTAATTTTAAGACTTAGAATTTCTTATAACTCAGATAACCTTTTCCAAAGAAAACACTACAAATAAGTAAAAAAATAAAGAAAGATGCCTGTAGCCGTGTTACTTAAGCAGACACAAAATAGCATGGTTACTTCTAAACATACTTTGATACTTTTGGATTGGCTTGCATCTGGTCACTTCCAATTCATATTGCATTTAAAAGCAAGGATAGTATTTACATCTAACTTGAAACTTTTTAATGGCTTTTGGACTGCAACAGTCCTTCTCTAAATTAACTATTCAGTCCTGCAAAATGTTCCTTGGTGAGCTGCCCCTAATCTCATTAAGATACCACTGCCTCCAGCAAGGCATTTCCCCTGAGTTGGTGGTGGAGAAATTTGGCCCCAGATAGAAAAGAACACTGGAAGCATAGCTGCATCCTGCTGTTTGTGCTGGCCCTGCTTTTACATTCTTCCATTCTGTGTATTTTTGGGCTTGAGTTCTAGTTATTTGTTAGCAAAACACAGCTTTCAGTACCTAGCTATGTTCAGAATCATGGTATGCTGAGAAAATTGTTCATTTTGCTCATCTAAGGTTTTTACTTTAGCTGCTTTTAGATCAAGTGTACAGGAGTGAGTTGTGTGGTGCTTTTTTACAAGGAAAATAAGTATTTAAGTGTTTTGGTAATGTTCCACTGGCACCTGAGAACATCTATCAGTTTCCTCTTTTATAATTAAATATTACTTGTTAACTTCCAGTGACAAACCTCATCCTGGCAACATCTAAACATTTGCTTCACATTTTGGTGACTGTTCATAACTTTGAGAGCCTGGGACTGCTTACTTCCTTAATCAGTCATCACCTGCAGTGGATGGTGAGCATTTACACTTGGGTAGTGTTATGTCAGTGCTAACAGCTCACTGACAGCCAGCCAGGTGCACATCAGAGCACACAGCCCCACCACTGCCAGTCTTACAAGTCCAAACATGAAAAAATAGCCCCAGTCACTCCTTTAGTGAGTATTTACACTGGGCCTGGATGTCCCTCTAGCATGTTCTGGGAAGCATTATTCCATGGGAAGGTCTCACATGGGAAAGGTCAAGGAACACCTGCCTCTGTGAGTCCCAAGGGTACCTCATTGCTCAGTGTCACCACTGAGTCACTTCAGGACACATGCCTGGGAATGTTAGTATAGGATGAGACCTTCAGTGCAGACCAGAAGGGAAGCAGGAGCTATTGTATTCCTAAGGATAAAAACTAAAAGGTAGTCTGAGAACCAAGAAACAGGTGGAACTCAGTCTCTGTCAAACAGCAGGGTTTCCTCTGCTCTGCAACTGTCACACTGTAGTTCTCTTTTAAAGGAAACTTTTTAAATGGCTCATAATTTTATGTTACCCACCCTCCTTCCCAGTAAAAGGAAACCTTTTCTGTTAAAGTCTCCAGACCAAGATCAGGGGATAAGTTTGGTGGGAATGAATAACTGTTGAGGCTCTTTGTTTGCTAGTATTCCCAATGCAGGGACAAGATTAAACAGCTTGAGGAAAACCATGGTGATGCCACAGATGAGAGCAGAAAGCAAGAAATGGGAGGGAAGGACCCATCTCCACCTGAGCTGCTAAAAAGGATTGAACAGGTAATGTCACTTCTCATAGCACAAGCTATGCTTGACCTCTTTTAGAAAAGGAAAATAGTGCCTTTTATTTTTGAAATAAACTCTTTGTAGGAGGAATCAAAATAATTATGATTGGCTATTTTGAACTCCAGCCTAGCATCTACTTTCCAAGTCAACTGGACATGGGACATTTTGACTTCTTCCAGGAGAGGCTGGGGAGGGGGAGCTCTGTGAGGTGCCCTTGGCTCTGCAGCATCCTCTGCTGACTCCATTCCCATCACTGTCACTTCAGTGCAGAAGGCACCTCACTAGGGGAAGGCACAGAAAAGGCAGCAGAGGGAGATAAATGCAGAATAATAAACTGCTAACAAACAGGCTTGCCAGTCTGCTAACTGGCCATGAGCTGTTTCACCACTATCCATGGGCTGTGAGCAGGAGGCAGACCTGCTATCTTCTTCACAAAATCTGCCTGTTGACACAGAAGCAAACACTGACCCTTGTCAGGGCTGGGCTCTGCTGCTTTGCTTTCCTGCTTAACAAGGAAAAGCCACTGAAGTGGGCTTGGTGGAAGCAGCAGCCAGCCCAGCCCAGCCCAGCAGCTGACACCTGACTGCAGCACTGCTGGTCACTGCCCCAAGAGACTTCAGAGGGAAGCACTAGGTCCAATGAAAAGCCAGTTTCAGAGCCCTCTGTATGGGGGGAAAGAAGGTAAAGGAACAGCAATTTCTTATACAGTTTTCTCTGTTCTACTTACAGAAGCACAAAACTCTTCCCTGCTGTGTTCAGTGTTTGGAGGGGATTTGCAAAGGGCTCTGAAGATGTGAGGGCAGGAGCAACAAGCTCTGAGCACCTCTCAGACTCCTTCTTTTGAAATCCAGTTTGTAAAGACAGACCCTGAACACAGCTGCTTGAATTACCTGAGCATTTCACTTTACTATCCTATAGTCCTTGACAGGAGGGAGCTCTGCATGGCTGAGCAGGCCACAACAAAACCTGCTACCACCAGCCTACACATTAAGAAGAAGGTTTTCTTGGAGTCATGATAAGTTTAAATGTCTCTATCTTCTTGGGATTTAAAGTCTTTGTAGTTATTATTTGTTTATGGAGCCCATACTTTTTTTAGCATGAGGAGGAGAAAAGTATTCAAAGCAAGAGCTGAAACCTTTCATTATGGTGTGACTCAAAGAACCAGAATATTTAAAAAAATTATGACTAGAAAAAAGCCCCATTGCTTTCAGGAAAACACAGCAAGGCAGTAACAGTGATATAACCCCTGACCCCAAAAGGGCCTGGGTATGGAGGAACTGTGCAGTTGACACTAACCAACTGAACCAATTTGGGCCTGATCCTTGGCAAAGTGTGTAAATTTTGAGAAATCTGATTGTGAAGGTGTTTACTTGTAACTATTCACTGGTATTATTTCAGGAGCCCAAGGCAATCACAGAACACTTTGTGCTGCACCTTCCCCTGCCCTTTCCTTACACTATGCTCTCCTTCTGCTGCAGATGGAGGCAGAGCTGGTGCTGAAGGAGCAGAGACTGCTGAAGATAGATTTTCTGTGCGAGAACATTTCGGATCTGACGGACAGAATCCGTACTGTGGTGGAGAAGGGCAAGCAGGACACGCTGCAGTTCGCCAGGAGGGTAAGAAGGGCATTGCACACTCTGCTCCCAGCCCGGACAAAATGAAACAGTATCTGGGCAAGAGGTGATTCACTTGCAAATTACAAAAGTGCTGGGAATGTTGAGAGGGAATCATAAATTAGCCTTCAGAAATTACAGACGTGAATAGCAACAGTAATACAGATGAACTAAAATTATTAGGCAAATGTCCTCCCTTTTAAAAGGAAAGTTGCACTTTAAATGGTACCTTTCACTAAAATATAGAATTGGTTCTTTCTGAAGTAGATGCTTAGAAGCTTTGTAGGATCCTCCTT
Organism: Erithacus rubecula; assembly: GCF_903797595.1. Classification (NCBI taxonomy): domain Eukaryota; kingdom Metazoa; phylum Chordata; class Aves; order Passeriformes; family Muscicapidae; genus Erithacus; species Erithacus rubecula. The sequence goes on from NC_136686.1 coordinate 57,420,216, forward strand.
CTGCTTATGTACTTAACTCCACAACAAACAGGTCAAAGGCTAAAAAGAAATAAGGGAAAAAGAAATAAAGGAAGGCCAGGTAAATTCTACTGCAACATGCAAAAAGTTGAATTTGGTATCTGGCTCAAAGTTCTTTTGTTGTTTAGGTAGGGAAAATCACACAGGAAACATAATTTCCAATGCATTTTTAAAAATATAACTATAGCTATTTGCTTTTAACTGCAAGTAATGTTTGGGAAAGACCAAAAATGTTCTCAGCCCCCATATTCCAAGTGAAAAAGCTGCAGACTGAGCAAAACTGAGGGAAAGAGAAGAAAAACCCCTAAGTAATTAATGTAAAACAAGGCCAGAGTAGAAATTTTTTCTTAGATGTTAGGTTTGCCACACATGAAAGCTTAACAGTGTTTTATAACTGATTTTAAACACATACAAAATACCATGGTTGTTAACTGTATTTGTGAAATTATGGCCATGGGCTAATAAACTACTGTAAGAATGGCAGTGTGCCAAAAGTTGCATTCACAAGTGCTCTGGCTCTCCTAGTTCCAGCTAGTCACTTAAAGCAAATTAAAATTTTTTTGGTTTTTAAAAATCATCTGCAGTGACACTCAAGGATTTCTGTCACATTCCTTTTCTGTTTGTCCCCCTTACAAGGATAATGTCACAACCCACAGCCCCTGCATCAACATTATCACTCAATTATCTCATAGGAATTGGGCTTATTCCAGCTTTATTAAGAAGTTAATTGTGCATAAACTCAAAAAGAATTGGGATCCCAGGCCTTTTAGGGCTGGGGGAGTTTTGCTGTCCAGCTGAAAAGCACAAGAAGCAAAGATTAATGTGCTTTTCCTTTCTTATATTGGAGTAAATGTGACTTCTTGAGCAGCCAATTTTTTTTTTTTCTAAGTGATCACAAAAATTAAATAATTTCCAAGAATCAAACTGCTATTTAAAACCTTGTCAAGTTAAACTTATTTTCACATGCCTTATGCAACCCAAGTGTCATGCCCAGTGAGTGCCTAACGGGAAGCCTCAACTACAATGCAGCTGTTTTGCATTCCAGACCAATGAACTGCAGAAGAAGATAAATGACAAAACCCAGGAGATAAGGGCTCTTTTTGCAGAGATATCCATGAAGCAAGCACTTGTCATTAAACTCCAGCAGGAAATCAGAGACAAAGAACAATTTGTGATGACTGCTTCATTGATGATAAGTCAAGGCCTTCCCTTTCCTAAAGAAGCAGAAAAGGAACAGTGGAAGATTCTAGGCAATGAGATGATGCAAAAAGCAGCAGCTGAAGCCAGAGCTAAAGTAAGTTTTTGTCATACATGCAAGAGCTTCAGGAGCCACTGCAGATGATGGTACAGACAGAGACAACTACCACAGTGGGGTTGTGGAGTTTTAATTCTGGGCTGGCAACACACTTGGAGCTGGTCATTGAATCTTAAGGACATCATATACTAAAAACCCACCTTTGATTATTAAAGTAGCTTGTGTCACCATGTTGTGGCTGAAGGACAGGGCATCAGTGGAATACTGCTTTTCATTGGACTTCAAGGTAAAGGTGCAAAAGGTGTAGTATGGGATTCAGGAAAAGTAAGCTTAGATTATCCCATATACCCTACCCTGCTGGACACTGCCTCTGTCCTTGAGATGGTAGTGATCCCAGAGCAGAGAGCTCCTGCATGATAATAATAGTTTAGAATAAGAAACTTCTGTCATGAAACTTCTCCTCATGCTGTGACTCAAGTTTCCTTTCAGTGCTATGGATAAAGCCCCACTCTAGTAACTGTATTCAGGAACAGAATTGTTCCACAGATGTTCTGTGCACAATTACTGCATCTTTTAAAAGTTCATCTAATCTGCTTTCCTGACAGATAACAAAAGCATGATGAGTTCAAACTCTCCACTATTTAAAAGGACAAACTCACATCTACATGGTCAAACCTCACACTTTCCTTTTAATACCCCTTCAGCTTTCCTGGCTTGCCAGGGATTAGATTAAGGGTGTTTCCTTTGTCAGGGATTCTGTACCCTGGCTTGGGAAAGCACTGGAGTTTTAAAGCACACAAGCCCTGTGTGACCAAGCTGTGTTTCTCTGGCAGCACCCTGCAGAGGAGGAACAAGATGCAGTGCCTGGCCATGCCCCCACCACCCCCAAGGAGGAGAGGCTCCCACCACTGCAGCCCCACATGGCTCCCTTCAGGCCAAGTGAGCCCAGCTCGAGCCTGAGGCATCTCAAAAAGCCTCCTGCAAAGCCATCTGAAATCTGAACAGACAGCACCAGGAGAGACCATTGCCAGCTGCTGGATCACAAGAGTCAACAGCATTTACACTGCACTGAAGGAAGATCTGTTGGTGTTCAGCCAGATTCCATACTGAAAACTAAGTATTTGCTCATACTAAAAGCACAACTAACCAGCCAGTGATCCAGAATCCTTTCTCCTGGTATCCCAAATACAGTGCAGTACTTCCAAGTGTCAAGAAAAGTGAGTGATCCCCATGCTACACTTATTCTTTTTTCCAGGTGAAGTTTTATTGCATCTGAAGGTATGTTATAATACATTCATTAAAAAGAAAAGGCTAGAAAATCTTCTCTGTTATTAATATAATACAAAGTACTGTTATTAGTATAATACAAATCACTTATACACATACACCAATTTGCCTTTTTAGTCTGGGACTGGAGTTTACATTTGCCATAGAAATTCTGATTGTATTAAGAAAACTATTCCTTCTCACTATGCAGTCACTGAGAATGCTAAAGCTTTACTGATGGCAATGACAAGACAGTGACCAGAACTTGCCAAAACTGGTAAGGAACAGGGAGCATCAATCAAAACTACTCAGAGAGAATATCAGAGGTTGTTTTGAAAACCTCCCAAATATACTAGATTTTAATTAGTTTCTCTAGTTTAATAGTCTGGAATTTTGTAGAGTTTTTTAAAATGCAATAAAGGCTGCAGAAATCCTGCATGGCACAACTAGGCAATTTTCTCTGTGTAGCATATTGCTATTACCATTTTAAATTAATGTCACAGTTCAAAAACAAAGAGCAAACAAAATTGGTTCATTTACATACAAACAGAAGTTGAAAACAAAGGAAAAACAGCCTGCCTGATTTCTTTCTGAAGCTGGTTTGAACTGTAACACTAGAAGTTGTAAGAAAGAATTATGTAAAACTCTGTCCAAGCCACTATTAAGATCAATTTCTAAAAGCTTTTTTCTTATCCTATATTACTTACAATATATTATACATATCTTTAAAAAACAACAAAAAGCCCCACAAACAAACAAACCCCAACACAATCTGTCATATTCACTTTAAGGAGATTATATTTTGTGCTAATTAACAAAACTGAAAATAATAGAATAAGGGTCCAGAAGCAGAAGTACCATAACTGATACTATTACAAGGAATGAACACCTCTTTTCTCATGCCTGACATAAAAAGTCATTTGTTATTCTTAGCTGCTTTACATAATCACACCAAGAAATCATTTTGTTAATCCAAGTAAAGTTACTTGTTCTTGTTGCTGTACAACTGGACTGCCTTTTCCAACATTATTTTGACACCTGCTGTTATTCCATTTCCTTGACTGCTTCAAAATGAACCCACAGATATATATCAAACTTGTGGTTATGTCAAATGCATTTCTCTAGGATTTATCTTGAAGTCAGTAATTTCAACCTCAGTTTGTTGGACTAAACACTGTTTTGAGTAGCTCATGTCAGCACTGGCAACTACCCAAAATGACAGGTTATTTGGGAAACAACATTGCATTTAAATATATGCTTTTACAGAGGCACCACAGTTTGACAGCCTTCTTCAACAGCATGCTACTTCAGGAATATCTGAGGCCCAGAAGTGTCATAGTGTGCTTGAGTGCTGTTTCCTCTACAAATCTTGCATTTACATGGTCTTGTTTTTCACATGGATGCACACCTAGAAAAACATGGTGAGGAGGTATTTACAAAATTGTACATGCTCCTGTACACTTACAGTCTTGCAGTCTATTAAACATCTTCAACTACATTACCAAAAGGTAAGGGGTAATAGAAATGTGTTTTCATGCATCCAAAATAACTAAAGCTTTCAGTGGTGCCCTTTGGATGCTCATCCATGGCAAAAACTGTCCTATTAGTGGGATCTAAGTAAATTATAACCCACACAGAGGGAAGCCTCTCTGGAGGCTGGACTTCCAAACTGGAAATCCAAACCCAGCTTGAAGCAAAGTGGCTGTGTTAGTGCAGGGCACATGCTCATATAGTGCTGCATGCATTTAACTTTTTTTCCTCCCCAAATAGGAGGATGCCCGTACATGGAGACTCTTGGCCCCTGACACTTTCCATCAGCAGAAAGACCAAACCTATGTGTTCAGACATCACTGAAGTTTTAATAACTCAGTAATGTCAGTATAGACAGGATACATCTGAGTGAGTATCAAAGGGTAATGATCACTGGGCTTCCAAAGGACAGAATTAACATTACCTTGATTCTCTATCTCTGTCAGCATATTAGTCAGGTAGTTCAGTGGCAAAAACTCCACGGGGGAGAGTCTCTCAGGGATAGGCCTGCTGTACTGTAAAGGAGAACACTTTGTGTTAGCTCACAAAGTCACACAGTCACACTAAGGTTTCAACGTTTCTTTACTGTATTATAGTCCACAGAAAGCTCAGGAACCCCAACACTATCAAAGCAGAAGATTTTAAAAGAAACCTCTGTGCTCTTACCTGCCTGTTTCCCAGCTTCTCCAGCAAAAGTTTCACATATTTCCGTGCTATTAAATTTGCATTTATCGGATGATTCCAGTACTGCCGGACCTTTTGACCAAGAGCCTAGTAAGCAAAAAACAAACCTCAAAACCTGAGAACATAAACATGGGACAGTGGAAACTTAGAAAGAGGAAAATAGAAAAAAAGCTGACATGAAATCCAGACTGTAATGCAGATGTGCTTTGCTTTGAGATCCTGATGAAAGAGGTTAAGAGGTCATCATGTTTAGCCACAGAGCTTTCCTTTCATACCCAGTAACTAAGATATCACAATGGGCCCTCAAAATATGGGAAATCAAGACCTCATCACTCAGTTCTCACCTCAGTTTGTCTGTCCCAGTGCCACTGTCCCACCTGACACGTGTGCTTAAGTACTAATTGAGCCTTTATCCACTACTGTGACTGATTTGAATCTATTCTTCCCCCAAAGAATAATGTAGATGCCCATTCCTCAAAACTCATGCAGGACAGGGCTTCTCAGGCTCAGTCTTAAGGAGCCCTAGACAAGCAGAATGCTGGCAAGGAAAGATACTGGGAATGTAATTTTGGATCCCATTATTCAGGTCATAGTACTGGAAATTGGTAACATTGACTCACATTCCCAGAGCCAAAAGAGATTCAGAACCAGGTTTCCCAAAGCTTCCAATTCCAACCAATAAGCAAAAGAATAGGAACACTGAAATTAACTCCACCTTCTGCTATTTTTCCTGTATAGATATTCCCTTGCTCCTCCCCTTCAGTTATAGTGCAATGCAAACAGCTGTTCATTTTAGTAAATGTATGGTGCTTAAGTCCTTGCTTCTGATTAAACTGAAGTCATCCACTACATGTAACCTGCTCAAAATAATCCGAGTCACCCCAAAGTGTCATTTCTGGCAAATAGACTATTCCTGGCATTTTTTTCCAAAGCTGTAAATAGCTACAATAAAGCACTGAGTCTACTGTGCATAGCTAGCTGTGGTTGTTCCCTAAATCTCTCCCAGCTCAGCCTTTCACGTCAGAGCATGGCTGGAATGGAGTTCCCCACGCAGCAGGCCTAGGGCTGGCAACTCAGGGGCCCCATGCTGACCCCAGCTCACCAGTCCTAGCCCAAAACAAGACACAGAGGACAAAGAACATCCTGTGGAGTTCTCCTCCTCTACCCTTTTTCAAAACTGCTGCCAAATAAAGAAGCCTTTGTTGGAGGAAAACCCAAGCAGCACTTCTGGCCATTTGCACTGTAAGTGACAGCACATAAGGAGCAAACAATGGGTGACTCATGTGGAGAAAAGCCTGCTCTGCAGTGAGGCATTCCCCGAGGGGGATCCCTGGTCTTCCTCTGCTTCTTGACATCTTGTGCTTCCCCTGCAGTCCTGTGCTGTGCACTAAGAGCAAAAGGGAAGAAGGAGAAATTAATCTCCCATTCTGCTGGAACATTTTATGGAGGACCAGTAACCAGCTCTTGTGGCTACACAAGTCACCTTGTCAATGGGTGAGACTGTGAGGTTTAACTGAGGGGACATCAGTTCACCCCTGCCACCAAGCTGTGGTACAATACAACTTTACAGCTTTTACTGTACCAGCTTTTGAACATATTTTTTTAGTTTGTAGAACCAAACACAGAGGTCACAAGTAAGAAAGACTCCGTGGATGCTAAAAACCACACACAAAACCCCCATAAACCCCCTTTAAACCCTCATTGCCTTATGCAAATGTGTACTCAGCAGAACTGTGTCAGTCTTTTCAACTTCTGTGGGATACTGGAGACTCTGTAAAACACTGGACAAATCTATAATTTAAATTATCATGGTATCCTACAGAACAGGAGCACCAGATGGAGAAACTGTGGATGCTCTGGTTATACTTGAATCTGGCTCTATCTGAATCACAGCCAAGTCTTCCATTGGTTTGACCCTATGCACAAGGAGGAATTTCCTATCAATTCAAAAACCCAAGAAATTACATCTAAAGTCATTAGTTACCTCTGGAAGCCTCATGACAATACTAAACTTCAGCTTTTCATTCTGTTCAGTGTCATCCAGATCTATAAGCAACAGGGAAGAAAGTAAATCAAACAAACAGTAATCACATAACAAACTTTCAACTTTCAATGAAGACATTCTGAATAAACCACCTCCTCAGTGAAATGAAAATTTCAATTTAAAGACTATTATTTGCATTATGCTATATAAATAAGGGCTGCTATTTACTTTTATATCATGTGTACAAATATATTTCTGTATATTTGTCCATAAATTCACCATTTTATGTAACAATTTATACAATAACTCAAATGCACTTTGACTAAGTACAACTCTCCTTTATATTATTTCATTTATAAAGATCAGGCACAGATTGATACACCATATTTTGTTGTCCCTTTTCTTGAACACTGGAGAAATAGCACATCACTGGGCACAGCTGGCTCACGTTCAGCCACCACTGACCAGCACCCCCTGGCAGCTTTGCAGCCACTCTGTCCCAGCCTGTGATGCTGTCTGGGGTTGTTGTGGCCAAAGGGCAGGGCCTGGCACTTGGCCTTGTTGAACCTCACACAATTACCTCAGCCCATCAATCCAATCTGTTCACATCTGTCTGCAGAGCCTTCCTACCCTCCTGCCCAACTTGGTGTCATCTGCAAAATGGCTGAAGAAGCACTTGATCCTCTTGTCCAGGTCATTGATTACATATTAAACAGGACTGGCCCCAATACTGAGTTCTGGGGAGCCCCACTGGGGAGCAGCCACCAGCTGGATGTAGCTCCATTCCCCTCCACTCTCTGGGCCCAGCTTCCAGCCAGTTTTATCCCCAGTGAACAGTGCTCCCACCCAGGCCATGACCAGCTGCTGTCTCCAGGAAAATGCTGTGGGAAATGGTGTCAAAGCTTTACCAAAGCCCAGGCAGAAAACACCCAGAGCCTTTCTCACCCACTGTGTGGGTCACCTGGTCATGGAGGGAGCTCAGGTTGGTCAAGCAGGATCCTTTCACAAACCCACACTGGCTGGGTCTGATCCCTGGTTGTCCTGCACATACCATGTGATGGCAACTCAAAATCATCTGCTCCATAAGCCTCCAGCCACGAGGTCAGCATGACAGGCCTGTCCCTCTCATTCCAAACATAAAGCAAAAGCTGAGGACTGCATAGCAGACTGACCTCCTCACACACAGGTGTGCACTTTCAGAGTCACAGAAATTCCCCATCAAATCCTATGATGATCTTTAATATTTGCTTTTCTAAGAAGTCTCAAGTGGAAAATCTACAAACTCAAATTCTCTCCATACAGATATTTCTTTGTGTGCTGTGGTAAGGCCAATAACACAGCCTGAGCCCTAACTTTCTCCTTTCAGGTAAGCAGCACCATCAGCTACAGCCCTCATTGAAACAACACTCTAAGAAGAACTGAGTCCTGGGCAATCAAACCTGTGTCCAAGTGGCTTGAAGGACAACACTCCCAGTTAGCTGGCTGATAACAAATATAACACCATGTTCACTGTACCTTTCAACAATTTCCTGACACACGTTTCTGTCAATTGCAAGACCCCATTGTCGATATAGTGCAGGAGGGTGTGCAGAGGGAGACAGCGAACACCCAGACCCAGGTGCAGAGTGTGAAAACCTATGAAAGAGACAAACTTGTTGGGTACTCTATGCAGGTTTTTTATAATTCTCTATTAGAGACTGGAATTACTCTACCTAAAGCCATCACTTCCCTTGACTTCTGATTGTTTATAGTTGGTGAGGAAATCAATTTGTCAAGTCAGGTAGTCTTATTTAAACATCCTTTAAGTCCCCTCAAGTACAATCTTGTCAGAAATAAGAAAGCTAAGGGGATTGAAAACAGTCATTAAAGTCATGCATGGACATTAAACATCATAAGCTGTTACCTTATATCTGATATATTTGTCTTTTATCACCCTCTCTCTTCCTAATTAATCAAAACCTGAGGCCTCACTACCCTCAGGATGTCATTGCCACCCAGACACTCACACAGGCAGCATTAACACTTCAGCTTCTCCTTTAACATCAGCCAGATGATGTTATCATGTAACACTGCTGTGTGGCACCATTTGTGCCCACACAGAGGGACAAACTCATACCAAAAGCAGTTTCAATGACCAAAGACAGATCAGGAAATAAAACCCAGAAAGATTCAAACAGAATTGGAAAGTATTAAGATGCCAAGATGTCTTTCCCTAATGAAAATAAGCAATTGCTTTGAAAATGCAGTAAACAATTATGAGGAGCTCTAGGAAATTATAGTCAACTATCAAGACCAGCTTTCCCATCAAGGCTGGAAGTAATCCCTTCAGGAAAAAAACTGAAAATTATTAGCAGGGCAAAAGCAAGAGAAAAAACACACTATCTGTTACAGGATAGGATTTTCTTCTGTAGCTCTTCACACTGAAGTCCAGTTGTCTAAATATATATATATATATATATATATATATATATATATATATATATATATATATGTGAACAGAGTCTAAACCTTAGTTCTAGGACAAGACTGCACCCACGCATTCCACTGGAAACCTCTGCTTAGTTTTCTCTGTTTCTCTATTTGGTTTTGCCTCATTTCATTTGTACAAGTTTATCAAGGGCCTTCCTCTCTATAAATGCCCTGAACAGATGTCAATACTGCCAAAGCTAAATTGACACATGCTGCAAACAGTGCTGTGGTGGGAGGAATTACTAGCAGTGCTCTCCTCACTGATGATTAAACCAGCAAAAGACAGAACTTACCAGGAGGTAAAGGCATGCACATGCCATTTGCAGCTTCCAGAATCCGACTCATGATGTGGAACACCGCAAACTCTCCCGCACTTCCTCTCTCATCACTGCAGTTAACAAAGTAGCAACACATTAAGAACTGGAGGCACCACACTCTATTGCAGAGAGGGTCAATTTGCCATACTGGGAGTGCACTGAATCCTCTGGGATGAAGGGCCATGGAATGCTGCCATGTTTACTGAGGTGTCTCAGCCAGCACCAGCTGCTCAGTGCTGCAGACAAAGTCTCTGTAGTGTCCCTGTCTCCTCCCCCCACTGATGCACATTTACAGGGCTCTTGGCAGTAGCTGGAATCAGCTGCAACAGGTAAAAGGGTGCTGGTGTAAGTGACCTGGCTTTTATAGGTGTTAACAGCCACCACCCAGCTGAGGAACACTCCAAACTCAGCAAGTTTGAACTCCAGCCATAACACTGCTGGTGTGGTTAATATTTACCCTGGCCCAGAGAGGGCCAGCAGAATCCTTAGGAAGAGTAAATGACTAACATTGACACTGACAGCAGCATAAGCACTGACTGCTCAAAGGAGCACTACTGATGAGGACCAAAATCATTACACCCATAATTTAAAAGGCAGGCTGAAAACTTTAACAAATCACTTGCTCACAAGCAGAAGATGCAGGAATGAAGCTGGTATCTCCTCCAAACTTCTTTCATTATTCGATGCACCAGATTCAGCTAAAACAAAAAAGAGAAGACTGGATGTTTCCAGAAGCCTGTGTACAGCAGGCCCTTGGCCTTCATTCATTCACACAGTTTATGTTAAAAACTTCTCATGGGACTCCTACTAAGTCTTCAATTTTTTTTTTCTCTAGGGCCTTAGAATTTAAAGTTATTAAAATTTGAATTGTAATGGAATTACCCTATTCCAGCAGTTTAAAGTGCTTCCAGCTTATCAAAGCATCATGCAAGACATACAGCAACTTAGCAAACTGTGCTTCTTGAAGACAACTGATTTCAAGCTCTTGCAGCAAATTCTTAAAGAACTGTTTGCCATGAAAGCAAAAATAGCATGTCTGAGTGGCTGAGCATTTGGCAAGGAACAGTCCCAAGGGCTCAGCAAAAGTGGATAACATTGAAGACAGTGGAATGTTCAGTTTGCCAAGAAAAGTCTGCAGGAGGAATCCCAGATCTAGTCCTGGCAAGTAGGAAAAATGAGACAAGCAAATGCCTCCCCTTATCTACTGAGTTTCCTTCTTGTCCCTGGCGAAGTGAAACAATCCCTTGGCCCATGTTGTTGTTCTTTGTGCTCCCAAACTGACATCCACCACACACAGAATATACCAAAGCCACAAGCCCTGTTCTCACTTGGGCTTTCTCAGCTTCTGCAGCTGAAAGAGAAACCATGCACGGAAGAGTTGAAACAACTTCCTCATGGCTGTCATGTGTAACCACTTCCACATCTCAGCAGCACGACTGAGACACTTCCTCTGCACCTTTTATCTCTGGCCCTCAAAGCACAGCAATCAATCCAGCCCAGAAAACTCAGGAAACTAGTCTGACCCCTGTTCTGCAAAGAGGTATCACAAGAAGTTAGGAACTCTTTTCCTCCCTCCAGATGTCAGAATCCAGGAATGCTTTTTCCCCACTCTCTTTTCCTCTCATAGGCTTTGCCCTCTCCATTGTCTGACTCATCACAGGCTCTGAGCAAGACAGAAACAGGACACAGGGGAGAGATCTATATGCAAAGGCCAGAACTGGAATATTCATCTTCAGTATTGTTCCTGAGGGTTCCTCTGTACCTTGGCCAGAAAGCTCTACAAGGTAGCAGCTTTCCCATCCACCCATGACTTGAGCACGGCTTGACAGCCACCAGCAAAATAACTACCTGCTACTTGCCATCTCCACACTTTCTAGATACAGTGGAAAGATCCAATTTAATCTTTCTAGAGTATAGCAAGTTTTCTAGCAAATGAAGGATTTCCAGTTTCCACAGAAGAGTAACAAGAATCACTCTGCTGCTGGAATGAGTTTCACCTCTGGCCAGCACAGAGGGTGCAGCTAAGGCCTCTGCATCAGGAACTGCAGTTGGATCTGAAGGATCAGTGTTGAAGTGAAAGTTCTTACAAGCTCCAATATCACCAATTATTATTTGTGTAACACAAATGGTTTTCAAGAGTGTGCTACTCCAGAATAAGTATTTTTTTTCTTAATAACACAGCAAACTGTACAGCTTTCACAGGGAACAGAAAGCTTCTTAAGTCATAATCACCCAAGCTATCACAACATACTTGCATCTTAAATACATGAATGTTTGTGATGTGACACCTTCACTTACAGCACAACTTGCTTTGGAGATCAACATCTACCCTTTGCATTGTAGAAAATACATAGAGAAAGATAACCCACATCTCAATCTTTTTTTCCAGAATGTAACACACAAGATAATGTGCAGGAGGGAAAGGCATTGTTATCTGTCTGATGGAAGGAGCACAGGCAGCTTCCTGTCCAAGGTTAACAGTGAGTGTCTGGGGCAGCCAAGTTAAGAGCAACCAGGGGAGGCCATTTTTCACTGAGTAACAGACACACAATAAGAAGTTTTTTGGGGCACATACGTGAAGCCATTTCCCTTGGAGTGCTCTAAACTAAAGAGAGAACACATGACCAACAGCAAGATAGCAAATGCAGGAGGGCCTTGGCTGACAGTGCTGTCACCTTGTCTTGAAACATCTACAGTTCTAGGCAATGGCGCCAAGGAAACTGAAGTTCCCTTAAAGTAATTGGGAACCACAAGTGCTCAGCTCCCTAGGCTGTTTCTACAGGAAAGACTTCAAAGCAGTCAAAGAAAAGGACCAGGAGCAAAGGAGAAAGAAAAGGGAGTGAGACAAGGTCTTGCTGTCTTTCAGATTCCCTCCTGTGCAGTAGTATGACACAGTCCTCCTCCTGAGGAAACTCAAATTCAAATGGTGTGTCTTTGTTCCTCTGCAGCTGAGCATACATCAGATGACAGCTGGTCACAGATGTCAGGGGAAAATGTGCAGTTACTGGAGCGACTTGCAGAGAAATTTCAGCAGTTTGTTCAGGTCTGCCTGTTTCCTATGCCACAGGCTGCCTGCTCACCCTGCCTCCCCTTCCACTTGCTGTCAGGGCAGCAAATGTCACACTGCTTCTGTAGTTATTTCTCCCCTTTCCTGTCTTACTAAAAAGAGTGAGAGAAACAGATATGGAGCAAAGCTGAGATAAAGTGATTGCAGAGGAGAGAGAGCCTATGGAAATACAACAGCCACTGCAGGAAAGGTGGCACATGGACTGGGAACCAGGCATGCTCCAGCTCTGCAGAGCTCCTCAGCAAATAAGGAATAATGCACTGTGTTATTTACACTTCCCCACGTTACTTCTCTGTATACAAGAACACACAACTCTCTGATAGCAACCAGCCTTTGCCTGTTGTTTCACAAGGAACTCTCAGTGCTCCCAAGCTTCTCTGACTTCTGCTGCAATTGATTTACATAGTGACTACACACCATGGAGCCTAATCTCAGCCACTCCTGGGCTCCTGAATGTAATGCAAAATATTTTATGAAAGCAAACAGACAAATTTTAAGTCTCTTCCTTTTTCATTAGTTTCAATAGCTCTGCTACTCACTGCTGATGGTACAGAGAACTACAGGAAGACTCAAATCAGTTCATTCCCCTGAAAAAATCTGAAACATTTAGGATATTGAAAGTTTTGAGACATAAGAGCTTCTAATTAGGATGAGGGGAAACGCAAGTTTAAAAATGAAATAATTTCTAAAGATTTCCAAAAAGTATCTAAGATGCACCAGCAGAAAGCAGAAGCAATTTTTAGAGTTATATTAACTTTGTTTATAGGAGCTTTTCTAAGAATAAGCCTGTCAGTTGAGTTGAGAGAATGTCCTGAGAGTTTGCTTGTGTTTTGGGGGGGGGGTGCTGAGATATGTCCTGCAAGATTTAGTCTAGAATAATTTAGCCTTGCAGATCAAGGTTGAATAGATGTTTTCACACTTTTTATCTTAGTTTTTACTAAAAGGGAACCAACTGCTATTAGAAATTAAATAAAAGGAGAATAAATGTTCCACTTGGCTTTTGTCAGCACCATTTTCACGTACAAAGCTTTGGTTCATGTTATACTGTTCCTATTTTAATCAGCCACTAGTTTTAGGTTTTTTCCTATATAGATACATAAAAGTCTGCCAATTACCAGGGAAATAACTTGTGAAGTTGCCAAAGTGAGGCCTGAAAAGTCAGGAACAGCAGGGGGGCTGCAGTGGTTCAGAGAACACTGTGACATTGACAGAGCAACTGACTCACACAGCGGCAGCCTCAAGGAAGTTTCCCAAGGTTTTCATCCCTAGAAAACAGCACTGGGGGGAGTTTCTACTGAACACTGGGGCAGGGATGGCACAAAGAATATTTACAGTTGCCATGCAAGCTTTTGAGGACTCTGCATCCTGCACTTAAAGGACATGATCCTGAGACAGACAAAACCAAGTACATAACTTCTGTACATAACAGTTACGGTTTTTGTAGCTTTTTTCTTTTTAAAGGTTTCTTAAGAGGATGCAAGAAAAATAATAATTTGGAAAGCAAATTTTCACAGTAGTTTACAAAGATTCTTTCATGCAAAACTGTCTCCTGTCACATGCACAGCCCACTGAAGGGACTGTGTAGGAGTGGTGGTGACCATTTTTTGTTCATTTTTTTATTTCCCCTGGAGGCACTTTCATTATTCAAGGCCTACAGCAACATGCTCTACAGGAAGCCAAATGGATCTAACAGGCTTCAATGTCCAGGATAAGTTCCCATTTTATTTCTGGGAGTAGCACATATTTGCACAAGATGTAAATGGAACCGTTTCTTCTGCATTCTGAGTGACTGGTACAACTCTTTTAATAATATTTAAATAATATTAATTTTCTTTATCAATTTATATAATATTAGGCTGAAAGATAGGTTTAAATATCTTAAAAACAATTTCTTCCCACCAAATATATGCTATATACAACTGTTACACACCCAAGGACCTACAATCCAGCAAATACACACTTGCTCACAATAGTGACTATGAAATCAAACTAACCAGGTTTGCAACATAATCCAAAACTATTTGGTCAATCTTCTTTTTTCCAACATATTGTAGATGTCTCATAAGGTGATCCTTCAGCTGAGCAACCATCTGGGAAAAAAAAGTCAACAGTTTGTTGTCATTGGGCATCTTCAAAGGGGCACAAAAGCTGCAGCAGCTGCAGGGCCTGATCAATAGTGTTGGCTCAGCAAAATGTTTCCCCATTACAAAATTCCAGTTCAGACTGAGATCCCAAGCTACTCTACAGTCTTGCTAAATTCAGCAGCAGATGTGAATATTCAAAATGGTTACTTGGTGCAAATTCAGCAAAATTGATGCTAAATTGAACTTTCCATGATACTGAAAAGAAAAACCTTACAGTTCTCACACCTCTCTGTGTAAAGCCAAGGGTGAAAGAAGGATTTAAATATGAACATTGAATTCTAAGAATATAAGTACTTATTACAAACAAATAAACCTGAGATATTTTAAGAGAGAAAATTAGCATGAGTACAATTTGTGGTAGTTCCCAAGAATCTGAGAACCAGAGTGATTAATGGCAATCTCAGGTTAAACATTAATTGTGAATTAACATTGGGTGTTTGTTAACATACAGTCCATGCCACTCCCTATTCTCCTTTCTGAAATATTTGCTGACCTCATGTAGCTTCAGATTGTAACTCAAGTCCATGCTGGCTCTTTTCTGAGAATTACTAAGAAGCTCAGAGTGAAACTGGAGTAAATAAAAATCTCTGTTTCAAGGAACTTATATGTAGATTAATCTCAGTATGTCAAGACAGCAATACAGGTATGAGGAAGGCATAGACAAAGTGACCAGCTCTTTGGATCTGTCTGAATAAAAGGAGAGGAAGGAATGTAGAGAAGCTTCAGAGAATGAGAAGCAAAACTGGAAAACTGAAAAGAAGGAAAATTTCCCTCAGATGTGAACAGACAGGACAGTGCTGATCTGCTCTTCACTGCTGAGACCTTCTAGTGCATGCTGAAGAGTTAGTTGATTTTAAAAGTAAGAGAACAAGAGATAAGCCAAGATGTGTATTTAGACAGAGGGAGGACAGGTAGGGATTGAAGAGAGATCTGGGATTTATTGCCCAGAAGCACAGAGATGGTAGATCCTTTAGGGAGATCACTGTGAAAACAGAGCAAAAGAAGGGACCTCAGAATGGCCATAGCAGTCTCAAAAGTGAGGTAGAAGGAAAAAGAAACAGTAAAAAAAGGTGTTAAATTGGGGAGTAAGAAGATCTCTGCCCATCAAATTGATGGGTAGGGGAGGAATTTACTTATATATGTTTTAAAGGCATAAAGTAGTCCAAAAATAACTGACTGGTTAAGATGACCTCCTGGTTTCTAGCCAAAGTTATACTGGGCAAAAGCATTTTGACAAATCGACTTTCTTTTCCTGTTTTTCCCATGTCTCATGATGACCTGCTAAGATAATATCCCAATGATGAACTCTATAACTTAGGAAATGCTATGTTTGCCCCAGAGCTACGCTGAGTAGCTCACTCAGCACTGGAACTTGGAAGGTCACTGCTCACACACGGGTGGAGCCTGTGCGTCCCCTAGTGCACACTGACAAAAGCACATACCAGTCCCATGAGCAACTGCTGCTGATAATCCTCCTCTTCAAAGAGAGGAACCAGCCTCGCCTCTGCAACAAACAGAGCAACAATCATTCAAGGACATGGCACTACAGAGATGTCACAAGAATTCAACCAGCTTCAAAGTAACTTAGGAACAGCCAAGCAAACAGAAGCTGTGGTTTGACCTACACAGCTGCAGAACTGAGACACTGCAGGACCATGGAGTGAATAAGAGAACTGAAAAATGGAAAATAATCCTTTATCTGCCATCCACTTCTTCTTCTCTTTGATATTTAAGTCAGAGTTATCAAGTGTGGTGACTCAAGAGAGCAAAGAGGCAGACAGAAGCTTCTAGTAACACCAGTGCTAATGTGCTACTTAGATGTGGGAGTCCAGGGTGTTCCCCTGGCTTCCCTGAATACTTCTAGACCCCCCTGGCAGGGGTCTCAGAGGTCCTGGCATGGTACTCAGGGGTCTTGGGTGCTGGACTTTAGTTCCTGGAGAAATTTGCCAACGTTGCATAGAAGAAATACAAGCCACAAAAATAAGTAGAGTATAAATTAGACTGTTAGAAGATAGAAAAAATGGATTTCCAGGAATGTTCATATTAGGGAGTTTGTGACTAACATAGAGGATTTTGGGATGATATGTCTTTTCCTCCTTCTTTTTGCATTCTTCCATGTTGAATGCCAAGTTGGCATCCTTGGATTGGACTGGGACAGAACTGGACAGTTTAATAAAATTGTTGTGTACTGGAAAGTAATTGCAAATATTAGGTAGGTAATTTAGAGTATATAAGATAAGCCCTGCCTAGGGCCAGGGCATTCTGCCTTGGATTGTGAGCTGGACAGACCACTGTCAGCTAGAGAAAGACTCTCAGATAAGGGACAATAAACAGCCATGAAAACCTCAGAGAAGAGCCTCCTCCAGTCTCTTCGGTGGCCATCGGGGAAAGCCTGAATTTCAAACCACATTTATGTCCTCTTGAGGGGATCTCAGACTCAGGACACCCCTCAGGCAGTGACACTTAGATCCTGTCATTTACAAACAAACTCTAGCAGCTGCATGGGTTTTTCAAGGAAATGGCTAGAAAGAAAGTAAATAGTCCAGGGAATCACCTCCCACTGATTGTCTCCCATGGTCTGGCTGCTTCTGTTACTCAGATTTGCAGACCACTATGAAAAGAGCACAACTTCTCTAACTAAATGTTAGGAGATTACAGTGCCTACTGAAATTAATAACCTGTATTTCCCAATCATTACTTCCTGTCTACTAAAATAAAGGAAGAAAAGCAATCTTCTATGTCATGATAAAGATAAAACCAGCTCAAGATTTTATGGAACCAAGTGCTGAACTCTTACAAAATTTTCAGCTGTTTTTGCTCACCTTCAAATATATTTACACCACCACTTAGTAGCACAAAGACCTGTACTGCTTGATTTTAAAGGACTCAAGGGCAAATCTACAGAGAAACACTACATTGATGCTTGTTACTGGCTGGCAGCTATTTAAAAATTACCTAGTAACAGTTAAACATCTGACTTCTTTATCAATAAACACCTTTGAAAAGTAGCTGAGGTTCACAAAGTTGATAAAGTCTCTCAGAGTCCATTGCAATAGCACGCAGTGACACTGATGACTGCTGTTAGGGGCTGGAAATGAGTACACTGAAAATTCTTGGTAATAAAAGGACCAAACAGCACTTAGATCAGCATCATGTCATAGCACACAGTGGCAGGGCACACAGAAGGCCCTGATGTGTGAACAGCAGGAACATAATACACTACTAAATTCCATTTTGTTTATTTGTGACAAAACATCAAAAAATCTCAAGTGTTTCTGGCCTAAGGAAATTCATTACACCTGCTCTCTCTATATCAGCCCTAATCTCCTGCACAAGTTCTGATGTTGCAAAGGCAGCTGGACTGACTAAATGGACAAGACTCTACAGTAACATGGTGTCATGGATATTCTGCTCCACAAGAAAAATCCTGAAGAAGACATCCTATTGCAGACCAATTTTTACTGCTTATGTTGTTAGATCCAATATGAACTAGGGACTTTATTTTCAAGCATTTCCTAATCAGTACATGAAAGTTTTCTTCTCCTCTACAATCCTCAAACTCTACTGTTCTGAAAACCCCCATAGCAACTGATTTTTAGCAAACAACAGCCTGATGGAAATATTCTAAAAAACCTAAGTCTTACAGCTAAGGCCTACATTAAGAAAGGTTTTACTTACCAGAGTCCCAAGTGTCCAGATGAGAAAGCACCCTGGGGTTTGAAACAAAAATCAGTGTGTTTCATATGCAATACTCTAAAGGTTTTCCTAACATCATTAAAAAAGCCTTTGATGTTTCAAAGACAGCTAAAGAAATCTGAGAACAGTACATGCAATAAAATTAGATAGCATTAAAAAAATTCTACCTGTCTAGGTTGCATGAGGATAACTTCACATTTACCATAAATTCCCTAGCTCTAGAGGCCCGTATTTCAGATCATGCTGTAGTGATTACAAGAATTCAAATAACTGATTTTCACCAGGATAATCTTCTTGAAAGATATCTAATCAGATACCTAATAAATTAATCAAATGGCACATTAATTCCTCCTACATACTTGTGCAAAACACGAAGGGGTAAATATACTAGAAACCAGTACGTACTTCTTGGCATTTTCAAAAATATTCCTCAAATATGCTGTGGTTCTTCTCTCCTCTCTCTGGTTTGTAAACAAACAAAAATCCCAAAATTAACAAAACAGAAGACCAAATAAAATACTCCCTGACAGAATGAAGATGAGAAACTATATTGTTTTTCTCTTTGAATAGAAATAAAACACAGTGGGGCAAGTACCATAAGCCATCACACACATGTAAACCTCATGACAATACATAGCAAGCTCTGCTTTTCTATAATTTCTTCCATTATTTTAATAGAATAAAACTTACACTTTCACCTTAGGTGAAATGACTGCAAGTTTTGCACTTCTGATAATCGGATTCCCGTTTATTTATCTTCAAAATAAAAAAGGCAACTGGTCTGTGCTTGACTTTAAAACAGCCATTTCAGAGGCAGCTGTAGAGAGCTCCAGTGTTACAGTTCCAGTGCCTCTCACTCACCTCTTCTGAAAGGTTACACCATTCCCTCCTGAGCACGTTACTGTGGTAGTGCAAGTGTGGCTCTGCATACTTCACACTCTCCAAGTTCGAGTTGAGTTTCTCCCAGAAGCCTTTGGAGTTTTGGAACTGCAAAGTGTTGCAGAGAAAGCATGAATACAGGCTGCCCTCTTAAAGAAATACCTCATCACCCTCCCACTAAGTGACTGCAAAAACATGTGATTAATGTAAAAATAATCTAAGTGAAAAAAAGTTAAACCAAAGTACCAAAACTAATTTCTCTTGATGGAATGGCAGTGGCAGCACTTACTTGACTTGAGGTCAAGAGTCAAGATTTGGTGCCTGGAAAGAAACAAGTATTTCTGGGTCACAATTCATCTGACCTATTTACATGTTTGAACTGCACCACAGACTACACTGGCCATATTGTCTAGACTGCCTCTGACTGTAAAAAGAGCCTTAAGCTACTAACTTAGATGAAAATGTTTACATTAGGTCAAATAAATCCCATTTCAGGCTTCTAATAATTCCAAATGGAGGAATACCACCAAGGCCACAACAGATGCAGGACACCACAATTTTCAAGCTGCATTAATACTTAGATTGCAAACATCCATTTGCCAACCTTAAGAAACAGTGCTTCATCCCAGAAAGGAAACAAAATCTAAAAATTTCCACAGCAATGCTGAAGCATTTGACTCTAACGCTAAAATTAAGTTAAACTCAGCTGTGAACAGACAGGAGGACAAAATCTAAACAATAGCACAACAGTTTCCTGAGCTAGTTCTTGGACTGGGTATAAAAATTTGAAGCTGCTGTTTATAAGGGGACAAGATGCAATCACTGCTGAGGAAGAGATGAGATTAAGGCAACTCTTTTTGACAGTTTTAAAAAAGAAGAAATGGTACGAGCTGTTCTTTCCCCTTTTAATATACATTATATCCTAACACAGATACTACAGTAACAACATTTGAATAAAGACAGTTTTGAGTTCACAGTATTTCTCCACTTCCACTAACATACTGGGTTTTGCTCTCTCCTCTTAACTATCCTACAATAACAATAACCTTAAAAGAAAACCTCAAAAGGAAGAAACCACTTCCTACTATAAACTATAATTTGTCAAGGAAAATAAATTTCAAAGACTCAGTCCTGCCAGCCACTTTCCTCTTGCTGCCAGTACCTATTGTCACTTTATTATTGTAGCTGCAGCAGAGAAAATAAATCTTGGGTTTTGCTTCATATTAGTTATATTTAGCAGCTGCAAACTAGAATCACATATGGCACCATATGTTCACTCTATTAGACCTAACTCACGAGATCTACAATTTACTACTGCAGACTGTTTCCTAAATATTACCAATATGAAACCAGAGAAATATTAAATACAGCATAAGAGTATCATCTAGTGACCAATCCATGCAACAGCATTTCCACTGCAAAATCCAAGCCACACCGGGCTTGGATATGTGGCAGGGGGAGGCAAGACAGCAATTTTCTTTCACATATGAAATCTCTAACAGGAAATGATAGACTTCAGTGTTGTCTGCTTTTAATCCCAAAAAGATGCATTTTATTAGATCTCATTAAAAAGTCAAAAGTTTAAAGCAAAGGATTTTTTCAATTAAATCTATTATTTCTTGAGAATCATCAGGGCAAGGACTAAAAAGAGAAGGCTACTTCATGTTTATTTCATGTTTACTTGGGAGACATTTCTAGACAGACAAGAATTAATATCTAAGCATGACATTTAAAAGACATTTTATTACCAGAAGTCAAAGCAAGGCCTTACCAGTTTGCAATCCATGATAAGCTCTCCTGAAGCCTTTCATAAGTAGTGGGTTTTTAGCTGAAGATAGACAGCTCTCTGCTACACCCCTTGGAAAAGATGTGGGGTGACAGCCTTCAAGAGGCCCATGTCTCTCTGCACTATAGTGCTGTGTCTGCCCAGCAGTGATGGTGTTCAGAGAACATTGTAAAACATCACTCTGCACCCCAGGGGCTCAGCACAGCACAAGTGAGAAACCCTTTCCTGGTGCTCTGACCAGCACCAGGGCTCTTGCACTATATATTTTCACTCTTCCGCTGGACCTCCACCTACTTTATTTATTTCTCTTCTTCCTCCTGCCTTCTCCCTTTCTGATTGAACTTGTCTGCACCCCTGCAAGTTTGGTTCATGAGTAAAAAGGGGGAAAATTAGACTCATTAATTACAATCCTTATGTAGGGCTTTTGGACAATTGGACTAGCTGTTCCCCCTTTCTCAGTATATCTTGATGAACAGCAATTTAGTGATAGAAACACCTGATACCCAAATAGCACAGATTTTTAATGTGATATGGACATAGCCCTCCCAAAAGTTCTCAACAACTAATGGCCTTGAGAACTCCAAAAAGTTTCTCAATTAACCACTGTTTTTCTGAAATGCCATAAAATCTCTGCAACAGAAATACTACTTGCAGAACCAGATCTGTCACCAGGGTCTGGCTCCCGATGCCAACAACATGAACCAACTGAAACACCAGCTGACCACTGAAGCTGTGGTGGGTTTGTGACACTGGTGTGGTGCAAAACAGCCAGAGCATTAAACCTAACCCTGTGCATCAGCATCTTTGTCCTCATGCAAGAGTCAGAGCAATTTGCTGTCAAAAGTAGCAGGAAATATTTGTCTTTAGCTCAACTCTGACCTTTTCAATCTGTTTAGGTTTCAGACAGAAATAGGAAATGAGTTCCACAATCAGGAAGTATAGCTGCTAAAGGCATGCACCCCCAGGGGCTTGAGGTTCAATCTCAGACAAATTAAAGCCCTGCTAACTTTGACCTCAGTGAATTACTGGGATTATCTGGACACAAATTTTCTCAAGACCTGATTTTCCCAGGTGTCCCAGTTCTCAGGGCAGCCTTTCCAAGCAAAGCATGCAAAACTTGATTCCCCAACATCAACCCTGTGAATCTGTGCAGCACTGCACTCTGTGCACTGCTGCAGAGTAAAAGAGCAGTGGGCAATTTCACTGATTTTTAAAAGGTTTTATGAACAGTGATGAGTTATGAGTAAATATAAGCACATCTTTAAAGAGCTACATGGAACAACATTGTCATGTATCCAGAGTCCAATTCTATGTGTTGCTGGTGTGTCTAAACTCATTTTTCCCATTAGCTTTCCACAACAAACTGCTTATTAAAATTCTCTTTCAGATTTTGTAGGGGAATGCTTAGGAAAATTTCACAAGTTTCTCTAAACTGGAGCTGAGGGAGTGGAATGGGAAGACGGGAAGAATCGTTCATGTTGTTTTCAACGGAAAGAACAATTTCCTACCCAAACAGCCTGTGCTCTCCCCACACAGCCCACTGCCCTTTCCAGGCTGTGCAGGAATCTGTCCAGATTTAGTAGCCAAAGCCCTGACATAAGAGCAATCACAGGATGCTCTGGATAAAACAAAGTGAAAGGGTCACAAACCATGCATACCAATGGCAGCACAATGAAATAGCCCTCAAAGTGAGCATATGTAGACACATGTAGAAATCCTATTTGTCTTTTATGCCACCTCTGCCTTCAGCTACCAAAGTGATAAAGAGAAATGGTACCAGTCTGATAAATAAGAATTAATTTGGATAATCCTCCCTGTTGAATAGAGGTGTTTTCAGAAAGGGTAAAAAACCCCACCATCTTTGAGTCTGATTAACTGATATTTTAGTAAATGCATAAATCATTTCCAACAGGGCACTTTTCTCTTCACGTCTATTTTTGGATAGTGGTGACACTGCTGCATTAATATTCAGCCCCAACCCACAAAGAAAGCAGCTAGTAATCTGCAAATACAAATGTGGTTTTCTACTGGAACTTACCTCTAACACAGGTAGAGAAATAATGTCTGTGACACACATTACTCCAGGGACAACCTATAAATACAGACAAATTATTTACAATCTTATAATTTAGCATAGAACATGGGGCATCTAAATGAATCTCCATCACCTACTTCCTCCATGAAACTAGCTAGCCAGCCAAAACCGTGTCCTTATTTTTAAAAAAAATATTAGAACAGTGTCACAGCAGAGAAATTAGGACATTATTTGCTCCAACTATAAAGTTTTACTTGAAGTTATTTTACTTCTTATAAGCATCCTTGTAAATCTTAACTCTACTGATCCTGTTTGTCCTGGAAATACCTGCATGATTTTGCTGGTTAAATGTATTCTGTATTCATTATAGAACTCCATATGATAAGGAATAAATTAATACTTCATTATGCAAACTGATAGATTTAACCATCCATTGAATGACAATAACTGTTCTTGGTTTTGCAAATGCTTTTATTTGTTGACAAAAAATTTGACTCATGGAAAACATCACAAAAGGTAAGACTAGGCAAACTAAAATAGGCATAAAGCACAGGCATAAAGTTATCAATATGGAGCATAGCTATGAAAAGGTAAGACAGACAAGCTACAGGCTGTACTAAGGGATAAGATACCAGACCCTCTAGCTACTAATTAAAGTACCAGCTGTTCTCTTACCCCAATCCAGTCATGCAGTGATGAGTAGGGCAGGAATTTATCCAGATTCTGAGTTTCTGGACACATTCTGCAGTACAGGGAGGCTGAATGTAATGTAAAAAGATTTATAAGGGCAAGATTGTATAATCAGTTAACAAGAGTAGTCTTCACTGTTCCTTATCTGACACTGTTTTAGGGACAAATCCTGCTGCTGTCTCTGAAACAGCTTCCTCCATTGTGGAACTGGTCCCATTCTGTGCACAAAAGGAGGAAGAGAAGTCCAGATGGCTGCAGGGCTGGGTCAGCTGCTTGGCTGCAGCTCAGCACTGCAGGGGTCCTTTGTACAAAGAGTCTGCCTGCACTGGCTAGACTGAGAAACCAGCTATTAGAAGGGAGTATCATGATAAGCCAAATCCTTTTGAAAAAAAAGGTTTGGGTTAGAGCTAGAGGAGAATGGAGCTGAAGAACCAATCTCCAGAGACCTAAAATAACGATAAATCCATTTGTTCCATTAGACAGAAAAATGCATTTGAAGTTTTACTGCCAATATGAGATCTAGACAATTTTGAGATGTCTAAGTATCTTCTTAGATTGTCCCTTAATGGCACAAAATGCAGGTTAGTTAACACAAATCATAACCAAAAAGTTCAGAAATAAGGGTCAGTTTGTACTGCCATGGCCTCTCTTTCAGTGTCAACTGGAGTATGCAGGAAAACTCAGCATGCAGGAAAAGAAATACCTACCAATGATAAATTCTTGAATGGGGTCAAAAGAATGACATGTTGACAGGTTCTCAGAAATCCACCGAATAATCTGTCAGAATAGAACAGGGAGCTTGTCACATCTCTCTGTTTAAGCAAGTGTTGTAAGAGAATATAGACAATTTGGTTTTGGTAGTAACACTTTGCATGGAGTAGTGATAGAGACACAAATGTTTTCAGGACTGATAAAAGAGTTTAGGGCAGCCCAGCTGAGCCTCTTGGCACTGCCAGGTGAATTGGGACTTCTCTTTGGCTGATACCATTCAAGCCCTGCTTCTGCTTTGTATAAGATGTCAGTCACTGGAAAAAAAAAATAGAGGAGGTTCTTTTCCCACCTGCATTTCCAAGCCTTCTGTGTGTTGGAAGTAGAGCAGGGCACAATGCAGAGCTGCCAATCTCTCACAGTCTTGCTTGCTCCTCTGTAGGAACTGCAGCAAAGCACTGTCACTGATGCTCACATCATACAGACTTCCTGCATTGCAATCCAGGACTGCTGACACCCACGGGCACCGGATGGAACAGTTTTGTAACGTGTCAATTCTTGCATCCTCACCTGAAGAACGTTGGTTTGAGAACAAAAAGGAGTAAGAACATGAAATCTGCCTGCTACCAGTATTTCTCTTAAGACTCCTAGGCCCTCAGCAGTAAGAAAGAGTCTGCCTCTTGCACTGCCTGCCCTGGTATTATGCTATTATGAAGAGAAGTAGGAATGGTGTTGGCTCCATGAAGAAAGCAGATAAGGAGCACAGCTCATACCCAGTTCTCTCCTTCCCAGCTGCTGACATAGAGAAGGTGCAGAGATTGGAGGCTAACAATGTTGCTCCAAGGCAAATCAGAGTACATGTGATGGAACAGAGCAGAGCACAAAGATAGTAGCACAAGTTCAACACTAGAATTAGCACCTATTGGTACATCTTGTGCAGGTCAGAACTGCTCACATGCAGAGTCATGATACAAACTTCTATATTGGTGGATCTCTTGCCATCAATCCCAATGGCCAGAACAGGAAGTATTGTAATCCGATACCAGAGGTATAAGGAATGTCTTACCTGTCCCTCCTGTCCCTATCCTATTGGCAGACAGCCAGAAATCCCCTTCCTGACTCTTTCCTAGAAAAAGCCAAGACCTGAGATGCGTTTCCTCTTTTGCCCTGCTACCACCATGCAATAAAGAAAAGGCAAAGAGCCACTCTTTTGATCCTTGTGCTTGTCTCATATGCTAGACCTAGCTCCTTCTTATTGATACAATAGGAAGAAGTTACAGTTTGTAGCAAGGAAGGTTCTGTTCTAGGATTATTCACTGAAGCATCAGACCAAAACCATTTTATTTATGCTAGTACTAGTGTTCACCACCATGATACCATACAGGTACTGTATTATAGATCCTTTGCATCAGAGAAATCAGGCCCACCACCCAGCAGTGATGTTTTCCACTCATTTTTAGCAGGACAGTATTTCATTACACATACCAAACAGGTACTAGCTGCCCCTGCACCAGTCTCCACAATTTATGTCCCCTTCACCCAATCAGAGCAACAGATTTTTGTTTTCAAAGGCAGCCCACTTCCAAAAATAAACCACTTCCCACAAAGATATGTTTGTTGGAAATGAAGTAACATGCATCTCAGATGAGACCCTAAATTAAATTGCATCAGCCTGATCAGGTAAAGGAAACAGATTTCCTTTCCCCACACCCTCCAAACACACACATTTAGAGCAACTCAATTGGAGGAAGGAAATGTAAAATCGAATTTACATCTCATGTGAAATTTGAAAACAGTGGAGGACCAAGAACCATGGGCAAAATTGAGGGAAGGGAAACTACGAAACCAAGGCAGAGAATTTCAAATTCAGTGAAAGGTCTTCTTCCATTTCATAATAAGCAACAAGTATGAAATACGTAAAGTATGAAATGCTAGTTCAGCTTCTCTTTCTAAAATGGAAAGTAGCAAAATTGTCATTCTTATTTTTTGAGTACCCTTCTTTTGTCAGAACACTGTGACATAAGGAAACATTGAGAAATACAACTTTCATGTAAAGAGATATGAGCAAGTTTCCACAAGAACAATAAAGTTACTTAAAGCAGTTTTACTATACCTGTTAGAAATAAACTATAGCACAGCAGGTCAGGATGTTGAATGTTCAGGAGGTGCAGGAACTGGCCAGGCAAATAAGCAGCCACATAATAGTCTGTTTAAAGAAACAACAGTGGTCAGTTTAGCACATGATCACTTACTTGCTCTAAGAGGCTCTTTCACATAATTCTCAAGTTGCCCCACTTCTCTGTCAGGAATTGATAAATCTAGGAAATATAAAAGGAGTTAATTAAAAGCTGCTGTTGTATGAACACAGGAAACACTAGCAGCACATTTAGGTTTCCAAGAGAGGATTCAAGAAACTTCAGAAACTCAAGAACTCAGCAGCTGGTGTCCAGCACAGGTTCTGAGACCATTTCAGAGAAAGCTGCTTACTAATAGTGAGGCATTGCAATATCAAATGCCAAATAAAAAAAGGCAAGTAGAAGAAAAGCAGCAAAATAACACTGCTACCTAAAGTCAAGAAAAAAAAAACCTTCCTTCCAGAGAAGAGTTAGCCATTTGTCTCCCTACTACACAAGAATCACACAGGAAAGTAACACAAGTAACCTACCAAGATTCATAAAAGCAACTTCCTTCAATTGATGAGATTCTGTTCTTTCTAGAGAAACTGTAAAAGTCTTGTTGTAACCTGGGGGGAAAAAAATAAACATTTAAACTCTCAAACAATAAACATCATTTGTTACAATCCACCTATGACTTTATAGCTAGAAATTTTAGCAGTGCCCATAGACCCAAACAAAATTTTAGAATGTTTTGTGGGGCTGTATGCACAGACAGATTTAATCCATCCTAAACAGAGTTCCTGCACACATAGTAGACTGGCACCTACCCAATGCAGGTCTTTAGTGTGTGAAAACTAGCTATGCACTGCACAGCCTACGTTTGTGTTTAAAGAAGCACTCCATCCCAAAGCAAGCTTGTGTAAAAATACCCTTCCCCCAGAAAAATACAAATCCTTTATATAGCTGTGTTTCACATTTTGGTGATCTTTCAACTGCTTTAAAGAATTTCCACTTTGCTTATCTGCATGCCCTATTGCTGTAATTTGGTTCAGCACAGTTTATACAAAGGCCAATTTCAGACCTGCTGTGTTTGCATGGGCTTTGCATCAGCACAGCTGTTGTTTTAATCTAGACTTGTACCACACTTCTGGCATCCAGCAAGAATGACACAATGCCCTCAAATTTCCTCTATCTGTGAGAAATACTGAACATTATAGTAACTAATGGTGTCATAATCAGGATGCTAATTAATAATGCATGGAAATTCAATATAAGATCCACAGTTTGCAGGACCACCAAGAGAAAAAGTCTCCAACAGCAACACTATACAGGCAGAGGTGTCAAAAGATAGTTTTTCATACAAAATATGACTGAAGTTAGCTTGCAATGAGTCAGTATAGTCACCATCACCACTTTGTCACTTGCCAGCATGAGGACATGCAAGCTAAACCCAGCACGGCAGAATTCAACTGCAACATCGTGACTTCTCTGTTTATGCTGCAGTGACTGTTTTAACACGGGTGGGAAGCTTCCAGCCAAGATTACAGAGACTGCAGAACAAACTGAACTCCTTAAAACATCTCCAAAATATGGCTCATGGACTCCAAAATGTGAGTTATGAACCCAATATATCACTGCTTCTGTGGGTCACTGCAGGACCATTACTAAAATTCTATTGTACAACTGATGAATCTTTAATGAACCCACAAACAGCTCTGCATCAAACAACTCCTTTCCACAGAAGTCATTTCAGACTTAGCCAGTCAATGTCACCATGTTTATCCCCAGTTTCTTCCTAGTACAGATCAGGATGTACAAGGGTCATGGTTGGCTCCAAGCAATCCAACAACTCTTTGGGTACACGTCAGCTGCATCTGGGGAAATCAGCCCTTCACAGCAGTGCAATGCACAGTGTGTCACACCCAAAAAGGACTTTTTCTAATTTGTTAATGCCTTCAAGAACACAGAAAGGTAGTTCACTCAATCCCACAATATTCAGCAGCAAAGCAACAGGTATATGCAGCTCTGATAAGTGAGAAGCATCCTGATAAAGAAAGCAAATAGCTAAGGTAGAACAGAGACATATTGTGCACTTGAACAGTTACTCCACACTATGCAGCTTCTCACTTGAGAAATAATTTGCCTCTCTGTCCATGCATCAAATAAGGAAATCTTGATAATCAGAACTTTCATTCTCATTGGAATAAAACAATGTCCTTTATTGTTTTTAAGCATAAACAAAGGTCTCAACTTTAAGAGCTACAGCACCACTTAGACAGCAACTATTCTTAGAGTCAGTGGGTGTTGCACGTCTTGCTGTGAAAATGACATGTTGAGCTGGAATTCTAAACAGACATTCAAGCTAAGAGCTGTTGGCTCTATTTCCCATACAAATGCCTTATGGCATAAGTACAAAACACCTGCAAGCTCCCACAGATTTCACTGATGTCTGTGCTCAGCACGCCGGAAAGTCTGGCTAGAAATAAGGGCCCAAATTAATAACCATTTACAAGGCCACTGGTTTGAAGCTACTCACTCAGCATCAGGCAGGAAGTCTACAGCAGGAAAGTCAACTCTGCAGCTAAAGGCAGCTGCTGTCTTTAAACACCAGCCACAGTAGTTTATTGTCTGCAGACTTCGGTAGTTACTTGTTTTGAAAGGCATTCTGAGACTCTTTCAACACACTGACATTCTCCAAAATAATGTACAGTAAGTTAACAAGTTAGTCTTACCTTTATGTAAAAAATAAATGGAGTATGTGATCTCATGAGGAATATCAGAGACTAGACTACAACACACACATAAGCCTCCTAAAAAGACAAAACAGAGGAAGAAAATTCACTTGTCCAGCTGAACATCTAGACATCTTTAAACTGCACAAAACCAAATCAAGACTGTTTCAAATTATAAACTAAAAATAATCGCTAAAAAAAGGTAAAGATTACAGGAATATCTATTATGGGCTCTAATCATCATTTACCTAATGAAACAAAATCAAGAAAGAACAGAGGAGGCAATCTGGCATAATGGAAACCTGAGTCCTGCCATGGCCAGTTCTTCCCTTTAGGGGAAGTACATTTTAGCCCTTCCCAGGAAAAATCATGCTTGCAGCCAGAAAACTGATCAAGCCTTTCTTTCCACAGGCTGCCTCAATCCAGATATTTTGTGTTCAGGAGCTGTCAGATATGCTCAACAATATAGTAAAATTTGCTTTTCAAGAAATCTCATATTAGCAGCAGCACAAATACACTACCAGAGCTTTCTCACACTAGAAGTGATAGCCACTTCTTCACCTTCCAGCCCAAAGAACTTTTTTAGGAGAGACATCAGTCTTTCAGACAAGTTTATTTCAGTCAGGGTACTGCATACAGGATTTCCTACTCCAAGAGTAATTCTGCATCAGACTGATCCTGTTTTGACCCCACTGAGTGGCAACCTTGCTTTCATCTCTTATAAAAACCTACTCTGATGCTTTGGCATTCATGTTAGAAACAGCTTCCAAACCACATACCCCAGAACAGCTGGGAAAGCTCATCCACAAATATGACTGTTTACCTTTATTGAAAGTTTATAATGATAAAGAAGAAATAAAGTACCACTAATACAGGTACTGTTCCATGCAAAATAAAGGTTGTGCATATAAGTTATGCAGAAAAGGGCACAGTATGGAAAAAGCACAAGTACAAAACAAGCAAGTCAGTCAGTTACTTTATTTGATTAAATGCCTCAGTGTTTCACACCACAAGGTTGTACCATAGCTGTGATACAGATATGGCTGAGACACTTCACACTTCCGTCTTCCGGGGAAGAGAACTGCTTTCTTAAGATGCAGTATTTTTTTCTGTGTATTCTCAGCTCACTGAATAAGGTTTGATACAGTTTTGCTTGGATATTTGAGTCATTCAGACAACAGACATGGAATTTTGCCAGAGCACTTGGCTTCTTTCAGATCATGCATAATTTTTAAGGTAGCAGCATCAGGACTCACAAGGAAGACTGGAAAAGTTCCAGCAACCCACCGGATTGCTGTTTTATTATCAACAGCTCCCTTCCAGCACTGTAATTTTTTTCTTGTATGCTGGAGTCTTCTGTGTACACTGCTCTGTAAATTGCACAACATGCAAGTGTTGTTCAGACTGAAGTGTCAGTGCGAGCTGATCTCAGAAACAGCAGCTATGGGAGGCTATAAATAGGATGTGCATCTTTCAACTCAACAACATTGGTCCACGTGTCAACAAACAGAACTACAAACAACCGGAAACAACAAATGGTGCTTTGTTAATACAGACAGAAACATGGCAGCCTCAGCCAGCAGGTGTCCAAGCAATGTTACATCTGACACAATGTCATGACACACTCCCTGCAATCCCAGCAGAGCAGCCAGAGACTGAAATCACACCACAGACTCCTTTCCTACCCTTAGCAATGCTCTCTGAAAAATAGAGCTGGGCTATGCTGCTGCAGGGAAAGCTTGTTAGCCTATTGCACCAGTATGCAGAGCCAGGTCTTCCACACCACCCATTTCAAAATCATTTGCAAACAGTAAAAGCTGTAGCTGAATCCTTGAGGTGACAAGACTCATGTGAGGATATACTTGGATGGACATTTATCTTCCCAGAAATAAAAGGGGAAAAAGATATTGACCACAAAGGTTAAAAAAAAAAGAAAGAAAGAGAAAAGAAGGAAGAATTTAAAAATTAAGTTCTACTCCTATTCAGGAAATAGCAGTCAACCAAGTCACCCCTGTAAGAGTCACCTATGATATGTAGACATTAAGTTTTCCCTAGGAAGCTTTAATTACAAATTCTTCATTTCTGTTAAAGCAAAAACTCAAGATATGAGGTTGTAACAGCATATCAACACAGCATCCAAATGTCACAACTCAAATACAACATTGCACCAGAGCATTTTGTCCAGTTGTACTGACTTAGGAGGGACTTGCCTCACCTAACTTCAGCTATCCAAACATCTCTCATTCAGACCCCTATTCAGCAAACAAAGAAATATGGATTGAATCATCCTCTGGAGATGCCTATTTCTCTCTAGCAACATAGTCAAGATGCCTAAATTTCAGGCAGATAGTTAGGTGACCCAGTGTCTATGACCTCTTACTGCCTGCATTTTTTTTTTAATATTGAGCAAATTTAACAGAAAAATATTTCTAAAGCACTAAGAGAAAACATAACAGTGCAGTGTTTATCTAATAACTACTGAATTCTAGACATGCAAAGTTAATTCTCAGACTGGAACTGCTTTTTTCTCAGCTATTCAAGAATTACATGGGGGTTTTTATCTGGAGACATTTTGTCTGTGCTGTGTGTAAGGAACAGAGCCACTTTTCTGGTGCAGAAATTTGAGAAAGGAGAAGTGATTTCATTCGGAGTTCAAACTGGCAGGAGATAATAACAGTTTTATTAAATGGGAAACTCCAGTTTGAAGTTTTGCCAATTATGCTTTGCCAGGGATGTCTGAATGGTACAAGTAGGGATCCTGGCACTAATATCAGAGGTGTGCTAGCAGTCCCACACAGGCACAGTCCGCACCACAAAGAACTTGCAGTTCAGTTTTTTCAAATCACCACTGAGGCACAAAAGGGAACCTTTGGTGTGATTACCCACAGTGTTTTTCAACAACTAGATATGGTTTTAGCATCAAAATGTTGTTTAGCTCCAAACTGTTAGTTACCTGAAATGGGTTGTGCAAGGTAAGCCGCAGTTTTAAACAACATTCAAGGAAAAGACACATACAGTAATCTAATTTAGCAAGTGCAATTGTCAAATTTCCTGTTTTACAGTAAGTGTAATGAAAAGCACTTATGAAAGGTTACACACAGACTTTAAATATTGTGTCACCAGACAGAAAAAAGAACATTTTCCTTCACAGTAACAAAAGAGTCCTGTTGGAAGATGACTGAATTTCATCCTCAACTCAAGGAGGTGCTTCAATCTGAATAAACCCCAGAAGAGTAAGATTTAAAAAGTAAACATATATACAAATCAATAATATTTTCCATTATTGGACTGGCTGTTTATATAAGAAATTGTCTTGCTAACAGAGAAAAAGCCTAATCTACTAGACAGAAACTTGGCTTTCTCTTAATTCTAATTCCTTCCCTCTAATCTTTATAAGCATGCAGTTTGTCTTGGTAAGAAAAAAATCCATGGAAGGAAGCTGTATTTCACTTGATTTCCACTAATGGTCATTTCAGTGCAAGGAGCAGACAGCTCAGCAGTTCACTGGTGTGCACAGCAGGCCTCAGGGAGTGATGTGAAGTCTCTCCTGCTCCACTTCCCCATACAACTCTGCTGACAACTCAAAGGTTAAACCATCTCTGCCTGCATGGTCTAACTCAGAAGCTGAAAGCAGCTGTGATGAACAGATACCTCTTGAGACCATTTTTTTATCAAAAAAAAAGCTCATGGCATACATTAGGATGGAGGGAAACTCCAAAATCCTAAAGGGAAGAAACATTTTAGGTTTAAGTTTAAGGAATCATATACCTTCTAAACCCTTGAGTAATACATACCATGTTTAGTATCATATACTTGAACCTTCTAAACACCCCATACTAACAGCAATATGAAACTCTTAAAGCCTGCACTACACATGCTCTGTGTACATATGTCCACTCTGTAAATATAATATACGAGGTCAGAAATCCAGAAAAAACCTTCCTTGAATTTAGTTTCTAACAGAATTTTGGTCAGCTTTAACATTAGATTGCTTTAATGTAACACACAGCTACACTTTGGTGCCTCCTGGTCTCTGACAGGAAAACGCTAAGGTGTTCTTAGACTGAGAGATTTCACTAGAGCAGAGCATGGTACCAATTCTTTGAAGTTGGGCTGCCAGAAAGTTTCTGGGTGACTGTTTTGTTGTTGGTGTTGATGTATGAAGCCCTGGGTACTTCAGTTCAACTTCACTGCAGCTTCCGGATGGTAAAACATTTATTAAGACAAATAAAGCACAGTTGCCTTCTCCCTCTCTGCCAAGTATGCTCTAAAGAAATACAAATCTCACACTCACATTATAAATGTTTGCAGTTTTGTGTGTTTTTCAATATTCTATGAAGAAATTCAGTAATCAATTAGGATTACACTGCATGATAATTACTAGTGAAGGTAATTTTGACCATATTTGTATTTATTCATTACCTGCTTTACTTGTGAAAACCTGAAGGTTCAAAGATTTAGATGCAACATCTTGATCTTGACAGTAATCATATCCAAAATTCACAAGTCTATGAGCAAATAAAGATCACTAAGTAAATCCACAGGGATTTATCACAACAAAAAGATCACCAGAACAGTCACTATATAACCAAAATTAAAAAATTATAATCAAATGTTCTGCAAGTTAAATTAGGCTTTAATCAATTTGCTCAATGCTGTTAGAAACAAGAATCCCAAGACTGCACACTGTTATCCAACAATTTTGGACACACCTGACAACTTCATATTCACTTACTGCATTGTCCAACCATTCCTATACTTTGAAGTGAAAGCAAGTTTTCATGACATACTGGAAATCCAAATACTTGTGATACCTAACAACTCAAAGGTTTTGCAGACTAACTCTACAGCACATGTCTGTAAAGACACAATTTAATCTGCAATAGGGACACTACTTTCAGTGGAAATACTTGAAAAGAAAAGCACAAAATCACACTCACATGGAACTTGTTATACCGTGACATTTTCAGTCTCATGCTGCCTGTATGGTTATACATATCTTTAAATGTCCCCCTGCAAAACATGCAGCAGAAGACTGTATTCAGTCTGCTTTGGTTTTTTTGTTGGTGAGTGGTTTCTTTGTTTGGTTGTATTTTTTTCCAGAAAGTATTTTGATCCTGTAAGGATTTTTCCCTTGATCCTCTGCATTAATTTGGAAATAAAATTTAAAAATGTAAAATACAGCATGGAAGCTCTTACAAGAGATGTGTTCTTTCAGCACCAACTGTAAGAGGATACAGTGTCCTTTTATAGGGCAGCCTGTACATGGAGGAGCACCACACTGAGCCCTATGCACAGCACTGAGACATTCTGAGAGCTGCAGCTTGGGCAGGGTGGAACTCAGCTACCTTCAGCTACTGATACCTGGCCTAACAGCTCTGGCCTCCCTTTTTACTCACAAAAATAAATGGGCCCTTTTGGAATGTAAAGATAGATGAGGATTATGACAGGGTTAAACTATCCTGACTAGTTTTTCCCTCAGTTAAAAGGGAGCCCTCAGGAGACAAGCTCAGATGCAGTCATGTGCATGGCAAACAGAATCAGACAAATCTTCGTCTCTGAAAGTGCAGACTGCTGGAAAGAGCATGCTGGAGGAGAACAGAGTACAGGCATTGTCTTTACAGGCTATAAAAAGGTGCTACTGGTTTGCTTAACTGACCAATAAAACTTGCAACAGCAATTAAAAATGCATAGCTTCCCTTGACAAATTTTGACATCACTATTGCAACATGCCCAAGGTTAAAGCAAATTAATTTAAATAGGTTCAGCATACTCAGAAGGTTTAACCCATAGCTAGCTCTTCAGACAAATAATTTTTTAAAATGACACTAAGAAGCAGTCAAGGATTAAATTAGTTTTTACAGTTGACTCTGATGAGAATAAGAACTGGAGGTCTGGACACAGTTTTCATGTTATTCTCGTGTTCCAGTACCATGTAGGCAACTGCAAAGATATTGTGGTTTGGACTAGTTTTACTTGGGTTTGTAAAATGTTACCATATATATTAAAAGGAAAGCAAACCAAAACATTAAAAAACCAAACAACTTACTTTAATGGTGTGTCATTTACAGCAATATCCAGATGTGACTCCAGCTGTTAAGCAAAAAAGTAAATGAACCTGTTCTTTGCAGAGGTCAGTATACTATGTTTAGCATTTCAGACCAGTAAAAGGTGTCATAGTCACATTTCACCAGGTTCAATATTTTAACAATCCTCTAATCCTTACAGTCACTTCAAAAACCCCCATAAAACAGATTCTTTTTTTAAAAGAGAAAATAAATTGCTGCTGTGCAGCAATTTTCAGCCACTGGGACAAAGGTCTATCAACAATTACATGTTGTAATTTTTATATTATGTTTCTTGGATTTTGGCTGCAATGAAATTCCTGTCTTGCTTAAAACTGACACAAAAATAATATATGCTTTCTTTGTCTAGTGCACTTGATAAGCCTGCTTTTCCAATAACTGTGTATAATAAGATCAGTATAGTGTCATGATTTTCACTTACTGCCTTCTAGGTCAAAAAAAGTGTAATTCCACCAAAGTTACCTTACTCTGGCAAAATCTGAATCTGACTGAATATATTCTTGACAAGAAAATAATGCAAAAAATCCCAAAAAACAAACAGAAAAACAAACTCCAGTTTTCCTCTAAAAAAGTTTCAACAATTAAAAAGATAAACTAAAACCTGGAAAACGTAACTACATCCCACTAAAAAACATTAGATAATAAAATACTCATAACTTACTATTGAGTTAAAATTTTCATCAGGATAAAACTGGACACACCTTAAAGTACTCTTTGATTCCTGAAATGAAAAAGGATGTGTTTTGTAAATAAGAAAGCATATTCTATAGACCAAGAAGTGATTGGATACTCAGCACCATTCTTCACACTTAATCTGCTTTGCCAAGAGATATGCAGAAGTTAGGGGACAAAAGAATTTACAAACCACATATAACCCCTCACAATAGCACTATGACATGCTTCCTTCCTGTCCCAGATCATTATCTGCCAATCATATATAATTGCGTGGGCTCTCACTTCTGCACAGCAATACACGTCTCACACATTTTAGAAAATTTAAAAAATGTTTTCCATATCTATCTATAAGGCAAAAAGAATTGTATCTTACTTTGGTCAGTTCAAAAAGGGTATCTCAGAAACAAAAACACTAATACATTTCTCCATCACAGTTCATTTTCTGTAATTTCCTAACATTCATTCTTTTCATGGCTAAGAAGAGTAAAGAAAAATCCTCATTTATTTACAGAGAATGCATCAAGTGCAAATAGTCCCTCAGACAAAATAACCCAAACCCTAAGAGTTTCAGAGTTTCTTGCCAAGAACCTATCTTCACTTGGCCACTCAGTAAGTCTGCACACAAAATACTTTCTAGATGTGAATTCTCTAGAAGAGAGGCATTATACTCTCAGCAGTTTTGGATGGAGTTAGATACTTTTGAGCTAAAGACCTTTCTAAAGCAAAAATAAAGAAATTTAACAAGACCACCTTTTTAACAAAAATAATTAAGACCACCAGTCTTCTTGCAATGTACTAAGCAAAGTAGCAGCTAAGGCAAGTTTGGCTTTTGTTTTAGGTTATTTGAGGCAAGAACAAGAAAAACCATCCCAATGAAAACAAATCCCTACTTGCTACCCCACACACTTAAAACTTCACTGTCACTAAACAGGCAGGAAGAAACTGCAAGAATGACTTTCAGCTCACCTTTGGAACTATGTAGAAGAGTCTTTGCTCCATCATATCCCACTGTGCCCAAACGAGGTCATCTACAACTTTGGATCTTGGAAGCTGACCTGACTTTTGAATCACCTACAGGGAAAGAATAAAAACATTAGAAGCCATCAAATAAGGTTTTGCAACAATTACGCACAGCATGTGTTTCAAAGAGAAAAGCAGTGAGAGAAGGAGGCACAAATAGTAAGGAGCTTGGAAGGAACAGGCTCCTTTGTCAGCAGCATGAAGTTCACCTTTGTTGTGTGCAAGGTGCTCAGTTTAGAGAGATCAGAAGTACAGTTTTCAGGGTATAACTACTAACAAATCTTTCAGTCTTCCTTGCTTGCAAGAAATTCACCACTTAGACTGCTCAAAGTAAACCAAGAATAGCAGAGGCACCCTTCCCCAGAGAGGAGGGATATGCCACAGTCAGTTCAGAATCAGCTGCATTAACTACTGAAGGGAGATGTGTCTCCAAAAGAGATTTCTATCCAAAGTCTCAGCCATTTGAGAGCAAGGGCTGGAGTAGGGAAAAGGCTAGAACTGTGGAAAATGTTGGGATTGTATTCATGCACACTCAAATATGTAGGGAGATTTCATGTCAGCCAAAACAATTCTGCTTGTCAGAAGGACATCAGATCAATCTGTTTTCTGATTATACTTAAGTGCTTACCCCACTACTGTAGTCTAGCATATAAAACCCTTCTGCTTGAAGGGACATGATAAACTGAGAAAACCATAAAAGATTGCAAAGGGACAAAAAATCAGATCATTAACTTTTCCTTCACAGCCTACATTCATCTCCATAATAAAAAACATTGGCTTTCATGACAAAATTATTTACTATATTAGACAAATGCTCATTAATAATAAGCCTTTCAAGCAGAATAACCACAATTTGTTGATGATAAATTCATGTTAAAAATGAAAAAGAGATGAGGGGAAACAGAGATTGGAACATTCACTCTACTCAGACTGCATCTAAGTTTTACATCTTTTGTTCATTTGTTCTTTTAAGTGAGTCCTCTACTGGGTTCACACAGACTCACAATAGACAAGATTAGGAAGGCAACTCTGAAAATATTTTAAATGGTTGCAAATATTTAAAATGCTTTTAAAATGAATAAACACTATGTTTACTTCCAACTTTTAAAACACAGAAGCATTCAGCACACATAACAAATCCAGTAAAATAAATAATTTTCCTCATAGATTACAAAGGTGTAAATTTTTTAAATCAGCTTTGGTCACCTGCATAAGTTGCTATGCTAATTAATGTTTTCTTTAATAAATTTTGTGCTGCCCAAGTATAAAACTAAAAAAGCTTCCAAAACTCTCAGCTAAATTAAAAAAGTAAAAAAACCTCAAACTCAAAGATTTTTCAATCTTACCACTTTGTGGTCTTCTTCTGCAACAACATGAATGTCAAATTGTTCAATATCTTTGAAATATTAAAAAAAAAATCATTAAAACCAAACATTTTTCAATGCTTTTATACAGCTTATTAAACAAGCTCACCTCTTAGAATTCTGTAAGAACACTTTAGGGCCAGGAAAGTTCAACTCAGTGTAAAAGGAAATCTGTTACACATGTGCACAGGTGCCTACACAGAGACCTGGATTCTCTTCCTTGCTGAGCTGAGAGTGGCCTCAGCCATAACATCTCATGGAAACTGTTCCCTGCCCACATCAGCACAGCACAGGCTTGAAGAGCAATGACTGGAATATTTCCAACCAAGCCAAGGAGTACCCGTGGGAAGGAAGGGTCTGTGGAGCTGCACATCCATGTCTGAGACTATCCCTGACCGGTTTCACTTCCTAAATGTCCCTCACACTCCTTTCCCACACAAAACTCCTCAAAGTTATCCCCAGCTGGCTCATGAGAAGTGCAACATTCACCCAGCACATGTTGTGTTTCTGGTTTAGCTCTGCCCACCTAAGTCCACTATCCAAGGCTGGTGTCTAGCTCAGGGAAGATGGGCCTCTCCAAGGGGATGCTAAAAGAAATCCCACTCTATAATAAGAAGAAAAACCCCAGTCTTTTCCAAGTCTCCATTTTTCTCCATTGCCTGCCATTAGATTAGGCTGAATGTGCAATTTTAGCTAAATTCAAGTAACTATTGCTTTTTTCTTATCTCGCTTCCCATGTTAAATGACATCTTTCAATCAATTTATTTACTCTGCTTTGTTTTATGTAGGTAGCTATAAGGAGTCTATTTTAGCTTTTTTAGAAATGAAGATAACTGATGAATGCAAGAGCTAAGCAGCTAATTATAGACAAAGATGGCCATTCTGTTAACATTGAAAAAAATCTGGTAAATGATATAGGTTTTTGAAAGACCTTTGGAATACCTAGAATAACTCACACCCTACTTTTTCCTCTTTTTTTCTCCACCAACAAAAGTCTACCAAAAATACAATATATAACAATAATCTTGAAGTAAAATAATTACAATGTACTTTGAAAATATTAACTCACATTTATCTTCTGAAACTAGCAAGAGACGACTTTCTCTAGAAGCATTTCTGCCTTCAACTGGATAAAGAAACTGTACAGAAAATTTCACAAAAGTAAGTAAAAGACCAAAGTAGTTTAGAACACTTATCTAAAATGTTTGGGGCTTTTTTAGCCGGATATTTATTTATTTTTACATTAAATCAGACACACTAATATTGATATTTAATCAATAAAAATAGCTATTATTACATACTAATAGTTACCAGTCATTATAACTGCAAACTTCGGAACGCTGAAAAAATAGCCTTCATGTTGGAGAAATATTCTATACCAAATATTTTATGAAGCTTCATTTTTTATTTCTCTAAAGAAACAGGGGGACATTATCTCTGTAACAGTTGCAAGATAACATGAGATATTTCTGCACTAAACCATGTTTTCTCCCTAGCATAGCAGGTTAAAAAGGCTTATCTTTAGATTAGCTGAATACTTTACCTGGACTCGAACACAGCTATCCACAGCCTTCAGGACTCTCACATTATTAATGGGATGAATTTCAATTAGCAAGGTTAAATACTTGGACACTGCAAAAAGAACATGTTTTAGATAACGTTCTTTTATGCACACAAGTCTGTTGTTATAGAAATTACATGCAAAAGAAAGCAAAATTATAATATTTCAAACAGTATTAAAAAATCCACTTGCAGTACCTGACTGTAAGAGCTGACTTGCTCTTTCCTCCTCTGTATATTGACAGAAGCTGACTGCTGTGGGGGGAGAAAACACCAACACAACCACAGTCAGTGTGCATATTTGACATTAATCTTACCAAACATTCTTGAAGAATGAACACCACAATTCTTTTACCAAAAACATATATGTTAAAGGAACATCAGAAGCTCTTCTAGATGCAGCAGGTATGCACAATTTCAGGAGGAGAAAGTGAACAAAGAGTCAGTGTGTCTTAGATATTTTAATAAAACAGCAATATTGTCACAGCTGTGTCTTTATATTGTTACCTACATTATCTGATGATGGATCCACTGAAATTCATAAACTGCTGCGGGCAACACATAGATCAAAATAGATTTAAGTAATTCTAAACCCAAATGTATCATCCTACAAAACTAAATCTTCACCAAAAAATTTAATGATAAAGCACATATTTACCCAATAAGGTCCTTTCATTGTTGATGGAACAGCTGATTATATGCAGATTCTTCTCAAACGTATAGAGGTGCTACAGAGAAACACAGTAGTGTTAGTAATTGTGCTCCTTTAAACTCCATAAAGGAAACCATCTCATTACTTCTCCTTTGGAAAACACTGTCCCACAGTTTTTATCTTTAAGCCATATCTCTTCATGCCCAGAAGAACCACATTTCAAGCTTAAATTGTAACAGTTCTCCTTTTTCTCATGTTCATTTTTTACTGGTTCTTTTGAGCTTTATGTTGTCAATAGAGCAGCATAGCAAACTTTTATGTAAATACAAAATTTCACTCATTTCAAACTATTACGGGGACACCTTCAAAAATCTGTTATCATGATGTTAGTTACTGAATTGCAGCATGTTTGGTTTTAGAATAAAATAATCTCTTAAAATGCTATCACCAAACAGACCAAGAATGCACATATAAAGAAAACTCCAAACATTTACTTCTTGGCACACATGTACAATGTGAAGAGGAGTGGAAAGGACTTGTTGTTTAAAAGGTTGTTTAGAAATAAAGATTGCAGACATGATGCTTTACTACTCTCAAGTCTTTTAGATGTTTTGCAATGTGGTGCATTTTAATACTACTGAGAATCATTCCAATATCTTCTACAGTATCTTTTCTGTTTCCAACAAGGATACACTCCTTAAGTACATAACATACTGTGTTACAAAACAACAAAATCTGAAACACTACAGAACTGTCATCACCAGAAAGAAACCTGGTATTGCTCTCACCTCATTTTGTTTAGTTTGAAGATCATACAATCCAATGTGAGTGTTTCTCTGATTTCCCTATGGATAGAAACAAATTAGCAATAGCAATATAAATATACACAAAGTTAAACACTGCTATTTTTTTTTCCTATCTCCATGTTCTCCCTGCTCCTTGACACACATCCTCACACACTTCCCTGCCCAATATATAAACTGGCAGTTAATTATCTTATTCCAAGAAAGCAAATTCTAATTCCAAGAGAACAAAGATTTATTTTTTTCCTTTTAGAACTAACACATGGGATAAAGCTGAAATGTGGCCAATCCAGCCCACAAGCCATTGCATAAACCCCTGCCTCTCTCTCACTTTGCCTCTAAACTGGTTTTAGTTACAGGCAATACAGCCAGGAATAGAAATGTCTGTACAAGAATCCATAGGAATGCTCTGGCTCCTGGAGACCTAAGGCTGATATTCTGAAGCTCAAAAAATTGGTGGGACATTGCTCCAAAAGTGAGCACAGAAACATCAAACATCACCAAAAATCAGCTCCCATCTAGTAGCTGAGAAAAAGGATTTCAGGTCTGCCTTAGGAAGTGATTCTTTAAAGGCTAAGTATTTAATAAGCTCACCATGAGCCTTCTGCCTTTGAAGAGTAACATAACATATTTCCTTTCTAGCTTATTGATAATTAATATATGATGATTTGGGGGGGGGCACTTACAAATGTTTTGGACTACAAATCAAAACTTCACTATTTAATTTTTACCATGCCTTAAATTTTCCAGATATATTAAAAAAGAAAATTCTGCTTTGCAAAATATTCTGCAAAATTCTGAAAAAAAAAAAAACAAAAAAAACAAAAAAAAAAACCTGCTTTGCAGCATATACTGGCTAGCAAATCAAACTGATGTGTATTAATGTACTCTGGGTATAGGCATTAAATTGCTAAACTACTGAAATTAAATCCAGCCACACGGGCTTCAACTTCCACAGTGAGCTTCATTGTTTTTAACAACTGCTTAGGGGGAGAGGGGAGAGATCTGTGGTTATTTACAAATTTATGGCATCTTGCTTTGTGAAGTTGAAACAAAAGCCTGAGTATTTGCTTCCTAAGGGGTCTATGTCTGAGTGTCTCATTATTGTTGTGGCAATGACAAAAGTCTTTGACTTCTGATTTAAACAAGGAAAACAAAATGTCTTTATATAAAGACACAAGCTCCAGGCCTCCTAATTTAAGATTAAGCAAGTACTCTCACAAATAACTATTTTTTCAAGTGTGTCTGAAACATTAACACCATCTTACTTAGATACTGAAAAATACTTTACAAGACTGGTTACAGAACATCCATGCCTATGACTATGCATAACTGGGACACTTATTTTCATGTGCACTCTGAAGATTCTTGCATTACCTTGCAGATAGAATTCACTTCTCTTAGCAGTATCTTCCTTTACAATAACTATTCATGTCACAAAATATAGACACTGTCAAAACCACAGCACAACATAATTAATACTCTAAAATAAGTTTGAAAATAAAACTCAGTATCTACCTTCCCCTGATTTCATACAGAATACACTTGACTGTCTCTCACTTAGAAGACAAAGGTTGTTTTCTATTTGTATCTATTGGGAAACAAGCCAAGCCAGCTCAGTTAATTTACATCCTCCACACTACACACCTCCTC
Organism: Erithacus rubecula; assembly: GCF_903797595.1. Classification (NCBI taxonomy): domain Eukaryota; kingdom Metazoa; phylum Chordata; class Aves; order Passeriformes; family Muscicapidae; genus Erithacus; species Erithacus rubecula. Next base: position 57,463,406 of record NC_136686.1, read on the forward strand.
CCAAAAAACAGGCTACAATGGTCAGTTCCCTAAGTTTCACCAACTATTTTGACTAGATACCTGCAGACTACTGTGGCAGCATAGACACCCAGCATGCAGGCAGACACCCACATTTAACTATGTGAACCTTGAGCTGCAACTCATCCCTTCTGCCAGCTGCAAGAGCCTGAAGAGCACACAGGCCACTTAGACTGTCAGAGGCCCTAAAAAGCTTAGTGTGAGATTCCACAGCTGCTAGAAAGCAGCAACATCACACACAGAGCACCAAAACTTCTGCTAAGCTATATGGTTACTTGCATTAAGTCTTCTAGAGTCTTAAGCAATGAAAAAAACCCAAAATTTGACACGCTCTTTAGAATTGTTTTTATGGTTACTGTTGTCTTGTACAGACTCCCCTCCCTATGTTTGTACTAAAGGAAACATCCACCCACAGCAAAAGCATATTAAAGTTAAAGCCTTGATGAAGGCCTCACCTCTTCCCTTAACCCTAGGGAAGCTGGAGAGTTTTAGCATTGTTGAGTCAGAGGGGAATAAAAGGCATCCCTACTCTACTGGAATTCATCTCATATCTGTATTCCTCAAGAACCAAAATCCTCCAAGATCCAGCTGGATCTACAGACTCCTCTGAACTGCACAGCCAAGAAACACAGCTTGTCTCATCAAAGGTACAATGAGAAGAGAATAAATTTTTACTACCTAAAACCATCAGAAAACCCAATTGGAAGTAAAATTAAAAACTTAAACCATGGAGAGCAGAATCCTATATTAAGAAGCCAGCTCTAGATACTTCAAGATATCAAATAAACAGGGGTTGTTGCTTCAGACTACTTGCAATAAAGTGTTATGGAAGAATCTCAAAGAAAGGCATATGCAGAAATAATGTTAGATAAAGGGCACTTTAAGCCATCTCAGTAGGAGAAAATATTTAACTAAAGCACTGCACATGAAATTAATATTGAGCATGAAATCATGCGTTGCTTATCAAGTGTTTTAAAGAAATTGCATTTCATTCATGGGGAGATTCTGGGCCAGTAAAAAATCAAGGACAAAAACCCTATGGACTTAAATCAGTTGAGTACTTTACTCAACTTTTGTCTGAAGTGGAAACAGGTATTTTCCCACTGCCCAACCTCCTCAGATTGTAATCAGTCATATTTCCATGTTCTAACTGCAAAAAAATTTAAACTACACAAACTCAATTATATTCACAAAAATTATATTTTTATTAAATTCCAAGATGGACTTACCTTCCAGGTGTAAATAATTTTTCCATTTCTTTCAACATTTACAACGTAGAGTGCTGATGAATTCTCAGAAGTGTCTGAAATATGAAGTACAAAAAAGCACAGGATTTTCATTTCAGCTGCTTCATTCGATAATTTATGCACACTTTAAGCAAATATGCTAAATATATTTTTACTTGTAAATACTTATTTGCATATGCCACAATTACTCCCTTCTGGAAAAAGAGAGAGTACTTCTTACACCATGATTTAAATCTGATCAACTTCAACACAGATAATTAAGAGACTTCAAAACACGCAAGAAAAAATTTATTTTTGTAAACTCCTACCTCTTCATTATAATTATGATTCTAATGACCACTACCTTTTGTGATGAAAATGGATGTGCTTTTTCAAAGAATAAAAAAGCCAAAACAAACTAAAATCACCCCCTTACATTCGTTCACAATACACAACATGGGGTTCAAACAGTTAAGCCATACTCCAGTCCTCCAGACACTACAGGAAGAGAGAACTAGCTTGAGGAAAATATCACTTGCTTACACCTGCTCCTTCAGCATCTCAAAGAAAAGCCTGAAAATAAACTACATCTTTAGACATAAGTTTTACAACAAGAACACCACCACTGTGTCATTTTTAGCTCCTCCTCATCCAAAATAAAGAAAAAAACCACACCAAAATCTAAAGAACCACAACACTAAATACCATATAGAGATATTCAACCTACCGACAAGTACAGGGAACTAAATAATGTAGGACATGAAATTACATGGGATGTGAACAAAAGAATACAGTTAAAATGGCAACAAATGAGCAGGAAGCTAAGATGGACTCAGAAAGGTAAGAGCATATCTGGACAAAACAGTAGATATTAAAAAGAAAATCACCAGAAAAAAAAGGATAAAATATTGTGCTCAAGGTGAAAATTTATGCTTTCCTGATGCTGCTTTTATGTTTTCTAATCACCACTACCACCGAAAATTCTCCAAAGGAATTTTCACTAGAAGTGGAAATTTTGCCCTTAGTAAGGTTGAAACTGTAGGATTGGTCTCAATTTTGTAATAAAGATGGCTTGCAGTTCAGTAAGCATCAGCATAAAGAACTCTCCACAACCCTCTGCAAGCATTTAGTCAAGTCTAACACTATTTGCTTTGCAGTTATCACAAAGTGTTGATAGAAGGAAGACACTTAGTGAAACTTATTTTAACAAGCCTGATACTACAAACTGGCTTGTACAGTTTGCAGTGATAGGAAAAAACCCAACTGTTTTCAAGTGTTATCAGAAGAAAGTAAATTTTCCATTTTGTTGTGGGAGGACAACAAAAACCCTTCCTTTGCACTGAGTAATTTTCAGAACACTCGAAGTACACTACAATACCATTACACTAAGGCTAGATGGTGACAGCTGGAGAGCCTATGATAACAATATACTTTCTCTTTTTTTTTATCCGAAGCTTCCTGGAACTTAACAACCACCTCAAACTTTCAAGATGAGTACTACAGTCTCCACATTTTCTCATGCAATACTTCCTCAGAACAGAATTTTGATAGAGAAGGTCCATGAGCAATCTCCATGTCAATGAGTTTATCTATCACCTGCCACAGACACCTTAAAGGTGCTGAAAGAGTTCTGTGTCAGAAGAGAGTTTCTCTTCTGAAGAGAACAGTCAGTAGGAATATGGAGGCTAAGAAGTGGCAATGGTCTCTGCCCTTGGAAAGTTCTGCAGTAAAATCCTGCACATAGAATTACAACTTCTCCCTCGTGCCCACAGCTGAGACCAGCAGATGAAGGGCTGCAAAAGAACCAACCCAGCCTGCCTGTCCAGCACACATCTTTTACCAACATAATCAGGAGAAGGCAGAGTTTGATTTCCTGAAGGCCATTACATGCAGCTCATACCACACTAAGTAGAATAAAGAGAACAAGGCTGGTTCAATTTGCTTGCCACTCCCTTCCTACCATCACAGCTACTCCCAGCTCTCACGCCATTAGCACTTCTCACATGCCATCAAGTGCTTTCAAGTCCTTAGGAAAAATAATAAATACGAATAAGTAACATCTGAAAACACTGACACAAAAGTACCATGACTCCTAAAAATTACTTGCTTTCTGTGATTAGATATTTATTTGATGTTTATATTAATATTTTCAAATCCCTACCTCCCACCTTCACATTCCTAATATGACAGCACTGAATGAGGCGGGGGGGGAAGTCACTATACACAGATAACTTAAAATGCAATACAGCAGTGCTGTTATTTGATCAGATGCACCCTCCAAACTAGATTCTTATGATTCTGTATTACCAGGGACATTACTGAATGAAGACTCTATTACATTTTAAAAGACTCTAAACAATTTTCTCCTTCCCAAACACAAGTCAGTGCTATTTTGAGACCCTTATGCCATTAACATATAGACTGATCTATCTTTGAATTCATCACTGATGAACCGATAAATTCATAGATTAATCAATTCTGTGTTGAGAATTTCAGAATTTTACCCCAGATCCCTTCAGTATACCTTTCATTGTTCAGTAAATGTAGAAAATGCAAAGTATTTTTCAACAAAAATTTTAAATGATGGCTTGGTAAATAATTCTCTTCTTTTCCAAGCTGATACTTTCTGGTTTGTCAACAAACAAAATCTTATGAGCCTATTTGGAAACAGCCCCTCAATGCGGGACGCAAGTTAAGTATTTTAAGCAAAGCAAAAGCAACTGAAGGCATTTCAAGTTCATCACACCCGCATATCGATGGCACTCCTACTGAAGCAATAACTACGACAGTACTATTATTTTATTAGGATATGGCTTTCATCAGTTTCTGAAAAGCAGAACTGAGCCAGCTGCTCTGCAGATGAGTAGCAAGCAGAAAGCCACAGTGCCAAGAACACCGAGGTCACTTTTTTCCAACCACTACCCGAGCGCTCGCTACGCTGGCGATCGCACGGTGCTCTGACAGCTGACGCTGCATCTAATTTTAAACTAGCACTCGTTTACCAGGCACACCAAAGTCTTCAGGCTGTGGGGTTTTTCCTCCCAGAAAGGGGACTAGCGTGGGAGAGGGAGTAATGCTAACGCTTTTGGGCTTTTTTTTTGGCGGGGGGAGCGAGGAGGGGAAAAAAAAAAAAGAAGAGAAAGCCCCAAACGTCTGAAGAAGTAGAAGAAAGTGTAGAGTGTAGCAGATGTGTAGAAGTGTTTTCGGCATGTCAGAAGCTCCTTGAGGACAGCAAACTTGCCCTCCTCAAGCCCCCCGGCCCCCGAGGGTCGCTCCCCCAGGGGCCGCTCCCCGCCGCCATCCCCGCTGGGGGCCCGCGCCCGGGGCCTGGCCGGAGAGAGGGAGGGGCGGCCGGCCGGAGGGATGCGGCTCTCCTCGGCCTGCCGGAGCGTTACCTAGAGCCGCGGCGCAGCCCCGCTCCGCCAGCCAGGGCACCACGTCCCTCCGCAGCTCGAACTCGGGCAGCAGGCGCAGCAGCATCGCCCCGGCCCGGCGCCGCTCCGGCCCGGCTGCCCTCAGCCCGCCCCCTGCGGGGGGCGGCTCTCGGCTGTTCCGGCTGTCCCGGGCCGCTCCCGGCGCCGCCGGCCCTTCCGCTTCCTACCGGGCAGGGCCGCGCAGCGCAGCGCCGCCGAGCTCCCGCGGCGGGCGGCCTCCGTTCTCCCCGTGCAGCGGGCCCCCAGGCTCCTCCTCAGGCCGGAATCACAAAATGTTCAGGGTTGGAAGGGACAAACATCATCAAAGTCCAGCTCCTGGCCCTGAGCAGCTCAGCCTCAAGAATCACACGGTGTGCCTGAGGGCGTTGTCCAAACGTTTCCCTGGAGAGCTTGCTCCATGTCTGTCCATCCTCTGGGTGAAGAACCTTTTTCTAATATCCTACCTGCACTCCCCTGGCACAGGTCCAGGTCATTCCCTCCTGTCACCAGAGAGAAGGGACAGTCCTTCTGGAAGCTTCACCACGGAGCGACTCCAAGTGCCTCAGGCATCAGCCTGTCTGTGAGGCCTGGGTTGAACTTCAGTCACCTGGTGTTCACAAACCAGAAGGCCCCATGATGAGTTGCCCTGCTTGTGATCCACCAGGAAACATAATTTGTATTCCAGAACTTCAAGTAGCATCCCTGCTTTCTGAGACTGCTCACTCTGAAATTGCTTTGTTGAACAGATGGAGTCTCTGTCTGTAAACTTCTGGCAAAGCTTGAGGTGTCCTCTCAGACTAGGCCTGGCCTGTTCGTGCTTTGCATCTGCAGAGGAGGTAAAACTTCATGTAATCTTAGGGGGGGTTGTGGTTTGTTTGCTTGGGGTTATTTTAGCTGTTGAAAATATTTGCAGCAATGATAAGGTGCTATTCCATGGCTATCTATAGCCTGCCTAATTACCATTTCCCTTCTGAAATGTGCTGGCTGATATTAGCCAGCTAAAGATGGCATAAAAGTGGAGAGAGGCTACAAGGGCCCACACCAAGCTCAGCTATACCCAAATACAGAACAGCTTGAGCCTGCTCTAAGAGCTAATCCCTGTACCAAGTTTTTCCCCATCACTGCTAAGATTTGGAGCTATAAAATGAAGAATCAGGTATGTCTACAAAGTGTAGATGAAAGGCAGGTTGATAATCAAAATGCAAAGCAAACATGCTCTTCTTCTCAATCTCTATATTGCCAGCTTTTACAATTTTACCACAAGTTTTGTATTCAGCATTTTTCTTAAAGCTCCTTATATCAAGTGGTTGTGCAAGAATTTCAGCTTATATTTTCACTGTTGTGAAATAAAGCTTGAAAATGTGACTGTGGTGTTTATTTCAGACATGAAAGTAAAAACCAGACAAGACGTCCCAGATGGATGCATTTTTTGAGAGAAAGATGGGGCTAAAAATTCATGAGTATGAGAATGACAAACTGAAAATTACACAACTGGAGGGACAAGCAAAGGAGGGTAACAAAAACCAATGAAATTACTGATTCTGTAACTATGTGCAAAAGGGGAGATTTTCACATGGAGAAAGTCTTCTGTACCCAGATCTAGATTTCATACTTGTTATATAAAACTCCATATTCCTTGAGCCATCAGTTTGGCTGTGCACATATCTGCAGGTCCAGAGCTCCAGTTGAATTCCTTGAAGCACAAGACATTGCTCAGAAACCACAGAGCTGACTCATTCAGAGTTCTTCAAGTAGGAACTCAGTATAGTTTATCAGGCCACCTTAAACCTGATACATGAAATTAAACAGTTGACGCAAAAGCATCAGCATCTAAAAAAATCCTTTATCAGTCTTTGAATTAAGACAGAGCCTGATACATTTTTGATAACATCTCCCAGCTTTTCTAGATGGAGAAAGAAGCTCTTGGTTTAAAGAAACGGCTCAATTTCTTATCTCTGTCAGGTGAAATTAATGTTATAACCCATTTGTCACTTTTGCTTGCATCATGAAACCAAATTGTGAATTTTGCTTTCAGTTTATACTCAGTTTCCTTTTCTGATTATCTGACTCACTTAATTTTGGTTTTTAGTTCCAGTCAGCTCATATGCAGACACAGGAGCTCATCCCAATGGAGCAACTTCCAGGAGTTGGATGTGAAACTAAAGTTCCCATAAAAAAAAGGCAAATTAAATTTCTCTTTCTTTTCTTTTCAGAAATCTGATCCTGCCTTAGTACCAGGAGGATCTCCCTCGAATTTTTATCTGCATTGAGTCTTGACCACAGGGAAATCATTAGAGAGCAGTAATGGTGCTACTGATTATATTGTAGCCATCATTAGCATTGTTTTACTGCTAATAACAATTTTTGTGCTAACTTCCTGTGTGCCTATAATCCCTTTTCACACCGTTCATATGACAAGAATTACAAAATTATACCATGACACAAGCATGGGTCTGATGAAGCATTGCCCCCAACACAGAAGTGATGAGTGTAAGGCACCTTTCAGCTCTCAACAGAACAAAGCTTTGTTCATGGACAAAAACATACAGATCCATAAATCATCAATGTGTTCCACACTGGGAAATTATACATAAGACTTCTTATCAAGAATGAATATTTGAAATAATTATTTAAGCACATGACAGCCTGGCAAACAGTTCATGACTTTTTTGGGAAGTGCTGCTTACTGAGGGCAACCTCTTTTCCCGCTCTTCCAGTAATAGAGGGTTTATTGTCATCACGTCTAGACAGTTGTTTCCTTGAATGTTTTCCTCCAGTCAAACACAAAAAATATACATACATTTTCTTCCTGAAGCTGGTACTTAATATGTTTACTAAATCCTCTTGGCAACACAAGTGAGATGCAATTTGAAATCAATATTATAGTGATAAAGTGTGCAATTCAGAGTTAGTAGAATAAAATACCTTTATTTCAGTGTGTGAGATTTTTTAGTCTCTTTAATCACTGAATATCAACATAGATTGGAGTTATTTCAGTGAAATCAGTCAGCATCTGTTATGGAAGCCAGTGTTTCATGGAGGTGCTTTTGTATGCTTTGTTTAATAATTCATCATAGGAAATAGTCTTTCAACTATTAATGAAAAAAAATCATCTTGCTATTCATGCTCATGTTGAACAGCACCTTCTTTTAAATGGCTTTGTTGAAGTCAGTAACATGCTCAAGCCAGTAAAATGAGTCAACAAGGCCCCTGAAACAGTTAAGGTATTCCTCAAAGCAAGACAGGGGAAGAGAATGGGACTGAGGGAAGTCTCTGACTGTCATCCAAGTGGCCTTTTTGTTTCCGCTGCTTCTCCCTCCATGGCCCAGGCTCTGAGGCTCCTTTGTTCTTTCCAGAGACTAACCCCTGCTAGTGCTGATGAAAGCCCTGTGAGCACACACTGTCTCCACAGCTGTTGGAGGAGCTCTTGGCTCTATGTTTATTCTTCCAGCTCCAGCCTGATTGGGATTCATCAGTAGGGTTTAGAAACTTGGTCTTTTTTCCTTTGTGATCTTTCAGTTTTGACTTCATTTTGAATTGCAAAGGACAGTGTCATTACTTTGCAACAGGGTTGCAACTCTCTTGGGAATTGGTATAATAATGCATACATATATCAGCAGATCAGCTCAAATTTCTTTCACTTTTTAGATGGCTTTCCATTATCATTTTTATTGTAAAATGAAGGAAGTATTTAGCACCAATGCTTTCTGTCAAAATGTAGGGTTGCAGCATTGTAGAATGGAGACTACAGACAGGGACAGACATCAGTCTGCCTTTTGTCTCACTGAGTTTCAGGCACTTTGAAAATAGGATTCCAGTGTGAGGCTTTTTGTCTAGGCTCATTCTAGTTCTTGAGGAAATATAAGAACTTCAGAAAATAACTGATACCACCTGGTTTTAGCAGCTAATTTAAGGTGCATTTTACCTGAGTGTGGATGCTGGTTCTCCTGACCCCTCACTTCTGCTCTCATGCCTGTTGGGACTGTGCAGCTGAAGGGAAGTGGCACTGTCCCTTCCCATGTCTGCCTCCAATTAGATCATATCCAGTGTAATATGGAAGGGGGCCCTGAGGGCGCAGTTTGATGAGCAGCTGATCTAACAGCTCATGACTGATGAAAGGATGGACCCAGACATCATTCACTTCTTGTTTTCTTCCTTCCTCATCTCCAGGTCACTCAGCCTCTTTCTTTGTTTACCAGCTCTCTTGTCCATCTAACACTTCTGTGATCCAGCTGTACTGGCTAACACACTAAAATCTATTTACTTTTTTTTTTAATGGTTTCATTTTTTACCAGCTTATGAAGGTGTCTCTAGTCACAGAAGGCTTTTACAAGTCCACAGCCATTGCAAAGGGAGGCAGTGGTTGGGTGGCCCTGGCAGCAGAGAGGGGAGGGGAACAGAGTAGATCTCCCTGTGCTGGTGGCAGTGAAGTGCTAGACCCACATGGCTCATTCAGACCCTTTGTGAAATGCCTTCCTCTGACATTCAAGTTGAATGAAGTAGTCATTTTTGTCCAGCATTGCTTTGATCCATTGCCCAGACACTGCTGGCATAGTTTCCAGACTATCAGAGAGCTGATCCAAATGAAAAGTAACCCTGAGGGGAGAAAGAAGGAGGTGGAAGAGGATGGTTTCAGTAGTGTCAGCTATCTGTCAAGGTTACTGAACCCTTATGAAGTTACTCTACAGAACTGGGAATAAACCACTCATTCTGGGCAAACGACCTTGGGGAAACTGCTTTTCCTGATATTGGTGCTCACTTAGATCAGTGTAAGTTTTTGCCAAACTACAGCCTTAGGATGAAGTTAATGGTAATAGAGGCACCTGCTTCCCTTTACAGTAAAAGGAGTCTAGGTATGAGCTTTTAGTTGATTGAAGTCAGGTCAATAGAAACCACTGGTTTTTAATATCTTACTTGTATTCTCTAACAACCATTTATTTGATACTGTGCAACACTTTTAATATATTCAAATTTTTCTCTGAAAATCTGAATACATTTCCCTGGCACATCCTAAAAATATCTTTTATTTATTTTATGTTGGTTCCAAACAAATGTCACATTAATAAGCAGAGAGGCTTGGGTAGGTGTACGTCATCAGTCACGCAGTGGTTTCTTCTTCCAAAATACTTCCAGAATTAGGTCTGACCTCTTTAAACAATGAACTATTTATAGGATTCATAAGGGCCTTATCCTCCAACCCTGACTCAGCCAAAACTCACCACTGACCTTGACCTCCTGTAGTCTATTCTTGTAGCCTTACTCATGTGAGGAGCTTTTATTTGCTGACCTGACTTGGGGAGCGTATTCTCATGAGTATGATTTTGCAGGCTTGGTTCCCAGCTCGGTGGGACATGTAAAATGTCACAGAATCAATTCCTGAGATGCATATGTTATTTTTACAGTGTTATAAGTACAAAAATATGGGGGAAATACGCAGCTAAGTTCTGAATTCAGTGTTACAACAATAAACTGAGTGTTATTCCATTAGGTGTGTAGAGCTACAAATGAAAACATTAAATTCTCATTTTGGAAGACAGTAAATGTATTTGTAGAAGAAAGTAGTCACTAGATTTCTCAATCAGAGGAATTATTATTAAAAATAATGGATTTTCTTTCTCAGGAAGTATAACTGGTTTTAAGTAGAATATTATTGCAGTATTAAGTGATTACACTGGCACAGTATGACAATGGTGATCTTTTTTTCTGTATTTTTTTGTGTCTTTTTCTAAAAATCCTTCTAACTAGTGTTGCTTTTCCTATTAGTTTTCTGTTTGTCATTATGAGGCAGGATGATACATTTTAGAAGCTATATTGTCATTAGTGGGTAACAAGATGTATTGTCTATATGAAAAAAAATGCTCTTAGCATTCTATTATGTTTCCATTTGTTTAGAATCCCAGAATCATAAAATCAATCAGGTTGAAAAATCATAAAATCCAGCACCACTGTGTTCACTATTAAACAATATCCTGAAGTTCCACATCCACACAATTTTTTGGACACTTCCAGGGTTGGTGATTCCACCCCTTTTCCTGGGCAGCTTGTTCCAATGCCTGACCATCCTTTTAGCAAAGAAATTAGCAAAAAAATTTTTCTTACTGTCAGATTTAACTGTCTCTTCCCTAATATCCAGTCTAATGACTCTTCCAATTATAAAGATTGTAGCTATGTATATTTGTTGTGTTTTCTTTACAATACGTGTTACATTACACATCTCTTTCTTTTTACTTTTGTATCTTCTCACTTTAAAGTGAAAGAGTAAAAATTTTAGGTGCTTTATAAGTCCCCAGTGGTTTTTCTCATTCATATTTGAATAATTTATTTTTATTTTCCTGTATTTTGTTGTGCATGGTGAGACACTATTTATTAAATAGTGAATCATCAGGATATCATATGGTGGTCTTCTGTAGGTCCTATATTTTGTTAGTTCATTTGAGTACAAGCATGCAATGAACAGGTATCTCCAGTCAGCTATATCCTATGATGCCTAGGCCTTTTTCTTGAGTAGCTACAGTTAAGATGGAATCTGTTATCCTTATGGGTATTTGAAGGAATTCCTTTCATTCAGCACTGTTGCACATTTATCAGCCTTTGACTTTATCTGTTTATATCGCCACTTAACCTCATTCCACCAGCCCAGTCCTGGAGACATGTACATCTGTCCATGCTTCTTAAGAACCACAAACAGCAGGGATACAAGCAGAAAGGAATTGTCCTTTCTCGACCATGTTGGAAGCTGGGAGTCAGCTTTTATTCTCTCCCAGGGTTAGACCAAGACATAGTGGAAAGCAGATCATGTCTGCCCTGAGTATTCCATTACTGGCATCAGGAAACAGTTCTGCTACTGGACCCCAAGACATTTCTTGTTGCCTCAGTAAGTTCTTACAAACAGTATCTACAAGGGGATTTACTTGTTTCTCATTTATATGAAGGCTCCATGTGGATAAACACTACTGTTGGACCTGGGGGCAGCAGTTTTATCCATTGTGACTCCTTCCTGTAGCTCTCATGTTTGATGCCCATTGACCCTAATGTCCTACAAGCAGCAGTCTTCTTGCCTAGTCAATTCTTTTTCCCTAGGGTCTCCAGCTTCCCTCCATTCCCTCTATGACAGGCTGCCATAGAGATCTGTGCCAAGATCCCCGTGAGCACATACTGACCAGCCTCCTCTTCCATCTTTTCCTCTGCACACTCCTCTCTTCTAACCCTGGGCAGCAAGCTCAAGCATTGCAATCTTCATATCTGGCTTGTTTACAGCCCAGTCTGCCTGCCCCCTCTTTTGCTTTCCTCTTCCTCTTTCTCCCATTTTGGGCCACTGACTCCTCATTCCATTACAAATGACGTTAGTTCAAAACTGAGGAATGCAACTGGGCTTGATTCTACCTCTTCCCACAGCATATTAATTGCTCTTGTCACAGCAGGAGTACAGAAACCAAAAATTTACTTAAAATTTCATATGGATGCATTGTTGTACCTTCAGAAATGGTCAGTTCCAAATACTTCTGAGAAAGGTGCAAGTATCCCTGTGGTTGTCAAATAACAATACTGTGCACCTGTTTTGGATGTTAGGTTTCATTCTGGTGTCTGATAGTCAGAGACTGATTTATCCCCAAAGTGTAACATTTTACATTCCAGAGTAATCAGATTAATTAGAACTATACATACTCTCAAAATCCATAGAAATGTTTAAGTCCTTTTTAAGTTTTAGGCTTAATGACCTTTTTTATCCACAGTCTAATTACAAGGTGCATGAGAAGTAAGAGAATTATTTAAGAAGCCTACATCATTTAATTGCTTTGAATTAATTTCAAACTCCTGCTCCATCTTTCCTATAACACTTTTTAGTCTTCTTTGCTCTCTCCTAAGTCCATCACAATTAATATTTTAAATTTTTCTTCAGAAAAGCTGCTTTCCATGCTCTAGATAGCTTTCCCTGAAAATCTTCTGAGGAGAGCTGTGGATACTGAGAACTAGGGAAAAGAAGCTTGAGCCTTTCTCAAGCTACTCTAAGGAAAACAGAAAGGAAAGAATTAATAACAGAGATTAGCACCTGCTGTTGGCACAGGAGGATGCATGTGAGACATGATATTTTGGTGAAAGCATGTTTGCAAGGGGTGTTACCTTCCTTGAACCAATGAAATGACTTCTACCCTCAGTTCTGCTGTCCAGTCTGTAAAAGTGTGATTGCTTCTTTAATAAATTACTTTTCTTCTACCTCTGAAGGAAGTTGGTATTGCTATATTCTTTTGCTGCTCCTAGCCCTATTGTGACAGAGGGCCTTTGAAAAATCTTTCAAACCCAGAAGTAATGTATAGGCACCTGTTTTTTCCATTTTTTCAGGATGCCCAGGAGTGTGATTTTTTGTTGCATGGGCAGAGGTATTTGGCCTATCATGATCATGGTTAGGCCTTTCATAAGTCTGTCATTGGAGACTGTGTCAACCACTTGACCTAGTGATAATGATTCTTACCTTATAATTCCTAGAAATCTATTTTAGCCATATTTTTGTGGTTATATATGCATGTTAGTGACTTAAAGTACTATTAGATAGTTGGATGATTTAAATGAGAAGGTTTCTATGTTGGCCCATGAACTTTCTCATTCTTGCAGTGTTGAATGTATCCTGCCTGGGTTTATTTAAAAAAAACCAAAAGTTTTATTTTTTTATCAGTTTATAACATCTATGTTACTTCCTCTGTAATGCTTCTGCTGTTTTTGTATTTTTATTACAAGAAAAACATTATTGTAATCAATGTTCTCTGCTGGGAAAAAATTGAAAAAACTAAACAGGAGTGATTATTTGTTTTGCATAAAACGGGACCAGTCGGATCAAAGGTCCATCTAAATAACTTCTTGCCTCTCACAGTAGCCAGTAATAGATGCTAAGAGGAAGCATATATAAAAACATAAAAGTTTTTTCTCCTTCTCTTGAAACTCTTCCACATTATAAAATTAATGAATCAAGACAATCTGGAATATACCAATTTATTTTTTTGGCATCCAAAAAATCCTATGATAATTAGTTTAATGATTTAATAAATGGGGAAAAGTACATCTGTCTATTTAATTCTTCTGCCTGATAATTTTGTGTGGTGTACTGCAGTTTTTAAGTTAAGGAAAATAGTGCATAATCATTTTCCACTCAGGATTTTATATACACTTATCACATTTTCCTTATTCCAAGGTGAGGAGTGTATTTAATATCCTTTTATGTAAAATCTATGCCCTACTTCTTTTCATCCTTATTAAACTTCCTTGTGTTTTTCTGAGACTTGTGTTTGAAAAGATATACAGAGGCTTTATTCTTGTAATTGTTGTTTTTATTTTTTTGGAAGTTCCATTGATCCATAATTTGCATCTTTAATATTATAGAGTTCCCTTTTTTATTACGTCAGTGACTATTTGCTTGTCAAATTCTCACCTAGATCTTCTGATTTCCATTTTATGTTTTATTTTCTGTACATATCTTTTTGAAGGTGTGTAAATGAGTGGTTTGCTTTTCACAGGCACAAAGACCATCTAATGTTAATTATCTGTTTTAGCTCACACATTGCCTTTAGCTTTGGCCCTAGAGCAGGAAACAGCTGTCCAGGACAGCAGACTGGTGGGGACAGTTAAATTACTGTAGAAAAAGTGTGTACTTGATGACATCCTTCAGAGGACTTCAGGAGATCAAGGTGAATGCATGAGGTTCAACAAGGCCAAGAGCAAGGTCCTCCACCTGGTCTGGACAATCCCCAGTATCAGCACAGGCTGAAGGAATTGAGAGCAGCCCTGGTAAGGACTTGGGCATGCTGGTGGATGAGAGCTGGACATGACCTGGCAATGTGCACTCTCTGCCCAGAAAGCCAGTGTGTCCTGGGCTGTGTCCCAAGCAGTGTGAGCAGCAGGAGTGGGGAAATTCTGCCCCTCTTACTTTGTTCTCATCAGACCCCACCTGGAGTTCTGCATCCAGGTCTGATGTCTTCTGCACAGGGCAGATACAGACCTGTTGGAGTGGTGTCAGAAGAGGCTCACAAAAATGATCAGAGGGCTGGAGCACCTCTCTTATGAGGACAGGCTGAGAGAGTTGGAGTTGCCCAGCCTGGAGAAGAGAGGACTGCAGGAAGACCTTATTGTGGCCTTTCTTTACTTCAAGGTAGTTTGTATGAAAGGTGAAGAATGACTTTTTACTGAGGCCTGTGGTAATAAGATAAAGGCCAATGGTTTTAAGCTGTAAGGGACTAGATTAGATTTGCTTATAAGGAGGAAATGTTTTATGATGAGGGGTGGGTGAGACATAGGAGCAGGTTGCCCAAGTGAAGTTGTGGATACTCCATCCCTGGAAATGTTCAGGTTTGGGACTTGGCACAACCTCCCTTCCCAAGGCAGGAAAAGATGTCCCTGACCATGGCAGAAGGTTGGATGAGATGATCTTTAAGGTCCCTTCTGATGCAGACCATGCTAGAATTGATTCTGTGTTCACTACTTGGCAAACCCATTTTCTTACCTTGCCCAGTAGGAAGAGAGTGGCCACAGAAAACAGCATTGCCTTGCAGTTGCAGTAGTTTTTATGTGTTCACACATCCCTAGTGGGAACTCTGGGTAGGGAGATGTGCAGGATGGTGCTGGGCACACAGTGGAACTGTGGCTCTTGATTATGGGAACAAAAAGCTTGCTTAGTTTTCATGCTCTAAGTTGCTTAAGGACCTCAAATTAGATACTCTATACTGCTTTGTGGACTGAGAGCCTAATGAGGTTAGCAAATGAGTTTTATGTCCCATATTGTGCAGAGTGAATGTTTCTACACAGTTTTGTTTTAAAAATTCCATGAATAATAGCCTTGAGTGTTTTCTCAGGCTGGGAAAAAATTACATTAAAATGTAAATACATCTTTAAAAACCAGTTTTAATTACTTAAAAGCTAAGTGCACCAAATACCTTAATTCTAGTTGTCTGATTGTTGTGTGACTTCTCTCTGAAGTGAGGTTACAGTTGTTTAGGTACCTTAAGGACACCTTGATATTTTACTGTAAAAATCCTCTTTTTTTTAATTTTTTTTTTTATTACCACAATCTTATTTTTTGTTCTACATTTTAATTACTGGTACATAACTGTATCAATATTCATCTCTTTTTCTCAAAATTCTGAAATAATATTTTTGGTTTTGAATGTAAAGATCAGCTTCATAGATCACTCTAAATATCAGGAAAACTCAGATTGCCTCAACTGAAGGCAATTAAGTGAGTTGAAAGTAATACAGCCTGCTGCTGCTCTGCCTTTTGTCATTTCTGGAAAGGTTTGAAGTTGGTGAATGCATGGAAAGTTAGAAAAAGAGCAATCTTGCTTAAAATCTAGGTGGAGGTAGAAAATTTGCACCATAAAACAACCTAATGAAGTATTAATCAGAGTCACTGAGGAGGGCAGGCAGCATCCTGCAGAGCTGCATTTCCAGCTCGCTGATCAGGCTGTTCCTCCACTGAGAAACTCACTGAAGACACAGGATGAATGCACAACATGCAAATCTATCCAGTTGTAGGTGGTTTTTGTAGTTCTCCCATGACTGAGAAGCTAATGGTCATAAGTAATTTATTTCAGCCTTTTATCCTATGTCTTTTTTGATAAAGATGAGTTCCCCAAGATGTCACCTCCTCATAACTGTGGAGAGCACAGAGCAGTAATTTGTAACCTCTCAGTGCTTCATTATCAGCTGTGCCAGTCTGTAAAGCCACTGCTTCTCCAGCATATCTGATGGGCTCACCAGGTGTGCACAGAGCAATTTTCACTTTCAAATAACCAGTGCAAGTGCCTTTATTTCAGGGGACTGCAAACGCCCTAAGAGCAGCTTTCAGTTTGCTCAGGCCTGCAATCCTACTGCAATGACTGCCCTCTCACCATCCTTTCCATAGGAGCTGTCACTGCCAGGAGAAACTGAGTGTCTTGAAACATGCTGTTGTTCCTGGAAGACCAGTTTGATTCGAGCAGACTGGTCCTTTCAGGTGAAATGCCATGAATTCACTTAGGAGTCCTGGGTACACAGAATCTGAACAAACTATGCAGCTCCTTCAAACAGTGAAGTGAGAGTCATCCCCCTGACTGAAGAGGATGAGTGTGAGGTAGAAGGCTTGGTCCTCTCTGGTGGGGGATAAAAGTTTCAAAACAAACTAATGAAAACATCCAAGTCTTTTAGAAGTTACCCAAGAACCCAAGCTTGTGCAACTATTTAGTGAGTGGAGGAAGATGGGAAGAGTGATCTGTCAGCCCCTCACCCTACCACCCCAAGGTGCTTTGTAAATACAAAGTAGTACAAAGCAAAGAATGTATAAAAATAATGAACTCAGAGAGCAAAATGATTACAGCCACAATCTGGGGCTGCTGGTGAACTGGATCAGGCTTAATAGTCTGAGGGTGAATTGTGTTCATAAAGTGGGGAAACCTGTTGTTTTTTCTTACAGGTTTGTTGGGATTGGCTACATGGATGTGTAAAGGTTTCAGAAGCAGGAAAACAGGAATTACTGCTGGACTTGAAAGATAAAGCTGCACGTTTTAGGACAACTGTGTTCATATAAGACATGTATCATTTTTGCTTAAAATGGACTGTCTTAGGGTATCTTAGGGTCTGTGAGGACCACAATAAGGTTTTTTGGTTGGTAGGTTGGTTTGTTTTATATATATATATATTAAAACCAAAACAAACCAAAACAAACAAACAAAAAAAAAGAACAAACTAACAGAAAAGCTAATCCTGCTGTAAGTTAACTGTCTTATTGGTGTCAGACTGTTCCAGATGTTAGATTCAAATATTACCTGCTGTTAGCCTGTGAAGATATAATTGATGCTACTAAGAATTACATTCTCTAGCATAATTTCTGAACACTGTAATCCAGCCTTTCTCACCTGGACTACACCTCTCACAACCCATCTAGAATACAAAATAAATGAAAAAAGAATTAGAGGCAGATATTAAAATCTTGGAAATATAACTAATAAATATAAAAGCTGGGAAAAAATTCTGTGCAACAAAACCAAATTAACATAAGTAGCATAACATCTTTAAACTTTTTTTTTTAATTGAAACAATTCCAGCATTAAAGTCACTTAAGGCTTGTCTTTAGGCCAGACTGACTGGAAAATGTTTCAATTTCAATGAACCCCTGTTTGGTTTAGTCTGAAACTGGTAAGACCTGAAAAACTTCCACAAAATCTCATTTAAATATAGTAATGCCCAATTTTGGTAATGTAACATGTACAAACAAGATGTCCATCAGTTTAGTTGGCAATTTTGAAACATTTCCACTAAATACTCTGCAATTTTCTGAAGCATTTGAGAACCACAAATACTATGTACTTTTCTCCCTGCTATTCAGGGAATAGATGTAGCTTATTTTCTTCTGGTTTTTTAGTATATTTTATTCCTGCTTCAGTGTGGTTGATACAGTAAAGCTTTTTCTCAGTGCTCAGCTTTTATTCGGTTGGGTGTTGGTTGTGCCTTTTGACCTGTGCTGGGGATTTACTGGTACAAAATTGGAACATAAGTTGGTTTTGGTTTGGACCAGAATTTGATGTAATGTTTTTAACATTTGTATTCCACATGCATCTTTACAGATTATACTTATGGGCAAAGTATTGGTGCTTGTTTGAAAATTAGCTTTTTAGACACTAGCTAGATTTATTAGCTCATTATCTTACTGTGAGAATAAAATTGGGATTTAAAGTAAAAAAAATAGAGAATTCTATCTCTTTTGCTTTGTTTTGTTTTGTTTCCTCTAATATGAATTAGAATGACTATATATTTTTGAATGTGTCTTTTCAGCTTTCAGTTTCTAATTTTAATGTATTAGGTAACCAAGACTGCATTTAGATCTGGGTTTGTATTTTTACAGACAGATGTAGTTTCTACCATGAAGGAATACATGTGAAAACTCAAGCTGCAATTTGTAAAACCTAAAGAAAGCAAAAGTCAGATTAAGACAGATCAAAGGAGTTAGAGTAGCAAAGAGTTGGATTCCAAGGCTGAGAACTGGCCACTCAAAATGATTTTCCCCCTTTAATGGGATGATGCAGACACCATGACTGCAGTAGGGCATCAGTGTGCAGTTTGGTTCATTTAAACTATTTATTTACCAGAAGTGCAAGTAGTCAGACATAAAACTGGCCAAACCAAGAAAGTATTGTTCTAATGTTTATGAAGGCAAAAAATCCCAAGCAGAAACCCTTCAGCCATTCTATCCCACTTTGTCAACTCCTGAAGTTTTGCGAAGACAGGGTGACATGGAATATGTTTCATTTACAATAAAACATTGCCAGAGAAACTTCTGAGGGCATAAGCCACATTTCTGGAAATTGCAATGACTCAAGTGACCTCTTGTTCTGACAACTACAATTTTAAGCCTGGAATACTCTGATCTGTAATCAAGATAGGGAAAAAGAAACAGTGTTGTGGGCAAAACAGACAGGACTGGATTGCATCAGAATATGATGCTTGTTTTCTTGTCTGACCCAATATAATACATAACTTTGAGATAAAGAGTGGTAAGAAATTTGTGAGGACATTTCCTTTCTCTTTAATTCGGTCAGTTGTACAATTGTTTCAGGTTGGTTGTTTGCTTTCAGGATTGTTTGTATTGTACCAGACTGAGAGAGAGCAGCTGTACCCCTATGGAATCATTGTACTGAGAAGCTGTATGGGAATTTAGGAGATTGGTGGTCCATCCCCCACATGAAATGATCAGCCTCAATGCAAGTATTGCTGAAGTGCTCTTAAAACTTCCCATTTCCTAAAGCCTTTCTAATCCATCCAAGGTAACTTTGTCCTTTCAAGCTAACCTATTTTGGTGTTTAGCAATCCATTAGGTTGGAAGGCATATACCTAATGTCTGTGCTAAATCTCCCAAGCTATAAAATAACCTAGTTATTTCTTGGTTTTCCTCTTGTGGCCATGAGTAGGAATTAACCATCTGCTCTTCATTTAAGGAGAGACTGTTCCATTTTTTTCAACCTACAGTTATTTAAATGTGTATCCAATATGATAAAGTGCAGTAATACTGGAAGGGTGAGGATTTGCTGTATTGGACCTAGTTAGTGGTGTGTGCTCACTGTCCTGTCTGTGTGCCAGCCTACCACTCTTCCTTAGCTGTAAGAGAAACCCTCCCTTTGGCCTGTATTTGCACTGGTGCAGCCAGGTGGAGATTCAGTAACATCTTGCCCTGCTCTGGATTGCACTTCTGCACTTGTAGTGCAGATGTGGCAAGGGCCTGTGCTGTTGGTAAAAACTTGTGTTCAATGAATTTGTCTCAGGCATAAATTTTACCCCTTATACAAGCGTAAACCTCAAAGTGAGCAGATCCTGCTGTTGCCTAAAACTCTGGAATTCTGTAGACCACAGCAGTAGCTTTGCAGATCAGGATAACATTTCACTCAATGTTTTAACCTCTTTAGAACATTTGTAATTGCTAAAAGCCAAATTATATTGTCATGTAATGCTGAAGAAGCTGAATTCTGCTGGATTAATCCTGTGTAATACTGCCGCTCATAAAAGCGAGTTTGACCTCAATGTGTATGACAGACAGGATTAATCAATTTAAAATGTTTTCAGTATTTCAGAAATGTGGAATGCTGTATAAATGATAAATATTAGTTTCCCTAGCTGAAAGTTAAAAAAAGCATTTACTCCAGTAACCAAGATTTGATCTCAGTTTAAATTATTGATTGTAGTTCTGCAGAGCAGCTGTGAACATCCTGCTCTTGCTCATTGCTGTGTAGAGGGATCTTAGTGCAAACATGGTAAATGGCAATAGTAAAAAGTCTAGAGTAGTGAAAGGTCAAGAGCAACTCAACAGGACAACGTTAACCCCAAGAAATAACAAGTACATTTCAGCAGGTCCCTCTTCTTCTGCCTACCTTATGCTTTGAAACAGGATTATCACATAAGCAGACTGTACAGTGGATCTGTGGCATTTAAAGAAGCATTTATGGGGCCTACCAACAAATTCAGAATTTGGCCTACAGACTGTCCAAAATTTCAGGAATCATTAATAAAAAGTGATTTGATTTTTTTTTTTTTTTTTTTAATTTCATGGTTACAGAAGAATCTCCAATGTGACATCTGGGCTGCAGAACTCATGCTGCAGAGATACTAGAGAAAGTGTGAATATTTTTGCTTTTCTATGGGTCATTTTTAGATGACAATAGCACCTTTATAACACTTTCTTCTCATCCAGCTAGTTAAATGCTGCCCAGATTCTACCCTTGATCATTGTACAAATCATCCTCTGTATTAAATGAGAAGTGACTGGGCCAGGAGTGAAGTACAGGCTTGGAAATTCTGCATTCTCTTAGCCTTCCTGGAGCTCCAAACATCCTTGTGACATCCAGCACCATATTCCTGAATGTGAACTAATGATTGCTTTTCCAAAGGCATGCAGCCAACACAGTCTTATTTATTGGTTTCATGCAACCCTAAGTCTTCAGTTCAAATTCATTTAGATTTTTACAGAAAATTCAAAGTAAATTAATATTTCCATGTGGCTTAGAAGAACAGAAGATGCACAAAAATGGAAGAAACTTCATCTTGCACTCAGGACTCATAGAATATCCAAGCACTCAGTTTCCCAGCAAACCTTCTCAGAGCTAATTTTAATGTAAACAAACTACTGCTTAGAGTGCTAATGTGTTCTTTGCAGTGACTTGTGAGACGTGTTTCACTGTTTTATGATATTCTTTTGTAGGTGCAATGGCAGTCTATTGCCTATATAAGATTATATTTTCAAAATGCAGTATTTTTTAATGTATGTGCCATTGTTCTGGAAATTTGAATTGCATTTAAAAATTAACATGAAGTTTTGCATTGTAAATTGGTGTTTAGTGTGCAAATTATGGTGCATACACAAAAGTTTTTCATCAAAACATTGGGAAAGTAGAAATAAAGTGCATTTTTTTAAAAAAGAGCTGATAAGGAGGTATTTGGAAAATATAAAATATGTAAGAAAAGAAGGAAGGGTAGATAAAATGTCAGTGCCAACATTTTTGTCACTGCTCATTTACATATTTTGCAAATGAAAAAAAGTTCAATAAAATGCCAGACCAGTTTTTTCTTTCCTTACCTTGATGCAGCATTTTTAATAATTAGACACTTACTATCCAGTGCAGAATTGCTTTAAGCTCTTACTTCAGATGAAAGTTTTCCAGAGGAAAGACTTTGAGATTTTGTTCTCCCAAAACATGGTGTAAGATTCTTCTTCATGGAAGAATTCCTTCTGCTTGAAATGGGCTTCACTTCCTAAAGCAGCAGTGGGATGGTGTAGCTTTATTCTGTGCTCACTGAAGTCAGTAGGAAGTTTTGGAAGTCTACAGAACAACATCAGCCTCATGGAGAACTTTATAACCAGTCAGAAGCCTTTTCTACAGCAGAGCCTTGGCTGCCAATTTTTCTTTGCATCAAACACATAGTGACCAAGTCATCTAAAGGCATTGGAAATCTTTGGAGCTACAAAAAGGCTCAGTGGGCTTTGAATTACTTCCAAATTACTTCAAGATTCTCTCTACAGTTAAATTTGCCCTTGAAGCTCTGCAGAAGTGTTGTATTAATTTTTCATTTAAGTTTCTTTGGCTTGTTATACATAGAGTACAAAAAATGAAAATATGTTTTCCTTACGGATGCTGTTTTAAAACAGAAAGGGCATATGAGAAGAAAGTGCATATGAATATATTAGTGGAAATTATATGAAAGAATACAAAAAAGGAAACACTACATTCAGATTGATATGTTGGAGAAAAATCAACAAAACCTCTATACCTGACGTGGTGTTTCACAAAGTTACTGGAGATGCTAGAGTTCAATAGGCAAGGGTCACCCAGTGTTTATAGTAAGTATACTGATGGTTTTAGATTTTTAAAAGCTTAAGTCCCTCAGCAAAGTATTTGAAAGAAATGGAGGTATCATATAATGAAATAAAAAGTTCTCTTCAGAGCTCTTGTCTTCACAATGAAGGATGTTATAAGGAGTCTCTGAAAGTTCTTAAGCTTAACTCCTAAGCCTACAATTCTTGTGGCTGTGCCACAGAGGAGATTCTGAATTCAGCAGCTCTCAGTATGCTGTAAATAAGCAACACCTGAAGTGAGGGCCAGCCACACTCCAGCAGCACTATCAGTAATTCCCTGTATCCCTTTTCCAGTGGTGGAAATGAATGTCCATGCTGGCTACCCCCATTCCTCCTCCCAGAGCTGGTGGGACAGCAAGGGCTGATCTCCTGTGGCAGAAACCCTGTGCAGGACACAGCCACAAACATCTGCTCCCACACTGTCTCCTGTCCTGATGTTGGCTGCAGAAAAATCTCCCACAGAAGCTGGATTGCAGCTGCTTCTGTGAGTGTCTGCAATCAACACATGTTGTCATTCAGGTTATTTTTCAGCTTAAAATGTGACAGGAAAATATAAAGGAGGCTGATCATTATTGATTAATTGCTTAAGCTTTTAGGAGATTAAGTGAGAGGAATCTATAATAAATGTCTATATCCATGTATATTTCCCTTTAGAAAAGCCAAGGAATTTAAATCAATGAAGGCTCCAGCTTTTTGGTGATTGACTTCTTCTGCTGAGCTGGCTACTGAAAGCAGAGTGTGAGCTGGAAAATCTGATAATTCATTAACATGTGTGAAATAGGTTTCTAAGCTCCAGCACCTGCAGCCCTTGGAGCAGCCTTGTGGCAGGAATGGAGCAAATGGAGAGCACTTAACTGGGGGAGCAAACTTATGCTCAAGCAGAGAAGGAATTATTTCACATTGTCATTAGCTGTCAGAAAGTTTATCTGTTCTTTCAGAAACAGTCCAAGCACCAGTCCCCCCAC
The DNA here is from genome assembly GCF_903797595.1 of Erithacus rubecula. Lineage (NCBI taxonomy): Eukaryota > Metazoa > Chordata > Aves > Passeriformes > Muscicapidae > Erithacus > Erithacus rubecula. The sequence goes on from NC_136686.1 coordinate 57,486,885, forward strand.
CCCCCAGGTGAAAGTCACATTAGTAACAGTAAGAAAACTTTCCATGCTTATTTGTGAGGCACATGAAAATCATAATGTGTCTACAAGAGCTTTGAAGTGAGACAATAATAGGACAACAAGAAAAAACATCTGGACAAGTTCTGGAGAGGTAAATTGTGTAAAACATTCCTAGAAAATATTCTTAAGGGAGGTTTGGTATCCCCGCTGCCAACTTTTCTGTGAGAAAACCTTTCTCCATGAGAAAAAAGATGGGGAAATACAGCTTCTAAGCTATATTTATAAGCTAAGAATATAAAACTGGAGGGTTACATTACTTTTTGTCTCACATACTCTGTTTCAGAGTGTAGGTGTAGGACCAAGGCAAAGCATAATACACTTAGCATAATCTACAAATAATCCCTTAGATACAGAGGGAAGTAATATAATGTTTAAAAAAACCCCAAAAGATCTTCTGGATAGATGGTAGAAAACTTATTCAACTCTTACAGATATCTAAAATAAAACAGAGAATTATCTGCAGGAAGTGAACTAGTCCTATAAGAAAAGAAAATTTATTTTGAGGAAAATGTGGAGATTTGAGAAAAACCCCACAGAACTCATGCTGGTATTGTACTGACCAAAAAACATGCAAGAATAATTGGAAAAATTTAAAATGCAACACAAGGCAGAAACAGAAGAAAAAAAATCATTGTACAGAGAACATTAAGGATAAACTTACAATAAGCCTGTGGTAATTTCTGAGGCAGAGCCTGAAAGCATTGGTGATGGAATTATTCAAACACAGAGGTGACCAGGACCTGCTTGCAGCAACTATTGCACTAGTTTTATTAATGAAACTCAGCTAAATAATTCATTAGTCAGCAAGGCAATTGATAACAATAGGATAGCATTAAACAGAAACATTTATCATAAAGTTGTTTTATAGAACACATTAAATATCTCAAGAATTTCAGATATTTGAAAGATATGGAGGTTTCATAGATGCGCTTGCAACCTGTATTATTTGGAGGTCACTGGACTTGGAAAACTATGTTGAAACAGCAAAGCAAACACTAAGGCAAATGAACATGATTAAGATCCTATCTTGGTTTGCTTCACTACAAAACCACACCTCTGCAATTGAGAGCCTCGGTCATGTGTGCAGTAGGGACCAGGAAGATCACTTTGGCAAAAAGAAATCTGAGGATGTTCTAATGAACTCAATCACCTCTCATTAGACTGTGAACCGTGACAACAAAAATGGTGAGGGTAAAGAAATGTAACTCTCTAGAAAACCTTTAGGTCCACCACCAAGCAGAGACAAAGAAGCCACTCATTTGCAGACAATGAAAACAAGAACCACCAAATGATATAAAAACAGTGGTTCAAGTCAGAGAAGCCACATTCACTCCAGATAAAATAAGATATTCCAAGTAGGATTACCATTGAACACTAATTATTTCTCACTTAGAAATTGTCTGGCACAATATAGAGGAACTGTGTATTTATCTCAGATTTGGAGGTGTGCAGCAACCCTTTTCCTGGGAAATCTGACAGTTGTGCAATGACAGTGAGCATGCGCAGTTGGGAGGAGAGGCTCGACATATGTTAGAAACCCTGGACATTCCTAACACATTGGAGATTGTGGCTCCATGTGTAGAGCAGGTTTGATGCTCATCCAAGAAGTACAGCTGTATGTGCACAGTTTGATGGCACAGCCCAGAAATTCCAGTTTCATTCTGCAGGTGAAGCACAGATTACTTCTGTGCGCAGTGGCTCAACACTGACAGTGCGTAACTCCAATTCTAACTTGAATAATTGCATATGGGTAAGAGCAGTTTCATCTAGCTCTGCACCTTGTTTCCAATAGTGACTACCAAGTAAGTTTCCTGAGAAGGTTATAAGGGTCTAGAAGCCCTTCCCAAAATATATTTTGAGTATTTGCTGATTAGTAATTCTGTGACTTCCTAAACATTCCTAAATGTGGGCTTATATTGAATAGTCCTAGATGTCCTTTTGTTCCATGAATTTATAGAAATCTTATTTTGAATTCAGGTACATTTTTAGCATCCACAATATCCTGGCACAAACTCTATTGATCAATAATGTGATGAGTGAAAACACAGGTCCTTTTGTTTGCCTGTAGACTGGCATCTTCTGGCTTCATTTGACATCTTCCAGATTTTGGACTGGAAGAAACAGTTATTTCCTACTCACCTTATTCAGGCCACTCCTGATTTTACTGTTCTCTAGTATATGTTTTCTTTTTGCAAACAAAACCCTTAATCTATTTTATTGTTCTTCATCCTGTAATCACTCCCTATCTTTAATCATACTTGTTGCACTTATCTGTATCTTTTACGGGACTTCTATATCTGTCGTCAGATGGACACACAACTATAAACACTGCTGAAGATATGGATATGTCATATATCTATGACACAGACAACAGAAAAAGAATATTTTATATTCTTGATTCCTTTTGTAGTGATTTCTAGCAATGTTTGTCCTTATTTTACATTCCTCTATAGTGAATTTTTTTGCCTTGTCATTACATGGTAGGAAGTTCTTATATGAGTTTGCAATCAGCCATGGTCTGTGTCACTGACTAATTCAATGCCATCAGCAAATATTTTCATCCCTTTTTGACACTGTTTTCTGATCCCTTGTGATCTGTGTTGAGCAATGCGGACTCCATGTGTGATCTCTTTCTACTGTGAGAGGCAACTAATGCTTTACCTCATTTCTTCCCATCTTCTGAATATTTCTTCATGTCTGATTAGCTTCCTCAAGAGCCTCAAGGGAGGTAACTTTTTAAGTGCCTTCTGGAAATCCAGACAGATGGTATCAAACAGATCTGTGCTGCCAACGTTTTATTGACGTGTCAGAGGACTTTGGTAGATAAGTGAAGCACAACTTCTCTTTAGAAAAACCATACTGACTCTTCCTCATTGTACCATGCTTATCCCAATGTCTGCCAGTTCTGTTGCTTATTATTGTTTCTTATGTTTGAATCAGTACAGGGTATTAGTTCAGAGTACTGAAGGTCTGCCCTGCAGCCCTGCTTAAAAACTGGTATCAAGACAGTGAGCAGTAAGTTCAGCAATGGTTTCTCTGGGCTGTCTCTAAGGGAGATGAATTAAATGGATACACAATTAGGCAGCTGGATCCCTGCCTTTGAGGTACATGCTGGAGACAACTCCAAGATGCTGTGCTGTGCTCTGGCATGGGCTGAGCAGTGCTTCCAGGATCACTGCATTTCAGAAGCCTCTTCATAAAAACCCTGCTGAGTGTTTGCTCTCCTGTGGATCTCCACTTCTTTGAGCTATATAGAAGACAACCATTCATGTTGCATTTAGAATGAAACAAAGCAAAACCAAAAAACAACTGAGGCAACATGTAGATTTGCACTTAACCAGAAATCAGGCTTTTCAGGAATGGTGAATTTTGCTGAGCATATTAAAAGGCTGTTTATTTGGTTATACCAGTTTTACAGAATGTGACTGTCGACTTGACTGGATTTGTATAATGCAAGTAAAGGCTAAAATTAAAAGCAGATTGAAATAATGAGTACAGATAACTTTGTGAGTGTTTCATTTTAGTAGCTGTGTGTGGACCTCAGAATATTTTGGCTTTCTCTATTTTTGTATTTAGTATTCAAAGCATTCAGACATGCTATTACCTACTCATTGACTGCCAGATAGATTATAGAAAAAATGATAAGTGGTTTACTATGTTAAAGGCTGCTTAGTTCTCAGTTGTTTAGGAGAAAAATAATGTAATCCAAAGAGTTGCTAATGGATTCTGCAAGTATTTCCAATAAGACAGCCTGTATTTATATATAGCAGATCTGATCTATTAAATGTTTATTCATTATGTATCTCATTATGGGAGACTTCCTGGCTGCTTAGTAGAATATCCTTCCAACACACTGACACCATACTGATTTGTAAAAAATACTAACAGTCCAGGCAGTGTGTCTTTCACAGGGCTGTAACTTCAAAACACATTAGTGGAAGAATTTTGCTACTTATTATTTTTGTACATTGCCTGTGACTATTGCTGTTGTAAATTAGAAATACTCAAGTGTGTTCTCCGTAATGAATACTTTCGATCTGCTTGATGCTGTCTGTAATGAAAGGCACAACTTTTATCTTTCTTGCTCTGCCCACATGCTTATGCCATTGTTTCCTTGATATTAATAATTTACATCCTGTTAAATTCTTCGACAAATACTTTGAAAATGTATAGTATATGCTATTATACCTCATGGTGATTTTTATCTTGCTAATTTTGTTTCTGAAGTTTCATCACTAAAGGAGGGAAAGCCATTCTCTATTTATAAGCACAAAGTCCCAGAACAATACTGTCCAGGGACTTTGTTGTGTTCACAGCCATCCAGATGGCAGTGAGTGTGAATTTTGCATTTGGATTGAGATGGTTAATATTGATGTGAAAACAACAAATCCCTCCATGTTTGCAGAAGATTGCCTACTAACTATGCATCTGGTAATGTAGCAGGTATATAATTTATTCCATGTACAGAGAACATGTTGCATTTAGAAAATGTAACCAAATAGAATGGTTTCTGACTCTAATCAAGTAGAATTTCTTCTGTGATGAGTAGAAATTGATGCTTGCCAGAAGTACAAATTGGAAGATCAACCAGGAGCAATAAAAGAGCAGTTTCAAAGTTAAATAATTAACCGGCAAACATACATACAATCAATACTGCAAGCAAGTTATGTAAATGCTGAGGTTGTAGCACTTTCAAGAGTGCATGCTTGAAAATTATAGTTAAATACATGTGCAAAATAGTTTTATGACTCATTTATTCAAGCAACTACTGCATTTTTGTACATAAGAGCTAAAGAAGAGAAAAGGATAATTTTAAAAGAGGAGCTTGATATTAGTTTTCTTCAGTGTTGCTGAAATGTAACAGCTGCATTGTGTTTTACCCTCATTCTTTGTACAGATTTCCTTTTATCACAACTGAATCGATCTTGTCTTTCGCTTTCCATTTTGATTCGTATTTACAGATTATCCACTTTAGTTTGCTATGAAGCTAAGAAGCCCAGAGTCTGTACCATGAAAATGGAACAGTTTTAACTACTGGAAGTCTCATGCTAGAATCTTTGGTTTTCTGGACTTGTTTGTTTTGCAAGTGGAATTTCTCAGAACTCAGTCATGAACACAGGATCATTCAATGGTACTATTCATTACCTTCATTAATGATCAAAATAACAATATGCTAATGAGCTTTTTGGTGGCAGGAAGCTAAAGAAGGAAGAAAGGCAATCCTTGGGGACCTTAGGACTAGGAACAGGATGAAAGTTAGAGTAAAATCCATTGCACTGGAGGGTAGTTCCATTACAGGCCTTGTCAAAGAGTTTGCATTTACACCTTCTCATAAGCTTCTAAGTGGTACCAAAATCCTTTCCTCTTTCTAATGGCAGTCACTTAAATTCTACCTCTGCCATCCAGGATATCCTTCGTGTGTCTTCAGGTCTGAACTGTGACTCCTGAACCACGATGTTTGGCTCATAGCCAACTCTGTCTGGGTTTTTCTCCTTCCACAGCCTTCAAGTTTTTAGGGAAGTTCTACATTCAGGGGGAGAAAAACCTGGGCACCTGTTTTATTTACTTATCCAACATTTCCAGTGGTCCTGAGGTGACAAGATTGGAGCACATGGACTGTTTTCTCAAGAAAGAGCCCTCCTTGAAGGCTAGGTCAGTTGGCTTACTTGCTTTCTGGGTTCTGTTATAGTGTCACGTAGTCTGTGGCAATGCCAAAGCTTTGGTTAACTCTTAATGGAAGGTGCTGTGCATGGTTTGGGTTGGAAGGGAACTTAAAGATCATCCTGTTCCAACCCACCTGCCATGGGTGGGGGCACTTTTCAGTAGACCAGGTTGCTCAGAGCTCCATCCATCTTGGCCTGTGCCAGGGATCCACAATTTCTCTGGGCAACCTGGTCCAATGTCTCACCATCCTCATAGCAAAGAACTTCCTTCTAATATCTAATCTAAACATAACGTCTTTCAATTTGAATCTATTCCCCCATATCCTGTCACTACCTGGACTTCTAAAAAGTCTTTCTCTTGTAGGCTCACTTCAGGTACTGAAAGACCACAGTTAGATCACCCCAAAGCCTTCTCTTCTCCAGGCTGAATAAACCAAATTCTCTTAGCTTTTTCTTGTATGAGAGGTCCTCCATACCTCTGCCCATCTTGGTGGCCCTTTTCTGGACTCACACCAACAGGCCCATGTCTTTCTTGTGCTGAGGACCCCAGAGCTGGATGCAGTACTCCAGGTGACAATAATGACAGCCACCCAATAGAGAACCTTTGGCCATTCATTGCTGCTGTTCTCAGGCAGCAAGCACAGCTCTGGGAAGTGACATACTGCTCTTGCTTACCAGCAGTGAAACTCTAACTAAAAAGCTTCCTCCTGTGTTCCCTTATTTTCCTTCAGAATTATATCTAGTCATTGTGTCTTTTAGCCTACATCCTCAGCAAGCAGATACAGAGGTTAGGGAAGGTTTTCAATAATCTGGAACTTGGTACATACCTAATCTTCCCCATCCAAGAATGACTGATTCATCTTAAAGAATTAATTTGGCTCTCCAGCTATGAAGAAGACCCTGTTAGAAATGATGAGCAGTTTATGGCATAAGAGTAGAGCAGAAGTATAGCTTTTCTAATATATAAAATAAAGATGATTGTGATGAAGAGATACTTTGTGCTGTAAAGAATATACTTGAAAAACAGAGAAATAAGAAAAACCTCCCAGAGTTATAGCACCAAGGTTTTGGAATAGTCTTCTAGTGTGGCCAGTGAAAGCAAAAAATATGGTTTATTTAGAGATGAAGCTTGACAATGTTATTAATTGGATTATATTCGGGTTTACATGTGATGGTAGGAGCTTGGACTTGGTGACTTTTGCTGCTCTTTTCCAGTTCTTACCCTATATTATATTCACCTATTCCTAAAGTTGGAGAGCAATTTGGCCTAATTTCAGCAGTCAGAGAATTCATAAGGAACTTTAGACTGCTGAGGAACTCCCAGGGAACTCCACATGATAGTCTTGAAGACAGCAATAGCATTAGATAATACTCTTACAAAAAACCAAAACCAGTTTCTCCTTCTTACTCTGTGTGGGCTGATTGAGAAGCCCTTATTCTTCTCAGAAGGAGATGGCTCATCAGTTCTAGATTTCAAAGTCTGTATTTATTTATTCTTATGATTACATTTTAGCTTACATAGAACTTCTTTCTGCTTGATTTTTTTAATCTGTCGATATACTTATAGATCAGTTGTATCCCTTTTCAATCTTCATCTCCAACTCCTTATTATTCTCTGTAAAGAGACTTTGCATTGCCCTTCTCACACTAATAGGCCCTCTGAAAGTTACTGCAATCTCATTACTGACATACTGAAAATCAACACTAAGACTTATTTTATTTGAATTTTTCTATCAGGTCTTGAAAAATTCAAGTTGAAAAATGAGTTTACGGAGAGAACTGGCTTTCCTACCTCTATTCAAACTGTTTATTTTTAGCTAAATATTAGTGAATATGGAAGCAGTCCAGTTTACATCCTGGTTTGATTTCCTGTTTACATGAGCCAGTCTGGTGTCACCATCATATTTCTGGACCACTCTGGAAGCTTGTGTGCAGCCTTCCTTCCACCTCTGAGGAGAGCTGCCCTACACAATGGAACTATTGTTGTGTTCTCTGATAATGAAATATGAAAATTGTTGGACACAGTATATACTTGGCTTATGTCACTCTGCTGTAGTGTGCAGCAAAGTATATATAACAGCAAACCTTTCATTGAAATGCGAGGAGAAAACTCACATTAGATAATAAAGTTGAAACTATACCCATATTTGTTTGAAGTTAATATATAAACAGATCTGGTCATATATAGGGTGGCTCCCTACAGTATAATGTTTGTGGGCTTTAGGGGGAGGGGTGTCTTTAGTTTTAATTTTTTTTTTCCCTTCCCATCTGGTTTTGTTTCCCAAACTATAAAGCTTACTATTTCCCCTAAGAGACAATTAGAAATACTTTTTTAAAATCTACAAAATAGTTGAGAATCTGAACTGGCTGTTATGACTATTAATGGTGATAACAGCAGGCATTTCACAGAAGGGACTCTTAGGGAGCTCAGTTTCACCACTCCACCCAGTGCTTTAGCAGTCTATGTCCTTCTTAGTATTTTAATAGAATTTTCAGAATAAAATGGAATAGTATGTGCATCCAGAGAATGCTCGTAACCAGGTGAAATAGCAGTGTTTAATAATTTAGCTCAGATTTTGTCTAGAAATTTTTTGTTTTATTTTCAGTAAAGATGCATTTTAGAGAAGTAGGAATACTTCAATGTGTACTGATGAATGTAAAACTAACCAAACAAGTCTAAGGTTTGTTTAAGGATGATACAAATATTGCTATGCTAATAGATAAGAACCCTGAAATAGAACTGGTTAATTCTTTTGTTCTCGAGGCTGATTCACAATAACTGAACAAGATAAATTAAGCAAAGCTCATTCAGCTTTTAGTAACATTTTGGATTCATTGATGCAAAATTTCACACCAAGATTTTTTTTCCAAGGGATACTGCAAACTTCATTTTTATTCAATTACCCATTTCAAAATCACATTTTGAATGAGTGCCTCCCATTAGAACATCCAGATTCTTCCCTGGTGTCTTTTAAACACGCCAGTTTTTAACAATGCTCTTTCTGATACTTGCAGGCAAAGGTTTGAGAGCACAGATAATGTAGCATGGCCTGTGCACAGGCTTACCTTCTGCTGCTGCTATTTCCATTTCAGATGTGCTGTGGCTGTGCCTGGGGAATACCCTGGAGGAAAGCTTTGTCACAGGGAGGCAAATGAGGTTCCCTGGAGCAGAGGCAAATGAGGTTCCCCAGAGCAGTGCTGCAGCTGGCCTGCAGCAGCCCACACCCATCACCCTGGGTCACAGGCACTGCCCAGGCACAACACAGAGTTCAGATTTTAATAGTCAATTTTAATAAGGTCAAAAGATACAGATGGAAAATGGCTCCTGATTTTCCTGATCCAACAGCACAAAGCAGGTCTCCTACTGCATTAATAGTGACATGTATAAATAACAGTTATTGGGCCTCTCAGGGATGGGTTTACAGTGAGGCTATTGAGCAGCAACTATCAAAAGGGGACACAGCAATTAATTTGAAAACCACATGGTATTTATTTTGATACTGTTAAAAACTTACAGAAAATCTTGATTATATTCTGAAATGTTCTTTTTTTTTCCACTCACAAAAATCAAAGAAGTACCTCAGTCAACAAGCTTAAAAAAAAAAAGAAAAAAAAGCAGAAACATTTGAAGTCTGGACCGTATTTCACAGCTATTTCCTTTTTAAAGATGGTCATGGTAGAAGATTAAGCTGATGATCATAATGCACACTCTTATTTTTGTTTCAGTTGTATGCTAGCAATACCTAAAAACCACTTTAAACCCCAATGCTGCTTCAGCAAGTGCTGCAGCAAGAACACAGTTTCCTCTATATACTAAAACTGTGTTTGTATGGGGTGGAGGACACTTACACAGGATTCCAAAATATGCACTGATCATGAAACTCAGTAATTCTGGTCTAGAATATTTATTATCTGCATAAGAAATGTCACATTTAACTGCTTTTAGCAGTATCACATTATGAATCCCAGAAGATGGTAAATAAATAAATAAAAACTAAGCAAGCCAGGTAAAATTAAATTGTAGTAGGAGTATTTTCAGGGGTAATTACAGGAGCCTGTCATTGCTGAACTGAGAGTAATAGAGGCAAATGTCAAGAAATCCAGCTGTCACATGGTATTTAATGAATATGAATGGAACATATTATACAGACACTGATCAAGTCTTTATGACTCATTTAAAATGAGATTAGTTTCAGGTTTAAATCAGAAATTCAATTTATTTCTAGTATACAAAGGATACTATGTATCTTACTCAAATCTATTGTCCACAATGTGTTTTTACAGATTAGAATTTTGAGACTCCAAGGGGGTTGCTGTCTTTTAGCTTGTTACTTACAATCTAAGTTGTTAAATTGTAGCTGAAGATCATCCAGAGAACTTGATACATTATTTTTATCCTCTTCGGAAACAAAAGTGACTAAATGCCGAAATGTTTCGAGAATAAGAGTATACAAAAAGTATGTGATGCTAATCTTTCCTGAATGTTTCATTTAACTATTTTCAACCAGCATGAAACATTTTGACATTTGTGGAAAGACACGTTGCATTTCAGTTTGTCAGATCAAAGACAAATGTTTCGCTTGGACTTAGTTATTATGTGTACCCTTGAGCTGTTCAACAGCTTCCTGGCATTTATACTCCATGCTCCAGTTCTTTCATGTGCTGAGTCCCTAACCCAAGTTGTGCTGCCTTCAATGGTAAAGGCTTTTCTGCATCTGTAAGTATAACAGTGCATTGTTTTTGTCGGAAAGCAGAAAAACATTGGCAAAATTGTTTCCTGTGGAAAATGTAACTTTTATAGAAGCAGCATTTTTCCATTGAAACACCACATTTTTAGAAAACTTCCAACTAACTGCACTTAAAATTTATTTCAGGAGTGTTATTTTGAAATCTCTAAGTGCTAACATTTATTTTTTTATCCGGAATAATTTTGATTACAAAAACTTTGCAGATACTCAGTATAGATAAAATTAGTTGAGCTTTCATGTATAGGATATATTGATAATCATTTAATTATAATTTCAGTATTACATTAATAATTATACAACACTATTAAGTATTATGGTGCATTATAGTTCTTTTGCATTATTCCAAATATTGAGTCTGCAGATTATTGCAAAGGGGAGAAGAAATTGGTGACAAAGTGAGTGATCATTGTAATGTAGTCAAAAATTACAAGGGATACACAATGTCTTGTTTTGCTGGACAAAGGAGGAATTAAAACTGTAGGAGGTGATGCCTTTACTCAGAGTTGTAGGGTTCTTTCACCATTCCCACCCATCCCAGTTCTTTGATTTCTTACTAAAACACACTTTTGGGTAGATATGCACTGGATTTTGAACACAACTGCAAGCCACAGAGGCATTGAAGCCAAACAGCTTTGATGTGAGCCTATGCTCCTTCTCAGCTTGAGGGAAACCTCTGAAGGTTGGTAAACTGGGATGTGGTAGTCCCAGCCACTGACTGGGCAGCACCATGGTATGCAGGCCAGGAAGCACATTTACCAATTTACACCATGTTTACCTTGTGGGAACATGAGAAGCCACTTTGAAACAGAAAAAACTGTCTTCCTTCCCTGCAGCAGCTGGAATGGTGCACAGCAAGGCAAAATAAGATCATAGCAGAGAAGCTGTAGGTGATTTACTTGCTTTTCTTCAAGGACCATAGTTGTATGGATTGTTAAGACAAAACTAGAATTTTCTTCTACAGGTTTGGGTTGAAACTTCCTGTTCTATCTACAGGGTGAGTAATTCACGCTATGTGTCTGTTTTTCCGCCCCTGTCCTACAGCTACACAAATATGCAGTCACGCACACGTGCTGCACTGGTCAGATGTCTGGGGTTAACCCAGATAGTGGGAGCCTCAAATCAAAAGTCTGAGTTAAAATGCTATTTTTGCTGCTGAGGCTTTAGGTGTCTGTTCATAGCACAGACATGACACAACCTCATGCAGCATTTGCAGGGCTATGGGAGATAAAAGTGGTGCTATTTGGTTTGCAGCTCTCACAGGTGCAGGTCCAGATGCACAGACAAGCAATGCCAGGCACAGTTCTCCATGCTATTCCTAATGTCTTCATTTCATCTATACCTTTGTTTTGGCAAGTGACACATGCCTGGTTTGGGGGCTTTTTTTCTCCTGAGACTCTGTAACCTTCTTATCAGTTAAACCAAATGAAAGACCACGGTTACACTTGCTGATTTACAACAGTTTTATTACAGTTCAATTGCAGATTGTGAATGAGGCCAGACTGACAACTGGGTCCTTTCCATGTCAGGCAATAATGATATCAGATTCATCATGATCTCTCTTTTCCTCCTCTAGAACTCGGTTGTGTGAATAAATGAAGAAAACCATATAACATTCCAGACTTCATTAATTGGTTGTGTAGTCTCAAGTATTACTTTTCTGAAGTTACCTGCCATCTGGCACTGGGAGCAGGTTTGCCAGGACAACTGCTGAGCAAACAGCAACCTTCCTAAGCAGATGGAAATCCAGCGAGGTGACATGGAAAAACTATCTGATGATCCAAGCCCCAGATATCTTTGTGGTCTCTGGTCTCTCTCTCTCTTTCTATTTTCTGTCTTTTCCTTTAAAGCTGACTTTTGGTTTTGTAGAAAAGGAGGTTTGGAGAAGGAAAAGGAGGAGGAAGAGAGGAATTAAAACAAGAAAAGCAGGTCTCCTTGCAATTCTTCAGGGTCAATTGATTAGCTTATTATGAAAGCTGGTGCAAAGGACATGGAGAGGAGACTGACCTTTGACAGCAGATGTGTTTGTGTGGAGCGCTTAGGCTTCACTAAACGTCAGCACAGAACTGATGCCCTTTCCCAGCTCCTTCATGTGTCCTTATGTCTCCTGTACATTACTTGATGAACATGAACAGCTAAAAAATCCAACCCCTTAATAAGATGCTGAAGTCTGCAGCAAGTAATGTGAAACTGTTGAGTCTCTCAATTTTCTGGCCTACCCCTCTGCCAGAGATGACTGTAGCAGATGCAGAAGATGTGTGTCCATGCAGCAGCAGCTACAGTCCAGGCTCCTACACCATGTCTCAAAACTTGCCTCCACTAGGAAGATGCTGAGATGGTAGGCACTGAATTGGACTGAGGGTGGTAATGTGCCACTGTGCTTATTCTGGTGTGGAAGTGATATTGTTTGGCAGCCTTCTAAAACAGTAATATCTCACACCAGTACAGGTAGACCATGCTTTTTGTAGGTTTCTTTTGGTGACAAAGCCAGGTTAATGGAATGATTAGAGAAGAAAACACATCAATTTGCTATGGACTTATATTGCAGCTGACAGTTCCCTGAGCCAGTTCGATGTCCTGTCTGACAGGGGTTGTGTTGGTGTGGCTGCAGGCACCACACGCTCCCGGGGCAGGGAATGAGCAGGAGAGGACGGGCGATTGGGCAGGAGTGACTTAGCCAGGTTATGCCTCTCAGCTTGGACCTTTACCATCGGCCTGTGTGACAGTTTTACTGCATCAACAGCATCACTCAAGGCCATGGAGACAGATCTTCCTTCACCTGTAAAGCTACATTTTAAAAGACTTCACTTGAAATATTTATTAAGCTACAAGGCTATATATATACACACATCTTTACAATTGCTTTGCCTTGCTTAAGCAGAAGTTATAAATGTCACCAGGACACCAAATATGAAGAAACGTAACTTTTCCATATAATGTTAAGAATGAAAAAGCAGATCCTCCAACACTATGTAAGGCAGAGATTTTAGAGTACATTAAGGCGCGGGGTGCCTGAGCCTCTCGCTGCGGTGCCGAGCGGTGCGGGACCCTCTCCCCGCCTGGCACCGGCCCGGAGCCCGCGGACACCTGCCGGCGGCACTTCCATAACTCAGCTCCGCCTGCGCACGTTTTTATTAAGTAAATCTATCTATGCATCTATCTATCTACACATATATACATATACACATACATATTTGCACTTCATAAAAAATATACACTTACAAATATATATATATATATAATTATTATACAAGCACACACATGCATATATATACTTAATATAAATACATACAAATACGCGAGGAGCGGTCCCCGGCCAGGTGTCCGCGCCCGTCCCCTGCCCTGTCCCGCCCCGCCATCTTCCCGCTGCCCTGCGTCCACGGCCGCCGCGCCTCGGCACCGGCACCGCCGCCGCACGGCCCCCCGTCACTTCCCACGGCTGCGGGCTTCCCACCCGGGGCGGGACCCTTCTGATGCGGGAGTTTCAGTGGGATGCTGCGTGACCCCCAGCCCCGGGACGCGGCGCTGTCGCGACTGCATGTCCCGACATGCCGCTGCCTCCCGGCGCGGCGCTGCGGGCATCCACGGCCGCCCATTGTGCTCCAGCCACGGGAAACCGCACTCCGCTACGCTCAGCCTCCCCCCCCGCGCGCCAAGTGGTCCCTTCCAGCGCTCCATGAGGCGCCCTTCGGGCGGTCCCATCCACGGGAAACGGGGGGGGGGGGAGCGGCGGAACGGGCGAGGTGCGGAGCTCAGCGAGCGCTCCCTCGAAGCCCGGCCGGCCGGTGATTGGCGTGCGCGGCCGCCAATAGGACAGGGCGGCGGTCGGGAGAGCCAATGGGCGTGGAGCACCGCTGGGGTGGGGCGGGGCAGAGCGGAGAGGGCGGGGCGGGGCGGGCGCCGCGCGTGCGCGGGGTGGAGGAAGGCGGGGCCGTGTCGTGTCCGTGTCGGCTGCTCCAGGGAGGGTCGGGCGGAGGGAGGGGAGGATGGAGCGGGCGGCCGGGCGGCCGTGAGCGGGGCGGGAGCCGAGCCAGAGCGGAGCCAGCAGGCCGCGGGCAGGCCCGGGCGGGGGAGAGGCGAGGCAGGGAAGGGAAGGAAGGCAGCCGGGTGACGGGTCGTGCGGCGGAGTGGGCTCCGGGCGGAGAGCGGGCGGGCGGCTGGGGCTCCCGCTCCGCAGGGCGGCCGGCGGGGCAGGATGAGCCAGGAGGAGATCTTGAGGAAATTCATTAAGCGAGTCCAGGCCATGAAGGACACGGACCACAATGGGGAGGACAACTTCGCCAGCGACTTCATGGTGAGGGACGGCGGCGCAGGCGGGGCGGGGCGGGCGGGGCTCCTGCCGCCCCCCGGGTCGGGGGGGTGACCGCAGCCCCTTCCCCATCCCCCGCCAGAGAGAGGGTGCCGGGCCGGGCGGGCGTCCATCCCCGGGGGTGACCTGCTATTGTATGCCCCGGGGCTCGGCCGGCTCCCTGTGCCCACCGCCGCTTCGGAGCTCGGCGGGGGGAGGGAGCGTGTCCGCCGGGATTCAGCCTCCTTCCTGCCCCCCAGCCCCGGGAGGTTTGTCACCGCGCCCCTTCCCCGCTCCTGCGGAGGTGGTGGTCATCGGCTCTTGCAAAATTCACCGGGTGGCTCCTCGTCCAGCCGCCCCGCTGCTTCCCTGAGAGCATAAAGGGGACAGAGGCGGTGCGGGGGGGGCTGCGAGCGCTTCCTCGCCCTTGCAGCCCCTTTTCTGCAGGGTTGCCGTCTGTGATGTCAGCTGGGGATAATCGGGCACTCTTCTCCTTCTTCCCCTTTTATCTGCCTCTGTAGCTGCCTGCTTGAGATTTCTCTTCTTTCCGAGGGGATGTGTTAAATGTATTGATAGTCCTTGGAGGAATATTCATCTTCCCTTCGCTAACATCTCCCATCCCCCATCGCAGCCCTGCCTGTATCCCTCGTCCTTTCTTCCTTCCAGATCAGTTCACCGTCAGCCTTTGGTTAACGTGTGCGCTCGGGGAAAAAAAAATCTATCAGAGAATTAGTGCTTTTCCTGGTTTATTTCAGCCGTTTAATAGGGCTGTTACAATATCTTGGGAGTTTTGTCTTTTGAACTGGTTGTCTGAGCTGTGAACAATAATTTGGATTGGGCAGATGTTGCTGGCACTTTCCAATATCATTTAAATAATGTCAAAATGCAATTTGACCCACAGAAGAGCTGAAGGAGAGCGGGTCAGTGCCCTCCGTATCTCTCTTTGTAGCTCCTTTTATTATGCGTCGCTCTTCGGGATTAAAAGCACATCGTTAGCCCTTTAAGCTGTCAGTCTGTGCTAGTGGTCTGGGAACAAAAACAAAATAAAAAAATCTGAATGCAAGTGTCGCATCGGAGATTGTCCGAAATGTGGGGAGGAGGCCGCGGATGTTGCGCAAGGCGGAGGGGCGTTGGGAGCGCTGGCAGGTCCAGCGGTGGAAGAGGAAGTGGACTTTGGGAAGTAGCGAGTTCATCCAGGGTGGGGAGGGAGCCCGTGGGAAATCGGCCACGCTCTTTGGGCAGGATTTTGCAAATACTAAAAGTATGCTGCTGAAACATCTGAGCGTGTGGGAAAGGAAGAGAGAAACGTGTGAAATGAAGAATGGCGTTGGAGCGATAGGACCCTTCTAAATCTTCACATGGGAGTTTAAAGGTTACAGAATTTGACAGAAGCTTTTCATTAAGTGATAGTTTGAATAATATAATTGCTATTTAACACGAATTGACATCTTGCCTTGCACTGATGAACCCGTTTTGTTCATGTAAATTATACTCACTTTACAGAAAGGCTGGCCTAGACTAGTGCAAAATGTGGGACATTTTTAATAATCTCTATGTTAAGTACTTTGTTCTAGATCTCCTAATCCGCCTCTACCGTTTCATATCTGATAATTTATCCTTGTGTTTTAGCTCTGTTTTAGTCAAATGATATACAATATGTATTTTTATCGTCCTTTCTCGGAAGCAGTGACCCCTCTGTATGGAAAAATAATTATTGTTTCAATTTCTCTATTTGACAGCATGTTGTTTCTGTAGCTTTCAATGGTATAGGCAGTGAGTTTTCCCATTGCTTTCCTGTAGCAGCAAGAAAAGAGAATATGGGTAAAAACGGGAAAATAAGATTATAGGAACTAATGGGCAAGACATTGCAGGAGAAGGATATATTACCTGAAAGAGTGTGAAGTATTTCGGGGAGAATTGTGTTGAAAATTTCTCTTGTCCTCTTAACACTTTGTATTTCAAACTTTCATATTTGACTTTTGTATTGTAAATAATAGGAAAACCAGGAAACTAGGATCTTCAGTTCTAATATTCTCCTTTATGTAGTAAAGCAGACATAGATTAGAGGACAAGAATCACAGTTGCTGATTTTTTAAAATTTTTTCCCTATGAGTGTATTGGGGTATTTTGGGATTTTTGGGGTATGTGCTTCAGGGTGTATTGGCTATCTTTACAGAACCATGCTTAGGTTCTCTTTGAAATGATTAAAAAGGAAGAAGGAAAGAGAGGTAAAAAACATATAGTGTTCAGTATTCTGTTCAGTTAAAGGATCAGTAGAGTTTTTTTGAGGAGTGAGAAGGGAGGAAGTTGTGTTTTCTCATTTAAGTGCAGGATGTTCTCTGGCTGTTAAATAGTGGCAAGTTTGGGGAATAGGAATTGCTGTTACTCATCACTTCATTTCCAAGTCAAAATGGAATCTAAAATATGAAAGGAATAGTGGGTGAATGCAAATGAAAACAATTCTTTACCTTTAGGTCTTTGTTGCCTTTGAATGTGTTGAGTAATAGGCTTAGAGAATTGTATGTAGGCCTGAGTGAATGAACTAAAAGTACGTGCTGGGTGCAAGGAGTGCTGGAGGAGAGGGTAGAGAAGCAAGAGGTGTGCACAGGTAAGCTGATAAGCCTGGCTGATTGCTATTGAAAGTCCAGAGTGTAGATGACTAAGACTGCAATTTAATAATGCCATTGACATACCTAGAAGCAACTCCTGCTTGGAAGGTGGAAAGTTGATTATTACCCATTCTACCACTGCCTCCCCACCTCCTTCTGATAACAAGATAAATTCTCTAATCTGGGCAAGTTTGTTACTGGAAATCAAATGTATTTAATTAATTGGCAATAGGAAGTAAGCAGGACTTTGGTAGATCACTTCAATACTCTGGGCGTGCACAGTTAGGATTAAATGAAGTGGATAGTTTGAAAACAGGACAGACATGTCTGTAAGCCTTGCCAGTAATCAACTATATGTGGATATGGGCAAGTGGGCTTTTTCCTAAAATAATATAGGTTAGGGTTTTGCAACTGTGGTTGCAGTACATCCCAGGAATATACTTTTTCCTGGGTTTTTGCTGACATTGCTATTTGAGTAGAAGGAAATAAATATAGATTACTTCCTCTTGGTGTTTCATGCTGTATAAATACAACCAGCGTGGTCTAGGTTCTGATTTTTTTTGTAATGAACATGTGTCTTACATCAAACAAGGGTTGGAAGTCAAAGTTCTGTATGGAGGAAAAGAAAACAGTTATTCTAGAATTTAGAAAGACCTTGATAAATATTATTTGCTGATTTGTTTTTAAATTTCAATTTACCTATAATTAACACATTTTTTGTATTCTTTCATTATAGTAATGACAAAAGCATTCTGACACTCTCTATTGTTTGATGTAGGTTGCTGTTGTTATAGGAGACCTGAAATATTAATAGTGTGAAGCTTTACCTTCAAAAATCAGATATTTCAGTTGTTTTGTGGTATATGACAGTCTTGCTTCATCTTTTGAGTTATATATCTGGCTAATCTTGTCATGTTGTCATGGAACGCTGTGTATGGCGGGGAAATTTTTTTTTGTTTGTTTGGTTGGGTTTTTTTTTTGTTTGTTTTTTGTTTGTTTTTTTGGGGGGGGGGTTTTTTTTTTTTTTTTTTTGTTTTGTATACTTTGGAGGGGACCCTCATCTGCTGTTTGGAGGTAGTGGTGTCAAAATGATCTTGTCTTAGATCATCAGTCTAAAAAATAATGATTTTTTTTTTTTTTTTATGCCAAATTCAATATACCTAGTCACAGTTCTCTTTATACCTTTCATTCAAGAGGGCTTAGGTCACTAACTCAACTGAATATCGTGTGTATATCTGTGCTCTGTTCAGTTTATCTAAACTGAAACTTTTAGGTTTGGAAACAGCAAAGTACTCAAGATACTGTTTTCTGAAGTATGAAAGGAAATTTGAATGGTTTGAATCAGGTAAAAAAATAATATCTATGTTTTTCACTTCTAGTTGGTTTGGTTTTGGCATTTTTCTATTTAAGCACTTCTAACTGATTGTTTTGTAAAAGTGCTGTTTAAAAAAATGGGAGATGGATGGTGCATGACTTCTAAGGATAAACTGTAGCTGATCATAGGAAGTGCTACACTTATAAAACTTGTTATAAAACATGCTTTGTGCAATTTTTGAGGCTTTTGTCTTTTTGTCTTTTTGGTGATTTTTTTTTTTTTTTTTTTACGATTTTGCACGGTTTCTAAAGTGCCTAAAGGCTGCTTAAAAGGAATGAACAGTCTACACTATACTAAATCACTGATTAAAACCACTGAGATACATAGTGAAAGTCCACATACTGATGCCAGTCATGACATAGATTTTGTTCTGGTTCTGGAACAGCATTAGGGATACCAGAAATACCTATTCAACTGTAGCACTTTAGAAATGCTCCTCTTAAAAGCTTGTCTGTGTATTAATGTGCATTTGCATAAGCCTTTCTGATTCAAATACTATTAGTGCACCTCTTGAGTATCTGTGAAGATGTCTTTCAAATTTATAAGGCAGGCATACAGTCTGGAAACTTATAAAACATTTATCTTTTTTACTATCTCTGCTTTTTAAATTTTTTTAAGATCCCACATTTTTAGAATTGATGTTTTCTAGTATCTATTTAATGAGTTTTGTGCTTGTAATATATTGTTAGAAACACTAATGCTTTGTCATGTGTTATAAAATGCATGCTGTCTTTTCAAGAGATGTTATTTGTCTGTAAAGTGTAAACTGGGAAAAATGCTTTGGTAAAATCAACTACATAGTAAACTGTTCATTGAAATTTGACATCCAATATTTAATTGGTGTAAATAGAGGTTTGCATTGAATTCTTGTAAATTGGGTTATTTTGAAATCAATTGGGTTCTTTTGAAGTGTTTGGAGCACTTATTTTCCCTAAAGTGAGACAGGAGTAATTGCCTTGGAGAAAATGACCTGTAAGTCAGTTGTAAGTGTTGTACAGCTGATCAGTTATAAGAAACTCTGCTCTTAGCAATGAGTTAATAGGTCATAGGCAACTGTCACTTTAGATATGCCTTGTGCATTTTTATAATTTCAGGGTTAAATAATGGATCTGTTAGTAATCACCTTTCATATCATGCTTAAGTATGCATGTAAATGTATTTTTAACGTTTTGTTTCCATTAATTGTATTTCAGTTGTAGGCTGTTAATTTGTATGTGGGGGGCACACCCCAGCACATTACTTCATTGCCTGTGGTTACAGCCATCAAGACCATTCATAAAGCTTCTACCTGGATCAAATCTGGTTGGAGCAATGTGACTGAATAGTCATTTCAGTAACCCCAAACTTCAGAGGCTTCTGAAATTTTGTGAAATACTGTTAATTCAATGTTATATGAAAATACAATTTTACATGAACAATCATTCAGTTTAAATATTCACTTCTTTTGTCCCCTTCTGAGGAAATGAGTGCTGTTTCTGTTGCTTCCAAGATGCCATTCTGAATTTTCACAGAGGCAATTGAATACAGCCACAAAGCTCCTGTAGTGACCCTGAGGTATAAGAACTTGCAAACTCTGCCTGAAATTGCTGTTCTTTCAGTACATGAAACTAAACCAAGTCAGTTAGGCAATGCTCTGGGTTGTGTCAAATAGCTTGTGTGGTAATAAGTTCTGTTTGCTCATTTTGCAAAGACAGCAGTGTGTAAGTCTACTCTTCTCATGGTATAAAGGGTCGTGTGTGGATTTTGCAGAATATTAAAGAATTGTTCAATAGGAGCAAATGGTAATTTTGACCTTGCACCTCATGGTATACTACATGCACTCAAAATAATTTAAAGAGCTATACTTAGATATGTCTAAAGATACATATCAGTAGATACCTGTATATGGATATGTGACCATAATTCATCAACCTTTAATCTGTGGTTCTGTAGCTCCATGTACATGCTTATGTATTTGTATATGCTTGGTTGTGTGTCTGTGTACTACTCTGCATATGTGTCACTGATCTGTAGTATGAATTTCTTGGTTTGGATTGCATGAATTTCTTTAAAATTGCAGTGGGTTCAGGTTGTTTTTCCTTGATGCTGTTATAGCTAAATATAAGTTATCAACTTTGCAAGCAGGAGAAGGTTAAGCAGATATTCAGATTATCTAATGTCTGTAAATTTATTGATCATGAGTGCAACAATAGTATGAGGCTTCTATATTGATCTGTTCAAGCCATTGGTTTGTAATAAACAGAAATTATGTTTTATTTTCTTCAGTGTTACTATTTAAGATTAATGGATTTTCCATTGTGTACTGCAACAGTTTGACTATGGTATACTTAGTACAAAGGACTTCTTGGCATAGGGAAAATAGTAATGCATTTCTTAGTGCTGGGAAAACTTGAAACTGTACAAGTATGTTGGGTATACATTTCTAGAACTGAAATCAGATGGTAGATAATGATTTTTTTCTTGGTCTTACAGAACAGCCTTCAGTCAGGGAGAGGCATCAGTGTTAAAAGTCAGATAAGGAGCCGAGTAAAGCACAAGTGAATTAGGTAGGGCAGGAGCTCTTTGTGCCATTAGGAAGTGCAGTGTTTGTATCCTGGTGTTTTCCTCAAGCTGTTGTGCTTCACAATTGGCATGGTTATGCCAGCACAGACTTGAATAACTCAGCTCTGTGTGTTTGCCCTGAATGAAGCGTGGACGTGCATTTCTGTTTCTTTTAACTAGCACGTGAATGTTGCAGGGAGATAAGCTCTTTGTTTTCTTGCTTCATCTGACAAAAAAAAACCCTTGCTAATATAAACTTAACTCATTAATTTTTTTGCTCAAATTTGAGCAATCAGAATGTGTTTATGAGAGGGGAGCAGTCAGGTATGGCTGTGGAGTTTTGGATCCAGAACCTGGAGCCCCAAGAGCAGCTGTAATGTTGGAGCTGTGTCCAGAGTCCCTCTGCATCTTCAAGAAACTAGATTGTGTTCAGACCCAATATTGCTGAGACAACGTGAGTGCAGAGCCAGTAGCTTTGCTAGGGAAGCTGAGAGTGCAGCAAAGTAAGGAAAGAGTTGAAAGAGTGAAGAGCACAATCCCTCTGGGTTGGAAGCTGTTGTTTTAAAGTAGCTCTAAACACTGGTGTCAGGATGTTTCAGTCACTGAGGTTTGCATAGGAAAGTTACTGCTTGTGTCCCTGAGGACTTTGTTCTAGCTACTCTTTTGTCATCAGCTTTATAATGAAAAAATTCTTACACAGCTAAAAAGATCAAGTAGAGAAAAATGTTTCCCAAAAGGTACCAGATAAATAGAGGTATAAATGGATGACCTAGTTTAGTTGACCTAATTTTTGCTCTTATCTGTCCTGCTACAAGCCAATACTTTTATTTCTTTAAAAGACAATTTTGTTGGTATTAATTTATGGGAAGACTTAAAGGCAATATTGTCCTAATGGAAGTGTCTTGTGGAAGTAAAACCTGGAAGAATTGAATTATCAGCTCTAAAAAGTAGCAAGGCAGTTCCTTCAATGGGGGAGAATATCTGGTTATTACAAGATGACTGAAGCTGTGAATGGTGTTGCCTCATGGGCTACACATGTCATTAGGAACAAAAGCAAATAAAGAAACATGTTTCATTCATTCATATTTCTGGAAGGAAGCATCAATAGTTTTGAAGGAAATCCTGCTTCTGACAGTTAATTTTCTGTATTAATTTTACTTCTGAACTCCCTTAGTTCTGCAGAAAGAGTAAAATTACCTAGTGTTAGGAATGTGCCAAGGGTAAATACATGAGTAGACTGGGAGTTTTAAGTGCTGTATGGATTGGTTGGATTGTTCTATTTTTTATTTGCTGTGATTTGGAGAAATCTTAAGGCAGTTGTTAAAGGTGTCCATATAACTTGTGTTCCTTCCTTTTTGGCAGAAGGGCTGTGCACTTCATTATTTTACATGTTGGAGAGCAAGCCTTGATTCCTAAACATTATTGAAATTCATTAGTTTTAATTGCCTGATCTTTGCTGTGATTTTTGGTGTCTAAAGTCATGGTTTGGAAAACATCAGTCTCTAAGGGGAAATTAGTGTAGTTAAAACCATAGTGCTTTAAAGAATGGATGTACTACTTTAATCTTTCTTTTAGTTATGACACTGAACTTGTCATTTTTAAAAAAAACTTTTTTACATCAAATTCCTTTGTATGTAGTCTTGTAAGGTGTAGCTGGGTTTGTTTTTCTAAGGTCAGGGTACAGTGGTGTCCCCTTGAACAATTTTACACCTTGCTTCATTTGTCCTGCTGTCTTGTCATTCTTGCTGTCTCACGTGGATGACATCTGCTTTTTGTTTTTGTTCTGAAAACACACAGATGTTTTGTACTCTTTGTGGACACAGGAAGAACAGCTTCTATATGGATCAATGGGAGAGTGTGGTTTTGGGGGTCTGAAGAGGTAAATGACCATCCTTCAGCTGTGCAGTGGGGCTGCTGTGGGAACAAGGGGCCAAGGCTTTTTCCTCTGGGCACCTAATACAATCAAAGAGGCTGAAAGGAATGTGGTACATGAGTGATTTCTTATGTTCCTGCTTTTGTTGAGGTTGGGCAGTCAGCAGCTCTGCTGTTGTTGCCATCCTTGCTATCTTTCTTATTTGCTTTAAGGTCAATATCATGGATAAAGAATTAATTTATTGTGCTGAGCTAGACTAATTCTAGATTCTGATTCAGGCACATTTTTCCTGGACTTACTGGCATGATTTCCAGCTCCTTGTCACAACTGAGAGTCTCAGGGGCCTGTTCCAGAATTTTCATATTGTTTTCCAATGTTGATTACATTTTAAATACATTTTGTCTTCCATTATGATAGTATGGCATTACTTTTATTCTCCTGGTAGTTCTTGGAGGACACTGCTATCTTTGAGCAACTCAGTTCCAAACTGAAAGGATGTTTCATAGGTTTCCTGTCCAAGTATTCAGAGGACTTGTCAGTGTAGATTATGCATCCTGTTGAAATGACTGATTGCTGTGGGAACTGCACTGCTCTTGAGAAGCCTGAATAGTCTTCTACTCTGTCCTAAATGTTTCACTTCTTATTTGATTGTTTGACTCTGTAATGGGACAGTGTCTTTATTTCCTCAAGTGTGTGAGCAGCATGTGTGGTACTCGGGTATAGCTTCCTACTTACACAAATGTTCTTATTGGATTAGTTGTCCAATAGTTTCACTGCACAAAACTGAGACATCAATTAATATAAAAAGCAGAACAGACAGAAGAACAAATGATAGGAATGTGGACAGGCTGGGTTGGAAGTTGATGCCTGGCTGCTCTGTGAGTGAGTAAAATCAATCATGGAGGTGTCTTAGTGCTAAATGCATCATGTCCTGCATATTTGGAGTGCACAGCTCTTTTTTCACTGTTTCTACACATGCAGAAAATAAGTCTTAATTCTCCCTTTATTTTCTGTTTGAATCTTTACCTTCATGCATGGGAAGCAGGATTACAACTGGAATGCTTTTGTTATTACTTACTCCCTTATGTATATTCTGATCATTTTAGCAAATAGGTAATTGTTAATTGAAATGAATGCAGTTGTCCAATAGGAATACTCAGGGGAAACATTTAGCTCAAAATAAAGCTGGAAAATGAAACAATGTTCTGGAGGGAAGGGCATATGTAGGTTAGTTGAACTGCTTCAAGAAACTAAGAATTCCTGCAGAGTAGAATTAATTATGAATTGCCTATAGGGCAGCACCCCTATTGCACAAACTGCTAAAGGAAGGAAATAATCTCTTAGATACAGATAGCTCTAAGTATTCAACAGTTACTTCTAAGATTTAAATTTAGTAGTTTAGGTGGTTACACAAAACTGTGTGGATTTTTATTGTGACTGTAAAATTAATTTTAAGTCATTTTCTTTGAGATTACATAAACAGAACTGTGATGTTAATAACTACATGTAAATGTTAATGGAGAAAAATTTTAGCAAGGTAGAAAGGACTTGGAAAGTACTACAGGCACACACACTGGAATTTGCTTTAGGAAAGAAATATGGTGTTTTATAGATGCTTTATTTTTCTTTTATTTCTACTTCATGAAGACTAGGCCCAGAAGGGAGAAATATGTTTCCTTTAATAGCTCTTTGCTAGAAAATTGCATTAAGTGCTACACGGGCACTTAAAGCTTTGGACATGAGTCTGCTTTTCAAACTGAATGCTCTGAAGTAAGTTGTTATTAAGCTGCAGGTTAAGCCCTATCACAATCTTTTATATTTTCCTTATAAACAGAAGAACTTTTCCTGAGGCTATTGCACAGAACTGCTGTGGAAATTGCCCTGGTGTTCTGTAGTAACACTGTTACAGTTGCTTCTTCGACCGGTGCCATCTATTTTGTTAATATTTTGACTAAGATGTTGAAATGTGAGCTTTCATTTCTTTTCCTTTTCGTGGTGAAAATGCAGCTTGCAAATTGTCTGAGATGTCAACTTCCTATTTTTGTTGTTGTGAAAAGAGCAGGTGAAACTGTGGTTATATTTTTTACAAATTATACAAATCTATAGCCTGTTGATAAATAATTTAAAGTGAGAGACCAGTAACATTACAAAGTCAGCAAGCTGTTGCCATAAATCAGTGTTATATCCTAAAGGGAAAGAATATTTCTTTCTAAACTGCTAGCTAATTCTATAACTAATTCTAATATGGAATAGCCTGAGTATGAGCTTGCATTTGGTACCTTTTACATCATTATACACAGTAGTACATTTGGTGCAAAGCTCTACAACATGTCTTTCTGGCATAGCAATTTAAAAAGCATTAGCACTGTTTAAATTGGTGATCGTGTGAAAATGAAGCCAGCATCCTGTTTCTCCAGCCTTACAGCATACATAATGGGCTTCCCTTCCTGTATTCATAGAAAAAATATTCCCTGTCTGGTACAGTAAGATGATATGATCATCCAATGAAAGTATGTGGATATAAAAATCTCAAAGATGATGTCTTTAGCTCTTATGGAGAAAGGTAACTTCCAGATGTACTAAGTGTATATGAGGTGAAGATATGTTTAGAAATGAGAAAAGCAGCAATGAAGTAACAAGGGAATTCAGTGAAGGGATATAAGTAGGTAAAGGACTGATTTCTTTCTAGAGGCACTACTTTGGGAACTAAAAATGATTTTTTTTTTTTTGCTAGGTAGGGGATCATGGAGGGCATGTCAGGAAGGCACTGGAATTGGCTTTTGTAAATAAGTGCAAAAATGAGTTTGTTCTATTCCTTGATTGCCATGTGGTTTATTTTTTATTGGGCTGTTGTATTGAATATTACTGTAACACCCCCAGAACTAGATGCTGATTTAGGAGTTTCCCAAATTGTGTTGTGATGGTGTAGATCGGATAGTTTGCATGGAACACCTGAATAAGATAAATGATAACAAATCAGACAATATTTACGTATTATCTTGGGGCTTTCTTCCCCTCCTTCCAGATTCTTTTTAGTGTGGTACTGGAATCTGATGTTTACTGGTGACAGCTGAGAGGATGGAATGTTGTTCATATGGAATTGTGGCTGTATTGGTTTTGCATGGCCTGATTTTGGTACTGGGTGGGGGCTGCAGGAGTGACATCTTTGAGAAGCCACCAGAAGCTTTCCCCACATCCAACAGAGCCAATACCAGCAGCTCCAAGAGGGACCCGTTTTTGGTCAAGGA
Organism: Erithacus rubecula; assembly: GCF_903797595.1. Lineage (NCBI taxonomy): Eukaryota > Metazoa > Chordata > Aves > Passeriformes > Muscicapidae > Erithacus > Erithacus rubecula. Next base: position 57,513,284 of record NC_136686.1, read on the forward strand.
CAAGCCCATCAGTGATGGTGACAGCAACTCTGGGATAACATATTTAAGAAGAAAACCCAAGAAAGTTATTGTGCAGAAATAATTGCAGCCAGAGAAGAGCAGAGTGAGAATACCTGGGAGAAACATCCCTGCAGGCACCCAAGTCAGTGCAGCAGGAGGGGCAGGAGGTGTTCCAGGTGCTGATTCCCCTGCAGCCCCTGGGGCAGCCCATGGTGAGGCAGCTGTGCCCCTACAGCCAGGGAGGTCCATGGGGGAGCAGAGATCCACCTGCAGCCCCTGGAGGACTCCACCCTGGAGCAGGTTGGTGCTTGAAAGAGGGCTGTGACCCTGTGGAAAGTTCACCCTGGGTCAGATTCCTGACAGGAAGAAGCCCATGCTGGACCAAAAATCCTGGTAGGACATGGGATGCTGTGGGGGACACAGCATGTTGGAGCAATCTGTTCCTGAGGGACTGCACCACATGGAAAAGTGACCTGCATTGGAACAGTTCATGAACTGTAGCTTGTGGGAAGGGCTCATGCTGGAGAAGTTCCTGGAGAACTGTCTCCTATGGGAGGGATCCCATGCTGGAACAGCAGAAGGACTCCCCTCCCTGAGCAGTGGCAGAAGAAAAACGTGATGAACTGACTTTCACTCCCATTCCCCATCTCTCTGCTGTGCTTGAGAGGAGGATGTAGAGCCTGAAAAAGTGGAGGGTTGGAGGAAGGGTGTTTTGGTTTTTTGTAGTTTGTTTTTAATATTTGTTTTACTTCCCATTATTTGTTAGTAATGAATTCAGTTAATATCCCAAAGCCAAATCAATTTTGCCTGTGTTGGTTGTCAGTGGGTGTTCTCTCTCTGTCCTTAACTCATAAACCTTTCATTATATTTTTTCTCTCCCCTGTCCAGTTGCAGAGGAGAGGGGGAGAGTGGCTTTGGTGTCCACCTGGCACCAGCCAGGGTTGACCCATCACAGCAGCTTACCAGTTCTGTGTTCCTGAGCTGCAGATCTGTTTGGATGGAGATCCCAACCTTCTCTGCTTCCTGTGGTTGGTGGGTTAGTGGGTATATGATTATCATATGGTGTGAAAAGTACATAAAATCTCTTAATTTACCAGCTGGGCTTGAGAAACCCTTAAAATTCACAACACATCTTCCATAAACGAAGTTATCCAACTTTTTTCTGGAGGTTATCTTGAAGGCCATGGGGGATGGATTTTTGTGGAAGAAAAGACAGAAATGCTTGCTCGTGTGAGCTTCCTCTTGTATTCATACTCTTGTCTTTGACTTGTCTTTAGCTTATTGGATCTAGCTTCTGGACATTAGATAAACAAGATATGCTTCAGGAATTCTGTATTTATATCAGCTAGTTGTTGAATCATTCTGTGAAGTGTGTAGTTTTCCACTGGGCATAGTACTTCTGTCAGATCTTATGCAAATTGCTACATGTGTTTTTGAGCCATATCAACTCTGATCTGTCTTGAATGTTTTAATTCTGCTTCCCTCTCTATGTTGTGATTCGAATTTACTAGGTTGTTTTTTTTTTTTTTCCCAATTCTGTTTGTGCTACCTTATCCCTGGGCTGCTAAAATGGTTTCCTTATTTTTCTAAAACCTTTGGTTTTTGCTGGTTTTGGATGACAGAAGCCATTGCATGATGAGTGGGAAACCATACGAATAAGTTTCATACAGGTCTTCAACTTTGCCTCACTTCTAGACTAGAAGCTCTTCAGAACAAGCATTAGCTTCATACAGGTTGTGATGGTTTTGATGAACTGAAAGTAAATTATTATCTATAGTATAGTTTGGTACCCTTTTAAGCTGTGTGAGTATTGCATGATCGATTGTTGGATTATAAGAAAGTAGTATATCTGTGGGGGTTTTGTCTTGTTTCTTAATTGACTGGTTAAAATAGAACTGGCTGGTGTATTTGGGTCATGGTTTTAAATTCAGAATAGAATAGCTTAGTCACACAATTTATTGACCTTGCTATCCTCTTAAAGAGAAAGTTACATTTATAAATGTTACCTGGTTCTGATAGTCACTATTTTTTTAAAGACTATGGACAATGATATTTAACCAGACTGGTTTAGCTGTTCTTTGTAAGAATCTTCATGCAGTGTCCATTATGAATTTTCCTATTGGGGTTTGTTTATTTCACCAGGAATAGTATTTCAGGGTTTGTATTGGGCCAGGTAATACTGCTTAAGGATCCCTTTCCTCAAAAGAGGCACTGTAGTGTTGAACTGTTGTCTAAGCTTGATTATTACAGAGATTCATGGAGATCAAAGCCTAATTTGAGTATTCAGAAATAAATATTGAGTCTTGACAGCTACAAGGAATGCAGTCAGTATTCAGAGGGAATAGCAGTGAGGCTTGCAGTGGGGCCAGGGTGCAATCTTCCAGTAAGTGGTGTACTTGAGCATGTTCACATCCTATGCTATTCACCATAATGCATCTGTAAGAAGCACTTGCATCCTGATAAGACATTGTGATACTTCACTGCTCCTGTGAATTAATTTGCTTTGGCTGTAGAGTATGTGTTTCTGTATTTTGCATTTTAAAGCCAGGACTTAGCAATCCTGTATGTCTCATCCTATTACTTGTCATGCAATTACTGTCTCTTTAGAACAAACGTGTATTCCTGTCTGGGCTTATTAGCATTAATAGCTGTTCTGGTTACCCAGTGGAATACTGATGCACAATGCTAGAAACTGGGAATGAGAAGAAGGTAGCCTTTAAGGGAAATCACAATGGAAGGATTAAAGAGGGCATTGCTTTAGGAAATGCTACTGTCCATTCAAGCCAAATGGCACCAGCAGATACAGAAGTTGAGATTGAATTTAATTGATGTGTTGAAAATTAATTAAGGTCTTTTAAAGGTATGGATTTGGTTTGGAATGCTGCCACTTCCATTGAGGCAAAATAAGATTGAGAAACTTTGAGTCCTATTTAACTGTGCTTAAATAATTCTCCTAGTAATAAGTAAGGAGTTCTGATATTTGGAAATGGTCATTGATTCTCCCCAGTTCAAATTTCGTGCAATATCTATAGCCTATTTTCTAGCTAGAAACACTGTAATAGGCAGTCCTCAACATCTGTAGGAATTTAGAAGTTTGGGGTTTTTCTCATTAAAGGCACATCTGTTTAATCACTGAAGAACAAGTCACATAGTTTTCGTGGCTGTAAACAGCAATGCTACTTGTTCTTTTAAAGCTGGTTAGTGCTATGTAGTCTCATTTTTCCCAGTTGCTCTAATTTTTTTTTTTTTCCAAAAAAATAAACTCCCACTTTGGTTTAGTATTTACTATCTTTGTGAAATTTTAAATTAGATTCTTCCTTATCTAACTTTTCCCAAGAGTGGCTTTGATAGATTGGAGGAAATAACTTTGGTAATGCAACTTTCCTCATTTCCTGTGTTTTATCTACTTATTTTGTCATTCTGAAGAGCTGTGACTAGCAGTTTCACAAATTTTGAGATTTAAAATTGGAGAAATGACACCTAATTGCACTTTTAAATAATTGAAATGTAAGATCAATACTCACTAAAATGCTATAACGTGTATGTTTGAGGGAGGTAAAACAACATTTTGATGGAGGAGGAAGCAGAGAAGAGTGAAGGTTAGGAGGAAGCTGTTTAAAATGAGAGGTTTGTGAAGACTGCATTGTGTTTTAGTGATCTAAAACAGGAAAGGTGTTCATGGCTTATTTGTGTGCAGGTCAGCAGTATGCTGCTCTTTCCATGAATAATATATGTTAAACAATGTGCTGAGTTGAAAGAGACAGTAAAAATGTGGAGGGAGTTGTGCTTGTGCTGGGAGCTGTCACCAGTATTCCACATTGGGCAAGGCCTCACTGGTCTCTGCAGGCAGTGGGTTTGTGATGCCTCCCCTCTTCCAGAGTGTCCACTGGCACTGCCACCAGGTCACATTGGTAACTCTGTGGCTTTGCTGAAATAGGTTCTGATTTTCCAGAATTAGAATGTGGATTTGACCCCACAGCTCAGATTTTTTTTTTAATATAGGTGTAAGCAGAGAAAAGAGGAATACTTGGCTGAGTGGTGAAGAGCTCTCCTGTTCCTAGCTGGGTGAGTGTAGGCTGCAGCCAGTGTCCCTAGCAAGTTCCTGTACAGACAGCATTGCTCTGAGATGAGCAAGGAATGACAATAAAGGAGATTAGTGGTTTAGAAAATAAGATTAAAGTGACAGAATTTGAGTAAAAAGCTAAGAGGTGAAATACTGTTAAAACTTGATGCAACACTTAGAGAAAAATCTCAGTATATAATTAGCTGTTGTCATTGATGTGAACTGTTGCCTCTGGTACAGTAAGAACAAACCAGCTGACCCTTGTCTGTAGGATGGGTTTGAAACTCTGTCTTCATGTTAGCACAATGTACCAGAAGTTGAATGGACTTGCATTAATGAAGCATGGCTCATAGCAAAATTAAGGAATCCCAAAGTTATAAAGAAACTTCTTTAAAATCTGAAGTATGTCTTAAAATTGTATCCAAGGTGGTAAATTGCCATTTTCTGCAAGGTAGAAAAGCCTAGAATCTACTTTAGCTGCTTTTTTGGTTTTTTTAGGATTTCTTAAAAATATGAAACTTGTGATTTTCATTCAATCTCACTAACTCATTAGCATTTGTAATTTACAGGGTTTGGGTGGCATCTAAACATTTAGGTACATAATTAATAATAATGCAATCAGAATCAATAAACCATGAGGGAAGTATTGCTTTGTAAGGCTACTTGTGTGATGAGGTGATGGGTTTGTTACTTGAACACAGTAAATTGGTTGAATATTAATAATTGTAGTGTTTGAATAGAATAATATGAATGTGATTGTCTTGTGCTGCCTGGAAAGTATCTCAAAGTGTTATAAACATTTCTAGAGTTTTTTGGGGGGAGGTGTGGGTGTGTGGGGTTTTTTTTAGTGCTGTTGAAATTAGAATCTGCTACACATGGTACAATAGGTATATTCATAATTGGGAAAGAAGAAGAGTAGATGAATCTACAAATCACTGTATGTGGCCAACCAGTAGTGTCAGCAAGGTGAATGAAGACGTGATCTAAAAAAGGCTTACAGGAAATGCTGAAGAGTTGGAATTTGGCCAGGATGTTCCCCTGGTTGCCTTTTTTGCTGTTCTCAAGAAACACTTGTTCATTAAAATTATCAAAACAATTATCTTGGAAAGAGATGGACCAGCAAGCACAGTGTTATTGTAGGGCACATATGCACGTGGGAAATAAAACCTGGAGTTATTTCCATATTGAGGGCAATTTTCTTGAGATTTCTTTGGATTTGCTGCATAAGAGCAAAAGGGTAAAACTGTCTTAGACTTGCATGGGCAAATAGGATCTGAGTAAAAGACATTTTAAAATAACTTGGTTATAAAAAAGGACCAGTTCAAATAATCATAACTGCAGTTGTGGTGGTTGGGAGAAAATAATAACATGAATGAGATTTAAAAAAAAAAAAATTAAAATCCTTTCCAGACACTGCAATGCAGTCTGGTGTAAATAGTGCAATAGGTGCATTGTTAATGGGGGAGGAAGATAAGGAGATAAAGTTTAGGATCATATGTTACTTTTCAGGCTCTTCAGAGTGTTCAAATAATGTAATGTGTCAAATCAAATATGCACCTGTCTAATACTTTATTGTGACTGTAGGGTACTGTGAGAATGTCAGACATGAAATGGAGCCATCCTCCCAGCCTTTCTCAATGGCAGATTGTGAGTAGGAGCTCAGGAGTATCCACTGCAGCAGCAGGTTGATCAGCACAGGACACCAGAGCCCATCCCTGGTCAGGACAGTGTGCTGCTACCTGGCATGTTGCAATAGGCCCTGGACTGCTTGCAAGTCTTTTATGTTTTTAGTTCTGTATAATTTCCTTTCATTAACTTCCCCCATTTTCTTTCTTAGTTTTTTTTTTAAGTGCCTATTTCTAAGAGAGTTGTGGCAAATTTCTTTTTTTTTTTTAGCCTTTTCCTGTCTGGCAAGAATAACAGATGTAAGCAGGATCTATAAGTGGTTCTTCAGGATGTGCCTTTAGCCAGGTCCTGTGCTCGTTCAAAATGGCTTCAAGGTGTTTTTCTTGCTGAGGAATGGAAAGATTCTCTGGTAAATTGATCCAATATCTTCAAAAAGAAAGAAATCTTTACTTCATCACCCTCAGAAATATGTAATTTCTTTTTTTTCAACGTGATTTCCTTCCCAGTCTCCTCTACAAGAACCAAGAAGTTTCTTATGTGTGCTGCCACTACAGTGATAATTTCCTTGTTTGTATAGGTTTCATAGAATCCTGGGTGCATTAAAATATAACATAAACATTTGGCTTGCTTTTTCTCACTTTCCTTGTTTGTCTGCCTTCTTTTGCAATTCCCCTCTGGAATGCCCTTGCTCATCAGCCAAACATGATTTGTAGAGGTGTCATTAGTTTCCAAGTCTGCTCCTGAAGTCAAGTTTAAGATTCCTTTTATATCAGTATTCTCCTTTTAGGCTTAAATTTAGACACCCTTGAAGAGGTCAGGCAGCTGGACTAGATGATAATTTTAGGTCTCTTCCAACTGAAATATTCTCTTCAAAACTTTGCCTTAATATCTGGATGTAGTGCAGGTGAATAGGAAGAGCTGCTCATTTCTTCTGACAGCAGTCACTTAATATGCCTGAACTTTGACTTTTGGCTCTGCCCTTTATTTAGGGTGTGGTATTTCATGCCTATCACAGAGCATTTCCCACTGTGCTGTAATAATTTACACTATTGCTTCTAAGTCTAAGCCTCTTTAAGCCAGACTTACATTTTACTAGAGGTAGAACCCATTCTTGTGGCTTTTGTTTGTTTTTTTTTATTTGTTTTTCCATAAACAGTGGTTGGTATTTTGGGGTATTTCAGGAAGTAGGAAACAGAAATATCTTTATCTTTCTTTTTTTTTTTAACACCCATGTTCAGCATCCTGAAAAATGTCAGTATTATTTCATGAAACAGTTCTTAGTCATGAGGTTCTCAACTATGTTGGCTGAGCTTTGTGTCTATATTTGTTCTGTGTCTCTTACCCACAACTGTTGTTAGTGGCTGCTTCTGTTGTGGCCTGGGGATGCTTTATAAGAATTTCCTCCTGTACAGTTGGCCTGATAACCAAGGGGTGCCAGCTGCCCTGTTTCCTTTGGGAGCCAAGGTTTTCCTCTGCCCAAGAGGACACTGACATCTAGTGGATGGGTTCCACTGACACAGGGCAAGAGAATTGCTGCTTAGTGGCCATCTTTCTTCTGAACTTTTACCTAATTTTCCTTTCATTTAGGTCTCGGGATTATTAGGAAAAATGAAAAAAAGAAAAAGCCCAGCCAATTTTTATGTAACTTCTGGAGTTTAAGGAGGGAAGTCTATGCAGTCAAAGTAGTTGTGTTTTGTTGTTACTGGGTTTTGGGTTTTTGGGTTCTTTTTTGTTGTTGTTGTTCTTTCAAGTCACCTTATGTTAGCCTGGGTTGTTTGTAATAAAGTGATTCAAGTTAAGGCATTGGCAGTTGTCCTCCCAGCCTGTGTTGAATGTAAGTTACCTAGCAAGAGGCAGATCATAAAATCATTGAATGGTTTGGATTGGAAAGGACCTTAAAGATCACCTAGTTCCAGTGGCCCTGCCATGGACAGGGACATCTTGCTCAAAACCCCACCCAGCCTGGCACTGAACACTTCCAAGGATGGGGCACCCTCAGCTTTTATGGGCAACTTGTTCCAGTGTCTCACCACCCTCATAGTAAAGCATTTCTTCTTAGTATCTTAGCTAAACCCACCCTCTTCCAGTTTGAAGCCATTGCCCATGTCCTTTGGCTACATGTCCTTGGAAAAAGTCCCTCTCCATCTCTTGTTGGCTGCTCCAAGGTCTCCTTGGAGCCTTCTCTTCTCCAGGCTGAACAACCACAACTCTCAGCAGGTGTTCCAGCTTCTCACCTCTGAGACAGACTGTGCCTCTAAGTTGCCTTTAGTTCTGTGCCTGTTCTTTCTAGGAAACTTGAAGCCTGATAATTGCCTAATAGCTGCCTTGCAGCTTGTCCTGGACATGTTAGTTTAACTGGGAACCAAGTAGCAGGAGAAGCTTTAACAAAACCACATATGTTCCAGGAATGTTCCTAAGCAGAGAGCTGGGCTTAGAAATCAAACTTTTTGAAAATATTCATCAAAATGTTAGTATTTCATTAAAGACAAAAATACACATTTTGTTTCTGAAGTAATAAAATCCACATTTCTTTATCAGAAAAAATAAGCACAGCCTAAAGCTTGACAGCAGGAGAGGCCATACTTAAGCATTGCTGCAGATTAGTGTTTGATCTCTCAAGTGTTTAAACTATTCTGCACTAGTACTCTTTAAACAATGATGTACTGGGTTTGGATTTGTTGACTATCTGGTAACTTTGTGAATGTGGTTAGAATGAGACAAGTTCAAGGAACTTAAATTAGGACTTAGAATCAAAGAAAAGCCTTTCAGACCACTTTAATAGTACAAGAGTAATAGAAGGTATAGAGTGACATTGCTTAGGATGAGGGTGTTAAACTTAAATGTTCAGGGTCTGTTTTTAAAAGGAAAATATTTCTTCTGTGTCCAGAATAAACATTGATTATTTTTTTCCTGAAAGATTCTAATATTTGCTAGCATTCTTTGGTCACTTTGAAATTATCTCCAAATGAAACCAGACTATTATAACCAAAACCATTGCAATTAAAAAAAAAAAAAAAAGTTTTATATGAGGAACCACGAAACAAATGTAAAAGTTATTAACACTTTTTATGTGCATTTAGGCAATGCAAGCAATAGTAGGATATGAATGCATCTGTCCTGAGAGGAAAATTTCGTTAATTTCAAGTTTTATGAATTTCGAACCACAAAGAGAATTAAAAACATGGTCCATCAAAACAGAAAAATGACAGCTTTAACTAACCTGTTATCTTAATTAAGAAAAGCAATTTTTTTCTATGTCCTGTTGTCTGTTGAGAGTTTGTATTCTCATCTGTAGTTTACCAGCATGCTGGACTAAGTACTGAATGCAGGTTATCATTAACTATTCTGTGTCTTTTTTTCCTTGGTGACTTCTATAACTCTTGAGTTGCCACTTAGTTATTTGTCACATGCATTTGTGTTTCCTTCATTATAACTTCTAGCCTGCAACTTTATTTGGCATTTTTGAGGTTTATTCTTTTTTCTTTTTCCCTGAAAGTTGGCTCTCTTGATTAAAGTTATATTCCCATCTTAATCTCTTACTGGTTTGTCATCCAATGTTTGTTATTGTGCACTGCTTTGCTGGAGAGGTCATGAAGGGAAAATGCCTGCTTGGTCTGGGAAGTTCTTTTGAGAAACTCTGCTTGTGAAATTCCTTCAGTCAGATGATTTTTTTTTTTTTTTAATTTTTCCTTGTAAAAACAAACTTAAGAGACTAGTCTGGACTGAATTCCTGTAGAAATTCACATACTCTTCTTTTGAATTGGCACCATGTCAAATACTTGGTTGAAGCTCGGATTGGAACAGTTTCCTTTTCCAAGAAAGGAAGTGGAGTCACATATTCCACAGAGATGAGAATTGTAGATAAGGACCTTGAGGTGGGAGCTGAAGGTGTTCCCGTGCGTTTCTGAAATACCTGGAAGTAAATCTGTCATGCAGAACCCTGAGGTGTTGAATAAAGTTGTTTGTGTATCAGATAAAATCCCCTGTGCTATTGTTTACCAAACAAACTATCAGCTTGTACTTTCTGCATTGTAAATATTAATCTTTTTAAAGCAATGGCAGCTGAGGCTTATTTTAAATTTATCAGCAGCTTGATTGACAAGGCCCTTGTCTTAACCAGATTCAGTCTACAATTGACTTGAGGATCCTTTCTTTTTGTTGAAATTTAGCACTGTAGAAGGAATGTATTTTGCATATTAGCTGTGTAGCAAATTTAAGTTGTGGAGTACTTGAAAACCTTTAGGTGATTGAGCATATACTTCATATGAGGCAATTTTTGCTTTGCTCTTCAAAATATAAAAATTACAGAAATGATTGCATTATAGATTTAAAAAAGACATCCTACAACTATTTGGAAATAATTTAAAATTTGAACTGCAGTTTTGATGTACAGGATAAAATTTATATAAAGGCTTTATTGAAGAAGTATGAGGAGTACAGTAGGTTTTCAGCACTGATTTTTAAGAGGATGTACAATGAAGGTCTTTTACTTGACCCTGTAGGTACAAGCTTTTGTGAGTCTTCAGAATTAAAAATGTCATAAAAAATGTTAATGGTTTTAAAAAGGTTAAACTTCAATCTGTTTGATTAAAATAGAGTTTTCATTTACTTTCCTTTGTATCTTGTCAAGATAAAGTCCTGCCAAAGAGACAACTGTTTCCTTTGTAGCCACTTTAGGATTGGCATGGCCTGAGGATACCTGGGATTAAGGTTACCATGGAATTCAGTTAATGGTATGTCAAACAATAAATGGTTGTGTTGGGGAAGCACCACAACCTTTTCCTTTTCTTGAAGTGCTTATTGAACAAAATAGGAGGCAAGTAAGAAAATTTCTCCTTGAGTGGTAATGCTGTATTAATACTATAATATAGACTCTTAATGGTAATGCTGTGTAGATGCCTCTGTTCCTTTTGTGGCAGACAATTGCATACAATATAGGATGAATGGAGAAAATTTAAGGACCTTTTCTTGAATCCAGCAGAAACAAATTAAATGGCAGAGTTCATATTGTTCAAGCATTTGAACATTTAGCAGATCTACTTGAATGTTCATCCATTAAAACAAGAACTGTAATGGAGACAAATAATCTAAAGTCATGCATGGAAATAGCTGGTTGTCTGTATGTATTGTTTCTGTACTAGCCATTACTGCTTTGGTTTCATTTCAGTAGTTGCTGTATACTTCTTTCTGCCAGAATAATGAGAATTTTGTTGGCCTTTGGATTCCTTGTCCTGTCTTTTTGAAACCTGGATTATGCTTGGAGGTGTGTGCTTCTGGATTGTTGGGGACAAGTTTATTAGGCAAAAATAGATACTGCAAATATAAGTGTGAGACAAAATTCCTTTGTCTCTCTGAAAATATTGTGCTAGTTATTAGCTAGGGTTATTACAGTTGAAATCTTAGTACAAGTTTGTGACTTTAATGAGGCTACTTCTTTCTAGTTCTTAAAATGCTATTGAACTCTATCATAAATGGCCTCTTTATAACTAGTACATTCCTTGGCTTCCAAACACAGCCTCAAAGAAAGGGTGAAAATAATTGTGTATTTTCTCCAGATAGTAGAAATGTATTTTCTTTTTGCTATCTTATCTTTTTTTTTTTTTTTTTTTTTTTTTTGTAATCCCTTATATATTCCCTGTGTATGAGTCACTGCATGTAAGTACTGATTCAGTGTTTGTCAGAAGTTTTCTTATTTTTATTTATTAAATAGTGAGGGTTTTACTTGCCAATCATGAACTGGAATAACTATATTATCAGTATCCTAGTTTTACCGACTGAATAGTGGGGGTTCTAAACTGGTGAATGTCTCTAAAGATACTGTGTTCAATACAATGTTCAACCTTGCCTTAAAAAGGAAAAAAAGGTTAAGACTTCTGGTAAAAGACAAAATTGGCATTTTTGTATTTGGAATTGTACATTAAACACTAAACGTGTCATAGAATAGATTTGACTGTGTGCCAAAGGATGTCACTGAAAGAAACAGCACCTCTGAGCTTTAGAGATGTTTCAGGAAGGTAAATTGGACTCAAAACTATATCACAATTACAGTGTTTCTTGACTGCAAAATAGCTCTGCTTTTTACCTTTATCAGTTGTTAGACTCCAGCTTTTCAGCTTAAAGTCATTCTCAGTGAAAGTCTTACAGGGCAGGGTCTGTGTTTCAGATAAATTGGCAAGACATGGTTGTTAAAACCCTTTTGGGAAGGCAGGACATAACAGCTCTGTCAGACCTTTTTTGAGGGAGCGTGTGTGAGTGTGTGCAGATTTATTAAAAGGCTTAAATAAGGTTTTAATAAAACTCCAAGACTATTCTCCTGTGCCTTTATTTATGGCAGCTTTGGTAGTGGGGGACTAGCAGGTTGGAAATTCTAGTTTACTTCTGTTGGAGTGAAAGCTTGGTGTTTCCTGTTTCAGTCATGGTGCTTTTTTTTTTTTTTCTTTCCACCTTGTATGAATTGCTTGGAAAACAAACACTGACCTCAAGGAAATGTGTTCCAAGGCGTGGGAAAAGAGGAAGGGTTTTGCATCTTGTGAAGGAAGAGGGAGGAGAATTTGGGTTGGTTTCCCCCCTTTTCTTTCGTGCTGAGCAGAAACAAAAGCAAGATACATTCTCCATGGATCTCAATGCTTCATGCCACATACTGGGAAGTCACAGGCAAGGGAATGGTAAAGACTGTGGGGAGTAATAGGTGTGATAGATGATGAAATTTCAGGAAGAATTGATATGGTTAAAAATCTCAATCTTCAAGGATAGAGGCTAGTACTTATGTAGATCCTGATGCTGTTTGTTGATCTGAATTGTGCCTCACATGTATTTGCTGTGCAGGTTTTCCTGTGAATACTTGTCACAGGGTGCTTTGGAGTGTTTCAGGATGTTGTGTTGATTGAGACACAAGCACTGAAGCTGAAGAGCCACAAAGCTGTCACAAACAGTGACTGGTCCAGCCCCTCCTGTGGCCATGAAAAAAACTTGACTTGTGTTCCCTTCAGCTGCTTGATTGACCTGAAATAAAACCCTCTTGCTTTGGGGTGTTTCTTTCAGGAAAAAGTCTCAACTGGCCTTTGCATACTTTCATCTGGGTTTCCAAGAGTTGGTCCTGGGCCATTGTTCCTTTGGTATCTAGTGCTATTACATCAGAGCTGTTGGGTTTTGAAGTAAATCTGGTGTGTGTAATGGAGAGCTGGACAAGTATCTACTTCATCTCTGTTTTGAGTGAAGGACATGGTCTGTAGGAGTTTTTGCTCAAATATTGCACTGACAGTGTTAGTGTCACATCTAGGATGCTGAAATTTGATTTGCTTCAAAGGCAGAGTCTGTGCTGTCAGCATGCATAAGGTCTAATACTGAAGGAATAAGAGGAAAATAATCCAGTAATTTGGAAATCATGATTTTAAACAAGGGGTTCTCTGCTTTATGAGTTTTATTTCTTTATCTCTAATTGCTTTGCTTCCATATGCTGTTTGGGTTTATATTATGAAGACAGAAAGTCTTGTTGCAAAAAATTTGAGGCTTATTTCTGTTTTGAATTATCAACAATTGTTCTGGAATTGCTCTAACACTGTTAAAAGCCTGCTGTTTGTAGTGTGTGCTAATGTTAACCTTCTCTGGTTTTGCATCAAGGCTGGGGTTCAAAGCAGTCAACTTTCTAATTGTGTGCTTTTATATTAATTGAAATTTTCATGTTCTTCACTCATAGTCTATAAAGAGCTGTTACTGTTTCATTGTCCAGCATGTTTTCACTTCTAAAGTGTTCACAATAGTCACTGCAATAATGTGAGCGTGCTGAGGAAACAGTATGGTTCAGAGATGGGAAGTTATAATCCCAATTCTTAATGAATATGTTGCAAATAAATATCTAAAATATCTCAGAACATACATTACTAGCCTGCTAGCTAAAACTGGATTACGCTTTGGTAATTTAATGTTCTGCTTTGCTCGATTATTTCCTTGTCACCAAACCACAGATCTACTTAGTTTTCTCCAACCTTGTAAAACTGGCAGTAGATGTGTGGTTTAACTATAATGCTGGACATAAATTAGCTGTAATAGACAGTACAGCTAGCTTAGACTAGGATTAACATGCACATGATATAAAAATAGTTTTAGAAATGAGGGAGAGGAAAGGAGACTTTTGAAGGAGTCAGCCCACGTTTTGATAGTGTCTGTGTAAAGCTATTTTTAGTTATTAGCAGTATGAGAGATGTGTCTGATTCTGATGTTTTTACTAGGGAAAATAAGGTGTTGGAAAGATGAGAAATGTTGCTCTTACTCTGGCAGTACCTTATTCTGGAGAGTAAGCTGCTGATTTGAGGTTTTTTTACCTGATTCTGGTTTTAATGTGATACTGAAGAAAGTAGGATGTGCCCCTTAACAGACTGCTAGCAGTATTATAATTTTGTCCTCTCTGCATGAGGATCTACCAGCATTGTCTTCATTCTTTGATACTTTATGGGATAGAAGTCTCCAATTAGTGCAGTAACATGAATTCAGCTGTTTCCTGAGAAAATACCAGAAAGTTAAGATGATGTAAAATCATAAAATGTCCTGAGTTGGAAGTTACCCACAAGGATCATTGAAGTCCCAACTCCTGTGTAGAACACATTATACATTCTAATACTGAAATAATGCTGTTTTCAGTAGTCTGGGTGATTTTAGAGGGATTTTTCTTCTGTGTGTTTCCCACAAGCTTCCTGGAATGCAGTGGGGTTTGTTGGACTCATCATTGTCCTGCTGTGAAATGCTGAAAGCAGAGCTCCCAAGGGAGTGCAGTTACCAGGTTTGTCTGTTAATCACTTCAGCAGAGATTCCCTTGGAGCACCTGGAGCTCCAGGGTTAGTAGGTGTTGCCAGAAGAGAATGTCAAGGCAATGAAAACTCCACCTTCTATCAGTTCAGCCTGCAATCTCCTTCAGGGCTTTGTTTCAGAGAGGTGGGTCCAGTACTGACTGCTAGCCTGTTTGTTTTTTTTTTTTTTTTTTTTTTTTGCAGCCGAAGCCATCTGTGAATATTGAGATAGATTTTTTTTTTTTTTTTTTTTTTTTTTTTTTTTTTTTTAATGAAACAGAATAATTCTCCTTTCATTGTTTGTTTGGCTACTGTTTGGGAAGACTTTTTCCCTCCTTCACAATGGCTAGTAATTCTTGCAAAGAATTGCTGTTTGAAAGCTGACAAGCTGACAGGAATCAAGGGAGAAATATTGACATGGGTCACAAGTGTATGCTATTTTAGAATAACTCCTAAGACAAAGTGGTGTTCACTGTGTTCATTTATTTCTTGCTGTTGCAACCTGGAGCTACACATGCACTCCTGAATAGTCCATTCTCCACCTGAGTTTACTACCATCAGCTAGTCTTGGTGTTTCCCAGAGACATTGGTGATGAGAAGGTGGTTTAGAAAAAACTCTAGTTGGATTTTCAAGGCCTTGAATTTGAAATATTTCTGTAACCAAACCAAAGTTTTAGGAAGTCAGAGCCCCATTTGAGCACTGATACCAAAGTCTGTGTTGAACTGTGTGCTACCAAAGGCATCTCTGGCATTTCTTCATTCATAGGTATAGAACCTGAAACCTGTGTTATCTGACTACAGATAACCAGAAGATAGTAATTTTGAAATTTTTGTGGTAATTTGATTCACATTGCTCCATACAAGCACGTTTTTCTCACTGTATAAGTACTAGAGGATTTATTCTGCCCTAGTAAGCTTTATCTAAATTATTTGAATGAGACCAGAGTTGTACATAATTCTTGCTTTTTTTCTTCCCTTCCTGTTAGTAAGAAAAATGCAATGTCCACCTTGTGATAGAAATAGGTGTCTTATTTCATGAAATGAGTGAGTGCATTAATACAACATTTTTGAAGTGTTTCCTAGCATCTTCTTTAATTCTCTGATTTTTAAGGTAACTTTTATGGAAGCTTGTCTTTAATTGCTTGTTGCTTTGAGTATTTCTTAATGCACTTTGGCAAATTTTACAGAACAAAATATGTTCCTGTGTGATTGGAACAACATCAAGAGACCACTACCAGAGCTGGCCATGTAGAGCTTCCTGAGCCTGGTTCTATGGCTTCTTGTCACATGGCAAGTGGATGTCATGGAATACTGTAGCAGCTGGCATCTGACACTGGTGTGTCCTGCTCCTCAGGAATGGTCAGGAGGAGTCAAGAGAACTCTCTGTTGTATTATCTCTTGTTCTGCCAGTTAGAAATGTCAGACAAGGCATAGGAAGCATTTTAAGGACTTGAGATAACAGAAACTTTGGTGAAATATTTGTCTTGTTATCCTTGAAAAGAAGCCTGGAAAGGAGTCAAAGGAACTTTTGTATCTTAAATAAAGTTTATGCTTCTGAAGTGAGTTCTTTAAGTTTCAGTAGGATATATAAATGCTTTTTTTAATCCTCAAACAGCACTTTTATGATAGGCATTGTGTCTTTAAAGGCTTCCTAAAATGTCAAATAAATAAATAAATAAACTGACAATGAAAATCAGAACTCTGTTTCCTGAGCTGATTGGACAAAGTTCTTCTTAATATGGTAGGATTACACAAGTTTGGTTTGAAAAGCTGGTTTGTCTTTTTGTAAAAACTCTGAAGTAGATTTGTAGTACAGATTGTAAAACCACTGTGGAAGTTGGAAGTATGTTTCTGAAACTTTAATTGTTTCAAAGACTCATCTCCCCACTGTCACATGTGGTGTTTGCCACTACCCCACAAACCACTTCTGTCACGCAATGAATAAGCAGAATTAAAATTGAGCTTTACTAATGAGGCCTTAAAGTCCTTAAAGTGTATATTTATGGCTCATCATGCTTACTCTCTGACCATTTTGTTTGTTCTCAGGAGAGCATAGCAGTGAAGATTTCCATGGTACCAGAGCAGAGACACGAGTGTCAGGGCAGTGCCCGGGGTTATCTGCAGGGGCAGCAGGCTGCAGCTCTCATGGCCCTGCCCCTGGCACCACAGTGTCTTCAGGGAAGCATTTGGGCACTTCACTGACTTAACCCAAATGGTGCTGCTCTGTACTCTAGACAGTTTGTTAAGAATTTGCTTGAAACCAGGCTGAGACAGATCTTGCTGGCTGTCTTGTCAGCTTAGTGCAGTCTGAACAGAATTTTTTTCTCTTCTGCCCTGTCATTACCCCCATTCTGCTGCTGAGTACATTCTCCTCCTGGTCACTCTGGGCTGTAACCTAGGAAGCACTGGATCCCTTGCATCCCACAGCAGGCTGTGAGTACACACTGCAATAGCCATCTGCAGGAGTTTCCTACTGCATGTAGGGCACAATCCTCTGCTGAGTCTGGCAATTTTCCAGTCCTTTGGTACCCTGGTCAAAGCTCATTTTAAAAATTCTTTCCTTACTCTTTAGTCAATTCTTCCTCTTCTAAAACATGAAATAGATATTATTATATGTAGCAAATACTATTATAAATCGTAAAGAGTGCTCCTTGCTTGTTTTGATTGCTCTCAGGATTTAGCTATCTTCTATTTTCCATGTCACAGAGCAACTGGCAAACATGCATTAAAAGTGTGGATCCTGAAGTATTTTAGAACAGCTGTGTGGTAAAATCAACCTGTATTTCGTTTCCACACTTTGCCTTGGAGCTGGGCAAAAGCTAATCCTACTTTCTGGTCTGTTTAGCAGACTGCAGAGCAGGGGAGATTGAAACAAGGCTGTGCTGGATTCTCATTGCATTGTTTTCTAGAAAATAAAAGCTGATATTAGTCACTCAAGCCTTTTTGGCTTACAATTCATGCAAATTATATTGGTGAAAGTTTTTTCTTGCCTTTAAAATAGACTTACACAAAAAAGATCGTTTTCCTACTTGTTGATAGCTAACCTGACTTCCTTGAGTGTGTTCTTCCTCATGTAAAATAACTTTTGCTTCTAGTCATGGCTTGCAGAAGTAGGTTTCTTTCTCCAAGCTTATTTTAAGCAGTCATGACATTTTGCCCTATACAAATCAGTAAGATGGAGGGAAAAACCCTTTAAGACTCACAACCATGTTAGAACAATACACAAAATCATATAAATGATTGCTTGGAAAGTATCATTGTTCATCTTTGCTTTTTTCTTCTCCTCTTAATTGGAGGTTTATAGCCTATTTCAAGCTATTTTTCAGCCTTGCAGTTCATAGCTGATTTAGCCAGATTATGTGCATTCATTTGGCTTTTTCTAGACTCCTGGATGTGTTAAATCTTAGCACAGGTGCTATTTTTTGGCTTAGGAAAGGTCAGTGTTATGTAGGACAATGTCTCCTACATGCAATGGTGTTCTTTGTGCTGTGTGACAAACCAGTTTTCTCTGCCTGCTGTGTGTTCAGGTTATGCTATAAATTTGTTTTTGGTGTTGCAAAGATGAATGTACTCTACATGGGGGCTTCCAGGAACTGTTTGTATCTTTTTAGAAATTGAATCTTCTGTTCCTCACTCTTGCAGTGCTTTCAGGTTAAATATTTAGCAGTTTGATTATTGAGTGGTCTGACAGTTACTACCACACCTCTAGATATTTACTGTTTTTCTTCATAGATTAATATTGCATATTTCTCAAGAAAATTAATTTTAAGAAAAAAAGTAGTTGCAGGCTACTTCTGTTGCTGTTTGTAGTGTTCAGAGATTGAATCTGATGAAGTCCTTGCAGAAGAGGAAAAATTGAAAAGTGGTGCTTCTTGATTTGTCTTTTTTTTTTTTTTTTTTTTTTTACCATGCCATTGGTTTTTGCTCTGCAAATGTCACTTTTCTACTTTATTAGATGTGTATTATTAAATTCAATTAATTATATGTTTTATCCATATTTGTGTAGGTAATCTGATTTTTCTTTTTGTTATAGCCATATAAATTTCATGAAAACGTTTTTCTCTGTGTAAGAGAGATGCTAAGTTTTATGTGATTTTATTCTTAAGGTTGAGAGTGGGGCTAGGACAATTTTGGACCTAATATGCATAATTAATTGCATAATGAATTGCATACTTGCATAATAAATTAGGATGAATTATTGGAGGGCTTGAGTTGCCAAAACATTTTTAAATTAAAGCGTGCAGTGAGTGTCCCAAGTGTTTTCTTCTTGATTTCTTCTCAAGCTGCTAAAACTGGCTTTCCAAACAGATCATCATCTTTATGGTTCCTTTCTGCCTGTGTGTTGTTGTGTAGTCAGTGACAAGATTGATATTTTTGACTGGCAAAAAACCTCTCCCATTGTCCCCCTTCCCCAAAAGAATATCAATCATGAATATTTTGAGTTTTCAAATGTACAATGATGAATTGAATATAGAGAGAGGGACACATGAAGAATGTCTGTCCTTCTGCCTGTGCAGAGCACCCCTCCCCTGGAGAGACTCAACTTATTTGAAGCTGCTTTCAGTCTTCTTGATAGTCTCATGCACCTTCACCATGTTAGTGTTGAAAGAATGGCTGGGTTTGCAGCCACCTGAGTTAAATTTGTTAGTTCTTTGGTGTTCCTTTTTAAATATGGATGTCTACAGAGTTAAAAATAACAAGCACTGCTGACTCCTCTTGCTTTTTTGGTTTTTTTTTTTTTTCCAATGAGAACTTTTACTCCTCAGTTTTAAGGTTGCAAAGGCCTAACTCATTTGAAATTATAAAAGCTGTTATTGCTCTTTTTATTTCTTAGCTTACTGGAAGGCAGAGGCTGGTTTTTATTATTAGAGGTTTTGACTCTCTCACATTTCTAGGATTTGAAATAGATGGAGGGGGAAAATGACATACTGTTGTGAATACACAGACCTCCTGTCACTCATCTTCATTGTGAATAGCTTTTGCCTGAGAGACAGGGACTTTCTTTCTTTGAGCTTGAAACTCAACAGGAGTTGGGCATTAGGAGCTGGCACCAGTTAAATGTAAGCTTTTGGTTTCTGTTCAGTTGTCAGTGCTGGAAACTTTGTGCCTCAGAGCCAAGTGCCAGCTGCTCCTGAGCCAGCCCATGCTCTGCTCTTCCTCCAGGTACCCTGAGATGTTTCTGTTTCTCACAGGTATTCTTAAGGCAGTTGTTATTCCACAACAGGGCAATGTATTGTCCAAGTAAAATATGTCCATAGTTCATGCTGGTGCTGTAACTGGCTTTTCCAAAATTCCATGTCTCATGATGCACAGAGCTGGCATCAATCTGGGTATAACCTGCTGATGTGCTGAAAGTACTGGATAATTAGGTGTTTAAACTTTGTTGTAATGAATATCATAAAAGAAAAGTTGTTTTTTTTTCCAAGTGATCATCTTTATCAATGAAACTAATACCTTGTGATGTTTATCTTGAGGCTTGAAAGTATAACATAAGTCTTTTATTCCAGAGGTTAAGAAGATTATCAACAAAATACAGAACAGAGAAGATCTACCCAACAGCCACTGGAGAAAAAGAAGAAAATGTTAAAAAGAATAGATACAAGGATATATTGCCATGTAAGTTGAATATACATGTTAATAGAAGACAAAGGAAAGGGCTTGTTTTTCTCCATGTATTTTGAATTTTACTTTTTAGTTGTTAGTGAAAGGCAAAATTGGAGATAATTTGCTAAAAGATTACATTATTAAAAATTTAATTTCTAACTTAGAAGGCAAAGTGACTAAATATTCTTATATTTTATTAGGAGAGGTATTGCCTGAAGATAAGTGTTCTGGTTCTAAAGCTGTATTGAACTGACACTTCCATTTTAGCTCAGAATAGTTGAGAACTTTACTAGTTGCTTGAATATGTATTTTCCTTAAAATCATGTTATTCATGGTAGAAAACAAACAAATATCAGCATATATTCTAGGTGAAATGCTAAGGAAGCTTAAGGAATCTTTTTTGATGTAAAATAGTGGGGGGGTTTGCCTCTTTGTATCCTGCAAATGGTGTTGAAAAGCTTTCAGTGCTGGATTAGCTTTGATTTCTTTTTTGCTAGAGTCCAAATGAAATTATTTTTAATGTGTGGACACAGAAAGCAGGAATCAGAGCACAATTTCGATTTTAAACCCACCAACATGTGGATATTACAGATCAGTGATCTGAAATTGCAAGACTGTGTTATGTTACATGCTCACTTTGTGTTGCTCCTGAGGCCAGTATTTCAGAGAAGCTCTCACTGTATTTCTTCATCTGAGCAGCTGACAGTGAGATTAAAGGGCATTCTGACAAATGCCACTTCTCTTGTCCCAGAAAGTCAGCAAAGGTACATTTTACTCTGCTTATTAGTTGGGAGGAAATGTTTAATAGGTAAAGTGAAAGAGAGAGGAAATAATTATTGTTATCTTATTAACAGTGTCCTGGCATTTTGGTAGATTGTGAACAATCTAGTGAAATCTTGGTAGCAGCCAGGCTGAATTGGTGAGACAGGAGCACTGCAGCAGTGCATGGCTGCAGCTACAGCAGTAGATGAGCTCATCTGTCATCTGCATGGAAATAAAACCTGAGTCACTGGCATCTGGAAGGGAACAAAGCTCACAGTGGGGAAATGAGCAAACTTCAAAGCTGACATTGAGGAAAATTGAAGATGTGTTTTCAGTTTAAGTGAATGCCTCAAACATCCAAAGTCTCCAGCAATGAAGTGATGGGAGACAAGCTTGCAAAGAAAAGCAGGAGAAAGGCAAAGTAACCTTGTCTATCTCTTGTAAATCCAGGAACTAATGTGCATTTGTGACTTAATCAGAGATTAGTGCTGTATTTATCAGAAATTGTTACTGCTAACAGAGAGATCAGTAACTCAACACTGGCTTCAAAGATGCATGTTCCCATTATAGCTTACTAAGCCATCCTAAATGGAAGTAAAATGCAATATGATGTTCACTGGTCACCTGAAGAACCAATTAGTTATTGTGAACTGGGTCTTTAAGTTACATGACAATATCCAAGCATTTAATCTTCAGAAGCTGAGAACTGCAGTGGATTTTTTGGAGAGATTTCTATTCCAGACCTTAAACTCTGTAACAGATGAGCTGTGGCACACAGAGACAGGATGGCATTGTTGACATTTGGAAACTGCTCAAGAATTTTGGATCTACTGTGCTGGGAAGATAGGACCCCTCATTAGCCTGCTACTTTAATTAGTCTATTCTGCCAATTAAAAGCAGTTTTTAGGACAAAGTCTGTGACACCATTTCATACTTAGAGAATGTTCTTGCTTTTACAGTGTCTGCATCAGCTTGTAACACAGTGCAATGTGTTAAGGGTTTTTCTAGGCCTTTATATGAGTGTGTTGTCTTTAGATTTCCAATCTAAAAGTCTCATAATTTACACTTGTACTTTTTTAAGAAGCATTACATGGTAACACAATTTTTTTTTTGCATGTTATGAGGACTCTGGCAGAAAAATGTCACCATCTTACAAGCTTTATGGGAGAGCTTTCTGTATAGAAATAACTCTTAGCATTTACTTCTGGGCATGGTTCCCTGTTGTATTATCAGTGATGTTTTCACAAAACAAAAAACTCAAATAACCCTATTTTGAAATATGTTTATTCTTTGTCTTTTTCTTGAATTTAGGTCTAATTAAAGATTTAGCAGCTGTTCTATGGTTGACGAATTGACCCTGGGAGCAGAAAGTAACAAATTGCTTGAGCAGCTGCTGTTTCTACAGATACTTCTGTTGCCCCATTTAAAGATAATTTCTTTTTTGATGTGGATTTCCAACTAAAAGAGCCTCTATTGTAGAGATAGTTTGAGCAATTTTTATATGATAGCTAATAAGTGTTGTTATCAACAAGAGCTGGAAATACTGGCAAACCTGCCAACCACCTACACCATTTTAGTTACAATCAAGTTGTTGTATTAAAGTTGCAATATTTTTTTTAATGCCACAAAGAATAACAAAATGTTTAGTTTATTCTGTCAACAAATAATAGGGGCATTTTTATATTGCTGAGGATTTTGGTCTCCAAAGATCTGCTGGTTTTATCTGAAGCTTTCTCTGAGACAGTAATGTTTGAGACAGAAACTTGACATGTGCAAAACCCCAGAATGAAAGAATCTGCTGCTTTCTAGTTCAGAAGGATTTTTCTTTGCTCTAGCAAAGAGCCTAGCCCAGTATTTGGGGGATAAGGGTCTGTCTGTGCCTGAGCAGTAAATCCTGGTGCCTGTTGCTGTTGTGGTACCTGATGGGTCCTCCTTGGCAGAGGCTTTGAGAGCTGCCAGCTGCTTTAACTGTGCTCTGGTGTTTTGTGCTTTCTGCTTTCCCTAAGTGTATCTTAATTCTGACCACCATGATCTGTGTGAATGGTTTTTAATTGCAGTTTTGATGGCTTCTGATTAATTCTATTTTGCCTCTTTGTAATGAATTGCTCTTGGAATTCCAGGAGGTGGCACCCTGCCAACCTGAGCATCAGAAGCACATAGCAGTGGCACCTACTCTGCTTATCACTCACTACCTGAGCTGGTTGACACATAAATCAAATGTATTGACTTGCTTTGTGTGACTTACCTTTGGAAAATGTTCTTTAATGTTCTATGTGTATTATATTTACTGTTCTGTATTGATATACATGTGTTGTAATCTTTGTTCAAAAAAATATCTTGATCTGGTTTTTTTAGTTGATCACAGCCGAGTTAAACTGACCTTAAAAACTCCCCCACAAGATTCAGACTACATCAATGCAAACTTTATTAAGGTATGTGGTACTAGTTTAGCAGTTCTTCTATTCTTTTGAAGCTTTCTTTTCTTGTCAGTGCAGTTTAAATAATATTATAGTCTAACATAAGCCTATAAAGCTGTGAGGAAGATACTCTTTTATTATGACTTGAATAAATTTGCAAATATGGTGCCATTTATAGCACAATCTTTAAAGCTTTGATTTTACTCCTAAGTGGAAATATAATGTAAAATACTTGATTTTTAAAGTGGCAGGCAAGTGAAATGAAGATTTGTACTGCAGGAAAAGTCAGATGCAGTTGTTGTAACTGATGACATTTCTAGGGACCATAAATGAGATGTTTGACAAATTGTGTATGTTAATGGACATTTCACTTTATTCATGGAAAAAGTGTGGCAGTGGAATTAACATTCTAACATTTGTAAAGAGAGGCCAGAATTTGACTAAAAACCTTGTTACAATTTTGTTACAAAGTATTAATTTCTTGAGCTGTCTTTGTAGCTTTATTCTGATGCTACTTCTACTTAGTATTTATTTTTCAGAAACAGGTATTCCTCTAAATCTTCCTGCATGGATGTTTAGCTTGAAATGCTGAACATTACTGTACTGAAAATTTATTTAAAATAAATTCTAAAACTTTGTATGTTTGAAATGCATTACAAGGAGGGAGGAACTTAAATTTTTTCAAGAGGATGCTTTTTTGAAGAAAGATTTTCAATTTTTCATCAGTGAATATTTGAGTAACAAAGAAAATGCAGACTTAAAGGGAATCTTCAGAATCTGAACATACTTATTTCCTGTGACAGTCTCTGGCAGTGCTGGAGCTGTTTTGATCTTGGACTCCCTTGAGATTACCAGCAAAATTCCCACTAATATAATTAGGAGTCATGTTTTGTGTTCACGCTTCCTGTTATATATTTTTAAAAAGGATATTCTAATTTTACACCATTATAACCCAAAAGCTTTTTTAATTCAGTGCAGATAAATGTTTTTTATAAATATTAATGGTTCCTTTCTGCAATCCCAGGGAGTACATGGGCCAAAGGCATATGTTGCTACTCAAGGACCCTTAGCCAATACAGTTATAGACTTCTGGAGGATGATATGGGAATACAACGTTGCTGTAAGTAGCTGTAGAAAAATCCAGTGTTACCTTTTTTCATGGCACTGTGATTGTGTAATTTTTGCCTAAGCTGGCTGTTATTATCAAAATATTGTCAGTGATATAGATAATTTGCTTTCCAAATCTTGCTTTTTGTAGTTAAATATAATTAATATTATGTATTCAGTTTAATAATTTAAATTCAAAGTAATAATTTTGTTGAATGAATGTCACGTCCTTCATAT
The DNA here is from genome assembly GCF_903797595.1 of Erithacus rubecula. Classification (NCBI taxonomy): domain Eukaryota; kingdom Metazoa; phylum Chordata; class Aves; order Passeriformes; family Muscicapidae; genus Erithacus; species Erithacus rubecula. Next base: position 57,537,883 of record NC_136686.1, read on the forward strand.
TTATGAATAGGTTCTTGTTTGGTTACATCTGTAAGGTAGGAGACCTTACAATTCTGACTTAATGTAGACTGACAAAATCAAATACAGAACTAGCAAGTGAAACAAAAAATATCCCCAAACCACTTATCTTTCTTTTTATGCTAATTTTGGGTTAGTTATTGTTGTATATGTTCTACATCTGTTTAAACAGCTTTTGTCAAGAATTAACTTTTAAATACTTGTGGAAATTGTATATGTTTGACAAATTGTTTGTGAAATTTTTTTGGGGGGTGGAGTTGTTTGACACTGAAGTCATGGTTACTTACTGTGACAAATAGCTCACCTATTGGTGAATTTTTATTGTGCTAACTCATGCTTTCTGAAATAGCTTCACCTAAAATATTTGATTGATGGTTAGGTTTCTTTTTTGGGGGGCTTGTTCATATTTTATGCATTCTATGTCACTTTAAGCAAATATAGCTATGTTTCTTGGTTGTATATTTTTAAAAGTTTAGACTTTACAGTCAGACTGAATAAATAAGGCATTTGTACAGTATTACAGTGAATTTGAATTAAGTAGCCTTGAAGTGTTGTATTAATGATGTAGATTTTGTGAAGGAGAAACTTTGTTACTGTTTTAGAATTAGAAAAGCATGGGTATGCAGGAATGAAAATATTAATAATTAGTCTCTTCCACAGTAACCACTTAAAGTGTATCAGTGTCTGCCTAACAGAAGCAAGTGATGAAGTGTAGGTTTAAGTTACATGTTCCAAAAACATCTAACTTAGAGCATCTTTGTTTTTTTCTTTTCAGATAATTGTAATGGCCTGTCGAGAATTTGAAATGGGCAGGGTATGTGTCCTAAATACAAAAATAAATGGGCTTTGCCCATATGGGGCAATAGCTGTGAAGCTTCATATGCCAAATCCATAACTGTGATGATAATAATATGAAGTGAGATAAGATGAAGTGAGAATTTCTGTACATAAGAAATAGTTCATGAGACTACATTTTTTTGCCCCATTTGTAGGGTTACATGATTATTTAGGTGTCATCTCAGTGGAGTATGTATCTGTATACAGAACTGTACCAAGGGTTTGTTTTTGGCCGTGTCACTGTGGAAAAAAAGTGTCTTGCTCTTTGTGGGATGTAAGCCAACTATGAAAATCCTGAGTCCTTCAGAATTTCCTGTCAATTGATACAGCTGCAAAAACAATTTTTTTTTTAAATCTCTCTTCTTTATTCTTATGACCTTAGAAGGAAGTCCAGAATTGTGAATTACCAACTTGCACAAAAAACTAAGCTTTCACTGCTCCCCTCTGCATGATGCTTATGCATATGGTACAGGAAGACATGAAGTTTTCATCCTAATTTGCAAAATGTCTTTTGCTTGTATTTATGTCGTTGTTTGAGGTCTTGGTTTTGTTTTTCTCTTGTTATCCAAAAGAGAAGTTATTTTACTATCTTAAAAGAAGTCCAGAATAAGGCATTAGGGGTTGTGATTTTGTCTGCCCTGCTTCTGTTAATCATCTTGCAGTACCATACATGAATTAAATTAGAATTTTTTACTTGAACAGAAAAAATGTGAGCGCTACTGGCCTCTGTATGGAGAAGCAGCTGTAACTTTTGGACCCTTTCGTGTTTCTTGTGTAAGTATAATGCTTTATAAATTAATTTTCAAAGTTTTAGTGGGTTTGTAACTTAATGGTTCAGTGAACTGTTTGTAATGGGCTTTTTAGTTGTTCAGTACTAAATTTTACAGAAGGATTCTCAAAGCAGTGTGCACATCTAAGCTGTGTGGGTTTTTGAATCCTCCACGATAGTTTATTTTTTTAAAAAGGGAACCTGTGTCCCCTGGTCTTGTATTTTGTAATGTATTATTTCTTGACTTTTATATGCTGCTTAAATGTCTGTACCATACTCAAGAAATCAAAATCTTGTGCAGTTGTTTTGTCAGTTATGACTTGTGCTTTGAGTGAACTGAAAGCAACACTGGAATAGGATTTTTTTATTAAGTTTATTAGCATGAGGTGTTTAAAGGTGTTTAAGAAAGTTTACATGCCTGCTTGTTCAGCTATTAATACTTCTTTGAAATAGTCTAACAAGAATTAAGTACACTTCATCTTGTCAGGAAAATATATACTTGCAAAATTTAGTCTTTATTGTAAAAAATCTGAGTAACCTTTTGCTACAGTAAGTTGATTCCAATTTAGCTGCTTTTTTTTTTTTTTTTTTTTTTTTTTTTTTTTTTTTTTTTTTTAGCTCCTGGTGAAAGGAGTTTGTGTGTTTGTTGCAATTGACTTCTTAGCTACAGCTGAGAATCTATTACTTTTAGGTATTCTGATGTGTGTGGGTTGCATTACTTTAAAACCTTCAAAGTGTTGCAGTTGTTGATGGGAAATGGTAAATTCCCAGGAGGAGATAGAAACACATTAGGAGACTGCATATATGCTTTAATTCTCTATGGGAAGCTGTAATGCCAATTTTTAAAGGCATCTTCAAATTCTGATGTTACTGATATTTAAACTACAATAATAGTGTTTGATTTCTGCAGTATAAACTTTACTTGATATTCCAAAGGAAGATTTGAAAATTCTGTGAGCTAGAAGCTAGGTTTTTTGGCCATAACCAAGATAATTAGTGATTCTTTTAGTTGCACCCTTAATTGAAAGCAGTGGAAAAGGAAAACATAAAAGGAGACATTGCAGGATAAAGTGGTAAGAGGCTGAAGTTTATACAGCAAAAGTATTATAGAGGAATGGCTGTGAAAGGCAATCTGAAAATTAAAAGTATGGAGAAATGAAGCAAAAGAGGTACTTAGAAATATTCTTACATGGTTTATTGATGACTTTGGAGCAGACAAGACTTTAATTTCAAAACTTACACGTTTAAGTGGAAGTAATGCTTTTTGCACATCTCATGCAGCAAGCTGACTTGCTGGTGTGTTAATCAGTGTTTTGATTGCCCCTCTCCTGAGGAAATCATAAATACAAAACCAACAAATTAAAAAAGACCCCTGAGTTTAAAGTGTAAGATTTTAGTTATGTCATGTATATTGCATATTGTTTTGTAATAATTTTTTTCCAATGTATTATTGTTTTCTCATGTTTAGGAAGCCGAGCAAGCAAGAACAGATTACTTCATTAGGACATTATTACTTGAATTTCAAAATGTAAGTACACAGTCACTTTTGGTCTCACCTTCAATGGTTGCTCAAAACTCTCCAAAATAATACAATGTCAGAAACTCATGAAAGTATCTTCACTTTTTAAGGTGCTGATTATGTATGTAAATGATGAACTTTGGAAGTGATGTTAAAATCTTAGTGTATAAAGGAGGAATAGTGAAACTCTTTGCCTTTTATCTATGTTCTTGTATTCCCAAATGGCTTAAGTTTTTCTTATAAACTTTCACTGAAATATTGGATGTCACACTTCATTTGACTGAAAAGCAGATACCAGTAAATAAAAACTGTAGAGCCCTCCTGTAAAAACACAAAGCATGACAGTCTATTTTACAGAGTACCTGTCCTTTTAATTGTCCATCTGCATTAATAAATGACTTATTAAAGGTTAGTCTCTTTGTGGTTATGTTTTCTTTAGCAAAGCTTTGTTCCAATTCAACAACACATGTCACAGCAGTTATGAAAACTGCCTAATCATGAGGGGAGTAACTTTGGGGAATAATTTTTGTTTACAGTATTTGCTAGGAATGCATGAACTTAATCAGTTTCTTTCTGTTGGTGCTCATAACTGACTGGGCTGTGAGACAGTGTAGATAACAAATTCTGTGTAGTAGTCAGGGTTTGTGGCACTTTTTGAAATGGTGCACTTCAAAACAGAACTAGATACCAAAAACCCCAAAGCAGAACCTGCTTTCCTTTTTATATCTGAATATTGTAAAAAGTAGTTACACCAGAAACTGTAGCTGATGTATAATTTGTTTTTCTGTACTATACATGCTAATGATGTTTGACTATTGACTTTGGGGAGTTGTGTCCCAATTACAAGCCTGTGTACTGCTTAAAAACTGAGCAGCAATAAAAAGGTACAGCTTGTGCTGAGCTTTTGATCTTAGCAAGGAAATAGAAGTTTGTTCCTTTGAGGAGCAATTTAACTGAAAGGGTTAACAAGATGTGTTATTTGATATGTGCATCTGATAAAGTGGTTTTTCTTCAGGTTTATGTAGCAGATTTGCTTGAGCATTCCTGTAAAATTAACTACAGACTTTTCATCTTTCTTTGAAGAATTCTAAGCATAGTCTTGCATCGGGGAGGAAAAGTGCATTTGTGGTATAAAGTAATACCCTTTTAAGTTGGCTTTCAAGTTTTCCAGAATAATTTTATGTTTTGTCACTTCTGTAGCATTAGCAGTGGATTATCACACAAAAAAAAAAAACATGAAAAAGGATTTTAAATTTCCACAAATCTACAAAATTATTTTTGTTTCTAAGAGGAAAACCAGTTTGACTGAAACTTGATTTTCAAAAAGAGCTTTAGTTGCTTAGTTTATAAGTGGCAGTAGAAAAAAAAGGCCTCTAGAGGTTCTTTTAAATTTTTGATTTTCATATAAAAAAAACTTTTTTTTTCCCTGACCATTCCACTAATGTGAAAAATCACTGGTCTTTTTAAAAGTAATTAAGTGTGATTTCTTGGTGGAGCTTAATAGATAAAGCTCTAACTCTTCGTTTTTACAGATGACCCTGGTTTTACACAATCATCTAAACTTCTTAATTTGTGCTTTCTTAGACTGTGTTTCCTCTTGTTTTAACTAGCTATGATATTTCCATAGAGCTGGGAAAATCAAGCATCAAAAATAGAAAAATTTCCATGCTCAAGAGGCCTGCTGTGTTGCTTCTCACATAACTGAACAGAAGGTAGTGTAGGTCTTGAAACCTGCAGAGTGTAACGTGGGTCAAAACCTCCATGCTCTGCAGTACATTACTTTGAGGGTTCTACTGGAACCCAGACGTGTCACCAGCATGGAAAGGAGCAGTAGGACTAGGCACTGGTTCTGCTGGATAGTGATGAAAGAGGATTTTCAGGGATTCAGGTGGCTGAGTAACTAAGCTGTTCTAAATCCTGCTTCTTACCTTGTATTGTAGCTCCTGTTACTAGAATAAAATTGTACCTATTGTTGTTGCAAATGTGATCCATATTGAGATATGGTCTCGATTATTTCTATACTTTTCTTAATTTCCCTCTGTGAGCTGTGCACATGTGCACACAGTTCATTTTGTAATGTGACAAAGCAACACCTTTGCCCCTAATTTTTTTCCTCAGTGTAAGTTACTGAAGTACAAATAGAAAGATCACATGAAAAATGCTTTCTCCATTTCCAAGTTATAGCTGTAAGGGCATAGAACCTTTTCATATGGTGCAGCATTGTTGGCTCTTTACCCATATACTGGAGAGAGGCTTCTGAACTGTCCCATAGGGCATCTTCTTATACATTAGCAGCACTTCCAGTATTTCTCTTCTGTTTTTTTTTAAGTGGTATAAGCTGCAGGGTTTTTTAATTCAGTAAATGATTTTGCTTGTCAAAGCAAAGGTTCATAGAAGTACTTCTTTGCCACAAACTCAAATATGTTTTATCATTAACACCTTCCTCCCTGCCTCTCCCTTAGGAGACTCGTAGTGTCTATCAGTTCCATTATGTTAACTGGCCTGACCACGATGTCCCTTCATCTTTTGATTCTATTCTGGACATGATCAGTTTGATGAGAGAATACCAGGAGCATGAAGATGTTCCCATTTGCATACACTGCAGGTATCAAATATATTTATCTTTTCATTTATAAGCATTTTCATTTTTTTAAGTCTAGACTTTTTGTTATGGGATGTGCAAGTTTTGCTTCTAAGTCAAAACTTATTTATTTTACTTGGAAAAAAAAGGTCAAAATTTAATTTAAAATCATACAGGCTTCATTTTAAAACTGATGTCACAGTGAAATTTCTTCTACTTCAGTTTAAGATAGAATATGAATCAGAAAAGAATGAGGGGACCCGTTTTGAAGTTCTTAAGATGGAAATCTTCAAAAGGACAAAACACACTTTGAAAATTACTGGACATCAGCTTGGGAGTAAGGGCTCCATTCACTATAGAAGAGACTATGTAGCATGTGCATCACTAAGAACTCTGTCTGTGTGCTAATATGACAACAAAGATATTTAATGAGCAGGCTGTAGTTTCCAGTTGGGAAGTCTATACTTCTGAACAACAGTTTCATCCTTGACCTGAAATTTGGCAAACAGAACAACTGTTGAGACTGAACTGCTATGAAAATATTTTGCTCAATTGACACTTTCTAGCAATTTATCTGGAATTCTTGCCTATTGTTTTTTATGCTTTTTTAAAGCAACAAAAGTTGATGTGTTACGTCAGGAAAAATTGAATTCAGATTTATAAGCCAGGATGTGTTAAATTCATGGGATTTACTAATTCCTTAGAGCTTAGTTATTATCTTAAAGGGCTGCATTATATTTTTGAGTTGTCACTCTTTAATGAGGTCTAAAACCATGAACTGACTTAGGACTGAAATCTGTTCACATTGTCCTGTTCTTTTTGAATGTCAGTATAATTCTGAATGTTCATTCTATACAACAGTGTGATTATAATGTAATAAATGAGCATGAATTATAACTCTGTGTGTATAAAACAGAGGAATTAATACAGTTAGGAAAAATAAGTAAGATAGTTTGCTGTCATTCTTAAACTTTCAGATTTATATTTTTAGCTAAAAAGCAGAAAATACAGATGTGATAAACCAGAAAAATTTGGCAAGTCTTTAAATGTATTCTGTTCTGCCATTTTACATCATTTATCATTAAACTTGGAGAAGACCACACTTGATGAAGCTGTAGTAGCTGGGAATAGTGTGACAAAAGAAAGAGGCAATAAAATTGTCAGCTCTGAATCATCTTTCACAACTGCAGTTCCAAATGAGCTATGAAAACTTGCATTAAAAGATTCAATGCTGCATTTTGCACTGCTGATTTTATTTTTAAGACACTAGTGTCAGGCTGAGTGAAATTAAAATGATGGTTGGGGGATTTGAATAATTTTTTAACATGAATTTTTGAAGTATAAAACATATAGTGCTTTTTTAATCAAATTTAAATAATATCTAACACCTTCCTGTTTATGTTCATAGTGCAGGGTGTGGAAGAACAGGAGCCATCTGTGCCATAGATTATACATGGAATTTGCTTAAAGCTGGGGTAAGGAATCCTAAAAGAAGTTTTATGACATTCTGTAATTTCAAAACAGTGATTGATTGAGCTTCCAAGTGTTCAAAAATAGTGAAATGTTTAAGACAATCTGGAGCTCTCTTGACAGGTTGGATGTTTAGTTTCATTGCATTTGTGTTTCAGTATGAACTTACTTTCCTCTGACAACAAGTTTTTATCTAAAAAAGTCACTTTAAGATTCTAATTTAAAAAAATTTAATTTCAATATAAATTCATTTTTGAATTTAACTTTCTTAGTCTCTCTGATGTATTGTGCAGTTCAAATATAAAGGGATAGCTTTCATTCTGGGATTTTTAGATTATGAAGCATTGTTATCATTGCAGTGTCATATTAATGGTATTGGGTATCTCATTTTAAAAATGCTTGAAATGCTCTCATCTGATCTAAATCAAATGTCAGTTTGGAGTTGCTTTGAAAAAAAATTTGCAGTGTGGAGAGAACAGATTAGCTTTACCTATAAAAGTTACACTTTTTTATGTTTAGCAGCTTTTGCATTGTTCTGACAGTTATGTCATTGTAATTAACTTGCTTCTGTATTTCAGAAAATACCTGAAGAATTCAATGTATTTAATTTAATACAGGAAATGAGGACGCAGAGGCATTCTGCAGTGCAAACAAAGGTATAGTTTGTTTTAAAATGAATGTGATAATATGTCACTATTCTTTTTAAAGATCTTGTGCATTAATTTATATCTGGTACTTTATTGTAGGAGCAGTATGAACTTGTCCATCGAGCCATAGCACAACTGTTTGAAAAGCAACTGCAAAAATATGAAAGTTGTGCAGAGTGGAAGATTGCAGATGGAGTGGTAGGTGTCTTTCCCATATGTAGCTGTTAGCTTCTGATGAAAATTCTCCTGTGAAGTTGTTTTTAAAGTGTTCAGTGGTGTGATCTTATTAAGTTCTCATGTTTTTTAAAGTACTGCTTGCATTGAAATAGATTAAGGGAGAGAAAAATAAGTTTAAAATGTTTTTGTCAGGGAGGTTCATGCTCTACCCTTTTAACAAAGGAGAAGAAGTGGAAAAAATATTCTTCATTGGTATTCACAGTATTTGAGGATTTTTCTGTATTTCTGTCCTTCCCCTTGAAATCTCATGTCTCCTGTAGGTTTATTATCTTTTTTGTGTTTAGATATGTTTTCTTGGCTCTTGCTGGGCACTATGTGAAAAATGGAGTTTTGGATTAATGTATTCTTTCTCTCCCACAGTCCAGAACTGTGTCCCACCCTTTGTCCCTGGACTGTGTTTTGTTTATTCAGTGATTTTCTGTCCCTAATTGTGTAGATTCCGTAGCTGTCTAGAGGGAGTATGATTGGTATCTCCAGGACTCTTTGAAATATCTGGAAGCAATTTTAAATGTGCTTTTATTAATAAGCATCCCATTTATTTTAGGGATTTAGCTGTCCTCTACTGTGCTTTTTAGGAAGTCTAGAATGTTTTCAATTCTTGGATTAAAGGCATCCACCCTTTTGGCTAACTCCTAAGAATTGATATCAGTTCATGCAGTGCTTATGAGGTCTTTAGTCATGGCAAGAAGCCTGTTGACTAAATACAATATGGATAGGGCTGGCTGCTTTTATTTGTTACATATTTGATTAAGCTGATATGTGATTTTTAAATTTTTTTTATTTTTCCTGAGAAATGAGCATGGCAGGGTTTGAAATATGTAGATTGATTAACTTTGTACAGAAATGATTTCTAAGTGCTTGAGTTTTGATCATAAAATAATAGGTAGGTGAGTCTACTGTATCTTCTGATTATTTGACTTAAATCTGACCTGTGTCTGTGCTGTTATATAGAATAAAAAAATGTCTCTTATTCACTTATTCCTGTTATTATATATACTAAATGACTTGCATATTTCAGAAGATGAGTAAAGTGGCAAAATATGATAATACCCTGTAACAAAGGCAAGTGCTGTCTTTAGCATAGCTTGAGTGATTTGCTGACTAATAAAACAAGACCAAAGAGAAAATGATAAGGTATTGTACATGGGGATGAGAGAGGGATAAATCCCAGCTCTCAAAATACAGTAATGGAGTGTGAGTTTTGAGTTTTACTTGGATATAATCTTGGTTTATGATCAAAAAGTTGTAAAGAAAATTGAGTTTTAGCAGTTACTTGGAAACTAGTAAAAGCAGAGAATGTAATGTCCTTGTGTGGGTACCTTGCAGTTTGACTACTACTTGGCTGCATGTCAAGTCTGCTTATCTCAAAAATTTTTTACAGAATTTGAGCATTAAACAACTGGACAAGGATCAAAGGTGTTGGAAGGCTCAATCTAAAGAACAGCCAGACTGAGGTGGAGAAAAATGGCTGAGGTTGGATATAACAGAGGCTGAGTAACAACAGAAAGCTGATTACTATTAACTTTTTCTAAGGGATACCAGTGAGACCTGAAAGACCTCATTGAAAAGTGACATTTGTATAAAAAATGCAGCATGAAATTGCAGAGCTCTTTGCAGCTGAAAGCTTTGGGGTGAATATCTCACCATCATGGAATCTTCTTCCATGAGTTTCACAAACCTCTGACCTATGAAATTCCAGAGTTGCAATCTAGTTGAAAACATTCTAGGGAAGGATCCCAGTATGTCTGCTCTGATCTTATTCTTCCCTGGAAGTTCCCTTTTGGTCACTGTTGGAAGCAGAGCAAAGTAAATCTTTGTGTGACTAGGCATAGCCTTTTTTGTGTTGGGAAATGCTTCTTTCTACTGTTGTTGAAAAATTCTGCAGAAAGGTTGAGGGGAAAGAAAAGTCTCATGAAGGAGGGTGAAGAATTTCTGTATCTAAAAGTTTGGTACTTAAATTTGCTGCTGTCCATTTGTTAGAAAATATTCTTTCAAAGAATTGACTGATACAGGCTTAGTTTCTCTTCTGGGTTTATAAAGGAAACCTCACATATCCAGTTAAATATTTTCTTGTAGTTTTAACTTTATTCTCAAAACTTTGAAGCTCACTTGAGGCATCACTTTGATATTCTGACAAAGCTCCTTTTTTACCCCCAGGAGTGTTATGTTGTATATAATGTCTGATTTTCCCCAGAAATTTTCTAGTTTGTTTTCTTTTAAAAAGAAACAAGCATTCTGGGATGTATCTTGGTTAAAAAGCTAATTCTGAGGCAGGAAGTTTTCAAGTAACTTTTAAAGTACAATGTAATATTCTAAGGCTCCTTCATGTATGTTACTCTGCCTGCAGATGCTACAGCAACTATGAAATCCTCAATATGTGAATGGTTTTAATTATGTCCAGTGAGAACAATTCCAAATAAAATGATGTGCCTACTTTGGATATATTACTGTTTGTTAAGTAGGAGATGCTTCTGGGCTGAGGAGGAAATGTGTCATTTATTCTATTTTGATAATTCTGTGGAGAGCTGGAGTGCTCTGTAGAGTTGGTTTCATGCTGTTGTTTTCCTGTTCTCACTTCAAGCAGTGTTTGAAGTGGGTTGAGTTCCAGGGGTCTGTAAGCAGGGCTTGCCAGTAATATCCCAGTAAAAGGTTAATCTGATGGGCAGTGAGGGGCAGCATTCACGGGGAAACAGCTCAGGCACAATCCTGAACGTGTGTTCCTGTGAACTTGCCAGCTTTGCCCTGCTGGAAACAATACTGTAAAAAGTCAGCAGCAAAGCTTGCAGTGTTTGAAAATACACTTAAGATAGGGTTAGAATTCCCATTAGAATTTGATAGATCCAAAACCATGTAGAAAATACAGGATGTGCTTTAATGCATATTCTTACCATATAGTTATACCTATTGTGAATTGTAGAACTATGTTAAACACAACACTAAGTATTTAAATGAAATGAAATAACGAAAGCTCTGCTCAGATACCAGTACTTCCAACAGTACCCCACAGCAGCCAAATTTCAGGGTGAAGAATTGCTGCTCAGAAGGCATTTTTTTGGAGATAGGAAAAGAATTCAGATGCTAAATTTGATAATCAGAACTATTCTCCACCCCAACTTAGTAGTACTTTCAAGTTACCAAACAATTAAATTGGAACAGAATCTTGGCCTGAAGCCCTTCCTGCTGAAACTCTTGATCATATTGTCATGTATTTCAAGTCAATAGCTGTACTTCTTACCATCATTGGCTTTGTTCACAGAACTGCTGTGAAAATATTACACTTGGTATTGGGTTTGGAAGGTTTAAAATATATATGAGATCGTTAGTCTTGGTCATCTGATAAGGTATCAGTCAGATTTGTATCAGTAAAATATTTTATGAGTTACTTGAGAGGGTTCTTCATGAGCTGAAGTCAGCTGTAGCTGTCTTGGAAAGTCTGAATCATACGAAATTTCATCAAGTTATATGTTCCTTTTGGAAGTCAAAAAAATAAAATTGGTTAAAAGACAAACAATCAAGCTCACTCTCAATTCAAAAATGTTTCTGGTTGAATTTTTTCTCATGACAGTACCAAGTACATTACACTACTGCAAGTTCTTGTTTTGCCCTTACCCATGAGTAGAAGCTTGTACTAATAAACAGTTTCTCCAAAATCTGGCAGTGCTAGTACTCTCCAGTGTCTCTTGCATTTCGTGCTGTGAAAGTGGCAGAGTTCTGTTGCTGTGGTTGACTGCACTTTTAGAAGTCATGGAGGAATCAGCTGCTATTAGGAGAATGTTATTTGAAACATTAATGGTTTAGGAACTGTAAGTGAAAAGACTGTGCTGTTCATATTCCCTTTGCTGTTTGGCAGCTTGGAAGGATATTTTTTATCATTGCAGCATTCTAAAAATTCATGTATTTCTTCAGAGACATTTATCTCTTTGCCTCTGTTGGAATGTTTTATTTAATCTGAGTCACTTGAGTGTATCATTTCTATCTGAAGTATTTCTCTTTTTATCTACTGATACTCAGTGATTCCCATGCTGCTTTATGAAAAGGGCAGAAGGAATGCCTCAATTCCTTTTAAGGGAAAACATGAGATTACTTCAGAAGGAGTCTTTGCAGTGAATTTGCCAGTATTTTACCAGTCCAGAAAGCTTCTGAATTACATTAAATATTTCCACTGTGAGTTCCAAAAGAAAATGATACATTGCAGTTCCTGAGCAAAAGGTTTTGAATTGTAGGCAATGTGTGTGAAATCTCAGTCTAAGACTATGATCCTCTATTTGCTTGAAGTTAGTGACAGCACTCTTTGGTGATTGAGCTGGCAGAGGAAGCAGGTGGAGGAAAGATCCCCCTTGGGAGGTGACAGCACAGTTTGGGTTACCTTAGCAAGCTGGATTCAGACACTGCATCTGCTGTGAGAATTCCTGTTTCTCTGCATTACTACAGGAACAGAAATTACTTTGGTTTTTAGTAGACTAGGAGCAATCTATACAAAGTATTTGAGTTTATGGTCCTGCCTTTTGTTAATGTAGTCTTTCATAGGTAGATATGCACACATCTATATATGTGCAGTTTAACAGAATACCTAGAAATTCATAACTTTGAGCAGTTTCACTTGGTCTCAGTAGCTACTCCCTCAGGGGAGCAACTCCAAGGGAGCACTCGAACTGTTGAGCATTTGATGCATATGGACACAAAGTTTGGGGGAAAATCCTGTTCTTTTGTTTACTCATGTTGCAGTGAGAAGCCTGCCACAGTAGGATAGTTGTCTTCTGTGAGAAAGCAGGGTGCTACACTGAACACTTAGTGAATTGCACATTTGTTAATCCATTTTTAAAACATTATTCTGTATGATGACCCCCATGAGCTATGTATGTTGTCCTGGTTTGTCTAAGCTGATACTTTTAAAAATTGTGTTCTGCCTGAGAATGCAACATCTGTCTAGAGAAGCAAGGGAGTGTTGACTGATGTCAATAAGCTGTGCTTAGGAAGGCTGTGGAAGGTTTTTTCTTAATACCACCATCTGCTCTTCTCAACAGATGCAGTCATCTCAGTGAGATACCCTGTATTCACTTTCAGAGCTGAGTTTCCTTGTTTCTGCTCCATGCTAGTTTTCCTGCATGTTTGCCTATTCACTTAGTTTGATATATGACAGGGAAATCTGCGAGCTGGTGTCCCTCAAGACTAATAAATACCCAAAATACTGGTTATTCCTATTTTTTGTAACACAGAACTGAGAACAAGTAACAGGGAATGACTTCTCTAAGAGTAAATGAAGCCTTCACAGAAACATCACTCCATTGAGATAATTAAGAAAAGTAGCAAAGTATCTTTTTTTGGTGACAGTAATTCCTGTAGTAATTCTTGCTCCTCATTCAATGTAACTAAAACAGTGAATTGATTTGAGTTTAACCTGATGCAGAAGTGAAAGTTTTGAACACCTCTCTGCCTGAAGCCTTCCCTGTGTACAAAACTGGGGTAACCACTGGCTTTTCTGGTGTTAGATTTGAAAGCACCATTTTGTGTGTGTGGGTTTTCCTGCTGGGTTTTGTTTGTTTGGGGCGTAATTATTTTTTTTCAAGGAATTGTTTTTGTAAACTCTGTGGGTGTATGTGTGCCTTGGACTTTGGAGTTTATATGCATTTTTGTAAGGTTTATATGTTTTATTACCAGTAGCAAAAATGGCAGTGCCTTTTCAGCTACTTCTGCCTGTCTCAACTAGAAACAGCTTCTTACTATATATGTGGAGTTTTAAAAAGCCTTGACATGTTAGTTTCTCTAATAAGCTTTTTCTTCTGCCTGTGAGAAAAGCATATCTCAGGAAACATTCTGTTCACAAACACTTCACTTTACAAACATAGAAGGACAGGGATGCAGCTGCTGGTTTGTTTTCTGGACAAGTTAGTCTAGAGCCAACAGGCACACCCTTTCCCTTGCCAATACCCTTTAGAATACTGAGTGCATGAATAAGAAATATGTTCCTGAAAACTTCTGTGCTAGTGGAACTGAATGGGGAGACTTTTCTGATCTATTGTAGGATGGAGAAGTTGGTGGTGAGGGGAGGAACTCTTGTGGAGTCTTGCTCTTTCTAGCACCTTTCTGCCTGTGAAACTGGGATGTGCTGCAGTGCTGAAGCAAGGCCAGCAGCCTGCTCTGTTCTCAGGATGCAGTTGTTTAGGATGCATTCATTTTAGCTTTGATTGTTAGTACTTATGAGTAAGGGGAGCCTTTAGTGCTATCCATAGTAACAAATACATAAGGGAGAGATTCAGAGTTTGCAGTGCACAACTGGGGGAAGTGGGGAGGAACATGACACAACCATTGAGCAGGAAACTGAGTTTATTGTTAAATTCTTGGAGCCTCAGCATCTTTGGCACCAAGCTTCAGCATGGCCCCCTGCCTGAATGAGGCAATAAAATTAATGCCCATATTTTTTAAAGGCAAAATTATCTGTATGGTCACTCATTACTTGATGTCAAAAAATAGGAAATTACTTTCTTTCTTTTTTTAGAGGAGCTGGTAGAGGGGTGGGATGTTCATTCCCCACGATAATGTTTCCAGTGCTGGGGACCCCAAATCTGGATGCAAACCACTGTAGATATAGTAATTAAAAAAATCCAAAACAACCTACATTCATATTTTCCTGAGTCATTAGTTGCATCCAAAACAGCACAGGCAGCAGGTGAAAGGAGATGATTCTTCCCCTCTACTCCATGCCTGTGAGATTCCACCTTGAGTACTGCAGCCAGTATTGGGGTCCCCAGCACAGGAAGGACCTGTTGGAAGGAGTCCAGAGGAGGGACACAGGGGTGAACACAGGGGTGAACTAGTCTCCTAAGAAGACAGACTGAGAGTTGTGGTTGTTCAGCCTGGAGAAAAGAAGGCTCCAGGGTGACCTTACTGTGGCCTTGCAGTACTCAAGGGGGCTTATAACAAAGATGGGGACAGACTTTTTAGCAGGGCCTGTTGCAGCAGGACAAAGAATAATGGTTTTAAATTCAAAGACAGTGCATTCAGACCAGATGGAAAGAAGAAATGTTTTATAATGAGGGTGATGAAACACTGGAACAGGTTGCCCCACAGAGGCTGTACATGTCCCAGCCTGGCATTTCTGACAGCCAAGGCCAGCTTGGGCAGGGCACTGAGGAACTTGATCTTTTTAAGATGTCCCTGCTCATGGCAGGATTAAATGGCCTTTGGAGGTCCCTTCCTACACAAACTGTTCAATGATTCCATGAAAACCAAACAACTTTGATAGACTGCTGTGGGAGTTGTGTCCATTTAAATGTGAGTGGGTTTTATCTGCTAATTGAATCTTACTCCAAAAAACCCCTGATAGCTACAGCTAGTGGTCAACAGGACAATGAACTCCCTGTGCAATTTCCCTGAAAGAGCTAACACGATCCATTCATTAAGGAACAATAGGGTACTTCTGCCTGAGTGACTTGTGTAATGTTGTATTTGACAGCAAGCTAATGGGGGCAGTTAGGGAAAAAGAGTAAGAAAGATCAAAATAGTTAATTTTTTTCTTCACAGGTAAAGCTTTACTTAGTACACAGGAATAGAATTTGATAGTAGACTTTTCACAGTAGTCAACAGCAGTATGGTAACTTTCAAGACAAGTAATGGAAATTAAAAACATGTATCTAATTAATCTAAATTTAAGTGAAGTTAGTTAACTTTTGTGGCAACTTGCAGTTTATCTTCCAGAGCAAAAATGGCTCACTGAATTCAAATGCAACTATCACATCTGAAGCAGAAATTTAACAGGGCATTAGTTCCCTTTTGTTCTGTAAGTCTGAGAAGGTCAGTCTCTATCACCAGTCTCAGCAGGGAGGCTGGCAGGCAGCAGACCCTATTGCCTGAATGTGGTATTGTGCTTTGAAATGTGTTACACCAATTTGGGATATTGGTTCTTATTTTTTAAGATTGCTTTTCACAAGAGAACTCCTTCAAGAAAAGGGTTTAGGTAAAATAAGCATTAAAGCTAAGAGAACACTAAGGTCCTCCTTGGTTTTGTTGGATCTTTGGCTGTGGCACATGTTTGGAAATGGTATCTCAGCTTTAGACTGTTTCATGTTCTGTTCTATGATTTTTAGTTCTAGGTTTTTTTTCCTTATTTTCACTTGGTGGCTGGGTTGTAGTTAAGTGGTGTTCACAGCCACGTGGGGGGTTGTGTTTTAGATCTGTGGTGAAAACAGTGCTGATGATTGTAGCTAATGCTGCAGCTATTGCTGAACAATGTTTGCACAGTCAGGAACTGGCAAAGGCCCACTTGTGGAAGGTTATTAGTGATTGCTTTTGCATTGCTTGTTTGATTTCTTTTTATCTTCTCCCACTTCTCCTTTGCCTGCTGAACAATTCTGTCTTGACCCGTGAGTTCTCCTGCTGTTCCTCTTTCCCTCCAGGAGTGGAGTGGAGAAATGAGAGTGAGAGTGGCTCTGTGGGTTAACCCACAATGTTTTACATGTATATGCATGTAAGTGTGTATGGATTTATAAGAACATGCATATATAAAATATGCCTTTTATATTTATGGTTCTAACGGGAAATTAAAGTCTTCATGCTTTGCTGAGTAAATTAAACTTTGTTGTACACAAATGGGAGATTATTCAAAAGTGTTTTAGATCAGTGTGTTAGGAGACAAGTGGGTAAGATCTTTCTTATTTTCTTACAACACTGTAGATTATTCTTATCTTCATTGGAGTGATTGTACAAGTGGAAATAATTAGACTGAATAGAAAATAAGTGCTTTATTTTCCAATTATTCATTTAATTATTCAACATTAATAATTGGGAGGGTGTACGAGAGCTTGCTCACTACTAAAGAAAGATCAGCTTTTGAATATTTTCTCTAATGGATTGTTCAATGGCAAGTGGACCAAAATCTTCAGTCAGAAAAATCTGAAGCTGGATACACAAGATAAAAAATGACTTTGTGCATTTGGAATAGAGTTTTCAAAGTGATCTCTATATGATAGCCAAAACCAGGTCATATTATTATATATTATTGCCAAGTGTCATTGCAGATCTGTGCACCTCACAGTTTAAATATTGTGTGTATCAACTTTACAGCCATGAGTGAAAATACCCTTTTTTTTTCTTTTAATCAGGATGAAAATAATACAGAAAATGCTGTCAGTTCTTCAGATGCTGAGAAACAGGATTCTCCTCCACCAAAGCCTCCACGGACCCGCAGGTAGTTAACTGTATTCCTGTACTAATTTAAGATGAAAGATGGATAAAAGTAGAATAAAGCTACTGATACCATAAAGACTTAAGATGAGTATGTTTGAAATAGAAATACATAAATGCAAATAGAAGTCTTGTAGTTGACTGTAAATATAAACTACAATATCTTTGTGAAGTCTGTGTTTAAATATACCAGCCTTGCAATGATTATCTCTGAGTAAACACAGTTACTAGTCAGATGTTAGATCTACTTGTGCTTTAATTCTGCTAGGTGATAGTAGCAAAACAAACTTAAAATAGTCTCAAAAAAAATGACTAAACCCTCATTTTTGGAGACAAAACCATAATAAAACATACCCATTTATTCCAGAGCAATCTCATACAAGCACTGCTTTTGACTAGAGTAAGGCAACCAAATGCTGTTATTATTGAGAAGAATTGTTCTCACCAATGCTTTCATTCAGCAGAGGAAAATCTTCTCTAGTTGTTAAAATGCTTAGACATAGCTTTACAGAAGCAAAAAGTGAATCTGAACCAACAGATTCATCAGCCTAAAATGGGTACCCAGCCCGAGTGTTAAGACAGCTGAAGAAGCAGCTCTCCTGAACTAGGTGTCCAAGTTCCCCAGCTGGTTTGTAGAGAGCCTATAGCAGCCTTTGGAGGGTGATCTTGCCTGTGTTACATTGCCTGTAGTTAAATAGACATAAGGTGAGCACTTGGATTTCCTAAAGTTGTCAAATGGCATAAGAAACCACCAGCCAGTTGATATTCTTGCATAACGTTTAAGCATAAGTAAAGTTATAATTCCTTTAAAATAAAGAAAGAGATGGAAGTAAGTTGGGGCTTTTTACAAAGGAATGACATGGTTTGTGCTATGTAGGCAATATATTTGTTACCTTCTTCAGATTTGATGGTAATGTGATTGTTATGGAGATTAAGATGACAGAGGAGTCAGTTAACCTGTGTTCATGATGTGTTCCAAGCTCTTGAATCTTAATCACTGAGTTTAGGTATATGGTTTCTATCCAATAGATTATTTCCTTACTGTTTCCAAGTGTTCCTTGGAATAATCTTAGGTGTGCCTTAATTTTTATCATTTTTATATATTCATGTAATACTATGCATAATTCATGTAATATTATGTATAATTCATGTAATTTATGTATAAGCACACATCTGTCTTATCTGCACTGCATTGTTCTTTACTTGCTGCATTAACTTAAAATCTTTTAATCTCTCCTTAAAGCCTGGGGTTTTTTTGGGCCTGTTTCCATAAAATCATACTTTCCCATCTGCCAGCAGTGGCAGGCAGATTGGTTTCTTAGAGGTGAATAAATTGAAGCTTTTAGCAAAGCTGTTGTCTTTCTAAAAATGGGGATTATTTTTGAAAAAGCAATTAATTAAACTCCTTCTGGAAGATGCTTCTGAGGAAAGACTTTATTTGCTATTAGTCACATCTGCTCAAAATACCCACTAATCAGCATGGGTTTTTTTTCCTTTGATATGGGGGGTAATTTTACAAATCTACAGCCTGATTCAGTCAGGACATAGAGCCAGGTTTGTGGATGTTTTGGCATAGATTAATATCCTTTTCCTGGGGAGGATGGGAGAGCAAAATCAGTGAAAAATTCTAATTCACTCCCCATATTCACAAGGAGATGTTTTTAGGTTGCCAGCCAAATGTGTACTTTTTTTTTTTTTTTTACATGCACTGTCTCTGAAGAAGTTACAAGCAAGTTGCTAAAGCTACTACTTTTGAAAAGAAAGCTTTTACATTCTTTATAATTATGTGGTAAATGGCTTTATAATGTGTATTTAGTAAAGCAAGCTGCATTTTTTTTAAGGGAAGGTTTGACATTTACTTGGTTGTCTAAAGCAAAAAAGGCTATAGGGACTGACAGTGCAGAGTACTTTGGGCCAGCTTGGTTTCAGGTGAACTTGCCTGAGATGATCCTGAGTGAGCAGGAGAAAAGTTGGGATTTTTTTTCTTGGCCACAGGATGCTTATTTTCCATATTGTTACTGGACTAAACCATGTTTGCTTAGACAGGGAAGTCTATGATACCTGTTAGTTGTTTTCTGGCAGCCCCAGGTCTGCTGGATGAGGTGGTGACATCTCTGCAGCCCTTTCCCCTGGCTAACCACTCAGGACAGAATTTTTCTGTGAAGGAGTCTTGCTCACTTTTTCTTGCTCTGTTTGTAAATCATCCTAGTATCTTCTTTAGACTTTAGATCTCTTCTTCTGAAAGTGAACCTAGTATCATGTAAACTCTCTTGTCTGTGCTGAGGATGAGAAGTCACTAAAGACTTTCACCATGCAAGGCAGGAAGCTTACTCAGAGAGGTGTAGTTAATCCTTTTAGTACTTGCTTTGGCCTGGGCATGTGCTGGGGAAGCAGTGATGATTTCTAGGCTGCTATTATGTCTTCTTGGAGGTTATAAGTATCTTTAGGATACTGTTATTATATTATATTGGTATTAAATTGGTGTTTTATTTATTTAGGTCACCATGAAGCATTTAGCTGTACTTATTTTGCAGAGGTTTTAGAATTGTACTGCCTTGCAATCTTTTCTCACCTTTAATGCTTTAAAGTAATTAAACTTGCTATATAATATGTGAGTGTAGTCATTTAGCTTAATGTCTCTCTCCATTTGATGTCAACATAAAAATTCTAATATTACTCCTTGATTATTATAGAGGCAAACAAGAACAACTCATTAGTGCATACATCAGCACCTTATCCCAGAAATTGCTTGGCTTGGCAGCTGATGATCCCTTCTTGTGAAAGGCACCTTTCATTAGAGGACTTGGGATGGAAAGCCTTACTTAGACATGTTTTAATTATTTTCAGGTTGAGGTAGGAAGAGGGCATAAGTAATGCTTAACTTTGTTAGATTAGTTTAGGACTGTACTTGATTTTACATGACTGATGTGTCAGAATTCAGAGGGAGCACCTCAATACTTTTAAGTATTAGTCCTTGAAATATTTGTGTGCTTAATACTTGATTCTAAAGTATGTGGGAAAATAGGTGATTTATTTTAGTCAGACTTATTTACAAAAAGTTCTTTATTTTCTAATTGAAATTGGTTTGAAATCAAAGCATAAATTTAGACAAACTAATAAAAAGTGCAGATGATTTAATAGCTTTTTAGTATGCAGTGTAATGAAGAGGCATGTGCTGCTGTCTGAAGGAGAAAAGGTGAAATAGTGCAGCAGTTTAACTTCTCATCAGATTCTGTTTGGACTTCAGTCTAATGATAGCAAATACATTTCCAGGGTTATGTGTTATTCTGTTTCATTTCAAGCCCTGCAAACCATCTATCTCCTGCAAAGCTAAGATAGAAGTCATTGAGTGTTCCTTCTTAGTTAACTGTCTCTAATTTGTATGCCACAATTAAAAAAATAAAAAAGCCTCCATAAGTAAATTTTAAGTGATAAATTCACCAGCTGGTTATTTTTATTAATTCATTGTACTTTTATATAAATTATTTGTAGTGCATTTGCAACAGCTTCACTCACTGTAGTGCAGTTTTTCTTTCATGTGGATGGAAGTGATTTAATGCTAAAGTAGAATAATGTGTTTGTCTAGCTTCAGCCTGCTTACATTGAGTTTAATTTCCCTATTTTAATTATGAGGGAGGATGTAGAGCTTGGTATCTATTTTGGGTTGTTCATAGCAGCTGCATTCCATGACCTTGGCATCACTCTTTTATTTGAACCACCCTACAGTATGCTACATAGAATAACCATGGATTACTTGAGGCTTTTCTTCTTTTGAACACTGGCCAAGTTTCATTTAAATCTGAACCCATTGTGCACAGTTTTAGTAATATAGCTCTTTTCCATTAGGGGTAGAATGGATTAGATTTTAAAACATTTTAAAAATGTATAATGTACTGCAGAAAAAGCAATAAATGTCTTTTTTCATGTATACATTTTTGGTTGAAAGCTGCGGGAATACTTTTTTTTTTTTTTTTCCCCAAATGATAATACTTTTGACAAATTGTGTGTAATTGTTACTACGATAAATAAGTTTAAAAAGTTGTTATTGCCTTACACTTGGGAAGCCACTGATACTAGGGCACTGCATCAGCTGCTCAGGCTGTGTGGCAATAAAAGTGTGTGAAGAAGCTGCCTGGATCACCCAGGGAAATTCCATATCCAGCTGTAATGAGGAAGTGCCAAGGCAGTGGCATTCCAAGATAATCAGGAGCAGTTGTATCTGAACAGGCACTTGAAGGCTGAGTCATGACAAAGTTTCTATTTTTTTTTATCACACAGTGAGATTTTGCAACCCTATGTTTATTTAAAGGTATAATACATGGAAGCCTGCTTCTCTTATTGAATGGCCTGGCTTTCTTTGGTTCACTGTCTCTCTTCTGTCTCAATATCCTCTCTCATGAGCTTTCTCTTAGTTTCCTGGTATTTTAAATCAATCTGGTTTTACTGTCTCCTGTTGTTTTCAACAGCATTAGTAGTTCATTTTCACATAATTTTCTAGAAATGTCTCTGGAGCACAGCTGTTGAAGGGTATGCCCAAAGACAGCATTAATTAATAATGCTCAAGATTTACAAGATTTTTAGAAAACACTACTGCTGAACAGGGATCTTCTGCATGTGTTCATATCCTAACATTTCTGCTGTGTAAAAACAAACATGCATTGTTTGCAAAGCAGAACAGAAGTAGAAATATTAAAAATGCCAGTAAAATGGAAAAAGTGTTACCTATTGGGATCTATTTTCTAATTTAAAGATAAAAAACGTGCATTACTGTGCTATTTGGACATCCCACTTGTTGAGGATAAATATCCTTCAATATTAGTAAGGCAAAGAATGATTTTGGCAAATAATTTCTCATTTCTTCACTATAAGCTCTCATTTAAGAATGAAGGAGTGACATTTAACTTCAAATATAATGGGGAACATTGCAGTAGCTCTGTTGAGACGTGTAGGAGGAAGTTGTTTAATCAACCTTTGGACTGCTGATTTATCCAGCATTTCCTATATCATCAGTTCTATGGATACATCTAAGGGAAGTGTTTGAATACATGTGAAGCTCTGTTTACCAGTGGATTGAAGTATAGAGTGGTTTTATTGAACAGTAATTGGTGCAGAACTTAATGAATTTTGACTGGCATTGTGAACCTATAACCTTGTTATAGCTACTTTAATGCTAGTTTGCTCCTTTAGCTAATTGTAGTGATTTATGTTAGGTCTGTACCAGATAAGAAATTAGTTTTGCTGATTGCAAATAACTCTGGGTCAAGAAAATCAGGTCAATAAGGGAAAAACGTGATTTTCAGTAGGAGGATTTAGTGGAGATTACTGATGAGCATCACTGCTGGTAAAAGGGGGCATGTAAATATTTGTGCAAATGCACACACTGTCTCCCTCCCTGTGTTCCCCTCCCCATTTGGAACAGAGGAGGGAATTCTCTTGTCCTTAGTGTATATTAAATTGGAACAAGATTTATGTCCCCCTCTTTCCTACCTTATCTTTACTAATTCAGGCTAACAACTTGTTCTCAAGCTTAATAAATTTTCAACAACATCTAGAGGCAAGAGTTCCTGAATTGCTTCTGTTAAATTGCTTTTATAATCTTTGTATTTCTCCTGTTTTAATGTAAAGAAAAAGAGCTATTGCAGGAAAGAGAGGAAGAGAAGGAATTTGAGGCCCAGCTATTTGTGACAGGAGTCAGGCCAGGAATGGAAGAGATCACCCAGAACTGAAAGGGGATCTGGGGTTTTCCAGATACAAAGGTACAGGAACTTGTAGAAGATAATTTGGAAGCTGGGAAGCTTGAAGTACTTGAGGGGGTTAGGATTTTCACAAACTGAGACTCCAAATGGTTCTCTTTGGTATAGAACCCCTTGTATAAAAATTTTAGTTCTGCAACCCATACTGCTATAGCTTGGTGCTAACAAAGGCACAAGGATGACACACATGCTGTAGCCTGTCCCAAGTCAGGTATGCTTTTAGTTCTCTACAAGATTCAGTTGTGACACAGTCCATAGGCTTTTTTTTGGAGGAGGTTTTTTCCTATATGTCATGATAATCTCAACAATTTGCATTTGCCAAGTCCTTTTTAGGCATGGTTTGGAAGTAGGGGAGCCAAAGTAGTACCTTGATTTTGCTCATTATGTGGCATGCAGACAAATAATGAGAGCCTGTCCAGTGCCTTTCTCTTGTAGACAGAGTTCTTGTGCAATTGTGTGTTCCTTCTTATGCTGGTGGGTGTCATGAGGGCAGAGTATAGGGCCAGGGTAGAATTCCCTCCTTCCATGTGCTGGCAAAGCTGCTGTGCATGCAGCCCAGGACACATGGTTGGTTTTTGGGCTGTGAGCTGGTTTCTGCACACTGCTGGGCCATGTCCAGCCTCTCCTCCATCAGCACTCCCAAGTCCTTCTCTGCAGCACTGCTCTCAGCCTGTTCATCCCCCATCTGCATGCCAGGGGTTGCCCCAACCCAGGTGCAGCACCTTGCACTTGGCTTTGTTGAACCTGATGATGTTGTCATGGCCCACCTCTCGAGCTTGTTCAGGTCCTCCTGGATTTTTTAAGGAATGGAAGTTATAAAAATGCCTTCATCAGTTATGCTGAATGTTTGTAGTCAACTATTCTGCATCTAATCTGACCATATGCTTGAAGAACTTCTTTTAAATGGCTTGAGGTGAACTGCAGTTATAAGTGCTGTGGTCTCACTAATATGCACTGTAATTTGGATCATAAATTCTATTGGGAATATTTTTTATGTTGTATGTATCTCTTCTCAACTAAATTTCGTTTGTGACTAAGCGGGAGACTATTAAATACACAAACATAAAAATAAAATTCTCTTGGGTATGTACAGGAAAATAAAATGGGAGACATTCAGTGTTAAGTGGGCTGTAAGGATTTTTTTTTAATAAGGAATCTTTCTTGGCTTTATTGAAATTTGAATTCCATTGTCAAGTTTCTTGGAGCCACTTAAGGAAAAAGGTAGTGAAATGCTGCCACAAGAGGGCCTGTCTTGCAATGTCTTTGCAAAATGCTTCTGGGAAAGGATGTGAGCAATCTTTCAACTATTATTGAGGATTAGTTGTGGCCTGGAGAATGTCTTTGTGATATTCTGAAAGACATTTTGAGTGTGTTGACTTAATTCTTGCCTACCCCACTAGTCATATTCTGTAACTGTTGTCTGTGTGCAATGGAAGCTCTGTTTGGAGTGTGATACTGGTATTACAGCATTACAACATTAACTGCAGTGGGAAATGGATAGATACCTAAAATCTTATAAAAACCCAGAGAACTTAGACAATTGTGTCTTGGTTGTTTTGCAGTTGCCTTGTAGAAGGAGATGCTAAAGAAGAAATCTTGCAGCCTCCAGAGCCTCAGCCAGTACCACCAATCCTAACACCATCTCCCCCATCAGCTTATCCAACAGTCACTACGGTGTGGCAGGACAATGACAGATACCATCCAAAGCCAGTTTTGCACATGGTGTCATCGGAGCATTCCACAGACCTCAACGAGAATTACAATAAGTCCACAGAACATTCAGGGAAGAACGAACCCAGTGAGCACACAGAGAAGAGGCTGGAGCGCAACTTAAGTTTTGAGATCAAGAAGGTGCCTCTTCAGGAGGGGCCACGAAGCTTTGATGGCAACTCCCTGTTGAACAGGGGACATGCAATTAAAATTAAGCCTGTGTCATCCTGTGCAGTTGATAAGAGCTTTAAGCCACAGGAACAGATTTCAGGGGATTCATTTGTAGATGCTTCTCAAAACTCATGTATGGAGTACAGCGTGCCACAGTCCAACCCAGCCTTAATATCTTCACCAGAAGGTGTGCAGAGTCAGCAGGTGTCTGACACCCCTCCCAGACCAGACCGTCTGCCTCTGACAGAGAAGGGACACGCCACGTGGTCGCTGCCTGGGCCTGAAAACGCCCTGCGTGCGGCCGCGTCTGAAGAGCTGTCTGCAGACACCTTGTGTCACGGTGTTAAAACTCTCTCTCTAGTACCCAGCACCCCAGCTGAGCATCCTTCCAGTGATTCTGTTGATCATACTCCTCTTTCTGTTCGAGCACCCCTGTGTTTTACTAATCCTCTCCATGCAGATGATTCTGACACGGATGAGGTGGACTTTGACAGAGTCATGAGCAAAAGCGCGTCCAATGTGTCAACCGCAAGTGCCACAGTCTCTGCTGCCACTAATGCTGAAAACATTTCTGCCAGAAAAGTATTGCCAATGTCTATTGCTAGGCAAGACTTAACAGCTGTAACATGTTCTGAAGATGGCAAAGGTAGGTTTCACTGAGGTTCAGAAGTGCTGCTCTTTAGCTGCATCTGTAGAGTTGGACAACATAAATTTCTTTGCAATGCAATTTTCTAAATGTAAATATAATCAGTGCAGTATGGCAGCTTCAGAGAGGGCACAACTCTTTTCCTGACAGCTTTCAGTTTGCATGTGAGCTATTTTTGGTATAAGGTACTGCAGACCATGATTAGCTGCTTCAAAAGCTGTACTGTGAGCTTTATTGTGAACATTTCTTTAGTGCTTTATTTATAATGCCTTCCTGTAGGTTTGTATGTAATTGAAGTTTTCTGTGTTATTATTTGGTGCATTATTTTTTCTCTATGCCCAGTTTCATGGAAGTGTCTATAATAATTGGGGGTTGAAAATGCTTTGACTAGTCAGTCAACAGGCTTGGGCAAATGCATAACAATTTCATGCTTATTGGTTGACAAGCTGTTCCTAAAAATGTAGATGTAACCTTATTCACTGTGTTGGTCTTTGAAGTTGCTCATGATTTGGCTCCTGCATGTTAATCTTGTTGTAAATATTTAGCTGTGCTTTCTTCTTTTTCTGTAAGTGGCTGGGGGTGACAAGCTAGTACAGCTGTTCATCTAAAAATCCTAGTTATGCTTTATTGGCACTTGGAAAATTATTTAGTGGCTTTTAATCTTTTACTTTTTTTTTTTTTTTGAGGTTTTGTTTTTTGTTTTGCACAAGTTTGCAAGTTATAACATCATTTATTGAAAGCAAAAGGGTCTCAAAACATGCAGGTGCAGATTTCAGTCATGCTGGCACACTTAGAGCAGATGGAGGACAGAGCTGGGAGGAACATATTAGACCTTGGTAACTGCTCATGCAAAGCCCAACAAAACAAAAACTAAGGCTGTGGAGGAAGAGCATGAACTTCTGGATCGAGCTCACACTCCTGTGCTTGGAGCTGTTTACAGTGATGGCCTCACCTCAGGAGTCTGTGCAGACCTCATGACTTTCTGAAGTGAAATGGGGCTCAGTGTATGATGCAAGATGCAGAACCAGCTGAATTGAAAATACTGGCTTTGTGAACTGCATGTTCATCAAAAGTCATATCCAGAGATATGAACTGTTTTGCAGCCTTAATAACAATCTGTTTCTGTAGATCTTGGTATAGATCTATAGATACTGTGACCTGTATCTATAGATCTATAGATTTTGGGACATTGTGTAAACACAGGACAATACTTGCACATACCTGTGTATTTTTAACACTGTGATTTAAAAGGTGCTCTGCAGAGCTGACAAATTCTTTTTGTCATAGTAATTTCAACTTTGCAACCATTTCTCTTGGGATTCGTTTTATAGATTGCAGGCAATTGTATTTTTTTCTTTTAGCCAGGATTTTTTTCTTCTTTCCCAGAGCAATCATTATTTATCACTGTTTGGAAATTATCACCTCTCTGTGCATCTCATTATGTAGATGCTATAAGAACATGCAAATAAAATAAGTGATATGTCATAAACATGATAAAGAATTGGAGAAATGTCACTCTAGAATTTGTTTCATGTAACTGTGTATCAGAAAGTCTTGAAATAACAGTACAGCCCTTGTGCTGCTGGTATGTTGATGATTTCACAGGAATTGATTAAAATTCTAACAATTTTTTAATCATTTATCTCTTGTTAATAAGGATGTATCTCTTCCCCCTTTGTATGATAGAGAACACTTCCCATTTTACATTCTTGTAATCCCTCTGGGACTCAGGAATATGGGGTTAGATCACTTTGCACTTGCTCTTTGCAGTGATCCTAAACCCTTTGTACAGTGGTGTTCTTATTTTCATATTGGCTCAGGACTCTTCTGTCTGCAGCTGGGAATGTGGCTGCAATCACCAGTGAAACTTGTCTGTGAACTTAGCAGTACCCTAATTGCCTAACCATAACTGCTGGTGTGCATGATCTTACCACACAGTTAAATCCTCTTTTTCATTCAAATGAAGTGAAAAGTAGTTGTACCCTGAGGTAAAAGGAACAAAACAAACAAAGAGAACAACAAAACAGCAACAACATCAAAACAAAAAAAAATCTCACTTTCAGTTAGTGCATATCCATGACAACTTTATTTGATGGTTTGATCAGAGGCCCTTCCTGTCAATGAAGGTTTTGTTGTGCTGTATAGTAAGCTTGAGATGGAGGTCTCAGAAGTCACTTGGAAGACAATGGCTTGTAGAACTTGATGGCATTCTGTCCCTGCAGCAGCTGGGCATGCTGGCAGCTCAAGCTTCATGGCTTTATTAGTTGAAATGTGTCTTTGTATTTTTGAATCATGTGCAGTGTACAGTTGTCAGATGAGATTTTTTATGGCAGCAGCTACTTTAAATTGTTTTAAACCTGCAATTACTAATCAAAAATTCTTAGCAGGTCAGAGAGGGGCTTTTGCTGCCAGAATAGCTTGTGTTAGTACACTCCTGGGATGTGAGAGGGAACAGACTGGGGACAGGATGTGGTACTGGCACTGGCTCTAGCCATCTCTGGCTCCTGTTTCCCCCTCTGCCTAGTAAACTTTGCACTAGGCTGTTTAACCATAGCAGTGGTGTGGGAGCCAGGGGGCCTTAACATGGACTTGGTAAGCAAAACTGAGACCTGAAAGAATGAACAGAAAGTATTCATTGGAGTTACTGAGGGCTTTTTTCCTCCAAATTATTTAGACTGAAAGTGTGTTTTCGTTTTCTTGCTTGCACAGCACATAAACTGATCCTTTGCCCTTAATGTGAAGTTAATGTTGTTAGATGAAGTTGCTCCACAGTGATAGTATGGTAAACCAAAATGTTTTATAGTACTTTGAGCAATTTTTTCTTTTGCTTTAGCTATTACACCAAGTTTAAGATTATCTCATATATGAATAGATGACCTTCTAAAAGTCTAGAAGAAAAATCTCTGTTTTTTAACTTCTCTAAATGTCATATTTGATTTAGATGCTGATGCTAGTGAAGATTCCTCTCCCCCGCTCCCAGAAAGAACACCAGAATCATTTGTATTAGCAAGTGAACAGAGTGAGTTTTTGATGTTTGGTGATAATTTGAGATAAAATGCAAAGAGCATGTCAGTATTGTATTTGAGTGCCCCTGATTTTTGGCTAGTATGTTGGATCAAATTGTAAAATGAAATGAAATTTAGCATGTGCAGTGGCTTATTTTGATGTTTAACTTTTACACACCCTTGAATATAGAGAATTTTTTTCAATTTCTGACTAAATGTGGTGTTATATGATATTTAACTAATTGGAGACTTCAATATTAGTAGAGCTGGTTTTCAATCTGAAGGGTAAGGAAAAGAGATGATACATTGGGGAGATGCAGTACAGTTAGGGAATTTCCCAGCTATTTCAATTTCTTACTGCTCCCAGGTAGGGAATGGGCATGCACATGAACAATGTTTATCTGATTCCCCTTTCTTGGGCAGAGGAAAGATGAGGACACTTCATTCTGCACTGCATGTAGTGAACAAGCCCAGTTTGTCAAGTCTAATGTAGTTCACTCTTTGACTGTGTCAAAAGGGTAACTGCAAGAGAAGTCTGAAACTTACAGATGATGTGCTCCTGTTGTCATAGTCCATTCATCAAGCTAGTAATGGCAGAATATGAAACATATAAATTGAAATTAAGTGAACAATTAGGTTGATGCTTGATATCTTCCAGAAAGCCTAAAATGATGTAGTTATTCACTGAGACTTTTGTTTAGCATAATTTTGAAACTAAAAAAATTTGGCCCAAGTAGTTTATCTAGATATTTTCAGCATGGAAATGCTAAAGTTTCGTAGATGTGTTCTATGAGCATCGTAAGCATAAGTAGTTCAGAGTCAAAGTGATCCTTTCTTTAGATATTATGGATCTGCTGCTTTTCTGTGACCACACAAGGACCAAAGCTGTTTTCTTTAAAAAAACAAACCCCCCCCCCCCCCAAAAAAAAAAGAAACCACCAAAAAACCACTCAACCCTCCTTCTAGGCCTGGAATTACTAAAACCACTTCCATTTTATTTGTCTTTTTTGCATGATGTCAGTGAAGGACATGTGTGGCCATCCTGACTTGTATGTTTATTTAGAAGATCTGAAAAACACATACTATTACTGCCCAGCTGATAAAACAGAAGTTCTAAATTGTCTTTGAAAAGGAAGCCAATTCCCCTGTTGATTAGGAACCCCCAAAGGAACAAAATTAACCTCCTCAATGTAGTCTCGTGCTTTGCATTATATTGTGGCATTTTGCCTTTTCCGGAGCACTTTTAATGTAAAGAAATTTTTATGTTTTTACAGGCATTTAATAAAAAAAATAAACAAACAAAAAACCCCCAAATTTAGATCACATTTCTAATGCTGGGTACTAATACCTCATCATGAGGGGAACTGAAGCATGTTGAGCTGATTTCATTCTTCCTAGGCACACCCTTGCTGAAGCCAGTTGTGATTGCACAGTCGGAGTGGAGCGTGTTGCGCGATCAGCACCTGCCTGAGCAAACGGCCTCCACGGTGAGTGCAGCAGGCAAGTCTGTACTGATCAGCCATTCTGCTGTGGCTGGGAGCTACAACAAAAAGTAAAATACATACTTGTGAGGAGTTGCAGCTGTTGGACATCTACAGCTGGCCAGTTTTTCCTCTGCTTGAGCTGTTGAATTGATGTGAAGAGCATGTTTTCTTTCCAAGAAAATTACCTGTTTTTCCAAGGTCAGCAATACTTTTAAAAGGAGTAATCCTAAATATATGTTCAACCATGGCCTTAAGAGTGTAAATTTGCTCCTTTTAGGGACTTGCTGTCTGCCCTTAGGCTGATTCAGACTGGAAGAGAACAGCAGTCTCTGATCTAAACTTCTGCAGGGCCTCAGCCCTCAGCTAACCAGAGCTTGTTACAGCTGGGTCTTGAAGACCTCGAGAAATGGACACTTATCATCTGTGGGCAGCCTGCCTGAAAATCGTTTTCCCTTATGTCCATGTTTATTTTAAGCAAACCATTTTTGCCCATCAGATTTCACTTTTCACTCATCCAGCTCACAGTCGTCCTGTATGAACAGTTGCAAAAACTTTGTATCCAATTCCTTTTTACATTTGTCTTTTTTTTTTTTTTTTTTTTTTGTGCTCCCAATATATCACTTAAAAATATGAAAAAAGATAGATGTGAATTTTCAGGGACTGTAAATGTAGTGTGAGAACTAACCTATCTAAATTTGCAAATAAGTTGTAGTGTCATGTTTTTCAAATTTTTATTAAATGCTAAGGTTTTTATAGTAAGTTCCCATACTAACTACTGTAACATTTTTTGTCAATGTTAAGTCAAGTCAAAAACGCAGAGGCAAATTAGTATTTCCATGAATGTTATATGGTTTTGGTGATGTTTTCTTAATCTTAAATTTCTGACTTTCTTCTAGTTTTTTGGAAGTGGTTTGTGTAATTATTTTCTTATCTCTCTCATTAACAGGGTTTGAAAACAACTTCACCTATACTACCTGGTAAGTGATGCAAAAGCTTTTTTAATTATTTTTTTTCAAAATACATCTTTCCTACTATTTTTCCAAACAAAAATTTGCCCAAACTTGACATTTGCTTTGAAGATATCCAAGTATATTATCAGATATATTATACTAAATAGATTGTTACCTATGATGTCTAAGCACCTTTAGTTGAGAAAGAACATGAACATGCCTTTATGTTGCTGTATGAAATGGCACTGTGAGCTTTTGCTGTAAATAGACTCTATGTGGGATTTCAGTTATCCATAGGAACTAATACAAAATAACAATTGAGATTTGGAAAGCAGGAATATGTTGCTGTCACTGAACATCTACTTCATAAACAATTTTCAAGTTTAGCTTTTAGAAATGAGAAATTAACTTTCCAAGCTTTATTTCTGTAAATAGTATTTGCTGCCAGTTGTTTTCTAGACTGTAATGACAAATGGCATTGCCACTGGTGACTTAGTGAATGTTACAGTGAGGGGTCTCTGTGTTTTCCAGATCGTCCTGAACGAAGCAACAAAACACCAACTGACATTTTACCTCAGATTTCTTTTTCTGGTTCTGCTGATACAAGAGGTCAAATTTCAGAATTTCCTGCAGAAGTAACAGATATTGGTAATTACAATTCTTTCAAAATATAATCACTAGATGACTTAAACAGGAGATTCGCTATTTTCCCCAGAATAAATGATTAAATAATTCTTGACTTTGAAAAAAACCTGAAGTGTATAAAATAGAGAATTTGTCAAATGGGTTATAATTTTTGTAAAGCACTGAGAGCTTCCAGAAATAATACCTGGTAACTGCTTAGGTATGCAGAGAAAGAGTGAAAAAAAAAAAAAGATAACAAAGGCTGTAATACTGTATTTATTGAAAACTACTTTCCAGTGAGGTTTAAGTACTGAACTATAATGGTGTACAAATTCTTCATATTTGTATTTTCTATGGCCAAAGTGCCTTCAGAATTCCTTGTATTACAGAGTTTTTTAGTCCTGAGATCTGTAAATCTGTTCTGTAAGAGCTGAAGCCATGTCTTAGTGATTATCTGAGTGCTGCCAGCCTTTGTGAGCCTGTGTTGTCCCAGCAGACAGAAGTATTAAATACATTTCTTTCCTTAGGTTTTGGTAACCGCTGTGCAAAGCCCAGAGGACCAAGAGAGCCCCCCTCAGAATGGACATGATCCAAGAACCAATGGACATACTATCTATAAATTATACTGGAAAACTCAAGTGCCACTGAGAACTAGAGAAATGGTGTTCCACTTTCCTGGGGGGCAACTAACACAGAGCAGTGTAGATCTAACTATCAATGGTACATTCTTGCAGTGCATCCCATGCAAAACCTGACACAGGTTCACGACAGTGGATTCCAGTATTACAACCTTTTGCTGGGGCCATCTACCTGCCTTACTACACTTAGGAGAAAGTATTACATATGATTTATTTTGTAACTTCAAGTATTATT
The DNA here is from genome assembly GCF_903797595.1 of Erithacus rubecula. Taxonomy (NCBI): domain Eukaryota; kingdom Metazoa; phylum Chordata; class Aves; order Passeriformes; family Muscicapidae; genus Erithacus; species Erithacus rubecula. The sequence goes on from NC_136686.1 coordinate 57,570,357, forward strand.
GCCTTAATGTCTTTTAACCCTGTTACACGCTGCTTGTAGACATATGTTAATATAGTAATACTTTTGACAGATTGTGTTTATGGACTACTTTTTGCTAACATTTGATTACCATGTATGCATTATTTTGTATATGTACAGGGCAAGTAAGTATATAATTTGATAAAGTTGCAATCATAAAATATTAACAGAAGATGTAAGAAATCTCTGCATGATCTAAATTTTTGTGTACCTTATTTGTAAGTTATTTGCCCTGAAGTTTTAGAAAATAGTTTCTGGGGTTTTTTACAAAAATTGCTGGACACACACAGCCAGAATTGCAGGTTAGCAGAGATAAGATTGTAATGCATTTTGTAAATTGTAAGCAAAAGGTTATTTTTATATTATATACTGTTTAATTGTCAGACCTGATTTGTTCTGGTTTTCATCTAGTCATGGAGATTCAGTAAGTGCCTTGGAACAGTATTGAATTCTCTTAGTGTATGTTACTTCAGTGTTTTGAGTTCATCTGGAATTAGATTATCAAAAATATTTGTATGTTTCTTAGTATATTTGACCTGCCAGTAAAAGAGAAACCATTTTACATAATCAACACTCCTTAGTTTTCATTTTAATGTTTCATCAGTTGCAATCTTTAGAAAGTTCATCTCTATCACCTTTCTGTATAGTAGGAATTTACAGTTATAATATGGCATGTTTCTAATTTGGGAAAACCAGAACACACTGGTAAAAGGACTGTTTCAATACCACTGTCTTCTCTTACAGATGGGGAATACAATTTATGTTGTTCAGCGACTGTGTATGTAAGAAAGCAACTTATATGAAGGTTCACCTGGAGCCCTTGCAGCCACACTGTATCTTGGCAATATATTATGTCAAGAGTTAATCCTTATAAGGATTCCTTACTTAAACTTTTCTGTAATACAATCTTTAAATTAAAGAAAGTAAAAATCTCACTCTGGGTGTTTTTACTCTTAGGAAAGAAAACTGTGTCCAAAAGCCAAGTGTAACAGAGTGAAGGATGGCAGTCTGGCTTAGCTTACAGATTTCGTACTTGAACAGAACACTGACACTCAGAACCTTATTTTTAGTAACTACTTTAAAAGTTCTGGCTAGCAATAAAGCAAAGAAGAATGTTTAGAAGAAAACGTTCATTTTAGGTAGTGAAACTATATTAATCTGAACTTTAGCTGGAAACATTGTCTGATCTACTACTTGTACTTTTAGTATCTCTGCTAAAAGAGAGCTAATGCCCCGATAGCAACTCTGTTGTAACTTGCAATTACTGTCTCTGACTCGAGATTTAATCACCATGTGCTTCATACATGTGACAGACTGCTAAGCTGGGGAGCTCTTTCAAAGAACTGTGTGCACTATAAATACTTCCCATGGATGTAGGTTTTGCAGTTACTCATTTAAAAATAAATGATACATGCCATCTGGGATAACCTACATCAGCTATATTCCTGATTTGTAAACAGCTCAGACAGCTGGAATGTTCTGCAGTTGGCAGAATAAGGCTGGCCTGAACTTTGTCTTCCTTCCCTTGTGTTGCAGATGATTAGCTCACACTTTCACTCTTACAGAGCTCCTGTGGATTTGTAATGCAAGATGGGCTGTCAGCACCCCCGGGCAGTCCAAATCATTGGAACTTTTGGAAAAAAAATATTAAATAAGAAAATTTCCAAATATGTTTTGGATGTAATTTTCAAAAATCCTTCCATTTTTGTCCACCAGTAAAACACAAATCTGTGCAGGTAGTAAATTTTCACACATTAATTTTACATAACAGCAAAGGCTAACCCAAATCTGTGCACTACATACAGACTATCTGGTTACGTTTAATTAAAGTACATCCAGGTTCATCTTTTTTTCAACTCTTTGTTTTGAACAGATTTGGATCATATTCCAGGCTGTTTGTCACAGAAAAAAAAAAAACCCTCAAAGAAATGTTGCAGCCTTTCTTTGCTTTGGCGATAAAAAACTGCAATTGTCCAGTATGGATTTCTGTTTCCTTTGACAGAGCTGATTCACAACTTGCTGTTGCCTGCTTTGGGTTTTATATTTTCACCTATTGTATTTCAGATAAGCTGGCAGTTTAAGAGCAAGGGGAAACCTGCCCAATGTCATTACTTTCTGTATCTGCTCTTGTGGGTGGTGCAGAGATAACTGCAGCTCTGGATGCTTTACTCTGGGGAGTTTCACGTCATAACTTTGAAATATTATCGTCTTAACAGCTTCATCAAAAAACCCCAAGACCTTTCTTTGTGATTTATTTGAAATGGAATCTAAAAGGGTTTCGAGCTTTACACTGGCTTGCAAATTATCACTAAAGCCATTTGGTACAAGTATTGAAATCAATCCTGTTTAGTTCTAGTCTTATGTGTTATGTTTTCTGAAAGCAGTCTTCAGCTTTCATCTCTGAAGTGCAGCTTTTCAGGCATTGACTTGATCACTGTAGCAAAGAGGTAATGCTATCCAACCCAGCTATTTTTTATTAATAAGCACTGCATTGGTTTGTTTGTCCTTCAGTATTTTTCTAATATACTATTTATTAATTTTTTCTGAAGGTATTAATATTGAATTAAATAGTGCAGTGAATTATCACATTAAAAAGGACGGAGTTCTCTATGTTTTAGAAATGCGAATTCTCAAGACTCAGAAGAAAGCTCACCTTTACTAATACCATTGCTTATCTCTATTACTCAGCATATTTAATGTTTTTTTTTACCTTAGCATTGATTTGGCAGGTAACATTCTATTTTGGTAGTAATTAGAGCATTACACCAGCATTTTTATTTCTTATCTGCTAGGAAAACTTGCTGCATTTAAACATAATTTTCCTTAAAGAATTGTCTAACTTAGGACTGGGCAGAACAGAAAATCTCGAAGAGTTACCTCTGGGTCTTTGTTTATTGGAATCTTGGATTGAGTTCCTTTGGAGATAAATGGCAGGATGAGTGAATGAAGTGTGTTACAGTGACTGGGCAGTGTGATAACCCTGTGGTGCTGGAGCAGCTGCTTTTAGCTGCAGGACACACTGTTGGGAAGCACCCAAATACCTGACATGCTGCAGACAGAGAAAGGGAACCCAGCAAGAGAGCTGGGCTGGGGAAAGACTAGCAATGAATATTGCCTTCAAAAGGGGATTTTGAAGGGGAAAAAGGATTTAAGGACTTTAGACAATGGAACTGAGCAACCACATACAATTGCACACAACTAGGCCTTTGAGAATTTTCTCAAGGCTTGAGGGAGGAGTAACATCTCTGTGCAGTATAAACAAACAAGTCACAATTCCTACACTCCATTGCCAAAGAAGGGCCTTTCTCACAATCTCAAAATGCTCTTCAGCTCTTGAGAAGCTGAAACTGTTTTTAAGGGAGGTTATCCTGTGTGGGCTGAAGGCTAAATGTATGGAATGCATGAACCTAGGACTGAGCATAGCTGGGGCCAGGCAGCACTGACTGCTCTGGAGCCCTCTGAGCATCTGAAGCCTGTTAAAACAGCAAAGCTCAACAGGTTAGTAACAGGCTGAGTAACATCCAGTAACAGCCAGGCTCTCTGATGTGACTTTCCCTAACTATTTCAATGCATGTACTTCATCAAAACACTGGTTTGTCAAGCATTGGGTCAAACAGAACAAGAAAATAACTGGTTTTTTTGTCTGCAATGCCAAGTATCCTCAAGATCTGTACCAAATGTTTTGCTTCATCACTTCTAAGACCACGTGGCAAAAGGTCAGTATTTGCAGTCTTAAAGCAGTGAGGAAATAAAATGTTTGTGGTTTGATCTATTCAGTCGTAGTTGCTCTAACAGTTGATTTCTTTGAAAATTTGACTCTTGTCTCTGAAATTGTATTGTGTCTGCATGAAGAACTTACTGTAGTGAAGCCAAGGTAAGAAATCAGTTTTGCATTTTGGCTTAAATCCTGCAAAGTTACATACCCTGTGCATATAAACAGCTGTGGTGAGCTCAATGCAGGTATTCATCCATGGATGTTGTGTGTTGGTGTTTGCAGTTCTGGGGCACTCATAAGGACAGGGGTTGGCACTGCCTCAGGGACTGTGACTGAGCTCCACAGATTTCAGCTAGTGATGTAGAAGTTGTTTTTCACATCTACAATTCTTACTTTGATCCACAATGTTATAGTCCTTAATATAAAAGATCACAGGCAGGTAAAAAAATTGATCTTTTGGGTAGGTAGTGCCACAATCTCATGAAGAGCTTGACTGTCAAGTCAAAAGAAGAGCTGGACTTGGATCAAAGATGATCCCATTTTTCAAACATGAAGTATCAAAGCCTGCTGAGCTTTTCTGCTCAACTCCACTCATCACCAGAAGACACCTGGTATGTGGTTCCATCCCAGTATATATTCCACCTGCTACATCTCTGACCTAACATTAAATGGACCAAGGAACACCGTCAGGTCCATAATCTGAGTGTTTTCAAGTATTTTGCTACATTTGTTCATATTTTTATTTGTTTTCTTGCCGTTTCCACATTGTTCAAGTGAGGCTGGAGAAGTTGGCAGGAGGCAGACACAAACCTTGTGAGGAAACATGCCAGTTCTGGTGTCCATTGGCTGTAGCTGTTCTTTTATTTGTTGAATCTCCAAAATGTATATGCTTTATGGTGAATATTTAACTTTGTAATGTCAAGTATACATTTTATTAGCCCTGCCCAGTGAATTTCAGTGCAGTCTTTCCTGCACTGAACACTCTTTTGCTCTAAGTGAAGGAAGGTTGGGCCTGGTACATTCTAATTCCAGTTACATGTTCCTATGGTATCTGGACACAACTGAACCACCCCTGAAAGGCTGGCAGTTTTGTCAAAAAATAGTAATGTAGCTTCTGATCTATTTTTTTAGAGATAATCAAAAGCTAAAATAACCATTCCTGTAAACTCCAGGAGGGGATCTACAGTTGCCTTTCCCAATGATATGAATGGCCTGTACCATCAGGCTTTTCTGAAAAAGCACTTGTACACTGGTTTTTATAAAAGTTTATTTAAAAATTACTCATAACTCAGGTAATGAGATTCATGGGGAGTAATGTGTGAGCACTTCAGAAGTGAAGCAAGTTGCCTGGATAAAGTGATCCAAAGAATGGTCTCTGCTTGGTAAAAGGTGCATCTGGCAGGGTTGGGAAGAACAAGGAACACATAATGCCAGAGGAGAGGAGCTGGCAAGAGCTGAATTGTAGTAAGTACAAGGGGGAAACTGTCTTTGCCTGTGGGTAATAAAAGGCTGACATGAACTTGTTAAGCAGGTTCCTGGTTTGGTAAGCTCCTCAGAAGGGCAGAGAGGTGTGGTTGGGTAAAGGAATGCAGCATGAGGAAGATGCTTCTTTAAATTGTTGTGTTTGAGTTTCTACTCAAATCTGCAATTGAGTACAAACCTCTTGCATTTTGCCTGATCAGGCCCAGACAAAGATTACTCTCCAAGGTGGGAGAAATATAAGGATATAACAAATAAGGACAATAACCTAATAAGGATAAACTGACTCTTGAAGTATCCTGGAGTAGGTGAGAGAGGTGGAGATGAAAAGAATGTTAAATTCAGAAAGCAATCTCTTGTCAGGGGTTTTCAGACCTCAAAGTGATACCTGAACAAGGGCACTTTGTGATACCATTGCCATGCAATGAATATGTCTTTGTCTGCCTGTTGACATGTAAATCACTGTTGAGAAGGAAGCAATGCAAGTAATTATTTTCATAATGTAAATCAACTTTTATTATACATTAGGACTAGTGAGATGCCTAACAGCTCAGAAAAGCATTGCTGAGCAGCTTTCTCCTCTGTCACCAGGTAGCAAATTCATACCAGTTTTACAGATGCTGGAAAGAACACTCAAGTGTATTTTTTTTCCTTTAAATCTACCCTTTTGAGAAATCAATTTTGAGATCCTACAAATATTTTGACAGATAAATTAGTTCCTTACAGTTTGGATACTGGGTGGTGGTCAAAGCTGTCCTGAAGTTACTTCTCTGCCACTATGGCCTTTCACATTTCTTCTAGAAGAATGGAACCCTCATTTGGGCAGCTAGACCACGACAGGAAGACTCCCTGATTCATAGAAAAGAGGGTATCTAGTCTTACAGTTTAAAAAAATGAAAAACATCAAGCTTCCTTTGGACCCCAGGCACTTGCCAGCCTCCTCCAGGTGCTAAGCTGGAAGGCTACATGAGCCAAAAGGTCTCTCTTAGAGACCTTCCATGTTAACCCACAAGACTGAGCTCAACCCTGTCTCAAGGAGAGGTCTGGCTCCAAAAGAGGCAGGTCTGCTCTTGGGCCTGTCCCCAGACCACAGGGAGGTATTTTGGAAGGGAGCAGCATTTGTCACTGAACCAAATGCTTTGTGTTTCAGCCATTCAAACCTCCTCTGCCCACCACTTCTGGAACATGTGGTATGCTCCAGGGACTCCCCATAATTCAAAAAATGGATAGGTGCTCTTACAGACCACATCATGTGCATATCTAATTTATATTTGAAACCATGAGACAAATCCTCACTTTGCTAGAGACCACAGTGAGCTCCAGAAAGAGTGCACTGGGTACCTCACTGTAAATTCACTGCACGCTTCAGCCACACTACTCAGAAGGCTGGCTAGAGTTTTTATGAGAATTTTTATCTTAATGATATTTTGTAGCTATATCAAGCAAGCACATTTCAGTGTCTCTTCTTTCAGTGATTAAGAATGTGTGAAGAATTTTCCATCTGCTTCTTCCTCTCCCTTCCCATTAACTCTGAGCATCAGAAGGAACCAGCATGAGGGAGCTCACTTGGAGCAGCCTCTGGCTGACCAGTCTGTGGTCAGATGACAAATCTGTCCTGCACATTTGCTGGAAGTGGAGCTATCCATCAGCATTCCTGCCTTTAAGCCAGGGCAAGACTGTACAAGTAACAAGGTACAATTACAATTGTGATTTCACATGAACAGGGTGGGAGGAGCTTGCTCATCTCACATTTCAAGACTGATCTGAGGCTGATAGTGATGTGTTAGATTACACTGACGTTTTTCAGTCTATCCTGAGTGAATCCCAAAGTCCCTATTTGCCATCCAGTACATATATTTAAACATTTTTGGGTGACTTTACACTGAGGGATGCTTTCCTAATGCCATGGTCTAGAAGTTCAAGTACAATTATCTTCCAGTTATATTGGTATGTGAGAGAAAATCTGAGGACATTATGGCAAATGCATTTTACTTTTAACTTGTCTTAAACTGTTTCCCAGAATCACTGTGGCCACTGATCTGAAGAGCTGCTGCCTCAACTGTGGAAATTTGTGAATAGACAGAAAGCTCTTTATTGTGGATTTTTCCATTAAGATGCTGTTTATGTGAGCGAGAAGCTGAGGTGAGCAGTGAAAGATTAGCTGCTACATATAACTAGCTGTTTGTTTTCTTTTTATATATGCACTTACAAATATGAACTGCTACATTGCAAATAAGTGTCTGTACCTAAGACACAAGGCCTGAATTTCCTAGAACTAAATGTACTCCAAAGGCCAGGTTGGATGGGATTCAGATCATCCTGGTCTAGTGAAAAGTGTCCCTGCCCATGGCAGAGGGGTTGGAATGAGATGATCTTTAAGATCTTTTCCAACCCCACCATTCCATGACCATTCTTTGATCTGTTTATCATTCCATAAGCATTTAGGGATAAGGGGAAAAAAATCCATCAGGAAATCCATATGGATTTCAGTTCATTGACTTGAACTCAGTGCAACAGTGAAAGATATGCATACCTCATAGAAATGCTTGTTGAGGAATAAGTACTCTTTGAAAGTTTAGTTTGGGAAAGTCTGTCACCTTTCTTTAATGGAATTGGGGAATGGTTTGAGTGGGATGGGAACTTAAAGATTTATAACAGAAACTATGTCAAAACTTAAACCAAAAAAGCCCTTAGTCAAAACCAAACTAGTTCCACAATTACCTGTGAGACCCTTGGAATGTGCTGTTGAAAGACTTCTGTAGAATTCCCAAGCTGATATGAATTAAAGGATGGGATAAGGGGCTATTTACAGCCCAGGCAAGCACAGCTCAACTGGAAATGTGGCTGGTCTAAGTCCCTGTCATAGCAAATAGGTATTGTTTCCTGTGCCTGCTGAAGCAAAGACTTGAAGGTCCTTCCCTGTATGATGTTTGGAGTGGCCTGTAGCTGGAGCATTAACAAGAAGAAAAGATGGTGATTTCCACCCAAACAAAGAGCTCTTCTCCCATGGTATCCCTTTTCCCCAAGGACAGGAGCAGCCACAGCCTTGCTGTAGCAGCTATGGTAGATAAGGATAAAAGTTTTAGATAAGATAGGTAAGGATAAAGTGGGATATAAGTTTTAGGCTCTGTATTGTATGTTTAAAAATGCAGCCAGGATATAGAGAACAAATATGGGAGTGGACACTCTGGAGGCATTTGAATGAAGGTGGATCTAATGGTAGCAGATTCTAAGGAAAATGAAAAAAAAAAGACTACTTGTTAAAGTATCTGTACAGATCTGTGCAGAGCAGTAGGGAATCCAGGTATCTCAAATTGCAGTGAGGAGGCTGTTAATCTGTAAAAAATCCAGAGTTGCAAGCCAGCAGTTTCATTTGAAGAAAATTAATCTCTTAATTGTTACTAAAATAAGAAAACAGATAAGACATTGATACATCTCCTCCGTATGTAAGGAAATATAATTTTGTTTGGCTTGAATCCTGTTGCTTTCATACTGATTTTAGTCATTATATATCTTTTGTACTGAAAAATTCTAAAGATCTTTCAAATAGTCAATTTTTTTGGGTGCTATGAAGACAACAGATAAGCAAATTACCTTTTCAACTGCAAACAGATATAATTTAAAATTGTTTATATCAAGACTTTCCAAGTCTTCCATTGTTATGATTGCTATTACACTTCAAAAAAGAAATATTGGAGCTGAGGTGAGAAAACCAGTTGTAAAGACTAAAGAGCTGTTATAGCAATAATCTGTAGCTGTTTGAAAAAAAACATTAAAAAAGAAACAAGTACTGTAGGTCCTCCCTGAAGTGTAAACTCCTTTTTGTGGTTTTTATGGATTCTGTAAAATGTTGGCAGATGAATAGTGTAATAAAAACCATGAGTGTCCTCAGCTGTCTGCTCTGCCACACTGCCAAACATCCAACCCACCACTCCAGAGCAGTCAGCAGAGACATCTGCTGCTTCTGAGGGGAAAAAGGGTGCTTTGGGATAACTGCTGCCTTGGTCACCAGTTTGATCAAAGATGCTGGCTGCATATTCCCATTGCTCAGGCATGGGGACACTGTCCCTTGCAAAGGACAAGGGCAGGAGGTGGCAGTTCTTATCTCCCTGCAGCAAGGCCTGTCATGCTGTCAGCAGCTCCCAGTTATGAGCCAAGTTAGTCCCCAGTGTCTCATTTAGTTCAATTGTTTGGGTGGTAATTGCAGAAGTATTTGGATATGTCACCGATTGTTCTGAAAACCCTGACTATGGAAAATGAAGCTCTTCTACAATAAATCACACTTTTACATGATGAGATCACCTTTGTCAGTAGATTACTGTGCACATAAGGCTAGTTTTCACCTCCATTTCCAAAGATGAATTAACTGACTTCCAATGAGTTTGAAGGAAAAAATTAATAACATTAAAAATTACAGTTAGCTAACTTTGCAGAAAAAATCAGCATAAAGACGTCTAAGTGTTATCAAATGTTTTCAATTTACACTTGGCACAATTATTTCCATGCTTGACTTAAAAACTGAGCAGATGCCAAACCAAGGAAGTAAGCACATGGAGAGCAAACTGTTGGAATTATAAAAAAGATTAAATAACATTTCTGAAACCTGTTTTTCTCTTTGGAGACCTAAGGTAGAAAGCATCACTTTGGTAGGCAGTTAAGAGTATAAAACCAAAACCACTGTAACTCAACCCGTGTACAACATTTACATTCAGCTTTTTATTTTATAGAGGATGTCTGAAATGATTATAAGTCTAGGTGAGCACATACACTAATTTGTTAAAACAAATGCTTTGATTAATAACTATTTATATCAGCATTTAATAATTATCCTAATTAAAATGGCAATGCACTTGCAATAAGCAGGCTAATAACATGGGAATCTTATTCTTAATGCATGTTGGATACTGGACTGCCTTGTGCCTGACATTTTTACTGCTATGGTTTTGCCTCATTTCGGTTTCCATGGTCTAGAGAGCCTTTATGGGTTTCCCTAAGTGCATGTAAAACTATAGACAAAAGCACATTGATATAATTTCCATAGTCAGTTGAAAGGCTTCTGCTGAAATAGATGAGCTCTCTGGTCTCTGTGTGTGGGGTGCTGCCAACACCTCAGGGCCTGATCCCCACAAACTCCCAGTTCACACAGCTCTCTCTCTGTAGAGGACTGGACTTGTGACATGAGACATTACTGTATTTCTGTGTAGTAGTTTGGTTTGGAGCAGGCTTTTGTGTTTCTCCAGATTGTATCATTTAATATATATTTCACTATTTTCAATAAACATCAGACCAAATTTCTGATTCTAACCTGTATTTTACACAAGCTATACTGCTTGTATTTACCCCCTTTTGGTTAAAGACACTTTATTTGAAGCAGTTTTGGTGTTTCTCATCTTGTCTGTCTCATTCAGGAGCATCTGCCTGGGATATACACATCCACAGCCAGAGGTTTAATTAAAGTTAAAACAGGTAGTAAGGAAGACACCCTGAAATTTAGTTTTAATGCTTTGGAATGTGTATTCACCATAGGTATGGTGGAACACTTTAATGTATCTGTGTGATTGATGACAAAAGAAGTGACAGGGACAACACCCCTCCCTCTAATGCCCATACAGCAGCACAACTGTGGAAGCTGAAACAGAGCTGGCTTCTGAATTTCATGCACCCTGCAATTTCCTCTGCTGACAAATGGGTATGAGATAGCAGCAGCAAACCTCCAAACATTAGTCACACTGCTTTCCAACAAGCAACAATTACATGTAATAGGTACTCTGTCATCTTGCTCCAGCTGAATTTTATAAAGAATTCACTAATAAAAACTTGGCTTATGCTTACAAGCACAATATGCTATTTCAGAAAGCACAGGAAACAACTTCAGCTTGACCTGAGTTTAGTAGCATATTGTCAACTATTAAAGTTTGCTGCACATTTATAAATTTATTTGTCAGTTTATTCACCGGTTTTATCTTTGTATCTATTTTCATATTGTTGGGTTGCATTATAATTCAATGCATTTTTAAGACATTCAAGCATGTCCAATACAAAGATCAAAAATATGAACTGTCTTAATTAAGACTGATGTAAGTGCACATATCAAGATATTCAGCTATCCAGCCTCACTAGCCTAACAAGTCTAGCTAAGCCTGCTGCATGGAGAATAGTGATGTACTCCTAGCTGACTCTGGCATTTCACAGAGGTTGTGGTCAAGTTCCTTGAAGCAAACCCCTAGGACTTACTCTAGTTAAAGAACAAAGAAACACTGCTCCTCCATTTCTCAAAGCCCCCAAAAGTGAGAGGTGAAAATACGATTGTGACTTATCTGAAGTTTGAGTGAACTTAATATACTGTTGACTTGGGATCAATACTGGCATAGAAGTAGGATGAACTTGGTTGTAAAGCCTGTGAAGTTGAGACAATGCCACGAGGTGCCTCAAATTCTCACTCTGGAGTCACAACAATCCAGTTTCCATTAGGGACTGGAATATAGGGATACTGAGGGCCTTGTGTTCATATTGTGGCACTTCTAATGTTAATTGAGATAAAAATCACTGATTTGGACTAAGGTGGGTGGGTTATCTTAACATGGAAAAGACGTGTATTAAAATCCACAGGTTTTTCTCACTCACTGATGCAAATAAAACATTTCTGAGGGGAGCTGAAGATGACCTTCATACTCATAGGCCCACTCTAGTTTACCAGCCTATGTACACATGGGTAAATTTGTACCTGGATTTCAGTCTGGGATTGGATGTGAGCTGACTACTACTGAAATACATGCTGTGAATTGTTCTTCCTTCAATGCACATGCCATTTTCCCCATCAGGCCCAGATATACAGTTTGAAGACACTATCGCAGTGGTGGAATATAAAACATCTGAGGAAAAAGCAGAGTTGTCTGGATACAGGAAATCTATTCTTTGCTGCTGTTGAGGTGAACACTGAACTGCATTCAGCCTGGTTTACAGTTTCAAGAGAAACAAAGGAGGAGATAGCCCAAGTGCTAGGAGCTTATTCTGAGGCTTATCAGTGGCAGCTCAAATGAAAATGTTTGTGGAGCAAAAAAACCTAAACTTAAAACCTTGTTTGCCTGCTGATATATCATGTACAAAACTTCTCAGAGCAATTTCATCTGGCTGCCATCTGCCAGGTTCGGTGTAATGTGACAGCGACTGCTCTCCCCGCAGCAACCCGAGGTGCGACTGACCAGAGCAGGAGCCCGGCAACGCTCCTAGAAACCTCTGAGCATTCCCACCGCGCTTCCTGCTGACACCAGAACCTGCGGGAGCTTCAGTCCGCTCCTGAACCGCGGCTATGGCAGCTTTAGTCGCCAAAGGCACGAGTGGGAGGCTCCTATTTGAGACACTGAGCTCAAATCCCTTCCCTGAGGCACGGCGGTGACAGACACCCGAGTATCCCGGCGGGCCGGCAGCGGCGCCTCGCACAGCCGCCGGTCTGACTCCCTCACAGGAGGCGGGAGAGCCTGGAGAACTCAGGTTCAGAGCACACCAAACGAACCAACCCACCGGCACCAGGACATGCCGAGGGACTGGCTGATCCCCTCCCGGGGTACATCCACCGGGAACGGCGCTACTCCAAACCTTCCTTGTTCCCAAACGCCTTTCCCAGGAAGAGCCCGCGGGGCTGCGAGGATCTCGTCAGCCGCTCCCAGAGCGGACAAGCCCAAAACCTGAAGCGTTAACGAAAGCCCCAGCATGCGCCGAGGTCCAAACCTTCCTTATTCCCAAGCAAACGCCTTTCTCAGGAGCGCCGCCTCTCCCCTGCTCCGGTCCCCGCTGCGCTCCCCTCACGCCGTCCCCGCTGCCACCCCCGTGCACCCTGCGCACTCGGCCGAGCCACCACCCCCAATCCCCTGAGAGCCCGCCCCCTCTCCCCGCCTCGCGATTGGCCGCTATCGCTGTCTGTCCGTCATCTCCCCAGCCCATTGGGCGAGGCCGCGGCGCTGCCCCGCCCCCGGCGCTATCGGTTGGGGCGAGCCGAGAGTAAATAGACGCCGGAGCCCAAGATGGCGGAGCCGCCCAGTCCCGGTCGTGGCGCGGCGCCTCCCGAGCAGGAGCTGCTCGGCGCCAGGACGGCCCCGGACGCGAAAGGCTCCCGCGGATCCCAGCCAGCCGCCAAGAAGGTGAAGGGAGCCGAGGAGCGGAGCCTGAAGGGCGCTAAGCGCGTCAACGGTGAAGGGGGCGGCGGTGGCGGGAGCGCCAAGCAGTCGCTGCCCGTGGTCGTGCCCAGCTACAGCGGCCCCGGGCCGTGGGGCTTCGCCACGCTGCCCTCGGGCCCCTCGGCTGGCGCGGGGGGCTTTGCGTTCTCTTCCCCGCTGTCCCGGAAGCTGCTGCCGCCGGCGGTGCTGCTGCCGCCGTCCGCCTCCCCCTCCTCGTCCCAGCCGCAGCACCAGCACCGCCACCACCGGCACCGCCTGGCGCTGGCGGCCGAGGCGGGAGGCGGCGGCAGCGCCAAGCCCAAGAGACCCAAGGAAAAGCGGGACAAGGAGAGGAGGAAGCACGGGGCGCTGCCCGTGGTGGCGGCGGCGGGAGATGGCGGCGGGGCCCTGAAGCGGGAGGAGAACGGGGAGGTGAAGCTGCTCTTCCCGAAAGGTGAGCGGCGGGGCAGCGCCGGCAGCGGGGGGCGGGCAGGGAAGGCTGTGAGGGGCAGGAGGCGGGCAGGGAGAGCTGTGAGGGGCAGCGAGCGCAGGGGGCTCGGGGGGCAGGGGGAGCTGTGAGGGGCAGCGAGCGCAGGGGGCTCGGGGGGCAGGGGGAGCTGTGAGGGGCAGCGAGCGCAGGGGGGCTCGGGGGGCAGGGGGAGCTGTGAGGGGCAGCGGGCGCAGGGGGCTCGGGGGGCAGGGGGAGCTGTGAGGGGCAGCGGGCGCAGGGGGCTCGGGGGGCAGCGGGCGCAGGGGGCTCGGGGGGCAGGGGGAGCTGTGAGGGGCAGCGGGCGCAGGGGGCTCGGGGGGCAGGGGGAGCTGTGAGGGGCAGCGAGCGCAGGGGGCTCGGGGGGCAGCGGGCGCAGGGGGCTCGGGGGGCAGGGGGAGCTGTGAGGGGCAGCGGGCGCAGGGGGCTCGGGGGGCAGGGGGAGCTGTGAGGGGCAGCGGGCGCAGGGGGCTCGGGGGGCAGGGGGAGCTGTGAGGGGCAGCGGGCGCAGGGGGCTCGGGGGGCAGCGGGGGCTGCGCGCAGCGCTGCGCTGGGTCACACACATCGCTGGCGTTGTGTAAGTTCGTGGGGAAGGCAGCGGCGGCTCAGTCCGCCGTCAATCCTGTCAAAAAAGGGGGTGTGGAATTAGCGATGGCGTCAGCCAGAAGCTGCCAGAGGCCTTAGGTTTTCTTACCTATTAGGGAAATGAGGATGCGGAGTAATTTATTAGAAATGTGCGAACAAAACTGAATCGGGGAAAAAACGGAGAACGTGTTGCAAAAAATCAACATAAATTGTAAATCATCTCCTTTCTTAGGCTATTGATTTTAATAGGCTAAGTCATGGAGTACTAGAGGGCATGCAGTTAAAATTTAGATACTTAGACTTTTGAAATCTCCTGTAGTTACTGCTTCAGGTTTTCTTTATTTCTAGAAGATCACAAGGAATGCTCGAGGTCCTTAGGATAAGGGGAGGAGTGCTGGGTTAGTTCATTAGTGGGGCTGGACAAAAATGGCCATATGGGGTAGGACAAGATGTCAGGCAAGAGTCTTGCATGGATTCCAGCTGTGATCAACAGTAAATCTTGGGAACTAAAACACAATACATGAATATAGGATGACAGTACAAAAATGCATGCTTTTCTTTCTGGTGTCCTTTCCCAGTCTCCAGTGACCTTAAACCAGATGTTGATGCTTTTGTATTTACATTGAAATATGAGGAACTTGAAACGTGCACTCCATTACCTAATTTAATCAAGTTTCCTTTCTTTTCAAGGAAAGATAAACTACAGCTGTTGTGTAAATTTAGGTTAGTTTGATTGTGGCCTATACCTGCAATTACAGGATCAGCCAAGCTTGTAGAGAAATATCAATACACATTTTTGTCTATTGATTATGTTGTCTGGGGTGCCTTACTTCATTTTCCACTAATTTCTATGAGTATCTTAGTCTATAATTCACTTACTAAGTCTGATTCACTTACCATTGAGGGGATTTTTCTATTTATTCGGATCTTGATTGGTAGTTTTAAACCACCAACAAGTGGGTTTTAAATATATGATTTCAGTGATTTCAAGTGCTGCATATTAGGGCTTTTTTCCCCCTTTTGTTCCTGTCCAAAAGGTGACTTGGAAAAAGCCTTTAGAAATTATGCTCTGTATCCATTTGATATTGCAAAATCATTTTGTTTTCAGGGATAGCTGCTAAAAAACTCACCCAGTATCCTTCTTGCAAAGCTATGTAATTATTAACTGTATTTTCTCAGGTTGCTGTTGTGTCCTACCAGTGTTAGAGTCATGTTAGTAAATCTTGGAATCATCTTACAACAGCAAGATTAAATAGTCTTTCACATTGGTAAAAGAAATCGACACTGAATAATTGTTGTCATTTCCCTTTAGACAGGAGATTCTGCACCTCATATCTGGAAAATATACTTTTCTCAGAACTTATATACTCACAGGCACAAATTCTTTAATTTTTTTAGTTGCTCAGTGCTCAGAACAGATATTTTTACCTTGCGGTTATTCACTGAAAACTTACCTACAAGCAACAAATTTTCCAAGGCAAATGATCCCTGTTTGGCATCTGAGTCTACAGATTTCTGTTTAGAAGAAGTAGTTTCTAAAGCTAAAATTTTGTGGCATAATTTCCTATATGAAAGAAGAACTTTAATTAAACTGTGTATTTTTGCAGAGAAGGCTGTGAGAAAGTGAAGGATGCACCGAGTCTTCTGCTGAGAGCTGCCAGCCTTTCAAAAGTGGTTCAGTATTTGACAGTAGATTAAAGAACTGGTTTGTGCTGTTAATCCTGTGAATAATTTACTTTGCAGAGAGGAAAGGGAAAAATGCAGTTATGATGCAGGGAGAAAAGAATGGCTGGGGGGCATGCACATAGACTCTTAAGTACAGAAGAAAGTTAAGAATGACAGTGAGGTGGGTGGGTGGAATAGTCAGGACTTGTGCACTGGAAGTGCTGAAGCTACAGACTGGAAAAGGATACCAGAGGGACTGTGGTTGCAGTATATAATGAGTGAATGTGAAATGGATTTGAAATACTGACAGGAAAGGAAAATAGCAGGCAAAAGCAGAATGGAGGTGATTCTGGTCTTGTTTGGGGGCAAAATGTATTTAAGTTCTGTAGAAAAAGCCAGGAAGGTTAGAGAAAGGTAGAATAGAAGGAGAATGAAAGTTTTAGGCAACCTACAGATATGACATGGGTAAATTTAGACAATTTGGGGTAGTTATGAAAAACTGAAAGGCTTGCACATACAGAATATATGAGGGGCGGGGAAGTAGGAATAAAATATTCTCCTTTAGGTGTAATGAGGTGAGTTTGTAGAAGCTGTCATCAGTGCATTCTAAAAATCAACCTCATGCAGACAAGTGCAGCCTCTTGTTCCAGGAGTCTACAGTCAGACAATCTTTTTGCTTTTGGTGCAGTGGAAAAGGAGCAGCAGTGTGGAATTGATGGTATTGATCGTTCTTCTCTCCTAGCATTCAGAACTGATAAACGTGCTGGTGTTGCACCTGCACATGCTGGAAAATGATGCTGGTAGAGAGGCTAGAGGTGTAGAGGCAGAAATACTAAGAGATAGAGGGGTGGAATGTGTGAGTTCCTTGGTTGTTTTGAGGCTCTTAAAATGGAAAAAGTCCATCCTCCTGTTTGCAGCCCCAAAAAAAAAAAAAAAAAAGAGATGCATAGGATGGAGTGGAATTCCCAGTCGTTCTTGTACCTATGAATGGAGTTGTGTTTCTGATCAGTGAGCTGTGTGCTCTGCTGCACAGAGCTCTTAGGGTGTGAGGGGAAAAAGCTTTGTGAGAGAGACTGAGGGCCTGCACAGATCTCAGTATAGAGAAAATGAGGAGCAATGCTAGGGGAATCAGCAGAAGTATGGCAAAATTTGTTTAACAATATTTTTAGGACTGTGATATAGACAAGATAATACAGGGAGTTAGGATGTGCAGTGCTGTGTGAATGAATGTGACATCTGGCCTTGAGAGTTGTAGCAATTGCATTTTCCTGATTTTAGTTTAATTACTGTAATGGTGATGGGTATTGACACTGAGGAGGAAACTGATGTTTTTCACCTTGCATTCAGAAAAGCTGATGATAGGATGTGTATCCTTCACTTGCAATAGTAATTATGAGGTAAGGAAGCCTAGTTCTACACCCTTATTTTCCTAAGTGATAGGAAGATATTAAGCTTGGTAGTAGCCAGGACGTATGATGTGTTTAAAGCATTTAAAAAATTTTTATATTTTCTTTGTGTCTTTGTTTAAAGACTTCTCTGGTCTTTTAATTAATTGCAAAGAGCTTTTAAGTTGCCGAGTCATAGCCAGGCCTTACAGCTTGTGATTCTGTTAAATGAATGGAGTTCAGTGACCCCTTCAGAGATGATCTACCATGCAGAGAACCTGAAAGAGCCCTTTGCCGGATGCATGGTTTATTCTGCAGATAACGAGCTTTAGGCTGTTTAAAATAAGCTTAAATTTCACTTGTTGAGTGCATTCTGATTGTGGAACTAAAGTTGTGCAATGTTTTTGTTTTTACAACACGGTGTCAGTCTGACAGAAGTGATTGCTGTTCATGCTATGACTCTGCTGATTCAGTTAGTCATTTAACTGATACTCTGCTCTAGCAGTTCATAGCTGAAATTGCTTTCATAACAGTGCAAAACTCAGCTCAGCTCCCCACTTCATTAGACAGCACCTGTCCAAATCTTTGGTTTTGGTACCAGTACTTCCTGTAAGGTGTAAGTTGCATGATGCATCTTTTCTGCTTTTCTTGCTGTTTTTGTGTCCAATTTCTCTTTCCCTTCTCTTTTTTTTTTTTTTTTTTTTTTTTTTCTTCAGTGATCCATTTGCTGATAAGATTACCTCAGTGTGCAGGCAGTTGCAAAATGAGATTGACATCTTTTGACTTGCAGATGGGGATTTCCCATATGAGCAGGAAAGCTGAATATGGTGCTGTAGCTCGTTTTTAATATCAGTCTATTATTTTTAACTCTCCCTCCTTTGTCTCTCCCTGCCTTCTCCCCCCCCCCCCTTCTTTCTCCTGCTGTCTTTGAAGAATAGGTAGGATTAGATTTCAGATGAGCATTTAACAATGATTCTTTTGGCAATTGTTACCTTGTATTGAGTGACCCCTCTTGGATTTTAGCTTTCAAGAAGTTAAACTTTTCAGTCTTAATAATTTTAGTCTGCATTCAGTGGGATGCTCATTTTGTTGTCTCTTTTACCAAAGTAGGTTGAAGAAAGTTTTGTATCTCCTTTTTCCCTTCTTTAGAACTGGGACCATGCATGCTTATTAGGTTCTTTTGCTAAACATTTCCTCCTTCCATTAACTTCTATTTCCCGTTTTTCTTTTTCCTTGTACTATGTGGCTTGACTCACTTTCCCCTCCTCTCTGTTGAATTTTTTAAATATAGCAGTCATTTTCATGCTTATGAGGCTTCTTGACCACTTTTGTCTGAAGTCTTCAATTTATTTCTATGTAGATGCACTGCTGAAAGCAGCAATGTCTAGAAAAAGTTTAGGGTTTCAAGTATAGTATTCAGGAGGAAGAGTGACTTCTCAAATTCCTGTTGCTGTTTGAATTTTAAATGCAGTTCAGTTTTCAGAGCTTGTAGTGGCATTAATGTAAGTATACAATATTGGGATAGATTTGAATCAGTGCATCTTTTTTCTTGAGGGACCCTGGCCTCTTTTTGATATCCTGAAACTTTCTAGGCAGAGCAAAATCTTTCTAAGTTTGAGAATCATGCCCTTCTTCTACCCTGGAATCTAGCTTTGTGTGTAGGTTATGCAGCAGAAACTTACTCTGATTTTAGAATATCAATTAATTTTTCTTAGTTGTCACAAGATCAGGAGGCTGAAGCATTTAATCTGAAACCTCTTGCAGAGGTCTTGTTTGCAGCTGTCACATTCTCTTTTACTGATTTCTGATGCAATTCTCTAGTGCTTGAGCTTAAACTTGGCTCATTCAGTTCTGCATGTAGAAGGTCTCCCTAGAAGTGCAAAGCTTAAAGGAACTGGAAACTGTAGAGATCATACTTCCATTTTTTGGAAGTGTTTTAATTCTGAAAGGGATCTGTCCTCCTTTCAATTCGTTAAAGATCTTGGGGAAATGTTCTTGCCTGATAAGGGGATTTCTTTAGTCATGTCTTGGATTTTAAACTTAAATTACTGAATGAGTTGTCAGCTAGATATTCCTGCTTGCTGGGATGTGAAACCTCTCCCTTTTTCGATGATTTTTTTGTGTCTTGGAAATGCTCTATGGGTTTTTCCATGTTCATTGAGTTGGGGAACTTGCTCTGCAGTGTACATTGTAGGATTTAATAAGTGCAGGTGTCAAAGCTGTTAACATGGTAATGTTAAATGTACTTCATGTACCTGCATAACCAGTTAAACATGGCTTCTTGAGGTTTTATTTTTATGGGTGTTTGTTCAAAGTGGGGGGGGTGTGCTGGTGGAAGGGATGGTAACTGATGTTCTTGTACACCCCTCCTTATTCCCCCTTCCTTTCAGTCACACTGCTGGTGCTGTTATCTATATTGATGATGTCCCTTAGCAGTAGTCTGTAAATATTTTGCTTCATGTGCAGTGACAGCCCTTAAATCAAACTGAGGAGAGAGAGGCAGAATACTTTGAACATA
Source organism: Erithacus rubecula (assembly GCF_903797595.1). Classification (NCBI taxonomy): domain Eukaryota; kingdom Metazoa; phylum Chordata; class Aves; order Passeriformes; family Muscicapidae; genus Erithacus; species Erithacus rubecula. The sequence goes on from NC_136686.1 coordinate 57,590,362, forward strand.
ATCTATGACTGACTACTAATGTGAATTACCATCTGGAAAATGATGCAAAGCAGCTGCAGCTTTTGGCATCTGACAGGGTTGTACAGCTCTCCTCTTTCAGTGCTGAAATGGACTTGCTTGTTTGAGCTCCCGCGTGGTCTTCAAGGTGCAAATTTCAGCCACCACGTTGCACATAGTCCATTCACTAAAGAGCACTTCCCACTCATTCTGTATGCTCTTGGTTTATCTTTTTGTCTGTAGAAAGCTTGCATAGAGGCAAAAATCTGATTAGATGTCTGAAATCAGTATGGTCTGATCTGTGAATTTGTGTTCTTGTGTTTACTGCTTAAGAAGTCGTTCATTATGAGAAGGTATCTCCTGAGTTGGGAAACTAAGAACTTTTACTGTAGTCTTTAGTTGTAAATGTCTATTTAATGTATAAATACAGTGTGTATCCATTTATTTATTTACTTTAACCTAACATCCAGAAAAAATAGCTTTGGAATTTGAGGAGGAAGTGTGCATAAGATTCTTAATTAGTTCAGTTCATTGTGTAGAATTGTTGTCAAATGAAAATATTTTTCAGATGGCCTTGACAAAAGTGAGATGGCACACACCATAATGAAATTCTTCCTCTGGTATTTCTATATGTAGCACTGCTTTTATTTTAATGAATTGCTGCTGCAGCATTTCTTTTGTGTGTAGGTGTACTGTTTCTGTGACGTACAAAGCAGAGTATATGGACTTCATGGTGACACTCTACTGTGAACTTAATGAGACATGTAATTCCTTGGATGTTGCATTTTCTCTAAACAGGGATACTTATTTGTAGAAAGCTCTGTATTTTAAAAAGTATGCACTGGTTTATTTAGTAGACTTGGATTGGGTTTGCATGGCAAAGCTTTAGTAACAGGGGAGATACAGGGGTGGCTTCTGTGAGAAGCTGCCAGTGACAGTGGTAGCATTTCTGGGATTATATATTTTAAGAGGGGGAAGTAGTTACTGCAAAGGACTAATTGCAGCTGGAGAGATGAATGAGAATATCTGAGAGAAGCAGCTGTGCAGGCACCCAGGTCAGTGCAGCAGGAGGAGCAGGAGGTGCTCCAGGTGCTGGAGCAGATTCCCCTGCAGCCCATGGTGAGGCAGCTGTGCCCCTGCAGCCAGGGAGATCCATGGGCAGCAGAGATTGCAGATTCCCCTGCAACCCCTGGAGGAATCCACCCTGGAGCAGGTGGATGTCCAAGGGAGGCTGTGACCCCATGGGAAGCCCATGCTGGAGCAGCTTTGCTGGCTGGACCTGTGACCCCATGTGGCACCACGATGGAGCAGGCTGTGCCTGAGGGGCTGCACCACATGGAAAAGGACCACACTGCAGCAGTTTGTGAAGAGCTGCAGCCCATTGGCAGGACTCACGTTGGAGAAGTCTCTCAAGTCCTGCCTCCTGTGGGAGGAACTTCACTCTGGAGGAGGGGAAGAGCGAGAGGAGTCCCTCCCCTCTTGAGGAGGGAGGAGTGACAGAGGTGACATATGATGAACTGGCAACAATCCCCATCCCCCTGTGTCACTCAGGAGAAGGAAGTAGAGAAAATTGGGAGTGAAGTTAAGCCTGGGAAGAAGAGAGGATGTTTTTAGCACTTAGCTTTTGTTTCTCATTGCCTTACTCTACTTTTAATTGGTAATGAATTAATTTTTTTTCCCAAGCTGAGTCTGCTTTGCCCATGACAGTAACTGATGCTGCATACAATCTCTCTTTGTCCTTACCTCAACCCACGAGCCTTTTGTTGTATTTTCTCTCCCCTGTCCATATGAGGAGGGGAGTCCTGAAGTGGCTTTGGTGGGCATCTAATGTCCAGCCAGGGTCAACTTTCTACAAGAGTAAGAAAAGCCCTCAGTCAGTAGAGCTTCAAAACAAAGGACTGAACCTAGCTGTTAATGAGCTTCCATAGCTGATTCCTACTGTACTTGGATTTTTATATTTTTTAAACCATCTAGGGAGTATTTGCAAACTCTGTTCAGTTTGTGGCCAGTTATTTCCTGAGCATTGTATTTCTTTGTCAAAATCATATAAAGTAAAAGTGTGTGTTTTAATAAGTGAGATGACCTTAATGAAAAGATTGCTTTTCTGTTTTTGTCATGTGATACAAAATATTTCAAATGGTTGGCTTTTATTTTTAGTATCAATGGAGGTTTGTAAAGGTCTAGGAAGGCTGTGTATTTGGGCTGGGTTATTTCTGTGGAGGTTCATTTCATCCTCAGCAGCTCAAGAAGCTTTTTTTATTTTTCTTTTTATTCGTTAGGAGTAGACTTGGTGGAAGCTAACTGCAGGATATTCTGTGGATGTGGAAAGCTTATCATAAACATCTTTCTACCTTTTGCTGTTTTGTGATCCTGTTGTTTCTTAAATGAGATGGAGACAGTACTAGTTTCTACTAGTAAACTTCAAAAGAACTGCACAAGAGCATTCCAGGTTTTTATAACTTCAACAGAACAAAATTTTCTTGTTTCCCCTCGCCAGTGTCACTCATTGCTTGTTTATTCTATGGTATGTAGGTTGTAAATTGCTTAATGTTGGGGGTATTGGTTTTAGAGCAGGAATTTTGTGAAGAATGTTCATGTTTCTGGATGTCCCTGAGGAGAATAGTCTGCAGAATCTTGTTTGAGAGTTGTTTGAATTCTGAAAGCCAGACTAGAAAACACTTACTCGTACTCATAAACTGAAGACGTTCACCAACTGAGAATTAAGTTCAAGTGTTAATCCATGGAATAACTGTCATTTTGACACAGGTGTTTTTTGGGTTTTTTTAATGTGCTAAGATGTTTTTTTAAAATTTCAGTGTTTATTTATGCTTTTTTAAAAAGTGAACTTTTGCTATTGTTAAGCTATTCTGTGAGCTTTGAGGGAGGAAACCAGAAAATCTGTACATTCAAATTGAGCTTCTCAACTGTTTTTTACTTGCCTCAGACTATACACTGGTTTTGTTACAATTTGTGATTTCTAGAAGAGGAAGTTTACTCCAAACTTCCCTCAGCTGCATTTACATAGTATTTGCAATCACTTAAGGTATGATTTACTTGTGGCTATTGCTGGGGGATGTTACAGAACACATTGATTGTTTATTTTGTTGGGAAGGTTTCACCATTGACTCTAATTGCTTTGTAGATGTGGAAATAAGAGGCTCTTTAAAAGGTTCTCTTTCTTTATGCATTGCTTCTGACAAAACTGGAAGATTCATTGGCCTGTGATGCTTTTCATGAGCTGGCAGTAAAGGATTCTTTCAGTCTTTTGTCCTTTTTCAGCAAGACTCAACATTTGTATATGCTCTTCAATCTTGCTTTGATTTGTAAGTGATAGCAGAAGTCAAGTGTGCCTCTTAACCATACAAAAATGTTGAGATAAAATCTAGGTCTTCCCATGATAATTGTAATTCTGGCTGAGTTGATCATTGAGCCAAGGTTATAAATCAAGCCTAGTATTACTGCTTACCAGCTGAGTAGTGTTACATTAACTCCTGTTGGTACAATTTACCCAATTTCATACTCAAGTTGCAGGGGATTTGCAAGTTAGAGATTCCTTTTTGGGGAGAAACAGGTTGGGGAGGAAGATTTGTCTGTTTAACCTATTCCTAGAAAGGTTTGTGTTGCTTAGGAAAACTTGTTTGGTTTCCATGGTCTCCTAAACACATAAATCTGCTTTGTCATCCCCTCCCTTCCCACAGAGGTGTTAGGAGGAGGTGGTTCTTGGATGTGACTATTTCAGTCACTTAGAACTAAGACATCCTCTGAGTGCAGCTACCTTATTGTATTTGTGCCAGTTCTGTCCCAACTGCTTATCATGATCTGTGGAGAGGCAACAGACATATCTCAATTGCCATCTATTTTGGTTTTTATTTGACTTAAGATTCTCTGTAAAATGCATTCTTTGTTTCACCCTAAGAATTGTGAGGGTTTAAGTTTTGCATGCTTATTAGAACACTCCTCAGAGGAAAGATATGAAGGCTGTGGAATCACTGTTAGAGCATTCATTTATGTGGATTACTGTCAGCTCTTTGCAGCTTAATCAACGTGCCTCCTGAGTAGTTTGGTTAGGGGTCACTCTACATTGCCTTCTACAACTGAGGGCTTTCTTTGGTTTGGTTCTGAAATATTTTTGATTTTTTAGTAGTGAACATATTCGCTGCTTCTATTTTATTTGAATGCTTAAGGAAGAGTAATTGGATTTCTTTGCTTTCACTTGGTGTTTATAATGCAAGTACCATGAATAAAACATCAGGGCTGTCTCTCAGCTATATTACTGAGGCATAACATTATGTAGAAGCTTGAAATCAGATTTCCTCTTTCCTTGTGGAGGTTAAAAAGCCCAGTGAACTCTCTGAGCAGGTACTGGCTTCAGGCCAGGAAATAAGGCATGAAGTGCTGGCTGCAGTGCATATAAGCCTAGTAAAATCTGACTTCTTTAATGCTTGGCCTCATAAGTGAATCTCAACTTGGCTTTGCAAAGATGACTGCTTGAAATTATGAATTTCTCTAGGTCTAATATTTTACATGCAGAAAGCATGCCTAAAGGCTCAGCTTTTCTATGTCAGGGATTTAAATACCTGGAGTGACTTGACAAGAAAGTAAATGAATAATGAGACTGCTCAGGTAAGCTGTTGCTGATGGTAGGTAAGCAGGGGAAGCACCAGTGAATTAAATCTGTGAATACAGCACATCTCATGTTTCTTATTAATTATATCTGACTGCTATTAGTACATTAGCCTGTGACTGCAATGTAAAAAATTTTTCAGTTGACAAATAAGCTGTCTTTCCCAGGTATTTGCAAAATACTTTAAGTTCAGGGTATGTATGGATAGTTGAGTTTTCAGTGTAGATGTGCACCCAAGAAAATGCAAACTGTACTCTTTTTTTTCCCCCCAGTTCTTATGTAATATATGCAGTTCCAATGTCAACAAATGATCTGACTGCAGATGCAGAATAAGAGCAGAAGTTATAGCAGTAAGCAAAAATTACTATACAGTTAACTTGCTGGGCTGTTGCATACAGCCACAACACCACAAGCAAAACTTTTCTGAGTTAAAGAAGCTTATGTTGGATTGCGCAACAGATAAATATTAGCTTTTCATATTGTAAGTACTGGGATTTCCTTGTAACTCCTCCTCTATATCCTCTTAATAGAGCTTGCATAAGAGTAATATGAAACATGTATGTGACAATTAGTTTTCTGTTCTTGCTTAATTGTGAAATATTTGCGTTTCAGGTCAAATCAAAGACAAAGTTAAAGAAAGGGAAAAGAAGCAAAAGGAAAAGAAGAAGCACAAAATAATGAATGAAATCAAGAAAGAAAATGGAGAGATCAAATTACTGCAGAAAGGTGGGTTAAAACTACATAGTGGTTTTTCATTCTAGTACTAGATGTATTTGTGATTGGATACTGTGTTTTAATACTATGTTTTTTATTTGACTTAGTCCATTTTTCCTGGTTAGTTGATACAAGAGTTGCAAATGTAAACCTGATATAGGTGTTAATTTTTTTGTCAACTGTGCTAGGTACTGGAGACTAAAAATAAAACTATCATCACAGTGTTGAGTATGTAGTAGTGGTAATAGGAAAGACCAGTACTTCAAGGAACAATAGTAATGATTCTTCAATAATTGCTGACAAGATGGAGGTTGTAATTTTATATATTGTGGAGAAGGGTGATGAATGCATGTTATATTTTCTCTCTTAACATTAGTTGTACAAGACTGAGTAATTAATTGTCAAATACTAAGCAGTTGTATGCAGAATGCAGTCTTAATTTTGGCTGATTTCTTCAGCTTTCTTTTCTGTAATGAAAGGTAGTTAAGGTTACATTCTCATGTGGCTTGTGCACCCCCTGAATCTTAGAACTGTACAGTAGTTGAGGTTGGAAGGGATCTATTCCAACTGACTCCTTATCTCCAAGGTGGAGGCAACAGTCCCTCTGGACAGCTACATTCAGATTATATATACAGAAGATCTTTTTTCTAATTATCATGATAAGAGACTGAAGCAGGTTCCCAGAGAGGTGATGAATATCCCATCCCTGGCAGCATTCAAGGTCTGGTCAAGGATTGGACTCTGAGCAACCAGATCTAATTGTGAAGATGTTCCTGCTTATTGCAGTGGGTCAGACTAGATGGTCTTTAAAGGTCCATTCCAACACAAACTATGTGTCATTGTCTGGTCTGTGAAGAAAGGCAGAGACTGCTGGGACTGATAGGCCTGGAGAAGAGGAGACTCAAGGGATATCTCATCAGTGTGTCTAAAAATCTGATGAAAGGGAATGAAGGTCATCAACCTGTGCTTCATGGGTTTATTCCTTCCAGGTTTTGCCCACCCCTCTGACTTCATGAGTCCCCCAAGGTAGCCCATTCCTACAGCCTCTGGAGGTCACTCTCACTGGCAGTGAACTCTGTGGTGCATCAACTTCTTTTTCCAGTTTTGGATCAGGGGCAGCTTGTTGAGGGTGTGCTCTGTCCCATGATGCCATTAATGGAGAGGCTGAACAATACTGACACAAGATATTAAGGTCTGGATTATTCCAGTGATGACTGTTTCCAGCTGGAATTTGTGCTGCTGCTCACAACCTTTTGAGCACAGCAGTTAAGCCAGTATTTGAACCACCTTACTCTTCACTTAGGTCATGCTGTGTCAGATTTTTCTGTGAGGGCGTTGCTTATTTGAGTAGACCAAATGCCTTTTTAATCTGTTATTTTAAGACTCTGCTTTTGAAGTTAGGAACAGATTCCTGGTATGTTTTTGTGTACTGTAGGATTTAATTTACAGACCAGAAAATGAAATCATCAAATCTTAATTTTCAGAATGCTCATATGAGGTCAGAGGCACAGAACCCTGTAATTGCTGCATCACATATTCTACTCTACACACAAGTAACTATATTAACAACAGTGATGGTTTAAAATCTGTTTTGATGAGATCTCAAAATATTGCCTTGAACTTGAGGATTGTGTAAGATGGTGACTTCCTGTGAAAAGGGCAGGTGTGAATAGTCTTTGCTGAGCGTGGAAGGAAATTGGTGGTTGTGGTACTGGGCCACATTTAACTGTCATAACAGCGGATTCTTTAGGCTTGGTTTGAATAGCAGCCCTTTTTCACACTGGGTCCTGTTTCTGTTACCATTCAGCAGATGAGGTGCAATCTGCAAAGACAGCAGTTGTCTCACACCGATCTAATAGATGATACCTAATGGGGCTGTTGAGCCTAAAATTGTGCGTTGTTTTCGGGTTAATGTAAAAGTGCAAATACCCAGGGACTCTGTTAGAACATCTCTGCTGAGAAACAGGATAGCTTGTTTTCACAGCAGAGTGGTACAAGTGCATTAGATGCTTTACCCCTATTTCATTTGACTTTATATCTCAAGTGTATTTTAGATTTTCTTGAAGGTGTTGGCTGTTAAGTGTTTTTTAGGAGCTCTATTTGGTTTGCCAGTATCCTGAAAAATTTGCTCCTATTTCAGGGAAAGAAGGGAGTGAGTCAGGAAAGAGACAGTTATTTAGAGCAGACAGATGATGTCCACAAGGTTGTATTCTGTTCAGAATGGCAGTATGATGTCTTCTGTGAGCCTCCAAAATCTGACTGGATGTATTTGTATATGGTGTGAGGTTTGCATAACGTTTCCTGAGCTGTCCTGCTGATCTAACTTTACATCCTGGGCAAGAGAGAGGAGGGGCAGAAGTGCTTTATGATGCAGCTTCTTGCATATATCAGTGGTCAGTGTCGTGGAGACCTTTTCAAACACTAACTCTTTATCTAAGAGTATCTTCTGCTGTTTTGAGCTCAGGATTTACTGTGTGGGCTTTGGAACAAAGTTTTGGAATAAGTCTGCTTTCCATTTCTTTGGGCTTTTGCTTTTGTGGTTGCTTTTTTATTTTGTGTGTGTGTTTAGAGACCAACAGTACATTGGCTAAAGACCAGCTTATTTCCTTCTTCTAGACTTTAGATCTATAAGTTGTAAAATACTGCTCTGACCATGTGTTTGTGACTGATTTTGGTTGAGGGGGTGGAGGTAACAGCATATGTGACTTCAGACAGACAGAACTGGCTGTCCAAGGTCAAAGGTGATGAGTTACAGAAGAGGTCAGAACTGAGAGACTGATGCCTTTTGAGGGAGAGCTGGTGCATAAGCCTAATTTTGGTGCTCTAGGGTGAATGTGGAAGTTTATTTATACTTGGAGGTTCTAGGTTGTGAGCTATTCATCTGCTTAAACTTGGATTGGTGTTCTGTTGAAAGCAGTGATAAACTTGCCCATGTTGGAGAAGGGTGATTCTTAAAAAGGGCTTTTCTGCTGTGCTTGAGACTGCTAAAGGAAATGAGACTTTCAGAGAGCCTGATGGCTTTTCTTATGAGCTTAGAACTAAAAGGTCTTTTTGTCATCCTTTTGCTCTTAAAAGATATGTTCTTTGTAGATAAGGCTATAGAATTGCCTCTGTTTCTCTCTGCTGTGTGGGAGGAAGAGGTCAGTTCTCAGACAAAAGCTGCTTGGAATGTGCATATTGTTAAAAATTCAGAAACTCTTAAGTGATTTAAACTTACTTTTAAGAAAAATCTGCACTGTAAATAGTTACTGTCTAGAAATGGAGCATTTAATGCAAAATATTTCCACCAATGTGATATGACCAAGTTACTGGAGGTCCTGCAAAAAAGATGATGATTAATAGGCTTATTTGTAAACAGTCCCATTTGTGTTTTACATTTTAGAAAAAAAGTCAGTCTTGTTTTTCTGATTATTTATATCTGAGCAACTGCTAAAATTGCAGTAGGAGAAATTCTTAGTATGTGTTTCTGCAATATTAGATTCAGGAAAGTGAAAATGAATATTTTATTTGCTAGTATTATCATACGTAAATACAAATTGTTTTCTAAAGCTTTTTAAAAATTATTCTTCTGGAAGAAATTGCATTTAATTGCACAGTTTTATGAACCTTTTAAATTTTTATAGATGGGTTTTTTACATGAGTAATTAAAAAATTAGTCTATTGAACATGAGATGCAAGTCTGTGCATCTTTAGGTAAAATGTTCAAGTGTTTGTATGCAATGCACTTTAGATGAGGGAATGTGTAAGACTGAGATAAGACTGCAGGGTACACAATCCACCACACTGATTTGTCTGATACTGAGTTTGCTTCACAGTCCTTATGCACCAAGTTACAAACTTTTGCTTACAAAATATCTGAGTAGAGGATAAAATATGGATGTCAGATGGGATGGAGCAAGTGGCAACTGGAGGAGAGCTGTGCTGGAAAGCTTTCTGGTGGAGCTGGGGATCTGGAGCTTGAAGCAAAGACTTCTGGTACATCAGAATGAAAATATTGTATTTTGGTGACTGGGCTCTCTTAAAGTAAGGAAGTGAGAACTGATTTTAATTACTGGCTGCTGTTAAAAATGTTTATGCCTTCCTGCTACTAGCTGCCATCTAGAAAGCTGTGGGAAACGAAGTGTTTAGTGTTACTAATTTTTGGCTTTTATTTTGAAATGTCTAAAGTCTGTCCCCCTCTAATAATTTTGGCTGTGACCTCAAAGTTGAGAAACAACTGCTCTGGTTGAAACTATTGAATAAAGTATTAAACTTCATGGTCTCTGCTAACTTAAAATTTCAGATCAAATGATCAAGCACAAGGTGTCTGTAATCAGAGATCAGGCTATCTAGCATCAGTTTTAATTGCAAGTATGTTTCATCTTGTAATAACAGATCATTGGCTTATTTGCATAAAATTTGAACAGTTTTGAGTATCAGTCCTTAGTAGTTTGTCCCATGCCACCAACAGTGACAGGAATATTACAGCACCACAAAGAATAAGGTGTGCTGAGTTGCCATGAAAGATCTGCCATTCCTACAAATGTCTGTGAGGATTATTTTTCTATTTATGGTGCATAATGCTTGGTGCCTAGAAGATGGCTGAAAGTTAGCATTAGTTCTGATACTGCTGATTATGTGCATGCATGAACAGAATGAACATAACTTCCATTCTTCCGATTTCTTTCATGATACAGTGCAAATTTTGGAACTCTACCCTTGTGCAGATACTGCTAAGCCAAATAAGAGCAGAAGCTGTTCTTAGGTGTTTTTATAGTCCAGTAAAGTGTGAGCTCAGTGTACATTTTAACAATAGATCAAAGGGGAAAGTTCCTGTAAATACAGATGCTGAAGGTTTTTCCATCCACCCCCTGTCCCTGTTATTTCTCATTCTTGGGATCCTAGGGCAGTGAGCCACATTAAATGTTTTCAATACAACTTGTATTGAAAATTTGTTAACTTCTATCTCATGTTTCCAAACCATGTAGTGAAAAAAGCTTTTTGTTTATAGGTTCAGTACCTATTGTGTCTGAATGGATCTCGGGACACAGAGGCAAAGATGCTATGTAGTTCAAAATGTGTGAAATCAGATTCCAAGAGTCATATGTATGTACACTCCTGTTTTGTATGTGCTGGTGAAGACTCTGAAACACCTGTCTTGAAAGTTTTGGGTTGACAGTGTGTGTCTCAGCAGTAAGAGGTGAATCCAGTTAGCTTGCATCAAGTACTGCACTGCTATTCCCAAATCTGATCTAAAACAAAGTAGTTTGGATATCTCGGTCTTGTATTGGGATCTTTATTTAAACATTTGGATTGTTTGTTTTTATCAAATTCTGTATGTCTGCTCTGGAGCAACTTGATTATTGCCCTGGAGAGATGTGGAAAGCTGCTCTTCTTTTTTGATGTCCATTAGTGAAGTGTCAAAGCAGTGTTACTGATTTTGGAAGAAGCAGCACACTTTAAAGTACTTTGATATATGCAGCAGAGGAGTGACTTAATGAGTGTGTTTCTGCTCCTCTCTACAGCTAATGTTAAAAAAAAAAAAAAAGAAGAAAGTATTTATTGGGCATTGCTGATAGCAGTTCCAGGATTCCAGCAAGCTAACTCCTTTTGCTCTTAAGCATTTGCAGCTTCTGAGCAGCTTTAAACATCTACTGGAGTGTGGATCTTTGAAATTCATCAGAGCAAAAGCCTTAGGCTAGAAATGAGCTTCCTTCTCTGTGTCACATTCTATTCAAGCTTTTCTGAGAAATACTATTTACTTCTAGAAATCAGTTCCTCATTTTATGTTGGTATTCTTCAGGAGAACTGTCTGTACAGCTGAACATAAATATTCCAAAATTGCATGTATGCAGGTGTCAAAGCAGTATGGCGAGCAAGTGCCACCCACATTCGTTGTAAGAGGATAGATGGAGGGAATTGTAGTCTGATCCATATTACAATTAAATGAACTAAAATATTACCTTGAAAAGGTAAACCTTTATGACTTGTAAACTTTTATAACTTATAGACTTAATAAAAGTTTTATAGCTTCTTTGTTAAATTTAAAAGTTCAGGTGTTCAAGTTATAAAATTTTCTATTAAGGTTTGCTAGGAAATTGATCCTGTCTCACAAATGCACTGTTGGGTGAGGTGGTGGGACTTCTTTTAACACCTGAAAATTCAGTTTTGTTCAGTGCTGAGGTGGATGGAGGTGTGGAGGACAGGGTAGCTAAGCAGATCAGGTGGTTTGCTGCACCAAGGAGAGGGGTGGATGCTGATACCCCTTGTGTCCTGTTCCAGTGGTCTGTGTGCTTTAGTTCCTGTCTCACAGTGCTGTGAGCCAGTTCTCTGACGGAGCAGCAGTGAATAGTTTTGTGCTGAGCCATTAAGTTACTGGGCCATTGGTGAGCATCAGTCAGCAGCAGCAGTGGTGCAGAGCTGTGTGCTGGGAGTAGTGACAGAGGAGGGTGGGGGGTTGGATCATCTGGCAGTGAGCTCATACATTGCTCAGCTGCATCATATCCATTTGAAGGCTGAACTAACAGTTAAGAATGTCACATTTTTTCAGTCTTTCCGTATAGAGTTTGATTTTAAAATGTTTTTTTTCTTTGCAGTGTGATGTATGAAGTATCTATAAAAATAATTTTCAGTATGTATGTCATTTGGTGCTACTGGGGAAATTGAGTTTTTGACAGAACTTGTGTTGTGTATGCAGTACCAAAGCTCACGTGAATTTTAAAAAAGCTCAAAACAACTAAGCAGTTTTTGAAGTTGTGTTACCTAATTCCTCCTTGAAGTGGTTTTACAGAGCTAAGTTTTACTCTTGTTGGTGTGCAACTTTCTTCCAAGTCTTTAATTCTAGTGATGTTTTGAAAAAAAAAAAGCCAATTTGGAATCCTTTTTATCTTCTGATGGGTGTTTTAAGGCTTTTCCCCACTTCAGTGGCATCTGTAGCTCAGACCTTGAAGATGGGATTCATGTTTTGCCTCCCTAGGATAGATACTTAACATTTTTCTCTTTCAATTCAGAGGGTCCTGCTGCCTTCCATCATTGATCTTCTGGTCTTTTTTCTTGTACAGCCTTTTGTTTTTTCAGTGTTTGTTTCTGTCTTGGTTTCCAAGTGTTTCAGAATTAAAACTGATCTCAGTTCCATCCTTCTTATATATAGACATCCAAAAAAACTCTGTGGAAGGGAGTTGCACAAAAAAGCAAGGGATTGTGGGCAAATATTTATTTTGTTCCAAATTGAGTGCATCATTTTTGCAACTTGATGTGATTGGAGAAAGTGTGCAATGATGAATTGTAATACTTGATATATATGTAGATGGCATAACCCTTTTATCTTGTGTTCATAAGTAAAAGCAGTCTATATTAAAATCAATGTATTTAAAGCTGAGCATGAAATTTCTTTTATATACCTGAAAAAGAATTATTTTTATCCTCTGGTTAAAAACTTTTATCTCTTCTGGAGGTTTTGTAGAGATGGTGTGAAAACAGAGGGAATGATAAATGTTCTTCACTTAATTTTAGTGTAAATCCTTCTAAGCTTTTAAGTGCTTCCATAGATGTATACCAAATTAAATAAAAAGTACTTCTACAACTGGTTTTGGAGACAAACCTTTTTGGATATGTTCACGTGAACTTTGCATAAATTGAGACTGATTTACATTCCTTATGTGTTGTTTCTGTCTTAAAGACACCATGGCTGTCATGACCATGGCTGTGCTCTTTTGAGAGCTGCTCACTGATGATCAGAAGAAATGAACTGTTTCAGTTGGAAGAGGCCTGCAGTGGTCATCCAGTTCAACTGCCTGACCACTTTAGGGCTGACCAAGAGTTAAATCATGTTGTTAAGGGCATTGCCCAATTGCCTCTTGAACACTGCCTCGAGGCATTGATCACCTCTCTGAGGAAGCCCGTTTGGTTGCTTAATTGTGGGAAGTTTTTGTTTGTTTGGTTAGTTTTTTAAAATTTTATTCCATAGCAGCATGACATTAAGTGATGGATTAAAGAAACATATTACAGGAGCAGTTGAATGAAATTGATTGTTAGTAAAACTCAGAAGATCGAATCAGAAGGAATGGGACAGATTGCAAGATCCTTCTTGTAGTTTGAATGGCAGTCAGTAGCTTCTGTTGTTTTGTACAGATACAGATTCTATTATATAAGTACTTTACATCTCAGCTAGTAATGATGAAATGTAATTTAATAGCTGGATGTTCAGTGAGAGCATGCTGCTGATCTTCAGTTGTCTTAGGATTTTCTTTGGTGTTTGCAAACATGCTCAGGTAGGAGAGAGAAATTTCGCTCTTACCACAGCAAATAGCTTCTTGCTTTGATGCTTATTACCATTTATATTACTCTGATTGAACCCCAGTAAATAAAAATTTCCATCCTTTCCCTGCCATGCATGATGTCCCAGATCTGAGTGAGTAATTTCAACAAAAATCTGAGTTCCATTTGAAAACAAGTGAAGTAGGTTGGCAGGTAACTCCTGCTTCCCCCTGAATCACCTTGCTCCAGCATTTGATGCTGTAATTGCATAATTTGTATATTCAAATTAATATGATATCTGGAGAATGCTTGGCTTCTTTGTGATATCCATCAGTATAGCCAAAATATTTCATATTTAGAGTGAAACCATTTTAAAATGCTAAGTTAAAGCATTTTTAAGAGTTTGCAGTACCTGTGTACTCATGGATGCTTTAGATTATGTATTTTTGTATTCAGGAGGAGGTCTGAGTCTGTATTGTGAGATTAGTATTGAGATTTCAAAGCCTGCAGTAGGTACCTTCCCACTGTCATAAACCATTGCTTTGTTTTTATTTCCCGCTGCCTGGTGCTGGTGCCATAGTGACACCATTGCCATCCCCCAGAATGTAGCAGCAGGTAATTTTTTGACCCTGCCATCCTGAATGAACTATTTTCAGGATTCCTTTAAGGTTGAGGTACTTTGTTGTTATCTGTGGCTGCTCCTCCTGGTCTTCTCATGCCCACTAGACTTAAAGACTCTGGTGACAGAAAGAGGATATTAACAAAGAAGTGGTGAATGTTGCCTCTACCAGATGAAGCAGTCCTGTTGCAGAGGTTTGATGCTGGATTTACATTAAATTTAGCCTAAGAAAGGACAGACTTCCATGAAGATACTCTGCCTTTTGGCAGTTGAACTTAGCTAAAAGTGAAATTGTGTTCAGAGAGTGTGCTGAGTTAAATCTGATTCTCAGTGAAGGGGAGCTTTTGTAGTTATTAACTGTGTGGATTAGGTTAAGAAATCCTGGAATCTGTTTCCTTGTTTGGGCTAAGTAAGAAATGTGACCTCAGGGCACTTCTCCTTCCCCTCTCTGTGAGAAAATAGAAGCCAGAGAGAACTAAATCTGCCTCCACTTGAGGAAACCTAGAAGTATTTAGCTGCTGTCACAAACCTCAGGAGACTCAGACCCAAGTGTCTTAATTGCTTGTTCTCTGTTACCTCCACTAGATTATCTGCATCTTCCATGTCCAACCTCTTAATCAATCAGCATATGTTATTCCATGCATCAACAGTTGAGATCTCACTTTGGTGTATTTTTTAAAGGACTCTTGTAAGTTTCTTCGGTGGAGGAGCCAAGCTGAAAATAGTTTGCTGCAGCATAGTAGTAGAGACTCACTAACTTAACTCTTGCAGAATTTGTATTACTTAGTCTTGCAATGAAATACAAAGTTTTTAAACTTCAACACTTATGTGTTTGAACATGCTGGTCTTGATTTGGTGGTGTGAATATAATTTTGTGCTGAAACATACCCACTAACTTCATTTTACTATGTGCTAAATCATTTTGACTGCTTGATCTTAGGGCAGTGAGTGCTAGAAGTTTTTTTTGGCTACCACTTCTATTACTTGCAAAAAAACCCTACCACTTGCTTGTTTAAAACAAGTGAGAACATTTACCTTGGGAATCACTTGAATGTGTTATCCCCAAATGAGTAATTTCTGCATTTTTGGACATTTAGCACAGTTTGTTTACACTTCAGCTTGTATATTATGTGAACTTGAAGCTAGTTTCTATTTTGTGAGCATTTTCTTTAATATGTCTTTTGTTTTGATTTTATTTATGTTATAATATGTATGGGATCAGTTTTTAGATGTTCCCACATGTACCTCTTCAATATAGTTTTATCTAGTTGTGAAAGAATGACCATGTGAAGAAGCCCATCAGACAATGTCAGTTCTGGCAGTGGCATCTCGTGGGCAGCTTGCTGCTGTGGGTTCTTATCCATGGATGGTTTGTGAGCTGCTTGTTTGGCAGTGTTGGACAGCTGTGCAGTGATGGCTCTGGACTTTATAGGGCAGTAACTGCTAATGACCAGCTAAAGGGAAAAAAAAAAAATACCTGCAAAGTTTTTCATCTTGAAAGCAGCCTTGGGAAACTTAGGTTATTGCCATGCCTTTCCCTTGTTGTTTCAGCTTATTTATCAGTTGCAGTGTAACCACAGCAATTGTCTCTTACCCTCCTCGGGTTTGGTAACATATGCATTGTGACCCTTGCTTTTGGTCTCTGGTCTTTGTGTAAGGGTTTTGGAGACTTTGAATCCCACTCTTTACATATGTATTTTGTATAAAAACATCTTTAAGAGATTTTTTCTATTTTAAACTTTCAACAGGTGGGAAGGAGAAACCAAAAACCAATGCAGAAGAGCTACAGATTAAAAAAGTTAAGAAGAAAAAGAAAAAGAAACATAAAGAGAATGAGAAGAGGAAGCGTCCAAAAATGTACAGCAAATCCATTCAGACCATCTGCTCAGGACTGGTTTCTGATATTGAGGATCAGGAAGCCAAAGGCATCATAGATGATCATCTTAAGGATTTCAATGGGAAAAATATGGATCCCAAGAAGGACTGTGAGTCCAAGATACCAGAGAACAGTGAGTTTCCATTTGTCTCGTTAAAGGAGCCACGGGTTCAAAATAAACTCAAAAGGTTGGACACATTGGAGTTCAAACAGCTGATTCATATTGAGCACCAGCCTAACGGAGGTGCATCAGTTATCCATGCCTACAGTAATGAACTCTCCCACTTGTCTCCTGTGGAGATGGAGAGATTTGCAGAAGAGTTTGTGGGTCTGGTTTTTAGTGAAAATGAAAACTGTGCAGCTTACTATGTAATGGGTATTGTTCATGGGGCAGCTACTTATTTACCTGACTTTTTAGACTACTTTTCGTTTAATTTTCCCAATTCACCAGTGAAAATGGAGATTTTGGGAAAGAAAGATATAGAGACAACGACTATGTCAAATTTTCATGCTCAGGTAAGAGGTTATGCATTTTACTTTCTAAAGTCATATAATGGTTTCAAACAACTGTGAATGGGGTTTTTTTGTTTGTTTGGTTTTGGTTTTTTTTTTTTTTTGAGTAGTTCCTATTAGCTCTGCTTTGTGGATGACACAGAACACTAGAAACAAGGGATTTCTTTAATAAGTCGATTCTACATTATTGAAGTTGAGAAGACATAAAATTATTAACTGAGGCATCAAAATGGATTTTTGGTGGGAGGGCAAGTGTTTGCATGCTTGTGTGTGTAGGTTTCTTTGGATTTGTTTTTGTAGCTGAAGGTTTACCAGTAGTTTTGGAGGGTTAAAATGGTCTAGCTGTGGCTTTCTGGATGTCTGAACAATAGTTTTTCTGTATGAACTTTGTCATAAACTGAAATGCATTAATATGTTATACATGAACACCCGCATAGGGCACAGTTAAATTGGCTGCATTTTAGTTTGGATTTTCTGAGTCCATCCTTAAAGAAGAGCTTAATGTGGCTACTGATTTGGTCCTTAGGCCTTTGCATTTCTCCTCACTTGGCTGGATTCTCTGGAAAGCTCTTAGGTTAAATGGTAGAATGACTAGCAGCTTTTGAATATATTTTAATTTAAATTTTTTTTGAGAGAAATGACTGTATACTCTCTTAACAACAGCTGCTGATTAAACATCACCAATGCTGTTTATTAACTTACTCTAGAAAATACAGTTCTCTTGCACAGAAATGATTTATAGCACTGGTTTTCAGGGAAAAAAAGCATCTTTGATTTTTTACCTTGGTGTTATTGCAAAAAGCCCCTGCAGTGAGTATGAAAAAAATTATGCAGAAACTCAATCCTGTTTTTAATATATCAGCTTTATCTCACAATTGCCCTTTCAACTCCCATATTTGTGAACTTAGATATTGTATGGATCAGCTTTAAATTACTTTAGTCTTTGCTTTTGAGGCAATTAGAGTTCAAGTGAGGGTTACACTGTCATCTTTTTCATGAGAAGTATGCCTTTTTTCCCTTTGGCTGCATAAGCATTTGCATAGAATACTTGCTTGTAGTGACAAATTTCAGTGTGTGTTATCCATGAGGATATGCAGAGGTAAAATGTTGCTGCAAGAGAACATTTGCAGTGCTGGCTGAGAAAATATCTATTGCCATGGAATATGAATATTCTGTGAACTACAGTTTCTGTTTTTCTTAAGTATGTAAACTGAATCATCAATAATAAAAAAATCACAGAACATATGATGGACATCTCTCTCTAGAGCTGCTCTATCTTTGGCCATTTTATACAAGAAAAGTTGGACCTGACCTTATAAGTATGTTCCTTAAATGCAGCTGGTTGTCTTGGGTAGCATTAACACAGGCTTAGCTATGTGCTAGTACCTGCCCTAAAGAAATAGTTAAGAAAATACAAAATTTTATTGTTGTGAATTATAATAGAATTGTTATACTAAAAGGATAGTTTAAATTGGTAATTGTAATACAATGGTAACATCAACATCTGTAGTTAAACCAGTCCTGTGTTTGTCGGGGTTAAAATCATAATTCTCCATTTTTGTGTAAGTGGAGGAGGAGCAGAGAGAGGCTGTGATAGATGAAAGAAGCCAAACTGTATTATTACAGCATTCAACTATGGTCTAAACTATGTTTTACTTGGCTGGAGGTTTAGTTCTGGTATATTCTTTTCCTTTGTGATCCCTCTTTTTTTTTTTTTTTTTCCTTAGTTTTCATGGCATTTTATCACTTCTCAGTTTGGTTGTTTGACAGAAAATGCTTGGCTTTTTGTATTTTTGCTATCTAAGGGGTATATGGTGTATAAATAACGTGTACAGGCAAACATTACACTTCATCTTCTGTGCAGTATTCCTGTTTCCTAGAATATTTGTCAGTATCTTGGTTGCCTAGATATTGATTCTATTTTTCATTATGATTTTCTTATTTCTGTTTTACTTTGGCTGTTTATTTTGGGTTTTTTTCCATGTGATCTGCTACAGTTAAAATGCTTTGTTAGCTTTGTATTCTCCTTTTTTACTTGTTACATTTTGTGCAGCTTGAGAACATTATCCTGTCTCACTAAGTTCTTTGTGAATTTTTTAAATGGATTATAATATCTTGTTGTAGTATATTTCGATGAACTTTTTAGTGTATTTAGTTGTCTGTTCCTGCGTTGCCCAAGCTTTGTGCTGTGGTGTACCTTGTCCTGAGCAGTCTGAGCAATGCCTAGAGGCTGTTACAGCCTCAGTTGAGGAAGGATTTGTTTTCATAGGTCCAAGTAGGAAGTTGATTTTATCAAGGTTGCTTTGAGTATGTGTCTTGGACTTGATCAGCTTTAAGAAACTTGGGTATTCCTTTGCTAATTTTAACTAAAACACTGAAATGAAGCTCATTTTGGTACAAGAGGTTCTTTGGTGGTTTCTCAGAGCTCATGTAGCATATGTAATTAATCTGACAAATGTAAGTATTAAAAAAGATCCAAAAAAGTATTATAAAAAGAAGAATGAAGGCTGAGCTAAGCCTGAATTTAAAGTATTATAGAGTGTTTTATCAATTTTTGTTTTTCAAGTTGATTCTTTTGTTACTACTCAATCTTCCACCTCCTGTTTTGTGACAGATGTGGGTTTGGGATGTTTTTGATTTTAAGTAATGCATGTTTCTAAGTCATCAAGTTCTGTGACAAGAGGCAGATTGCACAGTAAATTCTCTTGCTGAGGTCAAGTTTACCTGGAAGGTCTGCATCTCTCAAGTAACTTAGTTTATACAATTTTAGAGTTGAAAATGAACTCCTTTCAGCTTGCTTCCCAATACACCTTTGTCAAATAAAGTAATGTAATTTTATTTGTTAGGAGATAAGGGACACAGATTTGTGAGAATATATACAGCAGGTGCAGGAGAGAAGTTTGCAACTGGTTCTTTCTAATGAGAATTAGCTTTTTGCAGGGAGAGGAACTGGAGAGTTTTTCATCATCCAGCTTTGGGTCTATGCCTGAGTACTCCTTAAAATTTTTTGCGTTAGTGAAACAGCTCTTTCTGAACTGACTGCAAGGCTTGGTCAGTTTCTGTAACTGGGCAAAAGGAAATTAGTCTGGATATCCTTGTAGCCAGTGAGTCTGTCCTTCAGGTGGTGAAAAACTCTTGTAGCTCCTTCTTCCCTGGGCTCTGTATTTGTGTAGATGGCAACAGCTGCATCCGGTAGCCATGAGTCTTGTCATTCTTGGCTCTTATGAGAATTTTAAAGAACGTAAATAATCAGCTTTTGCCACCTACTTGCAGCTTACATCACTTAAGCTTTTCAGTGCTGTTGAGACAAATGTTAATATCTTGAGCTTGTTGTTTTTTCCCTCCTGCTGGGCAAGTGTAAGTTTTTATTGCTGTGGAGAAACCCCAAAGCTCACAGCTGATGTTTAACAGGAACAATGCTTAGTGTGTTGATTTTACTGTCTTGCATCAGAGACAACTTTAGTACAGATGAAATAAAATGCTGTACAGTACCAAACAATTCCTCTGCTGCAAAACAAGATGGACTGTTTTAAAGCTGTATTTGACAAGTCCTTGTATGATGTGTTTGCAGGAGATCTCAAGGTGGTTCCACTCTTTCCAAAGAAATCTGTTGTAAAATTTTTCTTTTTTTTTTTGTTCTTTGAACCTCTTATCTTTTTATTCTGGTTTTTAGTGGATAAGGCAAACAATTTATCTTTTTCATTCAATTTTCTCTATATTTGAAGATTGCTTAGAAGCTCCTTTTTTCCCCTCTCCCTAGATCAAGTAATTTGAGTTCTTTCATTCTGTGATTACATGTTGTACCCTTATTAATCTTAGTGCTCTTCTCTTATGTTCAATTTGGTCATCCATTTTTCTTCTTAGTATACAATACTAAAAATTGACATTGTCTGCTTAGTGTATCGGTGTCAAAGACTGTGAGAAGATTGCTGCAGCTGTCTTGCAAATTATTGCTCTTATATCTATTTCTTCCTTTTTTCAGAGCAGTTTGTGATCTGCGGTGGCAGCTGCTCCTGCTAATTATGTCGCTCCCCTTTTCAGGTTTATGCAGTTCATTAAATACATATGTGAGTGTTGTTCTTGCTTTTGTTTAAACTGAATTATATCCTTTGCATTCAGATTCCCTCTTCAGTTTCAAGATCATATTAATTTTGATCCTTTCCTGTAATGGACTTGCAGTGCTGTGATACCCATGGGTTTTATGAGGACACATTGCCTTCGAAGAAAGGATCCTTGCTGCCTGCCTTAAATTTAGATAGTACTATGAGCACAGACAAAACTGTTCTTACTGTATTTCTGTAGCAGTTTTTAGAATAAAATGGAAATGTCAAATCTCAAGATGCCTGGTGGTGCTCTGGAAAAGTCTATCCAGTCATAGTAACAAAGGTTAATTTGACTTGATTGTTTCCATTCTTTTAAACATGACCATGTTTATTAGTTCTTGCTATCTTATTTTCTAGGTAGTTGATAGTTGTATCCAGCTAAGTGGTTTTTTTGCATTGGAGGTAGGCTACATAGTTTTTAGTTCCTCTGTCTTCTTGACACCTATTTGTTTAAGATGGTGCATTACTGTCTTCCAGATTTTAAGAACTTGTTTTGTGATTTTGAGTTAGAATCATGGAATGGTTTGTGTTGGAAGGGACCCCAAAAAACATTTAGTTCCAATCCCCTGCCATGGGTAGGGACAGGCCACCTTCCACTAGACCAGGTTGGTCAGAGCTCCATCCAGCCTGGCCTTGAACACTTCCAGGGATGGGCCATCCAAAGCTTTGCTAGGCAGCCTGTTCCAGTGCTTCACCACCCTCACAGCAAAGAAATTCCTTGTAATGGCTAAACTTGCCCTCTTCCAATTTGAAGCCATTCCACCTTGTTCTGTCACTACATGCCCTTGTGCACTGTCCCTGTCCAGTTCTCTTGTAGTCCCCTTTGGGTACTTTAAGGTTGCTCTAAGGTCTCCCTTTCTTCCTCAGGCTGAACAACTCCAATCTGACTGTGAAGAGTCTGTCTACATAGGAGAGGTGCTTCAGCCCTCTCATCATCCTCATGGCCTTCCTCTGGACTTGCTCCAATAGACTGATGCTCTTCCTGTGCTAGGACCTCAGAGCTGGGTCAGCACTGCAGGTGGGCTCTCAGCAGAGCAGAGGGGCACAGTCCCCTCCCTCCCCTGCTGCCCACACTGCTGGGATGGCAGCCCAGGGTATGTTTGGCTTTCTGGGTTTCAAGTGCACTTGGCTGGGTCATGTCCAGCCTCTCATCCAGCAGCACCTACCAGCTGCTCTCAGTTGATTCTCCATGCTGTATTTGTGCTTGAGATTGCCCCAGTCCGCATGCAGGACCTTACACTTGGCCTTGTTGAACTTCATGAGGTTCACAGGGCCCACCTTTCAAGCCTCTGGATGACATCCCTTCTTTCCATTGTGTCAACTGCACCACACAGCTTGCAGTTCTCATTGATGCATTAAAGCTTTATCTTGTTTTACCTTACTGCCTTTAGCTGTAGGTATGAGAGGATGCACATCATTCACCCTGCTCACTTTAGAAAAAATCACTCTAGCTATAGCAATTAGACAAATGGCCAGAGCCAATCTGGCAACTGCTGCTGCTGCAAGAAAATGTCCTCATTCTTTCTTCCCTCCCAGTTGCATGTTCTTGTGCCAAGATGGGCTTCTTGAACTGGTGAGTTCAGTTTATTTTGTTAATCTGCTCTTGAGGGATTGGTTTTATGACAGAGTTAGCAAGTTATATTGTTTAAATGTGTCAGAGGTGGCTCAAGGATGCCTATGGGTCTACACAATCAGCCCCATTCTATAACAAGCAATTGCACCTTCAGAGAAATAATTTTTGTTGCTTTTTTCCCCAGTTTGGAAAAAAATCATGTTGCCATGTTAGCTGTGATATGGACACTGAATAGTCAAATATTAATAAGTATTTTAGAGGAAGAACTGTGATAGTTCATGTTTGTGGTGTGACTTTGTGAGGGGTTACCCTCAGTTTTTCAGGTTCTGCACGCAGAGCTTTTAATTCCCCTTCTCTTTTAGCCTCTTTTTAATATTCTTCCTGCTGTCCTTGTTTAGCTCTTTTCCATTTCTTCTGCAGAGATGTTTTTGCTGTTTAGTTCTTTTTCTAATTTGTGAAATCCTGCTTTAAATCATTAGTTCCTTTAGTATTTGAGGGGAATTACTGAAAATCTTTTTAAAAGAAAATCTCAAATAGTAGGTTAGTGCTTGATTTCCTTATCATTAAGGATTTGTGCATCTACATATTGTGTTATTTTCCTATGTTCTAGAAATAATTCTTTTATATTGGACTTATGTCTTTTCAGTTGTTTTTCAGTAGAACTTTGTTTTCAATAGAATTTGCTTTTTGTTTTTAAGCTGTTCAGATGTTTGGTTAGTTATTAAAAAAGTGTAACATTTTTAGCAACTTCTTGCTGTTACAAGTCCTCCAAAATTAAGTCTTCCTATGTTTGTTTTTTTTTTTCCTTCTGGATGATGAAAAGTTGAATTTTATCTCTCAAAGCAAATGTATTGCCCCATTGTCTTTTTTTTAATCTGAAGGAGATTGATTCTTTAAAAAATTCTGCTTAAAATCTTTAAAAAGATTCTTTATCTAAAAAGGCCAAAAAAACCCATTGATTTTTTTTTTTTTTTTTTTTTTTTTAAGAAGCTGATCTGCAGGACTATGTGTAAGAGACGTTTTGATCGATGATGGCAACATATTGTCTTGAAGCACAAGAAGTTTTCACTTATTGAATACCATTGAACAAAGAATGAGTTCACTGGGAATGTCATTTTAAATCTGCAACCTGCTCATTTGCTTTCCACTTAGAACACAGTTACCTTTCTAGATTTCTTCTTGATAGTTAGATCCAATAAATATTAGGTGACAGTCTTGTGTTACTCTTTTTAGTCACATATGTTGCATTGACAAAACCCAAAGCTAAATAAACCCCTGGAGGTTTGTACTGGCAGCTCAGACAGGATCTGAGACTGACCTTGTCATGGATCTAGCTACATTGCTTTTGCCACATTATTTTCCATGAAGGTATCCAATTGATTCTATCCTCAATTTTTTATTCATTTAAAAAAATTCTTTGTCAACTGCTTCACTGTTGTTGCGTTGCTGGAATTTAGAGTAAAAGTGAAGTAATTTTGTTTTTAAGAACCTATCCATGTTGTTACTTGAGGATTTCACATGCAAGATGAAACATGTCAGGTCATAAATGAAGTACAGTGGTAAAAGGACACTGGTGAAACTACTAATGGATTAAAAATCTTGGGATTGCATTTTCAGAAATCTCCAATTGGGAAAAACTATTTGTTGAAATCAGGTTTTTAATGACAATTGAGTAATTCCTGAACTGTCAAAACACACCATTCTGATACTAAAACCCTGACCTAAAAAAGGGAAAATAGGTGAAGGAGGGAGTGCAAAGTACAGATGGTTTAATAGTAAAAAGAAACCAAACAGATTAAGGAGTAAAATCAGAGCAATTTTGATGAATATTTGTTCAGCTCCCATTTGGAACTGGAAATATAAGGAAGCATTTAAGGATTTGAATGAAGTTGGCAAGGAACAGAAAACCTCTTGGAACTTTATTGAAATGTACCAAATTAGGAGGGATGGTAATGGCCTCTTCATGGCTGTAGCACTTGAGATTAACACAGACTCTGAAATTAGATGTTTTCTATTCTGAGATACCAATGTGTAAGTGCATTGCTTGTGCACTTGGGTAGCAAAACCCTCTGTTCCCTCAGTGTCCTTGAGTATTTTTAGATAGTGTAACGTTTTTGGGATTTTTTTGTTAGCCTTTGGTGGGACTTCATGGGTTTCTTGAAATTATATTGAGTTCAGTTGGTGGATAATTTTGTTTGTTTGTTGTTGGTAATTTTTTTCTCTGAGGTCTGTTTTTCCAGACTTTCTTGGTTTTAAAGGTGAAAAATTAAAGTAGATTTAAACCTTTAAATTCTAGCAGGAAAATTAAAGTGTTTCAATCAAGGAAAAAAAACTCGTCCACATAAGCCCCACAACAGCCCACATCCTACTATATTAAAAATAGGAATTCAGTTGTTATTTGCCCCAGTTTTCATTTTTTAAATTCTCCTTTTGAAATCCATGATTTTTCTGGATTGTTTGTCCACTTTGTGATTTATTCAAACACACAATCTTTAATGTGTAGTGCCTAAAATGATTCCGTTTGTAGGATGATGATGCTCAAATATATTTTTGGTGTGTGCATATATATATATAATGTATATGTATGTATGTATTTTTGCATTTAGTCTTCAAATTCCTGTCAGACACCAAGACATGTCTGTCAAAACATTTGCTATTGCATTAAAAAAATCAGTTGAGGCCATGCGAGTCACAGCAGCAGATAATTCTCAAGTTTTACTAATTGTGGATTCAGTGGATTACTGTCACAATTTTCCATTACTGTGATGCAAGGGAATGACACAGTCTCCCTTTGTGTTTCTGGGTGACATGCTTCAAATGTAAGCTACATGAGAAGAAAACTTACTATGTTATATTTATTATTTTATATGTTTCTGTCTTTCACCTGTCCAAGGTATTACACTGCATGTACTTGGTGATTTGTGTGTATTCATTCCTGACTACATGCTAGAAGGAGCAGCACGTCCTTGATTTCTGCTTTTATTATGGTTTTAAATTGTTCCAGTTTTGAGAGTCTGTAAGATTCTAAAAACCTAATCACACTTGTAAGCTGTGAAATTACAGCTGTTTGGATCATTTGATACAAGATATATGTAATACTTCATATATGTAGTACTTCATTAGTGGTCAGTGTAAAATTCAATATAGAATTTGATAAGTACTGGTTTTAATATGTCAATATTGTTTTTGTGAGTTTAGAAATACTTAGAGGAATCTATTTATCTTCCTATGAACAAACCAGCCAAATGATACTGACAGTTAAAAGAAGGGAAAATGTTGCTGTTATATAATATACCATAGGTTGTATTTATTTGGTTGTTGTCTTTATTAGGATTAATTTTATGTTTGTCCATGGTCAGATATCAATGGGAAGTTTTGGTGTTTTCACACTATTACTTAGTAGCAGTCTAAATTGGGAGTGAGTGAAAATTAGCTTCTCACTAGGAATGACCTCACCTTTTTATACATGCTTGTCTAAATGTAATCTAAGGTAATGCAGTTCAAGCATTAACCTCTCCTCTAAGACTAGATTTTAGGATGCTATAACCCAGTTCATGGAAGAGATGAGATAGGAGTTTCTTTTTACTTGCCCACAGCTTCATCTTTCAAACTCTCTTGTTCTTTTTGGCCAGGAATTAGTATTTTTGGCCTATGTCTTTACCTTTTTTATTATTTTCTAAAATAGAGAGATTTTTTAGGTAATTCCTGGATTAAATGCAGATCAGTTCCCTAGGCTTGCTCCTTGCTTATCTTCAGAGGACCTAATGCTATCAGGAAAGAAGGGTAAAGTGAGAGAACATCTTCCCCTTTGATTGCCAATATGGATTTATTTCCTGTTTATACTGGGTCTGGATGGGTTAATTTTCTTTGTGGACTGTGTTTTGGGTTGGTGAGTAAACCTGCTGGTAACACACTGGTGTTTTGGCTGTTGCTGAGCATCACTGGCAGAGTGTCAAGGCTTCCAAGATGCTCCCCCAGTGAATAGGCTGGGGTGGGCAAGAAGCTGGGAGGGGACATGGTTGAGACAGCTGCTCCCATTGACTGCAAGGATATTTTGTGCTGTGTAACCTCATGCTGAGCAAAAAAACTGAAGAGACTGATGGGTTGGCTGGCAGGTGCCTGTTGCTTGGCACTGCTGGGCACCAGTCTGCTTGTGGGAGTTGGTGAGTGGTGGAAAGCACCATTTAGTGGTTTTTCTTTTTCAGTTTCCACTTTGCTGAATAAACCATATTTATCTGGACCCATACATTTCCTTTTCCTGTTCTCTCCCATGTCTCACCACTGTGGGAGGTGAGTCAGCAGGGGGTGTGAGATCAGTATCTACTGCTGGGGGTTAAGCCACTACCAGGTTCATAGTCACTCAGACATTTAATTCTGTATTTGCAATGATGTGATTCTGAATATGATCCCAGAAGAAACCACTTATCATTTGTAACTTTGACATTATTTAAGCATTCATGTTCATATTTCTTCTCCTAAACTGGATCTTGAGAAGCAATTGTATGATCTTGTGGTCAAGGGGAGGGTGGCTGACCAGGAGACCTAAGGGTGAAAGGGTTTGGACAAACAATGGTTGAGAAAGTTGTGTTCCATTTTCCAGTTTTAACTTTCAATAGCATGATCTTTTTTTGGAAACACATGAAATTTTTTTTAATTGATCCTTTTTAATGCAAGCATTACGCTGCAGCTAAATAATTTGATGACTTTTTGTTTCATTACCAACACCTAGTGGTATATAAGCCAAATGGGTGGGTTGATCCAGCTGGAAGTTTCACAGCTTTGCCAAGCTTTAAGTTAGTATTTTTGGGAGAATTTTTAGAGTTTTCACTTGGAGTAGTTTCACAACCAGTTTATCTCATTCTGTATTAATCATAAAATGATTTAGGATAAAAAGACCTTTAAGACCTTTTTAAGAGTCCAGCTGTTAACCCACTCTTACCAAATCCATCAGTAAATCATGTCCTTAAATTCCACAGCTACATGTCTTTTAAATACCTCCAGGGATGGTGACACAACATTTCCCTGGGCAGCTTCTTCCAGTGCTTAAGAACCTTTTTGGTGAATAAATTTTTTTACTATCCAATCTATAACTTCCTTGGCACAACTTCAGCCCATTTTCTTTTGTCTTACCACTTGTTACTTGGGAGAGTGGTAGTAGGCAGCATAAGGAAGCATGGAAAAAGGCAGAAAAATTGTGCACTTTAATCAGGGATGTAACAGCATCTCAATATCCTGGACTGGAGTGGTGGAATACTAAGCTGCTTACATCAGTGGAAGAAACATCCTTTTGCATGTTAGGCTTTTTGATCAAGTGTCACAGATTTGTGGGTGTCTGCAGCTCCAGAAGATGGTTTTAGGGTTCTTCCTTGCTCATTGTGTAGTTGTACAAGCTCCTGATGCTTTGTGCCAGTGCAGATGTAGCTGAGGACTGAACTGATGCAGATTCAGCAGAAATGTATGTTTTGTGATATTTTACCACAAAATCACCATCTGTCTCTGCAAAAAGAACCCTGCAGGAATGTATGACTAAGGATTTGAGGAATAGGGGAGTATTACTGGACTGTTCTTTTCAGTGTATCTGATGGGTTGTTGTAGCATTAGCTAAGATATTTTGTAAAATCCTACTTTTAGCTGTAAATCCGTTTGCTGGGAGGAATGAGAGATGACTGGGGTGATTGGAAGAACTTGGTTCTGCATTTCTGGAAAGATCTGCTTCCGTTAGTTGAGTTTCTCAGAAGGGCAGAGTGTTCCATGTTGTATTTTCAGGAACTGCTGTTAATTCTCCTCTGCATTGCCATAACTACTCTTTGGTGCTCTATTTTGGTGAGCTAAGCAGTATTTCATTAACTGTTTTCCTTGTACTTTTTTTACTTTTCTTACTTGGGATACAGAATGCCTAGAGGTGTCATACAGGAGGCTTACTTGATGTGTGCAGTAATCCATCTGCTCTTTCCTCTGTTCTGATCTCTTTGTATTTCATCTCAATGCCACTGTGTCTTTCAGCCTGTAAAATAGGAAACCAGAAGCTTAAAGTAGACATGATCTTCAATCTCATGGCTGAATATTTTGGTGATCTAACACAACAGATCAAATTGTTGAAAAAAACACTTAAAACAATATGTGTTTCTGTTCAAATTTCACAGTAGAAGATTTCTCATGAGAGGTGAATGTTACAGCCATGAAAGTCTGAAGGGAGCACAAGGTGTGCTAGCACAGCAAAAATGAAGGAGTGATGATCATTGTCTCACTTTTTGTCCAAACTCTTTATGAGCCTCAGGTTTACTGTTGTAATTTGCTTCAGTTAATGTGCTCACAGAGAGGCAGTACTGGAGAGGATGAATAGCAGAGAATGTTAAAATTACTTGTAACTCAGAGTTCTGCCTATTGCAAGAAAAAAGGTAGAAATTCAGCCAGACTTGAGTAATCCAGGTAAGAGTCCTTATTGACTAGTTACTGAACATAACATTCATTGATGTATTTTCAGAGTTACTGGTTTGGAATATTACCTTCTTGAAAGGCAATAAGTGGTTACTCCAGTTTACCTTCAGGTGGTAAAATAAAATACAAATTGTCATGGTTGTTTAATAAGATCTTCTGTCTTTGAGTTTATAGTAATTGACTTCATAATAATCTTAAATACACTGGAGCCTGATGGACTAAAGAAAGTCTTTATCTTAGAAAACATAAGCCTAGCAGTTATGAGTGCTCATTGAATGTAGATTTTGCACAGTAGAGGACTCAGTATTTAACTTCTGTTGTCATATTCTACTTGTAGGTAAAAAGAACATACTCTCATGGTACGTATAGAGCTGGCCCAATGAGACAGATCAGCCTGGTTGGAGCAGTTGATGAGGAAGTGGGGGATTACTTCCCTGAATTCCTTGATATGTTGGAAGAATCACCCTTCTTAAAAGTAAGGACAGAAGGGAATGGGCTGGGAGAAGGGGTGCAACATGCTGTGTAGTGCTTGCTATAATAAAGTGAGAGTGTGTGGTACTTGTTTAGATAATTGAGTGTTCTAATAAAGGCTGCTTTTAACAAGTTTTTTAAAGTAACTCACTTGAAAATTGTGGCTTGTGTTTCCCATTAGTGTACACTGCCATGGGGAACACTGTCTAGTTTAAAATTAGAGAGTCGTAAAGACAGTGATGATGGTCCCATTATGTGGGTACGTCCAGGAGAACAGATGATCCCTGTGGCTGACATGCCAAAGTCACCTTTCAAAAGGAAGAGGTAAGTGGAATTATTTTACTTGGTAAATGTCTGGTTAGTATTTTTTCTTTACAAATCCATTTTATCCCAAATCTTTTACTATTTGATATTATATATTAACACAAATTACTGTAAATCTTCATCTCCAAACCCACTTTTTTGTTGTTTTATGTAAGAATCTGGAATTTCTTGGTTTAATTTTTACTGCCTAACCAAATGAGGTGCTAGTCCTTTTTGGATCTTTAGTAGAAATTTAAGGTGAAAACTTCAAGAAGATGTGTACACACATGCAATTACTGATATATGCTGTGAGACTGCAATTGATACCCCTGTTGTTACAAGTGAGTGGATGTGTTATGACCTCTGGGTATAAGGATTTTTCTCTCACCTGGAAGGTAGCAACTCCAACATTAAATGAAATCTTTAAGCTTTGCTGTGGTATTGGGTGTAAGAACCAGCTGATGTGTAGGGACAGGCTCTGCAGAACTTGAATATTGTATGTCATAAGGAATTGTCATGGGAGTTCTTTTCAAAATGTGAGCACAGAAATGGAGCATACAAGAAGTGGGAGCAGGGGCAGGTGCCACAGGAGTATAGAGACACTGCCCAACCATGAAAGGGTAAAGACAAAGTCTTTAGTAAAGACAAAGACAAATACAAAAAGTAAAGTAAAGACAAAGACAATCTGGAGTTGAATTTTGCAAGGGATGTGAAGGGCAGCAGGGACTTCCACAGATATGTGGGCAGTAGAAGAAAGAGTAGGAAAATGAAGGCATTAGCTGAATGGGGCAAAGGGACTGGGGACAAAGGACACAGAAAAGGCTGAGACAGGGCAAAGAAGCACTTGTCTTTTCTAGTGGGATTTACTTTTAGGAATATTCTGTTTTGGAGACAGTAAGAGTGTCTGGAGCAAGGGCTACTTGCCTTCAGTGGAGGAAAATCAGGTTAAGAAACTTGATAGACATGCAGATTAGACAGACACAAGCCTTTGGGACCTGCTGGGATGGGTCACATCCCACAAGTGCAGTGGGAGCTGGCCAGTATCATTGCAAGGCCATTGTCTTTGAAAGGTTATGGCAATTGGCAAAGGTTCCTGAGGACTGGAGGGAAAGCCAATGCCACTCCAGTTGTTTAGAAGGGTATGAAGCAGAACCTGGGGAACTGCAGGCCAGTCAGTCTGGCCTTCATCCTGACAAAGTTGCCATTTCAAGCATGGCCAGCACAGCAGATTGAGGGACAGGGGTCTTCCCCTCTACTCATCACTGGAGAGACACATCTGCAGCATCATGCCCAGTTCTGGGCTCAGCAGGCTAAAACAGACCTGGCCATACTGGAGTATGTCTGGTGACCTGGGAGAGCTAGGATTTACTCTTATACTGAGAAGGGAATGCTCAGTGAGATTGTAAGTGTTCAGGCACTTCATGGAAGGTTGTAAAAAGATCTTATTTCAGCAGTCTCCAGTGATATAGAGACAATGAACACAAACTGAATTCCAAGAAAATCCATTCAATACAAGGAAAAAAAAAAAGTTTATTTTTTTGCATAGATGAGCAGTCCTGTTGGCTATGATGGAAATTATATAATCCAGAGAAATTTCTATATCAGTGTTACTGTTTTTCTTATGCAGAACTACCAATGAAATAAAAAACTTGCAGTACCTACCTCGAACCAGTGAGCCCCGTGAAATGCTGTTTGAAGACCGGACCCGCGCCCACGCGGATCACATAGGACAAGGTTTTGAGAGACAGACCACTGCTGCTGTGGGAGTGCTGAAGGCTGTGCACTGTGGGGAGTGGTAGGTGTTGATTGGCTTCACCTAGGTGTCTGAAAAATGTTTGCCTGAATTGCCATTTATAATTGGGAGTGTAGAATAGGTTAATCCAGGATTAAAGATTCAATGAAGACTTCATAGGTCCTGGCTGAGCATTAGTTGTTTGTCTGCCCTCTTTTGATTGCATGTGGCTTTGCTGTGTGATTGAAACCAGAAAGGTACCTTGCACTGACAGTTCAATAGCTATAATTGAGTTGCTGTTACTGAGGTCATGTTCAGTGTAAAAGCACCTCACACTTCATTTTGCTTAAAGTGGTGCATAGAGACTGAGCTGTTACTGTGACAGAGGTGCACGTGGAGACCTTCTGGCAGTTCTTTGTGTTGTCTGGAGATGAGCAGAGTTATTATGCTTCTACTTTCTAAGTTGTGGCTGTTAGTACCTTGGTTTATTTATGGAAGCTCACCTAGGAAGAATCCTGTTGGAACCTGTGTGATATTTTTTGGTGTTCCTGTGTGAGATTCAGGAACTGAAATGGGCCTCATTTGAAACTTGTTTACATGTTAGCCAAATAAAAATATGGGCTTCCTGGTCCAGATCAAAGAGGCATTTTTCAACTCTTCAGACCGTGGAGAATGACCTTAGTTTTGGAGGTTAGCTTTGCATACATAAACACTATAAATATGTTTTTCTCTTTATGTCTGTCTGGAAGTTAGAAGCAGCAATTCCATTTGGATAAAATGATGTAAATTTGTGGTACAATGCATTAATTCATTGACACAGAAAGTAGAAGAATTGTCATTGGGGAAGAGCTGGATTGTTCAGATGATAATGTGTTTGTCTCTTGGGCTCTGAGGTTTTATGTTTCCTTCCTCTTCAAGTCAATGACAGTGGGAGCCTTCAATTTATGATGGTGCTGTGGTGAATTAAGACTGAGCAGTAGTAGCAGGGCAAGAGCTGAGATAACTGTAGATCTGAATATTTTAAATTGCACTTTACACATTTGAGAGAGGGAGGAAGCGGAGGAAGTAAAGAAGCCAAACAAAACAGCATTCCTGAACTTGGATGTTTGTGGAGATTCAGAAGTTGAATTGATAGTAATTTAAATGTCTGGAAACTTCCCATTCTTGTCCTGTAGCTTTTTAGCATACTTGAAAGTCCTTCAGTTTGGGAAATAAAAAAGTAATATCAGCATTTCATTTCAGTGTAAAGCCTGAAAATGTATCTTAATTCAGAATAAAATATTTGAGATCTGATGTATGGAGAGGAATAAAATATACAACATAAGCAACATAATAAAGTTATGTATTTCAGGCTTGATTTGGCCTAAATTATAATTCCTGCTTTCCCCTTCTGCTTTTGTGTAATTTTGAACAGCCACTTCAATGTACTTACATGATGAGAACTACTCAGGGCTTATGATAATGAGGCATCATTGATTAATGTAGCACATTAAAATTATTTCAGGTATTAGTTTTGCCATAATTTGCAATCTGTGGGTGGATTTATTTTAAAGGAAACAACATGAATGGAAGTTTTGAAAAATCTAGTTTTATTTTTTGTTCAGTTTTGTTTTGTTTCTTTTTTTAATCTGTTTGAGTAGTTGAACAGGCCTGAAAAATTGGAGATATTCTGGGGTGATTAAGGCACTATGACAGTAAAAATGCACACATTCTAGTGGTGAGATAATCTATATAGAAATAATGCTTTCTGTGAGGAGAAAATAAAACAATTCCTGGGCTGCCAGAACTAAATCCATAAAAATGAATTTAGTGTGCAAACAAAGCTTTATAAATTGCTGTAGATTTAAAGAAAGTAGGATTTATTTCCTAGTTGATAGGGATGAATGTTAATGCTAGGTGGGATAGTCTTTCAGAACAGACAGGAACAGAACTGTTGAAATGCAAAAAGCAGGTTGTGGTGTGAGAAGACAGACATGGAAACTTAACATAGTGAAAAACGAAACTAAAGATTTTGAGGAAGAAAAAAAATGTGTCCTTTCCCAAGCATGACAGGATCTTGATTTGAGATATTTTGTAAAATTACTGTATTATGATCTTTTTATTGCTTTGAGTATTTACTATTTACAGAAGAACTCTGACTGTTGCTAGCAAATATTTTAAGGATTGAAATCTGACAAATGCAGGTATGATTGTGCTGATTACTTAATGCCATTTCCACAGGTGATACCAAGTGAGCTTTAGAATTTATCAAGTTGCTAGTGAAATTTTAAATAATGGAAATTTATAAGATTTTTATATGAGAAATTTGAGTGGGTTTTTACAGGGACAGCAAAAGGCACTTCATAGCATTGTTGTTAGCAAAATAAAACTTGTGCTTCAGCAAGCAGCTCTCAGGTTTGTGTTCTAGAGACTGAAGTTGTGCTTCTCTCTATTCCTATGATCATAGGAATTTGTTATATATCACCAGTCTTTATGCATTAGGCCAGAAATATTAATGGTAAAACCTCTAGTTTTGAATATTTTGAGAAATTGCAGCAAAATGAATCCAGTTTTTTTAAAGAATGAGATGAAGGGGAAAAAGTACTGCCAAAGCCAGTTCTAGCAATTCTGTAGTAGAGGCTTAAATGGCTTTTTCTGTAGTTATCTTATACTTTGTTTTCATTTAATGTCTTTTTGGACATTAACTGAACTTCTGTGCTACAGTTTTGCTTGGGGGTAGGTACATGATACCTAAATTAAAGGTTTTGCAAAATACTATCTCAAAGT
This sequence comes from Erithacus rubecula, assembly GCF_903797595.1. Lineage (NCBI taxonomy): Eukaryota > Metazoa > Chordata > Aves > Passeriformes > Muscicapidae > Erithacus > Erithacus rubecula. The sequence goes on from NC_136686.1 coordinate 57,624,326, forward strand.
TGTGCTAAAAATAAAACCTGCAAATGCAGAATTTAAAATTTTCTGATGTTTTTTTTTTCTCAGTTATTTGCGAAAGGGATGTTGTGTTCTGTGACAGAACTGTAGCACAGAACTGATCCATCCTCTTGGACAGATATATATGGACTAAGACTAGGAATGACTATGCATAAACCAGAATAGACAGTGCTGGGAAAATACACTGATTTGGATTGAAGCTCTTGTGCAAAATAATTCTTTCTGTTGATTTTGAATCTTAACTTCATTTACAAATACTGGTGACTGCAAATACAAATTTATACTTTGAAAATAAATACCTGCATTATGAAATGTAGATTAATGAAGTTAATATTTTTAACACTGCTGATTAGAAGAGATTGTCAAACTTTTTGCTTCAGTGTTTAAATCCTCTTTGGGAGTATATAGATCAAGATAGAGACACATTTTAATCTTTGTAAAACTAAAGTATAATATGTGGTCTGAAAATTCTCCCTAGCATACTTTCAGTAGTTGATCTGGCTTTTTTTTTTTTTTTTTTCTCCTGAAAATAGCCTCAGACTGGTTATTTTTTGCTTTATTGCAGTCATGACCTAAATAGAATAAACATGCCTCCTTATGTTTAAAAGGCCTGAATGAACTGTACATCATTGCCTGCTTCCTGGAACAGTAATAACAGGACATATATGTATCTTTATATAAGAATAGGCCATATATATATATCAGAATCTTGCTTTTAAAAAGCATCTTGAACATCTGTTAGCTTCTGAAATGTTTCAGCTCTGCTGCATCAGCTGCTCCCCAGGCCCCCTGCATCTGACTCATATCCTGTTTTGGAGGGGTGGAAGTGGGGTGAGGAGTGTGCTGGAGGGGTGGCAGGTGCCAGCCCAGCCCTGCAGGTGGGAGAGGCAGGTGGACAGCAGTGGATGAGGTTCTGATCCCTGGTTCCACTCCCTGCACCTGCAGCCTGTGCCCACTGCAGGCACAGGAGCTGCTGCATTCCTGTCAGCTCAGGGGACTCCAGGGGAGCAAGGAAAGAAATCTTTAACCAGGTTGTTTCTGGCTGAGAAACTGTTCTTGCAAAACTACCCTAGTGTGAGCTTTATCCTTTATAAATAAAATCTTCATATCATCACATTTTAAATTTAAAAAATCCTTTTAAAATGCAAACATCCCTCAAAAGCAAGTATGTGGATATTTTTGGGGGGTTTTGTTTGGTCTTTAGGTGAGAAAATTATAAGGATTGTAACTGCTTTTGCCTTTTGTGAGCTGATTCTAGACATTTTCTCAAGGAGCTGTATAAATGGTGTGCATTTCTTTGGGAGAGATGCTTTGGAACTGGAGATGTTTCTCCTAACAATTGGAATGTGAGGACAAAGCCTAACTCAGACTTTGCTTCTGTGTAGCTCTCTCTAGTGAGCATAAATAGGGATGTGTTTTTAAGGGATGTTTTGTGGAGAGTGCCAGTATTGGCTGATTACTGGCATTGTGGCAGCTTAATGTAGGTTCAGCTTTTACTCCTAACTCTGAGCCAAGTGTTTGAGGCTGAGGTGCTGAGCAGTGGTTGCCATAGTGCTCCCAGTCAGACTGCTGCATGCTCAGGTGCCTGATGGGTGCATCGTGTTGGAGTGCTGACAGAGTAAGCCCAGTGTATCTGGGACAGCTGTCTTTCAGCATCTAGGCAGCCAAGAGGCCAGTTAAAAATAGAAATGAAAAATAGTGTGTTTTGCAGGCCTTTTATTGCTGCCTTTACTTCCACTTACAAAGAAATTGTAGTTAATTTGTTTAACCAATTTAATGAGGTTATGTTTTAGAATTAACTGGTTTTGATCAACATTTTTTTCTTAAGGATATTGCTTTATCCTTGCTTGCAGACTTTTTGTTATTTTCTGCAGCATGGTCATTTCAGCCTCTGACTGTGCACTTCTTACTCTTCTGTAGGTCTGAGCAGCCTCGTATAACCAAAGATGTAATTTGTTTTCATGCTGAGGACTTCTTGGAGGTAGTTCAGCGAATGCAGTTAGATTTGCATGAGCCTCCACTCTCACAGGTAAGCACTCTAAGAACTAATGCTTAGTGTCCTCTGAGTACTGAGTGAGAATTTTCACCTTTCCCCCACCTTTTCCCTACAGTGTGTCCAGTGGGTTGATGATGCAAAACTTAATCAGCTGCGAAGGGAAGGCATTCGATACGCCAGAATCCAGTTATTCGATAATGACATTTATTTCATCCCGAGGAATGTTGTGCACCAGTTCAAAACAGTTTCAGCTGTGTGTAGCTTGGCTTGGCACATCCGGCTCAAGCTCTATCATTCAGAGGAAGAACTCTCTCAAAACACAAGTACTGTTGAAGCAGGGACCTCTGCAGACCCCGAGTCTTCAGCTGTTGGACTTCAGACTGACAGAATTTGTACCATGAGCAAAGATACCTCTGAAGACACCAAATTTCCAGATGCTCTGCAGACCAAGTACCTGCAGCAGGAACTTTTGCCGATAAAACACGAACCTCTTGCATCTCTCAGAGTAAAAGAAGAGCCCATGAATGTTGACCTTGCTGAAAAGACAGTGACACCTAATGACGTCGGGGGACAGAATGTTCAGGCTAGGCTGGATCACGTTGAGTTGGCATCACTAAAGTTGGAAATGGATTCTAAATTTGAACCCGGCAACAAGGACTTAAAAGGCAAGTTGTGCTCTGGAGGTCACGTACATCCAGATGACACAAGACAACCTAGCTTATCATATCCAAAATTGCATGGACAAAGAGAGGATGATTTTTTGTGCTAAATTTGTATATATGGTTTTAAATTCCTTTTTAAACTTAATGATGTAATAATGTAAAGATCATAAATTGTGAGGCAAGTTTGTGACTTGTCTTCGCATCTGTTACAGAAAATAGTTATGTAGCTTTGTAACATTCCTCAGTGCCTGTCCATAACTGTGAAGTATCAAAGCACTTAGGTCCAGATGCACTGTAAACACTGCAGGTTTAACATAAAGAAGTCTTTAAATAATTTTGAGTTGTAGGTTTTTAGAGTAGAGCTGACATTTAACATATATATTTTTTGTAAGATGAGCCAGAATTCTTTTTGACAATTCCAGGCTTTTCCATAGAGCTTATTTATACCAATTTTTTCATTTTAAATGTGTCAGCACTGTAGTGTAAATATCTTTTTTAAGAATCTTTTTAGTGTGATTTATACTGAAATGTGAGCCGCTTAATAAAGGTTCATAATAACATATTGGTTTTATTTTTGGGTCTGCAAAAAATAATTCAGTTCAACTGCCTCTCTTAGTGGTTTTGTTTCTACCTGCCACTAATGCATAGGATGCCCTTACACCTTGAGGGTGAGGAGCTGTAGCAAACAGGTAGAGGCATCTTGGTAAATGCAGGTTAGCCAGAAGGCAGAATCAGTCAGTCCTCCCTTCACATGATTCTTTACAGGTGCTTGTTCCAGGCACTCCCCAAACTCCTGCTGTCAGATACTCATTGGAACAGGGAGACACATGGTCTGTTTGGAGGGCAGTTGGGCACGCAGTGGGCTCCAGCACTACCTGTATCTGCCTGCATCTCTAGATGAGCTGGTGCAAGGGAGCAAACTCCCTCCTGGGCTTCGAACTGTGCCCTGAGCAGAGCAGACAGTTCCATTTCATGAAACCCCACCCAACCAAATCCAGCAAACTCACTAAATATGCCAAAAAAGCAACCACTCCCTCAATTCTGTTATCTGACTGCAATTAAAAGATATATAAAGGGTTACTTACCAAGCTAAAAAGGCCTCAACTTTGACAGTGACCTGTAATTCACAGAGACATAGCTGGATTTGAATTGCTCCCTGTGCTGATAGTGCCAGGCAATAAAGAGGCTTGCCAATATGTGTAGTGGGAAGGTTCCTCATGAGTCACAGTTTGGAAGCAAGAGGTGTTTCGTTAAGAAAATAACAGCAGTGTCCAAGTCAACTGTTCTCTTTTCCCATCTATGGAACACTTGGATTCTTTTAAGTTGTGTTCTGAGGGAAAGAGGATTTCAAGGCTAGCTAGCATCTGATCTGGTAACTCTGTCATTTAACTTATTTATTCTCTGTGTAGTATACTCCTGTGTAATTCAAACACAGCCAAATGATGCATCTCTCTTGGGTAGCTGCACACAGCAGTGAGCTGCCCTACAGCCTGTCCTTCAGCTAAATATGTCAAACTTCACATCCAAGGCCTGTTATTTTCAAAGCCCTCTGTATCTCTGATTTTTGTTGGAATTTTTCTGTATAACATTTTTGAAAGTTGTACATCTTTTAAGTACCCAGTTTTTAAACTTTGATGCACTTAGTGGTCACTTTGGCTTCATTTGTAGCAATAGAACAAGGTGATTTTCAGGCGATGTCCAGTTCAGCTACCTGAGGTCCTTCAGTTGTAAATGTTCTTTTCCTTATAGGTTGTTAAAATTTAAAATGTTGCTGCGTAGTCACAGGTGGCACTAAAATCAGCTATTTATTAGGTGATTGCCCTGATTGGTTTAATCCAAAATAGGTCTGTCAAGGAATCATTGATTAAATCAATATTTGAATTGCTAAACATTACTCCTACAGAGCCATAATTATGTATTAGAGAAGCAATAGAAATGTGAGTCTCTTGGATGTGGCTAATACATCCTTAAGTCTTACTACTGTTTTCTTTAATGCTGGCTAAGAGATTACTACCAGTTTTTCAGCCTCAGGGGTCTTGCTTTCCCCTTTGCCATGAGCAAATAATTCACGTGTGATGTGGTAAATTATTGCTCTAGTAGATTCTGATCTGAAAAAATTAATTTGTTCATGTAATAATTTGAGCCTTCCTTATAGCAGGAATATGGTCTTGGCTCCCTTTATTGTTTTCTGGATTTTCTGTAAATAATGCCTCCACCTGTAATCTCTGGCTTCATGAATATCCATATACAGAGACTTGGCCTTCCATTCCTGTTCTCTGTGCTGCCCATAGAACAGCAGCAGAGCAGAGCTGCAGGTTGTAGTTTGCACCAAGCATGCAGCTCTCCAGATGGGATAGATGAGGGCTCCAGCTTTAGCAAAACCAATGTTGCCAGATGACTGCTTTTTAAAATAAAACCCACACAAAACAAACCCCCAAAACTATTTATTTCACTCAAAATAACAGTCTTACCAATGGTGCTGGTCATGCATATGCTGACCATTCATTCAGGTTCAAATAATTTTTGGTAACCTGTCAGATTTTAATGAAGTGTGGACATACAGCCCACAGGACAGCTGCCAGCTTTCTGCAGCATAGGCCCTGTCCAGACAGAAATAAATCTTTGAAAATGATTAGCAAATACAACTTTACAGTTACGAGTAGAACTTTGTTTCCTTTTGGAGACCTGCCCAGTGGTCTTGGCTGATGTGATCTTGAACTTCTGCTTAGCTATCTTAGTCCTGAGATTTTGATTCTGAAGTGCCCATGTGTTCAACCCATTTTTTCTTACCACTTTCATAATTTTAAGAGATTTTTTTTTTTTAAGTGGCAGGGTTTTTTTTCACTTTTTATGTATTCTTTTGGTTTTTTGAGAAAGACTAGATTCTCAGTTTAGGCAGAATTCCTCGCAGACAGAATTTGAATTGTATTGGGTTTATCAATGGCTACCAGACCTACCTTTGCATTTACATCAGCAGTCTGGGCTGGCTGACTGACTTTTTACTTGCTTTTTAAAGAAAAGATTTAAAAGAAATGGTGTCCTCTCCCCATGGTATGTTCATTTTAATGAGGTTGTCATTTGAGAGGGGAGAATTTCACCTCCCAAACTACTCTTCATTAATCTGACAAAAGCCTTGCTTCAGTCCTGTGCTATAGCCTTTATTCCTGCTGCATACAATTTCATCTTCAGATTTTTGCATCAGCAATAAATCTTTTATGTGTTCTGCTGTACTGAAATGAGTCCTTGCTTATTGGTTTTCCCCCTTCTCTGGATTTTGGTGATATAAATCTTTGTTATTTTGGCTGAAATCTCCAGTGTTTTAGTTGTCTCTCTTGGCCCTTGTTCTTGTGCAGATTGCAGAGAGCTGCCTGAGGACATTGGGGCTCTTCCTATCTCCCTGCACGTGCAGTGGTGTTCCAGTTAATAACATGATGTGCAGAAAATTAGATGTTTTCCTAGATCCTGGTACATATTTTTGGGTAGCAAAGAATTGCATTGTTACAGTTGCTAAAAGAGCTTTCAAGGGGGTAGCTACTTTTTTTCTTTTAATATTACTGGATATTTTGCATTTCACTGGTGACTGACTTCATGTGTTACATACAAGTGTTACTCAGTGTTGTGTCACCCCCAGCCCTCCAAATGCCTGAAAATTGACTATGAAAGAACATTTTCATTGCAGGTACTGCTGGCATGCAGATTTTCCCTTCCTTGTTACTATAGCGAATATTTCAATACTACTTTAAGTGAAATATTAATTCTATCTAGTATTAGAAATAAAGTATTATTTTAGAGGGCGATTTAATTCTTCATCTGTGAAAGAATTCCTTGGTGATAAATAAAGTTGATTTTTAAGTGGATATACACGTGCACAGTAAATAAGTTGGGATTGCAAAAGATGTAGGAAATGGAAATCTGAAATAGTAGAATGCTGTGAAAGAGATCTGAACATTACAGATTTGGAAAATTGAGTAAGTCTTCCAAGAAACACAAGACTGGTATTCATTTGTCAAAATGACTGTTTTCTAATATCTGCATGTGAATAAGTTGCTGAATTGACCAAAATAAATCCATGATTTTTCCTTGTTCATTGAATGAAGTCAAAATGAACTGTTGTGAGATAAGTACACTGCCATATGACCCTGCTAGGCTGAACACTGTACTTACTGATTGTGATCAAGAGATCAAGGAACTCCTCAAGCTTCTCAAGTGTCATTTTATTTATTTTCCTGTAGTGGTTAGGTGGAGAGCCTTGTGTTTAGGCAGTACCTTACCAGGATGTATCCAAGCTAGAAATGGAAAGGACAAATTTTCACTGCTTTGTGCTTTGCTGTGAATGACTGTCAAGAATGTTTGATTTGATTGAGTCACTGTGTTCAGCTGATTTTATTACTTTCTTAAACAGATGAAATGCACTTTAAAATTGTATAGAAGTTACTGATATTTTGTGCAGATCCCACTGAATTTGCAGCATATGTGGGAATATTTGGGGAACTGATTCCCATCAGTCACTCATTTCATTTTTCTTAAAAATGCAAGTTATTTTATGTTCTGTTCAGAAGCAGTGATTAATTCCACAATATTTAGATTGCTGTTTCTGTTAGAATCATCAGGGATACTGCCATTGCAAATTTAGTGTATTATATTCTAACCACTGTTTTTCTCTGTGCTTTGATGCTGATATGATCTCTGCTTTGAAGCCGTGCTGTACTTGAGTGCCAGCTAAACATTGATCTTCTCTTGTTCTGGTCATGCTGATAGATGAGCCTACCGATGAGGGCGTTAGTCCTAAATAGTCCTTTAATATTTGGTGTACAGTTATCTGATACAAACATTGATTAAAACAGCAGTTTAAACTTCTATTTTTATCCAGTTTGATTTTTCAATAGCTATTTTGATACTATGTTTTATAACTTAATTTGCCATCCACTGGAATGACGGTACCATGTTGGGTGCAGGTCAGGCCTGTGATTTTTATGGGAGCTTTTTTATCTGGTTGTGTTGAGATGAAGTGGGGCAGTTAGCAGAGAAAGCTGTTCCTGGTGTCTGGAGATGAAAATCTTGAGAATTAGACCTGTGTGTGGGAGACTGTGTAACATAAGGCTGCTAAATCTTCACCCTTAGCAAGCAGGAGTAACACTCAGGTACTTGCCAGTGTGAACTGAAGCAATTGAGGCTTCTAGTTAATCACAGAGATGAAATTTTTAGACTAGAAACATCTTTAAGTGGTGATTTTTTCATGAACTTCAGAAGAAACACTGAGATGAAAGTTAAGGCTGATGAACTAAGCTGACATTCTCCTTGCTCTCCTGTTTCTCACTCTTTTGCTGTTCTGCACTGGAGGGAGCTTTTCTTACATTAGTCTGTGTGGGATGTTGGCTTTGTTAGGAAAGGCAGATCAGAGGGAATGGCATTACTGAGTTGCAGATTTTCCTATTCTTTATCCCATTTCAGTACAAGTCCAAGGAGAAAATCCAGAATTTATATTGAAGAGTACTCTAGTGGTCCAGCCACAGAGATGCCTTAAGTTGCCTTAGTTCTCAAAGCCTGATGCTTTTCAGCAGCAGGTTGATACCCAAGCCCATTCAGATCTACAAGGCTTAAATGGGAGATGAACTCCATCAAAACCTTAAAAAATAGTTAAGTTACAGTGAAAAAGTGCAAATGTTCTTTTCACAACTCAGCATAGTTGTTTTTACTGCAATCTTAATTAAAAAGCATGATGTGTTATGTGATAATGCTATATTTTCCATGCTAGTAAATTCAAACAACTTATTTCTGAGGATTCAGTTATTCAGGAGCTTTATTACTGAAAAGCCATGATATTTTTCCTCAAATTATATTGATGTTGAAACCCTGAGCTTCTGGGAGTTTCATAATTTTCACTTTCAATTCCACTTTGTGTCACCCAATGTTTTACACTGGAAATGTGAACATTTTCACAAAGTTAGGCAAACATTTTGCTTCTGTACTATGATGCAGACGTGTCAAAAAATAATACTGATAATGCATGTCTCAAACAGTTGTGTACCCTGTCCTATGCTAGTTCTGGCTTTGATACTGCCCTCTGTGCCTGGCAGTGCATTTTCTGTGTGTGTCTGCACACATTCTCAGAACATTCAGGTTAAATTTTGTTATAGGTAGAGATGTACATGTCACATAACTGCATTTTTCAAGTAGGAAAATAATATAAAACTGTTCTTTTCTAAATAGTTAAGATATATTCTAAACTGTATGGATACTGTTCTAAAATGGTGACAAATCAAGAAAACCAGTATGAATTGGCAATTGAAATTTTAGTTTCATGGCCTTTCACACACGTGTGTGAAGTATTTTCTGTAATCAGACAAAAGCAGATACTCCCCTGCACTGCACACTGAAGTGTTCAGACTTCTATAAATGATGGAAATTATGTGGAATATATCTCCCCATGTCCAATATATATCATCAGTACAGAGAAATACTTCCAGTTGGTTTCAACAAGCTTTTGAATTGCAGTTTAAAACACAGCTCCTCAAGGCCAAGTTACCTCCTTTGCTTACCCCCCCCGCCCCATCAGCTGCTGCAGGGAGCTGAGACAACATCCTTGTGCCTTCATATCACAAATCAATATGAGCCATCTCCAGTTCAGCATGGAGCTTTCCTTTTCCCTGCCACCTTCAGCAAATTTGCTTTTCACTTCTTTTATCCTGTTACTGAACATCAGTTGGTAAATTTAAGAAAATGTGTCAGGAGCATTGGTTTCACTTCCACGCTGTGACCAGCACCTTTGAGAACAGTGTAATTTTGAACATATGTAATTAATTCCTGTGGCATCTGGAAAGGTCACAGTGGGCTATAGTGTATTTTGTAATATAAATCCTGAGTGAAGTTCTGAAAAGGCAGAGAAGCAGCACTGTGTGCACAAAGATCACAGCACTGTTAAATATGATACGAAATTCTCAAAAGGGCTATGCTCTTGTCCAAGTTTCCCTGTAAGGATAAGGAACTTGGGAAGTTGAGCACTTCTCTCTGGCTGTGTGTGACTTCTGTATAACACCAGCAAGAGGCATCTGCTTCAGCTTCCCACATCATTTATTTCAAAGTTTGTAAACCTTAAAAAAAAAAAAAGCCAAACCCACAACCAGAACTGAAATTTCTGATCTTTTTCTATTGAATTAGAGGCGACAATTAAACAGGAGATTTGTAAGGACTGTGTGTGATTCTAGTTAATTAGAGATGCCAAACTTTCAGATAATTGTTACATCTGTGGAAGAGAAGGGATTTATTATGGGGGCAGAGTCACCATTCACAGCCTATCTTGCTAATAATACACCAAGTTCCAATGAAGCCAGTTTTTATTCTTCCATCTTTTGTTTTATGTCATAACAATCAATTACCATCATCAGCTCGGCTGAGAAAAGCTGCTCTGCTCTCCTGAGCAGCCATAGGGGTGTTCTGGCATCCTTGGAACAAGGAGGTTTGGAATTTTTTTCTTCCAGAATCATCAGATGGTAGAGGACTATGGGTGTTATTTTATACTTGGTCCCATACCTACCACAGGTAAGTGTGTGTATGTGTGTGTGCAGATAAAATCATCTTGTCTGAGGTGCTTCTTACACTCTTGTATCACTGCTTGTTAAGTGGGTTATCAAAGTTTACCTGAATTGGCTTTAGATACTCTTGTTCACAAATTTTGAAAGCAGCCATACCAGATGCACAAGGTCTGAGCTGCCTGCCATGGAGTGCCATTCCCTTCCAGGCAGGGCCTGGGTTCCCATCTGAGAACAGCCCCAAGGGGGGCGTGCAGATGGAGGCTGTTCTCTCCACCCCACACACACCTACCCGTGGCACCTGCACAGCTCTGCTCCCTCACAGCTCCTGCAGCCAGCAGGTCTCACAGCATCTTCTGACATTCATGTGCTCTGCCCCTCCCACAGCTCATCCTAGTCACAAGTGCCAATTTTACTTGAAAAACCACTCAAAACTGAAGGTTAGTTCACCAAAGGAGCCTCACATGACTGGGTAAAAAGTCTCAAACACAAGCAAGGTCCTTCCATTAAGTATTTTTCAGAAGTGCATAGATATGCCTCCTAAAAACAACTATTGCTGCCAGGCACTCCCCATAAATTACCTGATGCTCAATCTTGGGGCTAGGTACATGGGTTTGTTAGTAAAACCTGATGTTTTGTTATAATAAAAATAAAGGGTTTACAAATATTTTACTTTTTTTTAACAACAGCTGTGGTTTAGAATTCTTTTGTCTTTGTCTTCTCCTGTCTTCTCCATTAGCAAGGTAGGACAGTCAACCACTCTGAAATAAATACGATTTAAATTCATTTTATAGATTATTTGTTACCTGTTAAGATTCGTTGCCTTCTAATGGAACGTGTCATTTTCTTAGATAAAGGTCTTTCAACAGTCTTCCACAATATGGTTCCTCTGTATTTTTACCCACATCTGTGTGATGAAACAGCAAGAGTAAATCCAAACACTTCAGGAAGACTTCTGCAGACAAGTACAGTTCAAAATGTACAGAATTAAAATTTTATTAGTGAGACACTTTGGTCTAGGACTGTCCTGTTACCCTAGACTGTTTTTCATCCACTTGACATTCTTTTGTCTCTAGGAGCTGTAAATGGATCAGTACTTTCAGCATGGATGTTAATAATGTCCCAGATAACTGCTACATTTGAATTTGGTGTTACTGTATCTCCTGAAAGAGCACTTCAGTCTACAAAATACACTTGCAATTCCAGTTCTTTCCTGAAGTCCTATTCACTTGTTATCTGAAAAAGGTAATTTCCTCACATCTGACTTTGACAGAGCTCCATGAAGCCAAGGCTTCAACAACAAACATTTCACATCCTCAGGTATTAAAAACTGTCTTATTCAAGTACCACTTTGGGCAGGTACAATTGCAGCAGTGAACTTGCCCTGCATTTTCAGTCTCTAGCAACACTGGTGATTTCTCACTTGGAAAGGAATCACCATGTCTCCCTCTTCTCTGGATCTCGGGACTGCTGTAACAGCTCAGCTGCCAACTGGGTTCCCTGAAGTTCACACACTGGTTAAGGGCTATTTCAGCAGCTTACAAAACAGTGCTTAGTTTTAGTCTGGTAATGGAATCTCACTGTCCAAAAATGAAAAAAAAAGGTGTATTACTTTATTCCTTTCCTTGCTCTTGGCTCCTGTCACTTCCTATTGATTTTTTAGAGCAAATGTAGCTCCTTATGGAAATTACTGTCCACTGGTTATTTCTTGACTTACAGCATAAGTGGCAGAAAATGCTAGTCCTCTTTCCTAGGATTACTCAATGTGCTGAATGCTCTGAGTAGAACATTTGTGGTTTCTTTAACAAGGTCTTCTACCTGCAGGTGAAGAACCTGTATCTTATTCCATGTAACAAAGAACAGTAATCATATTAGAACAGCTTATGTTGAACAAATACTTTTATTTACAAGAGCATATGTGAGTTTTAAAATAAAAAAATGAAACAAGTCTACTTTCAGTCTTCAGCCTGCTTTAGCTTAAGTCTCCAGCTTGCCTCATTTGGCTTTCTAGTCTGAAGATCAAATTTGTGGCAAAATGGTAATAATCTGGTAATTTGGTGCCAATCTTGGCACTGGAAACCACCTGGCATAGCTTAGTCTCTTCGTACATAGAAGATATTGTATCCAAGTTCAAGCATGCCCCCAATGAGCAAGGCCCAGAGCGGGATGAACACGTAGGCCAGTTTCATGGTGGTGAATCGCTGCAGCTTGGCACACAGGGCGAGGCAGAAGGCCAATTTCAGCAGCATTGCAATCAGGTACCAGACTTTCTTCTTCATGTTCTGGGAGCCGTTGCGAGGGTCAAAGCCAGACTTGCACCGCCCAGCCATTTTTACAATTAACATAACTAGAAGAATTGTATCAAATATCCACACCGGAATGAAAATGAGGAACCAGTTCCACGGTGCTTTCTCATCCAACTTCAGCACCAGCATGATCAGGAAGAGTAAGGTAAAAAGCCATGTCAGCAGCACTCTTTGCGCCAGGGACATTCTCATTTAAACAGCTTTGAGAGGAAGCCCTTCGCTGTCAGCAACACCTAACAAAACAAAAGGGGGAGGGAAGGCATCAAAACTTGGCACTACACCATGAGGCTTATTCCATAAAGGAGACCAACTCCTCGCTCTTGCTTTCCCACTCCTCACCCACATACTGCTTCCTAGCACTTTCATAACTACCATGATCAGCTGAAGAGTGTTTGTTCCAGTCCACCATTCCCTTGGAGTGCCTTAAGTCAGCTGTGTGACTGCCTTAATCTAAATTTGTTCTATGAAACAAACTGTACTTTAATCCTAAACAAGCTGTCAGACTCACTTAGGGGATTTTTGAATGCTATGAATAAGTTTAGATCCATTTTCCACCCGTAGTGAGGCACTCATAGCTAGCACTTGAAAACAATACATAACAATGCTTTCTGTGTAACAAAATAACCACAGTAAAATGTGAACCAGCATAAAGGAGAACCGAAACCCTCGGAGAGATCCTGCAGTTTGCAGAGCTGCAGCTTTAGTGACCTGGGCTCAAACTGAGCCAGTGAGCACTGCCCAGCTTTCTGTCAGCCAGCAATCTTGAAATTACTAAAAGCTACAGATAATGTTTGCTTTTTGGCAGGTATCTCAAGTATTTAGACACTGGCTGACAGGTTTATTGGTTGGGTAGGATATTTAAATTTCTCTGTAGTCATGATGAAAGAAAAACAAGAGAAATGCATCTCCCATGACAGTCATGAAAGCTAAGTTTTCACATTCCTAACTGGAAAGTTTCTACCTCTGTAACTGCCAAAAGCCTTTCAAGTGTGAAAAACAGAAGTGTGATGGACTTCCTCTAGATTTCATGCTATGAAAATTAATTTTTACCAGTGAAATGGTGCTGAAATAGGTATTTTAATTATTTTTAAAAATTAAGTTAAAATCTTTAATAATTTCCTTTAGAACACTAATAGTCTTTCACCTGACACAAGAAAATGAGCTTTGATTTGTTCCAGACTACAAAAACATTTGAATTACTGAAAGTGAGATGTTGTGCTCTGAGGCACACATCAAATCCTCAGCACAGATGCTGAAGGAAGGACAAGAGCTGCTTCCCCTCTGTGCCCTCCATGCCCACAGCTGCTGCTGCTTCCTCTGTTATTACCAATGCACACACACCTGATTATAGCTGCTGAGCTCACCCTACAAGCACAATCTACCGCCACCTTTTTCTTTTTAACTGGGATCGTTTTTTTGCCAGATTATTTGAAGTTGAACAAATTCTGTGCCCAGATAAGATTTACTACTGGAAGCAGGGAAGTAAAAGCTGTTGTCTCAACTTGTTATGAGATGACCTGCTACGTTGCAGTGAGGAGATAACTAGTTTGTACATCACTAAAATCATCCTACAGTTTAAATCTGCATCTTCTGATAGACAGTTCAACAGACCTATTTTGTTCAGTCTGGGTTTGAAGTTTGGATGGATTTGATTTAGTGGACAGCAGTAGGATTTCTTGTAAGGAAAATATCCAGTTTTGCCTAAAACAATCTAAATCAGAGTTGCAGAACTGAAGAGTTTAGTGGACAAAAAAATTGGAGGAGGTTTAGATAGCATTGTTTTGCTCTTGTTACAGAAACAAACCTAAACCAGCTGACAGGGGTTACAGAACGATTACTATGTCTGGCCTAAAACATTTACAGTATTTTGAAAATGGTTCCAATATTCTCAAGTGCAAGTCTGAGGCTAAAGTGAAGAGTCGTGGTCTGAAATGAAGTTTCAACATTCTTTTTCATGAGGATGTTTTTCAAAACCAGTTCTAGAAATCAAAGCCACAAACACTACAAGAAGGAGACTCTCTTATTAGCAAACTGGAGAAAGCAGAAACCAAACAGAAACAGACTGGAAACTTGGGTCTGAAAGGAAAAAGAAACTCAACACTCTTAGAAGTATCGGGTTATCAGATACTCAAAGAAGGTGCTATCACCTGTCTCTGGAGGAAACACAAAGCTCCTGAAGATGTATTACATGGGGCTACTCAATTTGAAGGATGCTCACTTGAAAGCACTTTCAGTTTGCTAAGGACCACTTTGCAACAACTGGAAAAAACAGGCAGAAAATTTAGCATGGGAAGAAGTGGTGCTGCCAGTCTCTGACCTAATAGATATTACTGCCAGATTGGGCAGGACTGCAAGGCTCCAGTCAGTTTTAGAGGTGTTTTTAGATGAAAACTCAAGAAAATCCAAGTGTACCTTTGAGATCTTAGAGTGCAAGTAAAGAAAGCTACCAGATTTTGAAGGCTGTGAGCTGCATATAGAGCTGACATAACAATGAACTGATTATATGATGCATCATCCCATGATGGAAGGTGATGGGCAGATTCTTTCTTAGAGCCCAGCTATCCCAACAAGATGGGTGACACTGGGAAAAGGATGCAGCTGTGCCACAGGTCTGAACTGGCTCTTCAGTGGGAACGCTGAGGGGATGTCAGTGTGAAAATTAAAAAGCTCTTGACTCCTAATATAGGACCGACATAATTAGGGAATGAAAATTTTTAGTGAGGAGAAACTATCCAAGGAGCATCACTGACCTTGGTGGGATGATCTGCGTAACGAGGATATTATCATAGCTAATTCTGTCCTGTTTAGAAGAAAAAAATAAAGAGAAGGGCAATTTACACATGATATTCAGCTCAACAGTAATGATAACATGAACCTATACATTAAGATTTAAATCTTGAACATCGCCTAAAAATGTCCTGAAATTTTTATTATGGTGAGACCATATTAAACAGAACCCCAGTTCGATTAAATACCGTTTTAGAGCCTATTCCAATCGTATGGGTAATTTAACACTTCGAAAGAAATACTGCGGTAGGCCCCGGTTAAAACCCCCTTTAAACACGGCTTTGGATTCACAAACTCGGCCCATCCCTCGGCCTCACGCCAGGCACCGCTTCCTCGGCCGAGCCAGATGTCCCCGAGGCGGAAACCCCCCTCGCTGCCCGTCACCTACCGCAGATCCCGGCGCATTCCCCGGTCCGCGGGGCTCGCGCTCAGCTGAGGGGGCGCCGGGCCCTCCCCTCCCGCTCCGCCTCAGGGAACGGCCCGCCTCCCTCATCCGCCCCGCCCCCGCCATTGGCCGGCGGGGGCGCGCGTCCCGCCACTCTCCATTGTCATTGGGCATCGGCCACGTCGCTCAAGTTAATCCCGCCTCCCTGCCCTCAGCAGTCGGTGACGCCCCTCGAGCTCGGGTGGCTCCTCCCGGCGGGCGGTGGGTCCGCCTGGAGCCCCGCCCCCGCCGCCAATTGGTGGAGGGGCTGTCTGTCACAGCGGCCTCGCCGATGTCCCGCCTGTCCGTCAAGCGTAGCCCCGCCTCCCCCGCGCTCTCGTCGGGCGCCAAGGCCGCCAGTCACGGCTCAGCCCCGCCCCAGCGGCGGGAGGGGCCACCGTTGGCTGCCGGCCCGCGCGGGCCCCGCCCCCGGCCCGGCGGCGCGCGCGGGTGGCGCGCTGTTGCTGCCGCCGCTGCCGCCTGGACGCGCGCGCCGCTCCCCCCCGCCCGCTTCCCCCGCCAGCTGTTGCCTCGCGCGCGCCTTCCCGCCGCCGCCTCGCGCTCCCGCCGCCGTTGCGTGCGGCGCGCGCTGCCCCGCGGCACCGGCCAACGGTGAGATGGCGGCGGGGGGGGGCTCCGGCACCGGGGGCGTCCCGGCCCCGCCGGGGCAGCGGCGGGGGGAGAAGCGGGGCTCCGAGTTCTGGGGAGGGGGCCGACCGGGGCGCGGGAGGGGGGCCGGGGCGAGGCGGCGGTGCTCCGTCGGTGCTGGGGGACGGCGCGGCGGAGGCGCGGGGCGCGCATCCCCGGCGGGGCTGCCTCGGGTCCCCCGGCGGGGCGGCGGGAGCGGGGCTGCTGCCGCCCCCCGCCTCCTCCCGGGGAGTCCCGGCGGGGCAAGGGCGGCCGGCCCGCGGCCTCCGCGGCGCCGCGGTTCCCTCCGGCGGGAGCCGGCGCCGCCGGGGCGCGGGGTCCGAGCGCGGCTCCGAGCGGCCCCTGCCCGCGGCGCCGCGGACCCGCCGCGGGTCGGCCGAGCAGCGGCCGCGCCGTCCCGCAGCCGTCGGTGCCGCGCTGCCGCGTCCTCCGCCGCCGGCGTCGGTGCGGGCGGCAGGGGGGCAGGTGCGCTCCGGGGCCCTGGCCGTGCTTGGGCTCTGCTCTGAGGCGCCTTCTCTCCGCTGAGCTGCTCGAACGTACCGTGAGCTGCCTCCGAGCCTGTGTCGGGTGATAGATAGAACGTGGTTTCTGCTTCCCTTTAAAGGTCCTGAATTTCAGCATCTTCATGTTCGTCTCTGACCTTGTCTCTTGTATTCTTGTGTTTTACATGTGTTCATATTTTCGTTTTCTTTACCCTTTTGAGGTTTTTTTTCCCCCTTTTCCACCCTAAAACAGTGGCAATCTGACTACAGCTTATCCTTGATCTTCCGTTTGGGAATCAAAATGTTAGGGAACTTCTGGTCACTCAAAATTTATGCTGTCACATTCATTTTCTTGGTGTTTTACTTGCTGTCTTTTCTGTGAGAAACAAAGGAGCTGGGGGAAAAATTTATCCCCTAGATATGACTAGAACTGTCAGGGTTACTTTTATTTCTGTTTCTCATACCTAGCCTTTGAGTGGGTGTTACCCAGGTGTATCAGATTCAGTGAAACTTGGTGTCCATAGTGTCAAGCTCTGTGCCTGGTACCTTGCCTTTTATTACTTTTGCATGTTATTGGTCACTTGAAAAGTAATGCTGCTGAGTCTTGCGTTTTGTTCCAAATTTGCCAGTGTCTTATCCATCTGTCATATAATTAACTGGAAAAAGTAATTAATTGGAAAACCTGACTTGTTGAAAGTACTTTAATTAATGTTCTGAAATTCTTTGTGATGAAATGTTCCTACAGAAAATACAGCTTGTCTTACAGTTTGGATACACGAATTTTCTAATAGGAGTGAGACTACATACAGTGTGTCATCAGTAATTTGTCTGCTTATATCTTCCTGTTGATGATGTTAAACAGATGGTGTATCTGTTTTATCAGGGAGAAGTGCATCACTTGAAATAACCTGTTAATCCTAGTAAGTGAATCCTAATATCTTCAGCTGCACTTGGATTGGTCAGTAAGCAGCAGAAGGATGTATTTCTGTTACATACATTAGTGCTTGGCATCAGACTTTGTTTCCCTGGGGTTAAGAGGCTAAAAGTGTTCTGTGAATAAATCTCCAGGTTATAAATAGCTATATGCATTTGGCTATTTTTGTAACTCTAAAGTTTTGGTGATCTTCTTTGTTTTGCCTCTTTGCTTATGACTCCCTGGAAAGGATGATCCTTTTCTCAGAAATCTTATTTGTGTTCCAGTAAGGTGTTCATGAATGTATGTACACATATCACCTTGATGGACTCCATGGTATGGTATTTGCAAGCAGCTTTCATTTCTGAAGGTGAAGGTTGAGAGCAATGCTTGGAACTTGTGTATTTTAGATCCCAATCCATGTTCAAAGTGGAATGTTTGTGCAGTTAAATGTTCTGTTGCTATGTTTTACTGCCAGTGTATGTTTTTTTTTTTTTCTGGATATAAATATTACAAAGGATAAAACATGAGCCTGAGTCATCAGAAGAAGAATTCGGAAACCTAGTTGCTTTAATTCAATATTTGTACTATAATTTTTTCCTCTTGTGTTGTGTGGAATGTGACATACAAATAAGTTGTCAGTAATTGGTGGGAACTCCATGGAACATTTTAAGCATTCTGCTAGTACTGGATTTTTCCCAAAGCAGAGTTAGCTCGTCTCAAAAAGTTGATCCCAGCTGTATCCATAGCTGCTGGGCATTGGTGTGAATTTTGGGAGAGGTCAAAGTCCTGTAGGTTTTGAAATAGGAAACAGCATTGGTGTATGTTACAGGGGGACATAGGTGTGTTAAAGAATTCCAGCCAGCCTCATTTGGGGCAGTTGACCAGGCACTGAGGGGTGGAGCTGAACAATGCTGTTCCTGTCACAGCTGGCAGGGGTCACTGGAAAGCAGTGGACTTCATTTTTTTCCTAATTCTCCAAAGCTGCATATACTATCTTCCTTGCCTTTTCTATGTATCTAACTTTACTTATTTCTACTAGAAATATTGTTAAAAGAATTTTTTTTTCTTTTCTCAGGACCCCTGTGAGTGAGAATGATAACAGTCAAAGATTGGGGTTTGGATTTTCCTTTTTGAGGAAGTTCTTTTCATTTAAAAAAACAGTGTTGTTTATGGATTCATCATCAGACAGTTTATGTGGATTTTTAGTGAGACTTATTAAGGGCACAAAGCTTGTACAATTGCTTTCTTTGTCTGTCTTCTCCCATTTGAATCATTTCTTACTCAGATGATGAAACCGAGGTTAATGGCAACTGAAAGCCTACACTGTGACAAATTTTTATAAAACTCTTTACAGGTAGTGACCCAAATTAATATTCCTACCCAAAAAAGGCAGTCATAATTGAGTCCTTCCCTTCTCCAAGAAGTGAACTACTGTTGGGCAGTCTGTGTGCTAAGCTCTGAGCCATCAGCAGGAGCCTACTTCAGCTGGCCCAGCCAAACACTTAGGATGGTTTTTATGTGGGTGAAGGGCAGGAAAAATATTATGGGTGGGGTGGAACAGGACAATAGGGAGCTGTGGGACAATGGTGAAAGCAGGCAGACTTAATTGCTTCTGCCCACAGAGCAAGATAGGCCTGTTTTTTTCTCTAATGTTTTTTTTGTTTTATGAAGGAAACAAAGCAAAACTCTTGGGGTACCTGTCAGAGGTACTGCTGCATCTGACTGAGGACAATTGACCACCACTTACTCAAAGATATGTGGTGGTATGAAAAGTAATGGACTTTGAAAGCTTTAAATGTCATGTTTTCTGCCTTGAGATCACTGTGCTGTTATTTATAAAGGTTCTTCCTGATGGGTACAGAGGAAATGGTTAAATATTTGAAGAAGTTGTATTTGAATTTTTAAGGAGAACCTGAAGGGCTTAATAAGCTACCATAGGAGACAAAAGAGTTAATACTAATTAGAGCTATCATGTATTGCTGTGTAATGTTTGGGTATGGTCTATATGTAATCAGAATAACTTAGGAAAGGGTCATGGGAAGTCATCAGTCTGTTCCAACCCCATCTCAGAGCAGCTTCAAAGTCAGAGCAAACACGTATACATACAGAGAGACAGCCATTGGTGTTGTCAGGAAATTTGGAGATCCAGCTTGTGTTTGTGGTGGATTTTTTTGGTATTTTTTGGTTTTGGGGTTTTTTTGGGTTTTTTTGTTTTTTTTTTTTTGTTTTATTTATTTATTTAGCTGAAGGGCATGATATCAGGGAGTTTCTAGGACTATTCTCTTATTTCTTAATCTGTGCAGAGGATTTTTTTTTTTTCCAAATTTGTTTCTACTGGGAATACATGTAATGTTCAGTATTTAATTCCTTGCTCATTTGAGGTGGTCTTGGTAGACATACTCCAAAGAGCCTAGATGGCTTTCTGGAATGAGTCCAAGCACTGGACTCCTATTTGCAAATAATTTGTGGTTCTGTTCTTAAAAAATAAAATACAACTTCAGAGTGGGAGAAGAAATTAAAGCAACATTACATCAAATGTGAAATCGTGCAAGTCTTGCATTTTGGAAGTTGGCCAGTGCCAGATGCTTTTGGGGTTTAGGTGGCTGGCAGATGCTGGCTTGGCAGCTAAATTTGTGTTGATCTGTAAGGGACAGTTTGTTCTGTCTGTGGCTCATACTCTCCTTGGTATTGGCTTCTGGCCGTTGTGGGGTCGGGTTCAGGGAAGTGTTTGGATGGCCAAATACAGCCCAGTGATCTCCAGTGATGCTTTCTTGCATCCTGGGTTATGAAGCTTGAGATTCCCTCAGCTGTGTGTATATTTTTTTCCCCTTATTATTACTGTTATTGCGTGTTTAAATAGCTGCTTTCTCTTTGAATGGGAGTAAAATCTTGGCTTCAGTGACTTCCTGTGGCAGTGAGTTTAACAGTCTATGTGTTGCAATATAATATTTCTCTGTTAAAAATCTGGCTTTGCTACCCTCTCAGCTTCCCAATAATACAGGCAAATTCATTTATTAACTAAGCTGTTGTTTTCTTGACTTTATTTACTGTTTTTCTCTTGAAGTCTCATTTAATTTATTATAATGTCTTATTTTTCTGTTCATGGTTTCCTGTTTCAACAGGACAGTCTAATGATTGGTAATTCATAGCCCTTCTTAGAACCCCTCCCCCAATATTTTAATATTCTTCTCCCAGTAAAGTAGGTGTGTTTCAAGCCAGATTTCACAGCTGATCAACAGAGCTGTACTGCAGTGTTTTCCTTGTGGATCCCCTATTACTCAGGTCTCCCTGCTCTTCAGACTGTATTATATTGGATGGAAGAGGTCCCTGAGCTGGGTTTAAGATTCTTAAGGCTTTGAGTGGTGTTCATAGTTCACTCCCTCTACCTTTCCTTACAGATAACATTGACATGGTTGATACTGAATTCTGTTTATTTTGCCTTTTCATTGTTAAAGTTCATACATATTCTTAACTTTGCTAGTTTAAGATTGCCATCTAGAAATGTTACTGCTTCAGATTTTCTTTTCTCTTTTGCAGTATAAAAGATAAATATAGTGAGCACTGCTGGACCTTTTTACAGAAGCTTAAAATTTGGAATAATAGGACAGGGTTCAGTTCACTCTATTTCAGAACCTAATTTAGGCAATACTTCATAAAAACTGTGGTCTGCTGGTCCAAATAGGAGGAGGAGAGGGGAAATAGCCCTAATTAATCGAGATTGCTGTGTTAATGGTGCTTGAGAAGGCTTTTGGGGAGACATGCAGAGTGTTCAGTGTGCTGCTATTGCTCAGCTACTGCAGGGTCTGGAGCTGTGGGCAGGATTTGTGGGCAGGTAAATCGTGTGAGAGCTGCTCAGCAGGGCATCAGACCCTGGGAGCTGTGTCCTGTGCCATGGGCTCTGGGGCTGGAAGCTGTGACTAAGGACACTGTACTGTGCTGAGACTGGTTTAGAGTGGTTAAAACCCTTGTGGAGCCTTACAGGGCCATCCTGACCTTCTCCATCCGTTGTGTGGATGTGTCTTTAGGAAGAGATTGCTTCTGCTTGAAGTTCCCTCTTTGGAGTTCTGGGAGGCAGCAGGAATGTGGGGCATCTGTATTTGTAAGCTACCCTTACCTGTCAGGGCCCAATGAGCAATGACATGGTGTCTGTGTTGATCTTTCTAGTGAAAGTCTGATGGTTGGAATGCTTGCCTGGGTTGTGCCATTTCTGGATGCTCTCATCCTTTAACAAGGTAGTCACTGGCACATGTCTGCCTCTGTCACTACAGTGTGCTAAGGTATATGAAAGCTAGTGAAACATAAAGAGACCAGACTAGGAAAATGTAGTCTGCTTGGTTTCAGGATTAGGATGGTTCTGTATGATGAGAACAGGGATTTGTGTGCACTTTTCCTTGAGCTGGCACTGAATGGAAGAGCTGCAGGCCAGTGGTCTGTGGTCCAAAGAGCTTCTGGGCACTGGTATCAGGTGATCAATAGCCTGCTCTATGCAGACTGGATGCTGTTGTTTATCTTCATTATCCAATTAGCTGCTGATTGCAGTGAAGAATGTTGATTCCAGGTTTTTTTCAGTGTTTTGGCTGATTTTGGTCTGTAGCAGTGTTTGCTTTTCATAGACAGCAGACTGTTTGGAAGTCTTTGACATCTTTCCAAAGGTTCTTTGAAAGTCCACATATGTTCTATCACTTGTTCTTGTTTATCAGTTAGTTTGACATGTCCAGAAATACTGATAGACTGAGACATGATCTTCCTGTGTAGAAACTGCTGATTAGACCCTATCAGATAGTCTTTCGGGCATAATGGTGTTCCATTTTTAATGATTGTTTTGAGGACCTTGCCAGATACACATGTAAGGCTTGTTGCTCTGCAATTCCTTGCTTGGATCACTCCAGAGACTTTTTTTTTTTTTTTTTTTTTTTTAGAATAGAAGCTCAGCATTTTCAACTGTGTTCCTGCAGAGCAGTGGCTGTTACAAGAGACAGCAGCTTTTTCCAACAGCTCAGCCACTTCATTCCTCAGCTGCTTCAAAAACTTGCTGGATAACTATTTGTAGAACATGATGCAAACTTGGTGATTTAGGAGTGGTTTTCAGCTTCCTGACTGTAGTCATCAAGAAACCACAACTCTGCTGTGCAGTGCCTGGTGACAGATAAACATGTCTTCCTAAACACAAGTCAGTATTTCCAGTGAGCAAGATTTATTATTACTTTAAGAATCTCAAGAAAGAAGGGAGCATGGTATTTTATTTCAATTTATTTATTTTAATTTTTCAATTATTTATTTGTTCATAGAGGTTTTTTCCCCAAGTACTTATTAAGGCAGCTATACATATATATATATACATACACACACACACATATATATATATAAATTAAAAACTTGGTGTTTATAGAAATTCGGTTCCTTAATAAAATTGTTACAGTTGTAAAAGCAGATGTATACATGCAATGTTTCAGGGATTTCTCTGTATAATGGGATATATGTGTGTGTGTGCATGTAGTATTCAATGCAAAAAACAGAAATAGGAAGAACTGGAGGTCAACCATGTGCTGTTTTTTATTTAATGTTTTAAGAAAGATACAGCATTTTCAGAAATGGTTTGTAGATCCAGTGTGCTAACAGCAATTACTGTGTTTGGTGAGAATTTTGAAACTGGCTTCTCTTATAGTAGATAAGAAGCAAAATCAACTTGAGTATAGCTCCCTTTAAGGGCTTGGTTTTTTTCTACTTTATTGAACAGCAGAATACGTTTAAATATTGGAAGCTTTTTGCTAATTTATAAATACTGCAGTGGCTCAAAAATAAATGATGGGAGGTGTAGAATCTTGGACTTCTCAGTTCTCTCTCTCTCACCCCCCTATTTTTATGAGTAAGGTATCTACAAAATTGTGTCATGTTACTTCAAATGGAGCCATGAACCAGTTATTTAACAAAATTAGGAAACTTGCACGGATCTTAAGAGTGAGGGGCAGAGATTCCAGAAATGGCTGCAGCAGTTGCAACAACTGCACACGATGTTCTTTTACCAGAACCTGAAATAAATCTCAGAAATCCTGATAGTCAACGTTTTGTTGGTATTTCAGACAGTTGTGTAATTCACTGGCAAAAGGAGTATTCCTTGGGTGACACTTATTTTGTGTGGCACTTCTTTGCTTCAAATATTGGTGGGTTTGCTGTGAAGATGGCTGGGTTGAGTCTACTTTCAGTCAGATTCTGAAGGCTGGCTCTCAGTACATGCACTGTGCTGTGTCTGTGATATCTTCCTGCTTTGGCTGGTGAGTGATAAAGGGCATGAGCTTATAAGGAAATATGCAGCAGCAGAAGTAGGATCAGGTGCAGTGGTTTGTGGGCAGAATACTGAGGCCTGAGAAAGTATCAGCTTTTAGCATCTGACGTCTTACTGGA
Organism: Erithacus rubecula; assembly: GCF_903797595.1. Classification (NCBI taxonomy): domain Eukaryota; kingdom Metazoa; phylum Chordata; class Aves; order Passeriformes; family Muscicapidae; genus Erithacus; species Erithacus rubecula. The sequence continues at coordinate 57,648,493 of NC_136686.1, forward strand.
GGCACAGGCAGCATGGATATGCTGCCAGATGTTTGACTGTCATCATATATGACATGTTTGGTACATCTCTGTCCATAAAGAATGGGATTTGATCTACAGCAGCCAGCACAGGCTCTGATTCATGTCTTATTGTTGCTGCTGTTGGCCTGATGAAACAGGCCTTCTCCAACAAAAACCTCCTGAAACAGGTATCTAGGGATGTTAATTCGTTTTTAATGGGTTGTTTGGGGGTGATTGCATTTTAAATTTTCAGGGGTGTTTTTGGGTTTGGGGGATTTTTTTTTTTTTTTTTTTTTGAGATGGAGCGAAGGTAGAGTTTGAAAATTAACTCTCATGAGCAGCATCCAAGGAATGCTGGTATCCAGTTTTAGCAGTTTTTGGTCTTCCTTGGGGCAAGCAAATTTGTTAATTCCTTTTTATATACAAACTCTTATGACCTTGGGCTGCAAGACAACTTGTGGGGGTTCATGAGGCATGGCAGGAAGGAAACTTTTCATGCAGGTTGCTGGATATCATCCTTAGGCTAGCAGTATCTGGGGTTCTCTTAATTTAACTTGGCTTTTTTCCTGCAGGTTTTCCTAAGGGGAGCTGGAAGGAACATGATAGAACCTCCACTGAAAGGTGTGAACCTGGGAGTGACAAGTTTCTCCTTTGCTTGTTTACAATTTGCAATTCTGAATTGCTGTTTTGAGAACAGTGATGCATAGATAAAGTACTTAAAAAGAAAAAAAGAACAGTGAGTGCAGTGCTTAGTATTTGATGTTCCCTTTCAAAAAGGAGATGTAGGTTTAATGGTTTATGTGTAATGCACATGAGAAGTAATGATTCTTTTAGAGCATTGCTTTAAGGCTTTCATCCTATTCTTTGTGTTAGTGGCAGCATTTCCCTGGGTTTGAGTGGAGGAAGGATGACTCCTGGTAAGTTTAGTGCTGTATCTGCATTCCAGGGATACCTCCCTTGGTTTGTTATGTCATGGCAGAAGTGGCATTTCAGTCAACAGTGGATGCCTAATGTCACTAAGCTGTTCATTGGGCTCATTTAAAGTATCAAATAGTGTCAGCAATTTGATGATCATGTTAAACTTGTATTTTGATGTTGAACCTATAAACTGAGGTTTTTTCCCTTTATTAAAGTTGTTTTCTGGCCCTGCATGAACAAGTATAATGCTTTAGGAAGCTTGTGTGATACAAATGTTGCTTATAAAATTAGCAGTTTAGGCTATAGTCTTTACTATTCTGATTAATTGTCTTTTCTTTGTCAGGAAATCTTAGTAAAATCATGCCTGTGATTGTCAAAGTGTAATATGGAGGATCTAGCATAATGGTAAAACAGTTCTGTCTTGGAAAGCAGTTGAAACCAGGATGTAGTATTCTCATGGCTTTATATAATAACCTTTCTAAAATTGCCTTAAATTTCCTGAAGATACTAAAAATCAATGACTTTAAAAAACGTTCGAGACAAAATCAACCTGTTTTGTGATTTTAATTCTGATGATGTATGGTGAACATGCAACTTCATTGTTTCATCAGCCTGTGAATTCTATCAGAACTTGTTCTTCTATCATAACGAGTTGAGAAGGACACTCAAGTCTTGACTCAACAGCTGGATGGTGTCCTGACCATTCAGGTTGGGATTGCTATAAAGGGAACAGGTTCCTTGAAATACTTTGTGATTCACAGTGTTTACAGGCAAGGAAAGCAACTATTTGCCTATGTGTCTTTGCTTGTGTTGTATTTTTAATTATGTCCTTCTGTTAGTTGACACTGCTTAGACTTGTATATGCTTTTAAAAGCCTGAGTTTTTTCCTTTGTCACTGTAGAAGAGCACAGTTTTATTCTGAACTTCTGTTAGTTCAGATTGCTTTAGTCTGTCATTTGGAAATATATACATGTATGTCTGACTAGGGTCACCAAAGCCCTATGGATATGAGTAAAATTTCTAAATATACTTTGAATTTGTTTAAATTCTATCTAACTCAGTAAGCACTGCAGTACTGTGGGGCTTGCATGAGCTCTTAGCTACCTAAAGACATCTAAATATAAATTTCTGTGGCTTTTGAGAAACTGCTAATTTGATTTCAAGGTGTATTGTGTTATGTGATTGTGCCTTAAACTGGGATATAACTAAGAAACCTCACCTCTGAAAAAGAATCACCAAAAGTAGGTAGTCTTCTCTCTTAAACTTTGGGAAAGTAATGAAGTTTTGATTAAAAAATATTGCTAGTTATTCATAGCATTAGCTGTGAGTTTGATGGAAGTGTAGTGAAAGCTCTGTTGAATGTTAGAGATGTTGTGATCAAGCTTTTATGTTTGGATGCTCTGTTTAATCTCTGAAGCTGTGAGTATTTTTTGTGTTGCTCTTTAGTCTTCAGCTAGTTAAGATTAAGTTAATGTTGCTGTAATTACTCTGCACAGGGCATTGTGCTGTGTGCCTGTCCTTATCCTGGATGCAGGTATGTGACACAGAACATGGAACAGAAGGCTGGGTCCAGAGAGGATGAGGGGAGGAACAGGCAGAAGAACAGACTGTTGTTCTTGTGTTTGTCTGTTTGCACTGGCTCACTTTTACCCAGCTGATAGTGATGTGCTTTAGAGCTGGGCTTCTACAGGCTGACCTCAGGATCAATGTCAGGTGGAAACACAAATGACACAGTGACTTGTATGCAGAGTTCTGAAACTGCTAAAATGCTTAGTCTCCAGTCTAAGGTGTTCAGTGAGTGTGGGCAGATAGAGCCAGGCTGCAGCTGAAGTGCCTTGAATAGTTTCCATCCACCCCTCTGCCAGATAAGCTAGCTTCAGGCTGAGTCTGTGAAACTCATAATGTCTCATCTCACCTCATTAAGCCCCCCAAAACCTAAAGACAAACTAAAAACCACAGGCAAATCCCAGCTCCTGCAAGAAGAGACACTGCACAGAAATAATTAAATAAACATTTTCACCTTTCGTTACTGTGATGTCTCAGAAATGTTTGTGTAGCTCTTGAAGAAAGCATGTGATATTCTCTAGTAGAGGTATTTTTACTTAGCACACCAAACTCTGTTTTGAGACATCCATCCCATGATTTTGTCATATTTACTTTTGTAAGCATGATCTTTGCATGTGTTTATGCAAATGTGTATGCAAATAAGCTTTAAATGCCACCAAAATAGATTCTATGGAGGATTTAATGCAGAGAGTTTCTTAAAAATATGAAAACCATGGATAATCTAAATAACAGGTTTGTTGACAGAAATCAAATAAAGCTATTTCTTTATATTTGGTTTATTGTTTTGTGAGGTAATTGTTTCTTGAGGCAAAGAATTGAAAAGCTACTGCAAACAAAGATTACTGCCTTTTAAATGTCTGAACCATTTTTAGCCATATTCGACACAGTTCGAAGTCTTGGATTCATGAGTTAATGTTTGGTTTCCTGAAAAATCATTGACCTTGCAGAAAGACATCAAGTTAATGTAGCTGTTGAGGGAAAGGTTTCTGTCCAGGTTCAGCAGTTCTTTGCTGCTGACAATGAGTTGTCCCAACCTTTTTCTCATCCTGTGATTAGGCTGGTAGGAAGTAGGGTGTATTGTATTTGAGAGGGTGTTATTTAAGAGGAATAAGAGTTAAAGGTCCTCCAGGATGAGGTCATGAAGGCAGGGAAGGGAGGGTGTAAATGTGATCAGTATCTGTGTGGTCCCTTCCTGCCCTGGCACCTCTGTGGCAGAGAGCTGCTTTCACTGTGATTGTGGGATGTAGGTGCTGTGTGTGTGGGGAGGGGTTTTATGTCACTCTGGAGTCCAGCTTTTTGAAGTCAAGTTTAATTGAAGACATTTTCCAATAAGAAGGCAAGTCCTATTGTAAGCTTAGTGTAGGTGGGAAATAAAGGTGACCAGTCTATGGGACATGCCAGGTTATATCAGAGCCTCTCTTGGACTCCTTTCTTTATGTGATAGTATTTTTATATTTATTATGCCAGTGAATTCTTAATTATTGATAATTGCTTTTAGAAAACCAGACTCTATTATCAGAAGCAAATAGATCAGAAACAATACAGATGTTGACAGTCATGGCTGCCAGATTTAACTGACTTTATGTGACTTACAGGATATTTTCAACAGTGGAAAAATTGAGGTGTTTGCTTGCTCAGTTGCACCAATTGTCATTATTCTGATATTTCTGGAATTTTCAATGACTGTCTAAGCTCTGAGACATTTCTTTCTCTTGAGTTGTAGTTTTATCTGAAGTTGTATGAAAGATATTGGAGTTGCACTGTTAAAAATCTTTAAAATAGGTTTGTTTGGGAAACATGAACGTGTATGGCATTATGTTTCTGAGAAATCCTCAGGCACTGATATAACATCAATCCATTTGTTGAAGGTTTGTACTATAGTGTATATGGTGCATGTCCAAACTAAAGGCAGTGTTATTTACATCTTTTAAGTCATGCACTGTATAAAATAGGAGTATGTCCATTCACAAATCAGAAAAGAACCAACAAACAAATGTCAGTGCAGAACTGAGTCTTTTGGAGGGTCATTTTAAATGAATAGAATGATACCGAGTTGGAAGGGAGCCATAAGGATCATCAGGACCATCTCCCTGGCCTTGCACAGGACAGCTCATCTACCTGGCCCTCCATTGGATGCTCTCTTACTGCTCAAAGTCTTTTTGTGTTGTGCCCAAATCTTCCCCCAGCACTGGAGGTGAGGCTGCCCCAGCTCAGAGCAGAGGGGACAATCCCCTCCCTTGCCTGGCTGCTGATGCTGTGCCTGATGCCCCCAGGACATGGGTGGCCCTCCTGGCTGCCAGGGCACTGCTGGCTCACGTTCAACTTGCCACTGACCAGGACATCCAGGTCCATTTCTGCAGCTTCCCTCCAGCCTCTTGTTCCCCAGACTTTACAGGCAGCCAGGGTTGTTGTCCCAGGTGCAGAATCTGACACATTACCTTGTAGAACTTCATATGGCTAATACCTGCTTTAGGAAAACAAACCCAAACACTGAATTTTTTGGTGATGAATAATGTACAATAAAGTGTGGTGATTTACTCTAATAATTAGGTCTTTCACTCATTTTAATCTATTGTACAGTCTTGGTTTCCATCCTGTTTGTTGAATGTTGCATTTTTCTTTGCCTTTCTTATCTGTGTAAAAGCTGTAAACAAATGTCTTTATATCAAGAGGTAGATCCCAAATAATCTTTTACTATAAAAACTCCCTGCAGGTTAATAATTTTTTGCTTCCTTTTAATGAAGAAACGTAAGATATAATTGTTGATACTGACAATCTTATAGTAAGTGTAATATTTTTATGCAACTTGGATCTTGGAAAATGCTTGATGTATAGTTTGTTATTTGGGGAATGAAGCCACTGGCATCCATATGACATCCTTCACCATGTCCCTGCCATCAGTGAGGCCATACCTGGGGTGCTGGATTCAGTTCTGGGCTTCCCAGTACAGGGGACACAGATATACCTGAAGGCTTTCTATGTTTTTCTTTTTTTTTTTTTTTTTTTTTTTTTTTTTTTTTTTTCTCCTTAATGAACTCTGGCTGATTACATGAAAGAAGACTGTAAAAATTAGTTTCAAGATACAAATATTTTACATAGGCTGAAAGTTTGGGTATTGGTCTTTTTTTTCACGCTGAAAACTGATTAAGTGGCACCATTATTCCTTGGTTTTCTCTTTTTTACTTAGTTTTGGTATATTGTTTTCATGAAGGTATTAATTATGATTAGTGAAGTTCTAGCCTTAACACTGTTTTCTTCTCCAGGAATTTCTAGTAGTCTATTAATTTTTCTTGCATTTTATAACATAATTATTTCTGGACTTCAGAGTGTTGGGCTGATAACTATAGGTTGCTTAATTTATCAGAGGAAAAAAAGCTGTAATATAACACTTGTGAGGTTCCTGTGAGAAAATGACAGATCATCTCTGTGCAGCCTGTGTGTTTTACTGGGAAGAAAGGACAAAACTGGGGCTTTTGATGTCCTGTAGCAGCAGATTTGTAGTTTTGTTTGCCTAGAGGGAAAAGCCTGAACTCTTAGTAAAATAGAAATGAGGCAATGTGTAAAGTAAATACAGTGTTTAGTGATTTGCAGGTAATGGGAGTGTTTCTGCATTCCCTGTTTGGCCTTCATAGAGAAGTGGAAGTAAAGTTCTGTCTCTTTCTGTTAACAGCCTAAAATGACTCTGTGAATTCAGTGGAATAAATGGCGTCCAAAGTAACTGATGCTATAGTTTGGTACCAGAAAAAGGTAAGATTTCTGTTTGTTTTTATGGTGGTCTATTGTGTTTATGTGTTAATATAACAAATATAAAATACTTATGCATTGCTTGTTAGCATTGTATGAGAGTGAGTAGCTTGAAACTTTTCTTCCATATGTAAATAAATATTTAGTGACTGTATTTAGTGACATGAAATAGCTTTTGGTCTATGCTGAAAACTGCTTATTCCCTTGGTTCCCTGTGCTCTGCAAAAAATTAACACTCAGTCGAGTGTTAATTGATATACAGGAGAATGTTGTTTGTATTGCAGAGAAAAGTATCCTTGTATTTAAGTAGACAGTAAGAATTGAAGCAAATTTTCTGTCAGTAACAAAAAAACCTGTGTGATAGGTACTCAAAAGTGAGTCTTGACTCTTTGTGGTTTAATAAGTTTCTGTGTGTTAGTGTTTCCCTTGGGTCTATAGCTGTCTTTTGGAGAGGGTACATCTTGTCCTTAAGCAAATAATGGCAGTGGTCTTCAAAAGAGAAGAAATTCTGGTTAGCTGCTAGCAAAGCAACAGTTACCTTATATAAATAAGGTAATACAGGTCTGCTTTGTTGAGACAAAACAGTGTCTCAGCAGTGAATTAAATGAACAATTGGAAGAGCAGAAAAATTAATTTTGCTGACTTAATTTATACCAACAATTCAGTTATGTATTAAAAACTTGAAAATAATTCACAGTTTAATGATGCATTTTTTGGGGTGTTTCTAACCGTTTATTCTGATTTGGAAGATGGCTTGTAAAAGATGTAATGTAATGACATTCAATGCAGGATCTAATGGAAGGGGAAAGTGATGTTGATTTTACCTGCTTCCACTCATTCTGTCATACACTTAATGCACTCACTGTGTAGTGATATCAGAATAATGAAATCCAAACACCAAGCCGTGTTTGTGTTTGCTCTGGCCAGGATCCCTTTGTGCAGGGTCTCAGGTCCTCATCATGTCTCTGAGGTTGTTGTTGGTGGTGATGATGCTATCCTGTACACAAATCTTTCATGATATTCAACTTTACATATAGGTGGTCCTTTGATGTGAGAGCCTGCAGAATCTATAAAATTTAAGTGGAGTTCATGTTTGTTGTCTGGTTGTTTTTGGTCTTGTTTTTTTTTTTTTTCCCCCTCAAATACATGCCTGTTTTCTTGTTGGTCATACAGTAAAAGGAATTGCACATTTGATATGCTTCAACTCTCCATCCTCCTGATGTTAGGAAGGCAGGAGGAGTCACTGGTGTGATTTTACAGAGGACAGGCCTTCTGGTCTTGATGTAAACAACCCATTCCTCAATTTCACTTTTCCCAGGACACTGCTCCTAACAGGATTACTTGTTATCAGTACATGCCATTCTTTTAACCCTTGCTCTGTTGTTTTTTCCAATGATTTCACAGGTTTCCATTTTTTTCATTCATAGTAAAACCAACATTTCTGTGGTGAATCTCTGTAGGTTTTTAGAGAGGTCTGCTCCCCCAGGAATTGCACAGTGCCTTTATGGCATGGAGCTGTGGTGAGGTGACTTGTGTTACTTCTGCAGGGACTGAACTGTCTTCAGGAGGGATAAAATCATGTATAAACCAGATGTTAGTCTTTTCCCTGGTGTGAAAAAATTTAAATGCAAACCACACGTGGGTTGGGGTCTGCTAAATGAGCAAGTTAATGCTGCTTTAATATGAGGAAGTGTCATGTTTGAGACAAATGGCTGCATTGCAGAAAAGTTGCAGATGTTCATGTGAATTCAACTGTACAAATTGAGGATCCTCCAGGATCCAGCCTTGATTTTGCTAATTTATTTATTTGTTTAAATCTATTTCATGGCACAGTACTTTTTTCCCCGTGGATTTGTTGTTTAAACCAAAGATTTCAATTTGGGGAACAGAAAGAGTTGTGTTAGTGTTTAGTTGATACCAGAATTTTTTTTTGCCCTTGCTTATTATGTCAATATACTGAACTTTGACCTGTTATTTACTTCCAGTTTTAAATTTTAATTTCAGTTTTTATAAGTGTCATAGTTGTCCCACTGATTAGATCTACTGACTCATCACAGCTGTGACTGGAATTGAAAGTGGGGAGGGATCAAAATGTAGCACATTCTGTCAGTAGAAGTTTGTTTCTGGGGCAAGGGAGAACTAGGATTGCAGTCAGTATTGATGAAATTGATATTACTTGCCTCTATGATGAAATGAGAAAAATAAGCTGTTGTTTTGGAGAGATGTTTTCAGATTAATAAATTGGTGTATGAATGTCTTGAAAAAGAACATTAACTTCTGGTATTTCTAGTCATACATGACTAAGAGAAGCATTTGAGTAGGTTGGGGGTGTGTAAGAAATACTGAGCAGATAATTTGCTCTTTGTCTTTCTTAGTTCTTAGTTTTCAATTTTAATGTATTTTAAAATATATTTCTTTCATGTGTCTCTCCACTGAGTGTCAAAGATCTGTTTGGTTCTCAAGCAGGAGACATTTTTATATCTCTTCAATGGAAAGAGTTAAGCAATTGAGCTCTTCCAACTCTACTTTAGGCAAGTTTTGCAAACAGCATGTTTACTCATGACTCATGCTATTGTCTGAAATTGAGCTTCTTACACCAGGATGATTTAGTAATACCCTTAATTGTTTAAAAGGTCAGACCTTTTATTATGTAAACATGTTTTTCTGTTTTGACAATAGATTTACTCTGCTTTTATTGCACTGGAGCTCCTGATTACAGTATTGTAAAAATACAGTAATCAATTCTGAATTATTTTAAGTTGGACTGTGAGATTTAAGAGTGGTATTACAGAAGCTTGTTATTTGAGATCCAAGATTGCATGGACACAGTTTTAGTGCTTCCAGTGATTCCTTCAATTTCCCAGCCAGCACAAAGTAGTTTTCCAAGGCATGAAATGTGCTAGATACAGGTAGGCTCTGAAGAAATTAAAATAAATGAAACCTCTGCTGTGTTTCTTGATGCACTAGGGAGAACAGTGCTGATTTACTTAAGTGTGACAAAGGGTTTGTCTGGCTTGCCAGCCCTGGAGCTGCCCTGCTTCTTGCAATAAAAGGGAGTGGCAGGAGTGTCTGCATGGTTCTCTGGAAGGGTTCCAGGCAGCTACTGAGCTACCACTCACACAGATGCACCACTTGGTTAATAGCATTAGGATTATGTGTGTGTCCCACAATACTGAAATTGCTTCAGCTTGGTAATTGATTAATTTTATGGAGAATGCCATCATAGTGTTTCCTGTGAAAAAATTATGATATCCCACGTTTACTGAAAACAAATTCAGTATCTGGTGGCATGATAATGATAATAAATATGTACTTGAAGTGCTGCCTGAGTAACAGTAACTGATGTTAAAAATAATTAAGTTATGAATAGCTTAAAATGCTGCTTCTATTGCTTGTAACTTTTTGCATTAATTTCTTATAGTACTTTAAAGTTTTACAGATAATAATAGATGGAATTTTGGTCTGGTTTCTGGTTTGGAGAAGATATGTAAATTTACTTTAACAACTCTCTGATTTTCAATCCCTACAGAAGCCTGCTAAAATGGGAAACTCTTTCTCCTGCAATATTACCAACAAATTTGTACAATTATGTTGTTTTTCTCTTGGGGATGGTTGTAAGGGAAGGCAGAATGAAACTTAATGAATTGAAGCTGAATTGTGCACCTGATTGCATATCATTTAACTTTGCCAATGCAGCTTTCTGCTGCTTTGGATGTCCCTTGGGTGCAGCTGTTAAAGGGCACAATAAAACAAATGAGATGTTTTCTCTGTCATGGCTTTAAAGGGCAAAATTAGAGTTCTGATGGCATTGCTTTAAGGTCTTAATATTCAGTGTTTTACAGCTCATCAGTCCAAGATTATACTTGCCTGTTTAGATTCATAGAATGGCCTGGGTTGGACGGGACCTGAAAATTCATCATGTTCCAACCCCCCCAGCATGGACAGGGACATCTTCCACTAGAGCAGGTTGCAGCTTGGAGCACTTGTTAGTGAAGGCAAAAATATGAGTACCTCAAACTTCTCCATGTCCTTGGTAAGCAACTCTCCTGTTTCTTTCAACAGAGGGCCCACATTTTTCCTAGCGTTCTTTCTGTCATCAACAAACCTGTAGAAACTTGTTTGTGTTGCCCTTGAGGTCCCTGCCCACGTTTAACTCTATCAGTGCTTTAACTTTCCTAACCTGCTCTCTGTATTGTGTTAATAATGGAGGAAATAAATGAGAATTATATCCTACCTTGAAACCACCTGCTTTTATTTTTGGCCCTGAATTCACATGATGCATTATTCACTCTGGCACCAAAGGCAGTTTTTGCCAAATGGGCAGGCTGTATGGTATTTTACCTAAAGCTTTTGGTGCTGAAACTGCATTTAAAAACATCTGACTTCAAGTGCTGAAACTTGACAAGTGTTGGAACTGGTATTTGTCAGAATACTGAGGAAGAAAATGTATGTTCAGAGGCAATTTCCTTCCACATTTGATACTCAAGTAGTCGCCTGACCTAGTGGGGATTTACCTTCAGTGCCCTGTTTGGTGAGGCAAAACTCTGGTTCCTGAATCAGGTGCAGAAGATCACTCCAGCTGGGGCTGTGGCTGAAAAAAGCATTTTGCCTGTCTCTAGGCTCCTGTGCCTGCTTTGCCTTCCCACAGACTTTCATACATTTATTTAATGAATTTGATCAGGAAACTCATCCAGCTAAAACTAAGACTGGGAGTCTACAAGGAGATGAACCTATCTAATGGCATGGGAGCAACAAGATGAAATCCCTCTGTCTTGAGAAGGGTTCTTTGTTTCTTAAATTTAATTACACCTTGTGAAATTACAGCCTAACATTTTCTTTTCTTTTTCTGCATGATCTGGTTGATCTTTTAGCCCTCCAGACAAATGCAGGGACAACAAGGAAAGCATGCTGTGGGAATGATCAAGGACATAAGGGCAATGCTGTTCTAAAATCTTGTTGCAACACCAGTAAAGCTGCTGGATTTTCAGAGGTCTTCAGGGAATTATACTGAATAATGAGCCTGTCAGAGTGGTTTTCTTTTCCCAGTTACATCTTGAAGCTGTTTTGTTTTGTGCAAGCACGCTATCATTAAAAAAAAAAAAATGTTTCAGAGGTCTTAAATCCTTAAAGCTTGGAGAGTAGCTGGGCATTGTTAGCAATAGTGTAGTCATGGGCTTAGGAAAGGGATTGCTCTTGATCAGTTCACCTCAGCACCTAGGATGCTGTGTCTAGCTTTGGCTATTCCTGCACTCTCATTTAGTTTAACCTGCAAATGGCTTCTAACTGTAGTTTTTCTTTATGTTTAATTGTGTGATGAAAAGAGATGGTTTATGGTTTTTGTAGCTATCTTAAAATTTGTAAAATGTTAGTCAGAGCAATAAATAAATATGGCTGGCAGATCTGAAGAAGAATTAATCTGTAAAGAATAATAAAGAAAAACCATTAGTATGTAGTTGATAAATGTTTAATTAGCTATTATTGGAGTCTGAAAGGAATGGTATCTCTAAAGTAAGCCTTAGTAAAATTATTGTTCAGTGAAATGGCTGTAAATACAGTGCTATTGCAGTTATTGGCTGAATTTAAGTGAGTCATTAGTTGTCAGTTCAAATAGTTAATAAATAACACATTAAAATTTTTAATTGCTTGCTTAATTTTACTCTAAATAGCTGGTTTCAGCTCTCCCTCTGGCACCAAACAGGGAGAAGGGAAGGATATTGGGATATTTTAAAATCACAAGTAACAATTGAGCAGCTATAATTCAAAGCTCTTAGGATATAGAACCTTAATCCCTTCACTGCCCTTCTCCATTTCACTGAAAGTTACTAAACTGCTGTTGGCAGACAGTGTGCAGCAGTCATATAGTGATTTCTATCTATGATTTATTGGCTAAGTTTGTCTTAGTTTAGCTTGTTCAGTCCATACATCTACCATAAACAAAATTGTAAAAACCTACAACTCTTGAAAATTAAAAATATCCAGAAAATGCCCCATCCCAAGACTAGAAATCTATTCCAACAGATAATTATACTGCTGAGCTAATAGAGTACTGCCTTTACTCCAATGAGGATCAGTTCATGTAAGAAATAAACTGGAGTTTAAAATAACTTTTAGTAATTCTGTTCTAAGTTTTGAGAAAATGAGACATATTGCAAAAAATAATAATATTTCCTGTATAGAAATTATTTATATATGGATACCTTAATACTAAAATTGATACAAAAAAATCATACAGTCATTTAAATTATATTGCACTGTAGAAGTTAATAAAGCATATTAGCTAATATTTTAGCACTAAATATTTCAAATAAGGTGTCACTCCAAGGAAGCAATTTTGTTATTTATTTACCAAACTCTAGATCTTACATATTTTTGATTTATAATACTGTTGTGATGTGGTTTGTAAGAGTGTTTGGAGGTTTAAAAGTGCAAAGTTTAGCACACAAATTTCATTATTGATAAACATTAACGTTTTAAGGTCCAAGAGGAAATGCCACGTATTCTTAGAATTATAATCTTTGCTGGTCTGCTTGGTCATAAATTATAAATGCCTCTTGAAATATTGATCAATTCCATTAGAATCAGAAGGGCCTTGTGAGTATTGGGCTACAGGTTGATACCATCACTACATTAGCTTAAAGTGAATATCAGTGTCATTCACAAAGCTCAAATTCAATCTTGATGCACACGTGGCTTGTTACGAGAAAGGGCCTGGGAAGAAACACTGTGCAGTGCTAAAGCCCTTTCCATGTGCTTTGAACTAAATATTGCTGTGTTTTCAATAGCTTAACTATTTACTTAAGCTAATTGCATTGCTGTTATACAACCAGACTGTACAGGTGCCAAATTTCAGATGTATGAAGAAATTTGATCAAATGCTTCCTGACGTATTTCATTGGGAAAGAGTAAGTGCAGTTATTTTAGGTAATTGCAAGAGATGCAAATGTCTCTTAAACCCAGAAAATGTTATGAGGAGTCTGCACTTAAAAGGATCTCAAATTTATTTAATCTTTCAGTAAAGAGCGAGTTTATCAAGATTGCCAAATGTGTAATTGTAATTTCCTGTACCAAGTCACATACAAGTTAGGTTTGTTGTTTTTTTTTTAAATTATTACTTGTGAGAAATTTTTGCTTCAAGAAAACCCATTTGAAAGTTTATTATATCTTGTTAATTTAAGATGCTAAATGTCTGCTTCTCTGTTGTGAAGGAGTGGCTGCAGTTTTCAGTTATATTTAATTATTTATATACTGAAAATTTTCATAGGTGCTTGAAGAATGGTTGCTAATTCTGCAAATGCATAAACAAAGATAATCCCTTTTATCTTCTTTACTTGTTATTTATTGAGGTGAGGGTCTTCAAAACTGAGTGTTTTAGAGGTAACTGAATTGGATAGACTGGATAAAATCTTGGCATTGAGGAGGCCTGGGATGCATGATTTAAACCATGTATAAAATATCATCTACTACTTTATCTCCTTCAGCTACAAATAGATTATTCCACAGTTGTTAATACCTGTAGCAAATTTCTGACAAGTTTCCTACAACAGGGTTATTTGGTGCTTGGTGATAAAGTTGTGTTTCAAAACAAAGCCATAGGCTTGTTATCTAACAATTTGTTAATTTTTTTTCTGTTGAGTCATAACAAATAAAAAATGCTATAGGATGCAACTTTGGATTAGATATTTCATAAATTAAATTAGAATAAATTTCAGTGTGCAATCAACTTAAAATTGGTATATTGTGTTTGTTTTAAGAAAAATTTATTGCGTATTGTAATGGACTGATGGATTGAAAGTATCAGTGATGGGTTTTTATATGAAGAGTCTTGTACTGAGTCTTTAAGAGATTTTAGAAGCTTTTCTTACAGTTGTGTAATTAAAAAATGGGACCTTTTTTTTGACTCCTGTGTTTTGTGCTTTAAATTTTCTCCGGAGGCTGGTGCAGAACTTGCAGCTGTGAGGGTCTCCACACACAGTGGGTGGGTAGCAAATGGGTTCTGGAGTTGGCCAGGGTGTTTTTGTTGCCAGAATTGCTCCAGCTGAGGGAACTTGGATGCCTGGCATGCAGAGGAGCTCTGGGACAGCTGCATATTGAGGGAAACCTTGCTTTGATCAAGTTTTGTGTATATTTAAATTATTCAGGTTCCAACCTGATCTTATCTCTGGAAGGTTATTCCTTTTACCTGCTGTTAGAGCTGAATTTCTTTGGTGCTAGACTAGGTGCTAGGCTTCTTTTCCGTGTCCTGCAGGTATGTGCAGTTGTAAGGAAATACATGAACAGCCAAGAGCCTACATTTGTTTTAGATTTACATTAGATTTAACATAAAACAGAATTCAAATGCAAATACTTGTAAATCCAAACTCTTTGAAGCTGCAATTGGCTGGTGCACTCAATAATTTAGAACTAGGAAGGTTTAACTTAATATTAAGATAGTATTAACTTACATTCTTCAATTTATTCACAAATTATGGTTTGATTTTAATTCATACATGTGTCTAACATCTCTGGTAACCATTATATGTTTAGTTTGCTGTAAATGAAATGAAAATGTACTTTTCAATTAATGCTTGTGTTTTTTACTTGCCTTGTTTCAGTAACATTAGTTCTTCCTATTTTTGTTTAATTTGGGAAATGAAATTTTCCACTATCTAGTATGCTAATTCATAATGATGCCTTTGTTTTCAGTTATTTTCTTCTAATACATTTGGAAGAGAAGTGTAGAAGGATGCTTATGCAGATGGTGAGAGGGAAAGTTGAATATCAGGTTGGAATTTGGTGTGCTGAGTTGCACACATACCTGCTCCCTGAAGTGCTCCTTAAACTTTATTAAAACACAAAGAGGTGATATGAGGTAGGTCAAAAAGAAACCTCAAACAGCAACAAAAACCATGTGAGAGATTGTGAGGTCCTTGCTGCCTGTAATTCTCTCTTCCACCTCTTTCAGTTTGCAGCAGCATGCCTTACTGAGCAGTCCTGTGCTTGGATGGCAGTAACTAAAGCTGGTCAGAGGTGTTGGACAGATCCACTTCTCCAGTAGAAGAGTTGTAATGGATCCTGTCCTTTAAAGTAGTTCTGGCTCTCCTCTTTTACCTCCTGATAGAAGAATTGCTCTATAGGACAGCGTTAAATGAAAAATGTGAATAGGAAAATCCCTTCTCCTTGTCTTTTTGTAAAGATGGAAGCTGCTGCCTAAAGAGGGAAAATAAGTATATGTAGGAAAATATAATTGAGATTTTTAATCAGTCGACTTCCTTGTGTCAGATGTCTTCTGGGATCTGTTTCCCAGAATTCCTCTAACAAATGGTCTGTTATTTGTCTAAAAGAAGAACACTGTTTTAAAGGCTTTCAACTATGTACCAGTTTCAGCTATGAATGGAGTTTACTTTGCAGCTTTATTGGCTTCCTTAAAAGTTTCCTTCCACATTTGGTTCTTGTATAACAGAGAGAGACACAGACTTGCATCCCCCTTTCTGTCCTTGTAGAAAGAAATTTTTTTTTTAAATGGGGAGGAGATGACACAATATTACACAGCACAAAAATTTCACTTGGGGCTCTTAGCAAATTTAATGAAAACCAGAAAGGCCTGAGATTTCATTTCAAATGTATTTAGAGGAAAAGTCAGAACTATTACCTATAAATTCCTGGGTGGAGTGGTTATTCAATGTATTGACTTTTTAATTGCTGGCTGTTATCCAGGTGAAGTTAGCTGTTAAACTTTCCTTTGGTTTTATTACTTTAATTGTAGTAAGTGCTTAATTCTGTTCATTACTGTGCTTGTCTCCCTAGTTATTTTCCACAGGTTTTTTTTTTCCTGAATTCAAGGAGTAAAGTATTTATTATTATCAAACATCCAGTAGATTGCTTCTTTTGCAAAGTTTTAAAGTAGCAAACTCTAAAAATTGTTTAGCTCTTATGAATGGGAAATATTATTAAAATTTGGGAAAGAGTAATTCAGTTTGCTGTTTTCACTTTCAATCTTAGCTATGCTTTAGAATTTACTGCTCTAAATTAATTTCTTTTTAATGTTATTTTTTTTCCACTAACTGGTCAGGTTTAGAGGCACAGAAGATGCCTTTGGATTTCTTTGTTTATATGGGTGTTTGTGTGTCGGTTTCCCTGAGTATTTTTTTGCATTTATGTTGGATCCTTGGTTAAAAGATCCTTTTTAATTAAGAATGACATTTTCTTTTTCTTTCTTTTCTTTCTAAATTAATGCTGAGGGCTGAAATACTAAAAGAAAAATGAGAACAATGTTTTCTGGTAAAGGTGTGTGCAGTTGTGATTGGGTCTCTTCTGTCTGCTGCAGTTGTGAGCTGGAAGGAGTCACAGCCTTGCAGTAAGGTTGAATTTAGGCAGGTGTGCTCACATGATGGGAGTTGTTCCACTCTTCTGTCTGGCAGGTGCCTGACTGAGCTGCTTGTCACCTCTGCAGGCTGGAAAAGGAGCTTAAACTGCATCTGTCTCTCTCTCATGACCTAAGAGTGATCTTACACTTCTCTGCTCAGAGTTTGTGGTCTGAATCAATCCCCAGACACACACGATTTATGTATCTAAGTAGAACAGCTGGGATGACAAGGCTTTAAAATTGCTATAGTAAAAGAGATAATTATTGCTAATTATTACCTAGAAATACTGTGTGTATAGAGTTCAAAGCAATTTATGATCTTTCGTAACTTCTTACAAGACTTTGATATGTTTCATATATTGACTTGGTCTTGTCACCATCTTAAATCCTGAAGTTTTGTCCTTCCTCTAAATATCTGACAGTGAGTGGGGATGAGTACTGTCTGTTTTGTGATATTCTTTGGGTTCCCCCTGGGCTATAAGCTGGTTGATTACCAGCCTGACCATATATCTGGTTGTTGTGCACTGTTAAGTGACAAAGCTAAAGATCATCTGGCTTTAAAAGTAGAATGGAATGGGAATTATAGATGGTTTAAAAAAAAATTGGATGGGGGTATGAGTTCAACTAGGTGTGCATATTTCTTTTGAAGTTGTCTGAAAGACCATGTCACTGTAGCTGCCATAGTACTGCTCTCTGTCATATGGAGGCTGGAATCCTGACCTGAGGTGGGAGGGATTGTGATCTTCCCAGTGCTCAGGCTTGCACAAGTCCTGGGATGAGGCTGGGGCTGTGTGAGCCTCAGTTCTCCTCTCTATCACAGTTCAATTACAGATTAGCTTGATCTTGTCCAGCCAAGATAGAATGGAAAAGATAAAAATTTCTTGTCAACTCCCCAAGGAAATAACTTGCCAGCTTCATGCTTCTCTTGTTGAAGGTTGATTTGATTTTGTTTGATCAATGTCTTAAATCCTAATGTGGATTTTTTTTCTTTTTAGATTGGAGCATATGATCAACAAATATGGGAAAAATCAGTAGAGCAAAGAGAAATAAAGGTAACGATACAGCATTTAATTTTTTTTGTGGTATGCTGAAGTAATCTACATTGTATATGGTGGAATTTAATACTAGTAAAGTAAAACTAGACTTCTCAAGTGTAACGAAATGTAACCAGCATACTATGCTCTATTTATTTTACATAATTAATAACTGCAGCATTTAGTGTGATGCATCTTTCTGCATCTCAGTACTTTCTTTTTTCTTTTCACTTATCTTAAGGTAGGGCTTAGTTGTGTTAATACCTCTGTCTTTCACTTTTCTTTGTGATGAATTCTAATGTCAGTTATCTGAGCTCTCTTTGCTTTCAGTTAGTTACCTTATACCTGCAGTTTACTTTCCCTCCTTTATGATGCTGTCATTGTTTTGTACAGTTTATTAGACTGGTAAGTACATCAGGCTTTGTTTCTCTGAACAAGCAGTTTAACAGTGTTCTGTGCATTTTGGTTTAACTAACAGTACCATCAGTGTCTGCCACATTGCTAAATCAAAGGAATCAATCCTATAGGTACTGCTTCTATGGGTTATATATGAAATACCCATGATGCTAATTTAGTTAACACTTTCTTGCAATTAACCTTTTTTTACCTCCAACACTGAATGGAAGTATTGTGCTATTTCTGCATGAGTTTCAATGTGTTACTATTACTTAACATCAGTAAAATGTACATTGCTTCAGTTTCCTTGGGGATGGGTTTTTTCACTCCCCAGTACTTAAACAAAACTGTATGTGGGAGCTTGCTTGCCTTCTGTGGGCATTGTTACTCACCTGAGCTACAGAGTTTTTGTACAGAAAAATACACACATTAAGTTGAACCCCATGGTATTTCAGCAGCACAGCTGAGCCTGGGATTGCCTGAAGGGTCCTTCCCATGGCCATGAAACTCCATCACAGCCACGAGAGGAGTTCATTAACTTCAAAAAGTTACTGCAAATAGTGCCCTGTGCTGACTGGAAATAGCATCTTGTTTGGCTCAGGAGTCCAATAACAAATTGCTGGTGGTGTCTGAGTTTGGGTTGACTGAATTGCAATTTGGGTAACACCAAGGCACATGACTAAGTTCAGATATTGCACATTAGTGCTTTAATCTCAAAGCTCCTGCAGTGATTTGACATTATAAATTTAAAAATAACAATAATTTATAAATTAACTTCACTAAAAATCTGAAAAATTCTTATACTTTAGTAGAAAATGCATGTCTCTTACTACAAATTTATAATTTAGTTATAACTGTAATAGGATCTATTAAGATAAATTTTAAAATTTGTGTAAAAGAGTTTTAACAATAATAATTACTTTTAAGCATTTTTACTTAAACCTTCTTTTGTTAATGCTTACCTGAAATGTGTTTGGTGCTGAATAGAAATTATATGAACTAACTGTATGGGTCTGGGCATTCTAAAGCATTGAATATTTTTAAAAAATAACCCTAGTCTAAAACACTGCTGTTTTTCATGTGCATTAGAGATTTGTGATGCTTTAAGAAAGTGTAGAAATTGCATCTGAATAAATGGAATGCTTCTACTGTGTGTGGCAAACAGTTCAGGAGCCAACTCAGTGAGGTCCATGGATGCTGAAAGTACTGTTTGACCAATGGAATTTTTGAAGAATGAGTCACCATTTCTTATCCTCTGAAGGTTGTGTCAAGTTGTACTCTTGTCTTAGTTTTTTTCAGAGTTCTTTCTTTAACATGAAAGCATAATTGGAGCCACAGTGGTAAATTTTTCCTAGGATTGAGCACATGTTTCTAGGAGATTATTTCTTCCAAGAGGCACATCTTTATTTAGACTTTCAAGAGAGCTCTTATGGCCCATAAGCATTAATACATTTGAAAACTATTATATCATTCAGCATTTTTTTTAAGCTTCAGTTTTCTTTATGAAATGGAGTGGCTCACACAAGATTCACAAGAATCTGTAGCTGATTTTAGAATTACAGTAATTTCCAATTCTAATTATGGGCTTCTCTTCTCATTCCACATGAAATTACTGCATTTTTCAGACTGCAGTTCTGTAAAAATCTTGCATTAGAAGGTCTTTGTAGTCCTTGAATTTAAAATACAACTGGTTTCTCTCTTTGTCATTCTCAGAGCACATTTCGTCCTATTCATGTTTCAGTTCTGTATATTAATTTTTTTTTGTTTGAAGCAAACTCATTTTTCTAATAGACACACTAGATAATGACTGCATATCTATCTTGTTTCAGATTGATTTTTTTTTAAATCTTTTTTTCTGCATGAAAAAGAAATCCGGTTTAATTTAGATGTGAGAAATATTTTAAGTTGCATTCATTTGAACATTTTGCTTGATATTATTCTTATAAAGATTAGCACTACTGGATTTCACTGATCTGTCTCATTGACAGTAATTTCATTTTTATGTTTTTATTTATACTTAATGTTTACATTTTAGTAGTGTTTTTACACGTGGATGAACCATGGCAATGGTAGAAATGTACAGTTCACCCATTTAAATGCTTTTTGAATGAGAACAGTTAAATGACTTTCATAATAATTCCATTTATATCCTAAATATTTTTTTAAATACTTCATTTTACTATATATGAATTCTATGCTTTGATTTCCTTATTGGCTAATGTGACCAAGAATCTAAACTAAGGGGGTAAGAATAAACTCAGCTGTCTCTGAGACTTGAGATACAGCATCACATTTTAGCAATAAAAACAAACTTGAAAACTTTGCCGAGAGTTTGGTTTTTCACTTGTGGAAGATGCTGCTTCTAAAAGACAAAATAAGCTTGCTTTTCTTCCTGCTGCATCTGTGTTGTGTGGGATTTCTCTTTTCATTTTAATTGGCTAATCTATATTCACTACTAAGGAAAAATTCAATACTTTTCTAGAATTTGGATTTTTGGGTTGCTGATTAGTGGCTCCTGCATTGCAATGTGATTTGCTGTCTGGATTTGGAGTTAAGGAGCTACATAAGCATTTTGTGAAGTTGAGTTAGACATCTAAGGAGAAAAGAGAATCAAGAATGTAATTTGTTGAAAAATTCTGAGTATCTAATAGACATGTATTACTAATTATTGCAAGTGTGTGCATACATTGTCTGCATAATGCAAAGCAACGAGTGCCTGTTTGAAAAATAGCCTGGTGAGTCAGTAATTGGTTGAGTTTTATATAGATTGTAAAGTGTGTAAAAGGCATCCATTGTGCATTGTTATTTGGAATGCTTAATTTATAGTACTTTAGATCTCTGAAGTTGACATGTTTGCCTGAATGTTCAGAAGCAGTGTAGGTTAAATGCAATTACTGACCACATAAATATTTTGTAATGACTGTGATCTGCATGAAAGTATTTTGATAGTATTTGTCTATTGCAGGGTTTGAGAAACAAACCAAAGAAAACAGGACATGTGAAACCAGACCTCATAGATGTTGATCTTGTAAGAGGTAGGTTCTGAGCTAGAAAAAGCTGAATTTCTCAGTGTTAAAATAACAGCCATGCTGTGTCTTACAACAAAAGTGGATTAGTAGGTTTAAAATAACACCAAATGAAGTAAAACACAGCCAACCTTATGTAATTCTTCCCTAAAGCAGATGAATAGAAAATATTGTTATGATATTAAGATTAAATTGACTGGTTAAGGATTTAATATAAGTTTTGTTGTACAGATGCGTTAAAAAAAAAAATAATTTGTGCATTGTCTTTTATAATTTTAGAGTTAGTAGTTAAAAGTCTCCTACTGCCATGCATTTAGATTTCTTTCAAGTCTTCTGACATCTGCAGGGAATGCTGTGTTGAAGTTTCTGGAGGGTAAAATGTGTATAGGCATTGATTTTTTTCTTGCGTGTTTTAAATAACAATACAGCAACAGAAGGTCAGATGATATGAGACTTCTAAAAGTCTTTATTTAGTCTTAATTTATTCTTATCTATATGTAATTTCCCTCATGCCTCGTGAAGGGTCAGGAGAAAATTATTTAGTGTTTTTATCTATGAGCCCAGCAGCCAGCACCATCTCCTGCATCTATTCCAGGCAGCCAGGTAGTGCCCATGGCCAGGAATCCACTTTGGGCAACCTCACACCCCGTGCTGGCCTCCAGAGGCCTGCTCACCCCCTTTGTCCCCAGGGCCACTCACCCCCTTTGTCCCCAGGGCCACTCACCCCCTTTGTCCCCAGGCCATTCACCCCCTTTGTCCCCAGGGCCACTCACCCCCTTTGTCCCCAGGCCATTCACCCCCTTTGTCCCCAGGGCCACTCACCCCCTTTGTCCCCAGGGCCACTCACCCCCTTTGTCCCCAGAGATCACCCCCTTTGTCCCCAGGGCCTCACTCCCTGCTTGGGGCTCTGTCCTTGCCAGGTCTCGCTGGCTGTGGCCACACAATTCCCCAGCTCTGGCACTGACTCTGTTGTGGCTCAGCCCCATATTGGTGTCCTTGGGCACAGAGCTGGCAGCCCCTGGCCTGGCAGTTTGGGCAGGAGTCAGTGCTGACCAGTTTTGTGGCACAGCCAGACAAACTCTGGGCAGTCGCTGTTTGTGTGACCAGTCCTTTTTATCCCCTTATGCCTCAATTTCACAGCACTTGTTCCTCCCTAAATTGCCCAGACCCTTTTTCTCCCACTCCTGGATTCTTCCCTGAGTGCCCTGTAAGTGCTGTGCCATCTGACCTGCTTTTCCCTGGTGGTTCACACCTGGACATGGGGGTCATGGCTTTTCTGGGACAGCCCTGGGCAGGGCCTGGTCATGGTTTTCATTCATTCCATGTTGGGTTTCCCATCTCCTTTTCTGCCTCTGTCCTGCTCTGGCCTCACAGAGCTGGGCCTGAGCTGGGCTGATGGTTCCAGTGGTGTGTCTTTGAGAAGAACCCTGGAAAGACCTCACAAAATATTGTTTGGGCTCCCCCCTCCAATTTTCTCATTGAACTCCTCTGTGGTTGTGCAGATAAGCTTTTCTCACATCACCCAACACTGTAATGTTTTTTTAAATGGGAATATGAGAGAAAGAAACAAAATCAAATAACATTTTAGCTTAAAAGAAGATAAGAAACAGTGTTAGACCTTTTTAGTGCAGTGATGTACACGAATAGCATTTAAATGATTGCATGGATATCTAAGTTGGCATTAAAGTAGTTTCAGTAGTGTTTTACCTGTGCAGCACAGAGCTCACTAATGCCAGTGGTGCTTGTAAATGAGATGGGGATGGTGTAGCAGCATGCAGTAATTACCCTTTCAGTCAATAACTGCATGATTTAAGTCACATCCCCATTAAGTAAATTTTACAGTTTTCTGACTGGGAAGAAAAAGAAATGGAGAGATAAGGGAGAGAAAGGACGTTTGAATGAGAGAGATAAAAGATGGCATAGAAGGAGACACAAAGATAAATTATTCCTTGGGTGGCTTCCCTGCTCCTGGGGCTAGTTCTCAGTTGGACATATTCACTTCCCAGCCTCATTCTGTTTTCCTGAATGGCATGGCTGGTGCAATTTACAGGTGTTGGTATTTTAGATCCTTTTTCTGTGTTGGGAAAGGACTGCTGTGCCTGCACAGCCATGTAGTGTTTTCATGAAACTTGTTGCTTCTTATCAAGTTTCTGATACCTCTGTAACAGAAACATTTCTAATAATTGATTTTAGAATAATTTTGACATGCCAGTGTTTTGCTATTCAAACATTCTGAAGTACAGGTATTTGCAGAAGTTCCTGATAATGGCAGTCAAGAAGGCATCACCTGTTTACTTAGATTGAGGAGACAGTTATTTAAAGGAGCAATTATTGAACGCAATTGTTTGAACAGATCTTGTACTTCTACCATTTCATTATCTTAACTACTCTGCTATTGAACAACTGAGGTTTCTATTAGCCATAATGATGAAATGAATTCAAATTTCTTTTCTTTTTTTAAAGGATCTGCTTTTGCTAAAGCAAAACCTGAAAGTCCTTGGACGTCTTTGACTCGCAAAGGAATCGTGAGAGTTGTTTTCTTTCCATTCTTCTACAGGTGGTGGCTACAAGTGACATCAAGGGTCATTTTTTTCTGGCTGCTTGTTCTTTACCTTCTCCAAGGTAGAGTTGGATTACAGCATCAGCTTGGACTGAATGCCCTATTTTAACCATATGGAAGTTGCAGTGCACTGCTTGGGTAACTTTGTGCTTTTAAGGGCTATTCCAGTATTTTCAGAAAATACTGCAATGGCACAGTCCCAAGCATGTGTCTCTTGGTTAACATTTCTTTTACATATATAAAGGATGCATAATGAAAAATTTAACACTCTCCTCACAGCATTTGGCACACATTAGTTTGTCACATCTGAATATAATTAAGGTTTTCAGGACTATCTAACTCAGTTCAGGACAACTGTTAACAAACACAAGTCAGTTCACAGTGTTTGGGGTATTGAGTTCTAGCAATCTGACTTTGAGAGTCTTAATTATATGTGATACATAAGAGGAAAATTAGGGAAGAATGTAATGGAATGAGTCAGTGTCTATCAGTATGAAAGTCACCAAAAAAATAAGTTTTTCAGAAGTTTGTGCAACAGATCTGGAACAGAAGGTTAATGGAAGTTGGGAGCAATAGAAGTGCCCTGAGAAGCTAAATGACTAATGAATTTTCTACTGAAATCCAATTAACATGCAATATTACTTTTTCAAATTCACCATCTGTCGTCTCAGTTGTGAATCATTGTATCATTTGGAAATTTTAATTAGAACAATATATGGAGTTTTAAAAAAAAAAGGCAGTACCTCTTCTGTGGTGATGTTAGTAGCAGGTATAAAATTAATCTCACTGTGCCAGTGCCCCCAGACCTGCAGTACTGACAAATATTCCTCTGGCCTTCTATCAAAAATTTTTTCTTATCCCCATTTCTGAGATAGATTCCAAATTTCTGTATGGTAAGAGATTCCCTAGTGTTATAATAATGTTAATGTTGTTTGTAGTAATACAGATAGTAAAGTACGTAAGTTGTGATTGATTTGTTACTATGTTCATGGGTGTCTCAGTCTGAGAAACATCATTGCAGCCATTTTTGTTCCTATTTGTAAATTTATTTTTAAAAATACACTTCATTTGTGGTGTCTCCTTAATACCCTAAAAGTAGAGAAATAGTGAGACAATGCAGATTCTGAGTGCAAGCAAGTTTTTAGGACGTTAATTACAGAGCTTTCACATAACTAGCCCTTTTCTTCTGATTTCTTAGGGTCTTGAATTTACTAAGTTGTGATTCGAATGCATCATCATTTCCCTAATCCATATAGTCTGTAAGGTGACAAAGTATTTCTGTGGTTGTGAGTTAACAAATAGCAGGAAATGGTGAATATTATTCCATATTACACTATAATCCAATTATTTGAAATACTTGATATTGAAACTGTGCAGAACTAGCTGCAGATTTTTTATAGTTTTTCAAATAAATTAAAAGACTTAAAATAAACATGTAAGTAAAGTTAAGTGGGCATATTTACTTATTGGGAACTATTTGAAACAACCCCCCTAGGCAATTATATAGAGGTTTTGCTTTTATTTTACTCAGAAAGTGTGCTCAGTTATTAATTTTATACAGGGTTGGTAAAGCAGTGCCAAAACATCAAGAATCCATGATGGAAGCTTAAAAATAAGACATCTCAAATTCCAGTGGCCATATTTCTGCCCTGAATCTGGATTTTCTATTGTATCTTGACTTTCTATCATCGTGACAGATTCTCACTGACTATATTTCATTTTTATGTGCTCTTAATTAAATTTAATAATTTACCTAAAGTATTTTCTATAGAGTTATGAATTGCATTACTTGGAATTGCTGCTTTAAATTTGATTAACATTGCCAGGATACTTGCTAGCATTTATGTAAATCTATAGAAAAAACCTTTTCCTTGGCTCTAGATTTAAACTCCAGGTTTGTTTGCATTGGTTTCCTGTAGTGTAAAGTGATTAGCACAATGTGTGATAAGAGAACTACAGAGAAATGTTTTATGCTCAAGGTCATGAAGTAGGCTAGTGACTTAAGATACAAGTAAAACCTTTTTATTCTGCTTCCTTATCTATCTACTATATAGTAATATCTTATTTTTAACTTAAATGTTTTTATTTTCTAATGGGAAAGTGCAAGCTTAGTGTTATTTGTGTATTTCTTAAGTATAAAGCAAAAATCTTTAATAGTGATGGTTGGTTGTTGTGGTGGTGAGGTATATAAATATATATGTGTGCATTTTTAAATTTGGTATTAAGAATATTTCCAAACTTTAAATGCTTTAAAAATTAATGCTTGTTGGTCTTGGTCCTTCTCTGAGGCAGCTTTTTGTTCAATGTAATATTTCATTTGTATCTGTTTTACAAAACAAACTGCTGCGTTTAAGAAAAGCAGAGGTCAAAATACTATAAACACATAAACAAATAATTGAAAATACTGTAAGAAGTCCTGTTCCAACCACTCCTACCTAGCTGTTGGTAGGAGCAATACTTGGATAACCTGAACTAGAATGTATTGTCACACTGTGCAGAAACAAATTCTTGGATTTTTCTCCCATCTTACTTAAGAAAGATCAGGAGATTGGTAATATTTTTCTAAATCTGTGTGAAATGCTGTGGTAGAAATCTGCAATCTGCAGATTATTGTCTTCTGGAAAATTATTTCTTCTAGACAGCTCTGCTTCACTTAGTGTTTTCAAGGTAGCAGTAGTAATTTTAAAATTTCATGTAGGCCTACTCTTGCAAATCATTCCACATGGATCTGTGGAGCTCTGTGTTCTCAGACGTATGTGTTTATCCAAATTGTGGGATAGGAGCCAAAATTTTACATTTTATACCTCATGGAGCTAATTGTGTGTTCCTCAGATAAACTCATTTAGAAAGAGGTAACATTATCTTTTGCTATCCATGCCTATTTTTATTTATTTTTAATAAGTTGGATTTCTCATTGATGCATGTGGTCTTTGAGGAACCTTATATAGCAAAAATGTAGTTTACTTACAGTAATAAAGGATACTCCCTTGCAAAACTTTGGTGCTTTAATTTAGGAAAAAGGGGAAATTAGAAATAGTTTTTCCACAATCAAAAATAATTCCATTATTTAGTATGTTCATGTTCCTAATACTAGTTACTTGCTAAAGATTAGTTCACGAAAAACACATTAAACCACATTTTAGTGAGAGCATCACATCCAGGTATCTGCTGTGTTAGGTATTGCTTAATGGGATTTATTTTAGATGTTTGAATGTGGCATGTAGCTTTGTGGCTGCATTTTTTTCAGTCAGTTTCAGCAGAGAACTGGTGCCAGCTGTTGAACTTGTATTTCATGTGCTAGAAATAGATCTAAATTATGGGACTTTCACTTCTCAGTAGTACATGAACAAAACCTCATGGGATATGCGGATGTTAGGCACAGAGAATTATTTCCTGGTTCTATTTCTGAATTGTTTCTTGGAGTTTTTGTGGGTGTTTTTGTTTTTTGGTTTTTTTTTCCTGATAGCTCCTGTCAGCTGAGTTACACATCATAGCTCTTCAAGTCAGAGCAACAAGGACATAGAGTAAGCAGAGAGGAGAGGGGTTGCCTTTTCCACCTGCCTCATGCCTGGTGGATGTGTTCTGGTTGACCTGGAGCCTGTAAAGAAGTTTCTGGGTCTTTGGGCTCCGGGTACAGGAGCCTGGTTGCTGGCTGTATATGAAAAGTGGTTACAGGGTTATGAAACTAACAGTTAGCCATGAAATTGGAAGCTGACCCTCTTTCCAACCACAACTGCTAGTTGGAGCTCTGGTCACTTCAGCTGGACTAACCCATAGTTTACATGGTTTGTCTTTTGATCTGCTAAAAAAATATGCACACAAATATATATAGAACGTTTATAGTTGTACTTATGCATGGATGCCTATCCATTTGGGCAATTCTGTCCCTTGGCTGGGACATGGAATTTAAAATACATTGTGCCATGTAAGGAGTCTCAAGTCTCAAGTGTCATCAAACTCACTGGATTGTGCTTTGTCATAACACATGATACAGAAGTGAATTTATTTGGGCTGCTTAAAGGATGATGTTTACTTTTCGATTTTGTCTCCTACTGATGTTTCATCATAGTTAAAGTGGTTTCATGATAGATACAGCTTTCCAAATGTTCTTCCTGCCTTACTTCATTCAGCTACCTTTTTTTGAGCAATACCTCTAATTATATTATATATAATTATATTATATATATATATTAAGACAGTAGTCAACTGTTTAGACCCTAATTGCTGCTGGTTTTCAGCAAAATAATATTGGTCTCTCAGAATTACATGAGTTAATTTAAAATTCAGGTAAAGGTCTGCATCTGACTGGATTGTTTTTGATAAAAGCCATATGAGTTGGCCATTTCAGACATTAAACTCAACTTCATTTCCCTTCTTTTCCAGTTGCTGCTGTAGTGCTATTCTATACAGCCCAAAGCCCACATAATATACCTCTGACTGAAGTCATTGGGCCAATATGGCTCATGTTGCTGCTTGGGACTGTGCACTGTCAGATTGTTTCAACACGAACTCCTAAGCCACCTCCCAGCACAGGGGGTAAAAGAAGAAGGTATAGTCTGTGTTAAAGTACTTTATCATTTAGGATTGTTAAACTACTGTAGAGAATGTGCATGAAAAAAAGTAGATGTTTACAGTGCTTTACTAGAGATGAGAAATTGGTGCTCTGTTTTTACTTGAAACTTTAAAATGCTGCTTAATTGGTGCTCTTTAACTTTTATGCATTGACTTAGGTGTAGTTTTATTTGAATTTTAATGCATTAAATCTGACATTTTGTCTCAAAAAAAGTTATCTGAATAGTGGTGGACTGACAGTGTTTATATTGCTGCAAATTGAATTTTATAAATCTGGCTAATAATCTGTGGAAAGTATATGTCAAAAGAGATGCTCTTAGAAATATAGAATTTAAGTCTTCCAATGACTGGTTTGCTACAGTGAATTGTCCTATTAAAATGGGAAACACTGCAGCAATGTATTTTGTAGGTCTAAGCTTCTGATGATGAAATGAACTTGTGTTTAAGTATTATATTAATGAATGTATCATGCTTTTTTTTATTAAATTGATATGACAAAGCTTGAGCAAAATACTTTGAAGTCTTGCTTGTTTTTGCATGCTTAAACTGCTGAACACAGAAAACTAGCAGATTGCACTTACAAAACTACCTTCCCATTTTAATCTCTTCTGACAAAGGAAATTAAGGAAAGCAGCTCATTTGGAAGTACATAGGGAAGGAGATGGCTCTAGTACCACAGATAACACACAGGAGGGAACAGTGCAGAGCTACGGTACAAGCACCTCTTGCAGTATTGGCGCTGTCTTCAGAGATATCTGGCATGCTGCTTTCTTTTTATCAGGGTTTGTATTTATTCAAGGCTACATATGTGTTAGAGATGCACTATCCCTTTTCTAATTAAGTAAATATTGATGTAATGATTAAACTTCTGTTGATCTAGTTTTTGCTCTTGATAGCAAACTCATCTGAGTATTTGAAAATGGGCTAATGTGTTGTTTCTTGACTTTTCCAAATGCTGATGCAATAATTTTGAAAAAAATATTGAATTGTCATTGAATAATTTGGGTTGGAAAGGACCTTAAAGGATCACCTAGTTCTTCCCCTTTGGCATAGACTGGGACAGTGTCCACTAGACCAGAGCCCCATCCAGTGTGGCCTTGAACACTTCCAGGGATGGGACACCACAGCTTCTCTAGGCAACCTGTTGCCACCAGTTTTAAAAGAGAAAAATTATTCAAAGAGAAAAATTCAACTCTTTAATTTTACTTTATTACATTTCCTCCTTGTTACTGCAAGATAATGTTTATTCAACTCCGTCACTGTCATTAAATGTCACACTTTTTCTTCAGGATTCAAATAAACACTGATTGGGCTACTAAAAAAAGTCTTTTAAAAAAACATTTTATAGCTCTATGTGCAAAACATGCATTATTTGGAGTGCTATGTATCAGCATTTATCAATAAGTGAAAATATACTCAATAAAGTAGTATTGAATTGAGAAAAGGGATAATGCAAGTTATTAAATTGATGTTTTGTTGTGCATGCTGCATTGTAAAATACAGCAAGACTAACGTGTCTGTCATCCCTGTGATCTGTGCTCTTAACCACTGGTAAAACTTATGTTGCATTCTGGGAGTATCTACTTGAAACCTTGGAAAAGTTTTAAAAATGTTTGAAAGTGTTGTAAGAGGAGAGTTGTCTGATTTTTCCTGTATGAGTTAAGCTCTCTTTGATAAACTGTGGGCCATAGTGATAGGCACCAGGGCTGTTCTTTGGGTCTCTGGGCTTTACTCTCTGGTTATGTTT
Source organism: Erithacus rubecula (assembly GCF_903797595.1). Lineage (NCBI taxonomy): Eukaryota > Metazoa > Chordata > Aves > Passeriformes > Muscicapidae > Erithacus > Erithacus rubecula. The sequence continues at coordinate 57,678,398 of NC_136686.1, forward strand.
ATGTCAAGTGTAATCTTGTAAACTTTTTAGTGTTTTGTTTTCCCTTCATTGAAAATACTGTTCTGCAGTAAGAAGATTGTTGGAAGTTTAATTTTTTTTCCTTGGCTTTCCTGCTGTTGGGCTCAGAGTATTTTCAGTTGAGAAGAGCTATGTGAAACTTATTCTGAAGACTTATTTAAAACACTTAATGAGAGATGGTGTGTGTGTGTGTGTTTATATATGAAAATTAAGCTTCAATGATGACTACCTAGTATATGCAGTTTCTCTAAAGGAAAAAGGACACAGAGTGACTGAGAATTGTGTAAACAGCCCTTAGTGCTTGTTACCACTTCAGTTGCAGAGGCACAGTTGTTTGTATGTCTAGAGCCATACAAACTTGTCCAGATGAAAAATAACCTTTTTCTTTTTTTGCCAGGGGAACGTGCAGTTCAGTTGCTTCATGTATTTTTTTTCATGGTAATGCAAACAGATTTGTCAGCACAATGGGAGTGGGGCTGGGAATGAGGAAGCAAGAGTGCAGTGTGGAGTATGTTGATTATTTGGTGATGTTGCTTAAAAAAAGTCTTACAAGATCTCAGTGCAAGGAAGCTTCACAGCTACACCTGGCCTTTTTCTTGAGACATACTTGGAAGCTCTTTAGATAAGCACATTAGAATGTCTTATATAGAATGTCTCATTAGTATTTATTTTCAGCAGTTTTTCCACTTACATATTCTTTTCTGGAATTTAAGTATAGGTCATAAATACGTGATTTCAAAATAACCTCAGAAATTATGTTCTCTGTGTTAAGTCAGGATCCTGTGTACCTACACTATTTGCCTGTGCTCAGATCATTGGTAAACTGGAATTGTGTATTCAATTAACATCCTTTTAATTAGCAGAACTCAGTCTGACTTTAGAATTATAATTTTTATCCAGTGCAGGGACAATTTAGAAAATACTATTGATAAGTTTTACTCGAAAAGAGGGCAGTACCCAAGCAGGTGACTTGTTCTGAATGTAGTACTGATTTGGGAATTTGCATGTGTCCTTACTCCAGTGGACATCTTGTAACTTCTCTAAAAGTTTTGCAGTGGGAGCAGAGAGAAGAGTATTTCTGATCAACTCTAATGAAAATATATTGAAAGAATACTTGACAGTGCAAATCCACGCTCCTCTAGAAACTTTATTTAACTTTTCCTTAGTATTTTCTCTGGCTAATGCATGAATAAGACTGAAAGTTGTTCTTGTTTAACTCAAGCCATACATTTTTGTCAGCTAGGTATATATTGTTTGTTTGTTACTGCTTTGTTTTGTTTTGTTGTTTTAAACGTGCCTAAATTTAAGCCCAAATATATGTTTTTCTGGCTTGAGGATTACACTTAAATTTAGGGAGTCTTTAAAAAAAACACTTTGGTTTCTCTGTTAGAAGCAAATGCAGTCAAGCTCCCTGATATTTAGAAAGAGACAAGTAGCTTTGGTCTTGCAATTTTAGCACTCAGACATTGCTTGAGTAGTGAAATCCCATCTGAAAAAGTTGTGCATACATGCATATGTTCTTTCTTTCTCTTATCTGTCCCTATTCAACTGTTTGAGGCTACTTCTTCTAGCTTTTAAGTTTTGTATAAAGTGTATAAAAACTTCCCAAATTAAACTTGGAAGAGTTGTACTGCTAATCTGCTCATACATTTAGTAACTTGTGGAGGAAATGTTGCTGACTGGATGTGTGTGTGTGTGATGAGAACTGCATTTACTTCTGCACTATTAGAAAGAAACTTCTACAAAGTGCTGGAGGAATGTTTAATGAATTACAGATAAGCTTATCTGGATTCCTTCTTACTGCAGATAATTTAATTTTAGTGCTACTTGCTCAGTACTCACAAGTGACCTTATTATTCTGCAATAAGTTGCCACTGAAAGGCAGTTCCTTTGCTTTAAAAGAAATATAAATGTTAACTTTTTTCCTAGTTAGGGTGACGAAATTAAATATGGGATAGGAGGATTCAACACCTTAGTAATATTGTCTCTTCTCTTGATCCTTTTGTCTGCATCCCTTTATACCTTTTTTTTTTCTGCATGCCATTTTTTGTGTTCAGGACTCCCCTTTATATATATGGGATACCTTATCTTGAAAGGAATGTGAGGCGACTCTCCAAATTCTCCCAATTTGTTTGATGTACATATTAAAGAGGAATTTAATCTTCTGCTGTGTAATCCAAGCCCTCACAGAATGCCTCAGTCCTTAAAGAGAAAGGCAGTGCATATTTCCTCACAGGAGCATGAGATCAGTTGAACAGATTCTTGATAGCTCCCTGATCTGTGCCCAGTGTTCTATTTGAAATAAAAATAGAAAATTTCAGAAGCCTTATTTATAACACTTTCCTCTTGTCTTCTCTCTTCCCTTTTCCCACCAAGGATTCTGAGAATCTAAAGAAAAAAATTTGCTTTGACAATACAGAAGCCTAAGAAAAAACTTAAAGTTCCTGTCAGTAGGGTAGCAAATTGCTGTTCCTCTTCATTCCTTCATCCACTGCACTTTCTAGTTTGGGAGTATAGTTACCCAGATGTTTGCTTTGAGAGAGCCTTCTTACTTTAGGTAGTCTTGCTGGTACATTTATTGTCTGGGAAAGGGCCTTGATTCTAGAGGATGTTATGGGAGACTATTCAGTGTACATGGTCTTGAGATTTTGTCCTTCAAAATATAGCTTACTTGGTATGTTTGTAGAAGATGTTGTAAAATGTTGCCTGGGTGGTTACTGGATATTACAGAAAAGAGTAGACCCCCTTCTGTTTAGTAGGGTTGTGAGTGAGCAGAGTATATTCAAAATAACACCAAGTATCAGTGTACAGAGTACTAAACAGCATGTTTGTTTGCAGCTTCAGGAAATTGCATGCTTGCTTTGAATTAATAATTATTAAAGCAACTTCTAGCATACCTCTTTTATTTGTTAAGATAGAATAGAGGGGTTTCTCTTTTGAGGCTTGTGATTCTTCTATTGTCAAAGCTGTTGTGAAGTTTTATTTTTAAAACCAGTTTCCTTTTCTCTTCTTTTAGTAGCTAGTGATATACATTTCTCTCACACACTGATGGTTAATTTTACAACAATTTTAGGAGAGGACAGTGTGTATTATTTAGGAATATGGCATCAAAATCAAATGTGTTAATTTTTTTAGTAAAGCTAAAACATTGATAGGAATAAGCAGGATTTATACTGAGAAATATTTAAGAGAATAATTAACTTAAAACATGTATTTGTTTTAAATATAGATCTAAGAAAGCAAAAAATTCAATAGATAAATCCACTGAAACTGATAATGGCTACGTGTCCCTTGATGGGAAAAAGGCAGGTAAAGGCAGTGAAGAATGTGTGCAGGGCCACGAACGCCGCTGTGAGGTGATCAGGCCAGAAGAGACAGGGTGGAGCCCTTCCTCAGGGAGAGATGCCTTGAGCAACCACAGTCACCACAAAGTAAGTGTGTCTGTTGCTTTTTATGATGCCTTTGATGTGTTTTTATCTACTTTCTTCTTAAAAATATTTTAAAAATGAAATTGTGGGGGTTAGGGTCTTGAAGGCAGAAATTAGAGCGAGTTGTCCGACTTCATCATATTCTTGGCTTTTCCTTTTTCTTGTAGGAGGAACCTTAATGGTTTTCAAACATTCTTTGGTATTCTGTATTTCAGTGTACAAATTTCTGTGCTGTGCTTTATCTGTGGGTGTTTACTGACCAGGTAAACGTTCTGTACCTTCTCTGAGATAAAATGGAACAGATTTTGGATTACTGACAATTTGTAATTTTAAGGTCATTCTGATCATTTATTTGCCTGTGAATCATCTTCCTTTTCCTTTTATTTTTATTTTTTTGAATTGGTCTGTGTGAAAAATCAGGAAAGCAGGATTTCCCTCCAAGTGAGATAAGCAGGATTCTCTATAATGAGGAATATGAATGAGAGGGAATAATAGAACTGTACCAGAATCATAGGAAGTGATCTTGGAAGAAAGCAGTACTTTTAATTTGTCTGGGTTTTATTATCTTCTGGATATCCTGTATTCAAAGTAACACCATTAATAACCTCAGTATTCAGCATACATCCTCTAAGCACTTCATCCTTGTAAGAGGTGGTAAATGTTAACTTAGTGTTGAATATGTTGATAATTCAATGTTACACTGTTACTTTTGATTGATTGGTTGGCTTGGACTTTTTGTTTTGGTTTGTTCTCTTTTTGGATGTGGATGTGTTTTCTATGACTATCCTAAGCATGTTCAGTTTACGAAAAATCACATTTAAAATAAAATCATCATAATTTTTCTTGAGGCTAATGTGAGCTAGACCTTCCTTTGAAAAAATGTTTTTGATATTACAATTTCTATTTCATAATTCCTGCTCTGCCAATTACTTTTGAGTCTTGAAAACGCATTAATATCTGGTTTAACTGATCATAGATACCAAAATCAAAGAAAGAAATTTGATTTCACCAGTTGAGAACAAGACTTAGTAAATATGTCTGTGTCTTACTAATAATGTATTTGTTGCACTAGGATGCTCACAGGACTGTGGCAAATTTATCAGATGAAGTTTCCAGTGAGGAAGGGCCTGACACTGGCTATTCTTTACGCTGCAGTGTGGAGCGCACGTCTAGCGACTGCACACTTCGAAACAGGAAATCTCACCATTATAAGAAGCACTACCCTCTGGAGGTCTGTTCTTTTCTATTGCTTCTTGCCTGTGAATTCTTAAAAACACTTCTTCTTGAGTAAGGTATAGTGAGCAAGCAGCTTGTATGTTGGTTGCACTTGGTTGCTGGCTTGAGTTGAACTATATTTTCACAAATGTTTGGCTTTTTTCCTACATTGGATTTTAGGAGTCTGTAAAATGGAAGTCATGCTAGTGAGGAGCAAAGAATTTTATTTTTGTTGTTTTGTTTAATGACAGTATTTTCTAACTAAGAGGGTGTAATCTAGTTTCTTTGGGCTTCATCCTATTTTTCATTTTGTTATAAGGAGACTAAAATACATTGAGTAGACTTTGCATTGGGTTGTGATAATTCTGTTGCTGTATTGTGACACCAGTTATCTCCTCTGGAAATCTGCTTTGTTATAGAAACACTAGTAATTGGGAATATGCAAATTTTCAGCATGATACTGTTCCTGTTTCTGTCCATTTAGTATTTTGGATTCACTCACTTCCTTGCAGAGAAGTCTGATTGACTCTGAGTTTTCATTTCCTTGTGTTCGTTGAAACACTAATATAAAATCTTGTAATGAAATTTTAACAAAATTATTAATGTATAAAAAATACCGAAATTTTAAGAGACCTGATGACATTACAGCTTATAATAGGGGATTTCACAGATTCCATATTACCAGAATCCTTAATTGTAAGAACTCGGATATTGAAAGAGAATGGGATATCTTATTGTGGTTTATTTGTTCATTAAAAAAAAAAAAAATGCTGTTTTGCTAATGGTATGCAACTTCACAGATATGGAAGGCTTAAAGGCTGTATTGCTATTTTTTTCAATAAGGCTGAGCAAAGAAAGCAAAGAGTAAAATCAGCACTGACAAAGATCCACTGACAGATGTGCTTAATAGGCAGAGTCTCATAAGTAAACTCTTGACTTGATTGAGGAAAAGTGTATTGGAAGGGTTCAGGTATTGATTGTTCTTATCACAACTGCAAAGCCTTGAAGTTGACGCTTTGCATAAAAGACATTATTAAATAAACTGTTCTTTCACTTATTTCTCACAGACTTTGGTTAGAAAGATCCAGAATGTTAGCTGATGGCAGCATTTAATGCCCTTGCATGTGTGGTTTGTGATAATGGCACTGTTTGTTTCATGTTACAGAAGATGTCCCTTCACTGTGTGCTTGTGCAGCCATAGTGTTTCACAGGAGGGAGCAGAAAGACACCATTGCAGTTGATTTCTTTTGTTTTTCAGCTTAGATATATTTTTCTCTTTCAGAGTGCTTCAAAGCTAGGGAAGACTTTGTAGAAACTAAATTCAGAATCTAAAGAGATAAAATGTGATGCATGTTTAGCTGTGGCAGTACTGTTCTACACTTATTCCCTGTTCACTGATCTGACTGATGCAATCAAAGAGGAAGCTTTTCTTTCTTGCTACCAACTCGCCTCCCCCACACCATTACAAAGGAAATGAAACAATAGTTTTCCAATCAGTGAAAGCTTTCTTTGTATTTAAAAAAAAAATTAGTGAAGTCAGTGGATATACTCTCAAATTCTGTCCTGCATTTTCTTTTACCTTCATGTTTACATGTGTTGTTTGACCAAGCTGTTTTTTACCTTCTTTCTTTATTAACTTTCAGCCTTAGTGGTACCCAGTAGTGACTGTCTTCTATAAATACCTTATTTTTTGCTTTAAAAGAAATACTTTGGACTCTTTCTGCATTGATGTTATCCCTCTCTTAGTAAAAGGTGGAGAAAGAGTTAAGACCAATTTTTTCTAAACATTTCTTTACAAAATTGTTTGTATAAAATGCATTAAGCATGGTTTTCAGAAAGAATGAAGAGTATTTCTTCAGATAATAATGGACTGTGAATCACAGTAAGTTAATATGTCTGCTGAAACAGACAGCTGCCTAATTTTTTTCAGTGTAAAAAATTATGTTCTCAAGAGAAATTAGTAGAAAGAGATAAACTTGGTGTTAAGAGGGAATGGAAATTGCCAGAGGATGGCAGTGAGTAGGCTGGTACTGCTTTAATGCTACACCCCTGTCTTGCTGGAAATGGATTCCATTTATTGTAGAAAGTAGTTTAAACTCTACATTGCTGTTCTGATGACAACAGTAGATTGTTTCATGTGTATGCATTGGGAGATTTGAATGTTCCAAACATAAGATTTTTCTTCCTTTATGTAAGAACTAGGTAAAATTGGCTTTACAAAGGCATGCTTGTTTGTCAAATTGAGTGGTTTAATATAATTAAAATTTTATGTCCAACTGTGCAGATTCCACATAAACCTGGTATTAACTATGTTTATTTTCTCCCTCTATACCTGATGTATTACTTTCTTCAGATAAGCTCACTCTGTCTTCAAGAGGATGTGTTAGTAGTAACAACGTGGCTTTAGGGGACTTTGAGGGTCAATTCCTCAGAAGTTTGAGGTATAGCTGGAGTCTGTGGCTTGATAATTGCTGTTAAAGTCTAAACTAATGAGCTCCAAAAATCTGTGAAGTAGTTATTTCCTTTTAATAATGAGTATGATTTGATTCTTCCTTATGTGACCATCCCTAAAAAGCAGGGAGAATGAACTGTTGCTTTTTGGTGCAGTATCTTAAAATGTGAAACCTCTTAGACACACTTACCATGAACATGCAATTCTTTGTGATGTCAAGGATAATGGGTTAGAACCTGAAAATCTATATAAACACAGACTCGCTAATCTGAACTTTGTAAGATCTCTGCCAGGAAATGATGTGGAATAAAGCAGCAGCATTAATTGCAGTGGCTCTCTGGGTTTCAGGACACACCCAAATCAGGTACGAGCTGCAGCTCTCGGTGCTCAAGCTCCAGACAGGACTCTGAGAGTGCAAGGCCAGAGTCAGAAACTGAAGATGTGCTGTGGGAGGATCTCTTGCACTGTGCTGAGTGCCACTCGTCCTGTTCCAGTGAGACAGATGTGGAGAGCCCTCAGGTGAATCCATGTGTGAAGAAGGAATTCAGAGATGACCCATTTCATCAGGTTGGTATCCACCAATTTTGCTTTTTTACACCACACACAAGTTCAGTGCTGGCTATCACATGTCACAGAAGGCCTGGGAGAAAGACCTGTGTTAATTAGATGGAAGTAACAAAGCCAAAGTGGTTTGATAGAATTAAAACAAGGAAAACTTGATTTCTGCTACTCAGTCATTAATTTGTCAAAAGAAGAGGTTATGACAATATATCAAAATAGCCTATAGAATATTTGAGTGTTTGAATCTCAATTCTAATTTAGTGCAATTACTGATTGATTTAAGTTTCCTCTGTGATAGGTGGTTGTATATTTTTCTGTTTTGGTTTTTCTTTTAGGTTTGTTTTGTTTAATTTTTTGTTGTATTTGGGTTTTAGTGGGTTTCCTCTTCCTTTTGTTTTTGTCTAGTGGAATTGCTTTTTACAAGCACTTACCAGACATCTTTCTCTTTGCTTATTTAGAAATGTATATGTAAGAAAATCAAAGAGAAGGATAACATATGTGTGTATGTATATGATATAATGGGTGTATTATACATGTCTAAATTCTATTTGGTTATAATTTTTTTACCTTAAAGATTAGAATAGCAATTTGGATTATTTCATGCAGTCTTTTTTTTTTTTTTTTTTTTTTTTTTTTTTTTTCATTTTTAGTTCTTCCTGCTTGCATTCCATAAAACACTACAATAAACCTTGGAGTAGTGAGTTGAATTGCATTGTATATATATTGACTTAAGGATTTATATTGATTAGACAGTTAAGAATTTTTCTATTTGATTACAGATTGTACATTTTTTAATTTCAGCTCCTGGTGTTGATACTCCCTCTAGAGGGAGAGCTTGGAAAACTGTGGTTAAGAAAAACCTGCAACAAATGTTTGTGCTATTTTAATGTTATAAATAATTTCTTCTTCACCCAGTGGAAATAAGAAGGGAGATAATTGAGTACTTAGCAGATTTCAGATCAATACTTACAAAGCAAGCAATAAAATGAAAATAAAGCTTTACTTTTAATCAATGATAATTAAAATCTAAAAATAATAACATGCCCTTGCCAGCACCAGTACATCCAGCAGTGTGATGCACATAGTGCCAGGTGACTAAAGCTGAAAGCAATTTTAATCTCCTGAATGGGATAAGAGGGAGACAGGGCTGAGGAAAATCAGGAGATGGCTGCAGCAATACTTGTCACCATGATATTTTTTCCATATCCTTTAGTTCTCACTTGGCTCTGTGGTTTGATAAAAAGGTTTCTGAGCCCTAAGTGCATTCAGAAGATTAACCTGGAATTGCTTGGCTCTAGGAGCTGCCTATATTGATTAGACACCTCCTGCTCTCTGAATCTGGCCAGATACAGTGTGCACAGGGGGGGTCTTTATGCATAGCAAGGATTGTAAAGTACAAATATCATTAAGAGCAAATTAAAAAACTGTTTCCCTTAGGATTAACCTGGGAAGAGTGCTTTTCAGAATGTTAGGGGTAAATAAATTTTAGAAAAAAATTAATGAAATGTGTCAGAATTAAAACTGACTGTTTGTATTTCTCTCTTCTTTTATATATTTGAATGAAAAAGAAGCCAATAAATCCTTAATCACATTAACTCATCTCTATTAGAAAATGAAATATAGAGAAGGAGAGATTTCTGTTCTTGTAGCTATTTCTTGGAAAAGAAGGGGATGATTTTGAGGATGAAGTTAACATACAGTGGATGTAAATGCTATATAGTAATATTGGTTTCAGTCTAAACTGTTTTGGTTTGGTTTCTTGGTGTGCTTGTTTGTTTTTGTTTTTTGCTTTAAAATTTTTTGTTAGTATATTGCTGACAAAGGCATATTGACATGAAAATGGATTTTTAATTCTGATGGAAGATGTTCCTTGTGTTTCCCAGAGTCATTTGCCTTGGATCCACAGTTTGAATCCAGGACTAGAAAAAATAAGTGCAATTGTATGGGAGGGCAATGACTGCAAGAAAGCAGATATGTCTGTGCTTGAAATCAGTGGTATGATAATGAACAGAGTGAGTATTTGTTTTACTTTATGCAAATATTGTATTTAAAAGTGTGAGCACTATCACTCTCACTACCAAACTTGGTTTATGGTTGGGGTTTTTTGTTGGTTGGTTGGTTGTGGGTTTTAAAATGTGTTTGTTTTGTTGTTTTTGTTTTATTAAGTGTCTGTTATTCGCATTATTGTTCTGTGGCTTACATCATTCTAGTTTACTTGTTACTACTAGTTTAAAGAGCTACCAGATCTTCAGTGTTGAGACAGTAAATGTGTTTGCATTGTTAGGGGCTTGCTCACATACCCAACCTCAGTTTTATTGATACATGCTGTGAATATTCAAATTTATCTCCTTGATTTTGATGAACAAGTAATTCATTGGGTTGGGAATATACAGATCTGAGTATCTGGATGCTAAAGTTAGGATTGGAAAATAAAGCTTTCCTCTTTAGGAGGGAAGTCTCTGAGAGGGTGAGTGGGATGTTCTCAATTAGTCCTTCCTCTTTTTTCCTAGTACTCCTCTTCAGGAAACTGTTAGAAATGCATTTAATTGATGTGCTGTTTTTCAATACAGGCGATGTGGGTATTTTTTAGAGTTGCTCATAAAATCCAAACATAGCCAAAAAACTCTCACTGGTTCTGACAAGTTGACAAGTCTGACAGGACACTCTCTCCAACTTGTTAAAAAACAACTTACAAACCTAGTTCTGATCTCTGCCTGACTCAGAGACTTTACAGGTTTAGATGCAAGACACAGCAGAGAGAAACTGAGCAAGCCATAGCCAGCACAACAGACCTCCAGTCCTGTCAACACTCTAAATACTTCGATTCCACTAAAAAGGATACAACCAAACTAAACAGAAATAGGAGCAACATACAGGATCTAAGCAGCCCAGTCTAACTGGCTGACTTGGCTAATTCAGCATTCAGGGAATTTTTAATGCAGGAATATGCACTGGAGTTTAACTGCAGTGTTTTAGTGTTGGATTTTTAAATGATTTGTCTTATTTCGTTTCTGTGCATTAAGTGCTCTTTGAAGGCTTCCTGTTTTTTTAATAGTAAAAGGGAAGATGATTGAAGGTTTTCATACAATTTCCCAGATTATAAAGTGTTCTTTATGATAAAAACATTAATATTTTGTTGAGTGAATTAATGACAGAATCATTCAAAAATTAAATATATACTTTGTTTTCATTTATTTTTAGGTAAACAGCTATATACCAGGAATTGGCTATCAGATTTTTGGAAATGTCATATCTTTAATCTTGGGTTTAATGCCCTTTGTCTTTCGACTATCTCAAGCTAAAGATTTAGAACAACTAGCTGCACATTCTGCCACTGAGCTCTGCATGACTGCATTTGGATCAGATGGAGATGTTCTGGTTCTCTCAATGGTTGTGATAAGTTTCGTGGTCCGAGTGTCTCTAGTGTGGATTTTCTTTTTCCTACTCTGCGTAGCAGAGAGAACATATAAACAGGTAGGAACAGCAAACCAAGAGACTTCATCTGAAGCAAACCAAGGTTTAATGTTTGCATTTTTTGATTTAGTGGATATTTTATGTTTTTTCAGTACACTATGAGTCATAGATCAGTGATGACAAACATTTCAGTAGATTTGCAGTTTAGGAGATGACTCAGTTCCAGTGGACTGAAGTCTCTGAAGCTAAAAGGTTCTTTTTGGTGGTTGTGGTGTTGGTTTGTTTCTTTTCTGGAGTGAATTTGCAGGAAAACTGGCTCAATGCATTAACCCAATGCTTAGTCATGTCTCAGTTTGTTTCAAGTTTCCACAAGGAGAAGTAATTTCAGGAAAAGAGCTCTATAAATTTCCAGCGTCTTTAATTCAAAACCTTCAATTTAATTCATAGAATGTTTTATGTTGGAAGGGACCTTAAAGCTCATCCAGTTCCAACTCCCTGCCATGGGAAGAGACACTTTCCATTAGTTCTGTCCATCCCTGGCTAACTCCCTCCCTGCTTTGTTGTTAGATCAGTTCTGTAGCTGGAGATGGTGAGAGCTGTTCTTTCTATACTGTTGCTTGTTATTGCTGTTGAAACTTCAGAGAGCAACCTTACTAGCTGCAGCATATGAATACTTACTGGTTTGCAAAAGAAACATTTTATACTTTCTGTTTTCAAATTGTTGTCAAAATATGTGATGTAATACAGTAGAATAGAATTAATCTGCTTCTAGAAATTATTTCTATTGAAAGGAGCTTCTGTGATATAGATGCTCTCTAATGCAAATATTTGGCAGGTTTTGTTTCTTTTCCCCCAGATTTTAAGAGCATAGTAGATCTGTTGTCTAAAATTTGAAGAAAGGAACTCAAAGTATAGCTAAATTTTGTTAATTGTTAGAATGTGGAGAGTTTTAAAATATTTTAGTGTATTTCCTCTCTTTAATGATATTTTACACTTACTTCTGGTTTATATCAGCATGTTTTAATTTACACTGGTACATTGTGCATTACATTACATTGACATATTTAGTGAAGCTTTTTCCCTTATGTTTTAGTACATTTGCAAAATCGTTTAACAGTTAAGGTAATTTTGTTTTGTCTCTGCAGAGGCTGCTTTTTGCCAAACTTTTTGGTCATCTAACATCTGCCAGAAGGGCAAGAAAATCAGAGGTACCTCACTTCCGCTTGAAGAAAGTGCAGAATATAAAAATGTGGCTTTCTCTCAGGTCCTATCTAAAGGTAGAATAATGTATATTTTTGCTTTAGTAAGATTTTAACACAATAAATTTTAAACATCTTAAAATAATGTATGTTTATGTTCTAACATAAGATGTCTCCTATGCTGCTGATGGAAGGTTGGTGTTGTAGTCTGAGTGCTTGCTCCTGTACACTTACTCTTGGTGCATTATGTCCCATATATGCTTCACTTTTGTGACTGGGCCAGCAGTGCCTGCAGGCAGACAGCTTTTGAGAAAGTTAATGTGTGGTTTTCACCTTGGATTGCAGCCTGAGTGTGTTCAGAGTTGGAGTCTTGTCTTAGTAATGCCAGCTGAAAAGTTGTGTGAATATGTTGGGTAAAAAGTGATCTCTTGTAGTCTAATACCGACAATATCTTATTCTAAGAGTCTCATCAGTTGGTGTCATTAACACAAGGAATTTATAAAGCAAGACAGTTCTTGTGTATTTGTGCTGTGAGTGTATGGGTGCCAGGTGAAGCTAGAAACTATGCCCAGATATTGTCTGTAAGACATTCTGATCCCTGAAATCTCCTATCACTGATTTTTACAAGCAGAGAAAGATTAGTGAAAACATTAAGGACTTATGGTGTGGAGGCTGGAGAGTGTGGAAAGCAAGAAATATAGGCAAACAAAATCTAATGTGGTGCTGGTGGGGTGAAAGGATGATAACATCACTTGGATGTAGTTCAAGTGTTTTAAATTTCTGCAAATGATAGCACTGTTGTGGAATGTCTTCCCTTCTTTCCTTGCAACCACACTTGTATATTCCACCTTTCCCTGTGCCACCAGGAACATTTGTTCATATTTGTACATTTGTATAATAATGTGGCTAACAAAAATGTGGTCAGAGGCAGGTGAGCAGGGAACTGACTCAACTGAGAAAAAACCCGATGAAGAACAGTGTGATTTTAACCAGTTATGCTGAATTCCAGTGCTGGGTGGGGTTTCACTCACGTGCATTTCCTGTGTTTTCAGCGTCGGGGTCCTCAGCGCTCCGTGGATGTCATAGTTTCATCTGCCTTCCTGCTGACTATCTCAGTTGTGTTTATCTGTTGTGCACAGGTGAGGAAATGTTACATGTACAGAAACAGCCATGACTGAAATAGTTTTTAAAACAGTTTAGAGTGCCTTTTGCATGGTGATTTCTAGTAAGTTGGAAGACCCCAGTGAAAAACCAGAAATAGCTCTTAGAGATTTTTAGAATAGACCTCTATTTTGTATTGTCATTTCATCTACTTTAGAATATTTGTCTGTAATAGCAAAAGAAAATTTTGTTGCAACAAATTAGAGGGCTGGGCAATCACTGATAGTGTGGAGTCTTAATGAGGTGAAGTGGTGGATTCTACACCTGGGACAATGTGGTTCTTGGGGGTGTCCTGTGCAGGACCAGGAGTTGGCTCAATCAGAGATCCTTTTGTATCTTGGCCAGCTCAGGATATTCTGTGATATCACTGTTATATTTTAAATCTGTGTCCTCCTTCATTTTCATTGTGGTTTTTGGAACACTTTTTTTTCCTTAATTTTGCTTCAAAACACACTTCTGCAAAGACAGTTGATACTGACCTTGGTTGATGCATTCTGTGAGAAAGTTTGTTGGCTATATTTGCCTGCCCTCTAGTGGAAAATCTTTTAGTAAGATCTATGTTCAAAGAAAATTTCTGTTGCTTAAGATTTCTCTTTAAACTTCTGTTTCAAAATATAGGGGATCTTCTGGTTGTGTTTTCTTTCCAGTTTCTAATTGGAAAGAGATTTCTAATTGTGTTTGCTTCCTAGCTAACTATTTTATTAAGAATACAATTTAGTACATGTGAGAATGTTTTTTTGTTTGTTTTTTTTTTTATCCCAGTGCCTTAGCAAGTTTTAACAGGAGTTTAAAATTGCCTTAGAGTGTATTTTTTCATTTATCTTTTCTCAGACCTCTTATCTCTGATACATCATTGGTTTAAAATCGAATCAAATTTTATAGGCCTAAAAACCTTCCATATATTAATTACTGGGATATGTTTCTTGAAGTTATGGTGATATGCAACTATTTTCTTCTATTGTAATTTAATTATTATTTCCAATTAAATTTTTATTTATTTTCTCTCTTTTTTCAGCTACTTCACATGCATGAGATTTTCCTTGATTGTCACTACAACTGGGAACTCGTAATTTGGTGCATTTCTCTAACTCTTTTCCTCTTAAGATTTGTTACTCTTGGATCTGAAACAAGTAAAAAGTACAGCAATACCTCAATATTACTTACTGAGCAGGTGAGAATTTTTATAGACCTATATTTTTATATCTAAACAACTCATTCATCTGGTAGCTCTCAGGCCTTGTAGATTTATTAGAATAGTTTGGATTAGGCAGTTCATTATGGGGAAGTGAAGCAACTTTGCAGCTCAAAGTTCAGTTTCTCAGATAAATCACTTTATCCTAACTTGTTTAAGTGAGTGGGCTCAGAGGTACCATCTCCTTTGGTATAATTTAACATCTAACAGAACACTAATATAAAAAGTAATTTAAAAAACCCATGGAATCTGTGTTGGATGGGTGAGTAAAAGATTTGAGAACTAAGTTAACCCTCTGTGGAAATGAGTTGCTGTTTCCAGTCCAATAGCTTAGGACTGCTAGGTTGCATGGATTACATACAGCCTTTTCTAGACTTCTTGAAAATCTTTTTCAGTTGTTTTTGAAACTTGGCTTTGGTTCTATGTGTGTTTAGCACATGGAATCCAGTGTCCTGGAAAGTGGCTCACTGAAGTTATTAGGCTTACTGAAAAGAGAACAAAGCTGAAAACAAACAAGCAGGAAAGTACAACAACAGCAACAAAATAGACAAATGAGTCTCAACTCCCAGATGCAATTTAAATGCTCCACAGATAAGATGAAATTGAAAATTCTACTTTTGCCAGCAAAGTTCCAGGCACTTCTTTGTGCTTTATATTCAACCTGTGAATTTAATGATTAGGAATCATGATGGGAAACTAAAAGGGATTTTTTTGATTTTATGCTGTTTGGTTGTAATTTTGTAACACTTCTGAAAGTGTTTTTAATTGGTCTTGTAAATATGTGAGCAAAATGGAAGATGTGGTCTGACCATAGTTGTCACTTTGCTGGTTTTATAGATGGCTGTGCATACACACTCCTTCTCCTGGTGCCAAGTTTGTTATTGAATTAAGGAAATCATAATAGCTCTTAAAAGAGATTTGAATCTTCCTAGGGTTGTCAGAGTTGCTAATTAGAACTTTTAATTTTTGTTTAGTCCTGCTTATAAATCTTGTATTGTTGAAAGCAATAGCTTTATGTTTAGAGACTGGAATCTCTTTGGCTCTGAAAACATAATTTTAGATTAAAGTGCAATAGTAATAGCTCAGGAGCTTAATATGTCTTGGAATATATTAGGCATAGATTTTGATTTTTAACCTGTGTAAGAAACTTAGAGTGGTCATTTTAGGAAGATCTGATAATCAGTTACTTCTTGGGATGTCTGTGGCTCTTATTTCAATAACCACCATACAATCAGGTGGTTAAATGTATCATAGCATCATACAGCATCACTTCCTTTCAGTAGTCAGGAAAGTGTCATTTGAAGGACTAGTTCAGCAGGTTGCTAAATTGTTAATTTTTTATTTTGAAGGTTGTCTCCTACAATAAAAAGTTAGTGGCTTTTGAAGATATTTTTTCCTTTAATTTGCTTTTGTTATGCAATAGAAAAGAAAGTAGCCTTTGTCTGATCTAGGATATCAAAGACAGATTGTTTGAGAATGAAAGCTGGATGTTCCAAAATTGCCAAAAGGCCAAAAAAGAGCTAATTTGAACTCTTAACTTTTTCAGAAATGACTTTAAAAAGTCTACATCACAGAAGTATTGAAATGTTCAATGTACTGTTCTCCTACAGCAATGAAGAGTTTAATAATTTTTCAAATATTTCAAGGCACTGGAAAGATTGATTTTCTGCACTCAAGGTGCTCATGAAGTACTAAATTACACTAGAATCTTTGAAAAGAAATTACACTTTAGCAGAGTTATGGTCTAGCATTTCATTCTGTTCAATAACTTCTGAGAATGTTAAGTCTTGTAAAGTCTACCCACTAGTATAAAAACCTTCTGGGGTCAAATTGTCAAACCTCAGGCAATCCTTGAATGAGTAAAAGAAATTATTTAAACCCTACCTATATTGGTGGGGTTTCATGCCTAATTTATACATCAGACTAAAGTTGGTCCCATAATAATGTCAAATTTAATTTGTTATATCATAAAGCACTGTATTTTCCTATGTGCTGAGCCAGTACTTGAATATTAAAAAGGAAACAAAATGTTTGCTTGCTCGCAGAAATGTCATTGCAGTTTTGTCATATGGCTGCTGAGTAATCACATTGTTGAAATATTAAATAGTTCCAAATTAATTCCTTTAAATTCTGAGTAGGTGGTGATACTTGTGTTTTTATTTTAAATCAGATAAACTTGTACTTGAAAATGGAGAAAAAGCCTAATAAGAAGGAGGAACTGACACTAGTGAACAATGTTTTAAAGCTTGCTACTAAGTTATTGAAGGTAAGAATTAAAATGGTATTCCCCTATTATAAAGAAGTTGAATAGATTAGTAGTTAAAGAGTCACTTGTGTGACTTCTGCAGGCAGTAGGGTGTGCTTTGGTGTAAATTTGCCCTGTACCTCTTTCACAGGGATGCTGCTTGTTCATTCACTGCAGTCTGTTATCTTGCTATCATTGTGGATTGCAAATTATGATTCCATCCAGGAAGTTTTATTCTTTAGCTGTATATCAGCAGTGTCAGAGAAGGTACTTCAGGGTGATCAGGATGATGAATGCTTGAGAAGTCAATGATGCAATTTTATTGTCTGTTTTGGGTGTCACTACAGTGGTGATTTAAGGCCTTGTGGCCTCACTCTACCACACTCTGAATTTGGATCCTTTAGCCTGTTGATTCCCACGTGCTGGGGAGCAGCCCTTAAAGTGAAGTTAAAACTCTGTTTATTTTAGCCACCTAGTAGCTGAGATCAGAGTATTTGTTCTAGTTGGATAATTCCTCCCACCAGGACACCTCGAGTCAGGTGTGTGTTGGTCCCCTCCTCTCTCAAAAGATGCACAGCACTTTCCATGAGAGGACTGATGGAGTCAGCAAGGACTCAGAGCTGACAGAGCCACTGCTTGAGAATTGTGCTGCAGCAATAAGGAGAGCCTGACTAAAGCAGTGACTGTCTCCTGGTGTAAGAATAAGGGACTGCAAGGCTTTTAGGACCTGGTGTGGAGCCAGTGAAAGGAAATATTCTTACTGCATTGGGTGGCCAAAGGATGCTGTGGATGCAGAAGGGTTATCTGGATTCAAGGAGAGACTGGACAAGAATAGGCAAAGCTCAAAGGTTAAGGATATAATCTCATCAGCTGAAGTGTTTGTGTGCTGTGAGAATGTGGGGTAGGTTGAATGCTGACCAACTCTTGGTCTAAATTGCTTCCATTTTTTTTCATGCTCTTCTGTGTTTCAGAAAAAGTGTTCATGTTTTCCTCTTGTGTATTAACTCACAGCCTTTTCCAATGGAGAACTTGGCTTTTGTGGCACAAATCCCAGACCCAAGCCATCATTTAGTTACTGTGAAAACATACCAAAAAGTGAGATTTCCAAGCCACCTACTATGGGTTTTAAATAAATTTTTGAGAGCTAGTGATCAGAGCAATTACATACTTCATGCCCAGTAGCTAAATGGGCTCAAGGCTTTTAAAATTTGATTTTGGGTAGTTTTGATCTTTAAACTTTTATGAAGATTATATTCTGTTGAATATACCTACTGTTTTCTTACAAAATTGGTAAGATGAATCCAAAATCTAAATACTTTTTCCTTACAGAATTTCTCTGCTGTACTTCTCAGAATCATGTATTTTGTATCTTTTGTATTTGCAGAAGAGTTTTATATGACATTACATCCAAATGAAAAGGTTGTTCATTCTTATTTCACCTTTTTGAAAGAAGCATCATAGCTTTGAAATTCTTCATTTTTAAGAAAGGCATTTTTAAGTAAGGCATTTTTCAAAGCCCAGGATGTAATGCAGGAGAGGGATGAAGATGAATTTAAAGCTAGAAAATATAAATGACCAAAGCAGTGATATTTAGTAGACTTTATATAATCCACTTTCATATTTTAAAACTCCTTTTTCCTTCCTTTATTTTACGTATTTCTGGGCCACAAAAGTTTGGGTGACTATATCCACACACCAATAATGGAAAATTAGTGAAATGGCTTCTTTGTTCAAGTTTTGTTGCAGATTATTTTGGGCTAGTTTTCTGTTTCTTCCATCAAAAAAAGTAAAATATTGGCAGTCTAATGATTATTAAGATTTTTTTTTTCCTTTATCATTCTTTTCTGGCTATATTGATCAATTGTTAGTTTCAAAATTAATGAAAAAGGAAGGAAATTGCAATAGGAAAGACATTTTTGTTAATTTTCATAGTTGTGAAGTAGCCTTCTGCCATTATAAAAATCTTTCTTTTCTTATTTTTTGTGGTTCTGTTGCCTGTAAATTCTTTTAACACTGAAGATGATTTCTGGAGAATTGTAAGGAATTCAGAGATGGTGGCACCTAGCTCTTTATTTTCTTGACTTCATGAGCAGATTGGTAGATCTGTTCATGGGTAGCCTCCAGTTTTTTGAAGAGTTATTTAGACAACAGCAGTCAACAGTCAGTTACTGTGATGGGTATTTTCCTGCACATTGTGTTTGATATGCAGAATAATAGGAGAATGTTTTACTCCACTGAGACTTGAAGACTTCCTAAAGTATCTAATATAGCTCAATACATATGTGAACAAAACCCCCTTTGTGTCATTTTTGTTTTTTAATGGTGCTGTTGTTTTGCCTTATTAGGAACTGGACAGTCCCTTTAGGTTATATGGGCTTACAATGAATCCACTGCTGTATAACATCACCCAAGTTGTCATCCTGTCAGCTGTTTCTGGTGTCATCAGTGACTTGCTTGGGTTTAATCTAAAGGTAAATACTTCAGAAACATCCTTTTTTCACCATGTTCTTATAGATGAAACGCATTGAAGCGTAGCTAATTCTTAACTGGGCTAACTAAAATATGTATTGTTTGGAAACTGTTCCTAAATTTTTAAATTAAATATATATCAGAAGAATAATAGTGCATTTGTCAGAGCAGCCCTTTAAACTTTTTTTCATTTTGTGGCTTTTTAATTTCATTTAGGACACTTAATTACAAGAATTCTTAGACATAAATATGGAGACATTTGTACACACAAATACAGGACCTTCCTTAACTTTTCTTCATATCCCAGATTTGATTTCTGTCTTTAATTCCTTGCTGTTGACTCTGCAGCTCTTTAGGGGAGGCAAAAAGAGCAGGCTATCCTTGTCTTGCACTGCAGTGAAGTGTTGCAGTAGGAATGGTATTGCTGTGACCAGTCCTACAGTGTTGGTTTGCCATTGCTGAAGGACTGTGCTCTTAGATCTTTCTCTCTGGCCCATCCTGAACTGCAAACTCTGGAAACTATTTCAAGATTCAGGCTAGTTGTCATAAAGCCTTTTACTGGCCATTAAGTTTGCTTACATCTACTATCTTTTTCTTGTTGGAAGTAAATGGATGTGAAATGTATTTTGTGTGTCATTAGAATATGTAGCAAATGCAGTAAGAAAAAACATGGGGGTATTGCAGTTCCTGTAAAAAAAAGTAATTTGAGACATAAGTTGATGTAATGCTCTAATGTTTCCAGCTCTGGAAGATCAAATCTTGACAGTATGGAAAGAAGATGAAATAACACAGTGTTATAGAAAAGGTCATTGATGGACAAAACTGCCTCACAGCAGCCACTGAATCTGTATTTCAGAAGCTACAACCTCTTCAAGGAAGTCATTTGGAAAATTGAAGTGTTTACATCTGTCTTGTGCAATCTTTGTATTTATTTCATCTTCTCACTGGTTTGTGTTCATTTTAGTTGACATGTATGTTTTATTTTCAAATTACTTGCTTAGTTTTGGAATGGGTCAGATATAGGAAGGGTCAAAAACTGTGTGTCTGAGAGTTTGAAATCCTGAAAATCGATTACACTAAATTGTTCTATCTGTTGTTAAAGCTAAGCCAATGCTGAACATTTTTAGTTACCAGTAACACTATATGGAAGTCCTTTGATTTTTGATAGTGTGGTAAAATGGCTTAGAATATTTCATTTGCACCAGTCATTTCTGAGGACAATGACAATGGATGCTTGGTTGCAATAGAAAAGTGAGACATACTCAAAAAATAAAGTACTGACAATACAGTATGACAGGTAGCAAAAATGTTTTGTATTACTATTAGAAACAAGTGGGAATTTCTAATAGTTTGAGTAATTCCAGGATCTAAACTCATATAGGCTGCAGTTTAAATATCCTGGGATATTAAAAAGGTATTATATAAGTCAACAAGTGTTCTTTGATAACACACTTATTCGAGCAATAATTGTAAATGGTTATCATGCTGTATGATATTTTGATAAAAATTAAATATTGTATTTATTTGAAATACTGGGCTGTTCTGTGCAGCTCCAACTGTGCATGTGCACTTTTTATTGTTACTTTTAATGAGAAACTTTATACATATAAATGTATATTAATTGGGATATATTATGGTGAACTATAGAGCAGTATGTATTATATGTTGAAGTTGAATATTTAAACAAGCAAATTATTTACTGGTGAAAGGAATGCTTTGAATGACTGAGCAAAAGATAGATAGATGCTCTCTTGTACACTATAGTATATGCCATTCATACCACATGAAAGTTTAAGAACAATGAAACAAAGAGAACAAGTTGCTCTGGTAAGCAGCAGAGGTACAGAGCCTGGTATTTGGCAGGTTTGTATCTTGAAATAACTGCCATTCCTCCCCAGCAGGTGTCATTCCCATGTGCTTTCTGCTGGGTTTCCAACACCTCTCCCCCTGCCTCCCACAAGGACCAGTCATATTGACTCGTGGTTCTTCAGTGTGGAAAAATAAGGTGTCCATCCCTGTGGAATTAAGTAACTTGTAACAAGCTTTCCTTCTACAAATTATTTTGGGAGGATTAATACCACCAGGCACAAGTATTCTTGTATGTTGTGTTTCTAAAATACTGGCTTCATACCAGAAAAATGACAAGTAGTTGCTGACAAGAGTCTGGATATTGCCCTATGTTTGTTGATCTTCAGCATCTTGAAAGATTGGAAGTATTGAGTCTTAAACTTATGTGGTATAAAAATATTTTTATATATAAAGCAACACAAACAAGCATTTTGTATTTTATTTGCCTCTGTACTAATGTTTAATAATGACCAAAGTGCATTCTGGTTTTTGGAAGAATGTATTACTGGAGCTTTAAGAACATACTATATTTAGTTTCTCATGTGAAAATTGAGCTGCCTCTGATCTGTTTCTCCTTTCTCTGTTGTTTGACGTTGGGATTGTTTTTAAAAATTAAATACATTTTATACACAGTTTTTTCCAAATTATGGTACAGACCTACACAGAACTTAATTTTGCACAAAATATATTTAAAAAAAGAAAAAAAAGAACAGCAGGAGTTCTATGGGTGATAAAAGATAAGGCTGTTGCTTTTTACAGCCTGTTGTTATTACAAAACCATTCTTTACTCTAGAGTGGAATTATTTTTAGAAATGTGAAATAGTGACTATATGGCTTTCATTACTTAAAAAAAAAAAGTGAGAGAAAACACTGCAGTTTGGGTTGAAGATGAAATTAGTTTAACCATGTATACCTCAGCAACTAGCACTGTGCAGTTTGTTGCACTAACAAACGGTGGCTTGGGGAAAGTAAAGCATTTGTGAAATGAAATTCAAAATAATAAAAACCTTTATTTGCTACCCTTAGGTATATTCATTATGTGAAAAATGAGAGAGGTTTAGTCTCCATCCCTCAATGTGGAAAGTCCAGTATAAGAAAAGAGGCAAGTAGAAATATGGCAGATCTTGCGTGTTAACTGTTATTTTTTGCCATGTGTTTTGTAACTGAAAGTGTGATCAGGCTTGGAATAAAGCTTTCTATGGTTGATGGTAAAAAAGAAAAAAAAATGCAGTGAGCTATATCTTTTAGTAATCTCCAGCATATTTTTCTCTGCCTGTTTTTGATTTAAATCCATATATTCTATTCAAATTAAAGCATGTTTGGGAAAGAAACCTGCACATGGAATGGAAATGATACAGAATATCATGTAGGACAACCCAAGTTAAATTACAGGTATAATGCAGAAAAATACTTTAATAATTTGATTAGTGCTCCATGTTATCTTCTAGGAATGGGACATTTAAAACCCTTTGTGCAGCTACCAAATTGAGTAACTTCCAAAAACTTCTCTGGATTGCAAGCTTGTCTCATTCCAGGTAATTCTTAAGGATATCACTGGTTCAGATGTCAAAGGTCCATCTTTGGCACCCAGCAACAAGCAGTAGAGAGAATTATCTTTTTTACAGGTGGTGGTAGTGGGCTGCTGCTGTTCTCTTTACTGGATGCTTCAAACCCCAAGGCATCCAATTTGTCTGTGAGGGGAAAAAGAGGAACAAGGTGGTGTTGATCTGCCCACTGCTGCCTCCTTAGGTAGACTTTTGTTACGAGTTCCTCAGCAGTGAATTTCTCTAGTAGGAATGTGAGAGAATACTTTGGAGGAAGAATGCATGACTCTTCAGCAATCGTGTTTTTATTACACGACTGCACAAAATATCTGTATTGATGCAGGAGCTGGAGAAGCAAATATTTTAGTAATAAATAGCAACTGACAAAGTCATATTTTTCAATGGGGAAAGCAGTCACATTTTCCAGTGTAATTCTTGCAAGACAGCAGAGGAAGTCATCTTGGAAAGATGTCCATGTTGTTTGTTTTGTTTAAAAACCCCCACAGCTGTCTTCACACAGTTCACCACTTTACTGTGGCTTTCCTCATGAATACTTTCTACCTTGTCAGTCTTAGGAAAAGTGGTGAGTCTCAGCTGGGTTGTTAGGATCCTGCTTTGCTGACACGTCCTTTTCCTGAAGATCCCCATCCTCTTGTCACTGATGGACAGAGCCTGCATATGCCTTTGAAGTCCCTCTAGGAGGGGTGTTCACACAGGAGGTGATCTCAGCAATTCTGCTGGGCCTTGGGGAGTGTCTGACCACAAACACAGGAGATACCTGCATTGCCAGTGTCCCTGACTGGGCTGATAGAGGTGTTTGTGGTAATACCTGTCAGCTCTGCTCATTTTATCTGCTCCTATTGCTTTCCTGAATGAGCAAATAGACCCCACTGGTGACAGCAACCAGACAGCTGTCTCAGGAAAAGGGAAATGTCCAAGGCTGCTATGGACATTTTGTGAGAGGATAACTCAGGAAAGAAAGGGAGTGTGATCCCTTTCATACCTGGAACTGCTGACCCACTTGGGGTGACAGTTCTACTGTCAGAGTTGGATATCTGCATTATGTAATATAACCCCTGAGCCCAACATTGCCTGGGGCTTGGTAGAGTTAAGATTTCCTCCTTATTGTCTCAAGCTGTCAATCACTGCTGGAGTCTGGCATGTCATGTACATTCTCTAGACACACAGGCAGCCTTGAGAAGGGCCTTCCTGTCAACTCCTTTCAATAGGAAAGGGACACCAAGATCTTGCCTGTGGTGTGCTGCTACTTCCCCTGATCAGGACTGGGACAGGAGAGAACTTGTAATGGACAATAACAGAAATCAGAGGAGGCTGCGGCTGTAAATCTTGTCCCTTGTCACTTGGTCTTGCTGTGGATGTTCATATGGCAGGCTAAAGGCTTTGTGTACCTGTGGCTGTAGATTTCTGCAGCTTGTCCAAATCATCTTGGAATGGCTAAAGCATGTGGAGATTGGTTCTAAATGTAAAGAATTCCCAGGTGTCTGTCCTCATTGGTCATTTTGATCCTCAGATGTAGTTTAATATGCATGGGCAGCTACAGTATTCTTGAGGATGCTGTGGAATATTGCTCAGTGTGAGTGTTTGGTACAGGGCAGGTTCATGTGAAGGAGAATTTGCCAGCCTGCTGTACCAGGAGTTGGATGTGCTTTTCCAGCCCAGGAGCAGTGCCTTGCAGTGGGCTCTGCTTGGGGCTGGTGTTGGAGCACACAGCTACTGCCTCAGCAGCCAGGACTCTTGGGCAGCTGGGCAGCACTTCAGCTGGTGTTAGGCCACGTTTAAGGCAGGTTGGGCTTGCTGGCAGTGAGGTCTCAGAAGATCTTGTTTTACTGCTGTCATGCCAAAGACACACTGGAGTTCTAGCTACAAGCAGGTATGCAAGACCTTGGATTTTAATTGGATGTTAATGTAGAAGCTCAGGTCAAATTTGAAGTCCCATCTTGGTTTCATCAGGGAAGGTTTGCAGTGTGGCTATGGGAATAAATGGGAAAGGGGAAAGAAACCTGTCTGGTTGATGCCATCTCTGTTGTCAGGCTGCCATTTGAGAGCTTCCCCCAGGTACCTTTGGTGCATGTAGGTCCTTATGGAATGTCTGAATTATGCAAGTGTAAAATATCTGTAGCGCATTACTTCAGATTAGCTGGTTTAGATTAAGTGATGGAGAGTCAGTGTGTACCTCAATATGTTACAAATAACCTTCCAAAGGTGTTATTAAATAAGATAGAATATTTTTTAAAAGTTTTTAGTTTTTACCTATTTCTTCCCACTCTAATCATTTTACACTTGAGTGGACACTTTGCCATCCTTAAACTTTCAGCAATCTAAAATTGCTGCAGATTTGTTTTTGTGATAAGTCAATTCTCTGGGCTGCCATGTCTCCTGTTGTCAGAATTCTCTGAAGAGAGAAATCAAGAGAGATTTCCTTTCTGATTCTTTAGAGGTAAAGCTACAACATTGAGTATGGACACAAGCACCTCTGATAAAATAAACAGCACTGATGTCTGGTCAGATTCAATTTTCCCAATACAAGCTTATATAAGTTCACGATCTGGAGTGGAAAATAAGGTCATGCCACATCAAGATTTGCCCCTTTTATTTCTTTTTTCCCCTATGATTGATTAATCATTTCAAGGAAAGGAAAGCACGTGCACTTTAGAGACAAGCTCCCCAAAATATTCAATTTCTTACTAATTTAATCTATTAAGTCAGTCTTTTGTTTAACAATATGTTTAGGTATGCTTGCATTCCTAAACACCCAACTTTTCACTCCTAGTCCTCATAAACAGATCCTGCTTCTTGAGCATGGCCTTACTGGTAATGAAATTTTTCAGGAATTAGCTGGCTGCCTTCTGCCCATATTACAATCCAAGCCTGAGTTTCTGGGTATGTGATTATGAATCAAATGAAATCTTTTGCTCTGTCTCATGCATGTAAATAAATGGGAAGAGAATTATTGACTAAGTGAAAATTGCAGTTAAACAAATGGAACGTTAATGGAGGTTGGCACTAAACCAGTGAGTTTTGGTGAAATAGTTGCACTGTGGAGGAGGACTCCATTATTTCATTAAACCATCTCTACAATAGTGCTGGTTGAGGTCAAAGACAAGCAACGTAGGGATAAAGGTTTGACCTTGATGGAGAGTCACTCTCCAACAGCTCTGCATGCTCTGCTCACTGTACCCAGGGCTGTGGTCTTCTGCTTGGTGCTTTGTCCTGGGATGTCCAAATTTTAGATGCCAAATTGACCCAGGGCTTTCTTGGCAATCATTAAAAAGTCACATCTCTAAAAGGGGAATTTATTCAGTTGATCTTTGACCTCCATTGTAGTGATCCTCTGGGATATTTCTCTCTTGAGTGTAAAAGGAAAAGCATGTGGGTAATTTAGAATCAGATGCAAAACTTCAAGCCACTTGAATTAGGGCAGATAATCCAACTTTACTGTTTTGTTCTGCAGTGAAACTTTAAGTGTTTGCAGCTGTGTAATTAGTTTGGCTGCTTGTGGAAAGGAAGACATTTGTTTTCTTCTTCTTTTTAAATTTTATTAGTTTTCTCACAGAAAAGATTTCCAAACGTGAACTCTGTAGTTTTGCCCCAGCACTCAGATCTCTTCCTGCGCTGTGGTGAGCTGCCCACATCTGTACAGGCAGCACTGTGCAGGCATGGCAGCAGCACCCAAAACTGTACCAGGGGACACACAGGTGTACCTGGAGAGACCCGTGTCTTTATTACTAAAATGAGTAATTTGAGGGACAGGTAAGATCAGCTCTGACCTTGACCTCACACGTGGGGAAACGCCGTTCTTGTTTTGGCAGAGTTGCAGGGGTCGTGCTTTCCTTCTTTGCTGTTACTTTGGAAATCCCTTAGGGCAATGCTGCTGCCAGGTGTCAAGGTGTGATGCCATTGAGGTGCAAAACCCTTCTAGAGGCAGAGAGCCCTCCCTTGGGCAAGATCTCTGCAGAGCAGTCCCTGTGCCCTGTGCCCTCCCAGCAGCTGGAATCAAGGGTGCTCTGCTCAAAGGGAGTAGGGCTGATGGAGACAAGGCTTTGCCATATGTCTCCTGTGTTATCTTCAGGCTGTACATTTGCACCTGAGTCAAAGATACTCCTCAAAGGCCTTTCTGGCTGGCCTGAAAGTGTTTGCAGGCAGATAAAATAGCACAAAAAAATCTTCGGCGTGCAGAGGGGGAACCACTTATTTTGCATCTGTCCTTCAGCAAGGTGTTCTGGTTCCAGTCTTTTGTAAGCCCGTGCTAAGTTAGACTGCTTGTAAGTGTATTGGGTGAGTTATTTATTCATCCAGCCTATGTGGATGACAAATGGCTTGCAGCGGCCGTGGAGGCTGATGCTGGAGTCAGGCCATTGTGCAGGGCCAAGCACCGTGTTTAACCTGCATTTCTCACCTCTCCTTTGTGCATCACCTTTCCAAGCAGCAGCTCGGGACAGCAGACAAGCTGCGCTGAATAGAATGAGGTGGGTCTGTCTCTGGTGTTACAGACGTGAATATTACTGGTCTTTTGGCTGCTGTGCTGTCCAGGGGTCTGACTCTTCACAGCTCTTTTTCACCCGTGCTACGACCTGTTTTCACCACTTGTGAAACTGGCTGAAGCAATCCTGGCCTCTCCCAAGTGCCTCTGCACATTTCTACTGCCGTGCTGCTGCTACTCCATCCCCCTTAGGGTTTTCTTTTAGCACCATTTATCTCAGTGTTGTTTATACCCCGAGCGCTGTACTGCCACAGCTGCACAAGCAATATGCTGCGGGAAGGGGGTGGAAGCTGGAATTTTGGCTGCAGAAAGCATATTGTGTGACTACAAACAATAGGGATCACTGCCATCAACCTTGGAATAAATAGGAGCCATTGAATTTATTGGAATTGGATTAATTCCCATTGTGTATAGAGGAGAATTAATACAGTGAATGCAAATAATGTAGATGGCCAACAATTTTAGCCTCGGGGTGACATAACGCTGCAGTTAGAGACTGCCATTATTTCCTATTCTTCTTTCCCACACACATGTGCACATTGTGAATTACAATTGCACCACAAATCCTGGCTTTCTAGATAAAAATAAAAAATTAGAAATTCAAAGTATGCAAAAGAGTAATTGTAAAATAATTGTTATAACTTGGAGGGAACAACAGATGTTTCACTTGTTGCTGGAATTCTCTGAAGGAGAACTAATTTTCCAAGCATATCGAGTACATGCTAATCAGAAGCATTTTTCTCTATGCAGCAGCATAATGGTATTCCTGGAAATGTTCTTTGTGTTGGCTTAATAATGCACAGCCAAAGAATGCACTACTGGGACTAGTGGAACAGCTTTTGCCACTACCTTTTTATTTTGTTTCTTTCTAATTCTCTCAACAGGGCCACTTGAAATAAAAGGCAAAATAGATTTATTGATGTTTGAAAAATAACACTTAAACCCACCCATGAAGATAAGTGGGGGGTCTCACTGAAGATTAGGTTAGTGCCTTGTTAAAGTTACAACTGATAACACAGACATAACACCTGGAGCTCACATATGGGGAATATACTGATAATAGCAATGCTCTTTTCTCCAGATTCAACCTTTGAATCAGCTCCTCCTAACAGCAGCTGTGACTTGAACTCATCACAGATACCAGCCCAGCTCTGTAAAACTTGTAGTTGTAACTGCAGTACAAGAAAATAATGTATATTAGGTAGCTTGAGTAGTGATTGTGGTACCAACACTGAAGAACATCTACTGACCTCAGATGGAGATGCAGACAGGCTGGAGAGGATCAAGCCACCATCTACAGCTGCCCTACGAGGAGAGACTAAGGCAGTGAGATCTCCCTGGAGCAGAGAAGGCCCAGGAGTGCCTCATCTCTGTGTTACACTGCTTAAGGGACAGCTACAGAGAGAATGGAGGCTCTCTCTTCACAAAGGGCAATGGGTACAAATGCCTATTTCAGCCACAGGGTTCCTTGCATATGCAGTTCTGTGCTCTAAAGATGGAAATGCTTTCATCATATCAGAACAGAAAACCAAAAGCAAAACCCAACAAGCAAGACAGCAGGACTGTTAATTTCCTGCATTGCTCCTCCTTAAATGCCTATAAAAATATTATTTAAGAAAACATTTCCAGAGCCTTTGGGATAGAATTGTGAGGATCAGCCCTGACATGAGGCATGCTCCTCTGACTGGGGCAGCCACAGAATTACCAGCTGTGAGAGTAATTTCTTCTTATTATTCTTCTAAGAATATTCCTATGTTATTATTTCTGTGCTTACTAATGCATTTTATTTAATAACAGCAGCAGGATTATCTGTTTTTTAATTGACGTGGCAGAGAGAAAAAAAATCTTAATATTGAAATCAGGATGCAATTTTTTATTTAAAGGTAAATTGAAGACCTACATTTTTAGCTTAAGATGTCAGACTTAAGCAGGAGCAAGTTACTGACTTGTTACTACAAGCAAACACTTAGTGCCCTAAAACTATGACCTGTAAATAGTTATTACCAGCATCAATATAATCAGACTCAAAATACCAGAAATATCCTATGAGCAAGTGTGCACAGCCTGCTCTGACATTTTTAAACTGTTCAGATGAATGGTGTATCAGCACCATGCAACACTGTAAGCATATGAAGCTGTTCAGGCTGTTTAGATGCTTCATTCAAAGATAAGAGATTTCTTTCAATATATATATAGAAATTTTACACACTCTCCTCTGAATGAGCCAGCATTAGCTGACAGTTCCTTTTAATATTTGCAGGAGATATGAGTTCTGTGATGGAGTAGTGCTCTGTTCATGTGTGATGTGGTTGGGAGGAGCAGACAAATGGATCACTAAGACATGGAGAAGGAGAGAATGGGAGTAGAAGAAAGTCATAGGGGAAGACCAAGAATCACCAGCTGGGGTCTTGAGAACACATTTTCCCTACAGAAAGATGGCATTGCCTCATTAGTTTAAGGCTGGAGTGTTGATGTCTAGAATAATGGTAGAAATTGGGAGTAAGGTTTCACAAAAGCACAGGTTTGCCCATGTAACCTCTTCATGGTGAAGGGAGGCTGAGGGACAGGAGAGGGAAGATGTTAATCTGAATGGAGCCTTGTGGTTTCCCTCGAGTCCTGGTGCCCAGGATTTCTTCCTGTGTTTCAGAGGGGTGGGAGGACATGGAGTCAGTTGTCCCTGCATCCTTTCTCTGTACAATATTAAGGTGGTTGCAGTGCACTGCTGGACCTGGAGGGTTTGGAGTCTTAGAATATTTCAAGTTGGAAGGGACCCTATAAGGATCATCAGGTCTAATTCTCTGCTTCTTTCAGGACAACTTAAAACTGGACCATATGACTAAGAGCATCATTCAGATGCTCTTTGAACTCCTATGGGGTTGCTACCATCACTGCTTGCTCCAGGAGCCTGTTCCAGTTATGACCAACTTTTCTGTGAAAAATCTTTTTCTAATGTCTGATCTAAACTTCCCCTGATGCAGCTTTGTTCCAGTGTCCTGTCACTGGTTACTAGAGAAAAGAGATCAGCTCCTCTCTTTTCCCTTCTTGAAGAAGTTTTAGACTGCCATGATATCACCCTTCAGCCTTCCCTTCTCTAGACTGGACAAGTGACTTCAGCCACTCCTCGTAAATTTTGTCCTCAAGAGATTTCAGTGCCTTAGTCACTTTCCTCTGGATGCTCTCTAATAGCTCTATATCCTCCTCACCCTGAGGTGTCCAAAACTGCACAGAGTGCATACCAGGGCAGTGTGGAGCAGGACAATCACCTCCCTTAGCTGACCAGTCATACTGTGATTGATGCACCCCAGGATACATTTGGCCCTTTCAGCTGCCTGGACACACTGCTGGCAATTTACCATCAACCCAGAGCCCCAGATCAGTTCTTTGGTGCCAGGGCTCTGGGAGCCAGGGGAAGCTCACATGGGTATAAGTTTGGAGAAGGAAAAGTCACCATGTAGAGGGTTGGTATTTTTTTTGGAAAACAAGCCTGGAGAACTCCACTCCCTTGTTAATGTATCAGAGAGACAGGGATGGCATTTCTCACTTTTTTTCTATTTGCAGCATTAGCAGTAGTGCATCTCTGGGTACTTGTGCCATGTTCTAAAACATATGGCAAATTGCTTGCCCATATGGGTTTGAAGAGAGTGTGTGCTCGGCAGTTTAAACCTCAGAACAATCAGAAGACAGGCTTTGCATTCCAAGCTGGAGAGCATGGCAATCATCTCACATTGTCTAGACTTTGCTCTCTCTGTCATTTTTACATATTTTGCAGTGATTACATTCATTTCCTCTGTCTTTCTTTCTGCCAAGATCTATCTGCAACCCAGATATCGGTTAAGATAGTTTTTCATATTCATGGTATTAGTCACTGTGAGCACATTTGGAGTGAGCACTTCTGATGCTCCCATCCATTTTCGTTATGGTAAATTAATCCCATTCGGGGAGGGTGATGGAAACTGGTGGCTTTTTAAATTTATCTGTGCAGATCTCATAATTGAAATAAAAACCCCATAAAGCCAGTGTTTTAAAATAATGATTAATCTATTTTTTCTTGGGAGATACATCATTGGACAGATATAATATTACAAACTCATTTCTTTGCTTGTAAAAATGTATTAATTAGAAGACTGTGTCACAACTGAAAATGAAGACAAACTTACTACAGAGTAATTTTCATTAGAAACTTGTGGAAGTGCAGTTCTTGACTTGCTGGACTTAGGGGTTAATATTACCCTTTACAGTTTTCTGATGTTGATGGGATTCTAAATTACTTTTGACAAATTTGATTAACATTGCCTATACTAGCAAGCTGTCTGTGAGCAGGTGAAGGAGAGTACTTAGATAGTGGTGACACTTCCTAAAATGGGAAAGGGCTGGATGGTGGGCTTTAATCCAAACCTTCCCCATGCTTCCTCAGCTAAAGGGAAGGTTCTCTCACCTGAAGGCATTGATTAAGTTGTTCTTTTCTTTTGCCTTGGGCTGGAACTCAACATGTTGCTCTTAATCTTTGCTTTCCAGTGTGGAGACTAAGGAAAATTTGTCTTTAGGATTTTACTGCCTTAGGGTTTGGGCATCAGCTTATCAAGCAGACAAAATCTTGGTGTAAGCAGGAGCTTGATGGTTGTTGGTGTTTGAGGAAGCAGTGAGCCACCCTACAGGTGCTGTGGAGCTCACACTTCAGCTGCACACACCCCTGTCCCCAAATCTGTCATGTGTATAGCCATTTCCTCGAGCTGGAAATCTGGGAATTGGTTTGGTTTTGCTCATGTAATTGATCTATGTGTTGCTGTCTGAGTGGGTGGCTGTGTTTCTTCTTTCAGCTGTTATGAAATCCTAGCCTGGTGTGAGGCTTGAGTAGCTGCTGTGGTTTGGGGCTGCTTTGGGTCATCGGGGCAAGGCACCAGCCTGAGCTCTGGATGCACACCCCATTTCTCTAGGGTTTGTGCTGCTCTTCTCTGCATCCCCAGTGCTTCCCCAAGCATGGGGAACTGCCAGGCATGTACCTGCTCTGCCCCAGCTGCACACATAGATGTGTCTGCCTGTAGCTTGTTCCCACATTTCTGTCATTTCATCAAGAGTAAGTGTGTGTACATATTGCACACCTGCACCTACCCCCAGCCTGACCCTGGCAGAACTGCACAACAGCTGCCCCTTTACAACCACTTGTGCACACCAGACCCTTAAAGCTCTGATTAAGTGATGAAGGGCAGACAAAATTTTATCTGCAGAACCCTGCCATGATTTGGCAGGATGGCTGTTCTTCATCCTCCCCTGCAGTGCCATGGTTTACCCAGCTCAGCCTAATCCCCCCAGCCTAGCTGGGGTGCTGAGCTGCCCTGCTCCATCCTGCCTGCAGATGGGGACTGAAAACTGCATTTTGAAGGCACAGATGCTCTGAGTGCTGCAGCTCACTTCCAGAAGGCAATTACTCTTCTGCTGCAAGCTGGGCTCTGCTGCCTCCTGAGACCAGCATTTCATGAAGGGGGGAGGCAGTGCTTAAAGAGCAGCAGCCCTTCCCCTTGAGCTGCCTTTCCAGGTCTGCTGAGAAACAGAAGGAACCTGAGGACCTGTGATGGATACAGTCAATTAGTGCTGTAAGAAATGGGCTGAAATATGTGGACTGCACACAATTATGTCACATATACATGCATTTAATATTCTTTTGTTTATGTATCAAACAGAAAATGCTGGATAAACAAAACCATGGCCAAAATGCCTTTAACGTTGCCTGTGTTGGGGCACAAAGCAGCAGGGAAGGGCAGATTGGCAAGCCTGCCTTTGCTCCTCTGTGGTGGGGTGATTTGGACTGTAGATGATCCAGCTTGCAGTTGTTACACTGATAATCAGAGATGGCTGCTGTGAATCATGCTTCTAAGCTGAGGTGGAGTGCCCTGGGACTGTGGTTGTCCATGTTTCCAGGCCAGCTCAGCTTTGCAGAGTCGGCAGGGGCAGAAGGGCACTGCAGCACTCTGCACACCTGCGGACACTGTTTCACTTTAGATGAAGCAAATCTTGGTATTTGCTTTTGAGCATGTGCTTAAATCCTCCATGGTATGTAAAAAATACTCCTCATTTTGGAGAGAGCCAAGCAGGGAATTTGGCTCCAGATCTCTGGCTTTTATGTTCCTTGTAAAAGTCTTGAAGAGCTCAAGTAGCCTGGTACTCTGCTGGGAATGTTTCCCCTGCACTGAAATAAACTGGGCATTACAGCTCATTTCTCTTCTAGGTTTATGTGAAACCCTGTCCACCTTGAAATCAGAGGTTTATGTTTTATCCCAGTGGAGCCAAGCTTTCATTTTTATTTCACAGGAGCTTGGTTGGATTTATATGACTAAGAGTTTTATAAAACTTATTATTCTTGTAAGGACACTTTTCCCCCACCATTTTAGAAGTCTGGAGGGACACACACACCTCCATAAATTACATCTCTTTCTTTTTGTGACTGTGAGCAGTAATACTGATAAACAGGGAGAAAACCATGACAGCCTTATGCTGCCTTGCACCCCAGTAGGAAGACCCTAGAGAGCAAATGCTTGAACAGGAACATTCTCAGAAAATCATGAACACTTTAAATTTAGCAGTTTGGTACAACGTAGAGAGGGAAACATATCAAGGACATTAATGCCACTCTGAGTTTTCTTCTGTCTTCAGTTTGTCCTTTTGTCTTCCTCCTTCCAGGTTTTCAGACTGAAGGCTTATGAACACTGCCAGTTCATACTTACAGAATTTTGGTACATAGGTAATTTAAAAAAATAAAAATCAGATGCATGCAGGTCTGTTTTGTGTTGATGTTAAAGAAGACCAAAGAATGAGTGACCCAGGACCTTTGCCTCAACCCCCATGAAGAGCTGCTGCAGGACAGCAGTGTTAGGATGCTGGTGCTGCAGCTGCCCCCCAGTTTTTTAGCAGCACAGAACCCCTACATTCCTCCTTGGCTCTCAGGTTTGTGAGTCTTGGCTGGGCTCTGCATCCCATCTGCTGGTGCTGCAAGGTGCAGGTCCCCAGGCTCTGGTGGTGTTAGCTGTCCTTGTCCCATGGGAAGGAGTTACTGGAGAGCCCTGCTGGGACACAGGCTGCCACAACTCACCCCTCAGCTGTGCTCATGAGCATCCATCTTGTGACCTGCCCCAAAGACTCTTTGATCCCTTCCTATCTCCTTGCTCTCCCTGAGTTCCCTTGCTGGGCTTCAAAAGATTTACAATGGCTTTTGTTAAACATTGAAGCCTTTTGCAACACTTTGTTATGTTTTACAGGTCCCTGAGAGACTGAATTTCCAAAGCATTTTTTGTTGAACAGCACAAACTCTAAGTCCCAGATGTCTCTCCTACTTGTAGTCTCACTCTACCAACAGTTGCAGGCTTTGATCATCAAAATTTCTATTATGAAACTTGATTAAAGGTATTCAGATCTCAAGGTGAGAGCAGAGAGAGATTTACATTTGAAGTGATTTATTAACCTGCTGTAATTTAAGGTCATACTAGTTTCAGAATATTGTAAGTTCTTAATTTCAGTCTCTCTTTGTACTATCCAGTAATGGACAACTAACATTAGTTTTATTCAAAGGCTTTTTACTTCCTTGGAGGAAATACTAGAAGGAAAAAAATGCTGTGGTCATTAAAAGGGATAAAAAAAAAAAAAAAAAGCTTTTGAATTCCTGTTCTCAAAATCCCTCTGCTACAAAAACAACTGATTAATGTACCACCTAGGTAAGAAATAAAAAATTCCCACCAGTCCCCCAACTTGAATTGTACCTTTTGTGTCACTCAGTAACAAGGGAGTGTCAGTGTGGGCTGTGAATTGTGCAAGTAGATTGTAACCAGTCATTGGCTGGTAGCCTCCTTATTGTTATGATATGAAAAATCCTGGATGAGCTAGGTGTAGAATAGAAAAACATAGTTCAGCCATGCATATCATGACCATAATATCCTACCAGTGTCTCTGTGTGGTACAGGGGGATAAAAGTTTTAATCTCTTTGTTAAACAGCTGTGTTGTCCCACCCCTAAGGGAGAGGGAGCCCTCAAGATTGGTAAATGCTTGTGGTTGAAAGGAATCACAAAACTCAGAGGGTCACAAAAAACATGAAGTTTTATTAGTAAATTACACACTTGGCATGGAAATTGGTGTGTTAGTCTCTGACCTATTATGTAAGCAAATGACAGTGGGTTTTGGATAAAGACATAAGATGAAAAAGAAGACAGAAAGAAAGAGATTAATTCAAGAGAGAAAGAAAGAATAAAAGGAAGGATGCCCAGGCTTGGTGGGGGTACCTTTCCATAGATAATTTTCTCTGCCCAGAAGATACTTCCTCTTTTTCTATGTGCATTGGTGAGCATGCAGAGTCCATTCTTCCAGACTTTTCTGGATATGAGTCAAAGGGCTTCAGAGGTATTGGGTGGTCTTGATCCCCCCATGTTCCATGTCCACTTCTCAGCTCCATTCCATGCCTGCACTGGACTGTGTTGTGCTTATCTCCAGCAGCAAGAAAAAGGATTTTCATCACAGAAAAGTACTTCCCTACTTCAGTATGTGCCCTTTCTCCAGACACATCTTGTTCTTTTCCACAGCATGTTATTACCAACAATCCTTGGTTGGCTCCACACCATCCAGCTATTGTATTTGAGACATCATCCCCTTATCTTCTGGGCTTCTATATCAGTCCCTCACCATTTTTCAGAAAGCCAAGGAAGTTAATTAGTGTTTTGGGATTCAGGCATAGTATAGATAGTGCTCACTAAACACACTCACTTCATTGTTTTCACCTTTTATTTCCTTGAGAATAGAATAATCGTTTGATATACAGGACTACAAGGTCATGACTACCATAAGAGAAAGAACACAAAACTCTGGTGTCATGATAGAAAGCCAAAATGATCCCAGTACAAGAGAAAGGCCAGAATGTACCTACACAGATTTTATTGGTGAAACTCTGGGCAGGGGTTGCTTGTGCCACTGTTGGGATGCAATTTTGTGACTACGTGTGTCTGTCCATGCATGTGCAATTCCTCTTTGCTGTGCCCTCTTTAGGCAGGGAAGTTCCATTTAATGTTCTGTTCTTCACCAATTCACATGTGGAAAGAAGCAGAAAACAAAGCCCTCAAAGGAAGAAGTTAGTACTTATATCTTCCAGATTCTGTGAGGACCTAGTCCCATTTCTGAGATACTCAGGCTTAGATTTTGAAAATATCTGGTATTCTTTTAAAAGAGAAAAAAACCCCCAAAAATATAGGGACAATTTATGGGGAAAAAGACACCAGATCAAAAAATAAAATAATCTGTGAGGTCTGCAAGAAGGAGAGGTAAACAAGTGTGAGGAATTAGAGTTGGAATGGGGGGCTGTGGGTCAGGAACAGATATGTTGACAGGTTCCAGGCAGAAGCACCTGAAAGAAGGGACCTGGGATGAGTCCCCCAGGAACTGCACTCTGAGGGAAACCGTGTGCAGGGTCTGTTAGAGCTCTAACAGCTCTACTCCAGACCCTGAGCTGTGCTCTCCAGACACTGAATGCACATCACAGTGCAAAGCAGTATCAACTCTTCAGAACAGGACACAGGATCTGCCATGCAAATGTGACCTTTGGAAAGAGAGACTGTAAGTCACCAACATGACACCTTTGCAAACACATTAGTAATTACCTGCTAGTTAGATGCACTGTGAAAAATTCATTCTTTTAAACCCTTGTCACCCACAGTTACTCGCTTTTGTGTTCCTTTCTGAGCACTGCACTGTGTTCTGGGGCTGCAGAGGCAGTGGCTGTGCAAGCAGTGCAGGCAGGACAACAACAGGCACTGGGAGTTTTGGTCTCAGCAGGACTCCCTGGGTAGGAAGGCTCCAGTTCTCAGAAGGGCCTGGTTACCTTCCTTGTTAGTGCTGGTGACAATTCTCTAGGTGGTCCCACACTGGCAGAGCTGCAGCTCAGCTTCCTCCGTGGGGCTGAGCCTCTGCCCCAGCTGAGTGCAGATGTTACAGATAATATGACAAATAACTCTGGCTGAACCCTCAGGGTTTACCTGCTTAACTCCTTCATGCATATGTTCTGGACAGGTCTCAAATTAAAGGCATCTAGGAATATTTTAGTAGTGATTTCACTATCCTGACTTCCAAATAGGAGGTGTTGGACATGACTTGTGTGACCCTGCACCCTTTTTCCAGTCAGTGGAAATTTTTAGATGCTTCTGCAGAGTAATTAATTCATTCCTAAAGGTGTCAGACAAATAGTTTTCTAAGAGTGCCCATTGGTGTCCTTCACAAAAAGCTTGCAATGAGGACTGGTAATGCAGATATCTAAACTTGGGTGAGATTAATCTTGCTCTGTATTTGAATCCCGTTAGTCTCTGGAACAGGAACTGGACTTGAGACACTAAAATTCATGTTTCTAACCATTGGGCTCCTGGATATTCTCTGTCTCATTTGCTCTATATTGTATAAATATTCATAGGGACCGATGACTTGCCTTTAATCCATGATGAGCAGCTTTGCCTTGGAGTACTGCACTGCAGCAGCATGAAGCTGTGGAGGAGGAAATCTGGACAGAGACCATGTTTGCACACACACACTCACTGCTCTTAAAACCCTGATTTTCCCTGCCCAGTGACATGGTAAAAGGTAACATTCTAGAAGTGGCTGCTCTAGCTGCAGTGGCAGGTTGTGACAATGGGAAACCCAAGGGCAGAGCTCCTTCTCTGGAGGTGATGGAGGAACTGCTGCAGATGCACAGCAATGCTGCTCATGTTAAGAGCAGCAAAGAAGCTGGAGAGTTGTTTTCTCTCTTTGTCCCTTGGTCTTGAAGGGTCCACGACTGCCTTTTGTGCCTTTTCTCCTTTCTCCTTGCTGCCTTTTTTGCACTGTCACCCCATGCAGGATATTCAGGTTATGTTTTCAGCTGTGCTTTAAAACAGGTACTTCACAGCTCTTGAGGATACAGATTGGTGATTTGTGCTTTGTGTTTGTCACCTTGGGATCCAGGTGTCATCGTGGTCCTTAACACATCATTTGGGATGTCTGTGCTTTCAGAGCTCCTTGATATATAACATAATCTTATCCATTGATTACCAATTCTCAGTATTGATTAAGGATACACGTGCTTTGAATTTTTGACAACATCAACTGCATGACATTTGTCATGATAGAAGTAATAGGAAAACCCCAAAAAAAGTTTGTTTTGAAGAGGAAAATGAAATTTTAAAAATTGCATAATGAACTCATGGAGAAGGTTTATTCTTGAGAAGATGACTTCAGTTAGTGTTAAACTGACCAGACATCTTGTGGATACCAGCCTGGGGAGGATATTTTCTCTCTGCCAAAGACTCAAAGTTTCACTGTTTTTTAATTAATTGATATTCTCATCCTACTTTTATAAGTTTATGTGGAGTTTTCTTTACTTTTTACAGGTTATATTGATTGCATTGCTTAAGTTGTAGGTCAGTCTGTGTAACTGTGTTGCTGTGATTTGAGTTCTTATGACTTGGTAGTTTCTTCTGTGTCTATTTTGTTCAGTGTTTTCATGCTCTGATTCCATTAGACACTATAAAATATCTGGTAATTCCCTAAGGTCACATACATGATAATTTAAAATATTTTTATATGGTGCAATATTAGCCAATGATAAGAATTTTGTGACTATGTATATAATTTATGATTTAGAGGATAAAATTGTTCTCTTTTAAAGTATTTTGGTTTTTATTATGCTGGCGAGTGACCTTTCTACTGAAAGACCTCAGTAAAAAATATGCTGCTTGCATTTTTTCCTAATGCTTTTTGGTAAAGTTCAGAAGATCAGCACTGGGTTGCAGAGTCTATTTTCTCTTGCCTATAAATAACTGTGCAGAGAGCAGAAGAGCTCCAGCAGGGCCATGCCTGGTGGCTGGCACGCCCTGCATGCCAGGGGACACAGTCCCAGGGCAGCAAACCTGCTGGGGGCTGCAGTGGCCAGGAGGTGACAGGTGAGAGCTGCCCTGTCCCAGCAGAGAGGCTGTGAGGAGGAGGCAGAGCTCTGGACACCTGTCTGTGCAGGTGTGCACTGTGTTCCAGGGCACTGAGCAAAGGCAGCAGAGTCCCACTCGGGCTGACTTTATCCCCTTTGCCCCCAGGGCAGCTCCCACAACTCCTGTGTCCTATAAAAGCTGGCCATGGACAGCTTCGACATACAAAGGCAAGAAAAGGCAGTGAGAGATGTTATTAAATGAATGGGTCAATTCATACTTTGTATTTCATAATGCTACAACTGCCTTTTTGCTTTTTAATCTATTACTTCAATACAGTCTTTTATAAAGAAACATGTAATAGTTCTTTGCCATCCCTCAGGCTATGCTGGCTGAGGTTGCCTGTGCTTGGTATCTTGATGTGAGAGTAATTGTTGCTGCTGTACAGTGACAGCTCCTGCTACCCTGCTTTGACTCTGGGGCCCATTTGTTCCACCTGAGCCTGCAATGTTTACTTGGCCACTCCTGGATCAGTGGTCCCCAATCACTTCTCTGTGCTGGCTGGGTCACCAGGAGGCAATCCAGACCTGCATGGGGAAATCAGCATCTGATTCTGCAGGGTGGTTTGCTCCAGGCCAGCCTTGGGCTGATGGTGGCAGAGCTGCTGTACACATTGTTTACTGTGTCCTCCTGCTGTGAGGGAATGAAGGGGGAAATTAGGGGGAATTTGTCACCATGTTGGTCCAGCATTTATTCCATTTGGGCTTCATCAGCTGAATAAGCAATGGGGATTGCCAGGCCCTGCACATGAGAGCAGGGATACCTGAGTGGGAAGGTCTGACAATAAATGGAGAGCTCTGTGCCATTCCCTGCACTGACCTTGTCACCTCCACTCCCATTGCTGGGGGGTCACTGCAGCTAATGAAGAACAAAGGTACTGGGGCTTCTAAGGGTGCTGAAATATGGATAACTTCTGTGTAACTTGGAAAAATTCTGTAACAATCAGTTTTAAAACCACTAGCTATCAAACCTTCTGAATTTATTCCAAAGCTGTTGAATCTGGGACAGAGCTGCTAATCAAAGAACATAATGGACCTATAAAACTATGAGGTAGAGATCTACTTGTTAACCTCAGGGGACTGAAGGTATGGAGGGGATCAATTTGGGCTGCACTTGCAATTTGTATGCCAGTGTGAAATATGTTCAGTATAAAGAGACCAGAACGAGAAATGAGAGCAGGGAATTAGGCAGAGGCTGCTTGAGGCGTGGCCCCTCAGGGAAGGAGGTTGCTGATCCTCCAGAGCTTCTCCATGACCAGAGCCTGG
This sequence comes from Erithacus rubecula, assembly GCF_903797595.1. Classification (NCBI taxonomy): domain Eukaryota; kingdom Metazoa; phylum Chordata; class Aves; order Passeriformes; family Muscicapidae; genus Erithacus; species Erithacus rubecula. The sequence goes on from NC_136686.1 coordinate 57,718,886, forward strand.
GGCTCTGACCTTTCAGTTTTGTCAGATGTGAAGCTTATCTTGCATTGAGATGTGAAGCCAGGGCAGAAACATTGCTGGAGCTGCCTTCTTTCAGGAAGAGTTCCTCACTATAAATTAGTATGGCAAAGGAACAAACAGCCAGGTTAAGGGGCTTGTACACCCCAAAACAGACCCTCAGAATAAACTGTGGTGGTTAGGGAAAGAACTTTTGTCCTTGACTTGAGGCTCATTTGTGGTGCTGGTGTCTGGGAGGTGTCTCAATGTGGGATTTAGTGCCACATGCCCAAGGATGCAGAGCTGTTGGTTCAGCTCCACAGCCAGAGCTGTGGACCCCTTCTCAGCTGGGGTGGTTCTCTGTGCTCCTGGGTGCAGGGGGGATGCTCTGTTGCTGGTGTGCAAGATGGGAAGGTGCCTCCAAAAGGCTTTGTGACCTCCTGTAGCTGCCATGGCACAGTGACCCTGGGGTGCATTTCCACCAGAAACAACCTGAAAAGCCAGGCAGTACCAGGGATATTGGAGACAGGAGTCATTCAGGAGGAGGCACAGGCTGGCATTCATCTTTCTTGGAGCAATATAAAAGAGTAATCAATTAGTATTGTTTGTGATGTTCAAGATTTGAGAAGTACTCTGAAATATTCTGTACTAACAGATTGCAGTGCTCCATGTTTCCTGCTGGGCTTATGTTTTAAAAGTTTCTGGAGCGAATGAAGTGCTAATTGGAATAGGTGTTTCATACATGGTGAGCTTTCTGGACTATGCTGAGAAAGGTCTGATTTTCTTCCTGAATTAAATAGGTATTTAAATCTAGCTTTTTCTGCTTGCTGGTTTAGAGATAGGATGGACAATTTTCTGGTTTATGGATTGCAATTATTTAAGTACTTTAGCTAAAGCTCTTGGCATAGTTTTTAATCCCTTTGGGAAAGTACTAACACCAACATTCCCTAATTCCATATATATGCATGAATAGAAACTCCAGAGCCATGGGCAGCCCTGCTGCTTGGTGGTGGCAGAAGAGTTTTGGACTGGTTGAAATGCCTGTTGTCGTTCACAACTTTTGAGCCAAAGGCACTCCAGGAAGAAAATATGTATTTCTTTCAGAGTGTTAGTAAAGAAGTGTAAATATTTAGGACATCAATGTCCCCAGTTTACTAAGAGGGGAAGGATAGAATGATGCCAGTGCCCTGCTCTCACTCCTGCTGTAGCTGTGGATTTGTGGTTCCTCAGAACTTTTTTTTCCTGCTTACAGCTGCACTGGGGCTCTCATCACAGTCTGAGTTTGGCTTTCATATTTTACTGCTCCTCCCACTGCTTCCACATCTGCAGCATCTTTGGGGGGACAACAGGTCCATTGCTGCTATGCAGCACTCCTGGGGTGCAGAGAGAAAGGGAAGTATCCCAGGGACTGAATTCTGGACCTTCCTGTGTCACAGTGGTGCTGGTGCTGGCCCACCATGGCAGTGCCAGCCCATTGCTGGGGCTGCTCAGTAGGGCTGCAGCCTCTGGACAAACTGGGGTTAATCTGTGTGGGAGGAGCCCACTGACACCCTGGAGCTGCTGTGGAGGGCAGGGGATGGTGTGTCCTCTCCTCTCCCAAGCACCAGCCCAGGCATTTTGCTTAACTAAATTAATTATCTTCAGAAATGTAATCACTAAATATTCTTTATTGCTGTCCCCAGGACTTGCAGAGCTTTGTTGCAGCATTTGTCATGTTTGACAGTTCACCTTTTTCAGTTTTTAAGCTTGAAGAAGTTGAAAACAGAGCAGGTCAGCAGGTGGTCACAGAAAGAATCATCTCTTTCTTCCTGCACCATTTCTTGCTTATTTATTCTTATTTTTAGTTTAAATGTCTTTACACACACAGGAGTTGGTCTAAGGATGAACAATGGCTTTTGGGATTAGTCTGCATTTCTATGTGTTTGTTTTTTTTTTTTTTCCTAAGGGGCAGCCATCCAGCTCAAACATGGGTATTTGGGCAGATCCTGAATGGGAATGGAAGATGGTGATCCAGGCCCCTGTGTGTGAGTGGCAGTGCACTGGTGTCTTTGTGCACTGGTGCTCCCCCAGCTGTTTAAAGGATATATATTTGTACCTTGTAAGCAAAACTCTCCTTATCAATTAATTGAACTGGCAGAGTGATTTACTGCCATAGAGGCACTAAAGACAGGAAGGGCACAGCATAATTTTTAGATTGGCTATAATTCAGAGATATTGCTTATGTTACTGTGTCTTGACAAGACATTTAAAAAAAAATTGCTCTAAGCTGAGGTGCCAGCTATGGAGATAAATGTATGATCATGTCATTGCTGTTAGAAATACTGAGAAAAATAATCCAGAACTCTCAAGGCTGGACTGAGCATGTGTGCCTTGGCTCCAGGAGGGTGGTGGCTGTGCAGAGCCTACAGGCACTTATTTGGGTGGTGGGGAAAGGCTGTTCTGGGTGTCTCTCTCCAAGGGAGAGGACAGTTCTGGGTGCTGAGCAGGGGACCTGTGAGGGGCTTGGGATGCTGGTGATGTGTGAATCCTGGCTGAAACACTGCTGTCTCTGTTCAATAATGCACAGGATTTCCCTTTGGGAGTGATGGCTAGTTAAAGTCACTCACTGGCTGACAGCTGTGAAGGTAAAGGTGTTGGTTCTGAGTGTCCACTTCTCTGGGGCCCTCCACTGACATGGTGCAAGAGCCTGGAGGGTCCTGCAGTCTGATGGCTGTGGAGGGTGGGAGTCCGGTGGGACACAGCTGTGGCAATTCTCTCCCAGCCCCTTTGCAGTCAGGAAAGTAGGCAGCCTGCCATGTTTGTGTGGCCTTTTTAGCAGCAATTAGAGAAAACATCCTAGCTTCTAGGGGACAGGAGAGGGAAAGGGCTCTTTTGGACACTTAAGTGAAGTCAATCTCTAATGGGATCAGACATCTCTGGGAAAGTCCAAAGCCTTTGAGCTCCATGGCAGTGTACCAAGAAACTTTTCCACTTCACAGCAAAGCTTCCTCCCAAGCAAGGCAAAACCTGGAGGGTGACATCCTCCTTTGCTGAGGTGTGCTCTCCCTCTTTTGCCTTTGCAGTTCTGGCCCCAGCTTTCCGTGGCAGCAGTGATGTAAAGAGCACAGTGGCTAAGACAGAAATGTGCCTGCAGCTTTGCCTGTCCTAGCCTTTGTAAAATGAATTTGGAGACTTCCAGTAGAGATCATGGGATGTTGCATCCACTTGAATTATTATTGGTACAGACATTCAGCAAAGATAAAACATTATTTGTATTTAAAAAAGTAGTTACTGGCTGCATGTAGATTTAGTATGTCTAATAAGTAAGCAAGCACTGGTGGTTTCTGGAGGACAAGGGAGGTGATTTGGGTTTCAGTGCAATGTGTTGGGTATGTCTTTACATTTGTATAGCACCCAGGAGTGGGTTAATGACTTGGGTTATGGCACCTCTTAGAAGAGGAATCTCATGTTGAGCTGCTGATACACATCAGGTAGAGGGTGAGAGATGCCAGATGGTGACAGAGGGCCAAAAGAACAAGGGGAAAAAGAGGAAGGCAAGTTCTGAGGGACAGAAAGAGAAAATGGAGAATGGAAGATTTGATTTACTGAAAGGCAGCAGCACTTATCTCAGAGGTAGGATTAAGAACTAGTGGGGAGCTAAGGAGGAAGAGAAGAGATTCAGAATAAATCTGGTGGTGATGAAAGCACATGGGATGTAGAGAGAGCTAAACATGAGATGTTTGTGTTTAGCAGAGATGGCAGAAATCAGATGGTGTCTCATCTTTGGTGGAGATGAGAAGGTTTTGGCAATGGTGGGTGGCTGCACGTTCAAAAGTATCAGGGAAGAAATGGGTACATGTTTGTACTTCTGCATCAATTCCTAGCAGGCAGCTTTCCACACCAGGGGTAAATTTTTGGTAGTCTAATCACTGAGGCCTGGAATAAGTGGATATATGGGCTACAAATGCCCCTCCTGTTTAGGGGAGCACAGTGCAATGAAACCAGTGCAATATATGCTCTGTTGTAACTAAAGGAAGAGTGCTGCCAGTCCAGCAACTTTCTGGAAGAAAATATGACATCTTTGGTGAGATCCTGTGAGAACTATTAAATTTCCTGGCTTTTCTATTAAATTTGTTTGAAATTCTGCTCTTCCAGGCTCTGCAGTTTGTGTGAATGGCCTAAGGCAGAGAAGTACTGGAGAAGGAGTGAGCTCCAGAGCCCACATTTGCCACTGGTTAAGAAAAGGGCCACACTGACATCTGTCTGTGTTTTTTTTTTTTGTCAAAACTCCTGCCCAAATGTGCTTTGGTGATCACAGGCTGGCAGACCAACTTACTCTGTTGCACTGCAGTTTGGACCAGAGAATCTGCATCAAGGAAAGCATCTCTTTCCTTGTCTTGTTGCATACATATGAAAAAGAGATATCAAAAGGTGTCATAATAACAGAAATGCAATCCAAATGCTGTGCTACTATGTTTAAAAGACAAGCAACATGTTATTAACTGGAAAAGTTAGACTGGATGAGGACATATGGCTTCAACACACTTCCCTGGATTCCTCTGGGATACACATCCAGATTTCCAACCATGGAAATAGTGACTATTTAAACAGCAGCAAATTATTTTTGAGTATTAAAGATGCTTCAAATTTTCTATGTGTTTATTGCAATGCAAAATTATGTTATTAGTTCAGCTGGTTGAAACTTTCTATGGGGAATATTAATCTGAAAAAACAAGGTTCTGCAGAAGTTGACTCAGGCTGTATGAAGACAAATGATTATTTTTTGAAGAAAATTGTATTTTAAGGAAACAGGAAATACTTATTTTAAAAATGTCATATTTGTGTGAAAAATATTGCTTGTTTTTCATGTAGACATCTTACAGTGTCTAGAGTCTATAAACTGATGATTTATTTTGTCTAACTGGAGGTAAGGATCATTTAATGAGGAGTGGACTTGGTCGCAAAATAGGCTGGCTGGTTACCAATATTTTTACACCATTATGATGTTTTTTGAGACATTTCTCTTCTGTAAAATAAATTTAAAATGTAATTATGCCCCCTTCACACAGCTTGTCAACAAAACCTTTCTAGGGCTAGTTAGAACTGTCCAATTTCTGAGGTAAATATGGTTTATGCTCAGGTTAATTCTATATATGTGGTTGTCTCTCACTGCTGGGATTTTGGCCACTCTGATCCTGTGTCTTCTGGGACAATAAGGATTTAGGCTTCTTCCCCAAGGACATAATTTTCCTATGCCTGTGTTGCCTCATAAGCCTTAACTTGCCATTATAAAATTTGTTTGGTGACCTACATGTTTATTCATAAATTGGAGTAAGAAATTAAATTGGCCTATTCTCTTTTTTATAAGGCTCTTAACTAATTCTACTCATATGCAAGAAAATTATTGTTTCTCAGGGTAACATTGAAACCTGTTATTCAAAATTAACACAAACTATATACAATTGAAAAAAATGAAAGATTTTTGGATATATATTTTATTTGACAGTGGTTTAGAATATCATACAGTAAACAAGATTTCTGTAAAAGTTAATTTATCCATAGTGGTGCGTTTCATAAAAATAGTTGCTCACTTACAGCCTTTCTGTGACTATTAATACATGGAATTATATTTATAGAGATAGAGCTGTACAAGGTAAATTCACAGCTAACACTACACAGAAATATTATTTGGAATGGGGTTTAGATGATGTGCTGTCTTCACAGGTTATCGATTACAGCCGCATAAAGCAATTACTGCACAAGGAGTAGCTGTGAACTGTGCAAATTAGAGTTTATGCAAGCATAATCTCAACTGTTTTTCAGATTTCATTGTTTGCTTTCTTTATACATAAAAATAAGATACTGGGACGTGCATCTACACTACAGAAGCATTGTCCAAAATCAGATTCAATAAATTAATGGCAAATTATATTGGATTCTAGTTCAGGGGATAAAGATTTTTTTTTTCCATTAAATAAGAATTTTATAAACAGCTACATGGATTTGTGCTTTTTTAGAAATTATAAATGGATTTTTCTTTCTTAAAAAAAAAAAAAAAAAATTGAAAGCTGCAAAATCCTTGACTTGAGGCTTTTCAAATAATTGGACAGGAAGAAACATGTCTATAAATTTCGCAGTCCAGTGCAATGTTTGAGACATACAGTAATGTGCTAATTTCTTGGAACAAAGCCAATCTCAATCTAGTTTTTCAGCAGAGCATGTGAGGAACTAAGATTGCTAGCGAATAATAATTTTTAAATATGAATTTTTGACAGTACTTTATGATTTTTTTTTTTATAATTACCAATGTATTATTGCCCAGGATTTTGTTTTAATTTTGACAGACGAATAAGCATACGCACATTTACACAGACACACACACATCTTTTTGAAACAAGATAATGACTGATTGACTAAACTTGGATTTATTTCCTGTGAAGGCAGACTGGAATGTTTACCTGGCACTTAAGGCTTAAAATTCAAAACAGACAAGCAAGAAAGATAAAAACCAAAAAGAAAAAAAAATGGAGATGGGGAAAAAATGGAAAAATGGAAATAATTTTAAAAATGGAAAAATACTGAATTTACTGAATGAGGACACCAACAACTGTATTTCAGAAACCAGTCTAATTATTGTTGACGTATGCCTGAAAGGCACCTGCTCTGCCAAACTGAGGGGATGAGAGTGTCCTAAGTAAATGGGGATGGGTATGAAACATAGCACTGTTGATAAGTGATGCTATCATCTTCTGCAGGAAGGAAAGGCCTTTCCTTAAGGAAACTGCAGCTTTTTCTCTGTAGCACTCCTCCTTTCATTGCAAGGGCCTTGCAATGCCTGGGGTTTGAGCTTGACCAATTGGTTTGTGTGCTACCGCGCAGGACTTGGGGAACCTGTAATAAATCACTTTTGAGAATAATTTGCAAATACAACTCCACCTTAACTCCTTTCCAATGTACAGAAACATGGTTTGTTCACAAAAATGGCAGTAGAAATGGTATCACAGAAACTAATCCACTGGATTCCCCACTCCTCCCGTAGCGCCCAGTGGACTATGCTACAGGGTACCACGTGGACTATCCCAAAGTGTTAACAGTGGAGACGTGTCATGGGTGTACAGTTCTGAACAATGCTTTAAAGAAACCCTTTAACCCCTGTCTAGATATGTCGAGAACAATTTATTTACAACATTTAGCTCCATGAAAAGATCCTCTCTCGGTTTCAGCTTGCTCCGTGCAATTTTATTTAAGGCGATGTTCCAGTTTGTGATTGCTCTAACTTGTTCCAGTTTCTTGATATAAAGTTTGAATGAAATCCAAGTCCTTCATGCAGTGGGAAAAAAAATGCTAAAGCTACACTGCACTATCCTTCTCTGATGTACTGTCCTTCATATTGTTTTGGTTTCTTCCATAGCTGCCAAAGTCCCTAAAATGGAACTGGGACTTTAGGGTCGATTTTAAATCTCTGTGTTGACTATATGCTTTTGAATTATTAGATACTGTGCACATTGTCATGGAATTACACACTAATGTTTTCATTCCTCAATGCCTTGTGTATATGTGTGATAGTTAAAATAAATTAAAACAAACCAATGTGAGACAAAAAACTAAGAAGAATGTTCTGCGTCAGTTTGAGACAGTTAGAGGGCAACAGTCCCTTGCTTATCTGCTCATGGCAGAAGTACCAGACTTCAGGACGCTGGGTAGCTTATCTGAGCCAGGGATTTTCCAGGGCCCTGGAGAGACCGTTGCCTTTCGAACTGTGGTGTTGGTGCTGCGAGTGCTAATGGAGTGGAGATGTCCCTTCCTGGGGAACTCGCTGGGTTTCCCATCAGGGTCCCTCTGGCTGTGGTCCATATCGCTTCCAGGTGAGCTGCAGCGGTTGCTACTGTATGCCTTGGTAGCTCCTGTATCGATCTTGACATGGTCAGGGGCTGCAGCTGACTTCTTCTCACTGGTGTTCGTGGATCTGTGATCTTTTTTGCCAAGAGATCCTCCTCTCTTGCTTTCTGGCTTCCTCAGCCTCCCGAACTGTTCCTCACTGGTTCCAGCACACACGTGCTCTCTCGCGCCAGCCTCGATCATAATGCTGTGTCCCACCGCTTTGCTTTCTGAGGTGGGCCTGCCACCATCACTGGTCTTATTTTTGCCTTCTGAATATCCTTTCCAAGAAGCCTCTTCGTGCTTTGACCTGTCTACCTTTTTAGGACTTGCTGACCTTTCTCTTTGTTCTCCTAACCTTTTCTTTTTGTGACCGTTCACCGAAAGCTCCTTTGGTTTCCTTACATCGTGTTCCCTCTTGATATCCCAAGTTGGCTCTGGGCTTATCTGGTGAGAAGGGTCAGAGGGTGGGGCTATGTGTGATGAAGATAATGGTGAGATTATGTCTTCGAGGGAAAGAGCTACTTCCGGCAGACCTGGGGAGGTGGCAGAGGGAGCACTCCAGGAGTTTGGTTCGTCTGTTTTAACAACAGAGAAAAGAGAGTTAGGGGAGTATTCATCAACACAAGTGTATTGCACAGGCACAGGTATTCTGAGCAACACTGCACCCAAACCATTTACCAGCCTTAAACCCCTCTGTTTCAGGTGAGGTGGAACTCCCTCAATTGTGGAACCAATAGGGAGAAAACCAAAAATAATCCCTATGCAAAAAAACCCAAAACCAAACCAAACCAAAACAAAACAAAAACAAAACAAAAAACCCCAAAACAAACCAAAAAGTACAGGAGACACAACAACCACGAAACTGGTAACTGCAAATGCTGAAAAACTTTTCTTTTTTTTTCATACAGATTCTGCTTTCCTCTGCCTGTGTTAAATTATTCTTAAAATAATAAAGGCACATGCTCATGAAATCAAATAGCCTCTTTTGTAGCTGCATAATGGATTTCTTAGCTGGGCAATATCAGTGCTGTCTCTGAGGACAAATGAGAAGGACTTTCTGCCATCTATTAAACATGTCCCTACAAGCATATAATAATTGACAAGAATTTGTAGCTCAGATAAGGTCATCATTGAATTCTGTCTCATATTTTTTCTAAACAGATATAGTATTGCAGTGTTTATAGCCCCACAATTCTTACAGGGTACTTACACAGCTCTGCCTTTATATCACAGTGTCAGCTGCTGAGTCTCCTGGTTGTGCATTTTGAATTTCTCCTGGTTACTTAGCCTCAACACAATATGGTTGGATTGTGCAGATCCTGTTTAATTTAGCTAAGTAAATGTCTCCTTTGCTGAATCACAATGATTTTCCTAATCCAAACCAGAATATTCTGGGATGCCTTTCTCTTGCATATACATCCTCATTTCTTATGATTAACCTCCTGGCAGAAAACAAATCCATCATGATTAATGACAGCATGGCTCCTATTCTTACCCGTCTACTTAGAGGTTAGAGAAATCACTGAACTTGGCTAATGCCATTCCCTATTTAGCACCATTGCCTGGCTTTGAACAGTATGAGGAATAATCTGTCAGAGATGAAGGACTGTCTCAGGAATCCATGGAAACGAAGTAGAACTTGTGGTAAGAGCTGCATATTTTATGGGAGAGAAAATGTAACCTTCTAGCTGAAACACAAGCATGGACATCTTCAGGTCAGGACTATTATCTCTCAGTTGTATCCACTGCCCTTTAAAAAAGTAACATGCATTTTTCTCAGTGCTATGGCTGCTTTCAAATTATCATGGAGATGCACATCATCTTGAAAAATGGAATAGATTCTACTGCCCAGCCTGGGATCTGCAGCTTGCCTGACTAAAAGAGCACTTTTTAATTTAATAGCTGGATTGAGTGATTGCTGTCTTGCAGATAAAAATAGGAGAGACAATAGTGAGGTGGGTGACGTAAAGGGAGGGAGCAGCACAGTTAGCTGAGGAGCTATTTATTTTCCCAGATGGTGTTTGTCATATGCTTTTGCATAATGAGCATATGTGTGGAGAGGATTAGCATTTGAGAGGGGTAGAAAGTACAAGTTCTGTGTAAGACAAATAAACATTGAGCTGAGAATCTAAATGGGCTGAGGGTCTCAACTGAATTTAAAAAAAAAAGAAATCACACTTTCTTACCCTCCAGTTAAGGGTGACTAATGTACCATCTGCTCCCAGCTTGACAGTCAAGCAAGAAAAAATGAGAGGAAGACTCGTGCATGTAGAGTGATCAGCTCCTAGGAGTTTGCCTACAGAAAGCGTTGACTTTGATGGGCTTGTTCTTTGCTTCTGCTCTTCTGCACCACCAGCCTGGTACAGGACCTCAGCCTGTGCCTGAAGCACAGATCCCACCCTGGCTCTTCAATCTGAAATCCAGGGAATCTCATTTTATTTAATACTTGAGCTAGGGACCAAAAGCACAGAGTCCAAATCATTAAAACTCAGCATAAAGCTGCCTATGTGCACCAGCAAGGTACCTGAGCAAACTCTGAAGAAGCCACCTTGAACTTTAGAAAATTAAGTTTATACTTTTCATGGCACTGCCACTCCTACCCAGGGTAGAGGTGGTGTCAGAGTTGGACCAGCATATTTGTCTGAACTACAACCTTCTTCCCTAGTTGTCCATGAGATGTTTTTCACAGTTTTTCAGTGGCAGTGAAGAGCAGTGGGCCATTATCCAATCTCATGTTAGGCTGTCAGGGCTTCTGATCACAGAAATAGCCTGTAACTTTGAGTAGTGTCAGCTGCACACCAGTAAAAACACCAAATAGCCTGGAGCAGCAAGATGCTTTCAGGTAACAACACTGACTCTGGAAAATTGACCACTATGCTCAAATCAGCTTCTGCTCCAGGAGGACAAACCAGGGAGCACCATTCAAAATCATGGCTGCAGACACCTCCTGTGGCTCCTCTGAGGCACAAAGGATAATATGGTACCAGTTATTTGTGGGATGTTCTGGAGAAGAGACCTGGGGGTTTGTGGCCTACTGCTTTATTCCTTGGAGATGACAGGATTTCTTCTGCTTTCTTTTTAAATGGGGATGAAAAACCAACCAAATGTAGTGGTGAGAAATCATAGTGGGTTAGAATGTACTTCAACAAAAGTGAATTAGCATACCTCTAACATATCCTGATATATGAGCATAGGTGTCTATAAAACTGGGACATGCCATATTATATGCATTACCTGATTTTATCTCTCACCCAGAAAACCCAAAGTAAAAGACAGTTTGGCCAACTAAACAAGAAAACTTGTAGCCACAGCTTTTTAAGTTTGGCTGTGGGACAGCCCTAGGTAGGTTTAAAATATGTTTAAAATACTTTCTCGGAAGGCACCTACACGTAGGTTGTATTTCCAGTGGCTATGGAACAATGTTGCCATGGAAAAAAAAACTATCATTTATATTCTTTGGCAATATAGCACTTGCAACTAGGAAGAAAATTACTTTTTTTAAATACCATCAGTCTGTGACAGCCAAACCCAACCTAACCTGCTTTTCTTTCAAATAGAATGACATTATATAGAAAGTTGTCCTCAGCCTTGGTAGACGTTAATGTCAACAAGCCATTGTTGCAATATGTCACTGGCTAGTGAGGAGAATACTCATGTGAGGGTATTGGAGCCAACTTCCCACTAATGTTTGAACATTATGGAAAAATATAAAAATTACTAGAGTAGAGTAGAGTGCAGGAATGCAAGCAATTTCTTGCTCAGAATAAAAATCTTTTAAAGAGCTGTGTTGAAGCCATAAGGGTTCATTTGGATTTGTTCAACCAGCACTAAAATGATTGCTTCTCCCTAACAAATATAAACAGGAGAAAAATGTAAAATTTTATCCTGCAGAGCAGTTAAACTAGTAATTTATTTTCATGATTATACTCAGTTTCTAGCTGCATTTGTGAGAGAGATATTAATATTTCTGAATATTTTTTATTATGTTGGTCTAAGGCTTTGTATAAAACTTTTGTGTTAATTTGGAACATAATCTACTTTTACTGTCTGTTATTCCAACGTATCTCAAAGCATTTTGTAAACATACTAAACCAGAGGCAGAGCACTAATTTTACTTTTTTCTTCCTTCACCTCTGAGAGGAACAGAAAACAGTATTTGTTTAGCAGAGCATGAACTACTAGTGCCCAAACAACTAGCAAGAAGATGAGAAGGATATTGCATTCAGTGGCAACTGCTGGAGAGATTCAGGGACAACAGAGTTTTAAATTTGTTTCTGACTTTGTCACCATTGATAACACCCTTACTGTGAGAGAAACTGTTTTTCAAAAGTATACCTCTCACTGAACATTAATAGATGCCTTCCTTCTTTCTTTGAAGGGAGAAAATCTCCCTTGACCTACTAGTTTAGACAAGACAAAAGAGCTGGGAGCAGCACTGTAATCTGTCAGTGTGATGGCATTTCATTTGGTGCAATTTAGTAGGAGTTTACTGGGTGGCTTTTAGTTTCCACAAGCCACTGTAACACAAGTTGGTGGCACTTCTCCATGGGATGTGTAAGAATAACTCACCTACGACCAGCTTTGCAAACTCCCAGGCAAAGGAGTAAATTGCTCACTGAGTAAGAGCCACCACAGACACCAGATCTGGAATGTGTGGGAGGACAACTGGGAGATGAACACAGCCATTTTGGGGGAAGAGTGACACAGGGAAAAACCATCAGGAGCAGAAGTTTTCTGTCTAAAGGCTTTTTTGTTTGAGGTAGAGCTGCCACATCCATGAATTGTTTGTTTTGCCCTGTCATCTCTCACACATTCAATGGAGTGAAAATGAGGGTTCTACTCTCCTGAGTCTATTTGCTCCTGTCTTAACTGCACTACCTGCACCCAGTGCTTGTTGATGGCTGAACCATGAAAAAAGAACCATGGCTTTAGTCCTAATAGAGAGGAGAGCTCTGCCCAGGGACCTCTGATTTGTGGCATCAAAATATTTTAGATAATTGTACAGTAATTTATCAAGAATGCATCATCAGATATAATTACCCATAAAGTATTAATATTAATTTAATTGAATATTTAGTAGTAAGAGTAGAAATTGCATCACATTTTTTTTAACTTAAGTACAATAAAATCTCAAAGCCTTTTTAATTTTTGAATATTATGAATAATGTACAATATATTAAAGCTTTGAACACTTTCATTATTCTGAATGAAGTGTTTTCTGAAATGTCTAAGCAGCTGTTCTCATATCTTCCAAGAATTATTTTCCTAGGGAATCAAAGAGGGTTTGATTGAATAAAAAATATGGTGCTTTATTTTTCCCCCCATTTTTTTTGTCTGAAATTATGCATTGCCAGGAGGTGGCAAGCAGTTCTTACAGATGCTGCTATTAACAAAAATGGGACAAATTGTCCCCTGGTGAGTATCCACTAATGTTGGCAGTGCTACACCAGGAGTGCATTCGGGTCTTTCTCATTATAGCTTGACATGTCTGTGATGTTCCTGATTGCATTGGTCTCCTGAAGCTTTTCTTTAATGCTCTCTAAGGAGGGATATTTCAAAATATATAAAGAATCTTTAATATTTTATCCTGACACTTCCACAACCCAAACACACAGCACCCTTTGTCCCCTGAAATCAATGATTTTCTGAAGATTTCATGGTTAGAAAAGCTGTTGGTACTTTCTGTTCAGCTATCAGCCTTATGGAAATGTAACACAATATGCCACCTTTTCCCCCAGCCTCTTTCAGAAAGAGAGTGGCAATGGGCTCTTCGCCCACCTTATGGCCTGCCTGTACTTCTAGCTATAAATTGTAATTCTTGTTTATTATTTGCTATGCAAATGTTTTCTCACAAATTTCACTTTTCTTGGCTTAAAATTGCACATTGCTTGTCTCACCTTCCCCTGAACTTACCCACATTCAGATCCCTGAACACCAAGCAGCCCTGGAAGCAAACACCAATGGCTTTGGGGGCCTTCTGCTGTGTTGTGGTACTTGCTGTGCTCAGTCACTGTGGGCACATCCAGGTGGGATGGCCTTTCCATCATCAGTACTGCTCTAATGCTTTACAAAGGTATGGATGGCAATGTGCTATGGGTGAAAAATGTTTATTCTATGTATAGGGATTAGATACATGCCATATACATTTATAAAATAAACCCAGGTTATACTCAGTTATTTTGGTATATGAACTACTTCTCCTTTCTCACACATGCAGTTGAGTGATCAGCTTAGTGTTTTGAAGACTTGTTTCTAATGTAATGGAAACTTAAGATAATTATTTGCCATCTTAATGTGGCCATATTTGTTAAACCACTTGCCTGTTTGTACTCAACAATATCATGGTGACTCTGAATGTTTAGAGTACATTATAAATATAACTTTAAATGTAGCTTTCCTCAAGGGTGGAATCTTTCTATTTTTTAGTAATTAGTTTTTTTGGCTTCACACATTTGTATTTCCAAAGTTTGAGGACAGTTGCTCAGGGTAATCACAGTTAGTTTACAAATTACAAAAGATTACAGGAAAACAAACATGCACCTGAGCCCTGACATCTTTCACTTCTAAATTTTGTGCCTGGCATTTTCAAAAGAGCAGAATGATTCATTAAGAAAGACTGATATTTGGGGCATGAAACAATGCCAGACCTAATTTTTCTGTCCCCAAAGTTGTGTGTTTTTGTTTCTGTCACTGGTCTAATACTGGAAAAGGTGGCTACTATTCCTATTGCATAGAGCTGAACTCAAGAATCACAAGAAGAGATATGAATGTAAGTGTAATATAAGTGATGAATACTTCTTTCTCCTTTGTAAACTTGAAATATTTAATTTTACATGCAGAAAATTCAGCCACTCTACATCCTGCTTGACTGAGGTCCTAGTGCCATTGATACTCAGATGCCCTACTTCTTTTCATGTTCTTGGTCATTACCGATGAGCAACTATTTAGTTCCTTTGGGTTCATTATACCCATCTACCATTGTATACTTTACTTAGATATTAAATAGAAGATTCCCTAAATATTTTTGCAACAGACACAGTGTTCATAAAGTTCTTGCAAGGGCCATTTAATGAGACTTTGAATGATCTCATCTCAGGTAAAATTCATTTTCATCACCTTTTCTGTACTCTGCTTAGAGGTTTGTTAGAGAAGTGCTTTCAAGTTCAGAGATCTAATTTTAGAATTATTGCAACACTTCAGAAAGAACAGATTGTTAGTTATGCTTGAAGACCAAATCTACAGAAGCTCAGGACATGATCTTGCTTGGTGTTGGAGCTAAGGGAACAGAGAGAAATGGAAAATATAAACTTCAGTAAGAGAGGGCAAAACTGTATATTGCAAGAAAGAGAAGTTTAAAAATTCTTTAGAAAAATGCTGAATGTTTTCTGGAAACAAGAAAGCCACACACATTGATTTGTGTTTGCTTTAATCTGTAGCAAGCACTATGGATGAAAGCACTTCTCAATTTTTTTATGTAATGTAGTCTTTTAAATATGGTCAACAAAGAAACATGGGAAGCAACTGATCTGACTTGGAGGGTTCCACTGGTTTTGATCCTACATTATTTTACCCAGGACATCATCAGTAAATCCCTCTCCTGAGTTAGTTCTTTAATTATGGCACTGTTTCACCAGTGTTTTACTTTCCTTGCCACTTGAGATAATAATTTAATTGCCTCACAGAGTCAGAGAGAGAGGTGTCTCAAAAGACCTCTGGAAATAGTTGTCTGTTCTTCTGTTGAACATACACACAACCAGTGTTGGGGAGTTCCTTACAGAAAACCCTTTTGGAGGCTGTGATCAAAGCTGAGTGGATGAACACAAGAGCTCTACACCCATCAGGTCCTTTTTAGAAAACACAGGGCACTGCAAGTAAGTGGTCTGAGACCTTCCAGGCTGATACAGGAGATGAATTCAGAAACACTCAGACTTTCTGCCACAGAGAGCAGGTGGCCTGAATTCTCTTGGATGATCTTGGGGTGCTGCTTTAGCCCTTTCCTGGTTACTCTGCCATTGTTCACTCCTTAAATGTAAATCACATCCATAAAAAATTCACTGTGATTTTGTAACAGTATCTAAGCTCTGCATCTGCATTTGGCTCTCACCAACATCACTCACATCTTACAACAGGGTTGAGACTTTGACACTGCCCTTACAATAGCAGGAATAAAAAAGGGTCATTTTTCTATGCAGAAAAAAGCTACCCAAAGCACAGAATGGGAGAGGGGGAAAAATAAGGAGCCACACCTACAAGCAGTTGGTATTTCAGAAACAGGTATATTAATGTAGTAAATCAGTTTACTAATTTAGTGTAACAGTCTTCTGGTTGTAAATCTGAAGGCTAGATAATTATGGGTACACAGTTTCAAGACCCAGTTTAGTTTATTCTATAGATATGAGTCTAATAAACAGTCATATCAACTAAATATTTAAATCATCGTGGTCGCTGGTCTGAGCAGACTTGGTGTGAGAGCCTGAAATGTTAATGGTTAATGACTCAAGCAATTGTCCATTTGCAAAAGCAGCAGGTGCAAGGTCAGAGCCCAGGAGCAGAGCAGGTGTGCATGAACTATTGTTTAGGGACAAGCTGGATTTTGAGCCAGATAGGAGAAGAGGCTGGTATGAGGCAGATCCTGTGAAGTGGGATAATACTTTTTATCATCCCAATGTCCTCCCTTAAACAGCTGGCTCAGCTGTAAAACCCCTCTGGGGAGGTTACCAGGACATTCATTTTATTCATCCCTTCTGATGGGGCATAACTGGCTCAACTACAATGACATGAAGTGGCTGTCATGTCTTAGAACCTTCCTTCCTTCCTTCCTTCCTTCCTTCCTTCCTTCCTTCCTTCCTTCCTTCCTTCCTTCCTTCCTTCCTTCCTTCCTTCCTTCCTTCCTTCCTTCCTTCCTTCCTTCCTTCCTTCCTTCCTTCCTTCCTTCCTTCCTTCCTTCCTTCCTTCCTTCCTTCCTTTCCTTCCTTCCTTCCTTCCGTCCTTCCTTCCTGCCTTCCTTCCTCCTTCCTTCCTTCCCTTCCTTCCTTCCTTCCTTCCTTCCTTCCTTCCTTCCTTCCTTCCTTCCTTCCTTCCTCCTCCTTCCTTCCTTCTTCCTTCCTTCCTTCCTTCCTGTCTCCTTCCTTCCTTCTTCCTTCCCTTCCCTTCCTTCCTTCCTTCCTATCCTTCCTTCCTCCTTCCTTCCTTCAGTCCTTCCTTCCTCCTTCCTTCCTTCCTTCCTTCCTTCCTTCCTTCCTTCCTTCCTTCCTTCCTTCCTTCCTTCCTTCCTCCTTCCTTCCTTCCTTCCTTCCTTCCTTCCTTCCTTCCTTCCTTCCTTCCTTCCTTCCTTCCTCCTTCCTTCCTTCCTTCCTTCCTTCCTTCCTTCCTTCCTCCTTCCTTCCTTCCTTCCTTCCTTCCTTCCCTTCCTTCCTTCCTCCTTCCTTCCCTTCCTCCTTCCTCCTTCCTTCCTTCCTTCCCTTCCTCTCCTTCCTCCCTTCCTCCCTTCCTCCCTTCCTCCCTTCCTCCCTTCCTCCCTTCCTCCCTTCCTCCCTTCCTCCCTTCCTCCCTTCCTCCCTTCCTCCCTTCCTCCCTTCCTCCCTTCCTCCCTTCCTCCCTGAGTGATATTTTTATGCTTTTATATAGTTGTATTACTATAGGCAATAATAACCAAATGGCTACAAGTTGTTTTAAAATAAACCCTGTATATACATACATACATGCATACATACATACATATAAAATATAAATATTTTTTTTTTTTTAACGGGTCATTGATGTTCCTTTACACTAATCACCCCCAAGGCATATATTAATGGAACTGAAGTTACCCTTGCCTCCAGGGAAAGGAGGTAAATAAATTTTTCCTGCAATCAGCCTAATCCATCTGCATAAATGTTGCAGCATTACTAATACTGAAAGAGCTGAATGAAGAGCAGCAGCCTGCATGGGGCTTTTGCCCTCCACAGGAAGCTCCTCACTGTTATGTCAATGTTAAGTCTGTGGACAGCTTAAGTACCAGTCTTGAGTGATGCTGCTCTAACCACACATTATCATTCAATAGTCCTCCAAGTGGTTTGGTGCCCTTTTTGAAGTGCTGAGCCTCTCACATATTTATCAGATCAGAGCCACTCAGGCAATACTGGTCCTGTCAATAAAGAAGGTTTTATTTTTTCCTGTGTGGTCAGGCAGAGGAGTAGAACTGCAGAAACCTCAGCAGTTCTCTCCCAGAGCAATGCTGGAGCTGGAAAAACTACATTGGAAGTTACTGTATAATTAAAAAAGATAATGACTTTCAAATTAGTTTTTATTAATAGAATTAAGCCACCTTAAGTCATAAAAGGTGTTCATAAATATGTTAATAAAATGTGTGGTATTAATGAAAAACATTCTGCAGCAACTGAATAATTCAAGAGTTGGATATTACACACTTAATTAAAGTTAAATATTAAAATTATTAATTATCACAGCTAAAAATGGGCGTTAACAGTAGGCATCACATTCAGTCAGGTCAACAAATAGCTGTCATTATTAGAAGTAGATAATAAATTAAATTTTTTTAGTAAGTTAGGAATTCAGAGCATTTTGACTATATGAAATACTCCTAAAAAGTTGTTGCTGGTCGGCACTGAGGTTCTCACTCTACAAGTGAGAGCAAAACACTTGGTTTAACTCCATCACAAAGCTCATGAGTAAGTAGTCCTGCCCTGCTTAGGTAGAAGCTGCAGAAGCAGTTTAGTGTTGCTTCAGCAAAGTCTTTTCAGGCTGAGGGCCTTTAGGCAATGAAGGTGCAGATCTGACTCTTGGACCACCCTCTGGGCTATTGTAGTATCTGATACCTTTGGGATGCTGAGACAAATTTATCTGAAAACCCTATAATGAGATGGAAGTGCACCAATAAATGATTTTTACATTGTAATATTCAGCTCCTAATAAATAAAGACAAACTACATATTCTTAGAAAACCCAGATGTTCAAAATTCTGGGTTTTATATCTGTGTTGCTCTTGCTCAACAAAATTCAACACTCTCTATAGTCATATTTATTAAGCATTGGTTAGAGAGTCAGTTACCTCATATTGTCAAAGGTTAGAGAATCACAATTACCTCATATTGTCAAAATGAAAAAAAACACATTTCATTTTGCTGTTATTGTTGTGGTTTTTTGTTTTGTTTTCTTTTTTTTGTTTTGTTTTGTTTTGTTTGGTTTTTTGCTGTTTTTTTTTTCTCCCCAAGCTAGGAATAAGAAGCTCTAAGAAATTTGACAGAAGCCATGACCTCTTCTAACCTTTCCCTGTGCTGGCCACACAGCATCAGCCAGGAGTTGCACCATGGGATGGGGGAGCCAGGACAGAGGCAGGACCTGCAAGTCCCTCTGTGGGCAGAACTTATTCCTCCCTAATGTTTGGAATGACAGTTTTTTGTGTCACTCTCTGTGTGATCATTTAGGGTCTGTGAGATGAGCAGCAGGAGAGGGATTTTCTGGGATATTATGCTGCAGCAGCAGAAGACTGGACTTAGTCCTATGGCAAACTGCAGAGTTTGAAAAAAACCCAAACTCCTATTTTACCTATGTATCTGGATTAAATGAAGAATGGAAAAATTGATATTGTGGAGACAGAGGCATTCTTTCAGGTCTTGTATTTTGGGTACTTATCTTCCAATATAGTCAACTGGATGGAAATACAGGAGGCCATGAAAACCAATGCTAGAAAAACATTTGCAAGTGGGACTTTCCCCTTCTTTGAGAAGTCTGCTTGCCAGTTTATGTGACCCAAACCTGGGATACTGTTTGTTCATCTGTTTTATTCACTGTAGTTTAGCTGTAATTATCTACACCATATTAGTAAATCTACTCCAGAATATTTTATTAGGATAATTAAGCTTTAATTATAAGAGAACTTGCTCAACAACCTTATTAATAAATCTTTGCTCAGACGTGGAGGGACACTGCCAATTTTGGTGTGGATTAGTAAGGTTCTGCTTTAGTAATAATACTGAGTAGTCAAATAGGAATTTAATCTTTAAAGTGCTTCTCAAGCATTAAATAATTAATCCACATAACACTCCCAGGAGATAGGTAAGTAAATATTACTATCCCTGTTATAGAGATGGGGGAAGCTGGGGTTAGACTATTTAGCTAGACTGGCCTGAATCCACTGGGAGTGTAATTACCAAAGCAATGTTTAGGACTCAGTATTTTTGCATTTAAAAAGTGAGGAAAAGGTATTGCCCTCCTGGAAGCTCAAAGTCATTGCCACAAAACTGAAAGTGTCATCTCATGTGTCCCTGTTTCTTTCAAGATCGTGTTTTCTGTTTCTATACCAAGGGATAAAAGGTCTGCATATCTTTGAAATAGAAATTTGCTATAAGACAGAAATAACTATATGCTCCCACTTATACATACACATCCACTACTACTTAATAGAAGGATGTTCTATTTTTCTGCTAGCTGCCACATATTTATTAAATACTAAATACATGTTTGGAAAGCAGGTTTTAATATTCAATTTTGCCCTTGAATAGTTTTTACCCATAGCAATAAAACATTCTAGAACCTTTGGGAGCCCATATTCAAATTGACTGCTGGTTTTAGACCAATTTTATTAACCAGTATATTGGTTCATTTAGTTAGTATTTTTCTTTTTTTTTTTTCTTTTTACACACCACAGGTTCCTCAAATTAAGTTGGTATTGCTAGAAATAAGAAGGTGGTGTTGGGAATGCAGCAGGAATATGAATGAATGTTTGCAGTTCCACCAAGGTGGTCACAGGCAGAAAGGGCACTTTCCCAAAATGACTATTGATTTTTGCACTTCTATCAGATAAATGATATGTGGGGTAATTCAAGTTTCAAATAACACTCAACCTCAGCTCAGGAGATTTATAAAATGAGCATTAAAAACAGGATGAACTGGATTATCTGATCAGTACTCTGAGCAAATATAAGTATCTGGCTTCAAAGTATAGGCCAAATGCTTTAGCCATTTATTAGACAAATGTAAAAGCTTCAGACATTGTAATAAATAGAACTAGAAAAAATCAGTTTGTAGCAGACTGCAAACTGGAGACTTCTGAAGGCTATAACTATATTCAAACAATAACTTCACAGTATAAGATCCCAATTTTTAATCTATTTTTTGCAAATATGCATGCACTAGTAAGGGCTACCAAACCCATGGTGCCAGGAAGCACAGGCATGTATCACTTGATCTGGAGGCACCTTTCAAACCACCTGCAGCTCTCCTGTGAATGTCTAAGTTCAAGTAAGCTGCTGATCATCTTCCAGAAGTGATTATTTATCCAAAAGGGAATAATTCCTTTGGGTGAGATGTGGTGTTATAACAGACTGCTGTATGATGCTATGGCATCTCCTAAGGCATCCTAGAATGGTGAATTTATCTGTTCTGCTTCAGGAAATTTGACTCCTTGCTCAGTGCTCTAATATATGGTAGCACAGCCACATTTTTGGCTGGGATAAGCCACATCAAAATGGGCTCTTTAGAAAAATTCTTTTCCTCCAAACTCTTTCATTAAAAACACCTTAAATAGAGACATTTTATACCAAACATGTTTTCATTTGACATGACACTGCATTTTTTATCAAGCAAGTATTTGAATATTGGTGTTGACCAGAACTCAAGTTCTTTTGATTTTCTGGATACATTACACTGAGAAAAAATTCTGTTGCAACACTTCCTGTCAAATAAATGAGAACCATTCACAGCTGGGTGACTCTGCAAAACTAACTTCAGTTATATTTATAGAGTATTTACATTTCTACTTATTTCAAGAACATGACTTATTTGCTGTGTATGTTTTTCTGTAGGAGGAAAAATAAAGATGATGCCTGGAAAGTTGAGGTTATAAATGTGTAGAATTTATGCTGGACCTGGAGTTCATTGAGCTGAACACTGGGACTTGTGCCATGGCCTTAATGGCAGCCTGGATATCCAACCTCTCTGAGTATGTTTAGTGAAGAACAAAACAGAGGTGAGGTGAGAATACAGGGAATGGTGGGATTTACATTTCTATCTGATGCAGGAACTTTGCAGCTAGGAGGTCTCTGATGGTGATACACACTTGAAATACATGAGAACATTTCCAAATAGCCTCTAGATGTGTCCAGCTCTGCAGCAGCAAAGTATATGGATGTGTCTGTGTTAAAAAGAATCATATTTATAGACACTGAAGGGAAGTAAGCTCTAAATGGAAACACTTTGGTTAGACTACCTGGATTTGCATGCACAAGACTGGTAACTTAAGTCCAGTTTGGTGCCTGTTTGCTGGGGGCAGGAATTCTCTGAGCATCATGCAGGAGGAGCTACTTGAATCTCTGGATATCTTTCCCTTTCTATTTCCAATCTGTCTACTTCAACGTGTAAAACTGTCCTTATAATTAAAATATAAAATGTACTGCATTGTGCAAAGCCAGCAGCAGACAGAGCTGAATGCCTCTGGACACTGCTGTGTTTTCTGTGATGACAGCAATCAGTAAGAAAATAGAAAAAATGTTTTCCTTTGCTTTCCAGGTATCATATCTGGGCCTGGCTCTGTATTACAAATTAGATGCATCTGAACAATCTGTGCAGTTGGATCTCATTCTGTGAAGAAAATTGCTTGAAATCAAGAGCAAATATCTTTGTGTAAATTCAGCAAAACCACAGGGTTTAATAAATGAGTATTGCCTTACAGCATATTTCAAAATGTGTTCAATTTTACATTTGTTATTTCTTCAAGAGGCTGCACATAAATATTGTTTGAGATCAGAACCCAACCTCTACCTTCATATTTTTAGTATTTTTGCAAGCCAAGTGCAGTAAAGAAGAGGAAAATTATGGCTTAAACTCAAAAGTTTCTACCTGAAAAGTCATATTCAGAATGTAAAGTTTTGTCATGAGAAAACATAGATAAATAGCAGACTTTTGCATTAGCAGCAATGTAACATGCAAACCTCATTATTTAGGATATTAAAATACTATGCATACTATAGCTATGCATTCTACATAGCTGCTTTGATGTCTTAGATAATCAGTTATGAAAGAAAAGTTGAATACTGTAGAAACTATTAAGTGAGCTAGCATGAAAGCAAAAGTTGGAAAATACTCTATTAACAGTTGTGAGAAACAAAATGTAGTAGAAAGATAATATACATGCAGAGTTTACAAACCGTGTCTTTAGGGTGGCCCAATAAGTAGAAATATGGGGACCCATGCTTGTCACTTTTCATGCACATGGAGAGACTGGAAGGTACCATTCCTAAAGGAAGGGGAGGAACAGCCTAGGACCAATCATTAGAATTAACAGAACCAGTGACATACAGACATTTTACTATTGTTAAGAGCAGAGAAATCTTAGTAAGTTTAGAAAAACTGAGTGAAAAGCTTATATGTAACAGGAAAGAAGTATTTCTGTAAAGCTAAGACAAATAAGCATGCTGTAAGTCTAAATATTAGTGGATTATTGAAACTACTGTACATATATATTCAGGACATAGATTCACCTGGTCTATGGATATGGAGTACATCTTGAGGTGCTTCCTGAAGGAGTCACAACAAATCAAAAGCAAAGGGTTTAATGCATTTAATAACTGTGCCAATTTACTTGCATGAAAAATCCTTCTATTGGTATCAACTCTGACATTTTTTGTGGGTTTTTTTTTCTGGGGTAGTGCTGAAAGAGGAGATTTATTTGAGGCCCTTCAAAAATGAGTTACTGCTAAATAAATTGTCACTTTTATATCTTAATCAGCAAATTGCATATACTGAAACTTCAATCTTCCTCCCTTAAACAGCCCAAATTGAATCTGACCTCTAGTTTTGTAAAACCACCTGTGTGTAATGAACCCATGGGGTGAGCTGTGTACACAATTTGGTATTGTGTGAAGGAACAGAAATTCCAAAACCACACAGTGCAACCCCAGGACATACTTTCTAATAAAGTCAAATAAAGCATGGGGAGAGAAGGGAAGGGACCATCACTGTGTAGATCCATAAAGCACCAACCATCACCACACAATGCAGATTCCTTTTCCTCCAAACCTCAGTGACTGCAGTTCCCACAGCTCTGTGTTATCTGTGAGTATCACAGTGTGACCTAGAATGCTCAGGGCCATATCCAGTTGTCCAAGATAGGGCAATGGAAAGGTTTCCCAAAATCTCAGTGTAAATGGGCTGGAGTCTTTAAAACATAACTTTCTGCAGGAGTTCTTAAGCAACTGAAAACTAAGTGAAACTTAATAGAAACCTTATATCAAACTGACAGATGAAAGTAGGAAGGGAAACAAATTAGTTTATTCCAGATGTTCCTTACAGGTGAAAATCAGTGTTTTTGCTCCCTCTGCATTACCAGGCACAAAGCAACTTGGGCAGGTTATGCCTTGCTGGAGGGATGAAGTCCACCAGGTGCTAACCTGCCTCACCCCTCTCCACCTTTACACCCTGCTGGCAGTCATCTATTATAAGACTCATTGCTTTCAAAAACTTCTAGGAACTTATATATTTTAATGTAATGTGAATAATAAAATCTCCAGTCAGGAAAGGCCAGGAGCAGTAAGCCAGGAAAAACCAAGCTGCCAGCACTGCTGGGACTGAGTGAAGCACCACAGGCTTCCCTAGGAAACTTCTTCCAAAGACATCCAGAGAAAGAACTTGGTGTTCCCACAAAAAACTGTAGTTTCCTGGGGCTGATCAATCATTAGAGGTAACTTGCTTTTTGTTGAACTCACAGCTGGATAGAGACTGATTTGTCAGTTTTACTTCCTCTTGAAAGTTACTCTTTTGGGATTTTGTGAACAGTTTTCCTGCATTTTCCTCTAAGGATGATACTTCATCCCAGTGTTTGGCTCTGCAAAGCACATGTCCTTCTCATGGTGTTTCTATAGTTATAGTTAAGGCCTGAAATACACAAACATTTGTAATGAGGCTCCCACAGAGTGAACAGAGATTTTTAGAATTGCTGCACACCCAGTAGCTCCTGCTGAAGTCAGTAACCCCTTAGGTAGGTGCACACATGGGAAATTAGGCAGCCACTGCAAGAAATGTCTTGATCTGTGCCTTTATTAATTTTTTTTAATGCTGGTGGGAGAAGTGCTCAGTTCTGCAGTGATGACTCTGGGCTTTGTGTCCAGTGACATGAATGAAACCTCACACTCTGCAGCCAGACTTCCCAGGCATTAAGTGTTTTTTGGGATCAGGATTCCTAGCAGTATCTCTAGTCTTTCTTGCACATGAATATTATTTCTTACTTTGTCTGTTTCTCTGGAGAACTCAGCTGGCAGACTGTTTCCTATGAAACATGATGCTGATGTTCTTTGGGTTTGGATGAGCTGTGATAATTCACCTCCTGTGGAAGCACAGTTCCTCTGGCTATCCTTTTCCTCAGCAAACATGTTCTGAGCTGCTGGGTGATAAAACACCTGTTTTCAATGCTTCTTTGGCTGCACCCTGCTGTGAAATCAGCTGCAGTTTTGAAGCATTAATCATATCTGAGCTCCTTTGCTTACATTCTGATGGTGGCATGTCTGCTACAAGGGGATTTCTGCCTCTGAAACAGTCTGGGATCTTTAGCATTTGTTTTCAAGTAAAATCAGCAGCTGGAATGGAGGGAAATGATGCATTTGCAGCACACTTTATTTCTTACCCTGGGTTTGAACAGTGCTTCAGCTCAGCCAGAATTTTCCAATATGAAAATGGACAGATTTCCAGGCAGTGTAAAATGACATAACTCATTCAGGAGATTTACACACACACAGCAGCTCGTTCTTTGTTTCTTCACTAAGTGCTTTCTTCTTTTCAGTACACATTCTTTTCTTCCATAAATCACTTCTTTATTATTGATGAATTTTCCTTAACCCTGTTTTTACTGATGTCAATCACATCATCATTCAAACACTGACATTTCTTGCACTTAAGTACATACCAGCATATTTTGAACTAACAAAAACATTGCACTGGAGTTTAAAACACAAGTTAAATCAAGAAGTTGAAGACTGAAGACAATAATGTGATAGTCTTGGCTGGCTGATTTAGGTAGCTCTAGGTAAGTTTTCTCCTTTTTAGTGCTGTGAATCTGAGGTTGTTGCTGTTGGAAAGGTTTTTAATCACAGCATTACTAAACCTGACTTGGGAAGTCCCTGACCATTTTGCCTGTCAGGGACTGAGAGAGAATATCCAGGAGAGGACCCTGGTACAATTGTGCTATTGTTATATTCATCCCTAGGCTTCTGCTGCACACCACCATTGCAGAACCAATAGAGTTCTGTCTTCCAGCCCTGCATTTTCATACTCAACTAAGTCTTATTTCCCACTGATGCTCTCCACAGCTGGACCCTGATCAGTATAAGAAATATTTTTGACATGTACTTGCTTAAAGAAGTCTGATTATTTAAATAAAAGGAGCTCCAATTAATCTTGCTACATCTCAGCTGTGAAATTCTGGTTGAAGGAAGAGGGAGCTACTAAATACTGACTAGTTTATCTGCTCTCCTCAGGACCACTTTGTCCTCAAGCCTACTGTCACAATCTTCTCTGCATTCAGTTTTGCACTATTTGGAAAAGATATTTCTGGGGGTTTCTGACAGATGCACTTCACAGCATGATGACTTAACATTGAGATCTGTCCTGCTTCAGATGTGGCCTCCCATTTTAATTGCTTCTGTTTGTTAACTTCAGTTTTTAACTTCCTAGGCAGGCTGCCGTTGGAACTTAGGTGCACCTTCTGTTGGTGTTTAGACTACTTCTTACACCTTTGGGAAATGACCTAGGGAGGACTTCAATTATTTCAGTTAATTTCAACAGGCATCTTCTTATTTTGCTTCCATTTTGCCTCTAGACTGGATAAAATTCTAACACTTCTGTGCCTACATAAAGCACAGATTAAGAATTGCAGATGTGCAGATGTTTTCCTTTGTTGTGATGCTTACTGCAGGTTGTATGTGCACTATGAAGTAACTCCTGAACACTTCTACTCCTTTTTCAGTGCAGTAGGAAAGGGGCCTTCAAGCACAGACACTTAGTTCTCCTCCTGCATGGAGCTGTATGCTGGAGATGCAGCTTGGAAAATGGTCTGATTAAACAGCACTTCTTAGCATTAACTTTTATTTCTCAGTAATCTGTATTTTTAAACAATGAATGATAAGTATTCCAAATGCCTTCACAAATGGTGAGCTTGGCTTTAAACAACACTGTGAAGTCACCTGGTTGCTTTCTGTTAGCACTAAAAGCTGTGTCTCGATTTCTAGTGGTTCATATGTATTTTCTGCTCATCATCTTCTGTGGAAGGGAAGACCTGTGCACATTTTGGAAGATTTGTTTTCCCTAAATCAGTGATACTTACACTGAAGATTTTTTTGTGTTTGTGGTTTTATTATTATTATTATTTATTTTTATTTTTACTGGAATAATGTACAATTTTATAAGATTATATAAATAATGGAAATTTATTTTAGATTTAAGTGCCATTTAGAACTGGGATCTTAAATTCAGATGGAATGGGTTTGAACTGCTACTAATTCTTTGCTCATCATAGGCTCCTGGACCTATCTTAGATTAAATTGTTTCCTGAGGAGCCAGAGAACTGCTGGTATATATAAGTTCTGCTATTTGAGAAGGATTACTACCACTATATCAGTCCTGGACATTTGTTTGTTCTTTCATTAAAAATGATGCACCTCTCCCCATAAAACAAGTTTTGGAGGTGACCTGAATTTCTGTTGGAAGTCTCTCTGAAAGGATGGCACTAGTTAAAATTGATATTAAATGTCTTAGTATCATTTTATCAGAGCCCCTGGAAAGCATTTTGGCTTTGTTTCTACTGACTAAAAGTATAAACCACTAACTTTATTACCAGATGAGTAGGCTATGGCCCATCTTTTCTGCCTTTATTCGGAAGCTCTTGAAGGTTGTAAAAATGCAGCATACACCTTCCTGAGTATTGGCTTAGCCATAGAATTAGCTCTAATTCAGAGGAGAAAATAGTGCAATTACCATGTATATTGACAGCTGGGAAAGAACACTTTCAGTGCAGCTGACTTTAACAGAGGTATTGAATTTATGTTGGCAACAAAGGCTCACCTGAACCTATATTAAAGCCTAAGTATTTGAATTTTTATGTGACTCTAATTTCTGATTGTAATGGAAAAGCATTCTGGAACTTCAAAAGTAAAAGTAAAAACGTTTAATAGAGTTTTGGACCTCCTGGCATAAAGAAGCTAAGGACTTTTCATTTAAAAAATAGCCCTTTTACCAAGAGATTTAAGGCCCAGAGGGGCACATGATAGAACTTAAATAAATATATGAAATTGTTACACCATACTATACAGTTAAAAAAAACCTCTGTCTTTGAAATTATCTTTGATTTTTTTTTTATTTTTTGTCATTTCAGTTATGAAATAAGGTTTCTATATTGTCTAAATGACTCACACTTCTTGAAATACTTAAAAAGTCCCAGAAGTCCCTCTGAAAGAAAATATAAGAAGAATGGATTCTGTTTTTTCACCACAATGAGCAAAATCTCATTTTTTAAAATTCAGAACTGGCTTCTAATTGATCACCCATGTATTTTGTCAGAGAGAATACAATGGGTGAAGCTGTCAAAGAAAGGAGTGCATTCTTGATAATGCTTAGAGTTTCAACCTGAGCCACTCAATTGCATGGCAACAAGATCATCTGCTGTGACTCAAAATGTGCAGAGAGGTACCAATAAGGAAGAAATTCCAATAAAGGATGAAAAGGAGAGTTTGTGGGCAAATCAGCAACTCCCAGCACGCTCAGAGATGTCCCCTAGGAGGTTCATAGTGCTTCCTCCAATGCACATCCTAAAAGCCACTGCCTGTGTCAGGAGGGCAGCAGATGACAGTGATGTACACACGTGAGTTACTCCACCTCTGCTCAGGTAAGCACTTAAGCTGATACTTAATGTGCTCCAGGAAATTACAATATGCAAATATCTGCAACTGCTACTTAATTCAAAAGCAATATAATTAATTTATATAGAGTCATGCACATATAAAAGTGTAAAGATGAAAACCCACCATATTCTGGGACCTGGCCTGTTCCACGCTTCAACAACAGTCGCACTCTCCTGCCACCAGACTTGATTAGCTCTATTGCTCTGGCATGTGTCATGTCCCTTGTGCTTTCTCCATTGATTTCAATTATTTGATCTCCTACCTGTCAGGTAAGAAGAATATTGAGTCAGACAGAATTGCAGTAAAATGAGTGTTTCAGGAAGAGACATATTCAATGGATCACAGGTTACCCAAATGACAGACAGACACATCAAGGTAAGTTTGTTCTTATCTATCTGAGGAATATTACTGGCAGATCAAATAACCTCCAAAGTGGATTCTGAATATGGTGTATCAAATGCTGCTTGTCTTCTGCTGAAATCAGTGTAATGCCTTTGTAACTTGCTCATCACATCTTCTGCATGTAAGAGGCTTTGTTGAATTTCTTGATATGGTGGAATCGCTGGAACATTTTCTGTGCTACTCTGTAACATGCAGTGTTGTGTGAGCCTGAGGAGAACTTTGTTGCATTCACAGTTTTCATAGAGAAAAGAGAGGTTCAAAGCACAAATATAAGCTTCCATCATTTGAATTTCCAAACCTTGGTAGTAAAGTTTCACACCAAATTAAGAGTCATTATGAAGCTATTAAACAAAGAAAGGTTAGTGCTCTGACACAGGAGTTCAAAGAGCATGTCTTACACCATTTACCACAGGAGCTTTTTTCTGGGAGTAAGCACAGCCTGTGGCTGAACTGTCTAGTTAGAGCAGCTGACTCCAGGGTTCTGACTATGGATTTCTGCCACTCATCTCCTGGCCAGTTTTCCAGTCAGAGTTGGCTTTGTCATTATTTTTCTGCTCTATTTCTGCAGCAGTTAAACGTGGCACTGATGTCAGCAGATCCCATCCAGCCCAGTTTCACTGATTTTTGCCTCCAGACTGCATGTTTTGGTTTTGGCTGGCTTTCCATGCTGGAAACCTCCTTCAGTAGGGGAGTGGGAGCTTTCTCCTGTGCCTGCTCATCACAGCAGAGAGCCCATGTGGGGACCTGCACTGTCCAGCCTGCTGGGATCCCCTCGGTGGGAGCCTTGGGCAAGCAGCACAGTGAGGAGATGTGAGCCTTGTGCTAGCAGCACCACAGCCTTTGGAATTTGTGTCCTGCAGAAGCCTCCCAGGCCCCTTGGAAGGGCAACCTTGGTGAAACCTGAAGGAGGGATGGTGTCCTGGTGCTGGTAGAGGTGCAGGTCCAGGGGATGGGCAGCCAAGAGCAGGGCAGGAGGGTCTCAGCTGAGTGGGTCGGCACACTCATTTGTCAGTGCCAGAGGAACACACCTGTTCAGCAGGATCTTACCTGCCTCAGATGCACCTACAGCTTCCTCACTGTGTTTTCACTACACTAAAACAACAATGCCTGCACATCCTAGAGAGATTATACAGACTTCAAGGTGACCCACCCTTCCTTTCCCTCTTACAAGACTGTCTTAACAAAACCAGCTCTTAGCTGGCCTTGGACATTGAAATATCTTCTATTTTGTATGTTTTCTTTGCTACAATTGTGCTTCTGTCAGCTAAAAGTGTAATCCTTCAGAGGTTTTCCTTCTTTCCTGAGTTTGAAATATAGCATTTACCAAGTAAGTGTGCACAATGTGAAATGTCAACACAACTCCTAGCATCAAAGAAAACTGGAAAGGATGTCAAGAAGTTATCTAGTCCTTACTTTTGCTCAGAGACAGAAAGAATGCTAGTAGAAGTACTAAGGCAGTGCTTCTCAATAGGAATCCATAGAATTCATACTTTCTCAATAGGAGCTGTATCCTCCCAGGATCCTGTATGCTGCTACTTTGCATAGCTAAAAATCCATTGATCCAAATAGAACCTGTCAGCCCTGCTATTACACTTTGTAAATGCTGCAGTATTAGCAGTGGGAGAAAAACTCAGAATTATCTTGTGCAGGATTATTTTTGCAGTGCAAATTTCTTCCTCAGCAGATTTTCTCTCCTATAAAGAATGCATTAGGTTTTACTACGCAGTGCAAAATTTAAAATATTTCTACTGGCCTTCAGGCCACACTGACACACAACACAGGTGCTCTCAGGATCATGCTGAGATCTCCCCCAGGTCTGGCCATACAGGGCTCTCTGCACCCCCTGCATCTTGGAGAATGCAGCTGGTGCACAAACTGGGAGCAAAAAGAGAAAATCTGTGTTACCACTCCTATAACACAGACAGAAGACAGATTTGAAGCATATCCATAAGGATATTAGACAGGCCAAACACGGAAAAAATTCAATGAGTTTGGGAAAACCTGTTTGTAAATGTTGTGAAAAAATTAACCCCATAAAAATCCTGTAAAAGTAAAGTCAGATTTTCAGAAGGCTTGAGGACAGGTCTTTTTCTTTTGTGCTACATTGCCTGGGTAGACCATATTTTGCAGAAGGTATTTAAAATGTTCTTGTTAGCATATCTTGAGAGAAGTGCCAGATTAGATCAAATGAAAGAGGTGTTTTTAACACTCCTTGATGAATAGCTTTTCAAATTAGTACTGAAAGCTGTGCAGAGGATGTACAGTCCTTCAAATAAAATCCTCTGCACTCCAGAGCAGAAGGACACAAATATTTTAATATAGTTTAATATGTAAAAAGGTTAAGTTAATGTCACATTTTTCCCTCGCTGTTTCCCCTCCTTCTGTTTTCATTGGTCACTATGCAGGAACTATTTTGTATTAATGTAACCTTTTCTTATTTCTGTGAATTCAATTTTTTTTTCTCTGTAGGCAGCATGTAGCTCATTTGGTATTTTCTTTCATTATAAAATATTATAGTTGATTTGATATTTCCTTTTCTTCTAAAATATTCTGTGCAAATAACTTGAGAAAGCTTAAAAAAAAAGAGACCAGAATCTTGGTTATGTGACGGAAGGAGGGGAGAGAAACAAGTTGGCAAAAATTAGGTGCTCTGAAATCTACATCAGAAAGGGTAAGACCAGAGGGATAATGAATAGTTGCAGGAGCAGTGGGTTAATTGTGTTCCTTGCTTTTGTGTCTTGTGGCTGACTGATGTACAGCTGAATTATGCTGCCTTTGCAGCACAAGCCCAGCTCTGATTAGATGAGAAAGCAACAAGGAAAAGTTGTCTGCACTTGTACTTCGAGAACAGCTTCAATTAGACTTTACACTCATTTCTGGAAATTCATACAAAAGAGAAAACCTTGGCTGAGGAGTGGGTCCCCACGTGTCAGTAAGGTAAAATTCTTGTTTTCTTTCTGCAGTTAAACCTTGACAACCTTCCCTTCCTTTCCTTCCAGATTTTCTTATGGGATGAAACCCTGCTGTATGTTTTCTCTTTCTCCCTCAGCATTTCTATTGTGGAATCAATTTTTAGATTTGTGGAGCTATTTCTGTTTTTTCTAAATCCAGTGATTTTTTAAGAGGATCTTAGATATACCCACATATTAAAGATTCATCAAGGTGAGGCCAGAGGAAATTGCAAGCATGAAATCAGTCTGTTACATGGAATCCTCATTTCTCTTTTTTAGGATCAAAAGTTGATTCCTGCAGTTTATACCACATGGCATTTCTCTACACTTCTCTTCTGGATGCTTCCATGTCTGTTCACAGTGTCCAATCTGGAGATATTTTGAAGGTGGAGGGGTATGTAGAACAGATCAAAATGATAACATTCTTTCCACGTTTACTAATAATGTTCACATAACAAATTCTTTGCCTTTTTGTAACATGTCAGATTTGCAATCCATGGCCAGTTTGGATTCTAAGCAGTTATCTCACATTTTTCATTGTGCATTTGATTTTTTTGCCCTAAACTGAGCACTGTGCACCTTGGTGAATTTTATTAGATTGACTGCTTTAGTCCAGAATTTTTATTTTGAAACAGTTTGTTTCTCAAAGTCTTTTTAAACTTCCTATGAATAGTGACATACTGGCATCAGTAAATTTTTATTTACTATTTATCAATAGGTCTCCAATTATTAATGGAATATTGAACTGAGCTGGTTTCACCCCAGACACCTCAGAACCACACTTGTAATTACTGTTAAGGAGCAAATCATTCAGAGCAGCCTTTGAGAGGAATTATTGTCAATAACCACATTAAAAGAGATTCCACCTAGAGCCTTTTTCCTCAACCTTTTATGTGAATTTCATAGAAGGTAGTGTTGAAAGATGAAAGGAAGACTGTACATTCTCCTCCCCCTTTTTCCACACAGAAATGAGAATGAAAATCAGACATAAGAAAGGATAATTAAACTGGTGTGACAAGATTTGCTTTCCACAATTCATATGTCAGTGAACTTTCTCAACTTTTTGACAACTTGTCACAGATTATTTCTGAATACAAAAGTTAAAGGAGATTTTCTTTACTTGACTTTAAAAATAGGGTTTATGTTTCGCTTCCTCTAGTTTAACTTTCTTGTCCTCCATGAATTCTTAGACATAATTGCTAATAGTCTATAAATTTACTTACCTTAGTAATTGAGCATACATGAACATCAGCAAGTTCTGCAAACTCGAATCTAAGTATGCTTTAAGCAGTTCTCTCTTTATTCTGATTTATTAATTTATCTTTGTTTATGTTTCTTCTGCACATCTCAATGGAGACTGATACAAAGAAAACACTGAATATTTCAGCCATCTCCACATTCTCATGAGGCAGTAGACCTTATTTTCTTCTTCATGTTTCTTTAAACACATGAAACAGATGGATGTACCCTCTCCCAGTCCCAACAGGCAAGCCCTGCATCCCAAAACTGGCATCAGCTCTGGTTTTTAATCCTTCCTGGCAGTCTTTAGCAAAGACTACAAAGCAGGAGTGATCCACCTCTATGTCCTCCAGATGTTCTCAGCAGCTTAGGGGTGAAGCATGTTGGCAAGACAGCCTGGGAAGCTTGCCTAGCTGCTGCCTGAGCTGGATTTGTTCTGAAGAAATGTGATCTTTGCAGCTATGAATGATGAAATTTTATACACATTGATTTTGTGTTGTATTTCTTTCTTCCTGAAGAATATGACCATTGCTGAATTTGCATGCTGTTTGGGATAAATACCTGTGCAAGGCCACTGGTTCTCCTCCTAACCCAATGCCACTTGGTAGGAGAATGGTCCTCTATTGTATTCTCACAATGTGCAAGCACAAAGCAAACACTGAATGCTTCACCCTCTCAATGTTTGGAAATTTGAATATTAATGCTTAAAATGTAATTATGAAAGTAGTTTGTGTGTACAGAAAGTGTTTCTTTAAAAAATCTGTTTCAGTTCAAGTTAATTCAGACGCTTCATCCATGTGTAAGAACAACTGAGCTATAAAATTGGGCAACATGTTTTCTGGCAATAATGAGAAGATAATATTCCTAAGGAATGTTTAAGTGACATCACTATTGATAGGTTAATTAGAAAGAAAATTGTAAAGCTTCTCCAAATCATTAGAATAAAGTGCCTCAAGTACATGTGGGTTTATCTGCAGAGCCTTTGTTCTTGCCTTATTTTAAAGCAATTATTACTGGTCTTGTTAAAAAAAGCTGACCATACATACAGAGTTTCAGGAAAAGGCTGAACCAGAAGGCAAACAAATATAGCTTTAGTGTAGTAAAGAGGTTTTTCCTTGCTTGAATGTGCTTTTAAACTATGGATGAGAGCCTTGTGCATGTTGCCTCCATTGGCGTGTAAGGAACAGTCTCTAAGCAGGTGTATGGTTCCCAGTTGCATGAAATTAAATTAATTGTGTATGCACATTTTCAGTCTGTGTTAAATCTAATGGTAAAAGCAGCCTCAAATGATTTGTGTGGAGGGCATTGCTATCTGACATTTTATTAATGCATTTTATAATTATACCTCAGGAAAGAGACTAATCACATTTAATTATTTTTTATATGGGCATTCTATTTTTATAACTGAAACATTTTGACATGTTATTTTTTGTGGTTGTTATTGTCAGTTGGTCCAAAAGGCTGAAAAATTGTCTGTACCTGGAGACCAAAAGTCAACTCCAGAGTATCTATTTTGGTGAATTTCCAAGTACTGTCAAGCTCTAGTGTAATAGCCTGGAGTTAGGCACAGGCTGGATGTGTGCTGTGCAAATTTCCTCACAGCAGAGAATCTGTACTGCCTGAAAATCCCAGGTGTAATACATAGCCTGAGCAAAGCTGTGGGGTTTTGGTAATCTTGGACTCCCTCCAGTGCATTTTAGATACGTGAGCTTGGATGTCTCAGCAGGAGACACAGTATTTCTCTTTGGGGGAATTACAATAACATGTCTTGTGCTAGTTTTGAGCCAACCACATAAAAGTTTGGAGTGAAAAAATATTTTTTTTCTGTGGCCAGCCAGCTATTTAAGCAGCTGAGGCTTCTCACCCCAGGAAATGCCAGAGCCTTTGTTCCCACAGGGAGACAGTCTTGACTCCTGCCCAAAAGAAGGGGGAAAGAGGGGACATAGGACATGGTGCAGAGCAAGAAAAGCTCAGCAGGAGCTCTAGCTCTAGCTTCTTTCTTTTCACCTTTTCCCGAGAGCAGTGCTATTTGAGAAAGAGAGCTTGAAAGAGGAAAATGTACATGTTTGATTGTCTGCAAAGAATGGGAAGTGCGAGAGGAAAAATGAAATTTTCAGGGCTGAAAAGACAGGAAAGTGGATTTCTGGTACTTCAGTACACTTGATGCCTTTCACAACATTGCTGCAAAATAATCCATGTATATGTGAAACAAAGCTGCCAAAGATAAAAGGAAAATGGATTGTCTTACTGTATTTGATAAACTATTACTTCTTTAAAACAGAGATGGTATAACTCATTGTAGCATAATGCAGTATTAAAAACATGTACTTCACCATTACAATCAGGGATGAGAACCAATAGAGACTAGGAAAAGGAAGAAAATTTTCTGGTATCTTCCTGATGCTCTCAGGCAGTTCTAATCAGGCAAAAGCAAAGCAAATTCAAGATCTGACCAGCTGATTTCATAGATCCTACACAGAAACCTGAGCACAGAGACTCCTTCATCCAGAGTTGCATCCATGCAGCAAAAGAGAAAAGAACATAAACTCCAACAAGATAAAGATGAAACCACAAAAAGATTATGACGAGGAAAATACTGAAATGTAAGATCTAAGAAGATATTTTCAAGCATACCAAAGGCATGGAGTCTGTCAGATCTCAAAAGAGAGTTTTGAGAGGTAGAAAAGACTGCAGAAAACAGATTAATTCTTTGCATCAATGTTCACTGAAGAGGAGGGCAGCAAAACTCCTGCAGAGGGTCTGCTCATTGCAGGGTTGAGTGAGGAACTGACTCCAACAGCAGGGTTAGTGGCAAAGATTTTATAACAGACTGATGGAATGGATAGAGAGAAACCGCCAGAAGCTGATGACTTTTAGCCTCAGTTCTAAAGGAATTTGGATATGAAGCTGTTCAGCTGGTAGCTATAGGATATAATCTACTGCTTAAATCAGTAAATTGCTGAATTTCAAAGGAATGGGAAGTGGCAAATGTGACACCAGTCTTCAAGAATGGTCTTGGAAAGTAACCAAGCAAGTCTCATGTTCAATTGAGCAGATGGAAGGAAGCAATAAGGATGATGAGGCTTAGCTGGCACGTGGATAATGATGATATAGTAGGAAAGGGTCAGTGTGGCTATTGTAGAGGGAAGTCATTCCTCACAGATCTATTGCAGGTCACTGGAGCTCCCAGTGACTATATAGATTAATGTGATCTGGTTTATATACTGACATTTTCAGAAAGCTTTTTATAGTAAAGTCTTCAATAGAGACTCTGCTGTGGGATGAAAAAGAATATGGTCTTCTAGGCAGGAGATTAAATTCTAGGAAAAATGCTTTAAATAAGTGGTCAATTTTCACAATCAAAAGACTACCACAGTGATTATTCTGCTCAGCATACTTGCAAATGGTGTGGGGAACAAGTGATAGGATTTGCAGACAGCACATTACCATGCAGTATTGTCATATCTAAACTTGAAAGCTCTAAAAAAAGATGGCACAATCCTGTGTGCTAAAGCAGCATGTGAAATCCAGTGGTGCTTAGTGCTAAGCACCAAGTATAGTATAGTATAGTATAGTATAGTACATGTGGAAAACTACTTACTCCATCACTCTGAATCAGCCATCACCCCTGAAAAGACAGATCACACAGTCCTTGTGCTTAACTCCCTAAGCTGAAAATGTCAGCACAGCCAAAAATCCAGACTGTTAGGGGGATACACCTGCTATACAGGGATAATTATTAGGGGGAAAGTGAAGAATAAAGGAGAAGCCATAGCTATGGAGCACCAATATCCTGAAAACTGCAAAATGTTCTGGTGCTTCCACCTCCAAATGAATTTGATGCATTGAGAAATGGTTTGGAGGAGGCCAGTGAGGCTGGTCAGAGGTAGTAGCTCCTTTTTGATGCAAGATGAAATAGACTGGTAAGGTTCAGAGGGAAAAAAGTGCATACGATACAGATCAATAGAATAAAGAATCATATGGAGAATGATGAAGTAAGGTTATTATATTGTAACTACAAAATAAAAAGGAGTTTCTTTTTCCAAACAATGCAGGCACTTAGACTTGGCATCCATGACACATTCTATCTGGAATGACAAAAGCATGAGT
Organism: Erithacus rubecula; assembly: GCF_903797595.1. Taxonomy (NCBI): domain Eukaryota; kingdom Metazoa; phylum Chordata; class Aves; order Passeriformes; family Muscicapidae; genus Erithacus; species Erithacus rubecula. Next base: position 57,756,330 of record NC_136686.1, read on the forward strand.
ACATTCAAATAAATGGTTAAAAGCAGTCCTAACACTGAGTCCTAGAATAGAAAAATCTATAAACTTATGACTGCCAGGGTCTTGGATGTTATATGTAGTTAAGAATCATTTCATACTTGTCCTACATTCTTTTTCTAAGCATCCTTTACTTGTCCTTGTTGGAATGAGAATACCAGGTTGGTGGGCCAGAGCAATGAGCCTCATGTCTATCCTTTTACCTTCAGAGATGACCTCTCTCAGTTTCCACTTGGGAGACTTGGGAAACAGAGAAGTTGATGCTTGTGTCTCTGCTGTTGCTGGATAGAGTGTTTAGTTAGCAGACCAGCATCATCTGTTGTGCTGATTTTTTTTTTTTGAACATTTGATTCTTAATTTTTAAGTTAGGGTTAATCATGAAAACCTTCATAAATATTCCATAAACCCCAGATTTAAATACGATGCCTGCCTGCCAACTATTTTAGTCTTAAAATTTAATACTAAACTATTTTTATCCAGATTATTAACTTGTTTCTTTTGTTTCTTTTTTTCACAGCTGGCTTGAAAGATTTTGCTACTAGGCATAGAGTTAGAAGGATGCTTTGAATGTGCCAAACTGGATATATTTTTGTAAGAAGGATGTTAATTAAATGTGTGAGAGGAATACTCCTTCTCCTTACCTTTCTGCAAACAAATTCTAAAAAGCACACAGAGATTTTTTTGAGAAATGCTGAATAATAGTTCACCTACAGTTAATTCGCTTTTGACTTATTAAGCTTTTGTACTGTCAAAATATATTCAGGCTCCCTGAGGGCCTCAGTTTGCATTTCTTTGTTGTGTAGACAGTAGAATGTTGATCAGCTTTATGTCTACATGTCAATATATTCTTCCTTGAGTTCTGCCAATTACACTAACCCAGCACTGAGCTCCTCTTGCCACAGGCTGGCATCCAGCTCATGTGCTTGAGCATCCCAGTTGAATTCTCTGAGTTCAGATCAATCACACCTAGCCCACTACAAGTGAGGTTGGACAGTGATGTATGTAGTAGGGAATTGGAGTGTGAGTTAGATTACCCCAAAGGGACATGCAATTCGGTGGGAAAGCATAGCTAACATCTTCCTGTTCAGATGGATCACAAATCACAGAATAAATGGATGGGACCAGGAATATCTTTGTCTTTTTGTTCCATTGCAACGACAGCACTGACATTCACTGAATGCTTATTATGAAGGTAAGATTTATATTACTGCATAAAGTAAGCCAGGTATGCTGCAGAATTTAAGAGTAAGTGATACTTATGTAGAAAAGATGGGCTGCTTAACTGGCATGAATCACTCTGTGGGCATTTGTCTTCAAGATGAGTGCACAAAACTTTAGTTAAGCTGCTGCTGGTGTAGCACTGCATGCTCCTGGAGTGTAGCTCTGCCCCAGATGTGTGGGATTATTAAAATATTAGTGACTTTTCAGTGGGGTTTTTGACAGCCTTCTCCAGCCCTCACTGGTGTCAAGGGTTCAGCAGATGAATCCCTGCTGTGCCAGCACACCATGTGGAGAAGACCTTTCTGGCTCTTAGGACCTATCACATAGGACCTATCCTATCTTTGTGTTTGCTGTGACTGGACTAAACTTGTAAAGGGCCTTTCAAGCAGCAATATCCACTTTCCTCCAATATTCTGAATATTAGACTTCACTGCTTTTTAGGACCTGGAGAACCTGAGGATTTTTATGAGTCACTCAGCAGTATGTCATTCTTGTGCTTTCTCTTCAATCTAAAATGGGATTCCAAAGTACACTATATCAGAAATTAAAGATTAATCTGGTAAATCCTTCATTAATTTTTGGATACTGGGATTGACTTAAATGTTTGTAAAAACTCATGACTGATCAAGCTGTTCCTGAATTCTTCCTACTTCCTTGCTGCAGTTTTCTTGATTGGATAAAGAAATGTCTGTATCTGTCACTACTCTCTTTACCATGTGACAACTGTTTCTCTCTAATGCTTTTTGTTCTAATCACCCTCAAGCTGAGCTGAGCTACTTCTTGTTAACTGCACTTACTGATTGCAACCTTAGGTGTTTTCCACTGCAGACTGTAGGAAATCATCCGTTAATGTGGGGCTAATCACTGATGGAGCATCCCAAATAGCTGCTCTGTCCTTCATTAACAAAAAAAAAACTTGGAGAGGCTCTACACAAGTGAGGAGTCAGTGCAGATTGTGGGGTCTGCATGGCAAAGTGCTTTCAAGGATTTTCATTTACTGTAGAGTAAGAAATTGTTCATTCTTCGTTTTAAGATTTGATTTGATTTGATGGTCACTGACAGAAAACAATCAGTCCTGTTGATGATCAGTACTTTTTCATATTTACCCATTTTCCATATTCCTTTAGCAATAGGGCTACAAACATCTGGGATAACCCTCCTGAGACTTTGTTCTGGACAAACTAAAGAAATACAACAATAATGTATGGAGACTAGAATCACAAATGTTAGAGGGTTCCTATGTATAAAGCTACAGGAACTGCATGTGGTTTCTAGTACAAAATTTGGTTGTGCAATAGGAATCCAAGAAAATGGTATGTGGTTGTTCAGGCATTTCTGTTGGATTTTGTCATCTCTGACATGCAAGACAACAGCAACTGAAAAATAATTTTAAAAATGAATGAGGATATTTTGCACCTGTCAATATGGACTTTTAAAAAAAGCATCTATGGAAGCTATATTACATCCAAGCCTCAGAAAGGGAATGATTCCTTATTTGGTGGAAACAGATGACTGATCTACTAAGAACCTAAAAATCAAGGGCTGTAAAAAAGGCATATAGTGATTAAGTGACTCAATGAACACCAAGCTAAATGTATGTAACACCTAGCAATAAAGAAAGGTGAAATGGAAAAAAACATCATGATAAACAAGAGAGAGACTTCTGTTTTGCATGACATAAAAGACTTTCCAAACACTGTAGGGTCCTAATTAACTCATCTCTGACTATCTATTCACTGAACCCAGAACAACTTCAGTGATTTCACGGTGCCCTGACTTGAGATGTTTGGAAATGCCATATTCCAGGGAGACAGGTTTATGTTACCTTGTTAAACTCCACAGTTGCAGAGCATTTAGAGAGCCCAGATGGCTGCATACCACCTGCTCCTTTGAGAAGCCTGAAGAGTCTTAATGGTAGCAAACTTATTCTGTGACACATAGTTAGCAATAGCAGCTATTACATGCCACCCTGCTGCTCAGAAGGCTGGACTCCAGACTTTTCACAGGAGCTTAAAGTTATTTCTCCCATGGCTCAAGAGAGGGCTTTAATACCAGATTACAAGTTTGATAAGAGCTCTGTAACTCTTTTGCAAATATGATTTAGGACACATACAAAGAGGAAAATGTCAGTTTTGAATGTTGCTGAATGCTCATACATGGGTTTTGACAGCAGTTTTAAATATAATATTTACGTACTATATGATTTGAAACTCTACTTCTATTTCCTTCCAAATAAGAGACAGAATCCTTCTTTCTGCCTGCCTTTTTGACCCTTGGCTCTTGAAGATCCAACTCCTTTTGCTAGGAATAATTCTTTGTGTGGGTGGATGAAGGTTTCTGAATAACCACAAATAAGGTTAGTGTGAACTTTTTCATTATGGGAAAGTATTAAACACACAAAACTTTGCTGTTTTGCAGAATGCCATGAACCTGACCACAGCATAGATTGGTTACTGGTGTAAGCTTCACTGTGCTGCTCACTGAGCAAGCTGGAACAACCAAGCAAAGACACACAGACTCTCATGCAACCACACAGAAGCTCATAATTGACACTATAGGAGCCTCCTGTCCATTGTGCCTGGTTTTACCTCCAGCTGTGTATGACTGAAACAAAAAGAGAAATGCAAACAACAGAAATGCAACAAACAGGAAAAAAGGAGAAGGAAAAAAAGAACTGCAGAGTATGAAAGATATAGAATTCTGTTGTGCCTGGATTACAGATGTCTGTCCTGCCAAAATATAAGAAAAATATGCATTAAAATGAGAAAAATAATGTGGCATAGGGAGCTATGAGGAAGCTGGAGATAGGGCTAAATGGTACATGAGGACTGAGAAAAATGAGTTGACAATGAAACTAGAGATGTCAGAGATGAAATGTATGGCTTTTGTGGAAGATGTGAAAAAAAGGATGCAGCTCACAAAGTGACAAAATGACACAGATGTACATTGTCTATAAAAAAGCACATTTCATCCTCATTCTTCAAGAATTTCATGTCATTCTGTACCTTTTCAGCCTCCAGCCACAGGCTCTTTATTTGACACTGATTTCAATAAACATCCTGGCTGCTGGAGATATCATTCAAGGCAATAAGAGATCTGTTGATCATATCTCATGTCTAGCAAACACTATGACCATGTTAAACAATTCCTCTGAGAGCAGTAAGGAACTTATCCCTTCCTTCTAAGACAGGAAGGGATAGAGATCTGCAAGCAGAACTCTGCCAGTCATTGTCCTCAGCATAAGGCAAGCATAAAATGTAAGTTAGCATGAGCCTTATCTAAACAGACCTGTAAAATTGTTTCCAGTAGTGTCTGAATCTTCAAAGGCTGTGGGGACTGTGCTCCACATTGTCTGTGTTATGTCCCTCATCTCTGGTGACAGATTCAACTCACTATGACTGTCACTGACAGTGTGTGTGCCATGTTCTTGCCCTACTCTGAGACTGCAGCTTTGTTCTTAATATTGCCATCACCAGCTAGTTTCAGTGCTTTTCCCCAATGTTAGGATTGCTTGAGAAATGGAATCCTGATGTGCTGAGACATCTGCCAGTCTAGGATTTGATAACAAAGCCACTAATAGTCTCTGAACTTTTTAAATGGTTATTTTAATGGTTATTTTACATCCTTATGTAAAATGTCTTATGGAGCACAGGCAGATAGGTTTTTCAGAATTCATCACTGTAGTTTGCTCTCTGCTCAGCTGTCAGAATTAAGTCAGAATTTACATGCATTAGATACATTTTATATATCTATACACTGTCAGAATTTAATTCCAGAGTAATGATGAGGTTCTCCCTTACAGCAGTCTCCTGTGAGGACCTGTCATATATCTTATCCACAAATTGCAGTAAAATCTTGCCACAGTTACTTGGAGTGTATGACCTGACATATAATTTTACACAAAGCTGCCCTTATGGCTGTGGGTGTCCAACACTGGTTGAGAATAGTTTAACAACCATGTGGGCAGAGGTTGCAGGAGAAGAATCAGTTTCCTGTAGACCTCTGGGCATTTCCTTCCCATGTACAGTGACAGATGAATCCAAGTTAAACCAGGATATATGCTTGGGCTTTCTTCAGAGTCTATGGGCTCAAATAAAAGTCTCAGTGTATGTGAAGGTGTCATGACAAAGTACAACAAGACCATGAAAGGTTAAACCTGCTTTTAAGGGAATAATTTTTTGAACATAATGCAGAGTCCATCTAGGCTGGAGAAAGGGATCCCCGAGTAGAACAGCAATAGGACTGGAAAACTGATGAACTCTGGATGACATCAACTCACTGCTCTTCCACCTTTCTAGTTCTTAGAACAATTCTGCAGAAAATCTAAGTAGAAAGCTTCATCTGTCATGAAGTGCAATTAAAGACTTGTAATCCTTGTAATTAAAGATCTTGTAATCCTAAAATGGAGTGTTCCTTGGTGAATTTGTTTCCAATAAAAACACAACATGCCTAGCATGCCATCCCCAGTGGGGAGACCAGAATAACAAACCAATTATGACTGGAAATGGTGATGTGATCATGAACTTCATAAAATCTTTTTCCTTCTTACATTAATATTTACAAATCCAGACAGTTTTGGCAAGGGCAGTGGAAGATCATCACTTCTTGGGCTTGTTCTATGAGTCTGTTCTCTGCCTGCTCCCAAGACTCACTGAAGATCAAACTGAAATTTTCATAAGGATTTTGATGTCACTTTCTTCATTTTGTTTCATCATTGCTTTGTTTAATTTCTCTTTGCTATTATTGGCATATTGTACTCCTTGCATACTTACCTTCCTCAGTAGTGGATCTGCTTTTCTTTTCTTTTACAAGAGATGGCTCCATTCCAGTTCTTTATTTACATCTATTTTCCTATAATCATAGCTTTTACTTTATTATAGTCTCCATCTGTAATGCCTAACACTTTTACAAGTATTTAGACCTTAGAACCTTTTGAATGTGTGGTGGTGGACTCAGATTATTTTAACACATGTCCATGGGTTTTGCAGTGCCCACTAATAGAGTAAACATACAGACTTTGGTTTCCCTACCCAAAGCTGTTTTCAGTTAGAGATTTCATTTCTTCAATTATACAATTTTATAAAACCACTAGTATAGTTTCAGCTCTATTACTTTAAGGTAATTATTCTATTTATTTCTGTAAAATAGGGAGTTTTGTATCAATATGGATGAGTCTCTATCAGGCCTTTTTCTGACTATATGTAGATTGAAAACAGAATGTTATTTGTGGAATACAAATTTTTGCTTATTACATCTAAGTGCCCTACAGGTAACATGTTTATTTAATGATCTATTTTTTGCAACAACTTATCTGTTTTTATTTTTCTTTTATTGCTTTTATAAGTGGGAATAGGGCTGGAGTTATGTGCACTATTTCTTTTTATAAGCATGATTTGCATCTTGTGCCTATCTGCTTTAACATTTCTCTGTAAAGCTTAAACTAAAGATGGGTGTTCATGCAGGAGGAAACAGAAAAAAACCCCAAATAATGGAGACAAGGAGGTCATCAGAATGACTCTTAGCTGGAAAGTGTTCTGATAAGATCCCACCACAAAAGCATGGTTTGCTATCCTCAGTGCTGAAAGCCTAGGATCAGAGAATTGTGCCTTTAACAGTGTTAACTAAAGCAAGTAGCACTGCCCTGATTTTTGCATCTTTTGCTGTAGAGATGCACCTGTGAAGCAGAGAGATAGAGATGAAACAACCAGCCAAGAAGTGTGAATGAACCTGTATTGCTAACAGCTGATGTAAACTTAGGAAAGGAGATGTGGGTACAGAACTCTGCTTCCTTTGCCCACCTTCTTATGTAATATATTTCTTTCAACAATTTTTTTTTGTTTGTTTCTATCTTTCTATTTTTATTTTGAAGCTGTTTCTTGAGCTTTTGCTGTCCATCAGTTACAGGTCACTGAATATAAGAATCTTTCATGTTGCAAACCCATTGTTCAAGTTAAAATGTCTGTGAGGCAGGACAATAAAAGAGAGGATGCATGGTAGAACTGGTTCCAAAAAATGATGCTAAAGGGAGAAAAAACCCCAACTACAGCTATCTGGCCAGAATAACACTTGACTATATGTTGTGGCCATACAATGAAAAAGCTTTAAACCAAATTATTTTAGAAACTATATTAGCAGTATTCATTAAAGCATACAGAACTTTTCCTAATGCAATTGAAAAAAAACCGCCATATTCACATTAATAACCTTCTATATATTGACTATTCACTAAGTGAATAGTCTAACTTCATTCCTTAGTACTAGTTTGTTTAAATGATGCACAGATTTTAATGTTCATTTTCTACCTAATACAGGTTATTATTTGAAATGAACCCTCTTCAAAGGTGTTCTTTAATTTTTTTCTGTATTCTTAGCCATATGTTTTCAAATATGTGATTCCAGAGCTTATTAAAAGCACAGCTTTTTCTCTGACTTTAATCACATTATAGCTACTAATGATAGATGTCCTAATGTACATCTTGCATATGGCTTCTCATTAAGAGTAACTGGCAATGATAATACTAAAATAAAGGAAAGAATGAAGACTGGAGAAGAAATTCTTAAGCTAAAGTTCTAGCTGCAGCATGAAATCACCTATATTTCCCACAAAAAATGCAATGGGAGTGTATCTCAATTGCCAATTGCCTGCTTGACTGCCCCACTGGCTTTCCTGGCACAGGGACTGCTTCTGCCACCACTGCCACTGCCAGGGGCTTGCACTCCATGATACAACTGAGGACTAAATGAATTGTGCAATTCTTCCAAGTGGCCAAGTTAAGAGTCATTTGAAGCACAGCAGAACTCCTGAGCTCTACACAGAAAGACAGTGCTCTTTCAGAAAGACATCAAATTCAATCAGATTGTTTAGACTGTGAAACAGAATAAGTGTAACTACCATGACATTTGTAAAATCTGTTCTTACCACTGTACAGAACACAATTTTCAATGCCCATCTTTGAAATTAAATATTGGTTGAACATGACTGCACTAATTAGATACATAACCAACTTTTTATGTTGACTCTTGCTAGTCTTGCCTATGTTCTTTTCTTCTTTTTGTGTACTCACAGCTCTGCAAAGTATCAGCAGGCCTGGATGAGTTTATACTTATCTTTATCACAATTGGACAGATTAAATGTCTCTATTTTTGATTAGGTTTTTTTCTATCTAGACTGTGTGCTTGCTTTATTAAAAATCATGATCCCTACAAGCAAGATTAAGTTCAATAAACAAAATCATCAAGAACTACAAAGGTGATTTGCTTAAATTAGTAAAATAACACAGATGAGGTCTTAGATTTCTTAGTTATCTAATACATGGCATGTAGTGACCACTTTGCTTTTATGATTAGAGATCCAAATGTTAATTATGTTACTATTATCTAAGAAACATTAAACTTCGTCTGAGATTTTCAACTTGCTTAGATAAGAGAGAAAATAATAATGACAAAAGTCTATAACACGGTAAAAGATATTACCAGTCAGAAGCAACACATTTCTTTGTGAAGAATGCAATGAATTTATTTTAGAGGAGATATTTTGCATTACTTCTTTAAAACCTGATCAGAGGTGAAAAAAGAACTTTTTCTTTTACCCCATCACCAAACATATCTGAAAATGTTGAAAAAAAGTCACAATGCATTTTACTCACCCTCATCCTTCCATTTCTTATTGCTGGTCCATCTTCTGCTAACCTCAACACATACAAATCCATTTTGTATTCCCTTCCTCCTCGAATACTAAACCCAAACCCTTTGGCTCCTTTCTCCAAATCAACGGTGAAATAATCAAAGTCCTGTACAGACAAATGCAAAATGAGAGACAATTAATTATATGGACATTGTGATATGCATTCAAGAAAACTTCAAAACAGTTCTCTTCAAAAATGTTTTGATCCACTTGATGTAAACGTAGGTCCATAGAGGGCCTGGGAGGGAAATGGCATTGTAGCTTCTGATCCAGTGTCAGCCAAGAGTGCAAGATCCACGGGAGCAGCAGAAAAGAAAGAGCAAGCTCGGGTTGTGTAGTCTACTGGTTACAGAATTAAAGTGGAGATGCTGGGAAACAGCCAACACAAGTATCTCTCTAGATGCTGAGAAGTATCTTATAAGGTGTGCACACAAAGAGATTTGCTATTTAGATACTGAAATGCACAATATTTTCATAGGATTCTCTGGATCCTATTTAGGAATTTCAGTATTTTTCTTGATAAGGTTTATGTGTCTGGTTTTGAAAATATGGACGTACAAACCACCTATTTGTGGTTCCAGCATATAGTGTCCAGAAGTTCACAGTCTCTTATTTAATACTTTTTGATCTCTGTTTTTCCTGCCTTTATGTAGGGAAAGGAAGGTCTTTTTCAAACTCTGAACTTTGAGCTAAATCCTCAACCTTCAAAACTGTCAGTAAATATCTGTCATCAGAGGAGACCTGTCCAAGGTACCATAACTCTTCATCATACTCATCATCTCTTCGAATTTGTCAGACAATGCTTGATGTCAAAGAAGCTAGTTGCATGGGCTAGTTTCTATTCATCCAGAATATTACCAACAGAAATTTAATTCTGTCAGTCGAGATTTTAATTCTAATCTCCACATTCCTTTATCTATTTATTCTGATTAGATAAAATCTGAATTTTCAAGAATGCTGTAGAAATGCAGTCTGACTTTAGTATACCCACTGTTTGATGACTATGGGCTAGGAATGAAAAAAAATTCCTCTACTGATGAAAAGGCTTTTTATGTTGAAATTTTTATTTCAACTCTCCAATACCTCAAAAATGTTATTTAACATTGCAGTCGCACAATTATAAGTGCAATGTTAATTTACAGATCACACAGTTACACAATAATATTAATGTTTTGGAAGTAATTTCCTCGACAGAGTAATAATAACTCGGTAAAACCCTTTAATGGGTCTTTTCCTCCCATAGTGGCTTCTTCCTGACCAATCCCCACGACTTGTCCCTGCAGACCCTGCTGCCCTCTGTGTGGGGATGCTCTGCTGTACCTGGGGCTGCCTGTACTCAGACAGGGGGTACTGCCTGGTGTCAGGGGAGTGCTGCCTGTAGTCCATCAGGGGGGGCTGCCTGTAGTCCAGGGGTGGTGGCTGCTGGTAATCCATCACCGGCGGGTGCCGGTAGTCCAGCGGGGGCTGCCGGTAGTCGGTGGAGGATTGCCTGTAGTCTGTAAACGGGGGTTGCCGGATATCAGGCTTCACATCCTGCCTGGCTTTTACTTCTGACCTGTAGCTGAGGAAGGGACAATGGCTTAGTTTCAGAGTAGCAAACCATTAAGAATATGCATTGCATGCAATACTGAGGAGTGAAGCTGCCTGGCTGCAAAATTGCACGGAACAAATTTTGGCGGAGAAGCAAAACTCTCAAGGGTAAATAGTTGAGGCATGCAAAAACAGTGAGTGCTTTTGAAACATGGGCATAAGCAATTTTCCATCAGGTCATACAATGCAATTCTCCAGCTTGAATCAGTGAGATCAGGATTAGACTCAAAGGGACAGGAACAGAAAAAGCATCTTGATTCCCACTTACTTTGCCTATTTCGAAGATGAAACTGCATGTGAAAACACCCACTATACTCACTACAAAATATTTCAGAGTTTATAAAGAACCTTTTTCCAAAATTATTGTTTCTATGAATAAGTGGAATAACAGTGCAGTTTATATCCCTATTCATTGACGAAAAATATTACTGTGAGCTTCTAAAAGCTAAAAAAGGATGAATTATTTGTCTTAGCTGTTACCTTTTAAATGAAAGGCATTCTTTGATATAACATATGTTAATATAGTGTGTATCATTTTTATTATACACTCCCTATGATGCTCTCTGGCTAAAAGCTATGACAGTAAAATCATGTCAGTAGTTATGTACAGGAATAACACAAGACAAAAAGAAAATAAATTTGGTTATGAGGAATTAATAACAAGTAAAATATTGCTTTAGCTGATAAATAGTTACAGGGAGATGGGTCCTAAAAGTTGAAAGAAATTGTGACTTTTTGAAGTACAGGGACTAGTTATTTACTTTATTCAGATTGGAATTTCCCTTAGCACATGGAAATTAGCACTTTAGGGTGAAGTAAAGAACATTCCTTATGATAAAATTCCCTACCTCAGCCATGTGGTGTGCTAAAGAGACACAAAGAAAGTCCTGAATTATTTTAGCAATTAATTCTGTAATAGTAGTTCAGGTAATATTTTAACAATAGTGTCCACAGAGTGGATGTTTCCCTAGGTGCCAAAGGAAATATTTATTTCCTCTATGGGAAATAGACATTCCAAATTCTGCTTTAATAATGGTCTGGAAGTTTTCAGTCAACCAAGTGACCGTGTCAGTTCACTCACATACAGATACAGAGACACATAAAGACTTTGAAAGGGATTTTGAAATGTACTTATTGATTACAAAAATTACTGAAAAACTGACAGCATTGTTTTTGATTATGTTGATTTATATATAAAAAGGTATTTTGAATCTAAATGTTTCAAATTGTCTATGTTTCAAAACTTCAATATTTTATTAATGTAGCTACAGTGATATTATGACTAATCTTCCTACACAATAGTTTTAATAATCTAAATGTCTAACCAGACACAAAAAAAATCAGAATTTTGGCTTTTCTGAAAATATTAAAACAGACTGCTATCACACTTAATAAGACCTGCATTCATACATGCAAGCCTCTTACTTTCTTTACTCAGTATCATGATCCTGTAAAAAGAAGAGAGGACAAACTTACTATGAAGCTTGCTGTGATACTGAGCCTTAATATTGGAAGTAAAAAACTAGTTAATATTCCTAAGAGTTTTAAAATCTTATTTTGGTAAAAAAACGATGTATGTGGCTATACAAACAAGCTGTAACCTAGCTTATAAAATGTAGTGAAAAATAATACTATGTGAACTAGCAATAGTTGACCTTTTTTCTGAAATGAATCATCTTTAGGCAGGTTCCCAATATATGGCCACAGCTGCATATCAGAAGATGATGTTTTAATTCACAGATGGAGGCACTGTAATTTTTGCTGAATTTGTAAATGGTGACATGAGCAATTAGAGCTTACACTTTTCAGCAAAATTATTATGGAATTACTTTCTGTAACTTTAATTAATATTGCTTGCTGGTCCCATCTGAAAATTCCCAATTTAACAGATACTTAATACTGACTTCCAACAGCACAGAATGACTTTTGTATTGAATTTTGTCAGAATCATATAGGGTTGTGATAGGAGGTGATCACATTTGGAAAAAGTACTCAATGAAATATAAGACAAAATAATTTTCCTAGTATGACTGATTGAAAGAAAATAATTCTGGGCAAGTGAAAGTACTACATCTGTTCTGCAAGGAGAATTAGAGAGTGTAGTGTCTGAATCACAAGTGACTTAAAGTATTTTCAGAAGGGAAAAGTTACAATCCTGCAAATCATTTGGGGAAGAGGATCTTGATGATATGTGTTAGTTACTGAAGATCAGCATGAAGACAGTCAGTGTAATCAGGCTTGTTAAACACGCTAAATAATAATGCAAAGACTAAATAGTGTTGATTGGAGGTCACAGAAAGTTGTATCATCCCACAGCCTGTGTGTGCTTTTTATATAAACAGCTTTTAATACAGCTGGCCACAAAATTTCTGTCCTCCTACCATTCGGTTTCCATTACAGATAAATTTACTAATGTATATGCATAAATCACACATGAGAAATTGGCCCATACATGATACACCATAGATAAAACCTACCATAAAAAAAAGAGTCTTCCTGACTTCAGACTAACACACAAGGGGGAAAAAATAAAGAAGAGCATTGAGAAAAAGCCAAACCTGTTCTCGTGCCCCTGTGGCTGGAGGGGCTGTGGAGGTGGAGGCTGGGCCACGGGGCTGTGCTGGGCCACGGGGCTCTGCTGTGCCAGGGGACTCTGCTGGGCCATGGGGCTGTGCTGCTGGGCCATGGGGCTCTGCTTCTCCGAGCTGGGTGCTGAGGCTGGGCTGTTCAGCTCTGCATGGTGGGGACATGGAGGTTACAGACCTGTCACAGTGCAGCACTTCATAAAGGGCAAAGGTACACAATGATCATTTTTGGTCACACACTACCGCTGCAAATTTGTGCTTCATTGCTTTTATTCTCTCAGGTTATAACTAGATTTTAGGACATTTGAACCTAATGGTCTCCTTTTGATATCCTGTGAGGTTGAAAATCTTGATCAGTCCTATAATTCTGGTTGGCACTCTCATTTAAAACAAAATTGAACAAGGTAAATTGCTTCCATGTTTCATATGTTCTTTTACAGCACAAAAATACTGATTATAGAATGACGGAATGATACAATCATAGAAGAGGTTGCATTTGAATGACACTTAAAGATTGTCTAGTTCAACCCTCCTGAAAGAACAGGGACATCTTCAACCAAGCTGCTCAGAGCCCTGTCCCACCTGGCCTTGAATTTTGACAGGAATGCCAGGATGGGGCATCTACTACCTCTCTGGGCTACTTGCTCCAGTGTTTCATTACCCTCATCATAAAAAAAAAAAAATCTCTTTTTTATATCTGCATCTTTTTAGTTCAAAACTATAAGACACCTTGTCCTATCACAACAGGTTCTGCTAAAATGTCTGTCCCCATATTTATTATACTCCTTATAAGCCCTCTTCAACTACTGAAAGGTCAGAATAAGGTCTCCTTAGAGCCTTGTCTTGTCCAGGCTGAACACCACCAGTTCTCTCAGCCTCTCCTCATTGGAGAGATGCTCCAACCCTCTGATCATCTTCATGACCCTCCTTTGGACTGTTCCAACAGGTCCAGAGGACCCCACAGCTGGATTCAGGACTCCAGGTTGGGTCTCATGAGAGAAGAGTAGAGGGGCAGAACTACCTCCCTCAACCTGCTCATCATTGAACAGTCCCCCCACCAAATTTATCTCTCCAATTTAGAGAGAAGGATGCTGAGGGGTACCATGTCGAAGGCCTTACAGAGGTCCAGATAGGTGAGATCTAGAGTTCCTCCCTTGTCCACTGATGTAGTTACTCCATTGTAGAAGGCAACTAGGTTGGTCAGGCAGGATTTACTCTTGGTAAAGCTGAGCTGGCTGTCCTGAATCACCTCCCTGTACTGTGTGTGCCTTAGCACAGTTACAAGATACTTGAAATGCTTTCCATTTAGGAAAAAAAATAATTTTGAGAGAATGAATATATTACTGCTTTCTCCACTGTTTGGGATGATAGACCTGTCACAAAAGCTAAAACACTGGTATCCTTATATTAGCTCCTGCTATCTTTGAGCTCATCAAGAGTTTCTTGTATTTAAAAATTTTTGGGGACTGTGAACAGTAAGGCAGTAAACCCAATCTCAATAAATTCTGACTAACCATTTAAACCAAAGTTTTATTTCACTGTATTATGTCAAATGACTAAGGTTTCACATAGAAACTGTGCAGAAAAACAGAATCATTCTTTCCAAACAGGCCAAATTTCAAAAAGACAGCAAGATTGGCATAGGAAATATGGTTTTGTTGCTTTGTTACAAATAAAAGTTGCCAATCTTCATTTAGGCTTCCTGCTGGACTTGAGGGAATATGCATTTGGTACTGAGCCATATCAAACATATTTTTCCCAACACACTAGCACAGTCCTGTTCACCATTTACTATGTGGAAGCATAAATGAGAGAGACTCTGCCCACAGGAGGACAGAGCATGGCAGAAGTTCCTGCATTATCAATAGAAAAGGCAAATATTATATTTTTTCTATTCCTGCTTGGAACAGAAGAAGTGAGAGCAGTGTGGCATAGTGCAGAACAAACAAAATGGACACACATATGTCTGAGCATCCCCAACAGCAATAGCTACACATTATATAGATCTTGCCTAGTTTTATATTTGAATCTAGTTTTAATTTTTAAGTGTTTTATTTTAAAAATTTTAATGTGAGTTTTTTCCTATGGGTGCATATCCTCTACTAATCTATTTTATGCTCACAATTAGTATAAAAATTTTGGCTATTTTATAAAAAATATTTTCAGGGTAGGCTTAATTGTCTAAAAAAATTTGTATATTTGCACTTAAAACACTCCTCACACAGGCATAAGCAATACTTGTCTGTGTAATTACTATGCTTAAGGCTGTAATTGCCCATTTTCCATCTGTGAGTCTCTTTTGTATTGCAAGTTTTAGAGAGGAAGATTGGAAATGTTGTCCCTCATTTCTACATTACTCTCATAACTATGGATGAACGGGTCAAATCATGAGCTGGCTCTAAAACTGCTTTGCATTTATATGGTATTTTTTACCTGAAAGTATATTATAGAGGTATTAGATTTTTTACCAATTTTTATAAGCTGGGAAGGCAATATCAGAAGGCAAATGAGCTGCCCAGTGTCACACAGTCACACAGGGAAGCTGTGCCGTAGGCACAGATCATTTCTCACCACTAGCACCTGAGAACATCTTGTAGTACTACAACACAGCTGCACCTCTTCTTTCCTTCTAATTTAATGTATCCATCTCTAACACTGAACTATTAATGATGTTATTTAATCTGGGTACCAGACAAGCTTAAACAAACTTCCTGGACTGTACGAAGGATCACACTTGTTTTAGATGCTGGCAAAGCTGACCTTCAGCAATTACACGGGTGCTAATTGATGTGGATTCTAAATTTGTGTATGTTTGTGTTTTTCCCTTCACTGAACTCATTTAACAAAGCAGATGAGTTCCCTCAGTTGCAGTCTATGACCAGTGCCAGACTCTTTCCCTGTCCCATTGCTGGATGCAGCAGCATAAGGTGAAGGTCATCTAACTGGGCTATGGATCATTAAGTAATTCCATTACTTTCTGTGTGTCAGTCCCAGATCTACTGGCATTTGTTGCTGAGATATAAAGACAGAGTCTCATTAATGGGGTACAATTCATGCAGCAGTGCAGCACATTGTTAAACTGAAAAAAGCCCTGAAATCAACCTCAGACCCCATGGAACCAACATCAAAAGATCTTTCCTGATTAGATGTGTAGTAATGACCAGAATAATGAGTCTGTCCCCTTATCCTGACCCTAGAAACGAGATAATTCAGGGTTCAGCTCTTTCCTGCCTTGTGCATTTACAGTGATATATCACTATATGATAGTGATGGAGGAAACTGCCAAATCTGAACACTTCCTTCATTGCAGCCTCTTGTGAATCACTTTGTCAAACTTTGGCTTGACTTACAGCAAGACAAAAGGGAACAAACTTAAAACTTGGCTCTATTGTAGAGTGCTTTTCCATGTAGAAGACAATTCTTGCAAAAGACCTTAACATCCTTTTTCTCTCTCTCTGTCAGATTTCTCCAGGTTTGCTTTCAATATCCTTTTCATAACTTGAAACCTTTTCAAGAATTCAGATCCTATCTGAGCTAGTTCTAAGCTGGTAATTCTGGTGTGCTGCATGTTACAGCATAGGAAGGAGAACAAAAGACGCTCTTTCAAGTGGTGACATAATTTAAGCTAATTGGAGGCTACTTAAAATTTTCTTCCTGTTTTTAAGGGCCATTGACTTACCCTCCTGAGGAATGATGCGAAGAGTTACACTGAGACCTGCATCTTTAATTAGCTTCACAATATCTGCATGAGGCATGTTAATAATAGACTGGCCATTCACAGCTAAGATCCGGTCTCCAACTTTAAGTTTTGCACAGCGATCCGCAGGACTTCCATCAATTATCCGCCCTATTTTATGGGGTACAGCTAGACAAGAAACAATGGACACAGTTAGCAGAAGCTGAAACAAGTGGTGGTGCTCACAAACGAAAGAAAATGAGTTCATTTTGGAAGAAGGTTCTATATGAATTTAAAAACAGCTTGTGTAAAAGCATATAAGAATATAAATTCTTATGTAATGTCATTTTCAGTAACACAGTGCTGTGTTTTTTCACTAAAAATTCAGAATCCAGATGAATATATACACATGGCATATACATATATGAAACCCAAAATAAGTTTATAATTCACTTATTTTGCAAATCTGGCATGAAACAACCTAATAAGAAGATCAGGAAAACAATAAGGCATTAAAACAGGAAAAGGGGATAAATTTGCAGAATAAATATCAGTCATAAATTGTCTCCCACCTCCTGGTTTACAGAACTTCTTTATTTATATGTTGCAATAAAGGCACCAAACACATTATTTATTTTATATACAAAAATTGTTATTGAATATGCCCAGGGTACATGAAGATGTTTTTCTTCATTCAAATGTGTTTATTGATAAGTAGAAATAATACTGAAGACTCATTGAGATATGCAGCTCTTTGATTAGATCTTAATAATAAATGAAAGGAATAGAATTGATAGTTAGCTATGAGTACACAGAGATGAACTATATCAAAACATCTCAGCCCTCTTCTGAAAACATTACAGAACAAAGCTTCTCCTTTTGCTCTTCTCTGTGGTTCTTCACCTTTCTGTTTACTCCATCCATGATCTTGTCCTGTCTCTTTCCTCACTTTCCATTGAATTTTCTAAATATTGCTCTTGATTTTTTGAGCAGTGTTTCTACTCTATTATCCTCTGGTTTTTAACTATATGCATATGCTGTAGCTGAGTCGTTTCCCCAAAGAGCATGATACTTTTCTTTCTCCCAATTACTCATAAATATGCTTATCACAATTAAATGACTATATAGTCTATTAATATCCTAATGGTGTTTGACTGTTTCTCCACAGTCCCACACTTCAGTCCTGGAAAACTTAGCACAAGACAGCTCAGTCTCACTATCCACCTTTAAGCTGGCATTTAAAACTAGTGTGTTTCTTTTTTCAAAAATAATACAACCTTAATATTTAATTATCTACAGAGACCTTCAGAAATTAAAGAAAAGATTGTTCAAACACTTTTTAGGAAATATCCAGGCTATCAATGCTCACATATAAACCAAAGCTCTAACAGGAGATGTGCTCAGAATACATTGCTGCAGAACAAATTTCTCAGCACCCTGATAAACATTTACTGAAGGTTTTGGTGACTAACACAGACTGCACATCTGATATGAAGTTATAATAGACACACCTCAAAGTGACTTTTGTTTCTAGTATGGATATAAGTGTTGTTCACAGTGTTAAAAATTAATTTTTTGTTACACTGAAAATATAAGTGAATACTCTGAAGTGCAAGTCATAAACAAACTGCATGCTTCTTTACCACTATGGCTCAGGCAAGAATATAAATTAAAACACAGCTCTAGTAATGCAGACACAACAAATGTACTTCTTGTTGCTTAGTAAATAAGCACCTAATTTATGTTAGAAATGTCTAAACATTCCTATGTTTTAAAATATACTAAATATGTATAGCCACACTTTCTACAAAAATTGTGTTTATTTTGCCCTTAATGCGGACATATAACTGCCATGCATACATACCAGTGAGCAAACAAATAAAAGAGTAACTTGACTCTTAAACAGTTTATGTTTTTCATCAAATCAGTTCTTAAAGCATCACCATGAATCACTTAAACTAATGCTAAAATGTACCTGTTTCTGCATATGTAATAAAATATCTATCTGAAATTGTCATGTCTTTACTATATATTAGAGGTGATCTGGAAATAAGATTGTCTTATATAAAAAAGTAAGAAACCTGGTAGTAAGAAAGAAGGGGAAATATGGTAGAGATGCCACAACTAAAATTTCCATACTTGCCATTTCTAACACTAAAGAAGTTTTTGCTAGCCTAAATATTTAGGTAGGGACATCATTTCAGTAGTAAGGGATGTGGGAGGGTGGGGGTGGGAAGTCCTATTAATTTGCCTGTGAAATTTTTTGTTGGACTTCTTGTACCTGACAAGTGAATAGAGCAGATGTCTGCATGTTTGAGATGTCTGCTGAAATCAAAGCTGGAGGTGGGAGAGCCACGAGAGTCAAATTCAGATCCAAATCCTGAGAAAAGGGAAGGGAGGGAGAAAGAAGAGGAACCTGGTGTTCTTTTTTTTCTTCCCTTTAAGCCTAATGATCTTCACCTTCCTGATAAATGTATCTACTCTAAATATTTTGGTAACCCTGAACTTCCTTCATTCTATTGTGGTATGAAAAGATCAACAGTCGGTGACCATCAGAAAAAAAGATTGTGTCTGTCAAGGAACTTTTTCTACTTTTGAGGATTTAATGCTCCTCTTCTCAGGTTGTATAGATGCCATATGTTGACATTTGATCTTCCTGCAAAGTAGGGTGTGGTGAAATTTTGCAGAAAGAATCCGAATCTCTGTTGGATTCAGTGTTACACTGTTATTCTCTAAAGGGTTTTCCGGCCAAATCTAGTGACTTACTGGAGGAGCTCATGGCCACTCAGCAGAAACTGCTTTATGCACATTTCTACATAAAATGAAGAGAAGTTTATCTCCTGGCTCCTTCCCTCCCAGTAATGTTATCCTGAGGAGTTTCTGTTCCTTGCTTCTCTTCCCAGTGGAACTCTGCCTAAAAGCCCTCCTAAGCCACAATATCCTGGCTGCCACAGCCCCAAACGCTTCCTTCGGAAGGGAGGATTTATTTAGTGCTTTTTTTAGAAGCATGAATTCTTCTAAGGGACAGAGATTATCTGATGTGTAGGTTGTTTACAGAAAAACAACCATGTCAAAATATGTTAGAAAACTTTCAATTTTTAGAGAGAGCCTTTGGTGGTGAAATACTTTGAAGGGTTAAGAAGGAGCTACTCTCATAGGGGATTAATTAGGTAAAAGCTAAGGAACAAAGGTAGAAATTAATTGTGAATTTCCCTAATGCAGAATTTTCATTGTTCAGAATGGTCACATCTAAAACAAGTGTGGATGAGCTGTAAAACTGTCAGTAGGGAGTGGGTTGACTGAAGTGGCAGACGAGATCTCATGAAAAGAAATGCAAGATGATGCAAGCAAGGAAAAAATAACCCTGCCTAAGATTAAGTAGAGATGAGCCCCAAATTAATTATTATCACTCAAGAGACCTTGAAATGTGTAACTACTTCTCTAAAAACATAAACTCATTAAAACAGTCAATACGACTCTAAGAGAAAAAGAATAACAAGCGAAACAAACTATTGCTAGTTACTGCTGTGCAGTGTTGGAGTATTGTGTGGCTACCTGTGTCTCTCTGTGGCTACTTGGTCTCCCCCAGCATGACAGGTCTCTTCTTGGAAAGAAACCTCCCATGTCTGGCATTTAATTTGTGTTTTGTTAACGTGCAGTATTTTTTTTTTTCTAAATTGCATCTTTGGTGTTTTGTTTTTATCAAAGCAGAGCATTTAATGATGTAACCTTTTAAAGCAAGTCCCAGATCACCCAACTAGGGTAAATGTTTCCTATCACCCTTAAAATTTTTTTTTACTAATCTATTCATGTCTCTTTTAACAACTTGCCACAAGCTGATCTCCAAACACATGGATATATTGAAGAGTGGCAGCATGTGCCTGGATGAGACTTTGCAGAGGATCTGATCCACTTATTTCAAAACACTGAGTTATCTGAGCAGCATTTAATATTCGCCTACTATACAAAGATGACTTGGAGTTTTGGCTTTTTTTCCAAGAAATCCACTGATTTTGCTAAAAGTAAATGCAGGAAACAAGTTGCCCCTTTGCAGAGCAATTAATTTCTTGGTTCTTAGACTACACAATGAGTGAGAAGGCAAGGGAAAGAATACCGTAAACAAGGATTAATACATATTTTTTAACTGTTGAAAATATGGGAAATTATTAAGACTTAAGTTACATGTATACAAACCATGCAGCCCTGCAAAATTTAGGGTCTTTTTCTCCAGTACTTTCATGAAGAATGGGATACCCATGAGTGATATAGTTGGAAATCTACCTTAAGATAAAAGAAATCCAAGAGAGAAGGCATAATCCTAGACCCAAAATAATCTAGTGGAGAGTAGCAATGATGCAGAAACCTTATCTAGGAAAAGATCTTACAATGGAGTGTAACTTTTCTGCAGTGTATTTTTCTAAATTTCTTAACTTGGGGAAGATTTGAATCCTGAGAGCACCAAAGCTTCTGTGATTTTTGAATTCATTAATCTCTCTGCCTAAATCTTGCTCAGATATTTACAGCATTACCATGCAAACTGACCCAGAGCTGGCATGCAGCAGCTGAGGCTTTCCCAGAATATATTTAATTGTGCAATGATCAGCTCTTAGCTCATTAAAGAGAAATTAAATTAAAAAATTAAAAGAAAAAATGATTCAAATGAATTTTTTGCATTTAGAAAGTGGATAACGTCAGCTTTCAGAAACCTATCGAAAACTATAAATTTACATTTTTCTCTGTATTAATAATTTTATTTTATAAAGATCACCCACTTTTGCTCTCCATGATTCAAATTAATATCCTTACCACACCTGCATGTCACAGAACAGAGAACAAATTTTGTGTTATTATACCTGAGTGACCATATGTTTGGGTCAGCTGTACACAAAACCAGCATATCTGCTGAACACAGATACTGCTTCCAACACAGAATATCACAGAAACACAGAAGGATGGGGTTTGGAGGGAACTCTGGAGGTCACATAGTTCAATCTTCTGCTAAAGCAGGTTCACTCAGAGCAAATTGCACAGGATTTAGTCATATAGGCTTTGAATATCTCCAAAGAAGGAGACTTCACCACCTTTTGGGGGACCCAAAAGTGTGCAGTCACCCTCAAAGGAAAGAAGATTTTCAGAATGAACTTTCTGTGTTTCAGTATGCCCCAAATGCCCATTGTCTGCCTCTACTCTCTTGACCTCACCCTTAATATATTTGTATGCAATGATAAGAGCCCCTGTCAGTCACCTCTTCTCAAGAAGGAGCAGGCACAGCTCTCTCAGCCTTTCCTCTAAGGGAGATATTCCTGTTCTTAGTCCTCCACTGGGCCCTCCCCAGTCATTTCATGTCTTTCATGACTGAGGAAGTGGACACAGCACCCCAGATGTGGCTTCACTAGGGCTGAGTGGGGCCAGGATCACCTTCCTCAGCCTGCAGGCAATGTTCTTCCTAATTCTCCCCAGGACACCACTGTCCTCTTGGCCACAAGGACACAGTGCCAGCTCATGGGCAGCTGGTTGTCCACCAGGACCCCCAGGTCCTTGTCCACAGAGCTCCTGGTCAGCCCCAGTGTGTGCTGGTGCCTGGGATTATCCCTCCCTTAATGCAGGACCTTGATTTCCCTGTTTGAAGTTCATTAATTTCCTCTCCCCCAACTCTCCAGACTGCCCAGGTGTGGCCAGCAGATCTTTCAGGTACATCAGCCTCTCCTCCCAGTTTTGTAACATCAGCTAACTTGCTGAGGGTACACTCTGTCCTTTCCATTGATTGACCAATGATGAGTAACTTAAACAAGATATTTCTATCAGCTTCTTGCTTTTGAATATTAAAAAATTTTCCCCTCATTTGAAAGAACCACAAGCTAAAAAGAGTGGATTCTAAGAAATCATTACTATATATAAAGCTTTCCTGATTTACATCAGTAATTTTTTTTACATCTCTTCAGTCCTTCTAGATACAACTGTTGAGACTATGATTTTAGACACCAGCTTTGCAGTTTTTCCCCTCTATATAGTACCTAAATGTAAAAAAAAAAAAAAAAATCAATTAAGGGGAAAAAATCAAACCCCTGCTTTATCTATTAAAACCCTCTGGCAGATAAATTCTTGCAATGTTTTCTAATGTTAACAGATATAGACAGTAAGCCAAGCAAATGAACCTTCCTGAGCCAGCTGTCCTTTTCAAACTTTTGCAGTGATCAAATGAATACTTATTATATTCTCAATTCTCTAAATATGCAAGAGTTTCCATTCAACTGGCAGGCTCCAGCATATCAGATTTTAATTGGAATAATAAATTAAATATAAACACCAGCAATTTCATTGCTATGGAAAAATCTTGGAAAATTTTGGAAAACTTGAGTATGGTGAACTTTTCATCAGGGCTAAAAAATATTTTCTGGATATTGATAGGATATTTTACGTGACACTTAGAAAGTATAAATCTGTGGCATGCTGCCTGCTTGTATGTGAAAATAATCCCTTTTCTTTATAAGTTTAATGAATCTATGAATGGAAACAATCCATTTTGTGCTGACATGGAGCATATTTGCTTGAATAGCACAGGCAAAAGAAGCTAAGTGGGAAGGAGTGCACATACCTTAGAAAGCTGAAGATCTAAGAAAAAAATAATGTAACAGACTTTCACTCACACTTCTAATGAAGCAAGTGGGCCCTGTGGAATTACTAGAAAAACCTTGGTTCCCTTGATGGGTTTGTGCTAAGAAAACTCACAGTGTTTGTTCTTTGAAAACACATGAGCAGCACTTATAGGTCCAAATGATGTATTCAGAAACACACTGGAGAACAGAAATCATCTAGAGAGAGGATGCAGTTCAAATCCTCCCTCATTTATTTCCAAAAAATATCAAATAGACAATTGAGTATTTCATTCAAGAAAACTGCAGCAATGTATTTTGATTACATTAAAAACCTCTTTGACCTCTTAAGGTTATTTCATTATGATTATTGCTCATGTTGATTTGAAAAAACCAAATCATATAGAAATTTCTTTCAGCTGCAAGTTTTGCTATCACTTAAACATACTTAGAAAGTGTGCTTTTGTAGCTGAAGAGGCAGAACAGCTCAAACCTGAATATCAAAGTTGCATAAAAATGAGAATCCAGATTCCTTGCCCACAAGTTGCAAATATCTTCCATTGGGAATGCACACTGTGGGTGGGTTTTCACTGCTATGCTCCAAAAATATCCTAGGTGGGGTAGACAGACATACTGATTTCCAAAGCTATGTATCATTTAGAATTTGAAGAATGGTCACATAAAATTATGTCCCTAAGAACCATCCTTCCCAGGAAAAGCATAGGTGAAATTGCTGCACAAACAACTCAGATCACACAGTTACCACTCATTGATAAATTGGTTTTATCTCTAAACTGTAAGGAGTTCAAAGAAACTCTGGGCTGAATGGGACTTATAGAGAATTCTGTTTTCTGCAGTCAGCAGAGGCTTATCTTGGATTTATGTATTTTAGTTAAGACTTCATGTTTCAAGAAATGAAAGAAACTTCTTTCATTAGACTCTGTTTTATCATGTTTTCAAAATCCAGCAGGCACTGGCATATGTAGTGTAGGGAGAAATTAAATCTACAACTCTTGTGAAGCAAGAGGAAGATCATAACAAGCATGCACAGTCTTTAATTTTTTGAAAATTGTTTATTGATTAGGCCTGTATTTTCAGTTTGTTTGCACTTTGTAACTGGGCTAATTGACAGTACCTGCTACAGTAAAATTCCTGGAAATACTGCCTATTTTCCAATTTTATTGAAAGTTGCAAGTTAACAAGATCTGTTTACAAGACATGGTTTCTCTCTAAAAATATTATGATGTAGAGATTTACAGGGGATTTACAAATAGTTATTCTAGATGAAGCTGCATCCCAAACACAAAAAGTAAAAGTGTCAGGAAGATATGAACTAGGCATGGACAAGTTTACTCCACCAAACTGTGGGACACATTCATGCAGAAATCTCATTCTGGCCCCTCCAGAAGTCTACAAGTGCTTTTCCATAGGCTGCAGATAGTGAAATTGCCTTGATATGCTAAAAAAACTTCCCTAAATGTAATGCAAAGTGTAGATTAATTACTTAAATTCAAGTATTTTAGCTGTAAATTCTCATGTATGGAGAAGGGATGAGAGCCACATCCCCCTTTAATGTTGGAACAGGATCTGGGGGAAGGCACAATAATATATTTTAGAGGCATGGAATTTAATCCCTTTGTTGGAAATAGGTCAGGAGCCTGGACAGGTGTATTTTCTTTTCTTAATCTCTTGGCACTCTAAGATCCTCTGTGTGCTGCACTAGGCAAAATGACTTGCTCCTGGATATACCACTCAAGCACAGCTCTTTATTTATCCACTTTATCTCCTTTTACTGATACAATTTTGAAGCATGGCTGACCTTTTCTATGCCCCTGCTTTGCCCTGTAAAATCTCTTCATTCAATCCTTGTCATTCGTTTTCCACTCCTGATCTCCCCACATCAGAACTGTAGTTCAGTGCAAAATAATCCCCTGTGCTGGATTAGAGAACATCCCAAGCAATGCTTTCACAAAGGGGAAACAAAATTTCTACCATTATAGATACAGGAAAATAAGTATGCCACAAAAATTGGATGTTTAAGCAAGTACCAGTAAGGCAAAATGACATTCAGATCTAAAAGCTGGCTCCAAAGTACTTAACATCAATTTATCAAAATGACAGCTATTACAGTGCTGCCCATCACAAAATGTGAAAAAACAGTGTGTTTCCTAATTATGGCTATAGTCTGCTCTCACTCTGTGTCTACATTAATAGTGAAAAAAAGCATTTAGTATTTTGAACATTTCTGCATGGTAAAGGCAGGCCCATAGATCAATAGTAACAACAAACCCCTTGCACACCATACTGAGAGAAAAGTTGAGACCCTAAAGCTCTTGGAAAAAGAGTTTAATCTCTAATTCTGGGAGCTCCTGAGCCTTTCATGGCTCATGCTCAGGTCAGAAGGAGCATGAAGCCCTCCTAAGGAGCTGTGTGGGAGCATGCAGCCCACACCCACCAGAGAGTGGAAAGGGGACTTGAGACTCAGCAGGAGCATTGTTACTGTGACTTCATGGGATTGTCCTACAGCTTCACAGACAGAGCAAGCTCTCCTGGCAAGCAGAAGGTCAGCTTTTGTGCAACCCCTTCAGCCTCAGGCCAACTGCCAAGCAGAAAACTAATGAACCTGGAGCTCTGTAGCCAGTAGCAACTTTGCTGGATTGACTGCTCCCATTTTAGCAGTGCTTGAAGCAGACACACCTAGTCACACAAAGTGCTTGCTCCTATACTCAGCAAGAGCTGCTGTAATCTCTTGGACTGTAAAATACAGTTTGCAAGTGTGATTTCAACAACAAGGAAAATACTTTCAGTGCATAATTAATTGCCTTCCTGAGTAAAAGCGGTGATGATACTTATTCATCCAAGACCTCAAGTCTTTTGCTTTTGTAAGAAAGTAGAGGAGGGATAGAGTTATTGAAATCAATATTCTTAAATCAAAGGAACCTTTCTTCACTTTCTTCACTTTGCCCAGAGGATGCTCCCAGTGAGACAACTTCCTGGGCACTGCTCTTCCTAACAGTGTCTGCCAATACATAATGCTCCCTTTTTTAACCTATTTTATCCATTTTGATTTTTTCAGAATTGCTTGGCAATTACAACATTAACATTTAATTGTGCATGCATGTCTGCATAATATCATTCTGTTCCACACGGGGATACAGGGGCTGGCAACAAGTGCACTGCCTCTGAAACAAGGGAACACTGGAACCAGAGCACAACATTTCCCTTAATTAACACATTACTGCTATGAGAACAAGCAACTACCAAGGTGTTAGCATGGTGCTGTGCAGGTCCACATCTTGACAGTGATATATCATATATTTTGGACATTGCACTTCCTATATCCATTTGATATTTTCATACCATTGGTATGCTTTCTACCCCTGTCTGTGAATTTCAAGAAAAGGATTTTATGTTGTTTCAAGCTGGGAGGTATATCAGGAGAGTTTCTCTGTTCTGTTTTTTACCAAACAGCCCAAAACTTTGAGGCTATATTTTGAATGGATGCCAGTCAGTGCTGAGTAAAAGGGGATAATAATTTCCCTCAATCTACTGGCTATGCTCCTGTTAATAAAGCTCAAATTACTTCACTGAAATAAATATTAAGTAAGAGAATAACCTTACTTACTTGAGAAAGAGTCAATAATTTTTAGAATATTTTTATTACTGATGACAGATGATGTAATTTTCAGGATGTTTTTCCTATTACATAGACAGTTTTGTAACAAAATTCATATAGAAAGGGTATTTTCTTCTCTTTTCTGTCACTGTCTATAGCAACTGTAATTTTTTGTTCACTGCTGTTCTTGTAAACTTAGGATTTGGTACTTTTTGGGATCACTGAAATTCAATGCAGTTATTATTTGAATAAATTCTCTTGTCACTTCCACAGCAGGCTGTCATTTCCCTTTACTACTGGAGATGTTCAACTGAGCATCAAAAATGACTGCTTACACAGTTGCTTGTGGAGAAAGAAAAGTACTGAAAGAACATGTTGGAGGGTAGGAGGCATAGCAGGATCTTGAACCTGAATCCTTAATCTTCAAAAGATTATTCCAGTCACAGAATTTTTGGTTGCTTGAGCATTTTCTCTTCCTCTCCCCTTTCCCTCTCCATCTGCCCCAACAACAAACTCTATAAAATAATAATATAATTTAATTGAAAAAATCATGACTGACTTAACTGATTAACATGTATCCACTTCAATGGATTATTTTTTTCTTTTCTGATCTTCTCCAAAGAACTTACAGTTCTTTGACTATTATATTCAGTATGTGAAAACCTGGAGTCCCAAGAGGCTAATTAGCTATGGTTTTGTTACAATATTAATTCCAGCAATCATGGAGTTCTAAAATTCAGCTGAGTTAACATGAAAAGCAACTCTTTTAATAACTGCATGATCATAAATACTGCAAAAAAGTTTTCTGAGGTAACTTGCTATTGTGAGGTAAGATTTTCCCAGTACTCTTTTAGCTGCTTTTCAGGTAAGAATTTAGAAGAGTGATATTTGGCTCTGAAGTTGAAATTGTAATTTTATTTTGTAATTTTATTTTATGTTATCAGGAACCAGTTTCAGGCAAAAGAACAGTTCCTTCAAAACATATTTTACTGTAGGGAAAGCATTGCATTAGGCTACAACTAGCAAAATGATAAATGTTCTCACTTCTCTTGGTTTTTCAGCTGTGGTTAGCATTATTTGATGGGACATGTGGAAGCCTCTCAATACAAAGCCTTTTTTCTCTCCTTCTTCCAGAGGGCTCAGCTCTCATTGAGTCAAATGTCGTTGGAAAATCCCAAATGTGTCCCTGTGTCTCCAGCTGCCACTGGATTTGAGTCTTGTGTAGCTCCTATGTCACATGTCTGACCTCTCCCTAGATTCACCCAGGACAGCTCAAGTGGCACCAGATGTCTATTTTAAAGCAATAAAATTGACCCTCAGAAAAAAATAGTTTTCTGAACAGATAGTGGCAGATCTTGCCACCTGAATACTACTGAGTATGGAGAGATACACCTACCCCCTGTACTCAGCTGTAATTTTTATGCTGTCAATGCTACACCCAGTTAAATCAGCCTCTCTGCATCTAACAGGTTGCCCCAATTTCCTGTTGCTTTTGCAGTCCCATAATTGGACAGCTGTTGTTATAGGGTTTCCTGTGATCTAAGCTTTTTTTCAACTTGCTCAAACTTCATCTTATTAAAAAAAAGTCTAATTCAGTTGCATGTAGGAGAATAATTTATTCACATAACCCTATTTGTTACTTACAGTGTCTTTTTGGCATAGTAAGAGAAATTCTGCTTTGTGGGTGAATCCTCTATTATTCTGGTAGTCAAAGAAGTGTGGGAAGCACAGAGCTCAAGAAAACAGAACAATCTTTGGTTTTGTCCAAGACAAAAGAGACAAACAGTGCCCCGAATAAACATTGACAGTATCTTCAGTTTGAATCTCTGCAGTGATAAATTATTAGCAAATAGGCTTAAATTAACTTCTTAATTTTGTTATTTTTTAAACTTGGGGCAAACTTAGAGAAGCACGAACTGAAAACCACGATGTCCTTACTGATTGTGGAGCCAGACTCGGGCCTGTTGAGGGAGCTGATGATGACGAAGCCGAAGCCCTCGTTCTCCTTGCGGTGGATCACCACGTCGCTGGTTTGCAGGCTGTGGCTGGCGAAGCCCTCGGGGGGCGTCGCGTTGCTGCTGGAGGCAGCGTGATTGCTGTTGGCGTAGGTCGTGTAGTCACTTCTGGGAGAACTGTGGTGCGTGGACACCGAGCCTGGGCTTCTGCCATTCTCCGGGCAGGGCTCTCCTGCAACACAAATCACACCAGTGTCACAGCCCGACCCGCTCCGTGGCTCTGTGCCTTACAGTACATTTGCTAATGCAACATGAATACAGCTGACTGTCTACAGACCAGGCTATACCAAGTATTAAACTAGGAGCTGTAATAGATGCAGAGAGACAGGAATCTACACAATTATGCAGAACGTTCAAGGGCGATCAGATAAAGCAAGCATGGACTGTGTGAACACTGACTGCTACACTAGCTACAAGAAAGGAGAGGAAAGTTAGAAGCGGTGTCTATCCGGATTGCAAAAACATTACCAAGTGCTATTCCCTTGTCTGCTGGTGGATCTGTCATCAAGAGGAAAATGTGACCGTCTAATCCAATAAAAAATTATTTGTGTTTGGATTACAAGAATTTAAGCAGGGAGCTAACAGAGTAATTAGGATTAGCTGCATAATGTTCTTCTTACAAGTTGCTTAGCATGTTCAAAAGATGTTCAAAGAGCAGAGCTGTTATACAATGAAAAATGATCACATAGTTTTTCCATGGGTGTCATGGCAGAAGCAGTGGTCATTTAAAGGTCTGGAGATGCTCTTGTTTGGCAAGTTCAAGAGAAGTGAAAATGGAGTCCATGCACACTTCAGTATTGCTTTACAGTAACAAGAACAGGAAACAAGTTAAAACTTGTGGGATTACACATTTTTTAGTGTGAGCATTTTGGCAATTGAAAATAGTAAATCTATGCTTCCAGATGGGGAAAAAAGATTTATATTCTTTGCAGATCTAAGTTGTTTACACAAATCAGCATTTATTGACAGTTTTAATACAGAACTTTCAGATAAATGTAAGTATTATGTTTTCTGTTTGGAACAAGAGTGGCAGAGTAATTTTACTGAACATGTGTGGAGCTCCCACATATACACATATATTCTAGGTAGAGAGTTTGCAAATTAGACCTTCAGTGTGTGTATATATTAATAAAATAAACATCATCCAAGGACAAGCTGTTGTTTCCTCAGTCAGGTGTGTCCTTTAGCAGTCCTTCTGCAACTATGAAATAAAGTAATTAGAGAGTATAAAGAGGATGAAAAACAAACAATTATCATACTCCTGAAAATCTCTAAGAGTTATTGAACCAAATCTGCAACTAAATGCCATAGTCAGTGACAAGAGAGTTCTCATTTTCTGGCTGTTGTGTTTCAGAAAGCTGAGTATTATTTATGTCAGTATAGCTGCAACAGAAAGAAAATTCTCTTACCCTGCAGAATGACCAAGAGCTGGCTTGGCCATTAAAAAATATAATAGAAGAATGTCATTAAATATAGGATAAAGAATGATAAAGGAGGAAAAGCTTAAATAGCTATTCAACTGTCAACTATGCAATAGGTATTAATCAGAAAAATTGCATTTTGCTCCTGCCTGTGAAAAAATTGCATTTTAATCCATAGTTCAAAAAAAAAAAAATCACATTTTCCTAATAAATTATTTTCCAGATCTTGTGAACTGTGATTTTCTGTTCTGGATCTGGGTAAGTACATGTACAAAATGGTAATTCAAGGTGAGGGCTAAGATACATATATCAGCTATAGACAGGTAAGGAAAACCCCAGATCCCTCTGTTATATACATTCATGCTAGTAAGAAATTCCCATGAAATTGGCCTGATATATTAGTATAGCATTTTTCAGTCACGCCCAACATCAGTTGTTTTACATTTTTCCACAAACCTTATGCAGTAACACACCACATTAAAATCCTGTCCAGCTCCTGAAACGCTCAAACATTAATGAGCTACATGCTACATTCCCTGGTGTGGCACTCTCAAGGCCCGGGAATAAGGTCAGGTGTTTTACCAGCGTGCCCAGTGTGTGCACCAGGAGCCCAGCAGACCCTTTGGGATGCAAGGAGCAGCAGCCAAGGCGGAGCTCAGCGCTGGCTGTGCCTGCAGAGCGCGGCGCTGACGCGGGCGCGGCGAGGAGTTGGCATTACCTTGGTTATTGGCCATTTTCCTCGCGCTGGGGGAGCTGCGAGGGGGCGTCGCACCAGGCGCGGGGGCACCTTTCTGGCTGGAGGGCTCTGGAGTCAGTAACAGAAGAAAGTCAGTCCTGCAGGAGCACGGCTGGCAGGGAGCTGCGGTGCCGCGGTGGGAGGGGGACTGCGAAGACGAAGGTGAGTGGGTGGGCGGCTTTGTGGCACAGCAGCGAAGGGGAACGGCGCAGGCAGTGACAGTGGATCTAGGGCACGGGCAGGCAGCG
This sequence comes from Erithacus rubecula, assembly GCF_903797595.1. Lineage (NCBI taxonomy): Eukaryota > Metazoa > Chordata > Aves > Passeriformes > Muscicapidae > Erithacus > Erithacus rubecula. The sequence continues at coordinate 57,787,730 of NC_136686.1, forward strand.
GACAGGACAGGCTGGGAATGCGGATTTGCTCATTTCTGGTACCTCAGTGAAGTGTACTCACCAACAATGTTTTAAAAGTTCTTAAAGAAACTTCTTTCCTCAAGTAAGCAAAGGTTGTAATGGAAGGCCATCAAATTCTCCCATTATAGCTTTAATAGGTGCTGCCACACACGTTTTTCAAGATTCCGATGTTTTTCAGCAATTGGGACTGAGCTAGTCTAAACACCTAATTTACTACATATACTTCATATTGGTTTAGGTTCCTTTTCTGAATCTGTCTGTTTGACAAAAGAATCTGGCCCTATTCATATGAGCCACTTGTTCCCTACAGAAGATTTTCAGCCAGCTTGCATTGCGGTTCAGTGGGAAATTCCAGATGACATCAGCGGGACCAGAAATGGGCTTTTAACACATACAAGAGTGAAATGAGTTCCTGCCCTGAACAGTTAACAGTCTTTGAGCCTTTCTCTTATTGACATAGTCAGCTCAAATGGCTTTAACTTAGGTGAATGTTTAGTCCCAAAAGTGGACAAAAGGAGACAGCACAGACCAAGACAGCATGGAACAAACCCAGAGCACTTATGATCACCACACCAGGGTTGCCAGTATGTTTCCACTTCTGAAGGAAGCAACACTCAGTTGTAGTATTTTTGCCAGAGAAACAAGGGATACATATTTACAATTCTTTCCTCAAAATGACACAAACAATCACTTTGATTTCCTCTATTTTTTAAAAACAGCATGGGTTTGTGCTGCCATCATCGGGATCTGTTTTTCCTTTCACCCTTTCCAGCCTTCACTCACCCGTGGGCAGCACCTTTCTCCTCACAGTAAGATTCACCTGCCCGTTGCGGGCAGCGTTATGCATCAGGTCAATCACGTATCGGTGGGTTTTGCCAGCCACTGGAATCCCATCCACGTACACCAGCTCATCCCCAGGATGGAGGCGACCATCTCGGTCTGCTGAGCCCATGGCAATTACTGCTCCGATGAGAATCTAGGCAGCAAAGAAACAGAGTCCTGTCATATGTTACACTAAGCCCCCAATTCAGCCACATGAATATTGCAGTGATTTTCCCTTTCTTCTGAAATTAGGCAAGTGATGGAGCACAGGTGAAGAGATCAGTGTGTGTCTGAAAGCTGTGCTTGTCCTCTCGTGGGTATGACTGAAAATGCTTCCTCACCTTTGGTAAGAAGGTAAGGTGTTTCCTACCTGCAAAGGAGAGATACACCAGAGAATCCTAATCTGAGTTGTGCTTGATATGTCCAAATCAAGATAATCTGTCTCTAAGGAGTTTTGAGTTTCTACAGACTACATTATACAGAAGACTTAAAAAGATTAATTCCATGTAGGGATCTTTTTAATTTAAAATTAGTGAGCCTGTGTATTTCCTGTCAAAAGTTCTTCCCTGCTGTGTGATTTAAGCACCTGGAGTCATATACCTGAGGTCAGTACTGGAAGTGATCCCATCACACAGAGTTCACTTTGGGATTCTTTAGGGTAAAAGAAGCACTACATTAAATTCTATTGCTCTTAATGAATGATTGCTCAGGCAGTGCTTGATTAAAATGGAAAAAAAAAGAGGAAAAAAAAAAGTCAGCTTGTTCTGGGCAGATGCTGTTTTCCCAAATCGACATTTAAATGTAGTTTGAATTGGTCATATAAACTAAAAAAATCTCTCCAAAACCTTTTAAAGACTTTCTCCATTTTCTATGAAGAGGATTTGACATAATTTATTAGAAGAAGATGTATATATTTTCCCCGTGGAATAACTGGTAGAACAGTCGAGATTGATTCAAACAAAAGCTGCTTTCTTTGAAAGAATATTAAAGCACTCACAGAGCGCGTTCCAAATTTTCTGTTCTCCTTTTCAGTGTGAGACAGCACAAAATGATGGATATGAAATGCCATGTGGCAATCTGCTTTAAACAATAAGAGATAAAAGCTATGAAGCATTGCTTTTCACGATGAATTGCAAAGGCTAGATGTGGTAGTCACACAGGTGGGCCTGTGGTTTTTTTGTGGTCTTAGCTGCAGAGTTGCAAGTATCTCAGCATAGTGTTTGAATGAAATCCCCTGTGGAGCCTGGAGAATTTTCCCCAGTTTTTAGCCTCCCTTTGGCTTACTTTTGATTTCAAAACTTTGCAAAGAGAGAACATGATGTGGCTTTTTCCTGCTTTCTGGTGTTCCTGGGATCCTGTTAAGCAGTGCCAGGCTGAGTGGCTAGAGTGGTGGTTTCTGGTTCTCCATTCTGTTTTTCAAATGGTGAAAAAATATACCTCAAAGCTTTGGAAAATACTTTGTGCAAAATTCAACTATGAAATATGTACTTATGCTCCTTTACCAGATGGAAGAAAAGCTCTCCAAGCCTAGGTTTAGTTAGATATCCACAAAGTAATTTGAGAATTAGGCATCTCACATGAGTAAGAATTTCTTCCTAGTTATTTGAGAAGAGATGAATGATAACCCTCTGCAGCTTGGAAGATTGTAGGGACTGGCTTCCTTCTTTGCTTTTGTTGAGCATTTGCAGTTTTTTCGTAATTTTCTGACAAAATATTAAACAATTGAGCATCTTTAACCTTTTGAAAAACGAAGTGCAGATCACAGCATGGTAGGTGATCAGCATACTCAGCAAACTTGAAAAACTCTTTCTAGTTCTATCTATAAGTAACTATTGCTGGTATTTCACATGTACACCATGGACTGCGATTGTGTTACTTATCTCAGTGTTGAACTCCTAACATAAGCAGCAGAGTCATACCTTAAACACTTCAGCTAGGTGTGTTTGTCAAGATGATATCTGTTATTTAGTATATTTAATAGACAGAATAACTTGATTTCCTTACTTTTTCTGTGTCTGAATTTGTTTCTTATGCAGTATCTGATCTCATTTCATGGCTGAGAAGTTGCCATAATAGTTATCAATCCTACATGTAAAGCACAAATTGGAAAAATATATATCAGGATTATATTACCTCTGAAATGTGGTTTCATACTGGCATGAGATTGCTTTGAATGCGTGAGGAGAAGGATGATGGCATGTAAGCAATAAAGAGTGTGTTGTAGAGAAAACAAATTCTCCTATTGTTTGAGATTAAACAGGACAAATTATGGGATTAGGATTATTGTGGCAGAGACTAATCTGAAATTAAAGCCTGTGTCTAATAATTTACACAGATTAATCTGCTTTGATACTGACTTTCTTTGTGGTTCTTGGTAATTATCTGAATTTGCATTTTAGTTTCTCTGAATGTAACACAGTAGATTCACAGGCACATAGCAAAATTTAAGTATATACACATAAAGGGTGATTCACATAATTTTAAGTGTCAGTGATGTCTAAATCTGAACTCTGTCTAATCACTTCTGAAATAGGTGTTCCTAAGGCATGTCCCCATCCTAACATTTTGCTCTATGAATATCTATGTCTTAGAAATGTAGAAAGATACTTAGAATATATCCTGGCATTGATAATAAAAAAATAGAAACATATGTCTTGAGGATATTTTTGAGAAAAATCCCAGTCCATCTGTGTTGAAAAGGTAAAACTCTTAGAGAAATTATGTATATGTATGTGTATATATGTATGTATATGTACCTGTGATTCTGAGTTTGAGCTGCACAAATGTATGCAAAATACATCTCCCCTTTGGGACAGCAATTTGCAACTTCAGTAAAGTTCCAATTAATGTATTTTTTGCAACCTTTCAGTAATATTATAATTCACCATAACAGTCAGATAATCTCTTTATCCTCAAGTTACTGGGAGATGTGATAAATAGCTGTTGTAATGCAATATTATAAGATTTGAGAGGTCATTTAACCTTGCACAACTCGCAGTCTTGATATTTGAAATTTCTCAATAAATTTAAGTATTTCCTTTCAAAAGCATTTTTACGCTTAAAAATATGGAAAGTAGAGCAGTACAGCAGAATTTTCTCCTTCTAAGGTGCCAGGGAGCTGATATAACCAGAAGGAAACTAAGCTACAGTCCTTCTATAGTGTCAGTTATTATTCTTCCAAAATAACTTTATTTGGATTCTGCTTCTTTGAAAAAGTCATTGTGTTATGCAGCAGAATCCATATTCCTTTTCAGAAATCAAATCACAAAGACAAAAGCTTCCTTTTGTTCTCTGTTACCTGACTGCACAGTAGGAGAGCTGAAATAAAAATTTCAAAGTGTCTCAGTTCTTGTTTCATAGGGAAGGCAGGGGTTTAGAGAACACAAAAAAACTGCTTCTCCTTTCCTGGAGGTGAAAGGAATGGGAGGCTGCAGGTGGGCTGTCCATGGGGGAGCAGGGAAGCAGTGGAGGAGAGAGAACAGCGCTAAGAATTAAGAACTCTTGTACTTTGAATACAAAATAGAGGGACACTTAAAAGAGTACATCTGTTTATTGGTGTTGAATTTGAGCAGTGAAAACAAGATGGGCAACAATGAGGGAGTGAGAATTAAAAACCTCAGCACTGCAACACAGTTTTAAGAAGGTGCCTTTTTTGCCTTGCACAATTATCAGTTTCAAGTTAGGCTCTTCTTAACTCCTGAGGACTTTGAGAAAATTTTGCAAAGACACATAAAGCCCATTAGATTACTAAGTCTTGGGGAAAAATGCTTTTTTTCGTGCAAACCATGGAACAGAGATAGGAACCTTGAGGCTAAAGGCAGGGTGAGAGCAGTTGTTCAAGAGGACAGTGCAATGTGTTAGAGGGTGGTTCACAGAGGGCAGCGTTTTTGGTTCTGCTCTCCAAAAATAGCAAGGTGCTTATCTCTGCACTTGATATCCACCTATGGCTCTGGGGCTTCAGACAGCAAAGTCAGGTCAGTCCTTTGCTGAAGAGACACTAGAAAGAGCTGATTCTCTAATACCCCAGTGCATAATGCATGTAGCTGCAGGGCAAAAGGCTTGTTTCAAAATTTCTTTTCTGCTGGATTGCTGAGCAGAGACTCCAGTCTCTCACAACTCTGGCATGTATTATGGATATCAGCTACCAGAATATCAGATATTCTACATGAGTTTTCTCTTAGTCCTTTAGGTTGAAATCATTCAGTTTTATATAAATGATCATCTTTTAGATAAGGAATTTGAGCTGCACTTTTCCCCATGAGGTTGTCATAAACCTCAAACAAGCAGAGCCAGTCGGACGCTTTGTGACTGCTTAATTATCCATCTGTAATAAAAAAAAAGCACTAAAGGAGACACCAAGAGAGCCTCTCACAAAATACTGAGCAGCCTTGTAACCAGGGCCACTTTTCTGGGAGATAGGAAATGCCATTAGACATTACTGTCCAGAGCAGGTAGGAGATTTCCAAATCTTCACAGAATCATAGAATGGTTTGGGTTGGAAAGGACATTAAAAATGCTCTAGTTTCAATCTCCATGACATGGACAGGTTACCTCTTCCACTACACCATGTTGCTCAAAGCTCCATCCAACCATCCTAACAGTCTAAAAAGATAGAATAGAACATTTCCACCAACCCCTCACAGATTTCCTTTTCAGCATCACTCAGTAGGTGTGCTCTGAGAACTTACACTGGCTGGGCTGCCCACAAGGGACAGGAAAAATGCTTAGCTGGAGTGTGCAGATGATGGCTCAGTGGCCTCATTTCATGTGCACTAGGACATGCTCCACAGAAGGAAGTTCCATATTAGAGGAGCTTCAGGGACACTGCAAGCTTAGAGGATGAAGCAGAGCTGCCCTAGAGTCCTTCTGAGCAGCTATACTTTATATTTAAAAAACCATTGAAAATGCATATTCTAAACTAGACTGAATTTCAAACAGCATTTGAAGCATCTTTTTTAGAAGACACTGCATTCTTTTCTTTTTATGGGAGACATCAGTAAACTGTTAAGATTTATCAGTACTTTGACAGAGTTGACAATTTTAAAATCTAAGAGCTTTGTTTTTCAAAGCCATGTGTTGGTTAACCTTAAAGCCTGAATGAAAAATATACTATTCTATATTAATTTGAATATGGAATATATAAATTATTGACTAGGGAATATACACATCTAATACTTAATTATACATTATCTCAGAGATGTGGTTACACAAGACTCAGACTGTGCTTAAAATTCTGATAGTAAAGCACTATCATTATTGACTTGAGATTAGTCCTAGCTGTCAGACTATAGTTACACCACTGAGTTTTTTCTGAAAGGGTACTAATTCTGCCTGCTCTCAAAATTATAGTATTTAGATAGATCAGTAATTTATCAAAATGTGTACTCATTTGTTGTGTGCCATGCATATTTGACTTTTATTTTCTAGGCTTCCACACTGTTTCTTTTAAACATTGTGCATCTGGTTTCTTTGATACTATACTTTATTAGCAAACCATCTATATTAATTTTGTAGCCTGTTCTTTGGTTACAGGGGTGCCCCCCTCCTGATGGTATCAAGCTATCATTTTTTCGCCTGTTGCCTCACATGATGTTGTCATTTAACCTGGAATATTGACTATCACTCCCAGGGGAGGTCATCTGTTTCTGGAAATAAACTGTATTATTGACCATGTCTTTTAACCACATGAACACACTTTGCATACAAGTTACCTACTCTGAAGATGGTTATGGCCAGTCTAACATAATTGGATTTTGAGAATCTTCTGCTTAAACTCAATTCTGCAAAGTCCAGATTTAGAGATGCTAGGTCACACTCCACAGTAATGGGATGAGTGATGCTTTGTTTCCACCTAAAAGCTTTCTTATTCTAACTTAATTCTCTGTGACACCTTTTAGATGTGAACAACTGAGAGTTCAGCCTTTTCTATGGAAGAATAAAAGTCGTTTTACTTGTAGCCTTAACATGGTGTTCATTTGGATTCAGTTATGCAGTAATATTTTTCTGACCTTTACACAGATTATAGAACATGGAAGGAAAAGGAAGATTAGAAAGAAATAACTCACAGGCTGCCCAGGCTCATCTCCTCCCAGGATCCTGAAGCCAAACCCAGACTCCATTCTCCGAAGGTGAACATCCAGCTCCTTGTAATCAGGACCTGGTTAAAAGAGAAATCCCATTGAGCAAAGCATTTTGATTTTATCTTGAGAATTTGCATCAACTTCCCTCCCACCTTGTGTTTATTGCACATGACTAATGGCATCCTGGTTGGAGCTGGTGGAAACAAGTGGGCCACAGACAAGGAGGAGGATTGAAAATGTAGGTGTCTCTTGGAAGATGGTTATGTTCAGTAGAACACACTAAACCAAACTAGAATACATTCACAGAAGAACAGTATGGAAAAATCTGTCCAAAATAGAGGTTAAAAATGTGTCTTCTTCCTAAAACTGACTGTGTAATGGATTGCTGTTTATCTACCTCTGGTCTTTAATTTGTATTTCCCTTGCAGTTCATTAAACCCTACAAAGAATAAACTGAAATGGGAGACAGAGATACATCAGTCCAACTCACAAAATATGAAAATCCTTACAGGCCATTTAAGTTCAAAACACGGATATATATATATATATATATATATATATATATATATGTATGTATTTTTATGTAATGTAGCTTTTAAGTATTCCACTTACAGGTAATACCCTCAATAAGGACTTTTGATGAAAATTATCATTATAAACCTCTTAGTCTCAGAGTTTAAATTGAAAGCTAACATCATTAACTTGAACTCCTTAATGCTATTCAATTAAAGTCTCAACAGCTTTATGAATCAATAAGGTTGCATTTCCATATGCCTGCCTAACTTGATTTTAGACATATATTATGTTCAGTAATATATCAGTTGAGGAATACAGTCTTTTAAAAGTCAGTTTCTTATAAAAGACTACAGTTTAAAAAGTCTTTAGTTTCTCTTGAAAGAACACAGTGTTCTGGGATATTATCATTATTATTACTACTACTACTACTACTACTACTACTAAAATATTATAAAGTGAAACCTTAAGCACTTAGTGGACTAAGAAGTTGTCTGCTGTCTGCTGTGACTCTCTCTTTGTCTGCATGTTCAGAGGAGCTTTAGGCTCATCACCTAAAGCAGTGATTGATAGGAATGGCATTTCCTATAGATTGCACTCAAGTCTATACATTTTGACACAAAAGCTTTTGGTCAATGTCAGCTTGTTGCTTACTCCAATAGAAAAAAGGAATGATAAGGTTTATTTCAGCAAACTGCTCAGAAGTGTCTCCAGTTGTGCCTCGTTCCCTCAGGATGGGAGGGATTACAGATGGCTGAAATTCAGCAGCTCTCACTTATAGATCTCCCCTCAGAGTAATCAGTGGACACCTCATAAACTGGGATTTGGCACATGTCAGGTGTAGTTGGGAATTAAAGCTTGATTAGTTTCAGCCAGGTATTATTGCAAAGACAGACACAGAATGACATGAACTGGCTCTATACTATGACTGTGCAATAAAAATCCTCTGTAAACAGCAGCATAGTGCATTATTTCAACAATCTGTATTGGTGAAAGTGAGACTAAATTACAAATATTTCAATTGGTAAAATAGAAGTATTACCTTTCCCTACCAACTTACTTCTCATATATTGAGAAGACAAACCCAAACAGAACCAAACAGCTTATTATACTGACTTTTTCCATTTATTTGATGAGTCTCAACATGAAGGAACAAGTGAATTCTGGGTGTATGCAGTATGTAGGCTTAATGCAAATCATTTAAAAGTTGTGAGAGGCAAAGGAATTTCAGATGAAAGCAATACTTTACCTGGTTTGCTGTGCCTACAAGGATGGGGCTTAGCACTAGGGAGATGGCTTTGTAGACAGACACAGTGTGATCACCATTTGTAACTCAGGTTTCACACTCAAAGGCACTGTCTCCAGCAGTCTGTCACAAACTGAGCAGTGCCTTTATTGTGCACAAGTGAGTGAATATGCACAGTTGGGAATACAATAAGAAAATATAAAAATGTCAGATTCTGAAGAATACTTGCTCTGGCAAACTGAGATGAAAATGTCCCTCAGATACATTGACAAAGCTGAGCTAAACCAGAGCTGGTAGCAGGCTCTAAAATAAGCGATATTATTTATTTTTTAAAAACTGTTTTTCTACTCCATGTAGAATAAAATAGATAAGCCAGGTTGACCATAAAAAAGTTTAGGGTAAAAAAAAATGCATAGGGGCATGCTTTTCTATGAGCCCTAACACAATTTGGAAGCCTTTGGATTAATTGATGGGGCTACAGTGCTCATTCAGAAGAGTCTTCATTCCCAAAGACTTGGAATTCTGTGGAGCCCATTGTCTGGCAACAGGTCACTGAAAACTTCTTTTAAAAAATAATGTTGTCTGTTGCACCTGATGACCCTGGATCACCAAGTCTAGCTTCCTGTTATTGCAAACCTCTGCAAACCAACAGCACACAGACCTTACCAGTAAAGACATAGGCAAAGAAGACATTGGCAACTGAGCTTGTTCATGACATTTTTCACTGGGTCACCTGCCTTGCAGCAGTATCATAATATCACAGTATCTCCAGTGGCTGACTGGTACACAAACCTGTGTGCTGTTTCAGCTTCCATGTTGGGTGTGATCTGATTCCACTGGCTGCAGTGATCACTTTTCCATTGCTCTGGAGACAGCTACACCATAGATTCCTGAATTTACATCTCTGGAAGTGGACCTGACTTCTACCCTTGGTTTTTGTGCTTAAGTGATTCATGAAATAAGACAGAAGACTTATTGCAAGACTCTCCAATAATATTAATGCTTCAGTCCAGATTCTTCTAGTAGAATGCCTTAGCTGCTTGCTGCTTTCAAGCCATTTGTCTTTACCTTTCATGCTAAGCTCTGTCTTTTCCAGGCTAACATGAAAGTGTTACAGTTTTAACTGACATTTCATAAAATGTAAAGTATAGATTAATTAATCATATGTCACTTATTTGGTGTAAAAAAATCAGTTACCAGGTTAGTCTGACCAATCAACTTTTGCTAAACTCCCTTTGCACTGTTCTCAGTGTATCTCCATATTTGCAGCTAGTCTTTGATAAAAAACATGTTCTAAAGCCCTGTTGTTGTTGAGATCCTTTTTTCTTGTTTCTGAAAGACAGGTAAGTTGTTCACTACTTTGTGCTTTTCCAAAGGAACTCATGTTTGGTAGATTTACTAAAAGCCCCTATGATTATGTAGCAACAGTTTGAATATTCCTGAATATACATTGATTAAGTATTCTTACCCATGCAAATGATTACATTTCATCTGATATTCCTCTAGTGCTTGCTTCTCCAATACTCTGGCACTTTTTTGTTCCTCACAAAGGATTGTTAGATAGACCAAATTTTGTGTTTTCTTGCTGGAACAGATTTTCAGTTGATCATACAGAGAAAATTACCTGTACTTACAGAAAATGATACTCTTGTGCCTTGCAATATACTACAAACTGTTGGTTAATAAAACTTCATTATGGAAAATGTGTCTTTTTGTTTTCTCTTGCTAACCTAGATTATCACCTTGTGGTTCATGCCAAGTAACAAGTAATGAGTAGGCTTGCAGACAAGCCAATACTGAATTAACACTGTCTTTTCCAGTTTGCTTATCCTTCCAGTCAATCTAATGTACCTTAATGACTTGTCTCCTACCAGTTTTACTGAGAGTTTCACCTTAAAGTCAATATTTTTGCTCATGTAATATGGTTATCTTTTGCCAGAATGATGACAATGCTCCTTTCCTCTCTACACATTTATATTAGAAAAAGAACTTTAACTTTGCCTGCTAGTAACTCCATTCTCTTTTTTTATTATAGCTATACCACCTTGTTTCTTCTTTTTGTGTGAAGGAAAACTTTCTTAACAGTTCATTTAGCCTGGAAGAAAAAAAACTCGCACCAATTCACTTTTCTAGGCTGTAACACCAGCTGGCTCCCCTATGCATTTGAGAATGGTGTTGGACAAGCTGTGATCTGATCACTGCTGCACAGTGAGGACAGTAAAGAGAGTTGGGAAATTCTTCCTGGTTCCTGAATGATGGGAGATTTGCTTTAAATGTAATGGTACCAGAATAGATTGTTACTGAGCAATAGTGAGATCTCACAGCTGAAGATGTGATTATCAAGTCCCAGCTATCTTTCTGCACTGTGTTCACCTCAATCACTGGGTGAACTACACACTAGGCATGCATGCAGCTGTTTCTTAAATGTTGAGAAAATACATAGCTGAAGATGCTTAATTAATAATCTTCTGTGTGAGACAAATTGAACAAGTGCTATGTGATTTTATAGTAATAACCCTGGTATTCGGGATGATCCTATAAATGTTGATATAAAGTTTTTTATTAAATCTCTTCTATATTGCAATTAAAGGAAAGATGAAGTGCTTTGCTGTAATAATTTTACAGTCTTTCTGGGTATACCATCTACCTACTGAAAAGAAAAAACCAATTTGGACTCCTTTGCTGATGAAAGTGAAGACTTTTGTTTTATACAAATAATTATAAATTGTGAATTGCAATTGACACAAAACTACAATAACTTCATCTGAGTTTCAGATGCTTTTGAAAGATGTGAAAAGCTTGAAAACAGTAATGGATTTGCTACTCTGCAATGTGAGTAGCTTTTTAAAAAGCATACATATTCCCTCTTGATATTTATAGAGAGGAAAACTGGCAAATAAAACTTCAGTACAAAAATCAAAGAAAAGAAAAAAGAACTGGTGTGCTAACAGTTATTCAATGTATAAACCCTACTGGGTTATGCAAAAACAGTCCAATGTTATATTTAATTTAGGATCTCTGTCCAACTTGTGAAGGACTAGAAAGACTTGATAGGATTGTCAAAACAGCCCAATTTCTTGGTTTGTTTTTTGTTTTTTTTTTTTTTTTTAGTATGGGATGCCTGTTTTAGCTGTTCACTTAGCATGATAACACTGGGAAATCAAATATTGCTGTTTTATTAAAAAGTTCATCGCCATTTTACAAGACCAGTGCTGACTCAAATACCCCAAAAATCTCCTGATTTTGAAGGTTTTTGCTTTTACATTTTTGCAGCACAAGTATGAAAGAAAAGAATTGGTAATAGAATTAAGATATAATTAAATTCAGATTTAAAAAAATGCTTAAGCTTAGATTTGGGCATGAGCTATAGAGATACACTTTTATACTAAAGAGTGAACACTAACATGAAAGTACACATAAAACACAGTAAAACATAAATGAAAACTGGCTGAGAAAAAAGAAATACCTTTCCTTGCTCAAAATGCAAATCTATTATAAAAAGATTTGGCACAAGCATTCCAAAACCCCACAAAGATCATACAAAATAAAATGGTGACTGGGCAGTCATAACTGTCCATCATCTTTAGAAATGATTAAAAAAAAGGAAAGTAGCTAAAACATAAAATGAAGGACAACTAGTTTACAGAAAACAAAGGCTGAAAAATACTTGCCAGAGGAATCCGCTCGAAAACCAGTCCTGGGCAGCACTTGTTCTGAGTAGGAAAATGGGGAATTAAAGGTGAAATACATTTCTCAAGTTATTTAAAGATGCAGCATCAATTTCTCTGATGTGTTTTGAATTACTAAAATGCATTTTCTATTTTTTTGTTGAAGTTTTGCTTTCTCCTCCCCTCTTTCTTTACTTTCCATGTGGTACATGTACATATTCCTGCTAGATTAAGACCTCCCAGGCCACTTCTGGGCAAGGTGAAGGAGATGGTGAGGTGGTAATGTTTCTTGAACACAATGTATGTTCTGATGAAGATAAATTTTTCAGTTTGATTAAAACTGTGAAAAATAGTGACAATATTTGAGTTTATTCAAGTACAGCAATAAAAGGGGAAGTTAATGGGTGTATTTGGATGACTTGACCTCAGATGACTTGACTCCTTCTTTCATACAACTCAATTGAAAAATGTCTTTCATCATCAAGAAGAGGAAGATTTTTCTAGAGAGATGCATATTGCCAATAGAACAACTGATTCTACATGAAGGTAAATCCATTTAACATAATTTTTATTCAGGTAGTTTCAAATTATTTGTAATTTACTATATGAAGTGCAGCAAACAATTGTCTTGTTTTCATATAAAGATACTTTTCTGGATAACTCCATAGCTGAATTCAGTCATGCCTCCTCTGCTAATTTTGAAATGTCCTAAACAAGAATTTCTGTTTTATTATTTTGGTAGCACCCAGAATGAATTGCAAAACCTTTCAAACCAAAGGTGATTTCTATTGGCCTATACACAACAAAAGAGCAAATAAGGTATCCCATTTATGTGACTTTAAGCCACATATCATACCATGCACATCTATGCTATAAAGGAGGCAAGGTCTTTCACAACAGCATTTGTAGGACAATGATGCAACCTATGATCATGTACTATCTTCCTAAGATAGAAGGCTGTACTGGGAGACATAATACAGCATTTCCTTTGTGGGAAGCTGTGTACCACTTTGAAAGAGTTTAGACTAAAGCCATCTGCCTTCTGGTGGAAAGGGCTGGGCTGCAATGGCAGCAGCTGAGTGATTCAGAGTTCACTTGAGATAATACTGAATTGGTTATTCCAGGGCAAAGATATATTCCAAAAATCACCTCCCCAGAATGGAGATGTCTGAAAATATTTTTGGTAAGGATGTTAGGTAGACATAAGGTAGGATATGAGGTAGATAATAGCCTTGATCTGTCCAAATCCAGATCCACTAAATGAGGACATCCATTTGGATTTGGTATTCCTCTTGCATTTTCGTTTACTGTCTGTGTTGAGTTGTGTCACGTGGGCTATGCTGTTTGACTTAATAGGTGGCCACATATCTTTGATAGTTAAAGGAGACAATTCCTTCACACACTTCAGATTTTGAAAAGTGATTTGGGATCCTTCAGGAGAAACGTGCTATCTAAATGTAAAATGTTCCACCAGCACAGCTCCTGAAAACCAAAACCTTTGAAACTGATGCTGCTCCACTGCAAACTTAGAGAAATGATTTTTTTACTCACAGCCTTTCAAGATTTTAATGGAACTCTTAAAAGAGGCAAAATGATTTTAATGTAGAGAAAGCAATTTCATTTTGATAGTCTCAATAAGCTTTTAGGTTTGAAGGCACATAAGCTCTTTTTTTTTCCTTGGTCACTCAGCTGGAATTGCTCTTTGGAGGTGCTGTAAGATTGGTTCATTCTGTTTCCATTTCTGCTTGCAGACACTCTAATATCACCCAGAACCAGCCTCAAGCAGCAAAGTGAAAGAATCACCACCATTCTCCAACTGTGACCAATTAGAGAACAACTTGCTCTTTTTAGACAAACAGCCCTATATTTTAAGTAAGATAGCAGTGTCCTTTTTTGGGAACTGTTATTTGTGGTCAATTAAAAGTGCCTGTCAATGAGGTGGTTTCCTTCAAAGCTAATCTCATGAAGTCTCATATGGATTTTGTTCCTTTGCCTTGCAGAACTTCATGTAGATTGTCACAGTTAATTACCATCTTGTAATCAATCATTCAACACCTAGCATGTGTTTTCACTGAAGTTTAGAAATTCACACATGAAAATTGGAACTGTTCTATGCTGAAGATGTTGAATCATACCCTAAAGTTTTTAAATGTCTGATCACCAGAAGGATAAACCCAGGTGCACATTTTTGGTTTTGATAACCATAGCAAAACAATGTTCATATTAGGAAGAAACTGCTGCCAGCAGAATGGGTCTCTGTGCAGTACACATAATTGTGATAATGTCACTGACACTCTGGAAAACAAAAGATATCCTCTAAACAGCTGTGCTCATGTGACAAGCAAACTGTTAGCAAATAGTATAAAACTTGAAAAGAAGAAAGATCTGTAAAGAACCTTTAACATAGAGGAAGGGACTGAATTAGCACTGTCTCCATCTGTCAAATGCAGAGATAAGTAGTTTTTTCCCAAACTCACCTAATTTCGTGCTCAAAGACCCTACAGAAAAACAACTTCCAATAGAGGAGGAAGGACTGCTGGGTCTGGTCCTCAGCTGAGCAGAATGCATGTCATTTGTGCACTTCCTGATGCCTTCTATCTGCTAAGGACAAATTGAGCTGGTAATTTTACCAGAATACTGAGAGACTCTAGTGAGTTTTGTTTTATGGAAATCTTGGAAAAAAGTTATTTAGGTTTATAGGAAACTAACCTTACACAAGGCAATTTGAAACTTTCCATTCATTTACTATTAAATTAATTTGGGCATTTTCTAAACTTTTAATAGTTTTTTTTCAGTATGTTAGATGTCCTGCCTCCACCTCATAGGAAATGAGGTCGAAGAATTAAATTTGTCACGACAAAGAGACAAGTCTACCCAACACTGTCACCGTGAAGAGGCATTCAAAGTGCTGAAAGTTTTGAAATGATGACATAAGATTTCTGTATTCTCCCTATTAGGCCTTTTTGGTTGAACCTCTGATACTGCATTGCCTTGAGTAGCTGTAGTCTTTCATGTGAAATAGGAATGAAGTACTTACAAAGTAGAGCTTGAAAGTATAATAAAATACTTGCTAAATTCATTGATTTAATTTTTTTTTACTTCACCTAACCTGTCCTAGAAACAAGAATCAGGAAAGTAAAACTAAGAAATCATCTGAAGTGTTATTTGTATAAAACTACATTAAAATAAATCTCCACCATGGTGATGTCTCCCTGGGCTCTGGAGAATGTGGATGCAGCTGTGTATCTTGAGAAGTCTTGCCATACATCAAGATTTAGAAGAAGTAGATGCCTTCCAACCCAAACCCCTCTATGACAATCATTCTATGATTCCTTGCATATCACACGAATGCAAAGCCAAGATTAATTTTGCTATTTGAAGGTAGAACAGTAAAAATCTTGAATACTTGCCTTCTTGTTTAGTCTAAAGTAAATTGCTCTCATAGATTCATTTAATTTTCCCTCATCCATTTTAAACTGAAAACTGCAAAATATTTCTCAAAACAGAGAAGCAATATACAAGACCTGGGACATAATCCTGATTTATATGAAATCAATGGTGAAAATAGCAGGATTCTTTGCTGGCAAGATACAGCCATAGGAGCATGATTCACCCACAACATGGCACAAGGGTATTTTTATTTACACCAGCAGAGCCAGTGGTATTCTCTGGAGGAATAATTATGCTCATGAAAGGTAGGGACAATATTTGATAATATTTGTTTTCCATATTCTGTTGTTTTCTGGATCAGTCTTTGTTGAATGCTAAATACATGGAACAAAACCAGCACAAGGAACATCTATATTTCAGCACCTCAGTACTAGCCATGCTCTAGGTAAACAGGAGTTTCACAAGTGAGAAGAACAAGTGTGATTATGGTGCAATGTCCTTTCCAGAGCTGTGCAAGCAGCACTTTGACTCAGCTCAATGCAGCACCCACTTGTCTCATGCACCTGTGGCCAACTCCCCTGTGCCTACAAGTCAGTTCTCTTAAATCTTTACTTTGACTCTTAAGTACATGCTGCCACTTTGCAGATCACAATCTCTGTATGCCTTTTAGCAAAGTGTAAATTGTTAAAGAGTAAGAAATACTGCATCTTTAGCACTGCCATCAGCTGTAAAACTGACACTTCACATTAGCAGAGGTCATTAGGGACCTACTTTGCAATCCAGCAATCAAAATCATTTTACATACATGGTACTATGATGACTACACACTCATAATTCCATCTGAAAATGCTTTTGGTTTCACTGTCACTTCATATAAGCAACAAATCTATTTTGCCCTGGTAATTCTTTCTGCAGTGACGAACAATACAAAACCATTTGATATTAGTCTGCTAAATTTCCTCCCCTGTTATTGTATATCATCTCTTATTAACAAGGGTTATATTCACTTAGTAATGTAAGTTCTTAGACTGTCTCCATGCTGTTGCTTAGGATAGCAATAGATGCAAGGAAAACACCAACATGAACTGTTTGGAAATTGCTTGGAGAAATTCACTTCCTATACCTTAGTTATTCATTCTCTAGGTCAAGAAATTTGATAATAATAGGCCTTAATTAGCAATTTCTAAATACTTTTATTTACTAAGTGAAGGCAGGCATAATTGACTGACATAAAGGGCACTAACTGGTGGATAGAAATATTGAAAGATATGGTAAACTGAGTGCAAGGAAGGTTTGAAACTAAAACCTGATTTTCTGGTTTACAGTCCCAAACCCTTTACCCATACAAAATCCCCTTTGTACAATACTTCAGAATATTATGTATTTGGTGCTATCATAGTTCAGCATATATATATGTATCTGCACACAGATGTGTATATAGATGTGTGAAAACAATATAACCAAAATGTAATTTCTTTTTAGACTAAAAATGAGCAAAAATGGGAAAAAATATTAGAGACTTATTTATTTATTTATTTATTTTGGTCAGGAAAACACTGTCTGGAAAAAGTGGTAGTACCAATTACTTGAAACATTTCCTTCAATTTTTAATATTTTCAATCTTTAATTTTTAACTGTAGCTCTTCAGCCAACAAGCACTGGCAGGAAAATTCTGCCTAGCTGTAGACTATGCCATAAAACCCCTCAGGTGGTAATGCATTCAGTGCTAGATACCTAACTTATTTTTATGTTCTATGAGTAGCAAGTTTAGGAAACCCTGATTGCCTTAGTATTTTTCTACAAGACTGGTATTTTTGTAGTTACACATTATGGATCAGTATAATGCTGTCTGACAAATCTTTCCTACTTTAATTCATATCTGTGCTGAAAACCTGGAGGGATGCTCCAGAGGAAAGGTAGCCTGTGAATATGAATTGAAGTGCTTATCTGTGACCCTTACAGAAAGGTATTTATAAGTCTGCCTAAGAAAACACTTTATTTTGTGAGGCTAATTATGCAAATACATTTGCTATTTACATGTTTCACAGGTGTTGATGAATTTTGCTTTTTGGTTCTTTTCCAATTTTTTGAAATATCTTGCAGTAAAAAAAAAAAAAATTATAAAACAGCTGAAATACTTGAAAGGGACTTGACAAATTCAAAATACTGTGGTCAGAGGAGAAAATAACATGGGTGATTTTGAAGAAAGTAACCTTTGTCCTTCCAGCTAAAGGTGGAACTCTAATTGTTCAGATTTCACTTTTAATGAGAGCTTATCACTGGATCATCTCATTCTTCCTACTGGCATTTCTGTGTCACATCACCAGCCTTGGCTCCACACTAACTGAAGGATGAATGTAACCCAATAAATATAAAAAATGTTTTATTTTTCCTCTTTCCTTAGAGGAATAAAACCTCAAATTTCTATTATAACTGGAGAAATATTATGGGATTATGATTCTCAACAGTTTTGTGACTCCTGGTTGATTAATGTCTGCCTACAGGGATGTCTGAATAAAGTTTTTTATAAACTGTGAATCTACAATAAACAGAGCTCAATTTAAAATAAAACATAGGATAAGGAGAATTTATGAAAGCAAAAACCTAAAATTCAGGTGAATGAAGTCTCCTAATGATAACTCCAGGGCTCCAGTTACAGCTGTAACAATCTTCTGCATATGAAGTAATAATTTTTTCATTAATAGGAAATTCCTGATCTGATGTTCCATTTTCTACCTTCTGTACCTAACCTGGTTATCAGGAGAGTCATGCTGTCACTTACAATCTATCAGTTTTTGTAAGGAGAAAGGAGTTAAAGGTTTTGCTTTGAATGAATAGTAGGGCAGAAAAAAGGAAAAGGTATCCAGTTGAGAAAATTATGTCACAGCAGAAAGTCAGGTAGGTATTTTTCACCATGGAGAAGAAATAAGAGGGGGGGAAGAGGGTAAAAAAACCCCAACAAACCCAAAACCCAAAACAAAAAGCAAAGAAAATCCCAAAACCCAGAGAGACACAGTAAAATAAGAAAGCAAGCATAAACCAATTTCCCATCTTTTGCTTTGAAGCAGTTGTTTTAGATGATGTGGTAGTCCTCCTCAGTTTTTGGAAACCCCTCATGTTCCTTTTTAATCTACTTTGCTTTGAGCAAAGGTGACAGCAGAGGCTGATGACAGCTAAGAGGTAAAAGCTGACAGGCAGCAGCTAACTCACAAAAAACAATTTTCAAAGGTGCTGGACTTTCAAAACAGAACTGCACTCTGTTTTTGTACTAATGCTTCATTTGATTGCCCCTATGAAACTATTTCCCACGCAGAAGCAGTAGTGCTTTGTAATTCATATGTAATCATTACAAACTGAAATCTTCCCATCATACAGTCTTCATGACCTTTGGGGGGAAAAACATTCCTGAAGAATGAAAATCCTACTTTTTCATTCAGACTTCCTGCTTGAAACCCCGTTCTTGCTATCATTAGGTAGGGGTGAGAGAGAGGCAGTACACTGGTCCAGTTCTTGCCCTGCTTTGAGTCATGTTGCTTGTGCTCCCCACAGAACTACCCTGTTCTTCACAACCTGCTTCACTCCTCTGATTGGGAAGCAGGAGGCTTTTATGAGGTGCTGGTGAGTGTTGACTTTGGGGAAACCCTATGATAAAAGGCTCTGTAGAAATCCAGAGCTATAGAGGTACAAAAATGAACTGTTTAGTAACAGAGTCTCACAGTGAGAGAAACAAAATTTTTGCACTATCTTTTTCATTTTGAATTTTCCAGGTCATGAGTGTTCACTTCTTTGCCCTACTTTTAGAAGATGAAGTTGAAAAGAAGGTTTTGCCAGGAGATAAGGCAAACTTGCTTTGAGATAAGAAGCACTTAAAAAAACCAAGTAGCTGAACTTTTCCTGTGCACTTTTAGGGTATGTTCTTCCCAAAGATAGCCAACCTGACACTGCCATATGGTAGGAAAGAGTGTTGTCTTGAAACTCTTCCTCCTATATACTCAAATTAGATGACAATTACTTGACTCAGTAATGGATTTCCTTGCTGTTGTTTCTGTCTTCAGGAAACAGGACAACTACATGGTGCTAAGGCTTGACAATGTGTGCTTGTGGCATTCATGAAACAAAAATGTCAGGGAGAATAGAGATCTTTGAGGCAGCTATTTATAAATAAGGAATATGAATGAATGCAGACAAGATCTGGTTTGGAACTGTGGAATCAAATCTTAGAAAATGTTGAAGGGATAATGGTGAAAGAAGATAAAAAAAATAAGTTTCCCAGATTAGCTGGAAGATGGGACACTGCTAGAAATCTAGGATAAAGTTACTGTAGTCTTGTTTTTCATTCCTCACTTTCTTGATTTGCCTAGCAGCTTCACAATTTTTAATTCTTCATTTTTTCTAGGCAGCTGGCTGAAAACATCTCACATACAGTTTCCAGTTGCCTTTTGAACAGAACTAAAATGCAATAATACTATTTAAACACAGGCTTTAGCATAACTCCAACCCACGTGTTAGACACTCTTCCTGTGGTAAAGCATATACTCCTTAACACAACAGATCTTATAAGTAAAAGATAAGAGTTCATGTTGGTTCAAAGACATGCTCATAAAACTTGAAGAAAGCACCCATGAATATTAAATGGTGTAATATATCTTGCAATTCAGTATATAATCTTCTGGGGAGTAAGTGTATCTTTGAAGTTGATGTCAGATCTACATTCCCACATTTTATGAAAGGCACACATGGATTAAGTCTATATTGGGGATCAGGATAAAAGAAAATGCCATATAAATATGTATGTTGTATATCTGTGTGGTATTTATAGTATTTTCTTATTTGTCTCACAGAGGTATTTGTTTCAATGCAGGAAGTCTGCACTCTTGGCCTGACAACTTTAACTACAGAAGATGGTTCTGACTGTTGAGTGGAAAGATTTTTGTTAAACTATATCACTTCTAAAAGCTGTTGAAATAGGAAATTATTATTTGCAAAGGGTTTTCTGTTTGTTAGAGCTCTATACAAAGCCAAGTGTTTTTTCAGTAGAGTTGCTGAACTAGATAAAATCCTTTCTAACTATGGAATGGATTATTTTCTTTTTAATTTATCATATAACAAATTCTATCACTTTGGGGAATAACATTTCAGTTCAAGCAAATGTTTTTATCTATATATTAATCTAGCCCTTAATGAAAACTATTTCCAGTCTTTGCTCAAAAACTACTACAACTTCTTTCAAAGCAATTTGGCCTACTCCACACAGTATCCTGATCCATATTTCAATGAGTTTTTAAATTTCAAAAATTATAGTCTCTTTTTGTACATTGTCTTGGGACTACTAACTAACATGGACTACATGCTGTTTGTAAATATACCGGAAAATTCAGTTTCTATGCCTAACAGTTTATAATTTAAGATTAAATACTTTTTTACAGGGGTCTAAGTAAGTTCTCAAATTCCGTATTTAGGGTAGGATACTGGTATTCCTCAAAAAAGCCAGCAATTTATTTAAGTACATAGAGTTAAATTTGGGATCTTAATTTCAGGCACTTGTTAAATAAATAGAAAACCTCAACAACTGTCCCCCCTGTCTGGATTATGGAGAGTGAGTTTTAGGATGATAATCTATACTGAAAAGTGTTCCAGTACCAGGATCAGTGTGACAGAAGATGGTGGCACTTGGCACAGTGGGAAAGAACTGAGGAATATGAAATGCAGCTTTGAGACTGGATCAAGGTTTAGATGGAGTTGATGTAAACTGAACTCTGGTGATCCTCCAGCATTTCCATTCTTGAGGGGACCAAAGCCAAGGAGGAGATGCTGATGCTGTAACTAACTTAAAGGCCAAGGCAAGTAAGAATGGTCTAACCCAGTGCTGGGGACAACAATTTCCTTCAGATTATCCCTTTGCCTGCTGAAGAAATGTGAATATTCCAGGTCTCTGGGCCAACTAATATTAATGGATTGGTCTGAATCAGCTCCAATATTTTATATGTAATTTATAGCATATGTTGATCTATAGACTCAAGAATTTTACAAATCAATTGAAAGGTGACATGTGCAAGTAATGGCATTGGTGAAGAAGCTTTCAGTAAAAAAGTATTTTTTAAGAGTTTATCTTAATAAGGGCAAGGGCTGCAGAAAATTTAGAACAATATTTTTTAGCTACAATGTTCTTTACAAAAGGAGTAAATAAGTCTAAGCCCTTTTATTTTTGTTGTCAAAAATATGGGATGTATTTCCAAAAATGTAAGAAATTAAATCAAGATGAGCATCTCAATAGCTCAGTACTTTTTCCTTAGGTCTTCAAATAGTACTTTATGCTATGGGTTACTTTCTTAACTAGCAAGGACAATGTGAAAACCTAAAGACATTTTTATAAAAACAAATAGATTTGAAATTTTTTTAACAAATGTCACTTTTTTCATTTTTTCACTTGTCACTCTTTTTTTCATTGATAAATTCCCATCTTCCTATTAGTTGACAATGAAGAAAATAAAGACAGTAAAATGTGGTGGTACATATACTGTGCTTCACCAAGGATCTAACAGTCAAATGCAGAGATCAAAAATATAAGGAAAAAAGCACCTACGAAAGTTGAATATAAGAATGTAGGCAAGATCTAAGAAAGTATGTAAGTTCACAATTTTTGAAACATTTACAATGGCCTCTATTTACTGGAAAGAAATGTAGTTTCTTTCTATAAACTACAAAAGATAATTACAGAAAATTATGCCAACAGTGACACATTCATAGGCAAAATTTTAAATACTAAATGGTCAGCAGGGTCAAGAGAGCTTTCACTTACGCCTACTTTCATAAATAGCTCTTGATTTCTCATACAGCTCATATGGGTCTGGTTTTCGTGGATCAAAGGCCTCTGTTGAATCAGGAAATGAACTCCTGTGAAGAGCGGGTGGATAGGGAATATTCTGTGGCATAGCTGGAGCAGACACACTTGTTTGAGGGCTGCCTTGATTCTCCCATCGTTCCATCATCTGGAATAAAAACATGAAGAGAATAAAAATGAAGTTTTGCAAAAAATGTGGCTTCCACAATGTGACCAAAGACAGCGATTTCTGTTGAAGATGTATTTAGTAAAATTAGTAAATCTATTTGCTGCTTTTTAAATGAAAAGTGTGTTGTGCTGTTTATACAATGACTTGTCTAAAAATTTACTTCTTAATTTGTTGCTCATGGCAAAATGCGATCTTTCTCAGGTTAGATTAGGCCCAGCATTACCTCTGAAGCATATGGAGTGCCTCTCACAGAGTGTGCTGAGCTACTGGAAATTATTTGCTAAAGGTGGAATCTGTGGATGTGTAAAGACACAATTATCAGATTCATCAAAATACATAATATACATGAAGGCAGTGCTTAACAAAGAAGGGACAGACTGTGCAGTAAGTGAATGACCTTAATGCTGTATCTTCTGAGAATACATGAAAATAACTAGCTGCCCTGGGAGAAGTAGATAACTGTAACTGGGAGCAGAATTTACAGCTCCAAGATTTAAAAAACCAAAATCAAAACCAAAATCAAATCAAAACAAATCAAAACTGAAGATAAAATTATTACAACACATATTCAAGCATCTACTGTTCCAAAAAACTCACTAAAGTGGTGTAATACAACCACATTTCCAAGCACAGGATAAAGCTTTCAACTCTTCCATCCCATTTACAGGAAAGAAGCCTACAGCAGCCTATTGTCTATGCATGAAAGACACCTCAGTTCACGCTTTTTCAAGCCTGTCTTTAGCAGTCTTACACATACATCAAGCTTGAAGATATGATAGGCTGTGCAAAAAAAGGCTTGAGGATCTGCCTGGTTTTTTTGGTTTTTTTTTGAAGAAGCTGGCTACTAATCAAATTGCATTAGCAGATTTCTTTGAAGAGACTAAATTAAACAAAACACAAATGTTTATTCCAGGAAATGAGTACTTGGCTATTCATATAACCCCTTCTGAGGACAAGGGTGGTAAAGCCTCCAGAACAGTGTGTTCTCACACATAACCAAACAATGGCAAACAAAAAATGCCTCTTGGAAACAAACTAATCTGTAATTAAATTTCACTGGCTTCTATTGCTGTATCAGAGAAGCTTTATCAAAGATGATTGCAGGTTTACAGTGAGCTTGCTCTACAAATTCTGTGACTATTGCTTGTCTTTAGTTCCTTGGTTTCAGAAGGTGTTTGGGTCAGCAGGCAGGCTTTACTCTCTGTTCTGATAATTAATTGCATCAGGGTTTTTTCACACCAAGAATGTGTGGCCTACATATGTTTTAGTGTCCTGCTGGTTAATATGCTGAATAACTATCCTGCTGAATTTCTCAGGTAATCTGACCTTCTTAGGCTCATACTTAAGAACAAATGGATTATAGATATTGGCCAGTTTTACTTGTTGAGGACCTCAATATTTTACAAAGTATTATTATAATTCAAGCTGTGTTTCTGTCAGAATTTCAGCAGTGAGTAGGGCTGGTTCATTCAAAATTTTAAGTATGTGCATTGTGTGCAATACAGTGGCATATGGAAATACCTCAATTGCCACTGAAATATCTGAGGTACAGGAATGTACTTTGGGTACTTTCAGGTACTTCTTACACCAAGATAAATTTATCCTCTGCAAATAATTGCCCTTTGGGTAAATTAGCCTGTGAGGTAAGTCACATGAATAGCACAATACTACTTCTGACAGCCCTAAAGAAATTACCTCCAGCAGCTATAAACACATATACAGTATATAACTGCATTATGGAAGTGTAAATTTAAAGGTCTCTAGAAACACACCTGATTATGACCCTTATGTCTAAATAGGAAAGAAGAAATAAGCTTAATTCAAGTTCCTTATGACAGAGGAAATGAATCCTAAGGGATTCCCTTAGGAATCTAAAAGAAGAACACAAGCCAGTGAAACCAAACTATCTTACCATTATGAAGATGAAAGACATGCAGGGTCATGTCTGCCTAGAGGTGAAAGATGCCTAATTTCTTGGAAAGTGCCAGGGAAATAGATCACTTACCCCTCTCAAAATGCAAAACTGGACAAAATTAAAATACTTAAAGAAAGATTAAAAAAAAAAAAAAGAAAGGAAAATATAATTATCTTTGATGAGCAAACTTTACCCTGGAGAAAGGACAGGAAACTGGAGATCAATTGGCAAAACCCTACTTGGTCCCATATGTCTAATTCTTGCTTGCTGGTTAGCTCTAAATCTTCAAATGTGAAGTTCAACCAGCTAAATAAGCAGATAAACAGAAGGGGAATTATATCTCCCAAACCATACCAACTAATTAAACAGTCACCTAGTGTTCAGTGATGGAAGCTATCATAATGCTACTTCAGAAAAGAAGGCATTCTTGAAAGTGAGTAAGCACAGCAGTGAGTACAGGACATCAAATCCAAACTGAGGCAATGGTGTGGAGACATTGCTGGTGGTCATTTTGCACTAATATAATACATGATATATAATATATTCACTATATGCATAGGAATCACTGGGAATATCTGTTACCCCAGGTTACTTTGCTTTCCTGTGCTGTTACACAGGTACAGGCTGTTTTGAGGTGCTGAGGAGGATTTCTAAACCTTCTGTGCTCACCTTACTGCTTCAGACTATCTGCAGACAATGCTGCAGGCACTTGGTTTCAATCTTATCTTCAGGCCTTGGACATAAGAAATTTATGTCTGACTATTTCTCTAGTTAAAAGTGGTGATAAACAGAGGAGTTCACACTACCTTGGTTAATAATTTGTGAAATCTCTGGCTGAGATCACCCCAGAATGGGGTAGCTGTGAGCAGACAGCCTGCCTGCAGGTACAGCACACAGTGGTCTTACATTATTCTGTGAGCCCTGGTTTCCTCACATCATTTCATGAAAAACTGCATCAACTCAGGTTGTTTTTCTAGATTCTGATTATTGGGAAGTGCTACTTGAGCATAACTACCATACTGCTTATATAATGAAATGCTGCAGAAAATGATCAACAATAAATACACTGATATTTATATATTTGATGAGTACATGAAAAGGTTGAGTAGGGACAGGAGGAGGTCTTCAAATGTGGATCTTCAACAAGTGAGATCCAAGCTATCTATATCCTTACTTTTTATCTGAGATTAAAGATGGAACACTCCAGCCATTCAGGAGTCTTAAACTGGTAAGAGCAAGTCAGCCTTTAATAATCTGATTTATTTTCACAAATGTCCTGCTACATAGATGAACAAAGTAATTTATGCAATACTTATTCCAATATATTGTATGCAGACTCCATCCTTTCACAGCAAAACCACCATAAGCTGAAACAGTCTGACACAATTGCATCAGCTGATTAATTGCTATTTGTACTTGGCAGGGTACAAAAATCCTATTGGCAAAATTTACCCACGCCATGCTCCAATATGAGAGTTTTGTAAAGTTGTTCAGATTTAATGTACTTCCCCTGTCTGCTCTCCAAGAAGAAGGCTCTAAGTCCTTTAAAAGGTATTGCTATTGTTATTCCTATTGCTCTTAGGAATCTTCAGGATCTATTTTCCTCTACACAGCCCTGATGAGAGCTAAGAATTGCTCCAAGGTCTGTAAAATCTCAATAAAAATGTGAAATTAAAAAAACCAAAACCAAACAAACACAAAACCCCCCAAACAAACAACACCCTACAACAATAAAACAAACCAGGCAACCAAAAATAGCAGCCTACAAATTCTTTTTATACTGTGAATGCTGTCACAAATCTAAAAAAATTATACTGTGTTTTGTCAACAGAATAAATACAGACATTGCTTACAGTCCTTCAGCAGGGAGTCTTTACACCTTGGGTTTTACCATCAAAATCATAGAAACACAGAGAAGTTGATTAAAAGGACCTCAGCCAGTTATCTAGCCCCAGCTCTTATTTGAAGTGTGACTATTTGCAGCTCTAGATCTCCTAACATAAGAAGGAATAAAAATCTTTTTCAGGGTGTTAAACTCAAGCTACTTGTTACCCAAAAGGTGCATGTTGTTCATTGCAAAGAATTTGCCAGGTAGAAGATTGGCCTCATTTCTGCTGCCTTCTCCTCCAGTCCTTTTATTTTTAAGCCACCACATTTCCTGTTCTTGCCACCCATCTTGACATCAAGGTTTTCCTTTTTCCAAACCACTTCTGGCAGGCTCCAAGTCAAGAGACCTTCAGAGCTTATCAGTGGGGCCACCCTGGTGCTGTGTCACTTGGAGCTGGGCTCTGCTGAGAGGTGTCTCATGAGCAGGGGACAGGATGGGTAGGTGAAAGTCTACATAAATTTGCTTTGCATGATAGTCATCTTATCAACTCAATGTGTACAATTTTGAAAGGGAACTTACAGGCTTTGGAGTTTTCCATGGAGAAAAGAAACCTGAAATAAATAAAAAATAATGTTAGCAGCTTTTTCTGAAGCATAAAGAATGGAGGCTAAGTCGTGTCTATGCTCCCATTCTCATTCAGGTCTGCAGATAATATTGATAGATATGAAAATTCTCTACACACAAGGGGTGAAAACACAAAACACAAGGGATAATTTCTAAGAAAAAACATAGAAATATATATATATATATATATACATACATATATATATATATGCAAGTGGAGCTATTGAGATCATTGCCATACTTTACAAACAGCATGGGATTAGGTTGAAATTAAAAGAACTAATCAAAAGGACTTCCAAATGTCTTGGTGGACATTGGATAAGACACCAAATGACCTGGTATTGATGTGTCAAATGCAGTCGCACCTTTAGGAAGAAGCATTCAGAACATCCCATCAACAAAACCTAATAATACAAGAGATTTTTTTAGAAGAAAAGCCTGAAGAAAAATAACTGTTTCATCAGTCTAGATAAGGTGACCAGCTCTAGAGAGGATTGCTTATTTTGATACTGTCTTGGTTTTTGGTCTCAGCAAGAAGTCATGACTACCTCTTTTACACTTTTCCTTAGTTATTGACTGATTGACAACTTGCTGCAGTGACTTTCCTAGATTTCAACTCTTGTAGCTTACAAATGTTTAAATCTCCAGATATGTCTTTTTCATAAAAGGAAATAATTTGAAACACTCATTGTAAACACTGTTCCTATTTTATGCAGTACAATGTTAAAAACCTTTGCAAAGTATTAAATAAAAAGAACCCTTACAAAGGGTATTGGGCCAGGTTTTTTAAAATACCAGCTTTCAATACAGCTTTCATTGATAAATTCATTCTCTGTTTAATAGCAGGCAAAGAAAGCCTGTGGACCTTCCTAGGTAAGATTAAAAGCCAATAACAAAGAGCTCGTTTCTTTTGCCAGAAACAGAAATGGGGTTTTAACTGAGATATTTAATAGTAGAGCTGCTCTTTCATTCAAAAAATGAATTCAGCTGAAAGAGTAGTACTGACTTCATTATTTCTTTTCCTAAAGTGAGTCTAAAAAGAAAATTTAAATTGAGAGCACTGGGATAGTATCTTTCTATAGACAAATCACAACAGGAATTATACTTGCACATATATTTAAAGTTTGTAGAATTCTGTGATAATGAGATAATCTTTTCTGCCCTGATACCTAATTAGTTTCAACCGAAATATCTTGCAGTGTAAAAGCACTTGAGCCATTTGTAGGGAAACACTGGCTATTCAGTAATGCTGATCTGTTAGCTGATAGTGCTTTTTTTAAAAAAAAAAAAGTGTATTGGAAAAAGTAATCCTGGAAAGGTTTATGTTTATTGACTCTGCAGTGCCTGGATAAAAAGTGCTTTATTAACACGTGGACAGATTTCTTTCCATCTGCAAACTCAAGCTGAGATAACAGGCATCCTTGAGAGATCTGGCTTGTACATCACTTCCAGAATTAAAGAATCTGTAGCAGAAACTTATTTAATAACTTACTGGATGGCAGATGGTTATCTTTTTATTAGTCACTATGTTTCTGTACTGCTAATAAGAGTGAAAGCTAAAAAGTATTTTCTGCTCTAAGCTAACGATAATAGAAATTTGCTCAATTCAACTTACTACCCTGATTTATTATTCAGAAAATATTGGTAGAGGTAACACTCCTTACCCATTGCTACTGGTGCACCTCTCATAACTTGCTGTCATCAAAAACTACTACTGATTAAACTGAAAGGTTTTTTTCCCCCTATTTATTTACTGTCTCCACCTAAAAATAAGTTATGTTGGAAATATAATAAAAAATTTCCTATCAATTAAAACATAATAGTTATTTTAAAATCAAATAAACAGTGACATATATCAAGTCAAGATTTTTTAAACAAAGCCCCTCCATTAAAAAAAATCAATTATTCACCCAAAAAAGGACAATATTATATTTAGCTTGGAGGTTATGGGCACAGACTGCAACATACAAATGACAACATCTACACTCAAAAAAAAAAAAAAAAAAGGCAATATTTATTCACACAGCATGAAATTATGTTAAGAAAAATAACAGATATAGGATGCCAGAGAAGTAAAAAATCCAAAGGAAAATTAAAAACAAAAGAAAAATTGGAGATCCATAAGGGCACAGAAGAATGCTATAGAAGCAACAATCTCTAAAGGTAACAAATCTTGGGAGTAATAGTAAAATCTATTCTTCTGATTTAATTTCATCTGTCACACCTTGACCTCATGTAAGATGAGATAAGCTCTCACCTCCCTCAAAGGCTATGTGCTAGGCTAAAGGAGTGAAGCCTAGTTCCATTAAGCAAACTTTACATTACATCTTTTACATATTTCTTGATAATTTTAATGCTGTCTCACATAAGATCTACACTCACAGCTGAGTTAAAGATCCTTTTCCCCACCTATATAAAACTGACTTGTATAGAATATATAGCATTTCAGTTATTCAATATGAGACTGATCATGGATAATTGTTGTGTACCAAACATCCAGAATTATCACTGGTATTTAAACACATGCAACAAATCCTGGAAATCCAAGAATTCAAGAGAATATTGCATATGTAGCACACTGCAGGCATAAAAGAAATTTCACATGAAGAGACATAGAAGCAAAATGCACTTTCTTGGGCATGCTGCACCCCTCCTTCTAATTTTTACTTTTAAATAGTACTCTGCATGAGTACAGGAACAAATCCTCTACATGTAGTAAGTGAGGCTTAAAATCTCACCTGAAGAATATACCTTAATTATGCATATTCAGTGTCCACTCAACAGTTGGTTGTCTGCAGCCACATCTGCAGCAGGCAATGAGCAGAAGTGGACTTTGATTTAGTTGGACCTCATTTCACACCACATTTTCCCTTGACTTTCTGCTTCTCCTTACATCCTGTGTGGGCATTCCCCACCAGGGACAGGGAGATCCCACCTGAATGACAGCCACCAGCAGACTGGCATCAGTTCATGTACAGATACTG
Organism: Erithacus rubecula; assembly: GCF_903797595.1. Classification (NCBI taxonomy): domain Eukaryota; kingdom Metazoa; phylum Chordata; class Aves; order Passeriformes; family Muscicapidae; genus Erithacus; species Erithacus rubecula. The sequence goes on from NC_136686.1 coordinate 57,817,831, forward strand.
ATTTATCAACAGGGCTGAAATCTGTCCTCCAAGAAATGCAGCATTTGAGTACTAATACAATAATAATACTACTCAACCTTCTGATCAACTCACATCTAACTAGAAACATACATTGGATAAGCTCTTACAACCTCATCCCACCTCCAGATTTCTGCTTCTCCCTCCCCAAACTCCAGCCCCCTGCTGTCCAACTTGCAATGTCTTCATAAAAACTTGAGTAGCTGAGTATTATATACATTTATATATAAACACACCTCACCTCCATATCCACATATACATTTTAAAATTTGAAATAATAAAAGCCAGCTTAGATCCACCTATAAATACTTGCATGCAGCCTGTTCTTACCATGAGTGGCTTTTGGCTCACCCATGTGCCTGACAGCCACCCCTTCTCATAGTAACCTCACCACAGCAGCTGCAGCCCATCTTTTGAAGATGTCTGTACCTTTTTTATTAGCATCCCTTGTAAAGGCAGCCAGTCTGCACCAGTTTCAGAAGGGAGAGTGGGGCTCCTGCTTTTGTTAAAGAGCAACCACCACCACTCAGCCAGGTGCTAGCAGGAGAAAACATGTAAGCATGCAACAATAAAAACATATAACCCCATATGCTTCTGCAAAATTAGTATTGTGAATATAAAGATTTCTTATTCAAAGTTGGCTATTTAAACTGTAATAAGGTACAGCAGCTGGTGGCCAACACATATGAATATTTTAATTATTTAACTTCAAAAATATAGACTGAAAATATAACCACATTTTCTAAAAATCAGAATTACATTTTCTCATAAAGGAGTGTTACAAAAATTCTTTTCAAAATTGCTTTTTAAGTTGTATTTACCACCTTCCAAACTGAGCTTCCCTGGAAATCAGAGCTGTGATGGTTTCTATGTTGTGACTTAACTAAAAAAAACCACTGTGAGCTGAAAACAGATTTTGGATTCAAATATATTAGGAAGAAAAACTTTTTTTTTCAGATCAAGGCAAATTCCAGCTTCAGTTTACTGTACTTCTCCTTTTTGATGAAGATGTCCTGCAACAAAAGACAAATCACATCATACTCATTGTATCTACTCCTTCTTATATCCAAGGTTAAGTATGCTTTTGTAGTAAAATATTCTTACAGATATTTTATGCCTTCCACTTCAGCAAGGATTAGTTGTTGAAAAGTTTAGTTTTCTAAAAGCAGCTTATCTGGCAGGACTTAGAGCATTTGCAAGACAGAGCTCTGATTTGTTTCCTTTTCAGTTGTTTTTTTTCCAGTAAAAATAATGAATTTGACAAATTCCATAATGTTAGTAATACAAAATCCGCCCTTGGTTATTAGTCTGCTCCTTGGTGATGATTTTTGTTTCATGTCCATCTTCATTATTCTCACTTTTCACATTGTTTCCTGGAAAAATTCTTCACACCTTGTAGACTGATAAGTAACACAGCTATTCTAAGTCACAGGACTTTTAATGATGTGCACCTCTGTGGCAGATGTGTATGGATAATTAAACTGGGAGCAGTTGGATTTCTGCAGTGATGGTGTGTGCTGCAGGGAGGAACTCAACAGCATCAAACACAAAGCCTTTAATCTAAAGCAACGTTCAGGGTAAGTCAACATCCCTCCACATCACTTGTCACACTTTCACTTTTAATGGGTGAAAGCCCACTAGCTTTCACCAGGCTTCTTGGGAGATTTTTTGTTCTTTAATATCCTTGTTGCATATGGCTTCCTGAGCAAAGCTGTCTTAAGCACTGAACAGACCTTTCTCCTTCCTAGATGCCTGGAAGTCACTGAACAGATGGCTGATGAGCATTCCCAGAGCATTAACTGACTCCATGGGCATCTTATCAAAATCCACCTGACATCACTTCAAGCAAAAGTTTTTCCTTCTAGAAAATTTACTGTATAAATTTACTTTAACAGTAGATTTTCCCCCTGTGCTTTTTTCCTTTCTTTTACTAGAATCCCTGAGATGTCTATCAGTTGTCTACATGGACCTGATTTCCAAAGGTATCAAATACTCATTAACTTCAAATGGGTGTGACAGGGGAGAACACTGAGAGTTCAGACTCAGGGGTTCCCCTTTAGCAGGGTACAGAGAACTGCTCCTTACCATTCACATTATATCTGGTTTCTCACTGTATGTTTACCTGTTGTTGAGCTATGTTAGCTATGGTCAGATTGTGTTCATAGAACTAATGCTACCATTGAGCTGACTAATTGAGATTTAAAACATCCTACACCTAAAATTCTGAAAATACTTGTGGGAGAAGTAATTTTTTTTGTGTATATAGAACAAATACATAACATTAATTCCATTACTCTTCACATATTTTCCCTTTTTAAGGAAAATAAATGCAATCAATGAGAAGTAGTACATTAAATTAATATATATACTGTAGCAAACAAAATCTAAAAGGAGGCAATGAATGAAAATAAACGGAAATAATAATTATGAAAACAAGCAGGTAAAAAACTTTCAGTTAATCATGTCATGTTTAAAGCATCAGATGACATATAGGGAATGGCAATTAGTAGTTCCATTTCTAATGAAATCAATCATAGTTACATAATATGTTTTCAAAGGCCCATCTTTTTCAAACAGCTCTAAATATTGAGCTCTTACTCTAGCAACAACAAAAAGTTGATTTACCTTGAAATAAAGAGTAGGTGTAAGAAGACTGGGAGCTCTAGCTCTTCAAGCATAGTTAGCTAGTCCTGCTGTCAGCTGTCCTTCAGAGTGATGGTGCCATGCTGTGGAGGATCCATTGGGTCTTTAGCTGGGATGGCACCTGATGCAATGGGTCAAAAATCAACACATCCCACATCAGAGTGGGATGAATGACCCACTACCTTTGGTCAGGCCACAACATTCCATCTGTTTAGGGCCAGTGCCTTTTCCCTTGCAGCACGGCAAGCAAGAATATAGCACTGTGTTGCCTAAGATGAAGCTGGTTACAGTCATCAGTTGTTGTATCAAATGCAGGTTCACATTAATAACAGTGAGAAACACATCTGTCTTCTTTATGGCTCTAAACATATGCCCAGATGTTACTAAACACAGTTTTTCCTGAAAAAAGACACAGCTATACAAACTGATCCTCACTAGTTGCTTGTGCTGGCATTTTGCTTTATGCTCCACTACTAGATTGCTCCCAGTCTCAACCCAAGTGCAACTGCAACAGAAGTAGTGCCCCAGTTTAAATCATCACTGTTTTTCACTCTTTGGCCTACTACACCTATGGAAAGTGAATGAATACATTCCTGCCTACAGACAATCTATGAGGGTGCAGACAAAAAGCAGGGACTGTTCAAAGGAAGGTCACTAGATCTTTACCCCATTGGGGCACCACTCTGTCTGGCTTATCTCTACTCCAGATAACTTGGGGGCATAATGAGTCTACATCTTTATTTCAGCTCTTCAGAGTTTCAGCCTTTTTGACACACAGCATAAAGTGCAAGACAAAAGTTTATTAGAAATGATGTAGAGGTAGAGGAGTAGCTCAGGAAAATGTACCTGATCTCATCCTCCTGAGGTTGCTGAGGTGAGGGGCTCTGTGCTGACACGGTTGGCTGTGGATGCTCTGGTGAGGTGCACAGGGCAGGTGTCTGAACTTGGGAAGCTCAGAGGAGAGCCAGCAGCAGCCTACAGCTCATCCACAGTGGCTGACAGGACCAGGAGCCTGTAAGGATCTCTTGGCACCATCAGCAGGGTGGGCACACAGGGGATGGTGCATCTGTCTGGTGGCAGCTGGCACCGAAGGGCACATAGGAAAGATGCTGAAACCTGCCAGCTACAGGAAGAAAGACATGGCCTCTCTAACTCTGCACCCACCACGAGGGACACAGCTCCCCAGGTGGAGCTCCAGAGGGAACACACTAGTCCAGGGGTCTGAGCCCAGGACCCCAAAGCCACACATGCTGCCATCCTGGGGCCAGGATCTGCCCTTGTGCCAGCACTGCTGGCACAGTGAGGAGCTCCTGTGCTCAGTGACACCTCTGGGACAAAGTGAGTAATCAGGGGGAGTGTAAGAGTATTGGACTACTGGAATCAGAATATTCTGAGCTGGAACAGACCCACAGGGACCATCGAGTCCAGCTCTTAAGTGAATGGCCTATCCAGAGACTGAGCCCATGAGCTTGGTGTTATTAGCACGGTGCTCTAACCTTCATTGCCTGCCTGCCCTGAGACAGGCTCCCCAAAGAGACAAAACACACCAGAATTTGTTATCCTCTCCCCCTGGCTGAACACAGAGACTTAAGGGATTGGTGGCAGTGGTGACAAGTGCCTGCCAGTGCATGTCTCCTCTGGGAGTGCCTCACCTCCCCAGGTGTCCCCAGGGCATGGCAGGCATCAGGCTCTGCAAGAGGAACCAAACATAACAAGGGTGGTGCTTCACCCAGCATGGGCGTGATGATGTCCTCAAGTTGGCCTGGTCCCTGTGCCAAAGCTGCCTTCCAAAATAGAGATGGGCCATTGTCACAGGAAACTCCTGAAGGGAACAGAAGGCCCAATATGCAGGCCAGACCCACTTCTCATGGAAGCCTGCTGCTCCCTGCAGCCTTGGTTAAAGATATGAAGAGAAAACATCCTACTCTGACACAGACCTATTATTCATTTCTCAGGTAGGCAATGATGAAGTTGCAATAAGAGATTAGAAGGAAATCAAGAGAGACTGCAGGGCCTTGGGATGAGTGGGTAAGAGGTTACAAGCACAGGTGGTGCTCTCTATTTTAACAGTTGTGGAAGATTATGGCAGAAGAAAACAGGAAGAACCAGCAGATCAATCCTTAGCTCTGAGCCTGGTGCCACCAGCACAAGTGTGGGTTTTGGTTTTTTGATCGTGGGTTAGTTTAGAGAACACCAGGATTTCAGGGAACAGATAGGGTGCAGTTTTCTCATGTGGGGAATCTATGCACAGGGGTCAGCAGGACTCATTGAAACAGATTTAAACTGGATTAGAGGCATAAGGGATAAAACCAGGCTTGCTAGAGGTTACCCTGGGGCTGCATGTCACTGTTTGAGGGACAGTGTGCTAGCAGTGTCCTCTGGTCTGCTGTCTCAGTGGAGGAGAGGGGATGGAGATCCATGCAGCAGCAGAGACATGAGGGTTACTGATGTGCTAGAAACCATGAAAGCACCTGGCAATGGTCACACATGAATTAGGGCTTCTCTCCCCAGAAAGGTGGCAGGACCAAGAGCCCAGCTGGAGGATGTCTCCACCACTGTACACAGCACTGGCAACAAACAGAAAGAGCTGGAAGCACAGCTCTTGGTACTGCAGGAAAGCTGTGACACAGCTGCCATCAGAAAGGTGGTGGGATGGCTCACATGACTGGACTGCTGCAGTGGATGAGTATAAACTCTGCAGAAGAGACAGGCAGTGAAAGAGAAGTGGTGGAACAGCTCTGTATGTTAGGGGCTGTCTTGACTGTAGCTTAGTGATGTGATGACAGGATTGAATGTTTAAAAATCAGGGGAAAGGCCAACTAAATAGATAACATGGTGAGAGTCTTTTGTAGACCAGCCAACCAGGATGAAGAGGAACAGGAAATATTCTGTAAGCAGCTGGGAGAAGTCTTACAGTCACTAGCATCAGGCTTGTATCAGCAATAGTGTGGCAGCAGGGCCAGGGCAGTGACCTTCCCCTGTACTCAGCAATGGTGAGGCCACACCTTGAATCAATTTTGAACCTCTCAGGACAAGAATGATATTGAGGTGCTGGAATGAGAGAAGGGCTTGCACAGGACCAGTGAAGGACATGGAGCCCAAGTCTGAGGAGGAGCAGCTGAGGAGCTGGGAGTGTTTAACCTGGAGAAAGGGAGGCTCAGGGGGGACCTTTTTGCTCTACACATTTCAGGCAGGAGGTTGTGGTGAAGTGGGGGTTGATCCCTTTTCCTAAGCAACAAGAGACATAACAAGAGAAAATGTTGCACAGGGGATGTTTAGATTGTATATTTGAAAAATTTCTTCATCTAAAGGATTGCCAAGCAGTGGAACATGGTGCCCAGGGAGCTGGTTGCATCACTATCCCTGGAGGTATTTAAAAGATATGTAAATGTGGCACTTCAGGACATGGTTTAGTGATGAATTTAGCAGTGCTGGGTTAATGGTTTGCCTCGATGATCTTAAGGTATTTTCCAACTGAAACCATTTTATGATTCTGTGATTCTAAGTTTCTATGTTTATAGAGCTGATACAAAAGCTTAAATAATTGTGAGATCAGGTACTATCAATATTCAGCTTTTTAAACACAGGAGCACTTTTTGTGCAGTTCCTGAAGTTTCACTGACCTAGTTTGCTTAAGCAACAAATTTTCAGCAATATTCAAATCTTCACAAATAATTAGAAAAAGGATAGCTATTCAAAGTCATGAATGCCAGAACTATTTTCTGGTCAAGCTGGAACCCTCACCGGCCACCTGAGTCTATCAGAATGTAATCTAAAATACACCAGAGAATCTCAAGCTACCATTAAATTTCACTTTCATGAATAGCAAAGAGTCTTTGTTAGCAAGAATACAGCCATCAGAAAAGGTCAGAAGCTGGCATAGTAATGAGTTAATTTACATTCTAATGGACATACAGGTATTTATTTTCCTTGGCTGCTACAGCTCTGTGAATTGCTTATCAGTCAGAGATTTAAAATAATTTATGAAACCAGGAAAAAAACCTGACAAGTACTATGTCCTTCTAATTAATCTGGATGTGAGGCAGAGAATTTTTGTATAATATCAAAAATACTGCAGAGGCAAATGTAACAGTTAGTGACAGTTTCTGATGCGTAAATATACTAGAGGTTGAAAAAATAATAAAGATCTCAATTTGCGGAAATGAAAAAGACATTTTCAGAACAAACTTTGTATGTGGTCAGCAAGAACAAATTATTTTCCAAGGGCAAAGTTAGATATTAAAAACCTACAGAATGTCTCATTTTTACACAAACTGTCTTTTCAGACAGCAATTACCAGAACAGTGTTACTCTGTCACAGATTTATTTCCTTGCTGATAGCAAACTATATTATCTGAAGGACAATCATGGCTTGGAACAGAGATAATGCTGCTGCAGAACAGATTTTACTGGGACAACTTGATCTGGAGTAGAAAAAAATCATCTTATGGAATTGAAGAAGAACTTTGTCTCTTTTTATGACAGAAGTTTCTACTAAAAGTTCAAATCCTTAGCTTCGTATCCTAGTTTTTGATTTGGAGATGCAGGTAGTATTGGATGAACTGTTATTTTCTCTCTGAAGTCTAAGAATATGTATTTTTATTTAAATACAAACCCAATTAGCAAAAGTCTGCATGCATAGGTACTCATACATGGTAAGCAAGACATTTTAGATGTTTGCATACAGGTTGTTGATTCTATCAATATTTTGAAAAGGTCAAGGGTATAATTTTGTACAGACATGAAAAATAACCTTTTGTTTGGCTGAAGGGGAATTTTCCTTGAAGAATCTCCAGGTTTGCTCATGTGTGCTGTCCAATGACTGCTGCTAAAAACAGTGTCACTGTTCTCCTTCCACACTAGCAATTACACTCTTGACTGTACTGCTCTAATGCTGAGAGAACTGGTAATGAAAGCAATGCCTTGTCTCAGGCAAAAAAATATTATTGTATGCAACTCCCCCTGAGCAGAGCAAACCCAGAAAGGTGAAAAGCCTGGTATGTGTCATGCACACACAACCAGTAACATCATTTGGAATATAAATTGAGACTTCAGAACCCTGACAGCTTGTGGTTGTTGTTTCTAGAAGGGCCTGCAAGTGCTGCCATACCCATAAAGACTTTGTATGCTTACTAAGAACACGCCTGACAACTCAGCCTGGCTTTAGTGAAAGCTCATTTAAGCCTCAAAAACTTTTCAGGAATACTGCATCATATTTTCAGAGCTCTCTGACAGTCAGAAACTCTGTTTAACTCTCTCTGCTCTTTCACGTGCTTAGATTCTGCTCCCATTTAAGCTTTAACACTTTCTAAGCCCAATAAAGAAATCTCACATTGCATTATAGTATGTCATGTTGATGCATATCAAGGCATGTTCCAAATATTTTCTGTTAAAATGTAGATGGCACATAAGTTGTTTTCATAGTGTCCTAAAATCCTCTTCCTGAAAATACATTCACAAAATGTCATCGGCAAGTGTGGGGGAAAAATATACAATACTAAATCCATTCTTTTGCTTGCATGTGTGTCCTCCTAGTGCTGCCAACTGTGACAAAAGGACCTTCAGTGGGAAGTGAGATGGAATATCCACAGGTATCTCAACAGAATATGATGTCTATATGTCAGCAGTTAATTAAAGTCCCCATCAGTTATAATGGACACACAAGCACATATGCCAGATTTTGATATTGATATTCAGACAAGTAAATTTTCATGTCATAGTCTGTGAATTAGGAACTTAACACAGATGCAGAAACATAGGTCTAGTATCCAGGGTGCCATACATAATGATATTCAGAAATCTTTCCTAGATTGGCAGATATGACACAGACTCTATGGAAAACTTCAGAGCTTCAGTTGTCATCCTTACTCTGCCATTCCAGGGAAGATTTCTTGGTATGTCAATGCATCTCAGATGGCCCTGGATGTTGTTAATGAGCTCAGAGTCTCCCTCCTCCTGATTTCTCTGAGATTTGGGAGCACTAGACAAAAATTCATCATAAAGCAACAAATAAGTGTAATTACAGAGACTTAGAGAACCTCCTGGCTTCCTCTGACTGTTGTCAATATTAAATTACATAGCAGTAACTTCAGTATTTTGTGTTTAATATACATCAGTCTGTCTGCATGGTTCTAAATTTTATTAATTTGCTTTTGAAATCTGTTCTGTGGAAATGGGAAGTGTCAGTAGCTCAGGTGTTAATCATAATAGACTAATTTTCATACCACATGGTGGAATGACAAACACTCAGTGACAACATAATAAAAAGGTAATCATGCCACTTGGCCACAGTGGTGAAAGCTGGGATAAGCAATAGCATGATTATTTGATGCTTTGGATCCAGATATTATTCAAAGGAATAATTAATTTCCAATTTCCTGCTCCTTCACACCAGCTTGACAGGTAAGTTTATTCCTGGCTATAGAGATTCAGGTAGAACAGAAAGACTGACAAACAGTTGGAGACTGTGAAAGAGAAGACAAACTGGAGAACCAAAACTTATCACAAGACCAAGGTTTCCATGGTTAAGTCTTAGATGTGAAAATACAACATTTAGTGTTGAAAAGCAGAGTATTTGACAAGGGATATTAATGAAAGGCCCGTGTACAAAGGGTAACAAATCAGCTAAGAACAGCTAAGTTCTAAATTTGCAGTTGCCTGGTTGAACCTCCAGGTAAGACACTTTGCTTTGAGCTACTGAAGATTTGATATTGTCCATTCTGACATATACCTAGCAGAGATAAATGTCTTTGCTTTCACATTCCCACTCGGGAGGTAATTCTCAGTATACAACTTGCTTATCAAGAAGAACATAACTGAATTAGTAAAAGCTCTGCTGATCATTTTAGTGATTTAGATTATCCAGGTTAAAATGACATGAAGTTCAGATGGTTAAGCATAAGACCACAGGAGCCTGAAAGAAAAAAAAATGAGAGAGTAATAATGATAGATGGGCAGGATATTAATACAGTACAGAATACTGAAGAGTATAAAGAATGATAAATTGACCAAGATGACCTGGCTTGCAAAAAAGCCCATTAAGGAATGTCATATCTTTATGAATTCCTGAAAGTTTGGAGTTGAACAATTAACATGAAGAACAGCTGTGTCCTGAAGTCTGGTGAGAGAGGAACAGTATTGATGTGAATTTTATGATGTTTAGATTATGTGCTGGTCACATGTAGTCCTGCACAGTACTTTAAAAATTTAATGAACAGAACACTAAAAAATGATGCTGAACAAGGATCCTGACAAGACAGTTGGGAAGTGATAAGCATTAAATGAATGTATTACAAGGAAAAGGAAGAAAAACTGTGAATAGTTTTTTTTCCCCTGTGACATTGCTGTGTCTCTCAGAGGAACACAAATAGGTTTCAGACTTGAGTTAGATGACATGTCTAACATAATGGAAACAAACCCCTCAATACTGAGGAAATTGGAACAGTACATAAACATGACAAGTTAAACAGAGGAGATTATGGTGCTGACAACCGTGAAGCACTTTGTGGACCTTAAAAATTAGCATTTTTAGAAAGACATGCTAGGGTACATTGCATGTATGTCCTTCCTTATTTAAAATCAGAACTTACTGTTTAAGGAAACAAACTTGGATGTAGCCTTTAGATCCATAAACCATCTTCTTTCTCAGTCTACCCTCATATTTCAGTATCCCCATTTGATCTCAAGACAAAATCTGAATTTATGCCTGAAAAACTAAGGTGGCTGAAGGAATCGGGATGAACAGCACAATTAATCTATGATGGTGATGATACTTTCTCCTTGGGTGTCCCCTAAGAACAGATAAATAAAATGACACTAAGGGTAGATCTGTATGCTCTTTGCCCAGTCACCATACAGGTTTACTGGTATATAATCCCAATCTGATGGGATTGGAAATAATTTGTAGAGGAAATTTGTCCTGGTTCTTAAAAAAACCAATATATATTTAACTTGAACAAGCTAATTTAAAGAATGTAATTCATGTCCCAGGGATCAAAAAAGGGTTCTACTTCAGAGGAAAGGGAAGGAGAAGGTTAATTCAAATTAGAGCCTGTGCTGGGGTGACTTTTACCAAAGGGGAGCCTTTTATTAAAGGGTGTTTTCATTGGTTAATGGCAATTCTCTAACACCATTTTTGTGAAAAGCAGCTGCATTTCCAGAATGCATTGAACACTTAATGGTTAAAAAAACGTAATAAATCAGATCTCAGATGAATTTCTATTCATGTTCTAGACAAAATACCTACTGACCATCTAACATTTAGCAGGATCATCTAATATTTAGCAAGCACTAAATATTAGATGTCCCTCATAAGATGGAGCCTGAAGTAATTTACCCTGTTATAAGCAGACCTTTGCTTTTCATACCACCAAAAAATTTTTGATCTATCAGGCAACCAAGAGTTCTAGATTAAGTTTCTCAGCAGATATTCTCTTTGCTGATTTTTTTTAAAAGCTTAAAGACTCATAAGATAGAGGGAACAAATTACAAATCCACTCTAATTTAAAAAATTACATTTCCATCCACTCAGATGTTAGTAATTCAGAAATAATTACTGCAATTTGAAAATAAAATCATTATGCAAGAGAAAACAAAAATAATTGTTTTCAGACTCTCCACAGAACAATTTTTTCCCTGAAGAATGTTCTGAAAATTGTGTGTTCTGCCATACAAAAAGACCTTAAATGGGAGACATGGCAAATACCTATAATTCTCCTTAATCTGGTAAAGTTTATTTACTGTTGAGGCAAATAGGAAAAAAAAAAAAAGCAAACAACAAACCAGTGTGCAAGTAGCTATCACATATTAATGAATAAAAATGGGTAGCTCTGTAGAAACACAAGTAATGAATTTTTAATCATTCCTTTCCTAGTAAATGTAACTGAATTGTAATTCTATACCAGTAATCTGCAATAGATGCATTTATATTTAGTGACAGAAGTATATGTTATTATACTGCAATTCTTTGTCATTCAGACAATGGAGAGGAGCAAAAAATAAAAAGCTTTTGGGTACTTCAGAATTAATACTCACTCTCAAGAGACTAGGCCTGATCCCCCATCTGCAAAATTTCAGACACATTAATTTTTCTTTTCTAAATTTGTCCTTTTTTTAAAATTTCCAAAATTATTTTCAATACACAAAATTATTATTTCCATATTATACTGCACTCTAAACCACTATTATTTTTTATTTCTATGATATCTCTGCCTTTTTTACCCAAATATAAATTTCATAGCCTTAAGATGCAAAAGAGAAAGTCACAGCAGCGTATTTCAATTTGTTTCTGACTTCATAATTATATTAATGCATATTATTTTTGTCTTTGTCACCTCAAATTGTAAAACTGGTGCAGTAGAACTTTCCTTTTCTGTAAAAATCTCTGAAATCCCTAGAATTTCTCTGTGATTTTTGTTTTTCATTACTAACTCACAATTAAAAAGCCACAGAAATTATTATCAATTCAGAAGTAAAAGCAACATCAGTTCTCAGTTCCAGAATTCAAGCCTTTAATCTGCAAGGCAAAGGATATACCAAAGTGCTGCAGAAATTACCTTCTGTTTTGTGGCAATATAGTAGGTTTTGATTTGGTGTTTTTTCCCACATAAGTTTGATCCCAGGCTGGCAAAGATTTTACCTAGACTTGCCTAGACTCCTTCTCATAACAGGTCCAAAGGCTTGGTTATATATGTAAGCAAACAAAAACCCAGACCACTGAGCTTTATCAGAATATAACTAAAATACATATGTTTTCAAATAGGGAAGATGTGAAATCATCAACTGGAGAACAAAGAAATCAAAGAAACTTTGGAACAGCTTGTACTGCTCATGATGTCCCTATATTAGATGTCCTTGTTTACAGTGAAATCAATGATTCTTCACTAGCTGGTTTCTATTCTTTCAGCTCTGTTTTAGACTACTTTTCCCAAGCAAAGTCCTATAATTTTTACAAGCTTTTAATGAACAACAACTTGCAAGATTCCTCACAAGAAATAAATCCTGAAATTACATGCCTGATTGTCTGCACAGGAAATGAGATGTATTATAGGAGTCAGGTAGTAAGGAAATATCTTTCCATCTATCCTGCCCTTGGACATTTTGCTAATGAATCATTGCATGGAAAATCCTATAGAACTCCCGTATTTCAGGACGAAAAAAAGAAAAAACTTTAGTGAAAGGTAAGACATCTACAAGATGGTTGACTTTTGTGTAGTATATGGAAGTGTCACAAAGTAACTTTGAAGTAAATGGGAAAAAATGGAAAAATAAGATGGACATACAAGTATGAAGAAGCAGGGAAAGACAATCTAGAAGAAGACCTCATTGATTTTTCTAACATTAATAATAAGTGCAATAAAATAGGTTACCAATGGCATCTTACTGAAAAAAATATAAACAAAATTTAGTTTTAAGAAGTTTTGCTGAATCTGCCTTTTTTCATTGTGATGTTATGCTCAGAAAATCCTGATGATTATATGTAATGATTCAAAAGCACTTTTACAAATTTGGGTGGCATTCCTTACTCTCTTTCAGGAATTAGTTTGTAATCACTGGATACAAACACTTCCTGTCTGCTGATGCTTAATTTATTAAGCATTCCATATTGCTCTTTATCAATAATGTCTTACCTGTTCAATAACATGGATCAAACTCTCTGCCAACTGCAAAGTTTATCAGTATTGATTTTATGTTTATGTTTTCTACAGGATTTTCAAAGAAAGCGCATTTAGTCAGAAGCCAAGAGCTTTTCCTAGAGATAGGTCATTGAAAATAAATCTTCTCAATGATTTCCTACTTATAATTATGTTAAAAGTGAAGCAATTTTTCAATCCAATGTAAGCCATACTAATTTTACTTGTTTCCATTTTTAGGTAAGGAGTGGAGTTGTTGCATGTAAAGACTTACAAAAGTCCATTATATATAAAAAAAAAATTAATAAAAAACGGTGAAATATTAATAAATATAGTAGTATATATTTAATATGCAATATTTTATGTAGTCTACATTTCTAATTTCACTTTTTAAAAGAAATCTAGACTGTTTTCTATAGTAGCATGAATGAGATTCCAGATTTACCTTCAGTGCATGAGATAGCTTTCAGCTTTTGTGGTAATGCAGGGGTTTTTAAATAACTTTGATTATTACCTATGCTTGCCTCTGGTGTGTAGGCAGGACCCTTCCCATATTCAATATGGTCTAATAAGGAGACAAGATTAAAAAGCTTCTCTTTCTCTCTGAGAAGTACTATGAAAGAAGTTTAAATTATCCAGATGATGATTTGTTCAGAGACCCTCTCTTTTGGCATCCTGGGCCTAAAAGTGGGAAATATGGAGAACCATAGAATATTCTAAGTGTTTAGCTTGGAAGGGTCAGTTGGAATTTAGCTAGGCCAATTCTTGCTCAAAGCAAGGCTAAGTTCAAAGACTGGGCTGACATTCAAGAATGGCAGCTTCTCTGAATTTCCAAACAAAGAAAAATGGAGCCAGAATGACAAGCAATAAACATGCAGACTGTGGAAAGACTGGGTAAAATGTGGAAAAAGCTAGTGAAGAATGGCAGAAACTGGATGGAGCTGTCTTTGCCACATTTGCTGCCTCTCACTGGCCACAGACCAAAGCCCTGTGGACTCTCCCCAGAATTCTCTCTGGGCTGCTTTAGGGTCTTCCATCAGTGTAACCATCCTGCATTTTGGCTAAACAGCTGAATCATCTGCCAGAATCTTTCCGTTTTCACTAAGTACTTCCTCATACTTAATCCAGAGAACAAGAGATGTTAAATCATTTGAGATTTAAGAGTGATGCAAAAGGATGGGTCTCCCGATACACTGTTCCACTAGGATCATATTTACAGCTCCTCACTTGGTCATTCTTTTTTTCCCCTTAAGGAACAGATTAAGGTGTCTTTTGCTGTATTTCAGAGATATCACAGTGTTTATATTGCAGTAGAGAGGCACTGCTTGGCCCCAGATGCCTAAAATAAATATGTTTATTGAGAACAAATTAAAATACAGAAGTTATACAGGGGTTGTAAGAAAAAGATATTGGCTTTATATTGATGAGTGAATTTAGTGAAACTATTAAAATATAGATAATACTGAGGTATTCCCATAATCAGCAAACCTTTCCTATGATGTGAAATAATCCCTGAAGTATTACTTAACAGTTTAAAAAATTATTTAAGAAAAATGGCATTCTTATTAATATTATTATTACTACCACTGCTACTATTACTTTAATTATCATAATTTATCAACTTAAAATATTAACAAATTTTCTGCTACGAAAAAACCATAATTATAAAAATAGAAATGAATTGATAAAATGGATGCAAAGATCATTAAAATATTTTCTCATTCAAAGATTTTGCATCCGTGCTTGTCTTCATGCATAGAGTACTTTTTTAATTATCTGAGAATTTTTATAAGTGCTCAATCTAGAACACATGAAATGCAATTAAAAATGCTTACATTATAGAAAAATATTTTAAAAAATCCATTGAGTATAATTTGAAATATGCATGAAAAATAAGGTGACCCTAGGAACATGTGTAAAGAAAGCTTGCCTTCTTTTAGCTTATGGTACCAAACAAATAAAAGTCAAGAATTTTCTCATTCACCAAACAGGAACACTGCACAGTATGTTTCTTCTGCACTGAAATACTGTTCCAACTTATGAAAAATTTGGCTTTGGAAAGCAATTTATTTCCTTTAGATAATCTGTTTGGACATACTTGGGAGTCAACTTTCATAATTTTGCCTGGCAGCTTTGGCTTCCATGTCCTTTTTTAAAACTGTAAACTGAAGGTGGCACAACAAAGGAGTATGTAACCTGGTGCTGGTTTTGATTGTGTTTGAATTATGAGTCACCCAAAGGCTTCCTGAGAAGGCAGTGTTGTATTTAATAAATGCTATAATCTTGGTTTATAAAAAATAAAAATAAATGTTGAGCATGAATCATGGAGGGCAAGCTTAGCCATTGTTAAAGCCTTCTTTTCAAGAATGTAAATGAAAATTGCTCAAAGAATTGTACAGGGATTGATACCTCATTTAGAAGACTAATTTAGTTTCTGCATTTTTACTAGACAAGCAAACCATAGGGGCCAAGAGGGTTTTGTGGTTTAGGAAGTGCCTGAAAAGCACACCTTCCCATCTCCCCAGTGCTGTGTCTCAAGTCTGTAGCACAATAGATAATGTAGTCACTTGTTTCATAGTGTATTAGCTTACTTTATTACTATAAAATATTGCACTATTTTACAAATCACCACATCACACAATGTCTACACAATGTACTTTGACAACAGACTTGAAAGCCCAACAAATGCTGTTTAATAGGACATTACATTATACTGAACCAACAAAAACATTGTTCAACACATTTAGACTAAACTTTAGACATGCCTCAGTACACAAGCACAGGTTGTATGGTACTGTTAAAGAGTTCAGCTCTGTAGTTCTCCATCCTCATGCTGAGATCTCCCAAATCTCCTCTGAAGAAGGTGAGATTCACTCAGAAACTAGCCTATGAGTGACTGGGAAAGAACCCCAAGTTTCTTCATGCCTCAGTATTGCAGTAGGCTCTCCCATGTACCATATCTGGGAGGTATTTGGCTTCAAAAGATGTCATTTTCCACTGAGATGCACAGTCCAAGACAATACCATTAAGTTTTCTCGTAATACTGCTTGCAAATGCAGAGGAGAAACTTCTCTGGCCTGGCCAGATTCCAAGGTAGACAAGCCAAAAACTCTGTTTTCTCAAACAAACTGTTCTTCAATTGGTGTGAATTCATTCCCTAACATCAGTAAGACTGAAAGCAGCCTGCAGCACTGCCAGTGGAGCTCCTGGGCTCTAGCAGGGATGTGGGCTGTAGCCATCAGACAATAATGTGCCCTGTACTCCTCAGGAGAAACAAGCAGTTGCCTGTCCTGAAGGCAGAGTTCCTGCAGCTCTGCACAAATCCTCTGTGCACAGCAAGTCTCTTTGTAGTCCAAATAACTCTCATGTCTGACTGCTCACTGTTTGTAGCCTCTTGGGTATATGAAGTGCCAGAATAGCCACTGGAGCAGTGGTAGTTATCTCTTTATGGCATGCAATGATGACAATATATGTCTGTACACTTGTGTTTCTTTTTGCTAAAAAGATTTTCTACAGGGACTTATTTCTCCAGTGTGCAAACCAATTCCTCCCAATGTCAGCAAGAGTTAGGCACACACATCTCTAGGAGAAGTGTCCCCAAGTTTTAATAGAAGCACTGTTCAAATTTCACACAGACCATATAAGCCTGTGTTAGAAAACACCTTCAGCAGTGCTAAAAGCAATTTAGAAACAAAATGCTTTCTAATAGTCATTAAAAAGCTTCTGTGTAATATATGTAAAAAGGGTTTATCTAATGCTTTGCAAAATTACCCACAAATGTACCACACAGTGCACAAACATTAATAAGAAAGAAGCAGCAAAACCATAGCACTACTGCTTTGAAATACAATGCATTAATACTACTTTCAGTAATACAGTGTAAGAACTAACTATTATTAATGTCTATTTCTTCAGGAATCCATATTCATTAAGGACATCTATGGTTTCT
Source organism: Erithacus rubecula (assembly GCF_903797595.1). Classification (NCBI taxonomy): domain Eukaryota; kingdom Metazoa; phylum Chordata; class Aves; order Passeriformes; family Muscicapidae; genus Erithacus; species Erithacus rubecula. The sequence goes on from NC_136686.1 coordinate 57,835,072, forward strand.
TTATCTTTTATTCAGAAATATGGAAGCAATTGCACACTGTTTCACTGCTAATCAGAGCTACACAAGAAAAGATATGAAAGTTTCATTAGTGCAAATATTAGGATAACTGGTCTCCTGCCCTAACTCCTCCTGTTCAAATTTGTCATTTCCTGTGCTACTAAAAGGTTACAGTTTCTCTCAGTAAAAAGATTTAGACTGAATCCCTTCATAAACAAGGCTCTATATGTAACTTATTTTTTTGTTTACTTGCTACAACATGTAGTATTTATTGAAATAGATTTTATACCAGAGAATTGCAAGAAGATGCTTAAAAAGTATTCTATGTGAATCCAAAGTATTAAACAGTCTCAATGTGTAGGGCAAAAAGGATGTAAATAATTGAAAATTTATTAGGAGAGTACATATCTCACAGTTAAAAATATGATACTCTGCAAAGTGAACACACCTTGTAAAAACAAGCCAGGAAAGCACTGCTTCAGGAATTTTGTTAAAGTAACAGCAGCTTGGTTTTTTTTTTTTTTCTTTTTGCATGTTAACAGTATTTTCTAAAAATTCTTCAAAAATTTTGTTTCTGGAATTAACAAAGGAAAGACAACTGTTCTTCTCACTAGGCTGCTAGGAAAGTATTTTGCACAAAATACAGATTTCTATGTAGGGAAGGTAGGAAGGGACAAGCGTCCACAGCTGGGAAAAGGGCAACATGACATCTCACAGAAAAGTCAGTGAAGTGAGCATTATAGCATGAGTCACAACATTTTTGATCATTAAATGTTTTTGGCTTTACTGGCTAAAAACAGCAACAAAAAAGAACATGAGAAAAAGGGAAACAACTCAAAAGCCAGCATGAGAAGAATATGTTTACAGAGCAATCACACTGAGGAAACTGTAGAATTTATGATGTCATAAAAAAAGCTCATAATTTTGAGATGGAAAGGAAAAAGGTCAGCTATGAACCTTTGTTTTCCATCATTTTTAAAGCAGATGGATCCAGGAACAACAGACCACATAGAGAGATGGCAAGGCAAAATGGTGTGGCAAAGAGGAAAGAGAAAATTGTGAGAGGATGCTGCCAGCAGCATGTTCAACAGAAGGCATTTATGTCTCCCATTTCTAGGTATCAATGAATCATGTGGTACCTTCAAATGGGTCAGTGCTTCAGTGTTAGGTTCATGTGCTCACTCCCTTTGTATGATCAAATGTCCCTTAAGTTCACAAACAAGAGATATGTGACATTTAAGAATTCATGAGGCTAAAAATGCAGATATTGACAAATATCCCTCTCAACATTAGACTGCTGCCAGGAAATAGGAGGCAATGGATCAGGAGCAAATGTACAGTTGAAGTAAGCATCTGGAGGGGAGAAAGCATATCAGGAAACAGGAGAGATATGAGACCTTGTCTGTCCCAACATCTCCTCTCAGAAACAATGAAAGAAGCAGAACTTTGTGAAAACGATGAGTATGAAAAGACTACTCTTAATTTAGAGTAGGATGCAACTAAACCAAGATTGGGTTCCTTTAGGAAGTGACTGGAAAGAAAAAATTTGCCAATGACTCAGGGATGTAAAACTGTAGAGACAGTAGAATGATGGGAAGCCTCTGTAAGTCCCAAATCTAAAACCTACAACATACTTTCAAGAATTTAATTTCTTTAAATCCTCAGGACTGTTGAGTAGAAAGTCCTGAACTGGGGATAAGAAAGCCATGAGATATAGGGTCTCCAGTTTGCAACAGGTATTCTGTTAATATTTTGAATGAAGAATTGCAGAATGAGAATAAAAGCCAGAGACCTCAGTGGCAGGATGAGGTCATGGAACCAAGAGATCAGAATTTCCTGGGCCAGACTAGTGCTAGCAGGGTGACAGTGCTGCCTCAGCTTTATCCTGTGCAGATAAAGTCTTTTCCAAAACACAGCAACCTGGAGATAAAGAAGCATGAGCTTTCCTGACCAGAGGAACTGAAACACACAGCAATCCTGGCAAAAAACCAAACCAAACCAACAAAAAAACCAAAAAACCCCTAAAAAACAAACAGCAACAACAACAACAACAAAAAACCGTGAAAAAACAAACCCCCAAAACAAAACAAAACAAAACAAACAAACCCCCTCACCTCTATGGGAGAAAGGCAAAACTTGAAATAAGTCCACGGGAAGGGTATTGAGGATGGAAGATTCCTTCCACTGGAGTCTGCTTATTTTGAGGGATAAGTGTTTTTCACTAGAATATTCAGAGGTTTTTTTTGGTGAAATTTCTGCCTATTTTTGAAATTGCTAATGCTGTGTGTGATTTACTGGTATCTGTTAGTGGTTTTTAGGAGTTACACACTTCTGCTAAGATATATCTAAGAAAGATAATTTGCCTTCCTTTTATTCACACAATTTACAAGTACATAGCTAAATTCTCCCTCCTCATCTTGCCTGTGTGTGCATTGCATGTGCCCTCACTATTTCCCATGGTGTCATGGTGACTCTGTCTGCTGCCAGCCATCCCACATCAGGACTGGGCTGACAATTCAACGTTGTCAATATTGTGTCAGTTCTCTGGCTCAATTTCGTACCAATATTCTCAGTTCTTCAGAGCCAGTTTGGATTCTACCATTCTCTGATTCCATGATTATAAAATATCCATCTGATGTAGGAATTTTGTCAGCCTCCCACTATTTGCATTTAATGTTTCACTCTCAACACCTGTTATGAGTTGCCATAACTTCATGAATCAGTTCTGGGTTGTCTGCAGGTTTCCTTAACAACAGCATTTCAGAAGAAGCCTTGATGGATCCAGATTTGAATCTATCAGTTCTTATTTAGACAGGGGAAAAAAGGTCCTTTAGAAGACCACTTCTGGAGCTGGCTATAGGTTAATATAATTCAAAGGTACTTTCCAAAAGAGATGGCATACGTCAAATACTTGGATAGCTCAATTAGTAGAAAATGCCAAACCTAGTTTTTGAAGTCCTCATTACTGAATATTTTGCTCTACATAAATTTGCTACATACCACTTCAAACACTAAGTGCTGTTTTTCAGTAGCACTGGACTAATTCAGAATTTATGCTCTGTCTACATTCAGAAAGACTGATTTTTGAGAGCTCTTTCACATTATTTCAGCAGCCTATACTCAATGAAATCTACATTGATTGCATAAGCTGAAATAAAGTGTAAAGGCTGAAGCAAAGCTGGAAAGGAGTAAATCTCTAATCTCTTTGGGTGTTATTTTCTTTCTTTTATATAAATTTATTATTTTCATTTTTTCTTTTTTTTTTTTTTTCTTTTTGCAACATATTTCCAGTAACTATACCATTAATTTTAGTTTTTGTTTTTCAGTAAAAACACATCATAGTAATCAATGAAAACAATATGGCTGTTCAGCAAAAACAAAGATACTGAACTATTATGGTGCATCTAGTTAGCAAACTTGCCCAATAAACAAGAAAAAGACAGTAAGATGTCTACCCATTGCTAGAGAGATGCTTTCCTTTGATAGACAATTATATTATTTCCATTACTATTCTTTAAATAAGCAGATAAATTGCTACTTCTGCTTTAGAAGTCTTAAAAGGAGTAGACTATGAGTTGTGGGACTTCCTCCAGCTGCACTGTACCCCATGACAAGTCTGTTTGGTGATGGAGAGAGAGATTTTAGTGGCCTCTTTAAATTTGAGTACTGCTATTCCCTCCATCCTTTTGAAACATGCAGCCCTTTCCTTCTCCTGCATACTTTGCTGTTGACCTTTTAAGCTTGAGGGACAATGGTTTTAAAATGCTGTAGCATGTATACTATGTGCATCCAAGGGAGTACTTTTTCCAGTATGAGATAATTCTTCCAATAGTAAGAATAAATATTAGTCAGTGTCAATCTGTTTCTTGTCTGCAATGTAAGTAAGATTGCTGAATGAGAGACAAATTAAATCACAGAAATGGATTTGCCACAATTAGGTGTGCAGTTAGGCCATATTCATATCAGAGACAGAAACATTACAAGGCAACACACAACCCTATGCAAAACACAGCCTTCCTCCACAGGCTGGAACAGCCTTTTGGTCTTCATCTTAAAAATGAGACATTAAAGACATGATGCATAGGGAAATGATGGAAAAAGATGGCATTATTCAAGAGCCATTAGACATCAAAGTTAATAAATTAAAAATTGGATCCATGAGTAATGAGAAAGTATGTTGTGCTTTACTGGTGTCACTGACTCAATATTTTAGAATCAAAGAAATTTTCTCTAAGTATTTGGTTTTGTATTCAGATTATCTCACATGATCAAATCTTATCACCTGTTTATTATTCATAACACGTCGGATGGACACACACACCTGAATCAGTCATCCTCTACTCCCTTTATAATCAATCAAGCAGCAAATATAGTTTTAAGGTATACCTAGATATACCTGACTTATTTGAAACATCTAGAGTGAAATTACATGAATTAAATAATAGAAAAACCTATTTCTGCCCAGGGACTATAGAAAGATACATGACTACTAACATAGACATAAAAAACCAAATTCTAGGTGTATATTTCATCACATAGATTCCCTTTTCCTATGAATACATGAGAAAAAAGTAAACAAAACCCTGGTTTTCATCTTAAAAGAGTTTTCATATTTGTGTTAAGATACGATTTAGCCATTTCTTGGGTAGGGTAGGTTTGATTAATACACTATTTTTTCAGTTCCTTTGAATCACTCAAACAAGTGAGCTTTTTTTAAATTTTAATTTAGTCTCACAACCTTAAGGCATAGCCATTATTTCTGAAGTACCAAAATTTATGGCAGCAAACTTGCAGTTGTTCTGTATCATCCCCTTAAGTTTAATCATACTGCAGTACTTCCAAACATTTGCTTTAGTCTTGGTCATTGTCCTACCACGAAGAAAATATGCTCTCTTTCCCTTCTTTGCATTCTGTAAAGCAACCAAGCACCTCCTGCCCCAACAAGGGTTAAATGTGACTGCATTTGGAGCAGCACCTTGTGTCAGCTGAGCCAGGGGGATGAACCTGCCTCGGAGTTTGGCCTGAGCTGGGAGCAGATGGTGTAAACTGACAGTGCTTTTATCGAGCCTGCAGATCACTGTACTGTCTCCTACCTGCCACAGACACGTGCAGAAAATAACCACAGCTCAGTTAATGTACCAGAACTTGTTAAACTGTCATGTTGATCAATGTTAAACTATCATGTTTTGATCATGAATCAATGATCTAAGAAGAAATTCTCTTCAGAGAGAGCAATTATCCTCAAGGGCTTGAGTATGTTGCTGCTGTCCTACACTGATTACTGAAATATCTATTTTATTGTCTGTTATTACTCAGGCTTGTTCAGCATACTGGATTTCATACTCCACTTCTCTCTGAAGACTGGTGTCCTAAATTGTTTTTCTCTAGACGGTGATTATCTTGCCTTTTTTAAAATAGAATTCCACCTTTTGGGGGTTACACTAACCCTTCTAATCCTCTTTATGCTCTTTTTTGGTTATGAAATTCTGCTTAATTTGTCAACTTCTTAATAAAAAAAATTGTTGTTTACTCCACTGGCATTTAAGGTGAACCACATTCTATACCAATGAATACAGCTTCCCTGCAACCATTAATTTTATCCAAGTTAATATACTATAGTGACTCCAATTTAATTATCAACCTAATTTGGTTTCATTCCAAAGAAATATCAGATTCCGTCCCTTGTAAATAATTCCTTTATATATATATATATATATATACACACAAAAACCCCTTTATTGACTATGGATCATCTATAATGACCTTATGTTTATTACTTCTGCAGTTTGATATAATATTAATATATTCCTTATTCTAAGGATTTTCAGGTATTCTAATGATAAACATTTGGCATATGCAAAAACTAAAGCTTCACTTCCCAATTTCTATTCTTCAGAAGGAAAGTAGATAGTATTTTTGCATCTTTGGGCATAGAATACGTTTCTTTTTGAGCACAGAATGATGTACATTAAGTGACAGATGAATGCCTTTAGAGAAACAAAGGTTTTTAATCTAAAAAGTCCAATCGTTATTTATTTCAGGTAATAATAAATTAGGATGGATATTCACCTCAAATGCCCAAAGAAATTTTGTTTGGTTAAAATAATAAAAGCTATGAAATAGCTTATTCCTGTCAAGTTTTTAAGTCTTTTTCTGTTCTTATTGCTTCTTTACGGTAAAGTCTTGACTCTCCCCTTCCAAAGGTGAACATTCAAACTTACTGTGTCAGGCTGGTGAGAAAAAAGCAAGTTGCTAGAAGCTATTAAAAAAAAAAAATTAGAAAAATATATACCATGGATCTCTGTTATCAGGAAAGAAAATAACCCCAATAACTGTTGCACAATTTTTTACAATGAATAAAAAGGAGGCAAAATGGCTTAGAAAAACCAGGAATCTTGTAAAGGGCAAATAGATTGCTCTGATTTTCATCTACATTAATGAGTCAATACATACAGCTATATCTAAAGCTTGCAGCACTGCTTTGGGACTACATGAGTTTGCTGCAGACACCACAGAAACTATTATGGGTAAGAAGTCTAGAACTGCCCTAGTTTTCCTCTTATACAGAGATAGGACCATTGACACTCAAAACACATAAAGAATGTACAACAAACTGTAAGATTTTGCCTAGGATACTTAATTACAGACACACTTTTCCAGAACCAATGTTACTTCCCACAACATGGAAATTAATTTCCAATCTAGCAAACAAGGATGTAGTGAGTATATGTATGTCTTATGGTTTAGAACCTTTTACACACATTTTTGTAATTGTACAGACTTTCCAAACTTACCTCCTCTATGGATAATCAAAGAAGTTTCACTTCCAACAGGACATTCTTTAAGTATATCCACTACTTCTGCATGGCTCAGGTTCTGTACATTCTGCTGGTTGATCTCAACAATGAGGTCACCTTCACACAAACCAGGACATCCCTGAATGTCTAGAATTTGCTTCACCCTCTGTCCTGTAGGACTGTCTGCTATAGTGAAGCCAAAGCCCTGGGCCCCTTTCACAATGGTTAAGGTCATGAGTTCAGCTTGGGTGGCCCCAGAAGAAGCCATTGATACATTATCATCATGGGCAGGTGGTGGGAATGTGCTATCAAGCTGACTATCTGCTGGAATGGAGTGCAAGGAGTGTGGTGGTCGATCTGTTACGTCTGGAACAGACTGAGAAGTCCTAGAAATGTATTCCAAATAAGTTTCATAGTTATGTCTTCCATTTACCACTACCGGAGGCCTCTCCATTACTGCAAGGGGTGGCACCATGCTGTTGGCAGGATCTTCAGGATCAAAGGGCAAAGGGTATCCACGACATAGCACCAAGTTGACACTCTGACCAATAGGAACAGACTGGAAGAGTTTGACTACATCAGCGTGAGTATGTCCAAGGACACAAACTTCATTAATATAGACAATCACATCACCTAGAACGAGAAGAACAAACAGCGACAACATGAGACAACTTCAATTGTTGTATATGCAGTGCATTTTTTAAAAAATGAGAATAGAAGTCTACTTAAAAAAAATAGGATAAATTCAATCAACATATTGACTCATATAGGAGAGACAAAAAAGTAAAGTTTGTCTGGCAGCAAATGTAATACAAAGACACAACGACAATACCAGTTATCTTCTGTGGAAGCTTATGGATGGAAAATTAAGATGAATCCAGACATTCACCTTTTCTTAACATTTTCTCCCTATTTTTCCAACTTCTTTCAGTGTAGTCTCCCTAGATTACTTTTTTAATAAGGTAAAATACATGTCTATTTGGAGAATGTGTTGTCAAGAAATACCATTGTTTGGTGAAGAGTAAAAGGAAAAAAAAGTATTCCTGGACTTAAGAATCAATAAATAGCAATGCACGACTGTGTATGCATGTGCATAAGGAAACACTTTTTGCATTGATCATGATATCGACACTTTTCTGTTAAATGTGATTACTTGCCATCAGCCATTCAGAGGTGCTACTGTCATTTCTTATTCTAGGCATGAATTATCTATCTTATATAACATAGAGATGTTTCATGGCATTTTGCTGTAGCCAAAAGGCTCAAGGACAATGACACAACAAAATTTCTTTTTGGTAGGTTCAATAGCTTTACATTACAAAAATCTAGGCAAATATATAAAAGTCAATTTAATATTTTCACTTAGGCAGCTGATCAAACAAAACCAACTATACTACCTTTATCTTAAAATCTTGTCTCATGTATAGCAGACCTCCCAGTTTGAGCATATGGAAGCAGAATACTTTAAGTCAACAGGCTGTTTATGGGTCACCCTATTGCCCATGCACCAAGAGTCTACTGTTAATGAAAAGTTCAGAAATAAGTTCAAGATTTTTCTTGGTATTAGAATAGATCTATATATTAATAGCCATAAATAATTTTTAATGTACTATTAAGGTGCATATTAAAATGAGTTATCAATTCAAACAATATTCAGAATAGTTTGATAACCCACAGTCAATTTTCACTTTCATAAAAATGATTGCATCTTTATAGAAAAAGAAAAGGATATTTGGTTAGAGAACTCTAGAAGTTAAAATCTTTTTCTAAGTGAAGACTGTCTTATTATCCTATCATTAATCACCAGGATGCTGTGAAATGTCCACAAGGTACACAATTCAGAAATTGATACATCATAACACAAAGCTTTTTAAAGGTATTTGAAAACTCAGCATTAAAATGAGAATGATTTAGGGAGAATGAGGATGTTTGGGTAGGATTGCTTTAACTGTATTTATGAAATTATGTCTTTCAAGTACTTCAATCAAAATATCTAATACAGCTAACTAAGGATCAGAGCATCATCAAGATGCCAGTGCAAGGGCTGTTTCTAAGTGAAGACAAAAGGCAAAGGCTGTTTCTATGTGAAAATGAAATGGTCAATTCCCACATGATCAGTCTGTGTAACAGCCCGTCAGTAATTAATTGCATATGCACAATGATTCAGAGGAAGATTTCTTCAGAGGGTGCCTAGGGAAAAATTGCTAAAGAAGTTTGTTTAAATGATTGTATTACACACATAAACCTTAGTAGCTGCAAATGCTTTCTTAAATGTGCATCATAAATAGATTCCAAAACAAGCACAAACAGTAATGTCACTTCATAGGCAGTGCTGAAAAAAGTCCAATGCTTTTGTCTCAAGCAGCTGAAAATAAAGCAGTTTTCAAAAGCCAAATTTTAAAAGAAAATATGCACCGTACAAATTACTGTGTCAATGGCTGCGATTCATCATGATTTGCTCATGCCCTGGCATAGAAAGATCTTACCTGCATTCTCATCCCTGGCTCCCTCGTTAGCAGTGGGGTTGACATTGCTCACAACAGGACTGCTTCTGTTGAACTGAGAACTGCTCAGTGCATGCTGCTGTTTCAGTAGCTATGCCTTAATAGTAACCTTGAGACTTTTTAATCCATGCAGTCTTTATTTCCCTGAGTGCTGGCAATGCAGCTATGTGGTGGGAGGAGACCAATCTGTTTGTTCATCCTCTCTTACAATACATTAGCAGAGTGAAAAATGAAAAATGCAGTTTTTGTGTTGGGCAAGTAAATCATTGCCTGTTCACAGCCCTTCACTTCCAGTATTTGGACAGGATTAGCTGTGATATAAAACTGAAATCAATATGGTTTTGATAGATCAGAAAATGACATAAACTAGTTGACATTATATAGATGTGCTGTGAAAAGAAATTAGCTTTTGCAAAAGGAGAGCAGTCAGGAAACGTACAGGCCAAGCAGTCCCTTTCTCCAGTCACTAAACAGGCAAAACTGAGCACTAGAAGATCTTGGATAAGAACTTCTTCAAATAAAAACCTTCCTTTATCCCTCTCAGACTAGTAGAAAATCTTTGAGCATTTCCTGAATCAATATCTTTAAAGCTCTTTGCTGTTTCTGAGGTATAACATGAACAGCATGCCTGGGCAGATGCTGAAGCTGTAACTCAGTTACAGTGGGACTGTTTGGGACCTACCTGCTGTACTATCACCTGGAGAATGTACAGGTTAAGTGTGATGAGCACAAGGGAATGAGTTACTAAGTTCAGCTCAAAGAAAGGAGTTACAGTGGGGCTGCAGTGGGGAGAAACAGTTTCAGATCATGAGACAGGAAGGAGGAAAAAAAGGGGTTAATTTTAGAAATCCTTCAAATTAATCTCTCAGCTGTACTTTCTCCAAAGCTAACACATTTTTCCAGGCTGAGAGTTCCTCATTGCTGACACAGAGAGAAGTACTCAGCATTTGGTAAGAAGAGAGAGATAAGTTAAGAGCATTACAGAGCCAGTGCCACACTAATGCAAAGTTCAAAACCTCTCTTCTTTAGGAAACCTCCCTTAAAGGTTCCTGTAGCACCTTTTCTGCCTGTACTCTCCTGCTGCTTCTAATAATAATGGGTGCATATGGACAAGCATAATAGTGATCACTTTATAACTCCTGTCTGATTTTCTGAGCAAGCTATAGTCTGCCTCCAGAAATCACAGTTTCGCAGTGAGTGGGTATCTTTGAAGTTAAGCAGAACATTTATATTAAGCATCAAACTTTGCCTGACTTTTAGAATTAAATTTACTAAAATGACTGGAGCTTGCTTATGGAATGACTGAGCTTGGCAGGGATCTCTAGAGGTCATATTATCTAAACCCTGCTCAATCAGAATCCCTTGGAATCAGTTGCCCAGGATCATGTCCAGGTGGCTTTTGAAAACCTCCAAGGAGGTAGAGTCCACATCTTCTCTGGGCAGCCTGTATCAGTTCTCAGTCACTCTTCCAGCAGGAAAGTGTTTTCTGATGTTCAAAAGGAACCTGTGTTTGAGTGTTTGCCTATTGCCTCTTTTCTTGCCACTGGAAAGGACTTGGCTCCATCTTCTTTATACAGATATTTATGTAGATTGATAAAATGCCCCTGAGTGAACATCCTCTCTATCAGATGCTCTCCAATTTCACCTTCCTCACTAGCCTGTACAAACTGAACACATGCCATACCAACCTCATCTTACTTGAGACTGTTCAGGAATGAGGGAGCTCAGGAGGGCTGGTCTATGGAGAAGGCAACTGAATCAGACTCTAGATGAACTGGCAGGTTTGATAGACACCCAGCAGACAACAGATACCCTGGTCTACATCTCAAAAATCTACACTGCCACAAAAACAGATTCTTCAATGTCTAAATTCAGCACTGAGTTGAAGAATCTTAAAGAGTACTGACAGCAAGCAAATTTGTGAAACTGTCCTAAAGTTACCTCTGATGTAGTTAAGGCTCTTGAATTTAACTGAAAATTTAGGAAAATTGGTCTGGAGGGGATTTCCTGACTGGCTGAACTTAGTCCCCTGTTGTCAGATATAACACAGTATGTTACACTTGATGAAATTTGATGTCTTCTTCACAGAAACAACCATAAACCCCCATAATGTTTCATATATTTAAGTAGCTTGTTTTGCTTATTAAAGTCTGCTGAGCATTACTTATTGTCATGTAATGTTAATTGACTCAGTGCCTGAATGTTTGATTAGAGGTTACATTTTGTTGCCTACATATTTCAAAGCAAAACCAGATCTATACTGTCATTATCTTCAGTTGGATTAGTGAAAGAAGAAATTTCTTCAACATTTTTAATGACAGATTCTGTTTTACATTCCTCTCTACAATAATGTTGCAGAATTAAATCTGACACTCTGGGGATCTTCCACAAGCATTAATTCTGAAAAAACCACCAACTTTTTTCATGCTTGAAGTGCTTGATCCAAACAGAATTGTTTTATTGACATAACTGCTTTCCTCACAAATTAACTTACAGTTTCAGGCAATGTTACTAGCTCTATTTACCTCCTTTCTGAAGAACCTGTACTATTTATTGAATATTGTTTATTTAGTTTATTCAGTATTATTATATCCTGTTATTGTTTCTGATAGGTTTTTGTTAACCCTAGATTATTTCTGTAAACATCCTGCACTTGTAGGTAAAGTTTGTCCATTTTCTTACCTATGTTCCTACTATTTGTATACATTTTGCCTACTGCTTCTTATTATGTTTCTTGTGTACTTAGGTTTCTGGCTGTACTTGAGTGAACTGAATTGCCTACTAGACTGCCATTCTCATTATTAATTAGAATTCACTAAACTTTGAAGTATGAATACAGAGAAAAAGGTGCAGATTAAATCTTCGATCAAAATTTAGTGGAAATGCCTCCATCCTCTCTGACAGGTTTTTGATCATGCTCTTAGTGCTAGGTTTACGTGCTTAAAATGTGACAGAATGCAGTGATTTGGGGTGGAGATAGCTCTGCTACCCCCCTGCAGCCTGTGCAAGCCAATAGCAATGGAGCTAAACCAGCTCATGGTTTGGCAAGTCAGCACAGGACACCAGCTCTGCAGGACTTGAGCTGCATAATTTTTTTGCTGCATTTATAGCCCACATAAACTCTGCTAACTTCTCCAGCATTACATATTCCCACTTGCATTTCTCACCCATATAATCTAAATTCTGCATATGCATACTTTGCATCAGTTTCAGAACTAGCAATACATGATTACTTCATCGTTGAAGCTTTCCCTTCACCTGCCCACCCACACTCTCTACTGTCATTATCAGATATTTCTGTCACTTCTCAGCAGTGACCTTGTCTTCTCTTTCTGCAGAGTGCTGCAAGATTGCTGGCACTGGAGCCTGTTAATAATAAATTCAGAGCACGTTTCCAGTATCAAAATATGAAACATGGAGGTAATTTTAATAACAACAGCATGTGATTGATGGTCATGAAAGAAGCAAAGATTTGTAAGAACTGAGCCATTTTTACATTCACACATACAAGCAGCAGTACAGAGAACTAGTGTGTGAGAGATCCTTTAAACAGCAGCAGACAAACTACATTCTGAAACTTTGAAATTCAACTTCCTTCCACTTGCTATAGGTGTTAATCCAGTGTGTGAATAAGTGATTTCCATTACAAATGGCTAGAAGAATTATTTTGGCTGCAAAAGATTTCAAAAAGTTCTGCATAAACAGAAATTCCCTGATTTCCTGTATTCGTGACTTGCCACAGAACCTTGTAAAATCTAATTGGCTCTAGCTGCTAATATCTGATGGCCTAATAAGACAACAGATAAAACCTAGGGTCCTGTAGCCTAATTTGGTCATGGTAGCCTAATTTGTCTTAAAAAAATAAAAAAAAAAAAAGAAAAAAAAGAAAAAAAAAGGCCTATTTTTTTTTAATAACCAGTATTAAATTGCCTTATTTTAAAATAAAAATTTTGGAATTAGAACAACTTCTTAAAGGAGATTGCAGTGTAAGATGACTATTGCATATTAGTATATATTAATAGAATACTATTGCATATTAGTACTGAAATACTTAAAACACCTGCCAAGAAAATACTTACTTAGTTCTTCTAAAGAGGAACATTAGATTGACTGCTAAAATATACCAAAAAGGCAACCTGGGGAGAAGTACATGCATACAATAACTCAATAACTACAGCTACTGATCAAAAGAGCTAAATTTAAAACTGACCACATTATTATCAGTTTTATAACAACTTTCTCAGATAGACAGTACTGCAGCAGCCACAGTGAAATGAAAAGAACTCCTGGGAGACATAATGGGCAGCTGCCTCTGCATCCAGAAAGGGTTTCAGGACCACTTGCTGGTATGTGGAACACTAAATAGTCCATTAAAATATCTCTGCTCACACTGGCACAGGAGAACCATTTCCAGTCTTCATCACATACAGAAAGTTTTACCATGTGTGACAAACTTGGCAAAGCTGACAGGTAACCACCATCCACAGCTCCATCTTTCACTCACTGAACTCTGGGAACTGAGGTTCAGGGGAAAATCAGGGTAATACAAATTATTATTTATTTAATCAATCATTAATTATTATTAATTTATTATTTCTTTAAATTGGACAAAAAGTCAAGCCAACATATATTCCTAGGCATTCAGGCACCCAAACTGCCATGAAACAGGCCTAGATTTTCCTCTTTCTGAAATCTGAGCAACAGACATAAATCATCTGTTTGTCAGATTTGAGTCAGCACTTATACAAACAGTTTTGTAGGGATTATAACTTGGGTTTAAATCTGTTTACATCATTGGACTTTACTATTCACATCATGAAGGATTGAGCACTGGCTCTGAACTTTGCTTCAGGGCCCAACACAAATATGTGACACAGACACTTGTCTGCAACTTTACCCAAGACTCAGATCTGTTGAGTAAGCAGGTGCCATTTTTAAACAATCAATTTTTGAGAACCCATTTTAATTCTACTGTGACCCAATGCATATGCCTAATTAAAAAGCTGTCTATTCAAAATTTTTTGTGCTTAACCAGCATGTATCATGTAATTACACTCAAGCAGATGCAGATTAGTAGAAGAAACTATTTCCATTTTATTTTTATTTTGCATATATTGGTAACAGTTATTTAAATAGAGGTATTTATTTGGGAGAGAAAAAAATACATTCCAGAAAAATCTAAAGACCTTGATTATTTGCTGATCTAGTAAACATGAAACATCGCAGATTAAAAAATGTAAGTAATGCAATACTTAAATGAATGCTGGTCATAAAGCAGTAAAGAGTAGGCAAATTTTCTTCCCAGAAACAGTTTTTCACTTCTTCAAGCATCTGAAAGCATAGCATGGATGTTAAAACTGCTACTTTACAAAAAAAAGTAATTACTGAAAAGATGGTAAGTATATTGGAGGCAAGATCACACAAAAAGAAGAAGGTCCAATTTTTAAGGTAGCAGTTTATTTACAAATTATGTAAGCTTGTTCTGTCTAAGCTTTGCTTGCAGGAACTACTTGTGCACCCTGAAATGCCTGGTGTGAATGAACTGCGTGACAGAGCGTCAGTGGATGTGAAGAGTGAGATAAAAAATGTGTGCCATGTTTGCATAGCTATTTGGGATCACTTTGAAAGGTGTCACCGTGAGCAGAGGCTCATGAAGAAATGAAACCTTCTTTTTCCTTAGAAAAAGGAGGTCAAAATTTACAACACATTTGCTTTTGTACGCACATTTTATTTCTGTAGGCAGAGCAACACATTTATCTAGGTAATGGCTCCCAGGAGGAGGAAAGTAGCCCAGCCAGCCTCCAAGCAGCCTAAAGGCATAGAGGTATGGAAAAGCATGATGTAAATACCAAGCAGCCCCTGTGCCCCACTGGGAATCCTGGCCATGTGTCACCTGTCCCTGGTGGAAGACATTTTCAGCAGCATTGTCAACTGCACACCATTGCCACTGCTGATTTCTGACATAAACTGCCAGGAAGGAAAAAGAGAGATGGATGAGGTGAGGAATTAGATGGAGCATTTATAAAGATGCTGCAGCACAGTGACAAATGCCTTCATATGTTGAAATAGAAATATATATGTCACTGGCAATTTTTAGTAATAGGCAGTCATGTTGTGAACTGAAATGGTTAATAGAGCTATTTTATTTCTTTGAGTAATGCTAGCACCATGAAGACAAGAATAACTAGTCACATACTAAATTAGCAATTTGTGAAAGCAACAGCACTTTGTTGGACACTTAAAAAACATGTGCAAAGATAGATGTGTAGGATTCATCTCCATTTAAAATCTATAGAGGTACAATTTGAAAATTCATTTCTATTTTAGACATATTATGGTTTCCAAGGAGATTCCTTGTAACTGCAGTGGGCATTACTGCCAGAAGTGGGTCAGTTTTATAACTCTGTTATCTGTATGGTAAAACTACAGTTTTCATCCTTGTTTCATCAATACTTTGTTTTTCCTGCTACACTTGCACAGTGCCCATCCAGGTGCCTAATTCCCCAGCTGACTCTCTGAGACCAGTACAAATGTGATTTGACTATCAGCCAGGTTATTTATTTAATTTGGGACCAAGATGCAAAGCCTTGATTTATGGATGTTTTGTGTATTTATTGCTCAAGTCCACATTCTGCTGACTGAGATCAGCATGAGCTGCCAGCAGTCAGTGTGTTTATTTCAGATCCAAACCATGGATGTGGAGCCAAATCTGAAGGTGTTGCTCTGATGTATTGATTAGCAATGTTAATCTACAATAACAATAATATGCATCCACATTCTTCCCAAAAGAAATGTTTACTGTTGTCCCAGATGCCCAGATGTACCTTTTATGCTACAAATTCACTACCAAACTTTATGCTGAAGAATCTGATTAATATCTTAATCATGCCATTAGTTGTAGTGAAATGTTTGCTCATTCACTGCTTCACCCTAGTTAGTGGAGCTTCTCCTGTCATGCCAAACCAGAAATTCAGAATATATGTATGTGCATTCCTAGTTGGAGATATATATAAATTTTCAAATCTTGCTCTATATTTGAAGTAGTCAACTGGGTTTACAAGGTCAGCACCTTTCAGGGACAGATATTTCAAAATAGGTCTGGATCACTACAGATTAATGCTTTTAATCAAAATTAAAGACAGGAAGCATTTTATCAAGTAGAAATTAAATGTATCAAAACAGTGAAATAATTTCCAGCTAAATAAAGAGATTTTTACTAATAGTCTACTACATATAAATACCTCCGTGCATTTGAAATAAAGGTATATTTGATTACCAATTCATTAACAAATGCTTATACAAATGTCTGGCTAGTTTATAAATAATTTTCTATTAATAAGTTTTATAAAGGCCATTCAAATTTTAGTTTAAATGTTCTAATTTTATGTATTTATCTCTATATTTTCTTTCTTTTTTTGATAGTAAAATAATCTACAAAAATAATTACCTTAACTTCAGAGAGCTTCTCACATAATCTCTATAACAAAAGATCTACTAAATAGTTTTTCAGGCATATATCAATATATTAGTTGCTTTAAAATTGCATTGTAAAGATAAATAGTAGAGCTCCTTTGGGTTCTCTAAGGTTTTACAGTATTTTTCCAGGTTAATAGAGGGCAACGTATTATCAAACTGACCTTCCTTCCAAGCAAACGTTGGTTGCCCTAATATCTCTAGAGCCTCTTGCACTGTCAAGCACCCATTTTCAAGGACAATACATTTTTACTCTTTGCAAAACAAATTTAACACCTTCACCACTGAATAATTATTCTTTCAGTTCATTTCTGAATACTACACTGAGTATAAGCTATGAAATTCTGCTTGGTGGTTTGTTTTTTTTTTTTGTTTGTTTTTTTTTTTGTTTTTTTTTGTTTTTTTTTTTTTTTTGTAACGAGGCAAAATCATTAATACAAGTCCCACCAAGTTCCTTCTTTAAAACTGTTTTATAAGACACAGAAAACTCCAGCCTTAGAATAGTTAGGAAAAGGCCACTTTCTACCCCTGTAGCTTTATGGCTAAGAATCATATTCCCCTCTTATGAGGATTATCCAATCTCCCACTAGCTATTCTTCCTCTGTTTATGTCTCATCCACCTTCTCTATTTTCTGCTTTGGTTTCTGAGAGAGAAGAGAATTTTTGGTGCTCTTATATGGTTTATAGCACTGAGAAGTCACAATATTATTGGGACTTCATTTCCACTGTAGTTAATATATGACCAATAACACCTTTGCAGGGCAAATAATCCACCAATTTCCATTGCAATGTAGCGGTTCAGCTGAATGTTTGGATCCCAACACTTGCCACAAACTGCTGCAATATGGATACATCAACTGCTGTTCAGTAGTCAAATATCAGATTTTATATGTCTAAAGGGGCATTAACCCTGTTCTGAATAAGAAGAACCATATTCTCCTCTTTAGAAAAGAATTAATTTTCTGGATGTCTATATTTATTAATTTTTTAATTAGGTAATGAATAAAAGTAAATTAAAATGTGTTATTATGAATGACTGTGATGCCACATCAGACTGTTTGTTCAGACAATGAAAAAGCAGTCTCACACTGTGTCTGCCATCTCCCAATGTTCCCTGTGAATCAACCCATGGTAATTAAAAAGCCCTTCCCAAAGTTATCATCATGTCTGATGTTTCCTCAAAAGGCTACCACTTAATGTCATTTGCTTCCACACAATATTTCTGTCCTGCTCCTGACAAAAGTAGGTGGCACCATCTGTCCTGACAGTGAGCTGCTTCTGTGTCCACCAAAAAGTGAGAGGGAGTTGCAGCCTCCCACCCCATTGGAGATGGTGCCCATGGTGGTTAAAGGTGATTAATGGAAAAGTTCTCTCAAGAATATTATATGCACAACGTCCTCCTCTTTGGGAAGTCTGTAAAAATGGTGGGAAGTGGGAGAGCCACTCCATCAACTTCCTTCTAAGAAATGCTGCATGAGAAGTGCACAAATAAGAGTGCCATGTGTCAATGGAAACAGCACACTGGAGAAAGGATTACTGAGGGTGAGCAATGCATGAGTGTGTGTGCTACAGGAATGGAAGGAGCAGCAGGAATGTGGGACATGAATGCCAGCAGCAGAGTGAGAGAGAAAGCAGAAATTGCTGTGCACTGGTGCTTTGTTCTTCCCTGTCTTTGAAACCCTTAACTGCCTGCCTGTCAAGGAGCCCTGTCCTGCTTCAGGAAGGCACAGACAGACTGGAGTAGTGAATCCTGCTCCAAAAGTTGATGTTTTTAAAATGGAGGGCAATTTACATTAAAACTCCTTCTGTTCTTCCTGCTTCTTAGGGCATTTTAAGCATGAAATTATTAATTTTTCAGACCTGCACGCAAGCAATGCTCACATATAGGCACTGCCTGAAAATGGTTTCCAGACAAAAAACACAGTCAGGTGTCAACTCCTTGTAAGTCAACTGCAATTCTTAAAAATACAGTGAAATTACACAGTCATTATTTCCAATTGGGGTTATTGTGAGAAGTAGTACCTAAGATCAAACTAAAAAGCACAAACAACCCCAGGTATAAAAATGAAAGTATGGGTTCTTGTCCATTTTAGTTCTCTCTGCTTTTACTAAAAACTACAAGCTCAGAAAAAACTCAAGATTGTCTTTGTCAATCACTTAAACCAAAGATGAGTCTGCTGACACTAACAAGAGAGACACCACCATAAATGACACTGTCCTAACAGCAAAGTTAAATGTTGTTGGGTGACTGAATTCAGTGTTTGTTTAGTGTTTGTTCGATTTCATGAATTTTATGATGATACATCAAAGAGACTTTATACCAGTTCAATAAAGTAAAATTCACAAAACAGAACAAGCTTTCACAATAATTGATAAAAATGTACTAAATGTTTTAAGAACAAAATATAATTTGCCCCTAATTTTATTCCATTAATAGTTGACACATTATGCTTTCAATTAATATTTAGAAGAATGAATTGCATAATTTTGAACTGACAGTTCTTTAGCTGTTCTCAGCAAGGAATCCTCAAATTGTTTAGCCTTGAGAAATTTTACATACATAAAGATGAACGAATCAATCACTGTATTAAATGTCTAGTGAGCCTGTAATACTGTAAACTGCTTTTGAAACATTTTCAAGGCTTTCAGCATTAATGAGTAAGTGGAATTACAATTAAACACGTGAAGAAACAAATTCTGACGTGTTCTATAATTTAATTTAAATTGAAACTATCCAGTATTTTCACCACCACTTCAAAAGTACATATATTTTTATCTGTTAAGGCAGAAGTATTGTAACAGCACTCCCATGGCAAGGAGTATTCTTAGTAATTGGGACTGTGGAAGGGGTTTATGAAAAAAAAATTTGATGCCATGTTGTTAATGTCCCTAAAGCACAATTTCTAACACTACTTCTATGAGTTATTCAATATGCTTGGGATAACTAGTGTGAATGCTTCTCAGTGTGCTTATTTGTAATGTGACAGATGCCATAAAAAGAGAGGACAGTAACTTTGATATTAGCAGTGACCACATTTTCCTTCTCTGACTTCACTGTCCTCCCAGATTTATTGCAACTAGCTTCAACCTAAACACTGAATACCACAGCTCCACCTAGTAGAACTCATCTAAAAGGTACTTTTGGAAAACAGAAGTATGCATATTTTCACACTTATTCATATATCTACAGATAGCTTCAGAAACAGTACTGATTTAGAAGGAAAATGAGTGGTCTATCTAATCTAGAAATGGGAGAGCATGTTCTGGATTCTGAGGCAATCTGGAATTTATAGAACAGCAAGCACAGCTGTTTCTCTGAGCTTCTCATAAGCAGAGGTGGCACATTTTCTTCCAGCTGTGCTCACTTGGGCTTGAAGGCACAGGACAACCTTCACCCTGAGAGAGCAGAGAGCACCTGCCCCCACGTCCAGTGTCAGGCTGCTGCTGTCAGAAAGAGCCCCATAGCACCAGAGATCCCCTGAAGCCAGCCCAGCACGATGGAAAAGTGCCAAGGCAGCTGAAAGACATTTCTGTATTTGCACAACCCTTGCCAGTCCATAGATAATCTTACAAAGACCATGCTCCCCAAACCTATTAATGGCTTTGTACTGTCATTCACAAAAATTCATCATTAAAATGAGTAATAGCACAAATGAGGCTCAGGTCCAATGGCAAGACTTCTGCATGCACAGGGAAGAGCTGTTGCACATGACAGACATGCTTCTGTTCCACTGGAGTCTATGCAGGTTCTACTTTGGATTAGAGCTAAATATTTTCTCAGTTCTCTCTTACCCACTCTCTACATTTCTTCTATTGAAAGTCTCTTGCTTGCCCTCCCCCCAGCAATGAAAAGTAGAGTGAGCACTTGTCTGTACAGTTATTTTTGTGTAGTTATAGGGAATCTGCAAAAGCAAGACTGTTTAAGATGAATGATAATATATTCTTCTTTTTCACTTGCACAAGTAGAATCCTTTTGGGAAGGATGCTCTTGAGGCATAACAGATTTTGAATACCTAAGTAAGACCTAGATGTGCTTAGATACCAACAAGATGTGAGAAATTAAGAACTGTTGCCATTAAGAGAAAAATTAGTTACATGAGTATTCTGCAATTTCCTCAAACCTCTCACTCTTCCAAATTAAAAGACAGATGCACTGCCTAATTCAGACACAAAAATACGAGGTGTGCCTTTGTCTAATGGAAGGATAATACTGTCACATTAAATTGACTGAAATGCAAAGAAATGAAAGAAAAAGGAATGCAAATTATATGAGCCTAACATGATTTTTCTCTTTTACAGATAAAACAGGATATAAAAGAATATCTAACTCCATCACTAATAGCAATAAAATAGTAAGACCAGGGTGCATGAGAAATTTAAATTACTCTGAAGGAGTAGGTTTGATATTTAGCCTGTGCCTAAACCCTGCTTTTGCAGAATGCAAACAGAGGTCATAAAAAAGTTGTATCTCATGTAATTTCTAATACTTGGGAGAAGGACTTGCTGTCACTGCAAGAAAGAGTAAAAATCTTGCTGCAGTCTGTTGAAGTGGATGTAATTATACCACATAGGTATCATGCATCAGTCTGTTTGTCAACAGGACAGGGCTGCTTGCATTGCCATGGGATTGGTGTCAGAAACTAAACACACTGACTTTTTCCCTCCACTCTTGACTCTGAGAGAGGTTGTTTCCAGTGTCTTTTATAATTTCTACCATATACTCCAAATTTGAGGTAATCTTTTGGAAAATGTTAGATTAAAGGTTGTCTACATTTTTTGTAGACTGTGTTTGCATTGTGCAAACAAATTTTGATACAGCCTTAATTGAGATCACACTTTATATTTTATTCTTTGCTATGGGTTCTTTGTTCTAGCCCCTCCTTTTCCCCATATTGGCTGTTTCCCACAGCCCACATCAAAGCATGTTCAACACAGAATTCATACTGGAGAAAAAATTAGCACCTGATTCTGACACACACATGCAAAATGGGCCAAACATCTAAGTGTGGTTATAATTTTAGGTAGTAAAAAATGAAATCTTATATACCTGTGACCAGGCTGATCACACCTAGCTTGGGGTTAGGTAGAAGATTTTCTCAGTCTGTTGCAATTTTTCTGGAATAGCTAAATTTAAAAACCCTCTAAAATTAGAAATATTGTGATTTTATTTTTTCACTGAATGTTCATAAGCTCATAATATTTTCAATTTGAATTTTTTTAATATTCCCAAACAATTTTTGAAAAATATTACTTCCAGTTGATTTGAGAATACAAGTATTATGCGCTAGCAAAGATGAAATCATTATTCTTACAGCAAATAAAATTATTGAAGTATCACAACCCTGCTTCCAAAACTAAATGTACTATTGAAATAAGTATTTACAATACTGAACAGTTTAAAATAAAAATCCATGCACTCAGCACCTTGGCTGGAGGGGAATTTTTGGAATAAACAATTGCTCAAGTACAATACTTCTTATTATCCCTATTTCCCCAAACAATTCAGAACTACTTTTTCAACTGTGCTAGAAACACTTGAATCTCTTACATAATAGTCAATGGCATTTTCTTTTGATGTAATCAAGTCTGGTCTAAAAAAATACACTCTTGTCTGATATGCAGAAAATAATTGGAACAAGACAGACTAAAGAGATAAAAAAAAACTGCCTAGAAAAGGAAGTTTTTTTAACTCTGAGTAATGATGCTGCCACTGTGATCTGTCTAGAAAATGACCAGAGATTATATGAGTGTTTTTGACTTCTCCCATCTGTGTTAGAACAACTCCCTCCCATTAAAATAAAACTTTCTAGAGTGATATTAAAAGAATAAACACATAAATGTGATCAATATGGTCAGACCACGTGTAGCACTGCAGTGTTTCATGACCTTCCTGTGGAATTTGACAGAGGAATCTGCCCTCAATCCCACTTGCCAAATGAACAAGGTTAAACACCCCTTGTGTGGTTTCCAGTGCCAGGGACAAGTTCTGGCAGGGGCAGTGTCTCTGCTGGGGATGGATGTGCTCCTCCTCAGCTGCCTGAGGAACCTGCCTGAGCACACCAGGCTGACAAAACTTTTGTGCAGGTTTCAGTGCAAGAGAGTCAACCAGAGCCCAGCAAACAAGACAAGAACCAAGAGGCTGAAGCTCTGCCCAATATCAGGAGAATAATCCAGGTAACATGCTAGTGAGGGGGGTTTGATTAATGCTGCCCCACGTATCTAGTGTGTCTTTCAGTCCCATGCAATGATGTTTCTCCACTTCCCCCTCACCAGAAAGTACTGTTAGATTCTCATCATTACCTCAATTTCCACATTTTCCAGTTTTCCAACTCTTTCTGATGCCTTTTTTCAATTAACTCAGTGCAAAACAACCAGTTTTTTTTTCAGTGCTCTTTCAGCCCTTCACCATGTTACAAGCTGCTCTGACAGCTTCTTCAGAACTGATAGGTTTGCAGGATTCAAAGGCATGATTTCAGGCCAATAGTCATCACCTTCTGATAGCTTTGCTTACTGAGACTTGCTATTTTTCTTATGTAAAGGTGGAATAGAAGAGATCATAAATAACAGAGCAGCAACATAATCCAGCATGCTTCATGACTGCCTTTTAGCCTATGAATAAATTCTCAAGGAACACTATCAAGACAGGGTGTGCAATATTATCTGACTTTTCCTCAGCACTACTACAGGTGATGCTCAGTATGGCAAAGAGTCTCAGTAAATACTGCATAAAATTATGTTGATTTTAATGCAGAAGAGATTAGTTTAATACAAAGAATTTTAATTTACTTCCATTTGGAGCTAAAGAAGAAAGCAGTACATCAAAAGGAGTGAAACTGCCTGTGTTTAAAAGATCTATACTCACATCAGTGCTCTCAGACTTTTCTTGCAGAGCTCCTTTCTTCTTTCCCTCAGAACCTTGCCCTCCCCCTCCTGCCTCCTACACACTCACACATGCATAGAAACACCCACTCTCCAGCCATTTCTAGCATGAAATTACTGCCTTTTCTCCCTGCCTCCCTGCAGAACAAAAACAAATTATGTCATCCTCAGCTCCAGCATATACTAGTCCAGCCAGTTTTCTCCCTGTTCTGCACCATTCTCTGGAGATGGGAGCCTCTTCCTCTCTCTCCACCAGCCAGTCCCCCCGATAGCCAGACCTGGCAGAACAGAAGAGCTCCAGACACCAGGAATTTCTCTAAGCTCCTGCCCACAGCCCTCACTTACGTGGGCAGCAGAGCAGAGTTTAGAGCACCCTGGCTCTGCCACCTTGGCACTGCCTCCCTCTGGCTCCTGCTCAGGGAGCAGCTGAGGTGGTGCCCAGGCAGCTCCCACTGCTGCTCACACAGAGCTTTGGGGAGCAGCAGGGCACCTCCAGCTCCACCCACCCACTCAGAGACACCATCACATTTAGGTGATGATGGAGGGGAGAAGACACTTGTGGGGCAGAGAGAGAAAAGGCTGGAAGAGTTTTTCCAGGGGCTTCTCGCTCTCCATCAGGATTCACTTCATGCCTGCCTGGTTGGAAAAGTGCTCCTTATGTCATTGAGAAATTCTCATTACAGGTCTTTAAACAAACAAGCTATTTTTTAAATGTCAGAATCATCAATTACAAAGAGGCAGTCGAAAAAGTGTGGAATAAACTTTGCTCCTATAAAGGCTATGTGAGCAGCTAAACAGGGTCAGATGAGAGGTGCATCTGTGCTAATGCCCTCATTCTGGCAACAGTGAAAGATGCTTTTAGAAGTGAACTTCTAATAAAATTGCCTCTAATGTCTCTGTAACTCCCCATTAGTTAAAGGTTCTCAAAGCTCCACAAATATAATTCATATGCCTGGAAATGTTTTATCATCTGTAATGCAACTCTGGATAGTTTAACTTCATGCCATGCATCAAATGATAAAACAGAGCACTGACAAAAATATTGATCCATGTGAGAATGAGCACTGATTTCTCTTCTAAGATACATTGCACTCTTGGAATTTGACAGTATTTGGCCTTAATATCTTAACCTGAACTTCATTAGGCTTCTCTTTGCTTATGTTTCTAGCAGTTATGATGGGAGTTGCTAACTTCAAGAATTATTGGACTTCACTAACTTCTAAAATTACTCCTTTTGAATGGGGAAACTCAGGTGTACACAGATGTAAACTAATTTGCTCAAGCAAAATATTTGCTGTCAAGACAGATATTTGCCATTCTAAATGTACAGCAGAAATTGTATCTTAAAATTAATTTATTTATTCTTAAATTCTTGAAGAATTTAAAATTTGTTCTCAAAAGTGGTTAAAGGCAAAAAACTAGTGGAATTTTTGAACTCTCAGTTTTTAATATAGGTACAGATTGTATTTGGTTGCACAAGTGTGGAGGCAGAGGTGTATATACATCAATCTATTACTTTTTTAATACAAAATTAAAAATCTAAAACTCAGCTAGATATTCACTTTTTGTTTTGATAACTGAACAGTAAAATAAAGCCCTATATGCCAAAACAAAAGAAAATAAAACGTGGCATAGCTGACAATATTGAAAAGTACAGTTCTAGATTATTTTCATCATGCAGTATGAAATTCTCACTTTTCCTGTCATCTTTCTATACAGTGTGAACCTCTTTCTGACCTCATAGATCTTTCTTATCTCATAGATTCTTAAGTAACAAAATGTCATTATTTATTGAAAGAAATGGAGAACATGAGAAGATTATGACTATTATTTTCTATGTATATTTTTGTCTGTTCACACAAATAGCCAAATCATGAGAGAGAGAGATGTTAATTACATTTGATAGGAAAAAAGTAATTTCTGCAACTGCAGCATTTTTGGCAGACACTGAGTTCAGTGCACACTGCTTACTCAAGTGGCAACTTGCAGAACTTACAAAAACTGTCCTAATAAACGTGAGGATTATGACAATATATTTATAATTTCTTGTTCTATGTTAAATGTCCTAGTAGCAGAATCTGAATCACTTCACGTGATGAAGTTCAGATTGAAAAATGAATTTATGAGCTTCTTAAAACTTTCATACACAAAACATGTATTTATTTCTATATGAACACTCAAATTGGATAAAGTTGCATTAGATGTGACAGTGGACAGAATAAATAATTTAACATTTTTTCTGCCTTTGCATTTGACATACTGAAATAAGTGTAACATAGTTTTAGTATCCTTGTCTATGCTTTTGGCCTCTGTGGCCATTTTTCCACAGATTCAGACCTTGAATTAATAGGAGTATGAGACTGCACATACTTGAATAATTTGTGTCCAAATAGTCCCTTTGCTTTTTCACCTTTACTCTTTCACATTTTCTTTACCATATTTCTTGACTTCTGTATGATCTCATTTTCTGCTAAAGATATAGAAACTTTGAGCACAAAAATGTCTCTCTCTTAAAGAGACTGAGGCTGGTGTCTTAGGTTAAACAGGGTGTGCATGCCTTGTGTTTACAGTTTGTGTTGAATTTGCCCATAAAAGACAGGATTTTTATATTATCATAGATCATATTTCCATTATGGCCTCTCTTCCCATCAACTCACTTCACCATTGGTTTCTGGGTTAGACAAAAGCATAAAGCAGGGAGAATCTGGACAAAGGTGAAACAGCTGGATAAAAGTAAGTGCTATACATGTGGAGTCTGGCATGGCTGGGCATGATCAGACCTCAGCCATCTCTGATCAAATATCTTCAGATTTCTATAGCTGGTGCTGGAAGAGTTGCTCTAATGGCTTAAATATTAGAAAAAATGTACCATGTATAAGCACACCTGCTCATATACTCTCTTCTGCAGAGGAACATGTGGCACACTTACATAACCCAGAATTTCACCTATTTACATGTCCAGAATTTTTCTGTTTCAAGTAACAAGCATGTGCTATCATTCTTGGGACTTATAATCATAAATTAAATTATAGTGTCATCACGTGTGAATTTCTTTCAAAATGAAGTAAGTACCATAAACCATGAGTATTGAGAGTGGTTTTCCTTGTATAAATATGGATTTTATCAAAGCATAATGAAAGATTGTCAAGATTGAAAAGCCAGCACAGGAAATAAAACAAGTTACATATACAATATTCAATCCCAATTTTGGCATATTCTTTATGGGCACCAATAATATGTGAAGCAAAATATTTTAAATGCTGGAGATGAAAATTAATTTATAATCTCCAGTATACAGTTGAACTCAATCATCAAAATTCTTATAATGCTGTTGTTTGAACAGTTAAATGGAAGATAATTAAGCCTATTAATTAAAAAAGGTCTTTCATTGCTTTTTAAAGTATTCATAAAACCACAAATGTGAGTTTTGAATTAGGCTAGGGGAAACAAACATCCTTATGATTGTCAGAAAAGAATTATTATTACAGAAATTAATCAAACAGTCACTTCTTGCTGTAACAGATGATAAGGAAAACCAAAGGAGTCTATTAACACACTCCTAGCTGAAGGAGGAATGAGGTTCTTTAAGAAGGTGTCCAATGTCATTTGCAATAGCCTTTGGCATTAGAGATATTTGTGTGTGACTTGCAGGTAGCACACAGGACTTACAGGAGGACTTTCCTCCTGGAAAGGCAGGAGGAGGTTTGCTGTATCCCTGGAACTTTAATGGCACTGGACTTCTCTGTTTATGCAACTGAATTGCACCCACATACTGGCAGTCTCAGTTATCTCCCTTTCCCTATTGCCACCCTCTTGGG
The DNA here is from genome assembly GCF_903797595.1 of Erithacus rubecula. NCBI lineage: Eukaryota > Metazoa > Chordata > Aves > Passeriformes > Muscicapidae > Erithacus > Erithacus rubecula. Next base: position 57,862,540 of record NC_136686.1, read on the forward strand.
AATCCATCTTCCTTAGTGTCCCACTTTGAACCACCTGCAGTTAAGGTAGTAAATGTAAAATGCGAGACAGAAGATTCCCAAAATTTTTATGTTATGGCAGACTTCAGGGCTAAACCTCAAGATAAAGAGTCAGAGACCACTGAGCTCCATTTGTACTAATAATGCAAGCCCAGATTCATGCCATGAAGAGAGACAGCATGTGATGTGGAGACAAGAAGTTCTTAAGACTTTTTTTTTAAAATTGTTCCTGTGACTTAAACAACACACTGTCCATTTTCAGAAGCATTTTGAAATTCAACTTGGATGCTCTGCTACAACTTCTCTTTCAGTTTGCATCAGTAACTTTAATTGAAGACTTCAAGGGAATAGACAAATGACAGGGCTAAAAAGAATCAAAAGCTCTTTTCATAGCTCGAGGAATGTCTATTGGTAGGAACCACTTAATGAATGCTTGGTAGCTGGGAGGGGCAGCACAGACCCAAGCTCTAAATCAGGCAGAACAGATAGTGACACATGGATTTTTTGCAACTCAGAGAGAACACAAGGATATTGAATATCACACCAGCCAAATGAAAAATCTGACAAGGTGCACGCAAAGACCTCTGATGTAGACAGTAATACTGTGTGGTATACAAAATATGGATTTTTTTTTTCCTAGTCTAGGCTAGTCCCTGTCCTGGTTATCATTCAACAAGTACCTCACAATATAGTGAATATCAAAATAAGGAAAATATGAAGAAAACACTAAAATAAGAACATCATGGAGATTAAAATTCAGTAGCTTTGTGACAAAAGTATACAATTTTCCTAGTCCTTTGGTCAACATAAGGAAAAATTTACAGATACTAATGTGATCACTGTACCAAGTTATCCAAAATCCATAGAAACACAAAAAATATAATGGAAAATTAATCTTAGAAAAAAGTAGCACAAATACAAAAAATTTCCATCAACCTAAGTACTACCTTCTTGTATTTCTATTTGCATACAGAACCCAATGAATTGCCTGCCTTAAAATACCATATGTCTTATCACAGCTAAATTGAGTCTTAATATATGATATCAAATAAATAGTAAAACTGGCATTTTTTCCTTTGCTTTGTGTTTGAAACCCCTTAAATATAATGTGGTCATATTTCAGCACTTTTCTGTGTGACAGGGGAACAGAAGATTTATCCTATAAAATTCAAATAAGATTCAGATTCAGTCCCCTTTAAATTACAAAAAAATGATTAAGACTTTTTCTGTAAATAATTCTGGTTACATAGAGACTCAGTATAAAATTGTGAAGGCTAGCTAGCAATATTGATAGATTGCTAAAACAGGGTTAATTTAAAGTCTACACCTCTTCCATAGTTTAGGCATTATTTGTATGATGCGCAAGTTTTTATGGTGAGAAATATAAAGTGGATTAAATTAAATGGGATGCTGTGTACTGCAAAAAGAAAAAAAAAAAGGTTTATATCAGTTTGGCTCAGTTCTGAACTAGCAAGGCATCTGTTAAGAGTGTCTCATGTCTGGTGCAAAGATCACAGCACTCACGTTGTGGTTCCAGTCTCCAGATTCTCATAATCTCCTTAAAAAGTCAAATTAACTTGTGAAATGAAAGAAGACTTGTAGCTCAAAACCAGGCTGAAGTTTAACAAATAGTTATTCTTCATATGTCTCACAAAAATGAAAATGTAATCAGCACTGCTGGTGGAAAGAACTACAGGTTTTTGTTGCACCTGATGCAAATATAGTGCTTCTGCTGTGCTTTGCACCATTTCATCCCCAGCCTGGAGGATGCTGGAATGCAAGCAGTAAATATAACACAAATTCACACTGACTGGCCTAGCGTGTGTGGGAGAAATCATTCTCCATGATGCCTGAAGGAATTTTTGTTATTGCTGTTAGTTACTTTCCAAACAGTTAATTTTCTTTCTCTGAACTCCATGGGATGATTAGCAACATATGGAGACAGAGAGAGAGACGTGCAGTCTTAGCTAGACTAAAGCACCACATGAAACATTCTAGCTTCCAAATAAAGCAGGGGTAACAAGGGAAGCAGAAAATACAAGCTGGTTTTATATGTGCTGCTCCTCTCTCACAGTCCTGTCTCACCTGGCATCAGTTTCCAGCTGCCAGACTGACACTTCATGAGGCTTTGGTGCATATAAAAAGAGTGTTTTAGCAAGGAGATGCATAAGACCAATCCAAAAATAGTCCTTCCTCATCAGTCCAACTAGTTTCTCCCTTTCCTTTCACCATGCCTTAACTTCAGGAGGCCAGTTTTCCTGGAGCCACTGAAGAGAAGGTTGAGAAGGTGTCAGGAGGTGAGCTAACTAAATTTCAGCCAGCTTCAAATACTGTGGAAATCCAGCCCTACATGTATGTGACCAGCTCCTGTCAGTGCACCTCCTGAGATGGCAATTGTAGTAAACAGTTGGCTAGCAAAGCAAGGGAATGTTGTAAAAGAGAAGATTATCAATTGGGTTTTGACTGAGAGCACTTAAGAAAGACATGACCTGTTTGAAAAAGAGCACAGGTGCTGTGCTGTGTGATCATGATGCACTGAGTGATGTTCTGAAAGTGCTAATATTTCCAGATGACTGCCAAAATATAGATTTTAATTTTAACATATTTGCTTCTTTGTATTGAAGGCATTCTTTGTGCATATATGGTTCATCTTTTCTGTTGCTCAAACTAGACAGCTTGCATCTCAGCTGAGCTCACATTAGGTGAGATGATGGTTTGTTCACAGGATCTGACAATGGATAATCAGGGAACAGAATTAGGCATCTGTTTGAACTTGCAAAAATGCATCCTCTTGCAGATATCCTCAATTCCTTCTATTTGAGTACTCCACTTTTTATAAAGGTTGCAAGATATTAGCCTTACTGTGAAAAAATATGCTTTAATGAAACTAGATAATTATTTCCTAAGCCTAGTGACATTGTAGGGTCAACCAGCCAATAATGGCTTTGGGTTTGCTCTTATTCACTTAAATAACAACATTCATGGTTTTGTAGATCAGCAAGTATGGTTTTTCCAATTTTCTAACATTTAAAGTAACCTCAGCTTCTTGAAAATTTCATCATATGCAGAAGACTGTTATGGGTCTTGATGGTATGTCCATGGAGAGAAGCAAAGCCATGGGTCACTCCTTCCTGCATTTCTAACAGCTCATTCTCTTTGGAGATCTCTGAGGTGCAGTAGAAATACCAAGTAGTAGATGTGGGACCAATCTCTAGCTTTTTTCTCTAGGCTTCTCTATTAGAGTAATACAAAAATAATAGATGTCTGCTTATATGGTGGGTGTAGACATCTGTATTGTAGACAAGTATACTTCTTAGCTGAACCTTATCTTTAATATATTAATTTCTATCTCTAGACTACATCAACTAATATAGAAAAATTACCATTCCTGAGAGAACAACATGTAAAAAAGCCCAAGTTTGCATTGTTTACAGATGATTCAGCATCTTAAAGCTGGCCAAGTGCATGCTCGGCAGATGAAATTAAAGAACATATTTCCCTTTTCTTGATTCACACTGTTGAGCTATGACATTCCCCCACAGATTTGTTTCTGGAAAGTTCAACCTGCAGTGACCAAAGATATTCATCAGTCAGAAGGGTCATCACCAGACTCCAAGAACCACTTCTGCACCATGTCTTTGAGCTGTTTCCTGGAAACTTTCACCAAAGGAAATGGAGCTTGCTGAAATGCAGAGTGAGAATCTTTCCCTGAGCTTGATTATGTGGGAGTGTTTCAGTTTATCCAGTCCATTGAATAACCTTGAGAACTGTAGGAGAGTTTTTGCCTTTGCAGCTTGAGCTTTTATCTGACTCAGCCGCAGGCCTAAATCTTTGTTTGCCTTAGAACAGCAGTCAGTCAAAATCACTCATTGTATAAAAATCTTTTCATGTAGATGCAGTCTTTTGCCAGTGATGTTCACTCAGCATTTTAATAGAATGCAGGGGCATCTTAAATACAGACAGTTTTCTGTTGACTGCATGAGGTTTCAGACAAGACAAAGCAATGTAAACTCCCAAAAAAGAATGTGGTATCAGCTCCTAGGCTGTCCTGAGAAAGACAGAGATGCTGTGGAGTGTAATGTTCATATCCTGCAGCTTGATTGAACTCCAAATGCTAAAACATGTCCTAGAAAGGCATTTTTAGAATTATTAACAACCATTAGTGCACAGATGCTAGCTTTACATGAGGGCATAATAGCCCCTACGAATTCTGAAACATCTGGCAAATGGGATCAGGAACGTAATTTTGGTTGTTTTTGACTCATCCACTGAGATGTGGTTCCCCTGAGTCTACTTGTGAGGTTTATAGTGGGTCTAGGACAAAAATAAATACCTCTGAGTGCCCAGCACTGGGCACCAAGTGGTTCTGATATCTCTTGTTGCATCTCAGTGCACTCGGTTTGCCTCATTGCTTTGTTTCACATCAATGCCAAGTTACAGTCAGACAGCTCCTTCTGTGCTCCCAGTGGCTTCCAGGCTTTCAGCAGTGTTCCTCAGGGGTCAGGACTGGGACAGGGACCATTTAACATCTTTGTTGGTGATTTGGACACAGGGATTGACTGGACTCTCAACAAGCTTGCTGATGACATGAAGCTGTGAGCTGGATGCTCCACCTGGTATAGTGGAAGGTTCATTGTTTCTGACATGGGAGGTGGGACTGGATCATCTTGGAGGCCCTTTCCAACCCAAACCATTCTATGGCTCTATGCTCCAAAGGATGAAATCCAAAATTACCCCATATTGAAACCTTCATGTCAAACTGCTTTGTTATGATCATATTGAAGGGTGACAATGTCTTACATACACTCACTCTTTGAACAGCATTTGTATCTGACCCCTATATTAGATTTTGAGTGGAGAAATAAAGGAGTGTTACAATGGTAGTTTTCTGTGAGTTTGTTTCTCTATCAATTAGCTTGAAGTACAGTTTTGGTGTCTTCAGCTTGTGGCCAAAGTTTATGTAAGATAAACAAGATGGTGCCTTTTCTTCATATTTCCCCCAAATCTGATGCAGGTCTGAAGCATGAAGATTTCAATAACCACTTGGCCAAAAAATAGTATTGGCTTTGCAAGGAACAGGGTCCAAAATCATACCAGAGCTGGGGGCACCAGTGCTGTGGTTATTCCTTATACTCAGGTTGCTCCACAGATCATTGTCACTGCCCTCAGACTTTCTACTATGATGCCCTACTGCCACAATATGATGTTTTAACCATTGACCAAAATTTCCCATTACTCTGATCATACTTGGAGTGCACATAAATCTAACAACTACACATAGTTTGTATTAAAAGAATAAATAAAATCTATTTTAAAAGCTCTATTTATTAACTAATGATGCCTAACAAAGAAACATGTAATTTCAATTTTTAAACATAAGACTTTAACAGTTTTATGAACAAAAAGCTATTGATGGAATCTGGGAGGCTTTCATATCTTCAGTTGATTATATTGTAAAATAGCTCAATAATGAGAGAAATTCTAATTCAGGAAATGTGAAAAGGATTTGTTATCAGGAAATATAAGCACTTTATTGAACATTGCTTTTATAAACATTCTGACCTTAAATATATTTTTTCAGTTTACCATTAATATACCTAAAAATTACTTTAATCATAGAAACCAAGTTAGATGCCACAATCATTAGTCTGAGATTTTCCAATTACTTTACATCAGAATCTGTCACTCTTCTTAAAAGTTAAGACATTTGACACCAAAATTTGTTCTGAGATCTAATTTTATATGTTTTGAGGTCATGTAATTGTAGAGTAATTATATATTTGAGTGTACATTTCTTTTTTGCATTCCTAATGTAGTGCAATTAATTACCTGAGGATAAAACCAATGCTATTTCTGTGCATTTTAAAGAACATTTTTCTTACATGTTCTCATCACAATCACAATGACTAGAATAATGACCATAAACATTATTATGAAAACTATATTCAATTTCAGCATAAAAATTCAAGTAAATTTCAAGGATGCCCTGTTTTTCAGAGAAAAATAATATGACCAAGTTCACTAATAACCAGCCCACACTTCACAGGGATTAGCAAGTAACTATATTTGAGTTTTGCATCTGAGAATGCTAAACCATGACAAACAAGGAAAAGTTCTCAAGCCATGTATTAGATAGTATGAAAATATTAGGGAAAAATGAAGTCATTGAAAAATGAAGTAACATGTCACTGAAATCTTCTGAACTTCAGGAAGTCTGTTGTTCACCTAATCAGCTAATTTAATAAATTTTGCCTTTGGGAACTAAACTGCACGAAGTTAAAATGGCAACAAGAACTGAGAATTAAAAAGCTGTTAGACTCATTTTTTTTATAAAATCAGTGCCAAAAATTTATATTTTACTTCTTTCTGACATTTTGTTTCTTCATCTAAAATTTCTGTGTATCTATTTGGCAATAGAAACATCATGCCAGCTATAACACTAGCTTTGAAGCAAATCCTGTTTGAGACTTTTTTCAAAGAATACTTCTCACAACTTTTACACTTCCTGCTTGGTGAGTCCTGGAGAGTCCTACAAAATAAACTAGAATTCAGGGTGATTTATTCTGACATACAAATATGACTGTGATTAAAAAACTGACTACAATAAAAGAAGATGAAATTTTCAGAAAAATCAGTTCAGACTATTCCACTCACATCATTTGTGCCTGCATGTGTTTCTGTGTCTGCCCCCTGCACTGTAACACAGTAAAAGGATCTTTCTCTGCTGCTATGATCCATCCACAATGATCTGTTATCAAAGTTTAGAAAATTACCTTCACAGTTACTCTGGCCACCATGAAATGGGGTTTCGACAGAGGCAACAAAAATCCCAAACTAGCATTTATTCATTTCAATGTCTTAGTGAGAAATGGAAGGATAAAGGATGCTCATGGGATAAATTATTCTGGTAAGAGATTGTACAGAGTGACAGGGCTGCACAAACACAGCAACACAGGAATTCAGTGCCTAGTAACCAGCTCAACTGGACCTAAAGGCCAAATATCATAAAACAATAGAAAGGTTTGTATTGAAAGAGACTTTCAAGATCATCTACTGCCCTTGCCATCCACTAGACCAGGTTGCTTAGGGCCCTGTCCAATCTGGCCTTCAAAATTTCGTGGATGAGGCAACCACAAATTCTGGGTCAAACTCTTCATCCTTAGGAGTAGAGAAATGCTGGGACAGGAGTCCAGAGGCTGTGGAATCTGTGTCTTACAAACTTTTCTCAAGATCCTGAGAAACCTGATCCAATCACAAAATTTGCCTTGTTTTAAGCAGGGGGCTGGTGACTGAAGGTCTCTGCCAACTGAAATAATTCTACTGAATTCTTTTACTAAAGAAGATGACAATTGCTTGGAAACTGATTTTGTCTTCCTCCAAAAGAGTTTCATCCATACATAGACCTGGTGTGACCTTTCAGACAGTGGTTTGCAATCCTTATCAATCTGTGAACATGAAAATGTTTGCAGCAGTGGTCTACATCTTCAAAGAAGCTTTCAATCTCTTCAGAAGTTTATTTTATTTAATGAGTTTTCACAGATTCTCTTTTAATAGGACACAAATGCCTATGTGTCCATATGCCACACTGAAAACTCTTGTTATGATGGCTCTAATGAGAACAGTCTTGGATCAGACTCAACTGATTATTTTGCAAAACCATCCTTTCTAAAGAAAAAAATTAGCACTTAGTAGTTTGTGCTCTGTTTCTTTTCTTTCCATTAGACGTCCCTTAAGTAAACAGCCTACAAACCATATCCCATTTTTATGCAGGGAAATGCAGCGATCTTTTCTCCCTCAAAATATTGTGAAATGGGAAAAATAAGCTATCTGGCTTATTTTTTATTAATTAATTTATTTATTAACAAGACATTTTTACCAAGAAACTTACCTTTTCTACATAATAACACAGAAAGTCATATGGAAAATGTATGCATTCATGGAGAGAGTTAGAAATCTATTTCTCATTCTATTTCTCATACAAAAAACCAGAGGAACATTGACAAGTACCTGTTTCCATTTTCCCATCTTGCGCTGCAGGCCCATCAGGAATTACACTCTTCACCTGGAGAAACTCATCTGGCTCGTCCCCACCAATGATGGTAAATCCAAAACCCATGTTGCTTTTCTTAAGAGTTGTGCTGAGGAAAGTCCCCTTCAGCTGTGATGCATCACGGGTGAAGAGTGGTTTTTCTACATCAGTCAACACAAACAAGAAAGACAAAAGTTCTGATCTAGTCACAACATAGCAGGGAGAACAGATAATATATTGGCTGACATCAAGTGGAAGTGAATCAAAGGCAAGAAAATAGAGTGCAGGCATTCCAGGAAAAAAGTATTTGTGGGTTCTTGTGCTAATACAAAGCTTAAAAGATATTTCTTATCTATGGCAGATTAGCCATAAATAAAGAGATATAAATATCCTTTGATATTAGAAATCCATTTGGAAGTGGATATTGTGTAGCTAAAATAATTACAACAATAAAAATGATCTGTGAGGTAATTTAAAAACCTCTTTCCTAACCTATAAATTCAGCTTTGTCTACAAAGTAATACATCCTTCATAATTTCCCTCCCAGCCGCAATGAGGAAAATATCCCCGTGAGTATCTCATTCCATTTGTTACCAAGGAGAGGTGAATACTAGATGAGTTTTCTCTCCAAACACGCAGGGTTTAGGCATCCAACAAGTGACACACACCACAGCTGTGCAAACTCGTGTCCCCTCTCTGCATGCCCTGGGGTGCAGTGCGGGTGCCGGGGGCCCGTGCCTCTCTCCATGGTGCACTGGGTGAGGAGGGGTGTGGGAGTGCAGGGTTGGTGACCCCAGCTGGTCCAGGCAGGGTGTCCCAGCTGCTCCAGGAGGGTGTCCCAGCTGGCCCAGGGCAGGGTGTCCCAGCTGGTCCCATGCAGGGTGTCCCAGCTGGCCCAGGCAGGGTGTCTCAGCTGGCCCAGGCAGGGTGTCCCAGCTGGTCCAGGCAGGGTGTCCCAGCTGGTCCCATGCAGGGTGTCCCTGCTGGTCCCATGCAGGGTGTCCCAGCTGGCCCAGGCAGGGTGTCCCAGCTGGTCCAGGAGGGTGTCCCAGCTGGTCCCATGCAGGGTGTCCCTGCTGGTGCCATGCAGGGTGTCCCTGCTGGTGCCATGCAGGGTGTCCCAGCTGCTCCAGAGGGTGTCCCAGCAGGGCCGTACCGTGCAGCCCGCTGGCCCCGGCGGTGTCGTGCCAGCTCTGCGACAGGTCGCTCACGCTGCGGGACCTCCTGGGAGCAGGGCACACGCGGGCAAATTTGGGTCTAGGCAAGGTTGATGAGGAGTTTTCTACTGTTACAAAGGAGAACAAGCCTCACTGACTATAATGTTACATCAAAGTTCATTTGTCCATACCAGCACTGTTCGCTCTTACACCGCTCCTTTGGAGTGCGTTAATTTTTACGTTACCGCGTGGCTGCATTCCTGTAAACTTCTACAATGCTGTGCTTGAGGCTTTTAACTTAAGTGATGCTTGCTAGATGATCTAGCTTAGAAACATACCAAACATCAATTAGAGCAATTTAGAGAAAGTACAGTTAAGTATTTCAGTGTTGCCAATCTCGGGAGCTCAAGAGAGAGTCGTACCTTCCCAGGAACAGAATTCATGATTTTATTTAGAAAATTACTTTGGGAGTCTTATCGTGCTTTCAGTTTCTCAGCCTTTAGGAAATCCTTTCTGTTTTATTTTCTGCGCCTCTGAAAGTTTTAGTTGGCTGGTGAGTCCTGCAACTACTGGAACTCAGACATTTAACGGTGTAAATTATTAAGATGTAGGTGATAACCCTTTGAGCATTGCAACACTACTCTTTTAACCAGACTATGACAAAATCATTGTCACATAAACAGGAAAGCAAGATCTTTCATCTTAACTAAGACAGCTGACATGGTACAGTACCTCGGAAACCTTGGGCCTGCATAGGCTTTGTTCCAAGTTCTGCGTTGGGCATGTTATGCTGCTGTAGCTTCCTTTTTGCTTCTAGGACAGGGTTTTCAAATTGAGTTCTTCTATTTATGTGGCTGGAAAAAAATTAGCTTTGATTAAACCTGGGTTCAGTTGGGTACAGTGATAACTTTCACAGTAGGGTGCTGTATGTGGCTAAGGTGTGTGGTTAGAGAATAAAACTGAGAGGAACCCCCAGTGTGCCCAAGCGTGTCCCTTACATTCCACAGTTTTGTTGGGGATGAAAATATACAGCCAGTGTCCTGTATAATGAGCAGCACTGAGCAGCATCCTAGCACTTCAATATGCTGAACTCTGCTACAGACAAATGGTTTTGATCTATGGGACTGCATATTAAACAGCAGCACTGCTGAGACATGCTACAGCAAGTTTTTCATGTCTTCAGTATGACCACTGTTCTGTGTATGATTCAAAGGATGTCAACCAGTTTTGTGCATTATTAGCAATTAGTTGTAAATTAATTTAGTCATTTACAGAAAAAGAGTGCTTTTATGATGGTCATTTACAAATAAATATAACATATGTAATAAATTGAAGATTGTTCCTTTTTAGTACTATGGTGCGTGTCTGCTCAGTTATACAGAAAAATGAGATGCAGAAACTAAATTAGATGCAGATTAGAACTACATAGATAATATATGAAATATAAGAAAAGTTAGTGCACGCATTTTTTATTGGAGTTTTACATTTCCTGCTACAAGTCATTAAGTCCATCTCTGGCATTATACCACTATTTTTTCTACACTGTCTTTAGGACTACTGTGTCCATATCCTTGATTTTAATTCTTTAAAGCACACATTTTATCAACCACTGAGCCATCCTTCAATCCTGTCCTGGGATAAGTTTTGCATGTTTTCAGAAGGAGGCAAAACAATGTAGTAGGCTGCATGGAACATAGCTGTAAGACAGAATCACAATAAAGAGAAGGGGCTTGTACTTCAAACACTGTTCTGGGGAAACAAATACTTATACACAGAAGGGCAGGCTTATGTCACTCCTTATTTGTTCTCACTGGGTTACCATCTTCTGAGGTTTTCTAAAAGTACAATCCCAAACACGGGTTTAAGCACTTGGACAGGTTACCTAGTAACTTCCACAACTCTAAGATCCTAAAAAGGTCTATTTTTTTTTTTAACATTGCAATGACCTTTTGTGCCACATTAAGCACTTTTCAGGTCCTTTGAGATTTTGATCTTACCAAGTAAATGGAGTTGCCATTAGGAAGTGAGGAAAGGCAGCAAGCCCTATGAGAGTGCAATACACTTGCAGAATAGGATTTAGTGGCCAGTGTTCAATGAAATGAAAAGACTTTCAGTCGTGTAAAAGAATATTTGATTTAATGAGATGAAGTAAATGTGATAAATCCTTAAGTTTCTACTTTGTTCACATGGCTATAACTCATTCAAGTGGCTGCTCGCTTAGTCTCATACTCTAAAATTTTGAGTAATAGCTTTCAGTAAATTTTGGACTATGCTGAAGACAGAAAAAGTCCTTCTCTTTGCTTTCCTTCTTCAGACAGGCTGTTAAGATTGTAGGCGCTCCTTTCCAAGACTTTTGCTTTCTGTTATTTCTAGTAATTGTCAGGGTCTTCAGCACCTTACTATTGCAAACCTAGAAACTTATGATGAAAGGGAGAAAACAAGGCAATCATGAACTACTAACATAAGCATGAAAATAGTAATTATGTGATGTGTTTATCATTTGATGTATTTCCATGTTGTAAAGGAAATACTGCTTTTGCCTTTACACAAGACAGTGATGAAACTCAAATACTACATAAAGTTCATGATCAAATGAAATGAATCTATATGAAAGGTTTTACAAGAAGACCAGTGAAATAGAGTATTCTATTATAGAAGATCAAAGGAGTTTTAGCTTTTTATTCAAGCAGAATTAATTCTGATATATAATTGCCTTCTATGAATATATTTGGAAGTAATACTAGAATGTATTAAAGATGCCAGGATTTCAGACTTGAAGTCTGTAGGCTTCTCACAAGAGAAGTGTGAAGTTAGAAAACAGCTTCCAGTAGGAGGTATAGAGTACAATATCTATATTGTAAGATTGAAACCAGTGTTGCTACACATGGGGTTAATTGCTTCAACACAGGGACCATCTCTCACTTTAGGGGCTCTAAAGTATCCTGCCCTGTTCTCCAGCTGCCCTCCACAAGAGCAGAGGTTTCCCATGGCTTTTGTGCCACATCATGCAGATGTAATGGATATCCAAGGCTGCACTTCAGATCTTCAATCAGGACCTTGCATTAGGCTTAGGAGGGCCCCTGCAGACCTAAGATTCAACTTATATGTGGTTCTGTGATATAAAGAAGTTGGGGTTTTAGCTAATCTGTGTTCATGGCTGAAGAAAGATTAATTACTGTGGTAATGATGTCACAGCTGGAATCCTTTCCTACTGCCTACCTACTATTTCTAGGTAGAGTTTAAGTTGTGGTTTGGTCCATTTAAACAGAAATATCTTTGATAAAAGCTATCTTGAAAATGACACTTTGTCCTATCAGATCAGATAGGAAGACTAACATAGGTTCTTGAAGCATCTCATGCTTTTGGTGAAATTGAAATAATTCTAAGCTCCAATTTATTCCCATATTTGATTATTTTTTGTAGTGCATAATCTCAAAAGCACAGTGAGAAATTTCCAACTAATTAAAAAAAACTGCATTAAATACTGTATCCAAGAGGAGTCAAAGAAAATAAAATTATATTTATAATCAGTCATTTTTATCAGTCAGTAATATTATATTATGCTCTTAAACTGATGATACACGAAACACATGCTTTTTATGTAATTTTAAATGCTATACAGCTTCATGGCTAAATCAGAAAAAGTGCTGATGAGTTTACTTGAGAAAGAAATGATTAAGCTAAGTAATTATCTTGAAAGGACATTCTAGTTTTTCATCTAGCTATTTCAACAGCAGAGAAAATATATATTACTAGTCTAGACCTTCATAAAACAAGCCAAATGTGAGTTTTAGAGTTGCTACAGGTAAGTGCTTTTGTGGTTAAAACAGATTTTGGTTGGTATCCAAAATATATTGCTCATTGCTCATAGGATCTAATTCAGTGAACAATTCTAACTTCAATTTTCTTCCTTTATCTTTATATAGTATGTATGAAATAAAAAATCCTAATCCAAACCTAATCCACTAATTTTTTCTAGTGCCACTGTGTCTGTGCAGAGGAGTGGCTGATGCTGCTGTCCCCTGTTAGCTCATTGTATCTTCACTGGGGACAAACCCTCAGAGGGAGGATTTTCTTTTGAGCTGCGTTTACTTGTGATGCCAAAATATTTCTCTGTGGGATGAGAGGGCACCATCACCACCAGCCAGCCTGTGAGACACAGACACAGTTCTGCCCTCTCAGCAGTCAGTGGGGCCAGGATAAGTTGTTTTTGTGATGAGTTTCAGGTTAAATGCACTTAAGAAAAGTGAAACACATCTGTAGAAGACTTGCAGGCTGTAGTGCCTAATTTGCAGACTTTAGTTGAAGGTCAAGGCACTGAGCTCTGACAAAATGGCAGTAGGTCAGAGCATGGGCACCAGCAGAAGGATTTTAACCTATCTCCTTTTCTTACCTACTTTAGTATATGGGGTGGGGTTTTTTTTCAGGTTTTGCCTATAGCTTTTGAAATTTTTGCCTATTCCTCAACAAGTAATTCTGGGGATCAGGATGCCTATAAAATGCATATTCTAATGCATAACCTGTTAGTGCTTACCTACTCCATATTCATGTTTATCATTTGATAACACTTTATAATGACAAAAAGACCTGAGATAACTTTTTCTATTTGAGTAGTAACAGAGTGCTGTCAGAAGTTGTAAGTCAAGGAGGTATATTTTTCCAGAATAAATACTTGTATGGCTAATTTAGCTGTTCTACTAAAGAGCCCATGTCTGGAAATTGAGTTCTGTGTTGTAGTCAATCATCCTTAAAGAGGAAAACAATCTTTTGGCAATTAGAATCCTGAAAGACCCAGTGCACTCTAATGACTACTTTCTCTCCATAGTCCTGCACAGCTCAGTGCTGTTAGCTCTTAGTTTACAGATTAGGATTAGATTGCATGAAAGTAAACACATAACAAACACTTCTCATTTATGTTAAATGTTTACACATTCCAAATGAAGTCTGGACCTGCATAACAAAGCAAATGAAAATTATAATATTATCTCACACCTACATTAATGCGTGATTATGAGAGGTAGTTATACTGGAGAGGTTTTTTTTTAACAGAATTTGAAAATATGTTGTGATTCATCTTTAGGAACTCGACTAGCAAAGAGGTTTAAGTTTTTTTGTTTTGGTTTGTTTTCTTTTTCAGCTTTTTCTCTCATCTCAGAATATTTGACCTGTACATGGCTGCTCCTTGTAAGGTGAAATGGAGTCTGTCTGCCTCATTGCTCAACCTTACAAACTTCCCATGGGACACAAGTACCTCAGTGAGCAGAGTACAAGCCCTTCCTTCATGAGGATTTTGTAGGCCTGCATGTAAACTTGGACTGCACTTGAATGTGTGGAAGTTTGTAATCTTGCTTTTCATAATTTACCTACTTTTATGACAAAAATAAGAGAGTTTATGGTAATCTGATTTTATCTAGTTGGAAATGAACTCATCTGTTGAATACTGGTAATAAAAAAGCTGTGGCCATTATTTATTGTAGCAGGAAAAATTGAAAGCAGTCTTTGTTTCAAACTTATTGAGCTCAGACAGCAAATTAAACTAAAGCTACGTTTTACTGACTATAAAACTCCATGTGAATTTAGCAGGGCTGCAATTTTAATGCCATACCATGAGCATCCATTCCACTTCTAAAAACCTCAGAGACTGCAATAGGTTTGATGTATCTGTCCACAAATCTTATCTGTGGTAGAATTAATAAATTTGGCACTAACAGCCTTAAAATATGTAATTGCACAATAACATCTGGCCCTGGTACCTTGCATCTGTTCACCTGTGGTTGGACATGAAATGCAGATAAATTCCTTTGACTGCAGTGGAGTGTGAGCCTTGCTGGTGCCAGAATGCCTCGGGTGCACTAACAACCAAGCACAGACTGAGAAAGAGATTGATGCACAGAAATTGCACAGCACCTGTTACACCCCAAAATACACTAAAACCACTGAGCAAAAGCTTTACTTACACCCAGCAGCTGCATAATTGCATGTGCAGAAATCTTTGGCAGGGGTTACGTACAAAATGTTATGAGAACTGCAGCCCCTACCTCCTTGTGGAAATCATAAAAGAACTCAGGCATCACAAGGGGGAGTAATTTAATGGTGTTACACAGGAACTTCTAAACTTATCCTTTTGCTTGAATCTGGACTAAAGTGACTCGAGCTGAGCAGCAAAGTAGGTGGAGCTGCTGCCTCTTCACCTGAGGGCAGGAAGCAAGCAGGGGACAAAGGAGAGCAGGTGCTCTGGCATTTGGAGAATGGGACAGAAGGAGTCAGCAGAACAGACACCAAATGCCATTTTCTGTTGATTGTTTGCTTTGCAGAAGGCTGAGGATCACACATGGGCATCCACAAGCTGCTGCTGTGGCAGCAGGTAAGAAAGGGGCATCTTGCATCTTCTAGACCTCCAGAAATCAGATGATTTTTTGATCTCCCTGTACACCTGAACTCTTTCATAACAGCAGCATATCCTGAAGTCTGGAAAAGCTGCATCTCCAATACCAGGGCAATCCTGCAGTCAGGGTGTTGGAAGGATTACAGATACTAAGGGAAAAAATAGAGACACAAAGGAAATTTGCTATTTGCTATGAAACAACTAGATAAATATACTGCTTGGGCATCAGGATTTGAAATTGAAATTTTAGGTCAGGGGCCATATTCTCTAAAGATCTCTCTTGTTTAATAAAAGGCACTAATGGGTAGTTATTTTTCAACCTTTCAAGTGCTACCTGCATAGTGACCTGCATAGGAGTGGTTTTTGTCTCCTCTCTTGCATACTGTTGGTAGAAAGCAGAGTGAGAATTGACCCCTCCCAAACAGGTATCACAATCTCAATCTGGATTCATTTAGCATTAAGTCTCATTCCCGATGTTAAGCTAAAAAGCAGAGGAAATCATCTCTCAGATTTACTTATTTTATGTACAAACTGGCCAGGTTCTACCATTACTTCAAACAAAGGCATTTTGTTGGCCTTTGCACAAAGAAGCTGCTTTTTTCTTGTTTCATAACTAAAATAGAATCTGAAGAAAATGAAAGTAAGGTTTGTGCTATGAAAATAGAATTTATATTGTTTCCAGCTGCACTTTTAAATACAAAATAAAACATAAAATTTCATATGCAGAGTATAAATAACTTTATTTCTGGTACAACCAGTATAAACATCTGACTTGCAGCAAGTGAGGACTACTCAGAAAAGGATCTTAACTGAGTTAAACTGATTATGCTTTGCTCTTTTCATTGATTAACAAGATTTATACATTGTTGAATAGCCAAAGCTTAGATAGAAAATGCACCATCTCTTTAATGGATATGTTCTTTGTACAAGTGTCAGCTGGAATGGTACCATGAAACCAGCTCTTGGATAAAGAGAGTGGCTGAATGCCTGAGTCACTGGCTTGGGACACTTTGAATATCTCTGGATACATTGACTGCATTGATAACTGACAATTCCTGGTATACCCTTAGTTTAACATGCCAAATAATTGTACCCATTCCTTGCCAGGCTGAGCATTGCAGAGGATACCAGTACCAGGCCATGACATATTAACAGCAACTTAGTATTGAACTTGGGAACTTACTCAACATAATAAGTGCCATAAATGGGATCATCAATTTTCTCCCAGCCATATGGAAGCTCTGAAAAACAAAGAGTTAATCCCTCTCAGTAAATGCAGTACAGAATGTAAATATTTCTAATAACAAAATTGTGGATCTTTGCCAGGTGTTGAGGCAAATAATAGTGAAATTAGATACAGTGATTTAAACAAATGCTAAATCTTGTACACACCCCATGGCAGCTACAAGTACTAGTAACTTGGAAATTTGCATGTAAAACCAGCTCTCAGTTTCTAGAGCAACACATTTTGGTTGAACTTCTTTATTGTTCCAGCAGCTGTACCAGCCAACAACTGTAGCCCATCTTGTGTGACATCACTGCCAGAGGAAGTGAAGGCATTCTGTTTTCACAAATAGGTTCACACAAAAATATTAATTCGCTTTTTGTGCTTTTTTGTAGGAGTCCTGGAAAAGTTGGTCTAAAAGGAATGAAAAGAATTTGTCTTCTGCCATATAAGTACAGTTAGTATGCTGAAATGTTTGCATTATACTTCATACTGCGATGGCAATTCCACAACCTCCAAAGGCATCCTGCTCCAAAGGTTAGTTATATACCAGGAATACAGGAGCACAAAACAGTACATGAAAGCCCAAACCAAAATAAGGTATTATAGCATCCTCTGGACATAAAGCTAATTACATTTTTCAGAAACAGAGATCCCTAAAACATTCTGGTGTCAACAATGAAACTGTTATAAATATTAATTCAATAATCCCAAAAATCTGCATTCATTTATACCCAAACTGCCACATATATATTTGTGTACATCCATACTTATTTTATTATCACTGACACTGAAAATGCTTCAAAAACACTATACTGCTAATAGAATTTCATCTTGTGTTTAAAAGACACCAGACAGAGGCAACAAGTACCTCAGCTGAACAGAGTAAAATCCTCAGTATCAGATGTGGCCACTTGGATGAAGGAGACTCACAAAGGGATGGGCATTCCCATGATGCACAGATATTGATTTCTCTGCAGTTAAAGACTAGGACACAATGTATCTGGTACTGACATTCTAATCGGCAATTTGACTCCGGAATTCCTTATCTCAGATTTATTTTTTAATTTTTAAACTCTGTTGCACTATTTTAAAGTAACGTTTTGAAGACAATGAGTAGTGAACTAGATAGAACAGTACTGATGTAGATCATATTGAACAGTCATTACACTGGTCATAAAGGAATAGTCATAGACGACTTGAGATTTTTTTTTTTTCCACTGACAATATGAATAGATAATTCCTGAATTGCTCAAAGGGCCAAATAGGAAAGTAAAGCTGGAGTAGCAAAAGGAAGGCTAAAGGGTTAAAAGGCCATGTTAATCTCTGCTTGTTACTTCTCCTTTAAATGCATCTGTAGTAGCTGATCCTTTCTTGAGTGAACCTGTTTACACTGCTGCGATCTTCATGTCACATTGCCCCCAGGGGATGCTCCTGCTCAGCCTATTCCAATCATGCAGTGAAGGATACAACCCCCTGCCAGAGACAGGCACATGAGGAAATGCCACATTTCTTTTTTTTAACAGAAGGTTTAATGTTGATACTCATTTTTTTCCTATATTCTTTATTAGCTTTGAAATCTTCCTAAGTCCACACTCTGAACAACTTTTGTCTGGGCTATTTTGTTATTGTCACGTCATAGGAATAAAGACAATATAAGGCATTCAAGCAGGTCACAGAATTACAGAATGGCTGATGTTGGAAGGGAACTTTGGAGATTGTCTAGCCCAACCCCTCTGCTCATAGCAGGGTCCTCCAGATCAGATTGCTCAGGACCATCTTCAGTCAGTGCTTGAATATATCCAAGGATGGAGACTCCTCAGTCCTTCTAAGTAACTCAGTCTGTGGCCTTTTGCCTCCTGTCCTGTTACCAGACACCACTGCAAAGAGCCTAGTTCTGTCCTAGCATCTCCCTTCATGTATTTATTTAGATTGACAAAATCTCCCTTAAACCTTCACTTCTCCAGGCTAAACCATCCCAGTCCCCTGATCATCTCAGTGGCCATTCACTGGACTCTTCTCTATGTGTGTCTCTCCTGTCCTGGGAGCCCTGGATCCAGCCCTCCAGCTGTGTCCCACCTGTGCTGAGCAGAGGAGCAGGATCCTTTCCTTCACCTGCTGGTGATGCTCTGCCACGTGCAGCCCAGGAGGCTGCTGACCTACGTTGGTGCAGGGCACATCACTGGCATGGCAAGGCTCCAAGCATTAGAAAGCCCTGGTGATGCTCTTTCTAGACTTCAGAACTTGAGTAAAATGAGGTGAATCACCCTACAATGGCTCTCACAAAATCATGTGTATCTTGGGAAAAGACTGTTTAATGCAGTCTATAAATATTCAAAAAGAAATCAGCTGATGCACAAATCCTGTACTGCCCCTACAGAAAGTTTAATTGCCAACTCATGCATGATAAGCAAGGCAAAAATCTGCTATGAAAAATTATGCTCTTACCAAACATGACACAGGATGAATGTAAAATATTAGCTTAAGTACTATTAGTGCATTTTATTTTCATGTAACTTTGCACAGTTTTCTTCTGCTAATTAACTGGATGTCCATCTAAAACTGTATTTCCTTAGAGAAAATTCAGAAAGGTACCAGTCATACCTGTACATAAAAATGCACACAAACATGTACTCAACCCCCCATACACATTCACACACAGGTATGCATAGGTTCATCTCCCAAAGTCCATTAGTAGATGCATTTTTTTTCCAAGTATGAAACAAACAAATAAATAAATAAATAAGTAGATATTTTGTCCAGTGGGTATTTTCATGTAAGTGTATAGACTACAAGTATATAGATGCAGATAAGATATTTCATGTTATGTACTCATAAAGATCTGAAATAATTGAGGATTCACTATTAACCTATAGGCCTATTTTTTCCTAAAATACAACTTAATCGTACTTATGAACTGGCACGACTATTGAGAAGGAAAAAAACCAATTCCATTCACTAGTGTAAAAATCTATAAAAATTCAATGTATTTGCCATATTGAGGAGAGCCCACTTTAAAATGCATGAATTGAATGAGTATTTAATATCATGAGATAGCCATGGATTCAGAGGAAAGAAAAACAAGATTACCTTTGTGTACCATAATACAATCCATGTAAGGTTATGCTCTGATTTTATTATTCCATTTAAGATTTGGCCTATAAGCTATGTTAAATTAAAATTCTGTGTTGACCAGTAAAACAAATTGCTGGAACACAAACCCCAGGCCCTGCCTGTCAAGAGTGGCAGATAAGATTAGTAGAGTGTAGTTTACTACAGAGGTTCTCTAAGAAGAATCTTCTGCTACATTAGCTTTCAGGAGCACTGTGATTATTTTTCATTACATTAAATAGTGGCACCTATTCCATTTTTCACTATTGAAATGAAAGATTAAAGGACAGAAATACTTTACTGCTTCATAAAACAGGAAGCTAAGCATTTGCTAGATTAGAAGTGAGGACATTATGGTTTCTCCTTTTGATTTCACTGTACTCAGGGATGATCATTAGGGATGAAAGTGAACAGTAAATATTTGCTAAAGAGAATTATTGTAAAACACTAGTGAAGGAGATTGCTGATGGCCACCATGATGTGAATAGGGAAAAGAGCTTTATCTTACAGCTTATATTCATTTGGTAGCATCAGCATGCTCATTTGTGTGCAATTTTTGCAAGCACTAGTTGATGGATACTGTGCTATTATATGACACACATCTTCATCTTTAGGAGCTCAACACTTCTACCACTCTTGTCCTCCAAGTCTATGGACTGATGAAGGCTTTTTCCCCATAGAAGGAAAAAAAATTAAAAACCTACCTTTTATTCCTAAATCTTAATATATAACTTCCTCCTATCATCCAGTGCTGGGTGTGTTCAGGAATATTTATAAAATCACCTTTTAAAAATGAGTAATAATTTGTGCAGTGGTTGGCAATGCTGACACCAGGAGTGGATGTAAAGGTGCTGGATAATCTGTATGGTATATTTATATCCTCCAGTTTTGCAATGCATGCTTCATTCCCTACAAGAGAACAGCATCTAACCAACACCAGTCATCCAAAACAACCTTGGCTCATTAAACATCTGGGTGAGCTTTTATTTCAGAAGATACTGCCTTTCTAAAAGTTAAATGTCCAGTGGTAATGATAGTCAGAAGAAAGCAAGGAAGTGAAACAAAACAAGAAAGAAAGCAAGAAAACAAGCAAGCAAGCAAGCAAGAAAGAAAGAAAAATGAAAAAGAGAAAGAGAAAGAAGGAAAGAAAGGAAAGAGTAATATGAATGAGTGGGTCACTTTAATAATCAATTGTAGTGCCTTCTCATCACAGACTGCTTATGCTAATGGTGCAGATGCTCTTACTCTGCCTTCTGAAAGCTGTTGCATTTCAGAATGATTTTTAATGGTGCTACTTAACATTCTCTAGGGATGGAGGAAAGAGTACATTTTGGATCTCAATGTGCCAAGATGAAAAACAGTTCTACCAAGCCTGGAGATTAATTTTTCTGAACTTTATCATTTACTAACTGAGTTAAGGAGAGTCATCAAAACTTCTCAAGGTTTCAGAACAACAGATATTGTGTCACTACCCTGCTGACAGGCTGGAAAGAAAGATGAGAGCATATTTCCTGATTCAGCTGCAAATCAAAATATTTGTATAGTTCAAAGGAATATAGCATTTGAGAGAAAAAGAAAATATAATGCCTGCTGTTGTTGAAAATATTGTCAATGAGCATGTGGAAGCTGTGACAGTCAACACAGGTTTGGTTCACCTGCCTTGTTAACACCCAGGCACAAGCCAAGAATAGTTTTCTAACCCACCTAGGAATTTTTTCAGAAAAATACTGTGTCTTCCCACTCAAAAGCCTGTGTTTTTTTAATCTCTTGCTTTCTCTCTTATCTTTCCTTTCTCCCTGTTTCAAATTCAGTTTTGCCTTTACAAGTCAGTTACCTACTACAGTGGGTATCAAAATGGTTGGATTAAAAGTTACAGAACAGTGCAGCCCCACAGTCCAATGCAGTGTCACAGTCTTCCAGTTTCTCTAAGAGATAAAGTCTTTGCAAATATTTGTCTCTCACTGCACAGCTTACACAAAAAGCATTGTTTGTATCACCCTAAGGCACAGCACAGACTCCCTGGGGGTGGATGCTCTCCAGGCATGCTGTGCTGCTCCCTCAGAGCTCAGGGTTGGAGATATTTGCTTTGGTTATTTTGTCTGTGCAAGTCCACACTGTCCAGCTGATAAATGAAACACATTGTGGTTGTGCTGCTGCTCCTGAAACTTCTGATACAGGTTGCTATAAGGAAAGAGAGGATAACACTACCCAGTGAAAAATCAGGATTTAACCTACTAGCCCCATACCTATGTGAATTCTGCTAGGTCACCTATCTGCATTCCACCTGGAGCTCAAAAATTGAACCAAATCAACAGGTATATCCTATGGTAACACTGAGTGGGTGGGGACAGAAAAAATTGATAAAAATTTGGAATTTAGACTGTTCACTCTCTCAGTGAAAATAACAACAAAGATAGGACTGAAAATTCCACCTTCACAAGAAAACCCCAAATTGATTATTCCTTTCACGGAAAATCTGGATAACCATCTCCAAGTCAAGCCATGTAAGTTCAATTTCAATGAAACTCATGTTCTCCAGCTGCCATTCTCATATCAGCAAATTTCACAGAATCATGACTGTTTACGTTCTGTCTGAAATCAAAAAGCCTTCATGTGCAATTTATTCCTACAAATAAAATGTCATTATGCAAAATTTCTCCTTGAAGAATGGAAATAAATGTCTAAGTAATACATCTGATAAATCTTCTTCCTTCTGTGCAGCTTATTGTGACATGCTCCATCCTTAATTATGTAGAACATAGATTACTTAATATTACTAAATATGCAGTAATATTTTTTCTCCAGCATTGTTACCAAGTGAAATACTGGCAGCAGTAGGGATATTTTTGAACATTAGGTACACTTGACTCCTCTGACATGCAAAACTGTGCAACTGCTAATTAAGATTTACATTAATGCAGTGAAAAAGTGTCAATGGAATTACTGGGGTTTAGGGGATTTTTTATTTATTTATTTTTAAATAAAAAAGAGTTTATAAAGGGCTTGTTAGCTTTTCATTCAAATAAAAATTAAAACCAAATTCAATGAAAAATTAAAAATCAATTAGAAATAGATAAGGAGGAAAATAACTTATATGTTGAGAACTTAGCTAGATTGCTGTAAGCAGTACGTGAGATGGTTTCCTTAATGAAGATTTAATAAGGAACTCAGTGCTCAACAAGTAAGCAGACAATAGCTGAAGCTGGTCAAAAGTACTCTCCATGGGTCTTTTCAAGAGAAAGTCAAGAGTTTCTATTTAAAGATTTCAAACAAATTACAAAATCCTGTTTTCCATGTATTTATAAATAAATAATCAGCTGCTGCTGATTATCACATCTCCTGCTAATTCTTGCTGTTGGTTCATAACAGGTCCAGGCATGCATCACCTCTCATTGGCTTATCTGGTACCTGCAGCAAAAGCTCATTCCCCAAAACTGTCAGAAAGCTTGCTGCCTGCTTATCTCCTCCCTTTTGCCCCTGCAGCAGGTGTCAGGGAGATTAAAGTTCCCCATGGAAGCCAGGATCTGTGATCAGAGACTTACTTGAATTGTTTAAAGTGTGTTTTCTCACCCTGATCAGGGGATCTGTGACAACAACCCAGCATGGGCTCCTTCACTGTCCTCTCCTCTGATCCTGCCCATGGACTCTCCATCAGCTGCTGTGCATGGAGGAAGCTCCTTTTCCCTCCTCTCTAGCCACCTGTCCTGGTCAAACAAGTCATTTTGCCTTGTTTCTGGGTGATTTTCAAATTACAATACTGAACTTTAATTAAAGTTTCAATCAACATTAGAAAGCATTTGTTTGATGACTGCCTTTTTCTCACTGGGTCTTGGGACTCTCAAGTCAGTGTTTCAAAATATATCTCATAGAACAATGCTGTCTTGCTTTGGCTTTCTTTGGCCTTGTTATTACAAGGCAATTGGCAATTACTTAATTACTTAATGTTATTTGACAGGCCAGTGATGCAAATTGATGGATGTATTATAAAAATATAGCATCTGTAGTGATAATGTAAAAAAAAATAGCCAAGTATTACTTTGAATGCTTACCATGAACTGATTATCTGTGGGTGGTCTACAAATAAAAAGCTATCCTGTTCAGACTGTAAAATTTCAAAGGTGCATTATTTATTTGTGATGAGCTGCCTCAGAATCACCAGATACTGACCCTGGATGGAAATCTGAAAGCACGTTAAATAAACTAGTGCTCTGATCAAGTACAACTACATTTTTGTGTTTTATCTACAAATGGCCAGTGAAGTTCTATACAATCAGATTGAAAAATCCTCCTCAAGGTACTTTCTATATGATCTGTTTCCATGACTACCATGCTTTTTAATAACATGTTCCTACAGTTCTGAACTTGGCTGCATATACATAATGCACATACAGTAGTTGTTTAAACTGTACTTGATGAAATAGATAAATCAATACAATTGAAAGATTACATTGCACCGGAGAATATTCATATTAACACTGCACCTGTTGAAGCAGCAGCTAATTCTTCATTTATACTAATTAGTCTGGTTCTTCTCAGTGGCTTCATTGCTTTGTTCAGAGTGAGAACTTTAAGGACCCATTTTTATTACTTTTTGCTTTGCTGTACAATCAATAAAAAGCTGCTTGGTTGCATGGAACTTCTTCTTATGACTTATTCATCATTATGCTTTAGTGATATTTATGGGGAAACTCACTCCATACTTTAAACATTATGTTAAAGAATCCCTTGGCATTTGAGTGACAAGCAAATATATATGAATTTGCAAGCTTATTTTTCTTTATTTGAATTGTAATGCCATCTGTCAAAACTCACTCTCAGCATGGTTCTGTGACAGCTTCAGAGAGGAACTTTGCATGAGAAACAGGTGTGTGGTCCTTTGTTAATGTACCAGACACAATGTGCTTGCATTCACAAGGGTACTTTGCCCTTTTAGTGTCAAATTAATACATCTATTTTTGTCAATGACAAACTAATCAGGTTTCTAAGTTGTTTTTCCTTCAATGGTTTTCACTGTGTGGGATAATAATACAATAAAGATCTACCCATGTCTTCTTCATGTTTCAATGTTCATGGCATGTCCTAACATGGAGGAAAAGTTATAGGAAGAAAGAAAAATAAAAGGAAGGCAAAGGGAATGCAAAATATGTGTATTGTCACTTTCTATGACATTTCAGCAGATAAAAATAAAAAATCACTACTATGAAAGAAGATGAAAGAAATACTTTGCCTTCCTTTTATTTTTCTCTCTTCCTTCTCAATATAAAACTTCCCTCAGAGTGAATAGAGTAGCAGCCTAAACATTAGAGAAGGGACTGAGAGGACACTGTGTTAGTGGGATAGAGAAGGAAATGGGGCAGAGAGATGGAAAAAACAGTTATCAGAAGAAGAAGAGAGTGTCTGCTCACTTCCTTCATATGTGTGCAGCAATAGACTATTTGCATGTCAGGGAACTCTCAGGTTACTCAGTCATGTCTGTCATAAACAACAACCCAGAGAGATGAGGCATCTGACTTTCATGATACTGATACATGCAATTTTGGAATCAGCAACTGATCTACTTAATTCCAACAGAATGTCAGCTTTTCCTCAGTGTATGCCCTGGCACGGGTACTATATAAATTGGCTATTTAAATTCAATTAATTCATTTTAATTGCATTTGTGCTAAATGGTAGAAGGTAAGTCTCCAAATTGAAGTTGGACCAACTCAGTGGCAGAATAAACAAATTTGATTTCCTCTTTTTCTGCCAGTCTTTTAATTTCTGCTCTTTACTGTACTCCAGTTTCTTCAGCTTTTTAAATATCAAGGTCACAACAAGTTCTTGAAATAAAAGAGACCTCCAGATTGCTTCTCCTACAACTATCCCAAAAGATGTATGGTCTATCCCAAAGTTACTACAGAAGACAGGAACATGAAACACAAAAATGGAATAGATTTCTCACTGCACTATTTCATTTCAGCCTAGCTTTGCCTAACTACTTCATGCCTTTCTAATTCTTCTGTAAACCAGCTAAGAAGTAATCAGATAAAGGCATAAAAAGATGTCTTTTACAGACTAACCTAGTGAAATTTTTTGAGGATTTCTCCCTATGGCCAAGGAGAAAAATTCAGACAGAGTAATTAGGCTGAGTCCCCTCAATGTCAACACATCCTGTTCAGAAGGCCCAGTAAGAAAGAAAGCAGCATGACCTTACTGACTACAGCCTCAGTTAGTTACAAAACCACATGTATGAGGGCCCAAAAGTAAAATAAAAAAGTGCTGTTCAACATAGGCTGTCCTTAAATCACTAGAAAAGAGTCTGAGTACATCAGACAAATAAACTGCAGGAATTGCAAGCAGAAGAAATTATAAGATGGATTTTGTTGTCATTGTGTGTAACTATGCATAGCTGTATTATAACCAGGGAAGAGCAAATAAGAAAAGAACAACTTTTTGTGGCTGGTTATGTTTCTATTCAATCATTTGCAGTGTTCATGAAACTTAATAACCTGTGCTGACCATCTGCAGAGAGAGGATGAAAATTTATTGAGACTTCTATATTGGACAGGTGTAGAGACTATAATCTTAAAGACAAGCAGAGCTGGAAGGAACTTGATTTTTTATCTCTATTGATAGGCACTCTACTTATACATAAAGTAATGGTGGAATTTTCAGCCATAGCTTTCACATGCAGGAGAATGGGAAAAATTAATTTTCTTTGTAATTTATGATATATCCACCCTGTGCACTTACCAAGAGTTAGTTATGTTTGTCCTTTGCTAACTTTAATTATTTTGAGAAAAATGTTATATACCTACTGAATATGTGTGCTTAGTTCCCAAATTTGCCATTTGGGCTGAGCTACAGTGAGGACTTGTGGATTTAAACTGGTGTCTACTTTCTTTCTGTATTTAGGTGCTTGCAATTCACAGGCTTGGTTAACATCTGGTTCACTGGTCTGTGCTCACAGAAATAGACGATTTCTGTACCATGGGAAAAAAATAAGCCTCTAATCTTATATCAGAAGCCTTAAAAATGCAGGGGAATGAATGCTACATGCATTTTAGGTGAATGTTTGTCTCTGCTCCGCTGACAAAAATAGTTGTTCAAGTGCCATGTTTATAAACTGGTTGGGTTGGAGCACTTCTAACACCTGTGGCAATGGCAGGCTCTGCCAGCCTTTTAGCAGACAGTGAAATGATAAAAATGTATTAGCTTTCCACTTTTCAGTTGCAGTGCTAATTAGACAAGGCAGCTGGTGCTGCAGGAAAATCTGTACTTTTAACAGTAAAGGAGTTTAAATGGAAGGAGGGAACATGGTGTTCTTCACAACTGTCTCATTTTGGTCTTTAATCTCTTTTTTCCTTCCAGCATTTTAAAATGACTAGGTGATGAGAAAGGATTAAGGGACAGGAAGACTGGTGGAAATATTGAGAGAAAGCAATGGTGTGCCTGTGAGGAGAGGATGACATGGCATGATAGCTGGGCAAGAATTGCTTGGATTGCCCCTGAATTGCTCATTTCCCTCTATATATTATGTCTCTCCTTGAATTGTCAATCTCTTCTCATTTTTGAAATTGTTTGAGTCAGTAATAAGCAGGATACCCTTTGGTCTCCTAAAAGTGACAGAAGACAACGGTGTCTGCTGCAAATTAAAATAAGAACAACTGTTCCTACAGTTTGTACCATATAGCCTAAAGAAGAGAGAATGTCTACAACTTCTGAGTTTGGAGAAGCTGAGTCTGCATATCTGTACAAAGTCTAAAAGAAAAGGGGGGGGGGGGTGTTGTAATAATAATTTAAAATCATGTGCTGGTTGCTCCTTTAAACACAAAGCCCCCAGTGATATGAACATATAACTCACCAGTGAGTGTTTAACATCTCAAGGATTTGATAAAATTAAAACTCATTTAGATGCCAGTCTAAGGTCCTCCTGAGAATATCCGCATTTCCTTATCTTCCTATATATAATAAAGGTAATTAATGCCACTCAGTTTCTTTAGGACTACAACTGTGAACAGGATAATATGGGCTGTATCAGGCCTGTCAGGTTTACATTATCCCAGATTCTGATGTTCACAACACTTAATTGTTATGTGGTGGAATGACCCTGACTGGGTGACAGGTGCCCACAAAAGCCACCCTCTCAATCTCCTCAGCTGAACAGGGCAGGGAAAATATAATAAAGGTTCCCAATTCCAGCATGGATTTCTCCAGGGTTACAGGTGGATCTCTGCTCCCCCATGGACCTCCCTGGGTCCATGCAAGCCCAACACACATTGTTTTCTCAGATTTCCAGTATCCTGCACTCTTGTGTTAGGCATGATGATATCTAATTACCTGCAAAATTGGGGGTCTACTGAGCAACTGCAATACTACAAACATCAAGGTCATTCTCATGTCCCTTCAGAACAGGGCAGTTAAAAGCAATTGGTGTCACTGTCTCTGAGCTAAACTCTGCCAATTTGCAGGTCAGACTTCTGCTGTCCAGACATTAGTAAGGTTCTGAAATAATTTAATAAAGTGAACTAAGACACCAGCTACTCATGGCAATCAATCCCAGGCATTGCCCTCCAACTTGGTGACAACATACTGAAATAGCCAATGAAAGCAATGAAAAATACTGTATTAGTATCAAGGTCCCAGAAATCATCAATTCTCAATTCAGTGTGTTCACACAGCAAAACTGGAAGTCTGGAGGCTGTTTTGCCCTAAAAATGGCAGGCAACAGCACCTTCTTTGCTGTAGCAAAAGCAATTCACTGCAACCAGACAGCAATTAAACCATTTCACAGATCCAATTATCCCTGACTGATGGGAGATTATATTCAGTTTTCCCATAGCCTTCTGGGATCTTTCTCTTAACTGATAATAGCAATAGGTTTATTTATTTTTATTACAAGTATTAACATTGAAAGATTTTTAAAAGACTGGAAATTTTCTGTGGGTCTACTGATGACTATGTTATTTTGTGTAATCACACTTGTCTCTCATGAGGAGGAGCTCTCAATATGCAGAGCACACAACTTTGATACAGATACTCTTAAAGTCTTCTACAATTCAAGGTTACACAAATAAGGAAAAACCTTTCTTTCACAACACTGTACAAACCTGAGATAATCTGGGTAATTTTATAGCAGTGAGAAAGAAGGGATATTTAGCAGGGCAAAAGGACTGAGGAAACAGAGACATGTAATGTGGAAGTTGCTGCAGTAGGAACATTTCTGTGCATGGGCACATGAATTTACATCTCCCACTGGCAGCAGCTTCCCAGCCCTGGTGGGACCCAGACTGATCCCTGCAGCACAAAGAACCTGCACCAGTGCCACCACTTGATGGGAAGCAGCACAGTTCAACCCCTGGTCCATTATCCACTGTGGATCTTAAAAAGCAGAAACTATTTATGGAGGGTTTTCTGTGGGCAGGGGGTGGTCACTCCTCAAGGGAACCTGCTGCTACTGCCTCACAAGTAGGTCACTTACGTTTTTTAATTTGATAAACTGCTAAAAATTTCTGATATTAAGGACAAAGACTGTGACAGTAAAGGAAAAAATATAATAAAAACCAAAACCAAGGACATCAGGACTCGATCTTGTGAGAACAAAATATTGGATTAAAGAAAGGGAAAATTCATTCAGTTATTGCAATATGAATGGTTTGAGATGCCAACTATGAATACAAAATTCAATTTTTAATCCATCTAAAAGTGTATGTCTGCAGTCTTTGATTTAAACTTCTGTCTAACACAGATCTTATTAAATAGATGAAAATGTTTGAAAGAAAAGAGAACAGAATCAACTGCATAACTTTTTCTCTTCTCTCCAAAAACAATCTTGATCTCTTCAGGATAGCACACAAAGGCCTTCAATGTTTTCCCTAGACTAGTTTTCGCCCTTTTTATTTGTTTTTTATATTTTACTGGCTATTTTTGATAAACTTTGTGTTTTCTAGAGGCCAGAAAATGGGATTCTCTGCTAATGGTTCTACTATCATTTCACGTTCCTTTTTTAAGTGATATAACCTTATTAAATGAACAGAAATAAAACAAATTTGCATAAGCAGATTTTGAAAATGTCAAAGTGCAATTTTCAGTAAGGATAACCTCTTTTCTGATGTCCATTCCAAACCATGTAGAAGACTGACAACATCCACAGATTATTTTTCACATTTGCCAAAGAAAATGCCTTATAACTCCATTTGTATGCAGTAGATGCAAGACAAAAAAAAAAAAGAAGATAACAAAATCAGACAGTGTTGCCATATGTTCCAGTATAGAAGCAAATTATAGTACACTAACACCCCATCACTATCATATAAAAACACAGCAAAGATAAATGTATCCTAAAAAATCTACTAAAGAATTAAAAGATGGATAAGATAGCAGTGTTAAATTAAATTAACCAATTTAGCCCCCCCCCCTTTTCCCTTCAACATTCCTATTCCCTTTTTAAAATTTTTCTTCCCATTATTAATATTGCTACATGTTCATTCAGCACTTGCTCTCACTATCATTAGAGATCTTAACGTAATCTTTGACCAATAGCTTAATATTTATTTTTTTCTTACAATTAAATCTTCCAGGAACTATAGCTTGAATAGCTTAAGAATATGTAAGCTTCTTATGTCTGTTATATCAAAAAATCTCAGCCCACACGTTACTGATCCTCATAGCATCAAGTCATACTGTTATATATGCTGCTCTGTCAAATTTCTTTTTGTTTTTTTAAACTTGAAACATGTGACTTATCTAGTTTAGTGCTTTAATACAAGTCTAGATCTTCTCATTTCAGCCCTCTTTCTTTTTCCCATCAAAATTTATTTCCCTTTGAAAGAAGTTTAGGATCAAGGTAGGCTATGCTTTGCTTTTCTACAGTTATCTCTATGTGTGGGTATTGTTCTGGATTGAGGGTATCTTCTACTAGGTGAGCCTTCAGCTGAGTTCTGAACACTTCATGTACACCCAGAGATGGAGCTGGAAATGTGAAAAAATATGGGAAATCCCTGTATTTAAGGTTCTGCTTCCCAAGTATATAGATTTACTGGATTCTTTAGTTTCCCATTTATCTTCAGAAGAAGGAATAATTATCCATGGGATAATAATCACATTAAAAACTCCAATGGAATGACAGGAGAAATGAGGAGGGCTTTGAGCAACCTGGTCTGGTGAAAGATGTACCCATGCATGGCAGGAAGGTTGGACCAGATGATCTTTGAAGGTCCCTTCCAACACAAAACATTCTGTGATACAAAGGCCAGTTGGCAACGTGCAATGTGGACAGTTTGTCTCCAGGAATGACAATTTCTCTACAGACAAGCTCCTTCTTTTGTTGCTCCTTCCACCCCCTCTCTTCTCTCCACAGTCTCCAACCAGTCACTGTTCAGAGATACTTTTTCCAGATCTTCAGTTCTGTTTTCATATACCTTCTCACAAATGTGTTCCCTCTTTTCTGAATAATTTTTTTTGCACGTTGCCGCTAATAATTTGTGTTGATTCACCCTGAATTAGCATTTGAAATGAATCAGAAATCTAAAGAAGTGCCGTGACTTATACAAAATTTGTCAAAAAGTGGCTTTTCTCAGGACTGCTGGTTGTTGGTGATGGTGTAGGTGGGTTTCTCAGCCCAGCAAGGTGTCATTGCCACAACTTTTTTTGAGCAGACACAAGTCTAATAATACATTAGTCATTCATATGGCATTCTTCCCCCAAAATAATCATCTTGGAGCATCTGAAGGTGTGTGAACTGATCCAGTGCAGTGTGCAAAACCTGACTGGCCTGACAAAAACCAATACTCTAGGTCTAACGAAGCCCTTATAATGAACTGAGGTGTAATTGCAGGATTTCCATCGAACAAAAGGGACCAAATGTTGCCCTCAGTCTGCAGAGTGTAAGCCCCCACTGCAGCCATTTACACAATTTAGGTCCCAGAAACAGTCTAGCAATAGACTTGGCAGCCCAGAGCTGCATGAAAACAAAATTTATCTTGCTACAGCTCATGCAGAGTAAGACCTATAATAGCTAGTCAGGCATCCCCTCAACACGTTTTGAAAGCTGATTTCTAATTTGTTTGCTGCACTGGAGTTGTCAAGAGTTTTCATAGATTATAAGTTGTTCTGGGCTGAGATCAGCTAATACCCATTTATTTGGTAACCTCAAAAAAAGACTCTCTTTTATTCCATGTGACAGTACATATTAATAATCATAAAGTCATAGCAGCAACAGGTCAAGGAATGGCAAAACACAGTGTTTTCAGAGTAACTGAAAATTATTCTGTAAAACTTCTAAGCAAACATAATAAAGGCAGGCCTGTTGAAAAAAGTTTTTATCTGAGATATAGAATGAAAATATTTTATCTATGATAAACAGCAAATTAGAAAAGAATTCTATATTCTTAGCAGGCTGAGATGGAAGCAGATGGAGAAATTGATAAAATGGAATAGATGGCATTTCAGCTTCTGAGCTATACTGTTGAGAATTTTTTCTTTTCTGAGATTTCCAGGATACACAGATATGTTTCTATTCAATTAAGCCTGAATTTGCCTCCAGTTACAACTCAGCATTTATTGAATTGCAAGGATCCTTATATTCAAAGGTTTTTGTGCTGACTTCAGGTAAATCATGATTCACAGCAGCAGCATCCACACTACTGAGGTATTTTATGTTTGTTCTTTAAATTACTTGCTCAAAGCAATACTTGCCTTCCCAATGTGTAGCTGAATAACTAATTCTCCAACAGCTTAGCAGAATCTTTTCCATATGAAATGCCAAATCTGGTTTCTGTGCTCAGCTTTCTTCTTTCACAAGACTACTGATATATGCTTACACACTACTCCAAAATATCCACGAAGTACAATAACACTATGTTAAGAAGCATTTAGAAAGTTTAAACTGAGCTTTTGATTCATGATATTTCAACCAAGAGATTAGCTGATTAAATCTGACAAAATAATGGCACCTGCTTCTGAATGTGGAGTTGTTATTACTGGTGGCATAGTTAAAGTTCTTTGAGATTGGTAGCTACAGCTTGTACTGAATCCCTTGGACCTGGGCCAGCACACATTAAAGTCAATAGAAAGGAGATTTGCTTGAGCTGAAATTAATCAGAAATGAACTCATGACATTTAGAGCTAGCAAAATTGTATGTATTGTCTACTTAGTTTGCTGGATGCATGGTTGTTTTACCTACAGAAGCAATGGTTATCATAATAACTTCTGGAATGCAGAAATGGGGATACTTCCAAAGGCACAATGTCAAGTCCTTCACTCCTAATGAAATTATCTTTAAATACTCCCTTTAATAGCATGTTTTGTTCATGCAAGGGGGTAGAAATACTCAAAGGAAAAGATGAAAAATTTTATTTTCACAGGAAAAGCATTAGCTTTATAATATCTTTTCTTTAGAATATACCAATGTTTTTAGACCTCAAATAAATTACGCAAATACTATTATGCTCATTTTTGCAGATGGGGATGCTGAAACACAGATGCAATTTCTCATAGTCACACATTAAATTCTTGGCAGTGCATGGGACAGAGTCCAGGACTGCTGATTCTCTGTGAACCACTAGACTACATTACTCTCAGCATGATTTAAAGAGCCACCTTCAGACTTAGAAGACAGCTTTGTAAAATATAATTTTGCAAAAGATTCTCGGCTGGATTTCACATGCAGTACTTCTAAGTCCAATTTTTTCCACTCATCCTATTTCCCAGGTTTTTGAATTCACAATATGTTTTGGGATTAGCTTCTGAGAGCCTTGAGTTTCAGCCAAACATGGATTATGGATCAGATAATGCTAATTACAATTAATAATGTGGGCAATACTATTGTAAATTGAGAAATTACCATGGAATTAATTCTGTCACTGAAAGTTGGAGTAATGCTACAAGAACACAAAATCCATAACTAGGGACCAAACTATGATAAAGAGTTATCTTTCAAATATTTATTCTGAATGGAGTTGGATGATAAAGTAAATTTATCTACAGACCCATAACTATTCAGAAACGGTGAATAAGATTTTGAAAGATTTGGCTGGTGCTATTTTTTCTGGATGAGATTAGTGAGAATAATACTTGTTTAATTTAAACACAGTGTGGAATTACTTCCCATCATGGCCTTCGTTTTCAGAGAAGATTTGAAGGAAATCCACCATTTCCCAGAAATATAGCCTAACTGGTGTTCTCAGCCTAAAAGCAACTGTTTTCATTTGATTTTGCTTTTCCAGTTCTTGTGATTATTTGTTTAACAGATTAGAACATGGAGTTCACATATTTTCCTATACAGGAGCATTCTTCTCACTTGGTTGAAAAACTACCCATACTCTGCATTTTTTACTGGTTGGCTTTGCACAAAATGGAAGGGATTAAGCACAGGATGGATTAAAAAAGCGATGACACATGACAGTCTGGCATAAACCTATAACTGGTAAACCTCTTCCCCAAACTATTATGACAATTATGTTACTTTCTAAAAAATTCCTGTAAAATACAATGTGATTCACTTTTTAAAATTTGAGATGAAATACTGACTAGTATAAATCTTTTACTGATGCTATTACAGATGTACTGATGCTACACTAGAGTGCATCATGGAAGTAGAATATGTTGCTGGATATAAAAATTGTAAGTTTGAGCAAGGTTGACCAGCATGTTTAATAACCTCTTACACATCAACATCTGAAAGCTGAATGATGCAACAGACAGCAGTGCCTTTGTGACAAGTTTTTTTAGTTCATCTGTAACTCTTAGATATTGAAATGTTCTATTCCTGGCTCACAGGCATCATAAGTACACAGCATCACAAAATGTTTCAAACCAGCAGTCGTGGTGGATGCTTTGAAAGCACAGCACAAATATAGCATTTCACTTCTTTTCAGTATCAAAGTGACGTAATAAAGCACCAGTCAAAAAAGAGCAGAGATTTTGGAGAATGGCAAGTGACCAAGGAAACTATGACAACAGCATTATAATAAATTCATCTCTCAAAGGGCTTTGACAACTGTGCAGGCACTTGGATTGTTAGTGTAGCATATAAAATATGGAAAAAAAGCCCCACATTTTCAGACCCAAGGGATGGTGTATTAAGTGGGCTCACTGCCCCACTAATGCTGTGACACAGCTCCAGGAGCAGACTGAAGAGCAGCCAGACTGGAGTCTGAACAGAGCAGGCACCCAAATATACAATACACACATCCAATTTTGTGCATCTACAGGCACACTCTGCTTTGGAGGTCTCACTCTGGAACATTTAGACATATCAAGCATGATTTTATAATTCAGTGGATGTTTTCACTGTATTATCTTTTTAACACTGATGTAGTTTTTTCCTCTTGCAGAAATCACAAGCTAGCAGAGAATGGCTCTAAAACAAATGGAAAACCAAACCAAAAGGAAAAAAAAAATCTTTGTAAGGCAGTGACCGACTCTCTACTATCTTACTGAAGAATATATTAAAGGTGCAACATTGCATTACCAACTTTAAAACCTTAAATAACCTCAGCTAGAAACATCACTTCACTTTTTGCAGGTTTTTTTAAATGAGAAACTATGCTGGAAAACAACCTGATTTAAAGAGTTTGAACTCAATAGTTTTAAACTTCTTTGGTAAAAGAACATAGAAAAAGCCAACAGAAGAAATAAAATCCTGCCAGGCTATCTGATGCTAACATCTCTATAATTCAGTTTCTCAGAAGACAGAAATCTACCTGATTTGTCTCTTTAAACTAAATTCAACTGGATTTCCTCAAATACACTTAAAGCCTTAAGTGTGACTCATTTCAATTTAGGATCTAGAGAGCAAGGAGAAATAATTGATCCTGGAGGAAAAAAAAAAATAACAGAAAAAATCAAAACAGAACTGCAATGCAGAAAATCAGCAGTTATAAAATGTGAGTTTCAGCCCATGATACTCTGGAGTGGAGGTCAGGTGAGTATGAATGATCACATGAAGGAAAGTGGGGATGGTGCCTCCTTCTTGCAGCCAGGTCTGATGAGTCTCAGATCTAACCAGTTACTGTGGTTAGTAATTGGTGGTACCAATGACTTCACCACCCTCTGATGAAGCAAAGAGAAACTGTCCAGAAAACCTGTAATATGAAGCAGTATGTACATTTTAGCAAGGCCATATTCACACTCACACAGGTGGCAGCTGCAGTTTAAAGCAACTAGCCCGTGATTCTGTAGCAATTATGATTATTCAAATGTGTGCCCAGAACACAGGGGGTTCTCCTGGCTCTGTTGGAGGGACACAGGAGAACACTCCTGGGTCAGATATACAAGCTCTCCATGGAGCTGCTTTCTAGTGGCTTCAGAGCCAGACCCTAATGCTGGGGCAGTGCTGGTCACAATGACTGCCCCAAGCTGCTGGAAAACTCCCCTCACAACCTTCCTTGCTTTGAAATTCTGATAGGAAATTGAAATGAAAGTGGTCCAGCTCAGAAAAATATATTTGGGACAATGATAAAAAAAAAATCAATAGATCTTGATTTTGAAATGCTATAAGGGAATTTCTGCTTGGGAACAGAACTTAAAGAAAATTTTTTGCATCAAGCAGGGCCTTTTGTAGACTCAAAATAAAAATCACTAATGTTTCAAAACCTGGTAAGGTATAATTTCTGAAGATCCTGTCCTTTCTGAGCATGCATAAAAGTGTCAGCTGATGAGACAGAAATGTGCACCTTCTTATCACACCTGCACTGCAAACATATCTGCATGAGATAACAAGTGACAATATCAGGCTTTGTAAGCACCTGTTCTTTCCAAGATCCTGTAATCCAAGATACTTCAATCACACCATTCCTTGTCTGCTGGGAGCACTTGTGTGCTCTATTCTGTCAAGCCCTCTGCTGCAGAAGGCCCTACAGAGGTCACAGAGCTGTCCACAGGCACAGCCCAGCCACTCTGCTGCTCCTCACAGGAAGGAAAGGCTGCCATTGAACCTGCTCTTTGCAAAGCTGCAGATAAACCACATGAACAGAAATAGCTCAGAGTCATTCCCTCCCCTCAGCCCACACTTTTGTAAAATTGTTTTCAATAAAATAGATGAAAACTAATACTAGGATTTGATAATAAAACTGAAAATTTAAGATGAGTTCCAGAGTATTAAACCCATCTCCCAAAAAATGGACACCACCAAACAGCAATGTAGGAATACAGGTCTTCAAAGCTAGATTCATCAAGAACAAGTTAAATCAAGGTTCAAAGTGCCCCACTAGGCCATTTCTTCTGGCAATTCCTTAAATCAAGAACTTTGCAAAACAAGCAAAAACATCCCACAGCCACAAGTCTCTTCTACACAGCTCTGATCCATGCCAGAGTACACAAAGTTCTGTCCTTTGTACTCAAGGAAGAAAGAGCCTAAGTGAAAGCTGCTCATACCCACCAAACAAAAACACAATATCACAGTCTATATGAACAAAAGACGCAAAATCTCACAAGAAACCTGAATTTTAATGTGTTTGGATTTTCAGGACTATGCTTCTATCATCTGAACAGCATTATTTAACTATCTCTTTTTCTTTGTGTGTGTTCATGTATTGAAATATATTATCTAGGCTGAAGTTTTGCTCTGCCTCCACATGTATAATAAGATTTTGGAAGACAATTACTACATGGCAATTTTTTCATACCTGAGTTTTATTTCACACTGACATGATCACAGAAAAAGCAACCTACTTATAAACCTACTTATAAAAATCTTAGTTTTCCTCAAAGCTGAAATGGAATGCAGCATGAGATCAAGATTTTAGTTTCTGGTTTTGATTACTTGGTGGCATAACAATAATGGTGTAAATTAATTTATATATATATACAGTAAGATGCAAATCACATTATTCTGAGCAAGGACACAAGTTTTCAAGGTACCTGGAAGACCTGAAGGGACCAGAATATGAAGTCAAAAGCAAAACAGCTTTATATTCCTATGCACTGTGACAGAAAAGGAAACTGGACAACTTAATACCTTGTATGTGTATATTAAAACTGGCAATTGAGGTTTAAACAGATTTAAACCAATTTGAACTACCACACTACTACAGAGGAGTTGAAACAGGTAAATAAAATAAAAAAGCATGTTGTGGATTGTAACTCTAGAGATTCTATCTGATAGTAGACCCAACAGCTAAATAACAAGGTTTTACTACAAAAGATGACCTGACCTGTGAGTAGGAATGCTTTTAAATTAACCTTATTCTGAAATATGCTTAGCAGTTCATTAACAATATAAGTGTAGTTAGCAATTTTAGTATATAAGTAGCTCCAGCCATAAATTATTATAATTCTTAACACTATTCCAGCTTCTTTTCTACTACTGAAGAAATGTATAGGATGAAATAGTGATTTCATAATACAGTTAGCTAATAAAATTGTATTCTTGATATCATATTTACTACTCAGCTGGATAGGTGTAAAAGTATACAATTGTTATAGCAGTTTCCACAACATTAAGGAGACAGTTTCCCTTGAGCTGTGGCAGTAATATTTGTGGTTAATAGGTTTTAGAACATTACAGAAAGAGTTTTAGTTCATATTTTTTCAGAGGTTAGCAAAATCACTACGAAGAAAACCAAAATACCAAATGGTGTGGACAACAAAAGTTTTTTTCTTTCCATCTTATCTAGACACATGGAAAAGAGAGACCCCAAGTGCAGCAGAACTTGTGGTCATTGGCACATGTACTTGGTTTTGGAAGCTGATCTGAATTCCTTTGAAAATTCATAGGACTTTTCTGTAACAAAAGTTACTAGGAAATCTGGCTTAGGCAAAATGCAATATTCTCAAACCCACAGCACTTGTACTTACAATGTAGTGTAAGAGCATGCTTCAGGCAAGGTCTGAGACTGAATTCACCAGCCACCCATCTTCTTGCCTTCAGAAATGCTCTAAGTGACTGCTCAGAGGCAGCTGATGGGGAGCTTTAGACACATTCTGTGCTTTTGAGTATTGCTGATGCTGTAGCCCTTAGGAACAAGAGTTCAGAACAGGTCCAGGAGGTGTCCAGCTGTCAGCAGCCTCAGGCATGGCACAGCAGCCCAAGCCAGCCTGGGCAGGCACACTGCACACTGTCCTGGGGAGACCAGACTCAGCACAGCCTCCCTCTCCTGTTCCATGACTGCTGCCTCTCTCCTGTGCACTCACCAAGCTGGGAGCCCAGCACCATGGCATGCACTATTCTATTTCATCTGGGAAAAGCTCTCCTGGGAACCACTGGCTGCAGCCCAGCACCATGGCATGCACTACTGCATTTCATCTGGGAAAAGCTCTCCTGGGAACCACTGGCTGCAGCCCAGCACCATGGCATGCACTACTGCATTTCATCTGGGAAAAGCTCTCCTGGGAACCACTGACTGCAGCCCAGCACCATGGCATGCACTATTCTATTTCATCTGGGAAAAGCTCTCCTGGGAACCACTGGCAGCAGCTCAGCCAGAGTGCAGCTCATCACTCTGGAAAGGGCACTCACCCTGAGGAAACTGCAGGTGCCCTCTTCCAGCCTTTCTCCCATCAGCACCAGTGCCTCCTTTAAGCATTGGAATTTGTCTATAAACATCCTGAGAAGCTGGACTGGGAGCCAGCCAGGGGATGTTCCTGCCCCTGGAACACCCAAGCCTATCAGCGAACCAATTCTTTAAATAAAAAGATAAAGGCAAATTAATTCTACAAAAGGGAGGTTGAAAAGATCAGAATGGTTTTAAATGTTTGTTTTGTTTTGTTTTGTTTTGTTTTTACAAATTGAACATGGTTATCTTCTGCCCATTAAAAAATGAAATCTAAAGCCAGTGAATTTAATGGAAATAAATTTTTTTTATAAAACCCGATTAACTCAGCACCACTGAGTATCACCAAGACTTAACAGGATTTAAAACAGGCTTAGTAATTTGTAGGTATAATGAATATTTGGGATAATAACTGAAGGAAAAACGTCCTTCAGATTGAAGTCCTATCACAAACTCATGAAGGTTAAGAGGAAACTTCCTCTAATTCAAATTAAACTTTAATTGCCACTCCTGGGCTTCCTGTGCTTCTCTCTGGAGCACCTGACGTTGTTAGGGCTGATCAGCAACAGGAATGTCTGTGTTCATAACATTCTGCAAAGCAAGACCACTAACCCAAACCCTCCACAGATTTCTGTACTGTGATTTCTACTGCAAGAAACAGCCACCAATAAAATTGTGTGTGACAGTTTTTGTTAACTCTGTGATTTGGCAGCATGTTGTGAATTGTCTGTATCAGTCTCTTGCTGATGGACTCTCCCAGGCTGCAAAAAGAATATTCACCAGTATCACCCTACCAGTCACAGCAAGTGGGAAAAACAGAAAGGCAGCATACAGGGAGACAGAATAAATCCCTGCAAATAAAACAATAAAACAAAAGACAGAATTGTGGGCCTGATATTTCTTTGATATGCTCAGATAGTCCCAAATGATTGTCTTTAACAGCAACAGTACACTGGAAATCATCCTTTAATTTTCAGAATAAATTAGACAAACCAGGACAAGCAGTTTAAAGGATTCTATAGCTGACTATTTATTGTGTATGCAATTTTTAAATAATCACACAGAAATTGCTCCCTGATGGCTGTTCTTTGAAAGTGACAGAAACTACACTCCAGAATATTTTTCTTCAAACAAAATTTATATATCATATTTCAGTCACTGGAGATTGGATGCTTGTATTCTTATGACAACATGAATGCACATTATTTAGTGGAATTCCTACTTCAGCAAAGGGAAAACTCAGTGTTACCCCAAATTCCTCCTACCATTTCAGTAGATTAGCATTATTCTTTTCACTTCCTATTATAAAATGTTTCTTTATTAACATTACATTTCACTAAGATGTTCTAAAATACTTTATCTTTCAGTATTCAACAAGACTGAAAATCTATTCTATTAATCACTGCTAAAATATATAAACCACCCAGATAAATGGTGTAACAAAACTACAAAAATATTATTAGTACCAATCAAATGCTATAGTTATGACAACTAACAAATTCACAAACCACTTGCACTAAGAAGTTTGAGTGTGCCTGTTTATTTTCTCCTTTACAATGTTTTTCCAAAATCAGAATTTTAAAGATTAAAATAGTTTCTTCTATAAGGATAAATAAAGAAATTAACAAATCCCAGTATTTATTAGTATTTATATTTTTGAAACAGCTCACTAGAAGCTGATGTTCATGGTTCCAGGATGTCAGAACAAGGTTTGGGTTTTTTTTTTCTCCTTAGTGACAGTTTTACTTCCTGATAAAAACACACATTTTATTACTTAAATAACTGCAAAACACACATCATGTATTGACTCTAATCTCAGAGCTAAAAAATAACATCCCATTTTTGGGAAAGCAGGGCTCATGCATCTTAGGATACTTTTAGCCAAACATTTTACCAGCAAGCCATTTGAGTTTGACTTATTACATACTGAACTGCTTTACAGGAGCTGAGCAGAAACTCCAGAGACAGGCACTAATCTATTAGTGTACACACACATCTTCTTCCACAAACTTTTATGCAATTAGGCCAGGCTATAACTTTAAATATAAGTGCTCATTATCTTAGCTACACAAATCTTTAGTTAATTTTCATATGCTATTACAGAATATGGGTCAACCTCATTATTTCCTGTCTACTGAGGATAATTCCTCTTCCTGTTCATAAAAGCTGAATGTCATAACCTATGAATTAAAATACTTGCCTTGTATCCCAGCTTTTATTATTATTACTGCTTATGCAAGTTCCACTAGAAACAGGACTTTTTGTTCTATGCCTACAAGTTCAAAGCCCAAGGTGAAACTTCACACTAAAAATTATATGTGATTAAACTGGAGCCTGGCAGAGACACAAACCCAACATGAAGAGTTCAACTCATTAAAGAAACATCAGGCAGGCAGGTGCTCTGCAGTTGTGGTATGACTGAGTCACAGAGCAGATGGGGGTGAATAGGAAGGGGCAGATCTTAGCTGGTGTGTGTTGCCTGAGCTCTGCTGGCTTCAACAGAGCTGTCACAGTTCACACGAGAAGAAATATGCCCTTGACTACTGCACACAAAAAAGAAGATACCCATCCATGTATGTGACTTAAAAGCAATGGCAAAAGGCACAATACTATAACACGAGGCACAAAATTCCACAGCATCTGAATATTTCATGAGGTAACTCAATTTGCTCAGTTAAATGCCAGAATTTTTAATTTCTGCTTTTTAATTTTAATTTTTTTATGTGTAGATTTTAATTAATAACTCCTTATTTGGCTGGAAAAAGTAAAGACTTCAGGATATAAATGCATTAAAACCAGTGTCACTTCTCTGCTGTTGCAAAGTTTTATTAATAATCAGAAGAAAAAGTGTGTTTACTACACACAGACTTGCAAGAATATTCCACCAAGCTCTGGTACCTTTTTAATGGAGGGTATGGGTGGGTGCAGGCATTTACAAAATGAGCCTTTAAACTCCTTTCCAAAGTAGAACCTAAATTTAAAAGCTAATTTTCTGCAGTTTTATATTTTTTATATTTTTTACATATTTTCCTTGATTTTCATAGGGGTCTGTCAGCTATAACAATCCAATATACCCTCTGAGAGGGCTCTTGATTTTAAGATTTTGTCATCCTGGTAACAACATGCATGCTTCATCTTCCCAAAGTACAAATATTTGGGGAGCTAAGTGCCATATCCTGTGCATTTCCCAATGTTAGGAAAGGGGGCACATGGGCACAGAATACTGATCCTGTGGGGGTCTGTTGTGTGAAGAGAAAGGGATGCAGCATAGCTGGTGACAAAATACTGCCCAGAAGGACCCATGGCAGCACAGGGCTGTGTGTGACCCTGAACCCCAGGCTGCAGAGCATCTCCACAGCTTTTCCCTGTGCATCCCAGGTCCAGCAGCTGGGTGGGCTTCCCATGGGAGCATGGTGGGGCTGGGCTGAGACAGCTGAGAGAGGAGCTGAGAGTTAGTAAATGCATGGCAAGAACATGTGAGACTCAGCACATCTAAAGCTGCTCACAGAGGAGAAATCCACGCCCAGCCTGGGCTGTGCTGTTCTAATTGGAGTCACAGGGTGTCTGACAGACAGAGCCTCCTGCAGCTAATGGGACTTGTAGATGAAATATGATGATTCAACTGTGAAATTTCATCACTGAGTAGGATCCTGCACCATTCCAGTCTAAATGACAAACTGAAAAGCCAGTAAAAGTCTTGGAATATGTCAAGTTTTCTTCTCAACAGGGTAAATTGGCA
The DNA here is from genome assembly GCF_903797595.1 of Erithacus rubecula. Classification (NCBI taxonomy): domain Eukaryota; kingdom Metazoa; phylum Chordata; class Aves; order Passeriformes; family Muscicapidae; genus Erithacus; species Erithacus rubecula. The sequence goes on from NC_136686.1 coordinate 57,905,677, forward strand.
CTGCTCCTGGTCACAGTAAGGCAGAGTGCTCTGGTCAGTGTGATCTAAAAGCAGATACTGCTCATGGCCACATAACAAGCCAGGACTGCTGTCACATTGAACTGATCTGCAGCATTTTTTATTTGTGCAATGATCCTGTGCTACAAATTCTCAATATTACAAGGATGAACACAAACCTGGACTGATTGTGAATATAGTGTTATGCAGCATTGTGCCCACTGTTTGTACTAACTGAACCTCTTCTCACTGACTTACTGAGCTTCTTAATTAACATGACCTTGCAGGTCATTATTTTCATTTAAGGGAAACGCTTAATGAGCACTCTCCTTAGTCGTTCAGAAATAATTGGAGATACTTAAAAGCACAAGAGTTCTTAGAGAAATACCTGCCCTGCTGTGCCCTATAGGTCTGAAACACTAATACCTTTCCTGCAGGATCAGGGATTTATTTTAGTCTGACAAGAGAAAGGAGTCTGAAGCCTCAGATATTATCTGTGGGGGCTAATTCCTCCCACTCAAATGATGTTAAGGAAGCATCACTTAATCAGAGGCTGAGAGGTCCAAAGCCTCTCTGCCTACTCCCCTCACCTTTCCATGTACTCCTCTAGACTCTGTTTAGATTATTTTGTTGAGAGTAGAATCATGATGTCACTAAGCTCAGTCAAGAAAGCCTTTGGAACCCTGGTATCCACTGAGAATGATTCTTATTTTCCCTACCAAACCTCCCAAAAGCTCCCAGCCAGGTGTGGGATGTGCAGGCTGCCCTGACACCCTTTCTGACAACCTGCAGTGTCTGGAGCTTCCATGGCAATGCTGCTCCTCATGCCCAGCTCGTTTTTCCCTGCCTGATTCACAGACTGCCTCTACCACTTAATTAGTGGCTTGTCTTCATTTTCTTCTGTCTTCACTCAGATTCAGGATAAAAAACACGAAGGAGAAGAATTTCTCATGTTTGGGATCAGTTGCTTATTAAATATTATCTGAAGTACAGAGAGTTCTGCAACACTGCTAGATACCAGCTAAAAGTGAGCAAAATGGAGATGAATCTACCTAGTTACAAGGTCTTTTAAAGCTATGCAGTCCAATAAAGAACTTAAACCTATATTATTTAATAACCAAATACCTGTGACCTGCACTGTGGGATTTTCTATCCAACCAGAAACTACTACCTGAAATCATGAAGAAGAACCTTCATCTTGTCCCATACCTATTACTATATTTTAAAAACCCAAAATTCAAAACCCTTCACCGTGTGAAAGCACACACTTCTATTTAACTACACACCCATGACTTTATCACTTAAATTTGGAAGCCTTCTCTAAGGCTTCAAGTCAAAAGCAGTGTTCTCCAGGGGGCTGGTGTCAGAAAGCACAGAAAGCTCAAAAATCCCATGTTTCTGGGTTCCAATAGATTTTTAGTTCCATACTTTAATTACTTCCAGCTGCTGCACGTTTGCTGCCCTTCCTGGGAACTGTTGGTCCTGGTCACAAAACCCCACACAATTATGAAGAGGGATGCTGCGTTTCCAGCTCATTTAGCCCTCAGTATGAGGGATGCCACGGCCAGAGGGTGGTCTACCCTAAGTGATTTCTTTCTTGGGAGCTCTCCAACTCACAACTATACCCAGCCATGTGCAATTCACACAGTGGACACAGCAAAGCCAGGTGTGGGGTGTGCCTGTGGGGAAGGACTGGCCAGTGTGATTTTACCCTGTGATATTTCAGTTGCAGCAAGGTAAATCACCTTTCATTCATAAGCTCGTTTTGTGCATATTATGCAATTTCACATGGAAGTCCATGTCTTGTTTCTCACATTTAACCCCAGAAAATGCCTGTGCACACACAAGCAGGAACACCCATGACCCTTCACCACAGCTGAGAACAGCAAGGGGAGCCAGGACAGCCCAGCTCATACTGTGCTGGCAGGGCTGTAACAAATCATTACTTCCTTTATTCCTGCCCAAGCCATTTATTCTGTCACCAAATATACTCTGTTCTTTAGGTACCCCACCAAAACCATCCCATGGTTGTTCACATCTTCAACCCCAGATGTGCTTCTTCTGCTGCTCCTAAAATTCTTGCTGAAGATGACGGAGAATGCAACAAGTCACAGTCTTGGCTTCCTCTGAGAACACTGGCCTTACCCGAAACTGCACCTCCCAAGTGAATAAAGGAGAGGAAAGGACAATACTCCTCAGTCAGAGCAGAATTTTCCCCCTCCCAGAAAAGTTCATGTTCAGACAGACCAACTCAATGGCAAGACATTTAAATTTTCCAGCTTGTAACAGGGAAACTTATTGGCATCCATCCTGTGTTGATCACCACCATCATCTCAGCTACAAGACTCAAACAATGTTTTTTTATCCTTCTCAATTCCAACATCCTGCTACAGCCAAGAGACTAAAATGCTTTTTTCCATATATAACGCATTCATTCTTCACGTCCCCATGAATCAGAGATGATGCCATGCTAATAGCCTCTGTTGGAACTGTAAGATTGAAATCAGACAGTCTGTGGGAGGAAAGGTTGCAGGGTCAAGCACATTACTCTCAAATGATTCCAAAATGGCTCCACCAGGTCAATTATTGCAAGCTATTATGGTACCTGTCTCCTCTGTTCAGTTAGAGTGCAAAGCCTCATTTAAATTATAGATTCAAACAGCACAGTAGCTACAGACTCCACACAGAATTAATGACATACCACAATGCTTAAGTAAATGAGTTATTTTATGTTCACGTACAAAAAGAAAAGAAATATGAAATCATCTAAGAATTAAGCTACTCAGTACCCTGAGCAAACAGATACTTCTCTTCTGAATGCTCTATAGTATGTACTTTCACTAGCTGAAAACCAGGCAGTACACACACTTCAACACTTATTTGAATCCTAAACAGAAGTACACTGCAGCCAGTCTGACAAAATGAAACAAACCTGATAATTGCTTCCTGATAGCCTATTAAATGATAAACATGAGACTGAAAAGGAACTGTCTGTACAGCATAAACAACAGCTCTGACCAATTAAAAATGTGTATTACCACAGACACGGACTTTCATGTGGTGGAATAACTTAGTGGGTTTCTATCAAAGTCTGTCTCACTAGAGATGTGATCAGAGACAGAGATCTGATGAAGCTAGACAGAGAAATATGGGTATCCTGTGCCAAGACAGACCTCAAGAACATCAAGAACTACAAATAGTAATTAGATGTCCATTATGAAATTTCAGCATTTTGCAGCTTTATGCAGGTTGAACTTCAATACTGTGCATACCAATTGACATTTCTCACTTCATCTTTTTCACTTGCACTCTTTTCATGATATCCCTAACTTTCAGGCATGGTGATTTTTCCCAAATTCCTTTACAGCTAGTCAGTAAGGAAGACATCAGATAAGATACAGAGAATGTTGATTATATATTCCAAGGTGCATATTTTAAGGTAGCAGCTGACTTTGCTCTGTGGCTTAGCATTTCGATCTGCTGACATATTTCTCTTAAAAAATATTATGAACTGAAAGAACAGAAAAACCCCATCACGGCAAAAAAAACCTAACTCTGATCTTGCCTTCAGGTTGACCTTGACTTCAGTGCAAGGTTCCCAAAATCTCTGGTCATTTCCTGCCCTCCAGCCCCACTAAACCGAGCTCTTGGTGGTGGTATCGCTTTCCTCTGCATTCTTGGCAAACACTCAGACATGATTCTGCTTCCCTTCCTCACTCAGATGCACTCTCAGAGGTGACACAAGCCTCCTGCAGGGTACTGGGTTTCTAGATGGCAGATAATTATTGACATTTCACTGAGATCTGGGTGGGGAAGGTTACTAATGTATTAGAGGAGTGATGCGAGGCTGGCTGAAGGGCAAAGAGATGAGATCAAATTTTACTGCTATAAAGGATCATAGCCTTTGGAAATTTTTTCCTTTGCAGGGGTAACCAGAACCATACATTCACAATCATTACTATCTTTTCAAGAAAACCAGCCCCTTGCCTTTGTTATAAACAAAAGCAATTCTATAGTTTTCAGAGATTTAATATAACCTTCCCTAAAAAAAAAAGCTCCATGGAAAGGACTATGGACCATAGCTAATCAGTACAGGCTTCCAAGACTGGAATACAAATATGCAATAGAAAACAGCTTCCATTGGAGTTGGATTCACTGACAGGTGCAAATATCTTTAACTAGCAAGGATGTAATTGATGGGTTTGGAGAACATGGGATAGAGGTTACCAGGGATTGGGATAGGGGAATGGTGTGGGGGTAGGGATGCCCAAGGGATCTGATTCTCATAAATCTTTTTGCAACCCTTTCTGGGTATGTAAAGTACAAAAAAGTAGATCAAATAAGTTTCTCTGTAACTTTGGAAGTTTCATAATGGTGATTTTATTTTTGGCTATCTAACCTCAATAGATAAAGGGTTGCATAACTTGTTCCTTTTCTCCATTTCAGTAGCTGGTGTGTTTTATATTGGTCCTTCTGATGTGGCTTTGTTAAAGCTGTAAATATGGAGATGGAGGCACACTTTTCTTGAGCTACATTTATTAAATCTCAACTGAGACTTTCTCAAAGGATCAAATGCAACTCAGGAGCTGGGGAGACATGACCCTGCTAGAGCTGGAAGGCAGTAGGGAGACTTGGGAAATGGGAGAAGTCCCAGATGCACCCAATTAAAATTCACCCACCTCTCCGAAGGGAAAGCTGACATGAACTTATCTCTGAAGGGAATTATCCTCCCTTGGGATCCTGCATGCTCAATTCTGGGACTTCCAGGCTGAAGAAATAAATGCTGCCTGCCAATATAACTGAGATTTGCTAAGAACTCTGCAAATGTTACTAATTTTGCCTTGTCAGAATGGGTACTTCAGAATAACATGAAAGTTGTCCAGCTCACATCAGTCAAACTATCAATGAGTAATGACAGCCTGGAGGAGTAAACCTGAAGATTAAGGACATAGCACTGCTTGATGATTTTTCATTTCTTCTCTTACAGTTTTGAAACTGACATTGACTTCAAAAGGCATTAATGCCCCCCCAAACAAACCCAACCAGAACTGATTTTATTTTGTAATTACATATTTACATATTAAGGTTTTGTCTTACATACTTTCCAAGTACATTCTCATTTAAGATCTTTTATTTTCTTCCTTGTATTACCGTTTTCTTTTTCTATGCAAGACTGAAAAGGCAAGCAATTGGTATATGAAGCCAAAATACTAGTGAAGGCACCTCAGTTCTATGACACACTGCAATTAAGTGTTTTGAAAAATATGGTACCTCCCAGTGGTGCCAGAAAGATGGGGCACACAGTACCTGAGAAGGTGCTCCTCAATTGCTAGAACACATTTTAGCAGTGCTTTGAATCTCTGATAGGCTGACTGAAAGTTTAAAGAATTTAATATTATCTTTCAACACAATTGCTGCTGTGGAACTTTTGTCAGATGCTGAATAAAAACTGCTTTCCTTTGACCACAACTCAGCTGTAAATTAACTCAAAGTCTATGATCTTCCTTCAAATTACCTTGCAATATTTAGTCATTGCTCTTCACAATGAAAATTTTTCCTTGCCTTTCAAATGAGCAAAATTTGTTCCCACCTTCAAGGAAATGCTGTTAGAAAATTCATTTTCTTTCAAAGAAGTTGGACATATTAAAATGCACACATAAGTATTTGTTAAGCATTATTTAACCTGTTAAATCCAAATTTCAGTGGTCACTTGAAGCTGGGGGAACATAAATTTGAAGGAAGGGTAAAGAAGTAGGCTGAGCAGGTGATACCACAAAGCACAAGTTACTGAATTTAAGACAGCTGATACATCCCATTTAAAAATAAACTTTAATTGCTTAAAGATTTTGTTAATCTTTAGCCCCTTAACATAAAGCTTATGTGCTGGGTGTCTACCCTACTAAATGAGAACAGGAATTCTTTTAAATAAACTCATGCAGTCAACACATATATTGATTCACACAAAAAGGATTGGACTAGAGTGGGTAATGCTGCCTAAATTTTGGTATTTCCTCATGCCTGGGTGTTTAATGTTGAAAATACCTCTTTATTTTTGAATGCATTTATCTTGGGCACAACTGTGAATTTGAGAGCTATATAAATTTATTAAGAGCTTTTAGAGACACATCTGCCTGAATTCTACAAGGAACTGAAATTAATGTTGGGATACATGGTATGCAGAACCTGCACTGGGATTTTACTCCAAGTAGACAGCAAAGAGCCCAGGGTGCAGCCTGGAGAACAGAACTAGGCTTAAGAGTAGTTTTGAATTTTGTGAAGGGGTAGAGTCCATTGAATTTAAAGAAAACTGGGTTGTGCAAAGTGGCTTCGCCCCCAGAGCACAGTTTCCCAAGGAGTGTGTGGGATTTCAGCTGGCATCCAGCTGCCTTGTGCCTGTGGGCTCAGGAACTCACTGGGAATTCCCATCCAGCACCACAACTCCTGGCACAGCCCTCAGCCCTTAGAAATAAACAAGGTGCTCCCTCAATGTGAAAATGAAACAAATACTTCCCCCCTGGAATTAGAATTACTGAAAAGTTATTTGTAATCTTTCTAAAGGCTTCTAATTTTCTTTGAAGTCACAGTAAATAACAGAAAAAATACATTTCTAGATTATAAGATAATACAGCACTGCAAAGAGACCCCAAACCTCTGATAATTACAAAGCATTAAAAAGGCATGATGAAAACAGGAGTGGCCTTTCTAAAATCTGGGCATATGCCATAAGAGGCAGTTTTATTTGCCTCAAGAGGCATATAGAACCATAGAATCACACAATTTCCAACTTTCCAGCAACTTGGAAAAGACCTTTAAATTCATCAAGTCCAAGCATTACCTCTGCACTGCCAAATCCACCACTAAAGTGTGTCTTTTAAATAACTTCAGGGATACCTCTCTAAATTAGTATGCCAAAAAATTACAAAAAAGGAGAGAAGAATGCAATATGAGAAGGCTCTAAACACATGGAGAATAATTAACAGAAAACTTGGCTTTCTTTTAAATGCATAAATTTTACACTACTCTCTAACACCTATAGACTGCTTTTCTCCTTTTTTTGTTTGGTTTTACAAAAATTATTTCTTATTGTTCATATAAATGGAATTATACAAAAGGAACATGCATGCAGTGAGGAAGACACAGTTCATACCACACAAATGGTAAAATTGTCTCAGCTGTATCAAAAAGAAAAAGTTCTTTTTCAAGAGCATGGTGCTACAGAGTGCATGAGAACTTGCACTGCTGACCTTCTGCACCTACAATTCTGTCTTCTGGAAGATGGAAATGGATTTTCTTTTTTTAAATGTATGAAGTACTAGAGTGCTGTTTGTTCTCTAGCTTGTAAGACTTACTAGAGCAAAAGAAATGAGAGCTTTAGTCAAATGGGAAGGCAGGTGTCCCTCTGGAGATTACAAAATCAATCAGCTCTTGTTTACTGTACAGTGACAGAGTCTCCTGCTGTGGCTGAGTTGCAGAGACTGTTAAAACACTGAACAACATTGCCATAAACCTTATCTAGTTTGCTGAGTGAATTTGGTTGTCCCTCGATACACAAGTTCCTTTCTCATTGCCATAGTTGAGCCATCAATATTTCAGTCTGGGCTGAGAAAGGAGATGATGGGAAGAAGTCCAGAAAGGCAAATATGGATTCTTAAGCACTGCTTTCCTGAGGTCTCTAAAATTCACTGCTTGGAGCCTGGAGGAATGAGGATCCACCACAGACAAGGAGCTAGTGATGTCCATCAGTCATTCTACTCTCTTTGCAGCCACTTCTGAATAACTCCAATTTTTAGGGAGGAACTGGAGTACTGAAGATGTTGTGATGGATGGAGAGCTCTTTCACACTTATCACTTCACCTGTGTACTGCAATGGGTGGGCTTTGAGTGCAGTGGTGTGCCTTTACCTGTGCCACAAATGCTATGGGATTCAAGGGGAGTCCTACGTCTCTTCTATAATCTCAGCAGAAATTATCACTGATCAGGAGTGCCTGAAAAAAATCATGTGTCCTCTAATGAATCATCAGGACCACCTTTCACACTGAGATTAAAAACAGCTCCACACCAACTCTAATCAAAGTGCATGTACTTCACAATGCTCTTATTTTCCTTCAGCCCCTTTTAAACTCAAATTTAGCCAAAAATTCCACAGAGCATTTTTCTTGATTTACTTTTTAGTTTTTGGAACAGTAAATCCATAACATTTCCTCAAAGACAAGATTTTTGTGAGGAAAGATGGCTTCTATGCTCAGTGAATTAGCTAATGCAGAAACATTGGCATCTATCACTCAGGGAAAACTGTAATTCTTATTTGCTCTCTTAACTGGTTTTGGTATCCTAAGTGACAAGTTCAGGCAACATATTACAATTATCCTTTGTGAAGTGTATTAAGACTGCAAAACTCAATACAGCAAATCTACCAAAGCACAGCAGTAATGCTTGTAATGCATTTACTTGCATGTTTTTTTTCCTATTATTGACAACATAGCATACCACCAAGTGCTAACAGTCACAGTGAGGAGCTAGACAATTTCCAGTTATTTTCAGTCATTTATTTCTCAAGGAAGACTCTAAGCCCACTGTTTTTAAGAAATACACAAGTGGTTTTTTTTTAACACACTGAAATCTTCACTGAGAAGTCCACTGTATGAGCTTTTCAGATAGAAAACTTTCTGGTTTTGATGTCTGCTTAAACCAGAGCTGTTTATAATGCCAGAAGAATTCTCTTTTGTTGTGATGTGTAACTAACCTAGAAGCATTGGTTATGAAATATCCCATATGCCTAGGCAAGGAGAGCTAGGTCCATAAAGCAGGATTTAAGAAAACATGTTGTTCAGGGATACAGAATCTAATATTGTGCTTAGAGCAGAATGCACAATGCAGATTAAACACCTGGCATTGTCAATATTTCTGTACTCAGTGTTCACTGGGCATTCCAAGGTGCTCTGCCCCAGAGTGTAAATCCAAACAGCAGGAACTACCAGCTGTCTTCCTTCTCAGTCCAGCTCAGGACAGCAGAACTGTGACAGTATCTGGAAAACTGAATGTGCATACAGAATTAAACTAGCTCATAAAAAATTTTCAATTTAATTTTCAATTAAACATAAAACCTCTAAACCCACTAATTTTCAATCCCACAGCAAAAGGTAAACTATAATACATTTTCTATAAAATCAGCATTTTCAACAATATAATCAGGAACAAAAAATGAGCTATTCAGACTATTGTTTTGTTTTATAAATCAAAAATAACTATTTTTTAACTTCTACTAAAAAAAAGATGAAACTTTTTTTTTTTAATCCAAAGAAAGCTTTTCCTGCATAATTAGACAAATAGCTTGATCATTTGTTTGGTATACATAAACATAAATATTCTGTATCTATTTATGTATTATTTTGTGGGTTTTTTTCCTTCAGTAGTCTGAATCACTGCATTCTGAACTGATCTACAGAAAAGTTATAAAGTCTTCTTTTCTACCTTGCAGACTCTGCAGGTTTCAAATTTCAAAATCTAAAATGAGCACAGGAAGAATCACAGTGGAAAGTCTGCTTTAATTTTTCTGAACTGGAGTAAGTCCTTCAATATTTTTGCTCTAAATTTTCTTCTGAAAACTATTAAAAAAGAAGACAGGAGGTCTTTATAACTAATAAACTGTCCTTTACAGAGTTGCTGTCCATCATCTTCCCTAGCATTACTGGATCCTGGCCTTTTCCCCAGGACTTCCACAACTTGATTAGATTTGGGGTTCTGAGATTGCAGAGGAAAAGGACATCTATCACCTCCAGACAGCCTATGCAACATGTATTTTAATGTTAACAAAGCTGGCTGTGGAAATGCTGTCCACAGTTCAATGACAGCTATGCAGGGGAATAGATTAATTCTTTAGATAGAGGAAGCTGTAAGAGTGGTAAACAAAAATACCCTAATTTTAAGAATAATGCTACTTCCCTTATTTTAAAACAGTACTAGGATTTAGAAACACCTCGTAATTTTTCTCTATTTTCTTTTATTACAGAATGCATTTTGTCTCACCTAAGCTAAAGAACATGGAAGGAATTGTGAAGGGGTACCTTATACTCATAAATGCTCCTTTGATGAAGATGACATCTAAAGGAGGAGTGTAAGAAGTTAAGATTCTAAGTACTAAAAATATTCAAAGAAGCCTACAGATTATTTATAAACCCTATGAAATAATCTGAAAAGACTATGAATACACTATGCATATATTTTTATTTTTTTCTGTAATCTAGTAGAAAGAAACTCTATTTGCCACATGCAATCACTATGGTGTTTGTCTTGATCATTATTAGCTACAATTTTGGCATAAATGAGTGGCTGTATATTGGGGTGAATGAGATACAAATCATACCCTTCTAATGCCCATGCTCATCTCTGAAATAGATTTTTTCATTGAGGTTTGTGTTTCCTACAGAGTTAAAATCTAGTGGAAAAAAAATTTAGAGCCATTTCAAATATTGGGTGACCATGCAGTATAAAGTACCAGCTGGTCCAGAGGTAATTTAGAACAAGCTGGCATATGTTGACATGATCTTGCTTGATCAGGTGTTGGATTATTCTCGAGGAATAGAGGGAAAAGGTGCACATCTCCATTGAAAAGCTGGCTTTCAGTAGCAGAAGGTGGAGGCTAACACTCCATGGGGTGTTAGCAGCAGGGTTAAGGACAAACAGGCACATTAAATTCCAAAGCAATTATTATTTTTGTAGACTAGACTGCAAAAACATATCAGACAGCCTCATTATATGTTCTGTATACAAGGTAAGCATTGGGGTTTACTGAGGCATTGATCAAGGATGAGGGAGTTAAAATACATGCTCATTTTCCCAGTTGTTTGGAGATTTGAGGTGAGACACTTCCATTGAATTGTAAGCTTATTTTTGGTCATTAAGTTTGTTAGCATTCATCTGGCACTAAACAGCCAGAATTTTACATAACAACAACAGCAACAAAACTTTCCTTGTTATGTGCTCTTTAACTTTCATGCCTCTTTCTTACTATTTTCCAAACCAAGGCCTTAGTCCCATTATTATGCTCTGCTTATCTGGATTCCCTTCCTTCCCTGGGACAGGTCCCTCTAAGTTTGTTTAGCCACCTCTCCATCCCATTTTCCTTAAAAGAAGGGTGAAATTACATGTCAAGTGTACAAGGAAATATATTAATAATCATTTGTTTCAGGTGTATTTCCATCAGGATTCCTTGCTCTTTACTGAGGTAAGTGACAGGGAAAGAAATGACTGATTTTGGGATTCTCTTTGCAGTCCACATATAGAAAGCAGGCAGGATCCATTTAGATTGCCAGAAACTCTACAGATGCTTTTTTTTCCCCCCATGTAAATACAACCAGACAGCCCATGACAGCTTCAAGCTCACAGAAGAGAGCAGAGGGATTGGCTCATGCACATCCAGTCAGGCCAGGGTGAAAACAGGTTCATACCTCCTCTCTCTACTGAAGGCTTAATCCTGCTGTACCAGAGGTGCACTGGGTACCATATAATGGATGAGATGAAGGTTAAGTGGTTTACACTTTGGGGCTTACTGAGACCTTTCAAGAGAAGAACTAATAGACATACTTGTGGAGTATTAAATTTGGTGGCAATAAATTTATGCTATTAATTCCACCTTTTCCCACTAGGAGAAATAGAAAAAGGATAGCATTTAAAGAGAAATGGGTTCTAAATGTAGCCACAGTGAAGCTCATTTTTGTGGCTTATGGAGAAAAAATTACTACAAAGGTGAAACAACATTCTGTGTTTGTGGTATGCAGAAATCTATGCCTGAATGCACTGCAACTGAAATACACAGGATGTCTGATGATGATTTCAGCAGAACACATCAGCACTTTCTCTGGAATTCTGCCAGACCCTAGAAAATATTTGGCATCTGAAAAAACCCAGCAAGGTGAAGGGTGACAGCTTCAGGAGCATGGTTACAGGATCAGAATGGGAACAGTCCCCATCTATGCCAGTGAAAGAAATAATCACATTTCGACAGAAACTTCCTTGCTGGGCTTTGTTCAAAGAATAAAAGCTGTCAGCATTATGGCATACTAGTAATAAAAAGAAAAAAACCTGACAGGAATATCACAAAGTTGACAGAAATGGTATGTCTATGGTTCCTGCTGGCAGCATGTGCATCTATTTTCAATGAGAAAATTGAAAAGTTCCCATTTCATTTAGGAAAAGGTCAGAATCATACAGAACAGATGATGAGAAAGTTCTAGTAATCAGTGAAACAGGTCTTCCTCCCCAGCATAAGATTCAGTCTATCGACTCTTGGATGGGATTGTAACAGAAACCTACAGAATTGGGCTTTATGTATCTTCCTGGGAATCCCTCCAAGACCTGAGCATCCCTTGTGTAGGTGTCTGCATAATTAAACTCCCCTGATTTCTGCCCTCCTTGAATGGCTGCAGCTTGTGGGGTCTCTGCAGCCCCAGCCCACAGGGACAGTCTGCCCTTTGGGTTAATAACCTGTCCCCAGGCTGATCCCATCCAGACCACGGAGAGCTGTGATACAAAATTATGAACGTATTTATGTACTGCCTTCTGATTTCAGTATCTGCTTCCATCTTGCACATCACTTACTTTTTAATATCTTGAAAGACCTCTAAACCCTTGCTGATTCTTTTCATATTTTATAATTTGGAGTAGATAGAATAAGGCTGCTTATCTACTTTCCTGTATCTGAAATACAGAAACTCTGTTTGGCCTAAATCAAGGAAAGGCCATGGCACACATGTGGGTGATTTTGGATTGCCTGTGATTGGCATAGTGAAAATGTGCTTCAAGGCAATACTAATTACTACTGAGACATAAAAACTCTATTGCTTTTCTTCATTCTAATCCCAAAGGCAAATTGTTCATAAATAATATTTGAGGTTAATAAAGCTATGTGAATCTCTATACAAATATTTAATCAACCACCAATTCAACTACCAGATAGTGCTGGTTTAACTGCTGCTATTTGGGCACTACTGGAGACTTTCCCTTGAAAGTCATATTTTCATTAGACTTTAATATAGAGATATAATTAATGGATAGTTGTCACAGCTGCTCTATCTGGTGATTCACTAGAAGATGTCTGAAAAATAAAATGTATTGCAAAAAATGCCAGCTGCAAGTGGCAAATGGGAAAAACGATATGTTACATTATTAAATGACAAATGATTGACTGTTCATTGTAGTATGCATTCAGATGAACATGAAGTTACTGAATTAGAGTTCATTGTGATAAAGAACCTGGTACAAAAGGCCTGGTTTTCAAAAGTCTCTGTACTTTCCTGTCAGAAGTTTTAAGGATGCGTCTGTGCTGCAAGTCTAGGTGAGAGCCAACGAAACATGTCCTGTCTGTGCGCATAATAAAGCTGTTTCCTTATGCCAGGATGTCTTTATCATCATCTGATGAGGTCCTTTCTCTCAGGAAGGTGACACCCTGCATAACTGTATTTTTAGACACCCCCTAGAGAATAAAGCACTCCTGGAGAGCTAAGAAGAAACTCAAGGTACAGTCAAATCTTTGCTTGTGCACCAGCTTCAGACACGATTCTGCCAGATAAGAGTTTCCCACATCCAGGTGAAAAGTTTAGCCAGCTAACTCTCACCATCTCTAGCAGGGAGTAGGACTTTTGCACTTTTAAATGACTAAAAGCTGATTATTTACTGAGTAGCCCAAGCTAAAGTGACAATGCAAAGGTTGATGTTGCTGAACAGTGGCATTTGTAGTACCAGAAAGATTTTGGACCAGCTTTCTACTGCTAAATCCCCCCAAAGTCCAATAATAGCCACAAGATGCATTCTGGAACAGCAAAGACAAAATCATATGTGGGTTCAGACACCTTGGGTGTGAGGAAATTCATGTAAGGGACTTCAGACTCCTGATACAAATGAGCTTAAGGAAGGTCTAGATGATTAGGGCTAGAGTTTAGGACCAGACAGCAAAGTAGATCTTTCCAGTAAAAAAATTATAGTGCTTCCAAAATTAAATTTATGAAAAAAAATTAAAAGCAAAAAACATAATACAGACATCACTTCCCCCCTCTCCCCAGATTACACAGCAAATTTACACAAATATTAGTGTATTGATTATCATTAGCATTATAACAGGAAGGGTTTAATTTAACAGCTCAATAACTTTGGACATATTACATAACAGCCAAGCAGGTGATTTGTTTTTGCCAATTGCCAAGCTCTAAATTTGAATTTATATTGTTAATTTTGTACAGTAATACGTTAAGTGCCTGAAAAGTTAATTTTAATAAGATAGTGATAGTATTTCTGAAATGATATTTCCAACTTCTAGGCTGATATGTGCCTTTTTCAGAGTGATGATTTTAAACAAATAAAAGGTACTGGTAAGGATTATCTTCATGCAGTAATACATTAATCTATCTTTTGTTAGAACAAGACTATAAGTATTCTTTTCTTGGAAGGTGATAATCCTGAAACTAGAGCATGTAGCTTGATAAACAATAGTAAAGTTTTTAGTTTTATACACCCTAAATCCAACACATTTCCTTGAAATGAGGGAATAGGAAGCTAGCAGAGCTAAAATCATGCTTTAATTTTTAATTTGGTCCAGTGAATGGAAATCTACTGTACATGCCCAACACTGTAAACATGGAGCCTCCTTCCACACAGAAGGATTTTATGGCTGCCTGTCTAGTGAAGACATCCTCTGTTTGAGGAACTTGATAAGGAAAAAATCCAATCAGGATCTACAGAGAAAACAAAACCATTTACATACACACTAAATAATTGCAGAATAATGACATCTGCAATTTTTTGTACCTCACTGGTTTGTGCCTAGGCAGAGGCACCTGCCTGCAGAAATCCAAGGGCGGGGTACAAAAATAGGGGCTTAGAGTTTGGATAAACTCCACTGAAAGAGGGATGATGGGCAAATGCCTAATTAAAAGATATACAAGCAGAAAAGGGGAATTTAACAAGAAAAAAATTAAGGAAACACATAGGCAGAAGCTATTAGAAAAAATGCAGGAGAAAATAGGCCTGGTTTATGACATACAGCAAAAGGAAAATATGCAAATGTTAAACTGTTAGAAAAGGAGGGAATTAGGGGAGAATTCAATAAATTATAAACAAAAAAAAATCACTGTTTCCTCCCTTTTTCATTCTGTCTAATATTTTTCTAATTAGCTCAGCATTTGTGGCTTTCAGTTTTGTGCTTTTAGTGATTCATTTATAGAGGGTTATCTGGGGCATTATGTGGTGCAAATACTAAATAACCATGATTCTAATTGGTTAATAGCCCAAATACCATCAAACATGGAGCTTCTGACACAATGACAGCAGGCAGAGTAGAATACAACTGTTACATACTAATTAATCATCAGTGGTCAATCTGCAAATATTTCAGCAGTCACCACTGAGGAAGATAAAGAACATGGTGTATAGATTTTCCTTCTCTAAATAGAGGCCTGGGTAAAGTCCATGACAGATAATCTGTGATATAGGACTGACATTGCTTACTCCTGAATTAACAACATATTTAAAGTCTGATAAAGAGTCTGTATCTGCAGAGCTATCAGCCTGACATCTTTAGCATCTGCTAAGATCACTTAAAGGGTGAGGAGGGGGAGTCAGATGGAAAAGGAAATAGGATGAATAGAAATGAGGTAAAGGAAGGTTATGAGGATGATAAACAGTTCAAGTGTTGAAGTAGCCCTCTAGTCTAAAGGAAGAAAAGTTGGGCTTTTGGTACACATTAAATTACCTCAAAAGAGACAGGTTTAAACCCAGTTTCTGAAGATATATCTAATAATACTTAAAGAGAAAAAATATCCCAATAAATCCATGACTAAGAGTATCTGTAGGCACATAAAACTGTTAAAGCTGCAAAATCCTCTTAAAAAAGCCCCAAACCAGACGTATTAATAGCATGATGTAGTGTCCTTGTTGTTCCTGTAACCTTGTGATTGCAGTGACATTGTCAGAACATAAGCAAAGGTAGCTATAAACTTCTCCACGTTGAATAAATTTTACATTGTCTGTTGCCGTGGGGATTTCCCAGTCTGAAATCAGCAGGGTACAGGTGACCTGGTTTAGAGCAGGGGGTGTCTGAGCCTGCTGTGCTCAGCTGGCAGCCCATAAACCTGGCAGCTCAGAGCTGGTACAGCAGCTCCCTTCTGCAGGGCAGGGACAGCCTGCAGTGATGGAGCACCCCAGGAGAACAGGGGTCCCTCTGAGCCAGGCAGCCAGAATGAGCTCTGCTCCTCCATGGCCCCAGTGTGGGAGCACTGCAGGTTACTGAACCTGGAGTCTGGGCTACATCCCTGGGAAAACACTCACAGAATTCACAAAATGACTACGTTGGAAGAGACCTTCAAGATCATCAAGTCCAACCCATGCCCTAACACCTCAACTAGACCATGGCACTGAGTGCCACATCCAGTCTTTTTTTAAACACATCCAGGGATGGTAACTCCAGCTCCTCCTCGGGCAGACCATTCCACTACTTTATCACTCTTTCCATGAAAAACTTTTTCCTAATATCCAACCTGTATCTCCCCTGGTGCAGCTTGAGACTGTGTCGTCTCATTCTGTCAGTGCTGCCTGGAGAAAGAGACCAACCCCACCTGACTACAAACACCTTTCAGGGAGCTGTAGAGAGTGATAAGGTCACCCCTGAGTCTCCTTTTCTCCAGGCTGAACACCCCCATGTCCCTCAGTCATTCCTCACAGGGTTTGTGTTCCAAGCCCCTCACCAGCCTCGTTGCCTCCTCTGGACACCCAAGTGTCTCAATGTCCTTCCTCACTGAAGGACAACTGAGAGGTGAGAGAAAAAGGATAGCTGGGATTAATCAGAAAGTGCTTCTTGAAAGGCAGGATAGAATGGGAGCATCATCCACAGCTAAAGTGGGAATGGGGACTTTTAAGTCAAAAAATCACTGAGATATGTCCTTTAAGCTTGGAGAGCATCAGCCAGTCTGAAGCATAGGAAATCTATTGCATTTTCCTTTTTTAACTATACCTCCTCTTCAGCAGTCAATATTCTACCTTGGAAGAGCACCAGCTCCTCTATGCCAACTTTCAATGTGGCATATATTAAACCAATGGAGATAGGCATCTCCAGGAAATTGATTTTATAATGAAAGTAGTGCAGCACTAACTGCAGTGGAACTCCAGAATGGCATTCAAATTGATAACAAATAACTCAATTTTCAGCCCAGTGGTGATAGAGCATTTAACACTAATAAATCCAGGAGCCAGCAGAATATGTTGTATCTTTGTTTTGCCTTGCCTTTCCAGGGGAGGGAGTGGAAATCAGAGAATACTTGGAATCCAATTACTGGAAAAAGAGGTAGAACAGAACAGTAACAATGGTGTGATCCAGGAGGAAAACCAAACAGGCAAAAGCTCCTCAAACAGCAACCACTACAGCAGCTCTCTGCAGAATAGACTGTGCTCTAACGGAGGTGTTGCAGAACCACTTACCAACCTCATCTTTCACAAAAGGGAAGTTGGCAGGATACTTTGTGGTTCTTGGGACAGTCTGCTTAAAGCTCCTGTAAAAGTATTCAAAATGTGTTATTGAACTTTGTCATCTATGCTAACTGGTAATTTGACAAATGAATTTAAAGATTTCAGTGAAGGTTTGAGTGTCACAATGTGCTTTTGATGGTTAGCTGATGTAAGCTCTCTTAAAAGGCTAATGGATGATATTCACAAAGCTGAATTAAAGCTCTCATCACAGATTTAGCAATTTAACTAGAATAATTAAAAATATGACATTCTAGAAATCACAGGAGTGTGGACTTCACTACAAGTATCTCTGTTCATGTAATCATCCAAAGCCTGTAGGTCAAATTAGATTTTGTAAGAGACTGGTTTTGTCCTTTTCATTTTGATTCAGTTATCCTTTATGACCAAAAAACCCAAAAAAGAATGAAAATAGTAAAATGCTTCATTAAGTCTGTAAATATTGTAAATTGCTTTTATGAAGTGATTTTCTTTTAATTTTGCCTTTCGTCACTAAATTGTAAACAAGTTCACATACTGATGATGCACACACTTTTGTAGACATATGTGGAATGGGCCATTTCACATTAAGGTTAAGGAATTTACTAATATTTATTCCTTTAGCAAGATATTAGCTAGCAAAATTTAATAAATAATAAGAATGTTCCAATATGCATTCAATGTTTTTATAATGTCTTTTAGCAAACTGAATTTTAACAGAGAATCAGTAGATCTTTTGATACCTAAAGATTCCACTTTGTCATTATTAATGTTTGTCAAACAGCACTATCATTTGAAAAGAATATTTTTAGAAAATATCTTTCAGTGAAAAGAAACAAAAGCACTATCTCAATGTTATTTTTATACAATTTAAGAGTGTCATTGCTTTATGTTACTATATATATATAAGAAAATTGTTATGCAGCCCTCCCCTTTCAAATTTCTGTGTAATAATGATGCAATATACACATTTAATGTACTATAGAAGGATCCTTTCCTTGCTTTCATATACTGCAGACATGCACCTAAATATATATTAAAAAATATGGCTTTCCCTGTGAGCTGCTATAGAATTTTTCTGGTGTTGGATCATATTTCAATTAGCATATTAAAAATCTGTTATTGAAAATCAAAGCCTTTTGGTTTATTTTGATTTAAGGTCAACATCACAAGATAATGCAACCTTTAGAGAATTCCCCCCTGCAATGCAGAGTTTTGCTAAGATCAGACAGGCTGTGCCCTTGGCCATTTGGGAATCCCCAACTGGTAATTTGGCTTACAAGCCATTCTATTCATGCCTTTAATCAATGGCCTCTTTTTTCTCAGGCTAATGACAACCTTATGAAGCAGTATTTCTCCCATGTCTCTCAGAAAAAAACAATTAGCCATAGCTACAAAAGCCATTGACACAAATAGATCCTCAAATTGGTTTTGTGATTTAAAAGTGTGGATCCAAAAGGTGTCATAAATGACTTCATTGTTAAACCACTCTGATCTAGGATTTACTAGGAGATCAGGAGACAAGTTAGTAGAAGCAGTTATAATGTTTAGAGCAGGGCTTGATCCTGAGAGATGCACACCAGCTGCAGCAACAGTTGACACTGCTGAAAATTCTGCAGGTCTGTCCTTCTCTCAGGTCTGAATGTCACATTTCTGAATTCCTGGTCAAGCATCAGGCAGAGTGGGAACAAATGGCACTTTCAATAGACCTGCCTCATAAAAGCATCAATCTAATACTTAACAGAGCTGTGCATCTTTCCTTAGCAAATCTCTTTTGTCAGCCTCTCCTGGATCTTGTATTTGAAGCATTTACTTTTAGTGAGACTGTATAAAGCCTTTGGGAAACAGCCCAAAGTTTCTGTTGGGCACAAAATGAGTCCTTAGATTTTGAGCCAATATTCATAAAGCTGACATAGAAAAATAAGTACATCCAGTACTCATCTCATACTTTATATATTTTTATGTCCATGCTGTATAAACAGGTGTGTGTATGTAGACATGTTTTTCTCTTCTAACACTACAAAGCTTTGCAAATAATGAACTTTCACAGATTTCACACTAATCAAATTACTTCTTGCTAATAGGTATCCACGGAGGCTGCTCCCCAGGTTTCCTAATTTTGCTCATTATGTTCTCTAATTTTTCCAGGGAGGCAACTCAAGCAGCTATTTGATATACAACGGCTGTACCCAGCTGGCTTTCACTTGAGCAGTTGCTTTGATACAGCGTCACATGATGATACTCGTTACTTCAGATAAATTATTCACAAACTCCAGACGCAGGATCCTGCAGTTTACCAAGCTATAGCAGAGTCCCACTAAACTGTGATGCTGGTATATCACAGATGAATATGAATTTCTGAGTATTAAACCAAAATAAGCCAAAACAACCTGGGTACTGGATCACCAAGTTGCAATTAAACATTGCATTATTTCTCAAGAGGTACCCTTAAGGCAAAGTTCTCTTTTTCCTATTCTCTGTGCTATTTAAGGCTACTTAGTAGATATAAAACAGTAGCAAAATCTTCTAAGGCTACAAGTTTTATTTCCTAAAATTCTTAAAATTATTAATCTTGAAAAACAAAATTATACTACAGCATCGATGCATCACATTTCAAAATTTGGATGAAATTAATTTAACATTAGCCCCAAATTTTTATCCTTTCATTCAAGTTCTTCAAAGCCCTTATATAGATAGATAATACCACAGAAAATTATTTTTAAAACTGAAAATTGCATATGTGTGTGTATATATATATTTTTACAAAGTTTCTCCTTTACCTGCAGTTTTTAACCAAATACAGTCTTGACACTATGCCCTATCCAAGCATAACTGTATTTCCTTTAAGAACAAAACACATAGTAGATTTTAGAGAACATTCTTAAAGCAATGAAACCTACTCCCTGGCAAACCTGGCTGTTGTCCACCTCTTACACAGCTCTTCAGCAGCACAGCATCAGCAGGAGCTGCACAGGAACAAAGGACAAGTGTAAAAGGCTTGATGTGCCTTGCAGAAGAAA
Source organism: Erithacus rubecula (assembly GCF_903797595.1). Taxonomy (NCBI): domain Eukaryota; kingdom Metazoa; phylum Chordata; class Aves; order Passeriformes; family Muscicapidae; genus Erithacus; species Erithacus rubecula. The sequence goes on from NC_136686.1 coordinate 57,926,181, forward strand.
AGGAAGGTAATGCCTGCTGATGTTGCTTTGTCAGACCAGTTTTGCTGGAGATCCCACACTAAATAAATTTCTCTGTCAATCCCCCAAACTAGCTGCCTCAGAATCTATAAAGAGGAAGGCTTTTCCTGGAGTGTGCCAAGACTGAAGTGAAAAGCATCGCGTGTGCTTCCAAGACCTCCATGTCCCTCTCACCCAGGGTCCATCCCCTCTGATTCCCTTCAGATCCACCTGGGTAGATAGAGGGGGTGTCAGAAGGAAAATCCATCTCATTTAGCATAAAAGCTAAGGGTGGGGTGAAACACTCTTTGGAGGTGTCTACAGATACAAAGAGTCCCTGCTGTCCAGCTCTGGATTTCAATACCCCACTTTTCCATTCCTAACTTGGGCCAGCTGGTTTAATTTCTGTGGAGCAATTAAATTCAGCTAATTAAATGGAGCTGCTGTTAGCATGCATTCCTAAAGTCTTAGTTTCAGAAACAAGATGATTGTATTAACTCTCTTTCTGGCTCTTTTAGCACAGATTTTAGTCCATTTTACTGGTGAATAAAATTATGCAAATAATCATCTTAAGTGATCAAGCATAAAGAAGGCAAATAAAAATTGCCACATATTCCTTCTCACGATTTTTTGATTCTGAAGTCACTTTCCTGATTTTTGAGATATTGATGAAAGACTCAGAAAGCTTATTCCAGATAATCAAATTAAAACTGCTTTTGAGAATCTGAAGAACAATCTCATAACACTGAGTGTTAAAATGGATGATTAATTTTAATCTCCATAAATACAAAGAAATGTAGAAAGCAAATAAAGAATGCTAACTGTGCATACACACATACGTAATGATGGGCTCTAAAGTAGGCATTAACACTCAGAGAAAAGATTTTCAAGACACCAGATTAAGCCCATGGGTAGTCAAAAAGAAAACATAATGCCAGCAATGTCAGGAAAGGAACTAAAGCTAAAAGCTAAAACAGGAAACACCATTATGCCATCAACAGTGCAATTATACTGTGTGTAGTTCTGGTCATTCAACCTAAAAACAGGTAGCAGCACCTGCAGAGGCACAGAGGGGATAGACAATGCTGTCAGAGATTTGGAAAAGCTCATTTGACAATGTGAGATTTTGTGGGCTAGGGCTCTCCTGCTGGAGAAATATCACATAAAGAGACATGATAATGGCATATGAAACCTTTCCCAGAGGGTGGAAAAGTTTAAGTGGCTCTAAAAAGGAATTAGACACATTTATAAAGGACAGTTAGAGCACAGTGATCCTGAAACCATCACCAGCTCAGAGGTTCTGTAACATAGTGAGAGATAAAAAGTAGGAAGGTGCAAGAAGGAGATTATGCCTGCTTTGTTTCTTGTAGCCTTTACTGAACCAAGCAGTACTTAGAGACAGGATACATGTTAGACAGAGAGCTATTCTGAGCCAGTAAAACAGATTTTGTGCTCTTACTGTTGTCCTCACTACTTGCAAAGTAGGAATTTATTCAGCATAAGATTCAACTTTCCTTCAGCTACAGAATTACAATAAAAGACTCCAGAATTCTGTTTCTAAATCTAACATGCTAATACAAACAAATAGCCCTAATTCACTTAATAATGTATTTTTTAAATAAAACAACTTAAATAGTTGCTAAGATAGAAAGAAAACAATGTTTATTTTTTCCAGGAATAAAAATTGCTTTCAAATAATGGGACCGTCTAGCTTTTCTGGTCGAACACCACACATAAATTTAGACCAAAAAGATTTCTACAGTTTGTAATCCAGATATTTAGCAAAACTTTTTGTATGCCTATGCTTTCCCAGTTCTGACCACAGTTCATGAAAAATTGAATATTCTTGAAAGAACTGCAATGTATAGAATTGCTTTTAGAAAAACCTAGAACATTATTCTGGTGCTGAAGGTTTGAGGGAGTTGAATTCTTGTATCTTAAAAAAAAAAAAATAAAAATTGAAGCACTTTGCAAAGAAAAGATACAACTTAAAACTATGTAAAAGCCCAATAAAAAACAAGATTCTATAAAATTCAAGCTGAGCTAGCCATACATGTTTTTAATTTTAACGATAGCAAGGTGTTTCTCATCTCTCATCAGAGACTCTCATCACAGCATGACAAAAATCCCAATTGTATGAACTAAGCAGCCTAGGAACACCTGATCACAGCTATCCTTTTAGCTTAACTCCTTTGATGAGCAACTCCCAAAGGCAATGTTTAAAGTTAGTGGAGAAAATAGATCTCTGGCATTAAACTCAAAGACTTACAATGTTGGAAATACATTACACAGAAGGAGAAATTGCAAGCAGAAATCCAAAATTCTTTCAACCAGTTTAAAGCTTATCTTTCTTTGCTTGGTGTTGCAAAATCTGTGTGTATGAATATATGCAAAGCTGAAATAGAATTTGGCTACACATAATGTTTGAAAAATAAAAGCTGTGGCTCAGTTCTCAGAAGGATCAAATCCACAGTGGTATTATTTCAACCTCAAATTCAAGTTTCTATGAAAACTCAGCTGATGGGCACTCAGTCATGTGAAAGGCAATGTACAACAGCAAAAGCTGAAGGGCAATATTCCCAGTTCAAACATCTCTCAGCTGCACATGATACTAATGAATATCAATATTCTTCTTATCTTATATAGCTCCCTACAGCAACATCAGTGGGAGATCTGTATACATAAGGAGAGCAAGGCAGCAAAACACAGAATCTGCTGCTCAGAAGCTCTGGTGATTGGAATGGTAGAAACAGCTAGATTATGACAATAAAATGAGATGAGCATGCCCTCACTATAGCCCAAAGTATAAATATTAAATGAACCACACCAACAACAGTGAATGCACTCTGAAGTTTGTGCAAATTCACTACCCCTGTGTAACACTGTACATGCATCAGGAACACAAAGCACAATTAACCTTCCTGGGAACACAGGTTTTATTTTGCAAAGAAGGACATTATATAAATATCAGCTTCACCTTTCCACCAGACAAATATTTAAAAGGTTTTCTTATTGATTTTTCAAAGCCTTCTCTATTTGTAACAACAATGTCTAACTTAATTACTGTGGCAATAATGAGGCACATTTACTACCCCAGAAAAGGAGTAAGAACCTGCCATTATGTCTCTTTCTTAGATTAAGAACTAGGTAACAAAAAATACCCTGACACACCAAATATTCTAGCTGGGCTCTTTATCAATATGGTCATTATTAAAAATTATTTCAAGAAGAGAAAATTTATGAAATTTTTCAAGGTCAAGGACAAATGAAGGAAACATGATCAGATCAGTAACTCAGAAATGATGATTTGCAGAGAAATGTGGGGGTGAGGGTGGTGTTAATTTTAGTTTTGCAAGTGTCCCAGTAATCATGGGAACAAAGCCAGGACTCATGCAATTTGCCCATCAGTCATTAATTGTCAGTGACCACTGCCACAGTCACATTCAAAAACAATTAGAAGTGAGAGAAGGAAAATGTATCACAAAGGCATAAACAATCCAGAATAACCACTGCTGGCACACACATTTTAAGTGAAGATTTCACTGCCACAAGGATGCACATTGTTCTCTCTGGAAAGAATATTCACGAGGGCATAATTACAATATTTGCTGTTGCATAAACAAAATCTCAAAAAGCACACTCCTCATCTGAATAGGGAACCCTTCAAGTCAATCAATGATGGGAGCTTACACTGAGAAAAAGGCAAATCCTCCTTCTTATAGATGTATTATCTTCCCACTTAATCCAACACTCCTCAACAGAAGCCATTCAGTGGATTTTGAAGAAGTCCCCTATCACCTTTCACTAATCAAGAGTTTGTTTGGGCTTCTCTAAACAAAAAATAAATCACAAGGGCTCTTTCAAAATTAATCTAAAAAAATAGCAACAAGAGGATTTTCTGCTTTCTTCTCTTGTAGTAGTGTCACTTATAGTCTTAGTTGTGCTTAAGTAAGAGATTAAAGTTTGTTTATTAATGTTCTTTTTCCATAACAATTTATTCTAATTCGACTTTTGCCTACCTAATGATAGTGAGGTAGAAAAAAATTCTTCAGTTCTTTACCAAGGCAAATGTTCCTCAATCTCAGAACTGTATTTCTTGCATGATTAACATTGGGGGGAAAGATTATTTGCTTTTACTCCTTGGTAGACCAAACTGAACTTTTTTTGTGTTAGATTCAGTTATTTAAACAATATAGAATTTAAGCTGGGCATAATAAAATTTTAATGATACCATTTATTGAAATAGATCTAAGACTATATTTTTCTATCCAGCATTACCTGTCCAATTTATTTATAAAAATTTACATGCTAATAAATACATTCTAGTTACAATCAGGGATTTTATAAACAAAAATTGTTGTGCAAACTCCAGCAATCAGAATAGCAAGCAATACTGCAATACTTGCCATGATCTTTTCACTAGACCAACAGAAATTTAAAACTATAATTTAACTTTTCAAAAATTAACACCCACATTTAATGAATAATCTAAACTACTCAGATGATATTAAATATGGCATTATGAGACCAGACAGTGTAGGGAAGTGTGAGAAGAAAAGGGTGGTGAGACAAAACTAAAGGTGATAAAATCCTTCAAGAATCTGAAAAAAAGAGACAGGAAGGGCACTAACCTCAGAAAGCTCAAATAAATTTGAAAGTCACCTATGTTGTGAACAGGTATTATACACCATATGTTTAATAACCTGGAAGACACACTCTAAGTTCTTTCCATACCATTCTTCACTACTCATCAGAGCAGCATTTTATAATATTGTATTTTAATGCAGAACTTGCAAGAACAGGCATATTCTTCAGTTATGAAGAGACCAAGAAAATAAAACAGTGATGGGGACACGAGGCCCAAGCAGAAATATCATGGCACAGAAAGTGACCATAGAGAACTGAAGGGTAGAAAATATGAAAATATCTGTATCTTTGAACAAAGTGGACCACCAGAAAAAATTGACAAGTTTAATGAATATCAATAGAGCTACAACTGGCAACAGCCTAATGGTCCCCACTAAACCCACTGAATAAATGATGAGACTGAAAACTCTACAAAAACATCTGCCCTCTAAACCACCAATGAGGGCAATCCTTTCCCACCTCCATAGCTGAAGGAAATGGAATGATTCCTCTAGTCCAGTGGAAGAAAGTAGAGGATCAATTGAAGACACAAACCCTTAAAATATGAAAGTCTGAATATACAAAATATAACAGTCCCAAAACAGCTAATGCTGACTTTGTCCATCCTTTGTCCGAGGGTGAAAAATTCTAAAAAAATTATCTATGTTGAAGATAATATGGTGGTCCAGCAAAAACCACATTCTGAAAAGCATGAGGTCCATCCTGAGAGAGCAGTGGCAGACACTTTCATATTCACTAGTTGCACATGACCACAATGAATGCTGAAGTATCCAACTGTTTAACTATGAAAGTAATATTCACTCATTCTAGACACTTTTTAAAACAGAAGGAAAGGAATTTCAGATGCAGATCAAATGTTTCTATTTCTGTCATTGGAAAAATGGAATAACTGAAATTTTGTTAAAGGAGTGAAAATTGTGAGAATTGTGTTCCTCTGTAAGGAGAGACCTTGCTCCCTCAAGTAAATATTCTATTACAGAGAAGGTAAACTATAACTTTAAATTCTCTAGGCAAAGATTTTTCTTGTAAAAGGGAGAACTGACAGACTACTTAAAAGAAAATAGATAAGAGAAATCCAGCTGGGATTAAAAGTGGAAAAAGTATTTTAAAAATATAAATCCAACTCTCCTTTAACCTCAACTCCCTTCTTCCAAAACAATAAAACTTTTGGATTGGGCAATTCATGTCTCATGCTGATGTTGGAGCTGAAAGATTAAATAAAAATTTCTGTAATTAAAACATTTCTCAAATTTTTCAGTCTATTTGAACAAAATCACACTGAAACAAAAACTAATGTTCAGTACATTGAGGTATGCAGACAGAAGAAGTTGGAGCTTTTGTTACCTCCAGAGTGAAGCAGAGCAATATTATCACTGCAGGGTCAGTACAGGAGGGATGCAGGTTATCAGTAGTGAGATGTTAACTAAACAAGATAATTTTTCAGACAAAATTGCCAGTTTGAGCTATAGTAAATAGTTTTGATAGTAAGATACAACTTCTTTCCCCTCATATGAATCTTTTCCCCTGCTTCCATGCACCAGAAGGAAGAGGATCTAACAGAGGAGCTCTGTGCTTCACCTTTGTAGGGGAAGATGATCCCTGGGCAACCTCCCAGTCTCAGGAGTCACCAGAATCTGGCCTGGATGGCTGCAGAAATATGCACATTGATGTGTAAGGCGTATCTGTGTTTATAGAAAGTGACTACATTCATCTGGAATAATTTTATGGCATTTTAATTTTTACAGTTGCATAAACAAAAAATCCAGTGCTTCACCAGAATGTGTAATCAGGAATTATTATTTTGATTAATCATTAGACTGTATTCTGTAATTACATGTAAAGGTTTGATGTTTAACAGAAACAAATTCTACATTTCTTGTCAGGATTCCAAAATCCTGCCTGCTTGCCTTATCTATCCTTTTACCAGGTCTCAGGATTTCCTCATATCCAGAGATACTTTTCCCTCTTCATGTTTCTATGGTGAAATAATTCTAATGCTTAAAGATATCAAAAAACCAAATATCTTTTTATATAGGCAACAACACATTCTCCACATCTCTGCTTTTTATACTTTCCATCTTTTATAGCCACTTATTCTATTCCAAAGCCTTTTACTATGAATTCTGCAAATGCAACTCCTCCCTTCTCAACAGTTCCGCAATATCTACCATCCACACACTAAACACTTGTGCCTTCCTCCCACTCAGGCAGATACACTTCTCAAAAAACTTGAAATGTTGCCACTTCTTTCCCCTGTCCCACAAACAGTGATTATCTGCCACTGGGTCTTTGAGGGTATTAGTCATGAAAGACAGAGGCTTTTTAAAGAGCTGCATTATCTGTCAAATCTTAAATACAGGATATCTGTGCTCAGACAGGATTTCCCAGTTCTATTTAACAGGGACTCCAGCACTCACTTTGAGGATTTTAGGCTGGAATCAAAGACCAGGTGTCACAAAAGGAAAATAACTGAGGCCTTTTTTAAAGCATACTGCAAAAGAAAAAGGAAAGGAAATCATAAATACAAGGAATTCACTTAATATTAAGACAAAACCCTGAGGTCAATGTATTTGTGAAGCTCAACTGCTGATGGAACAGAAAGGTTTGGATACATCTTCTCTTTAATTGTAGCACCTTGTAAGCAAAAAACTGTCAAGGAATGTTTGGAATTAATGACAATTACCCTAAAGCTATTTACAAAATAACAAGTGTTGCTAGAGATTTTAGCAAGTCATCGTATTTCTTATTTGGCAGCAATGGATTTCAAAATGATTGCCAGGAAATAGCTAACCAATCTTTGGAATAAGTAAAAATTTCCATCAAGAACACCAAATTGGTCTTTGACTTCTAAATTTGATAAAATTTCTGACTTTCTAGATGTAATTCAAAATGAGATGATTATGAAAAATAATTTTTAAAAATGAGAAGACTGACATTCCTTTTTCATTAATGATCTCTGTTAAAAACTGGAGCTTTCAAAGAAAATCTGAGGGAAGAGAAATAATAAAGCCAAAGGTAGCTGGACATATTGTAATGAATATAATCCCACATGCCCCTCATAGTTAAATCTATCAAGCTTTGTTGCCATTTAGAAGTCACAGACTGAAGGATAAAAGCTGTAGAGAGAACAGGATTAAAAATCATGTACGTTGATTTCTACCTATGATTAAACAAGGTTCATATTTCAGAAGGAATTTCCACATTTTGCTCCTTACTGGCATCAAGGCAGTGATCTTTGCATAATGTGGTGGTGTGGATACTTTTCTGTGTGAAAAGACAGGACCACTCCTTTCAACAGTCCTTGTAGGAATATTTCAGGACACCTCTATTCTCATGCTACACGTAGTTTGCATGTTAGTGGCAAAAACCAACCTCGTGCTGTCAATGAGAATTTTGCTACTTGCTTCAGTGGTGAGTGGAATCCAATTTATATCTCATTGAAGATGTGAATTGTTAAAACTCTGGTCCTGCTTCTCCTGATGAGTTTACAAAATCTCTCTCCCTCCCTTTCTATATTTCATTGCACATTCTAGCTGAAAACTACTTAAGCTTAGCCATTGAACTTGGCAGCAAAATGAAAAAGAGATGCTCTCAGAAACTGGATGTGAGTAGCTCCAGTAGGAACTCAGGCTACCATACCCATTCTGTAGTGGTCATGTAGCCTTGGACCACCTTTCAGTAGCAGTGCAGTTTAACCTGTACTCTCATTTTAGCTCACATTTTAGTGTGCTGGCTCTCTTTTGTGGTATGTCACTGGTGAATGTGTTTATTTTATTCTGAAATTAAATTATAATTTGAAAAAGTCTTACAAAATAATAGTAAACCTTTATTGCTGTTAGAAAATGCATTATTCACTGTATCTTACACCACTGAAGAACATGCTGTTTTCCTTACAGGGGGCATTTGTTATACATGTTATAATACTTTACACATAATGGGCCATTAACAAAAATAGTATTTCATATCTCTATGAACCTTTTCAGCTGTGAATCTCAGTGCACTTTATAAGCAAATAAGCTTCACAGGCACATGAAAGGTGTGTTTACATGGCCCTCTTTCATAAAACTCAGAAATTTGAGGTGATTTGTTTTCATATCATCATGAAACAATTAAAATGAAAGCCTGTGGTATTCCTCATGAAAGACCACGGGACAAGCCAGTAGCTTCCTCAACCTGCCCTTAACAACCTTTAAAATCCTCAGGTTGCTGGAAGAGTTACTGTGGGTTGTGAACACCTCCAGAGACAGGGATCCTTGCAGGCAGCTGTGGGATGCCTCTGAGTCTCTGCCATCTCCCCATTTGCATCTGGGTGAGCAGGAGAGCACTGAGTGCAAGAGAGCCAAGTGCTAGCTAAATAAACAAGGAAAATAGAATTTTTTTTCTTTATTTTTACTCCTTCTTGTCCTTCCAATTACCAACTCTATTTAACATTAGTGTTAGCACTCTACAGGGATTTGTATGGCTGAGGTTGTGAGAAACTGCAATGGTTCTGCAGGCAAAGTAATACTTAGTAGTCCATTACAGCTTAAAGGACTTATCCCTTACACTGATAAATGTCCTGCAAGGAAGCTTCACTGTGTGCAAGACCTACCCCAGGAGCTACCAGAATATTGCCCAGGGCACAGCCAGCCAAGGTGTGCACATGTGGAATGCTATTTTGTCTTAAAACTTATCCAAAGATGAAGAATTACTCTCATAAGCTGTGTCACTCAACCAGGTTGTCCAGAGAAGTGTCTTCTGAACTCCCAGAAAGAAAATTTAATGAGGTGACCCTTATCTTATTTTTATTATCATTACTGTGAGTTTGGCATGGAAGGGTGTTTTGGTCAATAAATGCCCAGATGGTATTGCCAGCTTGAAATGCCCTTCCAAAGGTCATAACAGTTCAAGATATTTTTTTGTGGTTTAATTAACCCAAAATTGAAAATGCAAGCTGGAAAAACCATGTTCAATATGTCAAAAAATGACAGGAAAAAAAATTTGTGATCAATATTATTACAAGTAATGCCAGCTCCGTTACAAAACTGATTAAATAATACTTAAAATGGGGTTAATAATCTGAAAAATGGAATTCTAAGTAAAAACAATCAAATAAAAAACTGTTTGTAGGAAAGTATTTACAAATTGCCATTAGCAGGCATCAGAAAACACAAACAGTATCCATATAAGAGAAAAATTGCTACATGGCTTCCAGTGAGAAATATGTGTAAGGGAATCAAGAAGTAATGTTTTTTCCCATAAAACCAGCATACCTATATGCCCAAATGCATCTATAAAACAAAAATATGCAAGGTTGGTACATCTTACTGCAGCATAGAAAGGAGTCAGGTAACCAATGACAAATTCTGAAGGAGAGCTGTGTGGGGCAGTGAGAGCATCAAAGGCTGTGACTGCAGGGATGGGGACACACAACCCAGCAAAAGGGGTGGGGAGGGGTTCAGTCCAACATGCAGGCACTGAAATGCAGCAGCCTGGCTGCAGGCAGGTGTTTGCACAGGTGAATCAGGTCTCTGTGTCCCCTAAGTGCCACAGCAGAGCTGACATCTGCAGTCAGTGAAGTGTAAAGGCAACTCAGCTCACCCCACATAAACATCTATAATTTGCAGTCAAGTTGGTGGGTGGAGAGGAGATGGAAAGACAGATGATGGATGAATGCTAGGTGAAAGCAAAGTTTTATTTATAGTTGTAGGCCTACTTGTGTTTGAAAACTAGGGGATGGGCGAAAGGAGGTTGACATAAAAAGAAAGAGAGGGTTAAGAGTGATAGAGACTATGGCTTGGGATGGATTAGTAATGACATTAGTGAAATTTGTAGAGGAAATAATTGAAACTTGACGTATCTGATCCTAGGAAATTTCAAGAGCTGTTTAATCCCCTAATTGGATACAGAAAAATTGTTGATTTTTCTCCAGAATAAAAGATCTCTAAAATGAATTAAAGAATCTGAAAAAATTGCTACATTTCTTAATGAAAAATTAACTTTTTAAAACCAATGATATTTCATGTCATTACAACTGAGCTGCCTTTCAATATTAAACTACATTTCTGACTGCTTTATGAGACTTATCATTCTTCTCCATATTCTCTCCTGAAGAAGACTCAGTTTGAAGACCATCACATAATATACCTGTAATCATGCAAAGCCTGTGAATCTGCTGTTATGTGTTATATGACTTTACAGGAAATTTAGCAATGAGGGAATCTAGCTCACAGATGCAAAGGAGGAAGAACATAACTTTGCTAGTACTCTACACATAATAATTGTTTAACCAATTCTGATATGAAAAAAACCCAAAGAACCAGTATTTAAATTTAGAAAACCAAAATATTTAATTGATATTTTCATCAACGAAACCACAATTACTTCTATTAAGGTCAAGATCTCGTGGAGGAAATCAGAAATGTGCAAAAAATTGCAGCTGTTATTGTAGACCTGCCAGCTATTTCTACTTATTACTATTATGAAACTCAGATTGGCACCTTAAAAACAGAGAGTAAGAGGCAGTTCTTGCTTCAAAGTCCTGCTATCTAAGAAGGTCTGACAGAGCAAAAGTCAAAGTTATTTGCTGAAACTCACACAGAAATTCCACGACAGAGAGACAGAAATAAAGATCAGTACTTAAAAATCTCCTGACCTACAAATGGATTTGGAGCATCAGGTGTCATTAAAGACAACCAGAAAGAGTCCACAGCATGCAGGTGAAGAAAGCTTAGCTTGGCAGAGCTTGTCAATCTCTTGGCAAAAGCATGTGGAAAATTTGCAAGAGGGGGGATGTGCCGGAAGGTTGATACAGATTTTGTGAAAGGAAATGAGCAAGCACTGGGATTTGCAGCTACAGAAGCCAGAGATAATGAAGAAATCGTATTTGTCAAAGGAGTGCTGAAGAGAGGAAATGCCTGGAGCAGAGGGGACCCTCAATATGAGCAGCCCAGAAGATCAGGACCCTGATATCTGCTTGGCCATGTCTGGTGTGGGACTGTGAGCTGGTGGCAGAATGGAGGAGGATTTGGCAGGATATGCACTGAAAGGAGAACACAAAAGTTGGGCTATTCACAATGAAAACCTGATAGCAGAATCTGCCAGATGATAAAGACATCATAATGTATCTTAGAGAATCAATACAAGTTTCAGACGTGACAAAATGAAAACCAAGAGTTATGCATGTAGTGATAAAGCACCAGGGTAAGTATCATTTCCTATCTAAACACTGATGTCTTTCAAAAATTTTGTATCTCTGAGTAAAATATGTCAGAATAAATCACAAAGTGTAACAGAAAAGATGCTTGGCATAAAAATTAAAAAAATCTAACAAGTCATAGCTGAAATTAATTCTTGAAGGTAGCTTAAATTTAAACAAAAATTCCAAATTCCTGTGTGCTATAGCAAAGTCCCTTGTGCTGGACCTCCATAGGAAGGTACAGTCATTTTAAGGAATATAAGTGAATTTGAAGAACTTTTTTCCCTGCAGGTATTGGGCAAAAAAAAAAAAAAGACGAATGATGTTTTTTAAAAACAGAAGAACCTTGGAAAAAAGAGGATGCTGGAAGAGCAATCACTGTAAGAACAGAAAATCTCTCCCTAAAGTCTTTCACTTCAAGTACTTTGCATTAATGAGCTGAGCAACCTTAAAAGAACAACATGACCCAGCATACTACAGTGATTCAGTATTCCAATAGTCAAATAACAATAAAATAACGTTTTTTCTTTAATGCACTGATCTTCACTTTAAATTGAGTCAGAAACTTAGGCATTCTTTAATATCTCAGTGCTGTTCTGATCTCAGCACACAACAGTTAACAGCAAAAGAAAAAAATCCCAACACATATTTACTCCAAGTAACTCTGTGCAATCTACTCCGTAGATATTGATGGATTTTTTTTTCTGCTTTTTCCATTATTATTATCTAAGGAGCAGGCTAAGATATAGGGTCATGTAAGTAATGTGAGAGACCCAAAAAGCAAAGCTCCTATGCCCTTGTTTTGTTTCAGTATCAGACCTCTGTTGTAATCACTGTAGAATTTAGTCTGGGAGCTTGTGCTGTCCATGCTAGAATAAGCATCACAAAACCATTCAGACATGTAATTTCTGATGTCAGAAGAGAACGTCAGAATTGCTGCTGAAATAAGGAAGCTATTTTTGGAGTATAGCAATCTCTAAAAAGAAATCCATTTACGAAAAAATCCAACCCAGAAACATTTTTTTAGCAAACCACTGACCCTACAATTTATACAGCCAGAGACTCCTCTGTGACCTCTTAATCAGCCTTGAGTTTCCTTTCTGTTGATAGTATTTACATTAACCAAGTGAATGTATTTTGGAAAATTTAAAATAAATCAGATGCAGTACAGGACAACTTGAATACAATGAATACATTTAAGATATTTCAAAATGCTTTGAATCAATGCACGTAGCATGCATGCATTTAACGCTCTGTATCTCACAACAGTAAAAAAAGTAGCAGTCTTTAGAAATCACAATATCTTAACTGACTAACAGAACTGACATGGAAGCATAAAACAATGAAAAAAAAACCCCTATCAGAAACAGATTGATTACAACACATTCTTGCCTTGACTTTATTGAATGATTTTAAATACTGATAAACTTTACCAGAGAAAAATTAGAAAATATACTGATATGATTTGTATTATTTCAAATCTCTGAATCTGTCAGTATAATAATCTCTCCTGCACAACAGCTACAGCTCCTTTAAGCATCCTCAGCAGTATGTATGCTTTCAAATTTTAAAGCATTAGCAATGTAGTACCCCCCAAATCCAGCCTTGAACTCTGACAGACGCTGATCTCTTTTCTCCCTCCCACACCCTGTTTTATCAGACACTATTTTGTTTAAATTGGCTACTAAATAGCATAGCACTGTACCTTTAAATACAAATCAAACAATATTCATATTCCCACGGTGCTGCTAGTTTCCCTTATGCATTGAATCGCCTGTAGATTAAAAGCTCAGAATCTGAAAAGGATTCTGTTCTGCAGACCAAAGTTCTCTGTAGGAGATGAGGGAGAGGGTCAGTCCCGGAGTCACACACACAACAGGCAGAAAACACACTTGTGATCCTCAGCTTTGGATAGCATCAGAAAGGGGAATAAAAAGCAGAAACACATGGCACACTGAGAACTGGTATCACTTATGGCTTCTAACCAAAGCAGCAATTAAACACCTTTCATCATTCCCCGAAACGCCTGATTTTTGTAAGAACTGAGACACACACACACACACACACAAAGGAAAATCCCCTCTGAGCAGCAAGGAAAACTTAATCACCTACCATTTTCTTTGCACTCTTCTGGAGGTTTAGCCTTTTTCGCAAGTCGTGGATCCAGCCATGATGTTGTCTTTGTGTTATGGCTGAAAAGAAAAGAGATCACTCTGAGCAGACACATACTGAAAGGAATCAAGTTTATTCCTTAAGAAAAAAGGGTTAGTCCAACAAAATTGCAATCGATACACTTAATTTGCTTACTGGTTCTAAGTAGCCCTGAAGGAGGTGTAAGAGTAATTGTGCAAGGCAGTTGTAAATTTGGCAACCTCAGCTCCCTGTCCTCAAAGCAGCTATTTTTATTAAAATCAACTAGAATGTTGCCAAGTTAACCTCATTGAAAATGCAGAACTCATCCAGAGCAAAAGGAATTTATTACAAATACAGTGTTCTCCCGTTGATCGAGTGCAGGCGACAGGATTCTGTACCATTCTCGCAGTTTTCGGATAGAATTATTTTCATCTTAAACCTGTCCTTTTCATAAATACAGGTTTGTTATTTCTCTCCAGCAGCAGTGACAAGGCACAGCAAAAGTGATGCAAATTACAGCATGCTCCTGCAAAGTCTACATTTCCGGACAGGGTGATTAATGATACTTTGTTTAACAAACCTTTATCTCTCCATATATAATCCTTCTATAGAGATAAAATAGATATGCACAAGCTGAATGAATCATGTGGCTCCTTTCTATACTCAGAATAGATCTTTGAGAAATCAGCTATCAAAGAGCATTGAACTGGCACAAATTGTTTTCTGGGAGATTATTTTGCCAAATGAATTGATACTTAGCACAGCTAATGAGACTTAAAGCCAGATTCTTTCTATGTATATCTTATCCATAAGCAATTAAACTTGAAGCCAAATATTGTAAATATATTAAAGAAGACTGTAAACCAGAAAATGATGTGATCATTACTCCTCGATTTTTTGAGATGCCTTTCCTACAATACCATCATTCAGAGACACTTCTAACCCATGTTTTATTTATCTGATACACCCTGGGAGGAAGCTCATTCCATACAATACTGAATTATTTAGTTTATTATTAATTTGCTGTGTCATTTTAAAGTGTGCTTACGACTTCTCTTATAAACATTGGTATAAGGTGTACAAAAACAGGGGACCTGGCAAAAAATGGATTAGGATGTAATTGTTTGTGAGTTTGTTAGTTACTGATACAGTCCATGTGATCCCAACACCACTGGTTCCCCTAGGGAAAAATAAATAAATAGAATCAATTTCTTCTCCCACTTGTCTTCCATGGCAGATAAATTTTCCTCTGCCTTGATTTCTCTCTCTCTCTCTCTCAAAACAGTGGCAGTGCCTGCTTCTCAGCATAACTGTCACCATGTTAAAGCTTCCTCCACATTCTGAATGGGAAAGAAGGTAGATCAGAGTAATGTATGGATAAAATGGCAACTAAAATGAAAATTGAGGCATTTAAATTACTTTTTCTTAAAAGCATTATCTAGTCTAGAGCACCATTCATGACAGGTGAAGATGATAAACAAACCCTTTCCTTTGAGAGCTGAGCTATATTTGCAGCGTATGAAGAACGATGAGCCAAAGGTAAGGTGAATGTGAAATCATGCCAGCAGCCTGTGCTTGACTGCAAGTGTAACTAAGACACTTTCTCGGAAGCTCTGGCTGCCTGTGCTCTCCTGTAGGGTGCATTTTTATGCTGCAGTCACAGCCCAACCACAGCTTGTGCAGACATAGTTGAGCTAGCTTTAAATGAACTGGGGGAGATGCTCCAACAGTGTCAGTGCTGCAGGATGGAGCCCATCACCCCAGCATCCATGCACTGGGCTGCTGGGGGCATCCAGCAGCACATGCTGAGCTCCACACCACCCATACCCTGTCAGCAGTGCCAGAGCTCAGAGAGAGCTTGGACAGACCTGTGGCAGCTGCAGCTGCATCTCTGCAGTGGAGGCATGTCTGGACAACAGCCACTCTCTCCCAGCTCTTAATTCTGAATTATTTTAGGGACCCCCACCGTCTGCAGGGACTAAATTAGAATCACAGATAGTTTCCTATGGCTTTAAAAAAGCAATAAATATGACTACTACTAGCAACATTTGCTGTGGTGTAGAGCAAATCTCAAAGCATTTTACAAAGGAAATAAAAATTACCATCTCTGTTTCAAAGGCAAGAGAATGGAGTCACAGAGTCATAAAATTACTGTCCAGAGCCACCAAACAAGCCAGCAACAGCTGCAGTACTAAAAGCCAGCTCTGTTGCAAGTCAACTGGCCAATGTCCACCCATCAGACCAGGACAATTCACCAGCCCTGAAAACACTCCTATAAAATTTTAGGAAGAGTTTTCAAGTATCAAGGTGCCAAACTGAAAACAAGCCCAATTCAATATCAATATTTAAAATGTGAATTAGTTGAATTACAACCTTCAAGGCTTCTGGTGAAACTGAGAACATAAAGCAGTTTCCCTTCCCTTTAAGTGTAAATGTGGCTTCCACAAACCAAGCAGGACTGATGTCCCAGCTTTGTGCAAGATAAGCATATTAAACAAAACCATTAAAAACCTAAAAAGATCAACAGCTCTTCCAACAGAAGAGTGATCTTCAGTCTGCAATGAAATTTCAGAGAATGGAGATGATATTTCATTTAGATCAGCTTTTAGTGCACTCAATCTCCTCTTGTAGGTGATACCTGTCAAATCTGTTCAGCTACTTAGTAAAAGTAAAACTCCTCCACAAGAACTTTTGTTTA
The DNA here is from genome assembly GCF_903797595.1 of Erithacus rubecula. Taxonomy (NCBI): domain Eukaryota; kingdom Metazoa; phylum Chordata; class Aves; order Passeriformes; family Muscicapidae; genus Erithacus; species Erithacus rubecula. The sequence goes on from NC_136686.1 coordinate 57,942,833, forward strand.
TAACAAATAATTGCAGGAGCAAAGAACCTTTTGAAATTCATCCCTCTTTTCCTTGCCTGTATCTGTGCCTTTTCTCTTGCCCTGCCTCTCCACTTTGTAATCTATACTAAACATACAATGCAGTGGGACTAAACAACTCTTGCAATGAGACTTTAAAAGGCTTCTAGACAAGTGCTCTAGTGGGTAAAAAATCCTTTCCTGCTCTGAAGGCAGGACTTGAAAGAAGGCAGAATCAACCCTACCCAGCTTCTAACACCTCCACAGCACCATCAATGTCCTCTTATCCTCTCCCTAGTGCTGTTTGCTTGGATCATCTCAGCAAACAGGCACACAACACACAAACACTCCTTCAAGGAGGACAGACACGACTATTGTCACATTGCTCTCAGTAAAAGAGGGAAATGAGTAGCCCTGGAGTACAGCATTGTTTTTTTATGCATGTCTACTTCTGCCCTGCATAGCAGGTTTACTTGGCAGGGTATTCTTCCAGTCTCCCTTGTGTCAGCTATTCCCTCTTCAGCTGTGCAAAGGACTAGAATCTGTAAAAGCTTAAGGGACACAACCTTTATCTCCTAAACTGGTTTTGATACAATTTAAGGGAAGTCTTGGTATGAAAGCTTCAGCTATGGAAATGAAGACAGAAGGAACAGTAAATTGGTCAAATTTACACTAATGGCAAAAGTAACTTGAACACATATCTGCTGCATAGGCTGTGCACACTGAAAGCTTTTTAAGCACTAAACACCTTATAGGGGGCATAACCTGCCTACCTTACTACTAGGTCTAATCATGTGTTTCAATTTGGGAAATATTATAGAGAGCCCAGAAGGAAAAGGGGATGGGGATTTACAGATTGGTTATGACTGAACTGCAGATGAATTGCAGCAGCAGTTGTGGAGTAAATACTCAGACATTTGGAGTCACCAGTGACAGAACGAGAGCGAAGTGATGCAACAAGAGCATCCTGTGAGAAATACAGCAGCATTTTACACTGACCAATGCTTCACTACTTGGCAATAACTGTACTTTATCATTAAAAAACATGTCTAGAAAGCCCATTTTTACATAACTTCAATGACTTTGATTGCTAGTTACAGCTACTGAGATAAGTGCTGGTAAATCAACAATGCATGTCTAAGAATCTCTGTAAAAATCAACAGTAAAATTCTAATTTCTGAAACTTTGAAAGCAAAGTTTCCTTACCAAAGGATTACTTTGGTCTTGCTCAAGCAGGTGAAACATGGAAAGAGCATAACTTTTAAAAATTAATCCAAATTCATAACTTGTGCACAAAATAGAAACTGCATATAGGCTTGAAGTGTATTGCAGTGGTTTTTTTTTTTTTTTTTTAGGTCATTCAGTAAAACTGAATATGGAGCATAAAATATTAAGTGGAGCCTAATATTTTACCTAAAAGTCAATAAAATAATTATGGCTGAACTAACTTAAATTGTCTCTCTTTGCCAAGTTTTTGCACCTAGCAGAAAGTTTATTATAATCAGTCATATGTTATTAGCTGCACACAATTTTAAATATACATGGGGAAAAAAAAAGTGTTCTTCAACTGGTTTAAATGGACTGAAAGAAAGCACAGAATACTTCCCAGAAGCCTTGACTCTACCTCATGCTCTTCTCCAGATTTTCTTTGTTGCTCTGCTTTTAAGACTTCACAGAGAATGTCTAAATGCCTCTGTTCCCTGTTAATAGCTCTGGAGCTGGGTTCCAGGACAAGGGGCTTTCTGGGAATCTCACTGCATGACACTAGATATCTTTAGGAAGTAAAAAAACACTAGCAGTGAGGCTCGTATCTAAAAAATCATTACCTTTTTATTATAATTATTTGTTAGACAGTATATTATGTTACTTAAGATTTGAATATAATGGATTTGTGTTAATCTGTCAGTTTGAAACAGTTTGACAGAGAAAGTTTCTTGTACTAACAAAGCCTTCAGGCAATCTCTTGGAATGTTTTTAAAAGAAATATAGAAAGCACTTACTGACAGGAATAGCCTTAATGTCTTTTAAAAGCACTGCAAACCTTCAAGTAATTTGTGTGTGGAGGGACATGGAAAGGAAAACACAGCATTAAAACAGTGATTTTGCAATCCATCCAATTTAGGTAGTGCTGTGGGATGCTCCCTAAACATTTTGCACACATGCAAGAGCAGATACAAAAGGAAGTTGTCCTCTGGCAGTGGTTTGCATGGCAGCAGCTGTGACTGCCAGCTTGCCTTGCACAGTGTGCCCAGCTCATGGTCCTTAAGAGACCTGGGTTTGGGAGCTCCTGTCCTGTGAATCTTAGATGGCCTTGGGCAGTAGACAAGCACTTATACATTCAGCCAGAGACACTGGTGCTGCCTCTAGGCATCCACAGGAGCAGAACACGCTTATGTAAGACTTTTTGGGAATATATAAATGCCTGAAGTCTCCTATGATGATTTCTGCTGTTGAAATAATTCTCTTTGAGTGAGGCAATTTAATTTCTGACAAAGAATGGGCTTCATCTCACGTGACTACAAAAATTACATAGCTAATTTTGTAGGATTTCTCTCTTCAAGGGAGAGACACATATACAGAATAATTTATCTTACCTATCATCCAGCAGAACCACCTAACCATACACTCTTAAGTGACATTATGCTGGTATGTCATCTCCCAATGACCTCTGGCTGTCACTCCAGAAGTGTCCTGGTTTTGACAAGTTCTGTGTCATATCTGTCACAATAATGGAGATGTCTTGGACTGTTACTGTGCTTCTACAGGGGTGCTTTGGCTTAGATCAGGAGGTCACTTTTCAAATGAATCTCAGTTATATTCTTTTCCACACTACATGTTCTCCAAGCTTGTAAGCTTTTCAATTGAATTTAAACCAAAAGATGCACAGCAGGAGCTCACCTACTGCACTACACTCACAGGCATGCAGCCCATGGCACCTGAAAAGACCTAAAAGTTGTGGCTGATGGTTCATCAGCACAGAGAGTTTCACTCTGCAGTCTCCTGATATTGCTAATTTAGCTATGGAAATGGTTTAGATCAGAAGGAGCTCAGACTGGTTTTAACTCAAATCTGGTCTCATGGATGGAGTTCAGGGTCCAGACATTGCAGAAAACTAAGTGAACTCCCAGAGATCAACTTTCTTTTCCATTTCATCTGAAAGGAATTCAATATGGGCACACTGAAATGTGAGCCAGATCAAAGTGTATGAAGACAACCAGAAGATTTCCTTCAGAAGTGTACTCCTGACACAAATTACATACTATTGCAGACATAGTTTTGGATATCTGGAGACACATTTACTGGTAGAAGCAGCTGTATTTTGGCAATTTTATTTTACCCTTGTACACAGACAGGAGGAATCAGCCTCTAGATTAAGTAATTATCTTTGTCCATTGACCACAGAAAGAGTCTTGGCAACTGATTTATGTTAGACACCTAATGCTATATGGCAAGGCAGGTGAGCTGATATTTCTAGTTCAATAAACACAGAGGAAAAAAGTTATGACAACACTACCAATATCAGAGGAAATGTGCTGGAAGATTACTTCTGCAGAGCAGAGACCTTTGGGGGAAGACCAGAAATAAGAAAGTGAGGAAAGGCAACAGGAGTTAAGCTGGCAGTTTGACCTGGATGTCAGCACAGATAAAACCAGCAAGTGAGAGCAAGGGACAGCACAGCACTAGTACAGACTGATAATATCTTTATAACATCAATAGACAAGAGGAAAAAAAAAAAAAAAAGAATTCAGTATTCCACAAATTCTTTCCAGTTCCACCATCTTCATGTTCCTAATTAACTTGTCATGAAACAAGGAAGTGGTCTCAGGAGAAAGGATCCCTCTTGGTTTCTTTCAGCTGCCTGTCTTGCTGTATGTCATGTTGTAATTCAAAGTGCATTAGAAATCCTGATTTGTTATGCTGACCAAAACTGACGGATCCAACCCAACATATAAACAAAGAAAACCAAGTACAGACAATTATAATAGTATTCATAAGACCCTTGATGGATCAGAATTGTCTACACTATGTATCATACTGATACAAGATGCCTTGTTTCCCAAGGAAAAATCTCACCAGAAGTGAATATTACAACAGTATGTGAAATAAAAAAAAATCCTTCATCCTAATTGCTACTTAATTCAAGTAGCAGCAATACCCAGACAACCAAAACATTTCAGTGTTATGGACTGATACTCTGATGATGTAACATACTCACAGAAGTGCCAAACTAACTTCCAAAAGTTCCCATAGTTACTGCAGGGCATGAAAGAAATCTTGAGCAGGTAGAAGGGTATACTTCCACCCAGTACTTTCAGTATCTTCAAAATATAATAATGGTGTATCCAGGCTTAAATAAAATATCTTGGTTTCTGATGGTGAACTGATGGAGCAATCAGGAACAACTAAATATATCATCATTCTTCAGGTAAAGAAGATGTTGGGATAAATGTTATTCCTGCAGTCAAAAAGCTTTCCTGCCTTAAAAACTATTATGGAGAAAAACTGATCCCAGTGAAGTCCATAGCAATATTCTTGTAGCTGTACTCTTCAGACATCACCTGAAATTGCACCTGCTGTATTAAAAAACTTAATGGCTGTTTTTTACAGTGAAAAGGAGAGTCCTTGGCAAAAGACTACTTTATAGCTGTTTTTCAGTCTTTTACAGTACTTTCATAAAGAAAAAAAAAATCTATAACAACTAGAACAGATATTACTACAGGTCCAAAAAGCAATGCTGACTATGCTGTTTTAAGGAGTAGGTGTTGAACTAGTAACAGACTGAATGTCTGCAAGAAGTACTGGAAAGTGGTTTGTTAAAACTTATGTTTAACCACATTCTCCTAAAATTCATCAGCTCAAGTCAAAAAAGATGATCCTTTAAAGATGTTCAATGGTGGTTTGCATTTATTCTAGACTCTTCTCCACTAAGAAAACAATTAATGTAGTTTAAGCAAAGGAACCCATATGTGCTTTTGAACAGGATAGAGTCAAATAGCTTCAGGTCTCATGTCCTGCTCTCCCTGCAGCCATTCCAGAGTTCTGCTGCCTCTGCATGGAGAGAAGGTTGAGAGAGGGAGAAAACCAATTCTGTCTTCTATTAAAAAGCAATAAAATGTGTACCCAGCCCTACAGGACAGTCTATGATGCAATAATGTATAAGTTGGAGCTGGATAGTTGGGTGAGAGCCACGTTTCAGGCTGACTGCACATGAGAGCACATGCACCTCAAGTCTTGGTCCTTTTTTATTCTCTTCAGCATTGCACTGGACCAACACAGCAAACACTGATTGCTTGGGATCTAACACAACCAGCACCTGCTGACTTTGTGAGGACAACACACACTTGGGTCTCCAGGATGTGGTTTGAGAGCTGATGGAATCAAGGTCTGAAAGCACTGGGGAATCACAGCCTTTCCTTAGCCCTGGGAGAGGGAAAAGCTAAAAATCAGTGATGAGTATGATTTATTTAAGCATGCCAAAATATGCCACATTTATCAGCCATATTTAAAGCAGGAAAGAAGGAGCAAAACTGAAGAGTTTTTTAATGGCATTCCAATTTATATATATAGTCTGTTAATTATTGCATGTTCTCATTAGCATATGTTCTCAGTGAAACTAAATGTAAGAGATGGAGTCTTATTTTTGTAGTATGTGCCTGTCTTTGAAAATTCAGATTCATATGTAAGGAAGGCTGGAAACAGCCCAAGAAATGTGCTTAAGTAGCTCTTCCTGAGAAACACTGGTAAGTATCATGTTGCAAGGAGAGATGCTCTTGTTCTGTCTGTAAATGCTAAAATAGGTAAACATAAGGTCATGCACCTATGTCAAAAAAGAAATGAAAGGAAGAAACAGACCAAGACATGCTCTAAAATACAACAGTCCTCTGAATCATTCAGTGAATCTGGTAGATGATTTTTTTTTTTTGTCTTTGTAGTCATTGAGGCAGAGGAAATTCCTTCCACTGTGCTTTACAAAATGCTAACTCAACCATTAATGATGAACAAATAAATAATCCTGTCTGTAGACAATTATCTTTCCCCTTATGAAGTCACTTTCCCTCTCACTGTAAACCTGCCACACTATTCTGATGGCAGCTTTGATAAGTGAGATCACATTTGAATTTTTGGGGCTATTTGGAGGTGAATGAAAGACAATGTTGTCATGAAATCCAAGACCTTTTGTTATACCTGTGATAACCTGGAACCTGAGATCATTTGCTGCTGGAAGGTTTTAGTGTTTAAAGGCACAATTCACATGAACCTCAAATAAGGCAATAAAAGACGCTGCCTAGTGTGACTTTTTTTTTCCCACTCATTGTGATGTACACTTTAAAAATGTTTGTTTTTCATCTATTATTTAATAATCTAGTACAATCTTTACTACTGTTCAGGGAGATGTTGTTAGACAAATAGGTTTTTGTTGTCTTTTTATCTTTCCGTTTTTTTGTGAAAGCAAATGGAGTCTCTTCATGCCATTAACCAAAGTGACTTGTAAACAAAGAGGCAATTTAACAGCATCCCCACAGCATTACATTCCTACTTAACCCTCCAAAGACTGTGCAATGTGAAAACTCAAATGATCAGAGAGTTGTTCCTTTCGCTAGGATTCTAGTAAATAATCTAGTATTTTTACAGCCGTGTAATTGCACTTTTTTGCAAATACATTGTTCAAGAATATAATCCCAAAAGCAAGAAGCCCTTACAACAGCCCTTCTATCTAGTCTGCACCTCTGATTGATTTCTTTGCTTACATAACATTCATTTAGTGGAAGTGAATGATAAGCATTGTCAGAACTGCAGTGTAAACCAGAACATTTCCAGGAAAGGAAGTAATCTGTAACATCAAAGGAATTTGAGGAGTGCAATGTCTGCTCTGCAGAGTGCCAGGGCTATTTGCGTTCACTATATTTGTTACAAAATATATATCCACTTTCTATTAAATTATCTCATGCAGTATTTACTACTCTTACAGTTTGCTCTGTAAGTGATCTACCCATCATCCCTTCCCCTGTTCCCCCAAATGTTCCACAGGTTTTTGTTGCAAGTAAAATAAAAGTGCCATATAATTCAGACTGCTTTCTGTCAGAGCATACAATATGTGCAGAAAAATTAAACATGGGAGTAAGGTAGAAAGGAAACAAAGGTTTCAACTAGCCCTGAGGTCATCCTAGCTCTTCTCTGCTTGCTTGAACAAAGTTATTATAATTATTCTTTTTCTAGAATAAGCATATTTTAGCTCTTTTCAGCAAACACACTTATGTTTTAATAGTTACTGCTATTTTCAGCCTTGTATATGCCAGAAGCTATAGTTGGCCATGCCAGTATTCATTTAAAAGTCACATGCACAAACTTTATTCTTAACATTTGTTTACACTTTCTGTGACAGTCACAACATTTTAAATTAAATGCAGTATTTAAAGCATAATTGACACCACTAAAATGTTATTTTTACCTACTAATAATCAGAATAACAGATAATGCTCCAAACTGAGGCAGTTCCTTAAAGCAAACATAAATGTCCCTTCTACCTACATAGTAGAGCTCTACTAAAGAAAATTCTGTTTTTTCCATTCTCTTTTTTCAATTGAAGAACAAAATGTTATACCAGCTCAGAAACTTGCAGTATTTTTATCCTGGTAATGTATATTAATCATAGAATCATAGAATGTGCTGAGTTGGAAGGGATCCATCAAGATCATCAAGTCCAATTCCTGGCCCTGTGCAGGACACTCCAATCACACCCTGTGCCTGAGAGCATTGTTCAAACCTTCTCAATTCTGTCAGCCTCTTCCCCTTACAAGGGAGGTGCAGACTGCAATGGGCTCTCCCTGCTCTCCTCTTCCCCAGGCTGGACAAACCAAGTGCCCTCAGCCTCATAAGGCTTCCCCTCTAGACCCTTCACATCCTCATGGCCCTCCTTTGAAAGCTCTCCAACAGCTTAATGAGAGCACACACAGCATAAAGAACTTTCATATCTGTTACTTCAACAAGTTTACTAATTAGTAACAGGTATGTACAGTATACCAACAGGGAAAAGTTTCTATACACAAGTAATTCTCCTTATAGTCCACTCATTTATTTTACTATTTCTATACACAGCATGGTCTCCCTCTGCTGTTCACTAACTTGTTTTTAGTCCACTCACTTTCCTTTCCTTTAACTGGTAAAGAGCTTCATGCTCACCACCTCTGTCTACATAAGGAAGGGCAAAACCAGTGATTGTGTTACTTTCCCAGAAAGTAACAGAAGAACAGGAAGGCTTTGCTTTCAACAGAAGGAACAAAAGCTTTAATTCCTCTCATCAAAGTAAGCAGACCAGTTACCTGTCTTAAAACCCAGCAGGCTTCCATTTAAATCACTAATGCAGGAATTGCCACTAGCCCTCAGGAGCCCTGACAGCCAGAACATTCCTGCTGCTTTAATGAAGAGGAGTTCAATGCTCCACTTCATCACACAAACCATTTTCCCACCCAGTTAAATAAAATACAGCTATTAAAAAAAGAAGAAATAAGACTTACTCAATAAAGTAGACCTCCCCCTTTTCTGTATAAGCCATTTCCCAGTTATCAGGCAGTGGGCCCAAGTCATCATTCTCTTCAGGTTTAGTCTGTTTTGTTACATCCATATCCTCCTTTGCTTCTTCAGGCTGACCATATCCTGCTGCAGGACAAGGCTGGGTGGTAGATGCCTCACCTGACACTGCTGTACTCTTCTCTTCATGCTCACTTGATTCTACAAGAGAATAAAAATTACAGGTTTTGGATATCCAAGCTAATAGCAAAGAATTTACTGGGTGCAAGTCTCTGTGAGCTGTAAGTCTTTAAGAGAAAAATTCTGTCTGGTTTACACAAGGGTTCCTCTGATGATGCATTTTATTTGAAACACAACAAAAGAAAACAAAACAATAAAACCAATCTGAAACAAGAAACTAGTAAAGAGTTCTGGCTCATTCTGTCCCAGGAGTCCTTCCAGACTATCAGTAAGCACTGAGCAGAAGGCAGCTTCATACCCAGCAGCTCTACTGTCTCATGTCTTAACTTTTCAAACTGTACTCATAAACACATATGTACATATAAAACACCTACCCTGCTTTTTACTACAGACTACAGATCCTTTTCATGTGAAAAAAGGTATATGCAGTAATTGCTTTATCTGTATCTATGTATCAAAGGAACCAATGACATCCATCAACTCATAGCAATATATTAACCATATAGTTGTGATTTCATTGCTGATACGACCTGTGAGAGGCTTAATTTCCCACAGCCAATACTACATGTTTCAACTTGTCAACACTGTAGTCTACAGTAAAGTTCAAGAAGATGACAATTTATTAAATGATCTAACAGTGCACCCAGAACAAGGAACTATGCAGATACCTGTGTGAAACATGTAGGCAGGTGGAAGACAGCTTGGGTGAAATGTTCTAATTAGTGATGCTCACAATAGCAAGAGAGAAGAGCAACAAAAAATTAACAAAAATTGTTTATAAGGGCCTAGATTTTAATTAACCCACAGAATCAATAGAAGTGATATTATGGCAAGCAAAGATAAAGTGATAAAAAGTTTAGAAGAGCCAGTAAAGGTTGAGTAAGCAACACTCAGAATGCAAGTACAAGTCGTTCTAATGAAAAAGAAAAATAATAAGTAAAATCAAAGATAACTTCAATTAAGTCACAAATTTGCAATGATCTGCTACTCAAGAAAAAAGGTGAAAACTAGATTAAATTGTTAAGAATGGACACAGAGAAACAACATGGGCATCCAACAGCAAAACAGAACAGTCAGTCTAGAAAGTGGGATACAGCAGGACATTAGGGCTAACAAGAAAACTTCCTGTAAGAGTAATAATAATAATAATAATAATAATAATAATAACAATCATCATCATCATACCAAAAGCAGATTCATTGTACTATGTGGGAAGAAAGAAAAGCTAATAGTTTATGACACACAAAAATGCCAAGGTAATTAGGGCTCTTTTTGCCTCAACCTACGCTAGTGAAAAAAACAAAAAACCCCACCTGCAATTAAATTACTAACATAATTACTATCAGCAATAGGGTTAAAGAAGGTGGAGTGGGCAGAGAACAGGTCAGGTGAAACTTAGATGAACCAGCTGTTCTCAATTGGCAGAGCTGGATGAAATGGAACCTAGGGTACAGAGTACCACATAAGTAGATTCATGGCAAGGAACAGCAACACCTTCCAGAATTCATGGGGAAAAGAAACTTGGAAAGGACAAACACAACCCTGGTTTCAGCAAAATATCGATGATTTAGGTTTTTAGATAATTTTATATTTTTAATTTCTAAGTCCCTAAGTTTCCTCTGAAATTATTTGCTCAATTAGGCTGTTTTGTCTTTTTGTAAAAATAAAAGAGAGGAGGAACACCCATGAAACTGTAACTGCATACCTTTCTAATTCCTAGGATTGGAAGTAGGAATCAAACAACCTACATATAAACTCTTAGCAGTCATAAATATTTGTCAAGACTTTTCAGGAAGAAATTGTGTCAAACTAAACTTTGTTTTCTTTAAACGACATAGTAAAAGGTGCTGCTTCTTGGCGATAAATGGTTTATACAGCTTTCATGATCTTAAAAATTACTTTTGATTCTGACACATCAACCCTTCAGAACAGTATTAAAAAAAACCCAGATTCAACCTTGGAAAGGGTAATGATCTACAGCTCTACATCCACATGCAGCTCATGGTGCTAAAGCTTAACTCATGCTTGAACTATGTGGAATTACAACCATTTTATGCTGTTTGGAAACATGACTCTATTTGTCTAGATTTTTCAAATGTGTAAAAGCTTCCTGCAAAGCAGAGATGATATACAGTCCCCACTTCTCCTGAGAATAGAACTATGTAAGAATTGTAATAATAATTCTTGGGGTGTTTTTTTGTTATCTGTGCAAAGCAAAAGTCCTCATCTGCTTCAGGCATTACTAGCAGATCTGTGAGTTTTATTCCTGAGGCTGCCTGCAGCCTTGACCACTTTTCTACCACAGGAAGGAAGACATGCAGATTAAACTGAAGATAAGACAAAGGGTCACACGGCAGATGTGAGCACAGTAAGAACAAATTCATTTGGGGCACAGGTGCATAACACACTGACTATTGATCAGCCAATTCATCTGATAGAGCACAGATGTGGTGACACTGCAGTGTCCTGGGATTTTACCATGAGATCTCTAATGTGCATTCATCCTCAAGATCTTACTTTCAACAAGTCTGAAGAGGTCAGATTCCTAATTTTCAATAACTATTAACAAATCCCAGTCATCATGATGACAGAAAAAAAAAGTGAATATTGTTTCTATTATTTACAGTCATGGAGACTGGGTGAGCAGAGGATATTCTCTGGGTCATAGGATGTGACTTAGCTGTGATAAATTGAGTTTAAAGAACACACCTAGAAAAATCAATGGGTATCAACTTTTGTATGTTTTTAAATCTCATGGCTCTCGGAAGCTTTCTATATTGTATTCATCCCTCTGGCTGTCTTTGCTCTGTAATAATAAAACAATAAACTCAACCTGTTGCCTTGGTCTAGTGCACCATGCATAGTGATTGATGGCATTGGGACTCTGGTCTTCTGTTCATTCCTAAGGCCAGGAATGATAATTTTGAAACTTTATGTCGTATCTTCTGCCTCAATTAATTTGAGCCTGACAGTACTTCATTCTTTGGGTGCAACTTACCATTGCTCAAGTACTGTCAGAATAATGCAAATACATTGTGCATTGAATAATGCTCTTTAACATTGAAAACATGCTTTCAATGTTAAAGTGATTCTTCTGGAGTTTGGATAATAAACTTCATCAGTCAGCAGTGGAAAGCAAATGTGACATGACCACCACAGTGTCAAATACTGATGCTGGTTGTGAAGGAGACTGACTTTATTTATTGCATAAATAAACAGTGACAGCAGTAAAAACTTCTGAATTTCTGACAAGTTTCTGGTTACAATTTGATCAAGAATCTTTTTTCCTCTTTGGTCAAAGCATCTGTTTTGCAGAAATCATCAATTTCAACAGTGTCCATCAGGAAAATCTTCTCAATATCTCTCACCCAGTAATATCAACAATTGAATCAAGTGTAAGAAACCCAATACTAAATCTAGACTTGCCCATCTTAACAGATAATCATAATAACACATTATGTCTCTCATAGGTTTCTTGGCAAATAGTAAGGTTCTTTATTTAAATTCAGCAATTTAGGTGCTTCTGTATCTGTAGGCTGAATTAATCAAAGTAAATTGTAGAGGTGATCCTCTAAAATGTATATCTAAAACAGCTATGCTCTCTTACACTTCAAATTTTTTTCTCTTCTTATTTTATATCAACAGGGCAGAGACAAATATCTCAAACAAAAAAAGTAAGGCATTTAGGCATATAATTTACTAAAGCTGGATGAGATAAATCCAATAGCCCAAATCATACAATTTTCTCCTGAGAGAACTTGATCCAGGATGAAGGACTGAGAGTGCTCCATCCTAAAAGGGTCAAAAGCTCCATCCTGAAGCACTGAGAAGGATTCCTGGTGGCTTCTGGGCTGAGGACAGGTGACACAATTCAGGAAATTAAACATATTGGGCAGAAAATTATGGTCACTTTGTCTATATACATGTGTCTCAGGGAAATCTGATGGACATGAAGCAAGGCATATGGAAGGTATTAAGAAAAAAATTGCTAAAGCTCAACACTTGCACACATTTTGTCAACAGACACTGAAAAGTTGCCTAAAAATTCAGACCAAAAGCACAAAGATCTCTGTAACCACAGACAACTCTTAATTGGTCTGATAAGAATGGGCTTCCTTTCTTGAGAATCTTCTTAGATCTGTTACTATTTCAACCTCGTGGACTGATGTGCTAGAGCAGTCCTTTGAGTTGACAGGCTCAGATATGCAGTTAATAAACCATTAAATTGCTGAGCATTTATAAAAAATGAATCAATGTTTCAGATGTCCCAGGAGTCTTATAATTAATAAAAACCTCCTCCTGGAACTGACGCATTTAAAATGGAACACACTTTCTAAAAGAATTGGCAATAATAAATATCCTACCTTTGCTACTGTTTAGGAAAATGAAAATTCTCTTTCCACCAAGAGTTTAAAAGTAAATACATTCATTAAAATATTCTGTATCTCCTGATTGTTTAAAGACACAAGCTAGAAATGCACTGACATTTTAGAGGTGACTAAGCCTCTGTCAGCTCAGAGAGAGAATGACTGCAGGAACAGAGTCTGTGGGAGCCACACTGCCCAACAAAGGCAACACAGCATGTACGTACAGAGCTGCTTTGCTACAATCCCCAAAGTCCTCAATCAGTGTAACCGAACAACAAAACCCTGCTTATAAAACCATGAGAGCCAACACAGGCACTGCTTGTTCTGCTGGCCACACCGACAGGATTTACTCTGGGGGGGAGGAGGGGGAAGAAGGGGGGCTGCCTTACACCCATGCTCATGTATTTCATTTAGTTACACTGCACATGCCAGTGCCTGCTTCTTGGGTGCTGCCTAGTCATTGTTCACACAGAATTCACCCGGGAGAAGCATATTATAGGTGTAGAATTCAAGGAAAAATGCAGGTAAATATTGCCTCTTGATCCACTTGGAGCTGAAACATATCATCCTGGAAATTGCTCCTCAGCAATGGTCTCTCATGTGGCACATTCTGAATAACTACAAAGAATGATCTTCCTAACGATTTCTACAATGCACATGAGAGACCAAATCCTGCCTGTGCCTCTTTCACTGTGCAGTATCCTGGCAACAGCAGCAGAGCTGATGTGAGCATCTCTGGGCTTCACCCTTTGCTGCTTAGCTGTGCAGGAGAGGCACTGAGCAAAGCCAGAGCAACGCCAGCAGGTGCCATCCTGTGTGGAAGGGAAGAGCAGGGCTTGTGCAGCATGTGGGGGCAGTGGACAGGCAGCAGCAGTGCAGCCCTTTGGGGAGCCAAGGGGAAAAACCAGACCCTCTCTCACCCCACTGCTCCTTGACACCCCTGGTAAATGGGGATTTCACCTTAGACATAATGTTAGGATACAGCTAGAGAAAAGCATGTGGCAAAATCATCCTGGATGGGAAGATATCAAATTCAGTATACTTTGTAATGAAGCAGGTATTAAAAAGGTATACACAGACTTTGCAGTATGAAAATCCTTTTACAGAGCTTAGAAGATTAGGTAATGGATTTTTTTGTTTTACAGTAACATATTCATTTAGAGAACTTTCAATATTTCAGTTTATCTTCTCATTCGTGTGATTGTCATTAGACTTCTACTTTAACAATTCGTTTCTGAATTCCTAAGTTTACCAAAAAGGATTCACAGCACCATTCCTCAGAGATATAAAAATCTGAATTCTGTAATTTTCTATATGAACAACAACAAAATAATTTCCTAAATTCTATTTCAGAATAAGAATTATTAAGTTCTGTAAAATATTGTCTTGCTGAGAGGTTGAGGGAGAAGTTGATTGCCTGCTTCAAAACAGGCTGGAGTGCTCTCACTCTAGATACCAGTCAGTACCAAGAACCCCATTTTTTTTCTGAAGCACTGTGATCCAAGCAGGACAACAACAATACTTTTAGGACTTGACATCTGAAACCCTTATCAGCTTTATGCAGGTTCGGAAACATTCCTGAAAATGTTCCCCAGATAGTATTGCCAGCTGAATTTTAATGGCACTGCCACACCTGTGTTAATGTGGTGACTTTAGTCTTCCACTATATTGTTAAATCTTCATGACAATTGACAAAAGTTAATTTCATAAAGCAATGAACAATCTTGTGAGTGTCACTATTTGAGAACAAGACTCAGAGCACAGAGACTACTTATCTGAACAAATTGCAGTTCTCTAGACTCCCTCTATAGTCAGCGGAGAGGAAGAGGCATTTATGAATGATTTCCTAACCTAGAAATCTAAACCAGGCCACAGTCCATGTTCAGAAAGAAGACATTTTTCTCTTTGGTCTATAAAAAGGGTTCAAAGAGACTAGTTCAAAACCAGAAATCTTTACAGTAGCTGAGGTAAGTGAGATGGCTCCCAAAATAGAGGTTAAGTAATTTTTTTTTTAGGCTTTGCAAAAATCCTAATATTCAGGATTCCTGCCTTTCCCTCTTGCAAGAACATCCTTACCTGAGCCTGCATATCCTCAGTGCAGAGGGAGGTAACTGAGGACTCTGAATAACACAAACTCAAAGAGAGAAGGAAGAACAGACCTGGTGTTACTGTCACGTCATTCCCATTGACCACAGGTCTTTCTTCCTCTTCTTCCTCAGGTGGTTCAATGCCTGTCTTCTCCATGTTGCTGACGGATTTGTTCCTTTTCCTCTTGCCTTCGGCCCCGGGCGTGGCTCCTGGCAGGAGCTGGTCTGTCACATTTAACAGCAGCGGAGCCGGCTCTGCTGGGGGCTTCGGCGTGCCGTAATAGTTGTCTGGAAAAAAAAGAAATAAAAGAATAACACATCAGATTGCAGAAATACACAGGCTGCGGCTGCTGCTTATTTTGTCTTGGATTAATGGATGTGCGAGGTAGGATCTGGCTCATCAGCTAAAAGGAAACACAGTTCAAAATGTTTTCTGCAAAATTGAATGTTTGCCTTTCCTGAAATGGAAATGAATTTTCTTGGTGGTAGCACAAGTGAACCAATCATGCTCACAAACATGTATTTAATTAGCAATTTCTGCAACTGTAACAGCTGAAGTTTGCATTCCTCTCACCCAAATACCTGACCAACTAGCAGCATGCCAGAGCTGTTCTCTTATTTCAAATCATTAGTTAGGACAAATTAGTTTTGCAACATTTATGCCACAAAGCATTATTTCTTACAGTTTATCATTTTCACTCCCTCAAATTATCTCACCTACTTAGAAAGCAAAAAATCATCCAGTGATTCAGAGATTGCTGTTTTCAGTAACACTTTCACTATCTTGTTTTTCATATTTGTCAAATTTTTGCTATTCATAGCTTCAAAATTTGTAAAAGTTAATGCTAATATATTTTCATAGGGAGATGAAACCTTATGCTTTAGGGCTTAACATTATCTCAAAGTACTAAGGAATTCTGAGAAGACTTAAGGTGGCTGATAGATTACCCTCTATTGGTGTCTCCTAAAATTTCTGGCAACTTCCTCTGAGTCATCCTTTCTGTCAGAAGGATTATCAGATTAGATGGACCATGGTCCCTTCTTATCTATCAATATCTGTATCTTTGCATTTTTAGCACATCTGATCTCAAAATTAGTGTCCTGCTGATACCACAAAATTTTCATTTAAAATATGGTTACAAATAGATCAGTAATGTAATTCAGTAATATTTTAAAAAGTATGCACTTTCTAGAAAGAAACATAGTGATATAAGATGTAAAGATGAAAATATGTATTTATGCAGCTATCTTTTTTCATCTGTAAGCTGTATTGAAGGGCAAGGAACAGGTTGCTTTATAAGCAGATTTACAGGAGTTGTTATGGGAAACTAAAAATACTGTCCAGGTCTGAGAAACTTTCCCCCCTTCCTCCCTCTGCCAAAAAATGACAAAAAAAAAAACCCAAAAAAACCAAAAAAAACAACCCAAAAAACCCACACCTCTGTAAGCATACCAAGCTGATGACAATATTTTTAGACCATATGAACATTTTTAAATATCTTATCCCACCCCACTATTTATGACTCCTGTGTGATCAAATAGCAGTAGCAACTGACAATATTCACATGCACAGCAAACCACCATAAAATACATTTTGCAGGCAGAGTAAAAATTATTACTGACACTTGTATTTCTGTGTTTCCAAGGACTTACAGTGTTCAGCCACATGACCACCCTAATACAGGTAAGTAACTGAACAACCTTGAAAATAGTGAATACTCATTGAATTTTTCTCAGCAGTTTAGCAAAACAATATTAATAGCATATGTTTCTGGAAAAAAGGAAATCTACATTGATCCACTCATTAAACTGTACTTCCAAAAAATGTCAGGATCAGATCTGTTTGCAGTCAAATTTCTGTGCTCTGACAGTGCAGGCTGTTTTGAGAGTATCTGAAAACCTACTGTGCTCAGCTGGAAATCTACTTTTGTATTGCTCTAAGATCGTGGTACCTTTATGGGTGAGATTCTGTGTCTGAGATATCACACATTTGAAAAACCGACTCTCAATTGCAAAAGCTCCCTGGCCTAAGCCATTTTACCAGTCTCAACCAGTGCCTCAAAGGCCTTAAGCTTGACAGAACTTGTCAAATATGCTCTGATTTCCACTGATTCCCTAAATATCAGAAGATATATCCCAGGGATATTGTACCAGTGGGACACAAACTGTGAAACTAAAGTGCAATAGCCTGGTTTTTTTCCCTTTGTTCTTAGTTTTGTCATTGTCATACAAAATTGAGTGTAGAGTAATTAGCAGTAATGCCAATATCCTGAATAGTAATGAGGTGTTTTCATTGAAGGACACTCTCATGTTATTTTAAAATACTAGACACTTTTTCACTTTGACTGACTGTATGCATTACTGAGAGACAGAGATAAAATTCACACCCACAAAAAAATCTATGAATATCACATATATAAAAAGTTAAGAAAAAATTGCACATGTAAGATCAGGGGCCAAAGAGGATTTAATTCATCCAGTTTCAAACTGAAAATGCTGTAAAATTTCCAACTTGTGTCCTATAATGTAACACCTTATGTGCTTTATGATCCAGTAACCATGCATTTAAAAGTGAGTTTTAAATTATTTATTGCTCCCTACCTATTGATTTATACCTTTAATTCAAAAATATGCACAAAAAATGCAAATAAAATAAGAAACTATATACATATTGATACAATCAGCATGTCATTAAAAAAAAAAGTTAAACTCCAATGGAAAAAATATATAGGGTGAGAGATCCAGCCATTTCAATGAAGGAGCAATACTCCATTACAGAAAAATTAGAATCAAGGTAAACTGTATCTTTTATCAAGAAGGGATTCTGAGTGTTGAAATTCCTTACTTAAGACTTGGGAAATTAGAAATTATGGGAGAGACTCATAAAGCCTTAGTAAATGTCATACCTAGGCATAACATAGAGACAAATGTTTAAAAACCATAACTTTGGTTGCTATTAAATTTTGAAAATCTCTGATCTCTTTTTAATCTTCCCTGAGCAAGGCCAGGGCTGTTTCAATAGGTTATTGCTGAAACACTAATCACAAGATACTGAAATTCATTTTCCAGTAGGTAAAAAAAGAACACCAAATAAACAATTTCAACTTCAGTTAGTTCTAAAAAATGAATTATTATTAAAAAAAAAACCACAACAAAACAAAACCAAAACCACATACTAGAAGAAAACATAAATCCCATGCTTGAACGCAGTCAGAAAAACCAACAGTTAGGATTTTTTTAGAAAAAAATGAATGGAGCACAAAACAGACAGCACCTTTATACAAATACTATACAAAACCATAGAGTACCCTCTCTTGCATACTGCCTGCTGTTCTGGTACTTGCCTCTCAAAAATTACACAGGGGAACTAAAGAAGGGCAATTAAAGCTTGGAACTGCTTAAATTGATTTTGAGTTTTCAGCTTGGAAATGGGACAACTGAAGGGGGATATGGCAAATACGTATAAAAACAGGAAAACCCTGGGAAAGTGCCTAGAAAATCAATGAATGGATGCTTGGCTTCCCAGTACTTGAGAACAAGAGGATACCCAATGAAATTAGCAGGTTTAAAACAAGCAAAAGTAGTGGGTGTGGTTTTTTACACAGCATGGAAGAATAGTGGTGTTCACTGTCCCATGCTGCCAGTATCAAATGCAGTCAAAAAAGCAATTATACAAAGTCATGGAAGAAAAAAGGGAACCATGAAAGCCTATTAAAGGTAAAGATACAAATTCTGAATTGAGAGTTCCATACAATCAGATTGATAGAGTGCAGAATGTAACTCTGCATGTCTTCCCTGTTCCTGTATTTAACCTCTTACAGGTCTCTTCCAATCCTGGTGATTCTGTGATCTACCAAGGGGCAGTAGAGACATTTTCCCTCCATTTGACTAAGTGCAGCTGCTCTATTACTCTGCTCCCTCTTTGTCCTACTCAAAAAAATGTGTGTATATTCACCTGCCACCCCTGCACAGTCAGGAGGTCAGTTTAAGCCTAAGTGAGGTTCTTTGTGCTGGGCCTGAACCAAAGCCTCAGTGCAGACAGGCAGTGCAGAAAAAGCTGTGCTGAAACCATCTGGCTGCTGCTCCTGATTGTTCAGTGCTCCCAGCTGGTTCTGAGTGCAGCTCAATGCTGAAGATGTGGCCAAAGTGGCTTGGAAGCCATGGCACAGTGACAATTACCAAGTATCCCTTGCCACCCCTGAGCTGCACGAGCCCTGATCAGCACCCTAAATCTGCAAGGAAGAGTCAGACAAATTAATGGGAAGGCTTGCTCTGATGACAGAGTCCAGATCAGGAAGTCAGAAAGTCACAAGAAGCAGAAAACCAAGGAAATAAGAACAAAACAGCTTGCTTTTTTCCCTTTAGTTCACCTATGTAGTAAGAATTTTATTTTATCCATAAAGTGTTCAATGACTAAGCAATATCCTAACTTGGTTCCTGAGAAAAAGCAAGCCTTTGTGGAAGAACAAAAGAGCATTTGGGTGGTAGTAAAGAAGCAGAAAAATCCTCATGCTGAAATGATAGCAAGACAGATAAACTGGCAGTGCCTACAGTGATGTGCTGGACACCCAGTGATCCCAGGCACAGTTACAAATGTCTCTCCCATGTTGAGCTCTTCTTTGTGGTCCATTGCAGGGACTGACCTGCAGGCATTCTCCCCTGCCTGGCCTTCCCTGCCCCTCTCCCTTTCTGTGAGGAATGATCCAGAATGCAGCACAGAGTGGACATCCCCACTTGCCATGCTTCTGGGCAGAGAGGAGAGGAAGGGCTTTGTGCCAGGTCTGCTCCCAGGCAGGAGGAGGGATGGAGGAGGATGTGCTCCTGTGGCTCCTGGGCAGCCCAGCCTGACCATCACCTTGGGGAGAAAGGGCATCATTGCTGAGAGCATCCTTTGCTCCTGGAGCTCCACAGAGCTCAGCTAAGAAATTAAAACCTCTGGTTTAAAAATGTGTTATGAAATGTTAAAATAGTGATGGGGAATTTGGAAATTATAGTAAAAATAAACAACCAGACAGAAAACAAGAGGTGTGCCAGAGCCAAAAGCTTTTAGGATGAATACTTCCAGCTATGATGTGACTCACATTCTGAGCCCAGAGCAGAGACACATTCCTTTTCACACTTATTTTTAGAGTGGGATGAAACAGTACCCAGCTACAAATACACACCTGCCTCTGCTTATTCAGCACCCTCATTTAGATTGATCTGTCTTTTTTTTGTTTATACAGCTTTGAATTGCTGAAGTATCAGTCAAAATTGTGTGAGTCAGCCACAACTCTAGGAAATGAAAGACAAACCTTATTTCTCAGTTATAAGAACAATAACTGTAAATGTTATGATGAATGTTAGACCTCTATATATTTGTTTTTGTGGTCACTGACTACTGATAATAAATTAAGGGGGATCACTCTGAAGCCTAATTGTTGCCTAGATTTGAGTTACATTTGATATTTTAACAGTTCATAAACAAATACATATGGAAATGTAATAGATTAAAATTGTATAGAGAGTTTTAGGTAGGCAGAAATAAGCTTAATTTTCAATAAAATAATAATGTGACAAAATATGAATATTTTATAATTTGATTAAAAGAAGATGGCTGAATTTATTTATGACTAGAAGCCAACTGCATACAACAAGAAGCATCTGTTCATGATTTATGTGTGTTTATAATCAGTATCCAGATGAAGACTGGTGACAAGTGGTGTCCCTCGGGGTCCATATTGGGAGAAACAGTGTTTAATATCTTCATCAGTGACATCACCAGTGGGACTGTGTGTTCTCTCAGCACGTTTGCCTATGACACCAAGCTGAGTGCTTTGGTTGATGCACCTGAAGAACAGGATGCCATGCAAAGGGAGCTGGACAAGCCCCAGAACTGGAATCTCATGAGTTTAACCAGACCAACTGCAAGGTCCTGCACCTGGGGTGGGGCAACCCCAGTGTCAGCACAGCTGGGGCAGGAACAGATGGAGGGCAGCCCTGCCAAGAAGGACTTGGAGCTGCTGGTGGGGGAAATCTGGACATGGCCTGGCAATGGGCACTCACAGCCCAGGACACAGCTGTGTCCTGGGCTGCATCCAAAGCAGTGGCCACAGGGCAAGGGAGGGGATTCTGCCCCTCTGCTCTGTGAGAACACACCTGCAGTGCTGCATCCACCTCTGGAATTCTCAGCACAAGAAAGACATGGACCTTTTGGAGCAAGATCAGAGGAGAGACACAAAAATGATGCACCACTCCTGTGAGGACAGGCTGAGAGTTGGGTTTGTTCAGCTTGGAGAAGAGAGGACTGCAGGGAGACCTTATTGTGGCCCATCAACACATAAAGGAAGCTTAAAAGGATGACTTTTTAGTAAAACCTGTTGCAATAACGAGGGATAATGGTTTTAAAGAGGGTAGATACAGACTCAATAATGAGGAAGACATTTTCTTATTGTAAAGATGTAGAAACATTGGAAGTTTTTCAGAGCTAACAGATGTCCCACACCTGGACACACTTAAGGTCAAGCTGGACAAGGCTCTGAAAAACTTGATTTATCTGAAGATGTCCTTGCTCATTGAAAAAGGTTGGAATAAGGGGGCTGGACATTTAAAGGACCTTTCCAACTCAAACTATTCTATGATTCTATGAAATGATCAAATGATTCAATGATCTTTTCGTAACAAGTTATTTATTTTTTTAACCAAACCTGCTTTGGAGTCTGCAAATGAGCTATTATGGTCTATATTCACTCTACCTAGCTCTAAGTGTTTAACTGAAGGAGTGTTTAATTGGTATTAAGTAAAGCAAGTGCCAGGAAGTGCCCCCATTAAAAAAAAAAAAAAATCTCTGTAATGACCCCCAGCCTGCAACCCTGGGACACCAGGCTGATGTCTGCTGCTGTATAGAGTCCACACCCTGTGCAATTTTGGGATGTAAGTTAAGTGTAGCTTTCTGTTAACCTCCAGAGAGCAAGAAAACAAGCTCATGGTTTTGGTGGTGTTTAGGGCAGAGCCCACAGCAGCACAGCCAGCAGGGTAACAGCATATGAGGTTGGTAGTTTCTCAAATTTAGTGTGAGGTTTTCCTGGACAACATATCCCAGGAATATGGGTTGCAGATATCTTCTTTGAAGGATTTAGTACTAAAACCATGGAATTAAATTTTGCAGTTAAGACTGCAAAAGACTTTTCAGATCATCAATATAACTGTCGACACAGCAGTGCCATGTTAACATCTAACCATGTCCCTAAGTGCCACAACTGCAAATTTATTGAACATTTTCAGGGATGGTGATTCAACCACTTTCCTGAGCATCATTTGTATGCAATGGATCTCAGAGACAGGGAGGAGTTCTTAAATGCAGGTTCTGTGGACTGCCATGAACCACCCCTGTGGTAATCACCATGCTCTCACTTCACTGCACCCACACATCACTTTGCTGTAGAAGTGTGTCAAATCAATTCCCATCTTCTTGTGAAATCACTTTATTCTAACATTTCTGGTCATCTGTATATGTAATTTTCATCTGTATATGCAATTTAGTGCATTTTTGTATGTTTGTTTTGTTCTGCAATAAAACTGCGCAAGTATAGAATATTCTAAAACTGAAAAATCCCTTTGTATTCTTACAACCATCTTATAAAATTCCTAAAGAGGAAAAGAGTACATAGACTTTATTAAAATATAATTAGTGATGTATTTTAACAAAATTCAAGACAATTACCACCTCCTTAAGGAAGTCTAGCAAACTTCTTTTCACCCACTCACCCTGAGTAATTTATTTTGACGGGTGACTATACTATAATTAGGGCTTTTTTTAATCATTGCTGTGAGGTTGGGTGAGTAGATTTTGTTCTTGGGTTCATACATTTTCATGATGGTTTTGCAAAGCTGCTTGATGGATTAAAGTTGCAGAACTCTTATTGTGACTCCAGAGAAAGTGGAATTAAAAAATGATGCCTTCTGAAACCTTTCGATTTTAGGTTTACACTGGTATTATTTTTACTCATGAACTTGTGTCATTAAAATGGCAAAGAAATAGGAAAGGTTGTAGTTCAGATCTCCTAGAATTTAGAGAAAGAAAAAGTTATTAAATATAGATTTGCAATTATGTTTTTGAACAACAGCTTTAAACTCATATTGTGTTCTCTAAATTTTCACAAGCAAACTTATACTTTTACTATGATCTTTGTGGCTACTTTTAGTTTCTTTTAGACAGAAGACTGATGGTCCCAGAGATTTCTTTGCTCTTCTATTACTAATTAAACCTTTGAATCCAGATTTCTTAGTTCTCTGAGCCTTGTTGTTAAATTAAAGTCCAAATTAAAAATACAGATTAAAATTCATTTACTTTGGGAGTGCTGTCTGAATGAGTTACACATGATACACAGAACTAATTCCATACTCATTGGATATTGACATCCCCAGGGCTACTCGTTACAAAGTCTGTTTTTTCTCCCCTTTCTATTCCCTAAATACATCGGGCTTCATCTATAAATCAAGTTACTCTGAAGAAATACTTTCTGAACAGCCCAGGATTCTGCTAGAACAAAGGGGTCAGAATTATTGCCTGTGCATTCCCAACAAACACTTCAGTGTTTTCTGGCAGGGGCTGTCCAGCTGTTTCCCAGGGGCAGGGGGAGTTTTGATGCCTTGTGCTGCTGTGCCTCTTCCTCAGGAAGAATTCTCATTTGGGTTGATCTCAGCTGCAAACAGACACTGGGCAAATATGCTAACTTCTGTGTCAAGTAATGACATTTTAATAACTGGCTTCAGGATTGTCTATTCATCTACATTAAAATTAAGTCACTAATTATAGCTGTGGATTTTTGCCCAAGAGTGTTCTGGCCCCCAGTGAATGCAATAGCAGAGGAAGTTTCTAAATTCACAAATACAGTGATGGAGACAAGACATGTTGGAAGGGCTGTCAAGCCTTCCAACATGACAAAACTGCTGCTCTCTTACTGTTGGGCACCAAGTGCCCTCAAGAAGAACATCTCTTTTCCATCCATACAGACTGGGAAATACTTTATAAGTAAGGATATACAAGTTTGTTTTGTATTTATTAACTGGTATTTTTCAAGATGAATACCAATAGCAAATGAATTTTAGCAATTAGGTAGTGATAGAGTACACCACAGGGCATGGTCTGATTTTGAAAATTTAAGGAATACATAAGTTAGTTCACATTTTAAAAATATATTTTCATCGGAGATAGCACTTCACACTTTAGTGTATTTCAGAGTGTTCAAACTTCTAAGTTTTCTTCATCACTGTTTCCATAGTTTCATTTTACATAGCTGCTTTTACTTTTAATTATTCTTTTTTCCTCCCACCTTTTTAAGTACTAGGGTGGCTTTATCCTATAAATACTCTGTGTTCTTTAGGTTTTGCTAATTAATCTTTTAGCTGTTTGCCCATCTACAATTTTAGGCACATATGCAAGACTAATCCCTAAAGCTCTGTGTAAGAGTAGAAGGAGCAAGTAGAAAGAATAATTTCACCTTTACAAAATCAGGTACTACCTGAGCTGTTTTCATCATCCCTGTAATTTCTTCCAAGACCAAACCATATGAACAGATACAGTTCTCTTGAGCACTAAATCTCTCACAGTTGGGAAATAACAGTTCTCCTGTCAGATGTGGGAATCCCACGGGCTGAAGGTGTAAATACCTTTCAGATAAAGTGACTATAAACCATCCTGTGTTAAGTCCAGGTGGAGGTGGCTACACAGAGGGAACTGTCTTGCTTTGATTCCTCTAAGATTAAGGTCCTGACCTTATTTCTCCCAAATATTCTTCAAGTTTGTATTTCTTTCTGAGAAGCAGAACACATCAGTTTTAGATAATGGCCTGGAAGAGAGAAGATTGCTTATCAGATGCAGCAGAGTGCTGCACACACTGTACATCATCACACATCTCCCAAGCACCAGAAAAAATGAAATTACCTTTAACTTTCATAATTTGATCTTCTGCTGTGTACCAGAAGTGAAAAATCTAGATGGACCTCTTGAAAAGGCTACTCTTATATACTTAGAGAAAAATCATGGACAAAGGGTCAGGATTGAGTAATTAGTACAAAATGGAATTTGGACTTCAAAAGTAGGAATCACAAAGGTATGAATGCAGGCTATTGGAACAAGACTATGCAACAAATAAATACATTAATAACTGTTTTATAGTGTTCTGCACACTTTCAAGAAATTCTGTCCTCGTCTTCTAAAAAGCAGTGATATAATCTGAAACCTCTGCTTTCCCAGAAAGAGACATGGTTCAATTCCTAAACAGTGTGTTCTTTGCTGCAGCTAAGCACAGATACCAAGATACTTCCTCCCACCACATTTACCTTTTTTTGTTGTGACCTGGCTGTTGTTGTCTGGATGGGACCCTTGAGTAATCACCTGTCCCTAAATGTGTATGATTCCTAAGTGATATAGAGAGTGGGTTTTTAGCCAATTTAACTGTTCCTGTTTAGAAGTTCAGTATCTAAAATAATGAACTCTCTCTCCCCATCTGCCCTGGTAGTGATCTTAGATTAGATTAATTGACCCCTGGAAGCATACTTGGGTTTGGGTTGTTACTTTACAAGAAGGTCCAGACACCTTTAAACTTACTAATAATACAGGACACGATTCAGACCCTTAATGGCCAAGGTCCCAACACACTAAATCATGCTATTACTTTCTTTCTTCATTTAGAGATTTAGGCTAAGCAAACGATAAGATTTTCTGCTTCCCCTTGTATATGTTATATATTATGGCTAAGATTCCTGTAGAAGTAAAAATCCCTTGCCATATTAGAGAACAGCTTGCAGCAGAGTCCCTCCCTTTTGACAGTAGTGCCTACATGGTTTTACACCCTTAGAAATTATCTGGAAAGATGAGAAAAGTCTGAGAACACTTCTAGGCAAAATTTTATCTTGTTCAGTCTGGGCCACTTAAATGAATGTTTCTAAAGCTTAAGAAGGCCTAAAAAAGATAAAAAAAATATAAGTCTAGGGGAAGTTATCATGCTAGATGAAACTTATTGCTCTTTAATGCAAATGAGAGAGCCAAATTACTATTCTTTCTAGAATCATACTGGCATTACTGCAGACATCTCCCTGTTAGTAGCAGCTTCCTTCTGCTAAATAATAAGAAAAGCTAGAATCATTAACTGAGCTGAAGGAATAGAATGTCAGGCAGTGCTCATCCTGTGGTTGAGAACTTTATTGCATACAGCATTGGCCCAGACTTTTCTAAGGAAAAAAGCTTACAGAAATAAAACATGTTCTAACAAAAGAAAGTAAAATGATAATAAAATGCATTTCAGTTGCAGAAATTAACTATATTTCTATGAAAGGTGCTACAGAGAAAAGGATATGCTAAGTTTTTCAGATGAAGTTTTGGTTAAAAAATGGGAACAAATTTCAAGAACATAGAGTCACTACACCAGAAGTTTCTGAGAGATTACCCATATGTTCAATCAATTCATAGTTGCTACAGATCTACCTGAAAATGCCATGTGTAGGGAAGCATAAGCCAGGTGAAGTTTATTCAAAAAATGATACTGCAGAGGTCTTACAGTCATGAGAATTGTCTGATCTGGCTTTTGCCTGACATAAGCAGCTGGATTAATGCCCCCAGCCCTGGTTTGATCAGTACTATGTCTCCTTTTTCTTTTTTTAATAGGACTTTAAGCTTATTTTAAAAGTTTCTTTACAGACAGTTTATACATTTTCAGAGTGGCATTTTCTCTGTGTTATAGTTGGAAATCTGTCTCCAACTGCCTTGACAACCTTGTGAAGCCACTCTAGACTGTTAATTTCATCTGACAGTTTCTTCAAACCTGAGGAAGAAAAGGGATCCCTGTAGTCAATCAGCTCTTGTATTCATTTATTCAAGCTGCTACCAGAGAAAGTTATCTTGCCAGTTGGAGGGGTGTGTAGGGAATCCTTTCCTTTTGTGCCTAAAAAGGCATCTGCAGATTGTCCTGGATAGTCATCTTGTACAACATGAATAAATGAGATATTCCCTATTGGTCTTCCCTTAAGGAGTTGTCAGACTAAATAAAAATACTTCTCAGAGACTCATAGTGATTCCAGGTACAAAAAAATAAACAAACTTCCAAAAAACCACAAACCTCAGAAAAAACAACATAAATTCTGTTTTCATCAACGGATTGTTATTTTGCTGTATTATTGTGAATCATCACTTTTTTAAAGGTAATTTTTTTTACCTTTTTTTAAAGGTAATTTGGAATTACAAACCCAAAATACTAAACCATAACTAACATTTAATGGAGGCTCTGCATTCCCTGTTTTCCTTAAAGCCAGTGTGATAACTCTTTCTAAAGTGGTATTTTTTTTACCTCAGTATTCTGTCTACTACTTTGCTCCTGAGATGACTAAGATAGAGACCTTTACCTTTCTCATGTGAGTTTTAATCCCTAACTTTACTGCCAATAAGGTCTTGTGCCACAAAAAGACATTTTAACTCATCCAGAGCTTAGTTACTACATAAAGATCTAAGATGAGGAACCTGTACTAAAACCACACAACCTACCATTGTTAAAACACAACTTTAAGCCAGGAAGAAAAAAGAAAGTTTAAAAACTAATTATTTTTTAATAATTCAGAAAATTTCTGATCAGAAACAAGCTAAGAGATATTGAGGAATGAAGTAATTGATATTGCCTGGGATGAGTTTATCACATACTAGTAGAAGAAAAAATAGGGAAAATAAAGAGTTCTGAAGTTTGTAAGAAAAAAGCTTGATCATGCTTGATGAGCCTTTTCTCCTAATTCCTGCTCCTAAACTGTATAATGAGGCACTCTGGCATGCTCTTCTTCAGAACCCACAAATTGCAAACTGCCCCCTGTCATTCTCCCAAAAGAAGGAATGGAGGCTCACCTTCACTCAGGAGCTAAGCCTGAGTCATTAAATAAACTGTGACCTTCAATCTATTCTTTTCATTGGACATGAGGCGACCAAGAAAATGACCAGAAGTTGTAAAGAAAATGTCATAACCACCATCAGAGCTTGGAAGTTTTGCCATTTGGCCAACTGTATTATTTAATCTCTCAGTGTGGATAGGAGTGCTGGGGAGGTGGGGTAAAAATACGTGCTTTGCACTCACTTATTGACTCTGACAAGATTTAGGCACCAATAGACACTTTGGTGCCAAGGTCATGGAGGTTTCTACATGCCTAGTACTGCAGAAATGCAGCAGCTGCCAGTGCTGACTAAATCAAGGGTTATTGGAGTTGATGGTGGCAATGTTGCCCTTAATTTACACTAGAAAGCTACAATGGAAATGTTGTTTGAAACAGTGAGAGTTGTAGATCCATCTGACCAAGAGCAGAAAGAACAGTTGTAAAAAGATGGAGAGTTTTCATTTTGTCTGTCAAAGATGATATTTAATAACTGCCTGAAGGCCATTAAACAAATAATTAAAAACAGAATTAAAGGAAGTAAAGTAAATTAATTGCTATTCACCAGGTTGACTGTGGGGGGAAAAAAAAAGGAAAAAAGAGAGGTAGCTGAAAAATCTGTGCTCTTTTTATTCTCTGTCAAGGACAGCCAAATATTTCTGATGTGTGGTCTGCACAGTCATTACAGATTGAAGCCAACATACACAACTGTCCAAGTGTTTCTTATCTCTCTCTTTCTCATTGACACAGTGTGTTGCCCCAGGCTACCTTTTGTTGGCTGTCCTTGTTTTGCCTGCCTGCCTGCTTCATTTCTGATCCTAAAATCCCATTCTGGGGTAAAAGCCTTCTCTACTTTGTCATGGATAGCTCTTGACTCTGCCTTGTGAGCTAGCCAAAGCAATAAAAGAAATGAAATGCATCTGTCTTGTTTTGACTTTATTTTTGGAAAACTTCACCTAATAAAAATTCTCTGGTAATAATAAGCACTGATCTGTTCCTATGAAAAAGCAAAAGGGTTAGTGCTCCATGGAAAAAGGAAAATCAGTTTGGTATATGTATATTATTTAGGTAAACTATGCATCTGTGAATGAAGGAATCTTCCAATCTGTAAAATTCTGGTACAACTATACAAATTCCTCATGGAAAATAAACATCTCATGATCTCAAATTCTAAGTTTATCAAATGTCCCAGTGTTTTAATTATGGATAAATTGTCAGAGAAGACCTGTGCTTTCCACAACCTTCATTCTAGCCTGACACTAGCCTGCCCTCTCACAGATATCAGGGACCTGATTCTCCTTTTGTGTGTGTAAATCAAGTATTTCCACTGAAGCTAATGGACTTACTGTGTTAGGAAGGAAATGGAAAGTTCAAGCATTTAAGAAGTGCAATTCTGTGAAACAGAGGGGCTTTTTTGGTGATCTTTGTGTGATTACTTATGACAAGATTCACTATATTTACTCTTGTAAATGGCAAATAATTTCTCTTTAATTTTCATTCTGGACAGAAATGGTTGGCAAGAGTCATAAAGTAATAACAACCTTGAACACTTATGCAACACTTCACATTTCAAACTGCTTCAGAAATGTAAACCAATTAGGCTGTCATTATGAGTTATGCTAAGGGAGACAAGAAATATATAAACAAAGTCAAATAGAAATGCAGAGCTCCAAACTACAGTTCTCTGAATTACAAATCACAGAAAGAGCCTTCCAGGGACTTCCTGGAAAATGGAAGATAAAACTCTGGAGTAGATTGAGAAACAGCCAAGACATTGTAACCTAGTTAATGTTGAATGGTCACATCTCTCCATATGGAACACAGGACACATAAGTACACTATTTGTTCAAATAAGCATTGTCAGCTTCCTCCCACAAATAACTATTGTTCATCAGCTCATTAGTGAATTTCTTGAGATATCTGATTTACAGTGCAATTACCCCTGGCAGATCTGTCTAAACTGATAACCAAAGGGCAATTAAAATCAGTACCCACGCCAGACCATTAGATGGTTTTAAGAGTAGTATCTGTGCTACTGGTTCCTTTTACAAGTACATTGTTAACATCAGGAGCATAAATGTTAATTAGAGTAATGACTTCATTCACCAATTTCTTTTCTACGAGGCCATTTGGATCAGAATTCAGCTCCTCTGTTTGAAAGGGCAAGTTCTTTTTAATTAGGACAGCTACTCCATTGGTACTAGTAATAAATGAGAGGAGAGATGAAGGTCTCACCCACCAGGATTTTTCCACTTTTTTTTTTTTTTTGTTTCTGTGCACCATTCAGTACTTCAGAAAAAAGCTCCAGTTTTGGTCAAGAAAAAAAACCACATTTATTTGCAGCCCAGATATATCATCATTTTTGAGATAAATTTTCCTCCCTGCACGTTTCAGTAGTTACATCAGTAGCTTTAGGTCATTGCTATTCCACTGGATCACCCCCTAAGGCAGGGGTCTGTGCCAGAGTGAGACTAGTTAAGAAAAAGCTTCAAAGACTATTTAATTTCAAGCCTTCTCTGCTTTTGTGCCCCTCTCACTCTTCAATCACGCTCTGACCCTGTCAAGGCACACACATGAACTGGGAGAGGATGGGCTGCTCTTAGCAGCAGCAGTGCCCAGTGCCCTGCCTGCTGCTGACCTGAGCACAGCAAAGGCTCCTGATCCCAGCCTGCAGACACCCCAGCAGCAGACAGGAGCAAAGACAGGCTGAGGAGAAAAGCAAGGAACCACTGCACTCACAGGGCAGGAAACATTTCTCATCATTCTTCGCTAGACTGGCAAAGCCTTACAGACTTTCACATGGCTGCTGCCAACTTTCCTTCCTTAAAAGTTGGGGTACATTATTACAGAATAGGTTGCATTCCTATGAGTTAATTTCTGGCAATGTTTCTTAAATCTGGCCTTAAATCTGGCTGGGCATCTGCATGCACTGGGCATATGCCCTTACAGCAGTTGGTGGCCAAGGATGGTCTTGAGTCAAGAAGGGGCTGCAGTTGCATGGTTGACACACATGCCAGAGCAGCAGAGTGCAAAGGCTGAACTTCATGTGCTCAGAGCCTCTGAAGCAGTATGTTTCTGCAGGTTCTGATTTCCACATTTCACATTCCTGTCCCCAAAAGAGCAAAGAATTAGAAGGAACAGACATAACTGGGAGTAGATATGGGTGTCAGTCTTCAGCCAGTTTTGATGGGTACAAGTTCCTTCAAGTCTCTAGTGCCAGTCTGTGAGCTTGTGGGAAAATTATGTGTGCAGAATCATGAGGTGCATTCCTCCACAGAAAGTAATAACTAGAAGACAAGGTAATGATACTCAATGGAGCAACCTGTACTGCCTTTCAGCATCTGTAAAGATGGCAGGCTGTGCAGCCAGAGATGTGCACAAGAATATACATTTACATGCACCCTGGAGTAATATCATGCTCAGGCAAGGTTTCTCATACACTAATATGAGAGAGAGTCATATTTTAGCTTGACCTTACCTAGGTCATTAGAAGCTACCAGTGGGCTTATGCAGAGGCCCTCAAAGAACAATTTATTTGGGCAATACCAACAGCCTCTTC
This sequence comes from Erithacus rubecula, assembly GCF_903797595.1. Classification (NCBI taxonomy): domain Eukaryota; kingdom Metazoa; phylum Chordata; class Aves; order Passeriformes; family Muscicapidae; genus Erithacus; species Erithacus rubecula. The sequence continues at coordinate 57,974,440 of NC_136686.1, forward strand.
CTAAAGATTAAACATAGAAAGGAACTGTCTTACTCTGATGTAGACCCAGAACAGCATTGCTAAAAACAGTGTTTGTAATCCTATAAATGAAAGCCAATCAGATTAAATATTAATATAATAATAATAATAATAATAATAATAATAATAATAATAATAATAATAACATTTCTTCCATATGTCTAAAACAAGTCTACTCCTTCTACGTAGTTAACACTTGTTCCAACTTGTTCATGCTTAACACCATTATAGCAGGCTAAAATTGCACAATTAATAATTTTCTCAAAATCTCCTCAGTTCTAATGAGTTTTGATGGTATTGTGGCCAGCTGATGCTGCTGAACTTAGTACATCTAAAGAGCAAAGTTTAAAAGACTGCAAATTTGCCATGTTGAAGCTACATCACTGCAATCACAAGGTGATGCAGACATTTTCCCTGTTAGGGCACTACATATATTATAACTGAAATTTATATTAAATTAAAGGAATATGTAGTCTCCACTACAAAAGAAGCTTGCTATTAATGGTTCACAGTGTCAGAAGATCAAAGGTGACCCAGGCATGGAGAGTGCACAAGAATGAGATCCTCAGACAGAAGGCAAGATTAGATGATCACTGAGCAGGCTGCAAGGAAAAACTTACAGAGCTATGTGGGGAAGGATGAACTAGGAAAACCTTACAGGTATGATTGCTTAGATTCTGAAAATATAGATACCATAAGCAAGATTAAAATACCAAACCTCAGTTAATAAATAACTAGAAGACAATAGGATAGCCAGCTGAAAGTAATCCCCTCTTGATAAAACAATGCCTCCTGCTGGAAAGCAGGTCCAGAGACCAGAGAAGAACTTGCTAGAGTCCAAAGGGTAGTTTTTTAGAGTTTAAAGTATAACACACTATGGTAATGTAATAATTCTGATAGGCTGTATATAAATACTATAGAATTTGTATCTCATGTTAGATTGGTTAGTGAAAATTAGAATATTCAACATAGCAGAAGATTTATTGTATTGTAAATGGGAAATCGCTCTCTTGCTCTTGCTCTTGCTCTTGCTCTTGCTCTTGTTCTTGCTTCTCTCTCCCTCTCGCTCTTCTTTTTCCCTTACTCCCAATCTCTCTCTGTCCTGCTGTGGTTGGCAGCCCTTAGCAGCACTTTCTATACCCACACCCTCACAATAAACAGCAACTGTAATACCAATATATGCAGAGAGCCTGAGTTTGTCCTGGAAAAATCGTCCATCGTGATACAAAGACTCCACAGAGCTACTGTCAGTTCTGAATTTTAAGCTGGATGTTCCATGTTTTAAAATTCAGAATGATGTTAAAACTTGCTGCTGTGTGCCATTGTTCAAATGCTGTGTCAGCATAACTGTGCTGCATTAACATCAGTACAAAGTTTTGTGTTTTCCTCGGAAATGCTGAATTTCCGTGCATATTTTCTGTCCAGAAGAATTAATGATGTCATTGTCACCATATTCACCAACCTTGCTAAGTAAGACCTATTTTTGTACAAAGTTCTCAAAATAGCTGTTAGACTGCAGCAGTGACTTGGAATAAATCTAAGACTTGTGAAAGTTGTACCTGATCCTCCTCATCACTGCCCTGTTATGGACCATTGACCTTACTGAGCTCACTCTAGTGCTCCTGGCTGATTTTGTCTGAAGCAGATCAGAGGGCTGTTGAGTACAACCTGCTCTTCTGGCAGATAAATGGGAACTACAGGAAAGAGAGGGGTGGGAGAAAGCAGCAGTGAACAGCCACATTGGCCAGGCCTCCACCAGCTGGTGCTGGGTGGGATGTCTGTCAGTGCCCCAAGAGAGGGGTGAAATCCAGCTGTCATACTGACATAACCAATCCAACTCAAACACTGCACAATAAAGGATGTAAGGATCTTTTAACCCATTAAAAACCCCCTTTTAGGCCCTAGCATTAGCTTAATATCCAACTCTCTTCTGTTCTATCTCCAAATCTCCTTTAGTTTCATGTAAGTCTGGATTAAATGCAGGTATCTAAGGTTAATAATAATAATAAAAAAATCCAGATACAGAACTCATTGTCCTTCAGATGACTGTAAAACAAAGACTGCTGTACCCTGAGTGCAGTGGAGAAATGACTAACTGGAAATCAAGAAACCTGAATGGTAGTAAGTATATGTAAAGTTGTATTAGGTAGATGTGAAAGCAAAACAATCAGAACTGCTTCAGTCTGCCAGTACCTCTGCAACCTGGAGAGAGATTTGGGTTTCAGCAAAGGTCAAGCTGACCATAGGTCAGTCTGCCTGTTCACAAAACAGCAGGACTGTTTATGGGAGAGACAGTTTTCAAATATAATTACCTTGAACAAAATCCATTCACAGACTTTATTTGAAGAAAGTAATGTATGGAAAGCCATGAATATGGATGCTTTTTACCCAAGTGACATGTTTTATAAATTGCCATGCTGATTAATAACTCGACTCTCTTTTTCAGGAAAAATGAAGATAATTAATTACTTTAAAGATTACTTTCCCCTGCATTTTCTTTTTTTTTTTTTTTTGGTTGTTGTTTGTTTTTTTTCTTGCATAATAATGTTTTTCACAGAAGTTTTTGAGCTAAATTTAACCTATCTACAACCAATGCAGATATCAGTCACCAACTGAAAAGCAGACATAGCCACATGTTAATTTCCCTTTTCTTACTACTCCTGACATACCATTTCCTTAGATCAAACTGGAAAGCTAGCATGCCAAACTATTTACTCTGAGGAAAGCTAGAAGGTATTTGTCATTCAGCTGATTACATTTTGAGTCAAGCAAAAATTGTTGAACTGAAAGTATTTATTGAAAGTATAGAAAAACCTAAATGTGAATTGTTTAGCAAAGTTATCCTTATGATTTCATATACTTGCATTCTGGTATTTTTTTCTGTCTACTTTGGATTAGCTTCTTAGCAAATGTATTATAAAAGAAGACATCTGAGATTGAAAAATATCTTTTTTAAGACCTGTGCATTTGAAACTTACACTTGTGTCCTATACACACTGTGAATTTTTAGTTTCCAAACCATTGATACTTAATTAAACTGAGTGAAAATTAAGAAATTTCCTGGCTGATGATGCTCTCTACAGAGTGGAACAGGACAGGAAGGACAGAGGAAAATCAGACTGAGCTTTCACTGGGTGGAGGGGTGAGTGCATTGTGCAGTCACAGTCTGACAGACTCTAGCAGTGCTGCTGTGCTGGGGAGGTGCTCCTCTGACATTGTCATTGCTCTGACAATGCCAAACACCCTGGCATTATAAAAACAGGGTGCACTGCAGAGATTTAAAATGGATATTGTACATTTACAGACTAAGCTGACTGTGTGTTCTTCTGGGACAGCCCTGCTCTGCAGCTGCAGACCAGCCAGAAGCTCACAGGCACAAGCCCCTCGAGCCATGCAGTGCCCAGGCAGAGCTGCAGCATCACTCCTGGCTGCAAAGGCACCTGCACAGCTCCTGGCACACAGCACTGCTCCCAGAACCTGGCTGGGGAGCAGGACCACACCTGCACCTCACAAAGAGCCTTCTGACAAAGCTACTGACCACACAATCCCCTAAGAACAGCCAGGGCATCTCTGCATCACTCGCAGTGTTCCAGCAGCAGCGGTGGAACTCTGGGAATGCCAAACTGTTAGATGGCTCCATCTGCTGTGAATGCACAGGATGCCAGAAATAGATTCACCTGTGATGCTGTGCAACAGCACTGGCCCAGGAAAGGCTCAACCCGTGGCCTGAGACAGACAGAAAAAGGACTCCTGGGTCAGGGTGACTCACACTGACCTCTCCAGCCTGCTGGCATTTGTCTGTGTTGGGAATGTGCCAACAGAATATTCTAGCAGCATTCTGCACGAGCTAGTGTGATCCAAACCAAGCCACCTCTCTTCTTCCCTACAGGAATCTTATTAATTGGTAAGAAGGGATAATATCCAGGTTTTTAGACTGTAACATATCCTGGTACCCTTGTGAACACATCCATCTCTGAATTAATTGGCATTTGAATTGTAGACTGCAAAAAATATGAGTTTTAAGCATTTAATAATGGTAACACTGAGTACCTCATTAACTGCCTCCATTGCTAAAAAGTGCTTCATGTCTAATCTGAACAGGTTCACGTTACAGCCAGGGCATTGTATTTTACTTTGGCTGCAAGACTGAAGAACTATCTATTACCTGGTATCTGTTTCTACAAACACTGCAGAAATACTTGAAAAATGTGACAAAGTCACCTCTTCACCTTTATGGTGATAAACCAAACAGGTTCAAGTCTGCCTTCAATATTTCTTATTAATTCCTCTCCAACTTGTCATCTGCCTGCTTGCACTGCATGCATGGCAACTGGAGAGACAGCCAGGAGAGCTTCAAGCAGCTTCATACACCAAGATGATATAACCTCTCAGGTTCTACAAGCCTACAGACACTGCCTAACACTACAGCAGGAGCTCACACCCATTTAAAGTGGTTTGCTATGCTCTTTAACTACCACCAATTATGAATAAAAAATGTCATGACCTGTATAAATATGTCCCTGACTAATCATCCCTTCATAAAAAAAAAATCATGTTTACAACCTACCATCATTTACCAAGCTCTTCTAATGCAGAACTGGTCATCTGACTTTTAGCACCCAGCTCCCCACTCAGTAAAACATCTCTTCACACATTTGGGCTTTGGTTTCTAAGACAGTGTAGTATACAACCACTCTGAAAGCTATGGTGTCTGCCTATCAGAAAAACAGATTTTATATACCATTTTTATACCTAGTGAAGCATAAGAAAGATGTCTGTGGGGCTGTTGCACAGATGGAGCTGTGAGAACAAAAAGAATTAAACTTAACAGTGACAAGCTAACACAGACAGACAAATACTTTCTTGAAATAATTTGCTTCCTAATAAGTCATTATGACTGAGAAGCTTTCAAGAGAGCTGGATATCCACAAGTTTACGTAACAGGAGGATCTGTATCAAACCTTAGGAAACAAAGAAATGTGTGTATGTATAAAGGTATGGATTTCATCCTGTTACTGACAGAAACTGTGTGACAAACTGCTGGAGCAAAAATGATACAATAGAAGATATTAGTTACCTCTACAGCTTTGGAGCTAGAGAATAAAGAGAATAGAGAATAGAGAATATACTATGCAGTGAATGCATCACAGACCACTGAAATGCTGTAACCTTGACCAAGCAAGCACAAAGCCAAATATCAATAGATCTGGATTTTAACTAATGTAAATATGATTCTTCACACTCGCTTTAACAAACTTTTTTCAAGTGTTCAAGCAAGAGACATATTCTATTCCAGACTTTAAATAATATTTCACATTACAGAGGATACCTAGATATTTTGACCCCTAGTTAGGCTACCAAAACAATTAGCTGTTCATCGTACATGATTTATTTAAAGAAACTCTTTAATAAAAATAGTAAAATATGCATATATCCATAAGTTAAACAGTAAATTATATCTAGTTTTCACTCATCTAGTTTCACACTCATCCAGGTCATAACATACTCACATACTCATATTGGTTATGGCTATAGTATGTGCTGAGGTGGAAGAAAAATTTGAATTGGAATTTTAATCCTCTTTAATCAAGCTACACTGATGTACAGTTTTTATCTGTTTAATGTGACTTGTGAAGGAACACACCCTCCTAGATGATGCTTAAAACACTTGGTGTCACTCACACATCAATAAATATGAAAAATGGCAAAAAACTGATAAACGACAGTTTTCTCAAAATGACTGAAGAAAATCTGAACATATAAAATTTTCCCAGACTGTAACCTGATTTTGATACTCATCCATGAAAAACTGGCTTCTACCTCTCATGAGTGGGAAACAGAAAGAAGAAGAAATTTAAGAAGGAGATAAAACAAATGTGAAGACAGCAACCTTTGATGTTAGGAACATATTTAGTTTTATTTAGGATTCATTGCCATTCTCACTCTCTCTAAAAAGTTTTGTGATTTTTAGTGTTCCAAAAGATCAATCAAAACTTATTATTTATTTAGTACCATTCATCTCCCAGGTGCTTTAATGACTAGAACATCACAAATGACTGGCAGAAAGAACACACAGTATCATCTACTTCAGCACCTACCAGCATAGATCTTTTTTTCTTGCCCTGCAGTTATATTGCTTTCCTGTGTCTATTTTAAATATAATTAAGGTATAAAATCAATCTTAATTAATTCCCTTTTTTAATCCAATGCCTTCCAAATAACAAATGTATATAGTTAAGATAAATTCTTCTGAGAAAAATGAAATCAGAATCTCACAAATATTGCAATTTGAAAAGAGCACTTTACACATTATTTATCCAGCCACCAGATGAATACTCCAATTCCTCATAGGAGATGAGGAGATGTTGCAACTTTATTGTTGCACTGGTTCTTTGCTGTCAATGCTTTCTTCCCTTAAAGAATAAATATTAGTTTTAGAATAATTTTACTGGCACTTTTACAGTTTCTTTTTATGTTTAGTTTAATTCTCAGGAAGATCTGATCAAAATGAAAATGTCAAATGAGTTTTAAATGACATAAGGCAATCCAGTGATGGAATTTCTCATTTTATATAGAGTTAATAGCTATAGACTGTATTTGCATTTATTATGTTTTTTATTTCCAAATTAATAATTATTGTATTTCAAAAATACCTATACAGTTTTTCTTAAAAGAAATGTGGCCTATTTAAATGATAGAATGTTTAAAGTCTGTTTAGATTAAATCAGGAAACCCTTCCAGGCATATGGGGGTACAAACGAGTTTGTACAGGTACCTGTGAGCAGAGGACAGTTCTGGAAACACTGAAATATTCCTTGTCATTCCAGACATATTCACCATTCTGCTTAAATGGTGATGCACCACAGTGATGCATGGACAGAAAAAGACATGGAATATTACCTAAGACACGTCTGCAGAGACCAGGAAGTCTCTCCTATCTGTCATTAACATTCCCTTCAAAATTCTATTCAGATTCATAAAAAATCCCCAAACTTTCAGGCCATTCAGGATGCTTCCAAAACAATTGGTATAGCTCTTTTTCTCTTTAAAATGAAAGGTTAGGGTTGGTTTAGTTCTGTTTTACATCCCTGCCTTTTTCCTCTGAAATTGTCTTTCTGCAGCTCAGACTCAAAGTGACACCAGTGTCCCAAGCACTGAAATAAAAAGTGGTTCCCTGGCAACAAAACCAACACAAAAGTTCTCCTGATCTTTCTGTCTCACTCCTGTGTCTTAATGGATTGAATAATCTGAATAGCAGAGAAAATCAAAATGCATCTGATCTTAATGAACTGTAATAGCTAGAGACAGCATGAAAGCAAGTGAAGGTATTTGTGCTATTTATAAACTGCTGCATCAGCTGACTCAGCCTCGCCAGCGTTTGGAATAATACACATTATATTCAGTGAGTCATTTAATGAGATACTTTAGTGTGTCAGGCTATGTGCAAAATATTCTTGCACTTCATTTTTACCAGCAGTTTGATCTGATAGCTATAAATATATTGGAGATTAAAAGAAGCACAGGTTATACCTTAAATATGATCAAGAGATGGGGAAAAGACAGCAGTTAATTAACAGACCATAGAATGGAGTGGTCATTTGGATCCAGTGCTCTGAAAAAGGCTTCAATTAGTTTGTGACTGCTTAACCAGCTAAATTCTCCCCAGATCTGTTACCCATCCCAGAATTACAGAATCAGTCAGGGTGGAAAAGACTTCTGACATAATTGAGTCCAACCCATGACTGAACACCACCATACCAATTAGACCATGGCACAGTTTTGAGGTTTTTGAGCTTCTCTTGCCACTTCAGCTCACCCTACAATAGTTATTCATCAGCAAATTGATTTTTCCAATGGCTTTCAATGTAATGGAAAATAAAAGAGACATAAAATGAGAAAACCAAACTGTAATTGTTTGGAAGGAGCTGCTATCAGTTTGCTTTTGTCAGGTAGCATTCACATCATCTATTCAGCATTTACATTTACAGATTAGTGTCAGTACTTGTAAGATGGCTTATCCTACACAGTTTTTATATATCTTTGATGTAAGGATAGGTCCTTCTCTTCCCCATATTACTGTGGGGATATGTACCAGACTGGGGGATGCTAACAGGGGATGTGCTCTTGTCTGCACAGCTACTTTTACACCACCCTGTTTTTCATCATTCTTTTTGAGAACATCCAACTAAAGACAAAAAATGCTAGAATCTGTGTAAAGGAAACTTTCCCATACTCCAGCCATGACTAACAAAGTTCACTCCAGACTCTGGCTACTTGAAGCTGAATAAAACAAAGTGCACAAGTTTACCAGCTAAGGAAACTGGAAATATTTGTCTACAACAGAGCAGAAAACAGAGCTCTTTCAAACCTTCCATAGTTTAGTTCTACAGTTGTGATCTAGAGGCATTTGACACACAGCCAAATACTTGTCTGAGATTTTATGTGATAAGCGATGTGTAATTTAGACAATTCTTTGCTGGTTCTTCTGGGACTGAGAAAACAACTAACTGTTGTTAGTATTCACTGGATGCCAAGACCAAATGTATAAATATTACATTACTCAAACATGAATATAAATGAAAAATGAAGTGTGTGAAACTAGAGCATGAAGTGAACCTAGAAACAACTGGCAATGCCAGAAACATAGGGAAAAAAAAGATGCAACTGCTGCAGTTGGAAGCTCATTGTTAACATTAGCAGAGACTGGGACTGAATTTTGTAACTTCAGTCTAAGTGTGTCCGCCTGCAGGACTAGGATAGAGCCTAACCTGCAGGATGTTCTCAGTGACAGCTGGACCAGAGCACGTGAATGGTTCTCCTTGCAGAGCTGCTCCTGTATTCCTGCACTACCTTCCAGGGCAAAGGCAGGCTGCACTTTCCCAAATCATGCTGAAGGCCTTTGTTTTAAGCAGCTGAAATCCCCTGGCCTGACACTGGAGGGAATGGTTCAGCCCAGCTGAAGCTGACATGCAGTGGCTGATGGCTGCATCCCTCCCCAGACTCCCCTTGGCTAATTAACTGGCTCTCATTAACAGAAGCAGTGGGACACCAGAGTCCTAGACACAAGTGTCCTAGCATGGAACTGACTCCCACCATTTGTGTCAGCATCACAAAACCTTTTAGGGACTACAGTTCTGTTACCTAGAGAATTCAGCCTCCCTCCAGACCCACCCTCTGCTGGCAATGGCTGAAAGGGTGTGGGTGAGTTTGGATACCTGGTAGGCAAGCAGAACCCTTTGATGCTCTTGTACCCATCCAACATCCTTCAAAACCTCTACACTAAACATCAACAGAAAGCCTAAAAGTCAAGCACTACTAGCATCTTCAGTTAATAGAGAACAAATTGCAATTAATATATAAGCAAGAGACATAGGGGCAGGTTACTGCCTGTGAAAACCAAATTTTTGTTATCTGTAGACAGATGCTGGTTTCTGCTATTTCAGTGAATTTTCCTTTTTGATTTAAATAGGAATTTTAATTCATAGCACTAATCAAAAGCTGCTCCAACCTTTTAAAAATGTAAACAAGCAACACTTATTCACCATGTGAATACTAAGATGTCTCTTGGAAAATAAACACATAAAAATTAGCATTTTTGGTCAAAAGTACAGATGGGAAAGATTAATTTTGTTCTTAAAGCTGGATTCCAGGGACACTTAGGATAATAATTTCCCCCAAATAATTTTCAGTCTGTGCTTTACTTTACTTTTGATTTCCTAAAAGAGAACTTTGCTGCTGCTTCTTTTCAAAAGCATTTTGTAACACAAAGGATTTTGCTGTCAGAAATTAACCCTGAGAGTTAGATGAAATCCTTTCTTTTTAAATTTAATCTGGCTATTTTACTAATACTGCTCAAAACATCCTAAACAACCTCTCTTCCCTGCTGACATTTACACATTTCAAATATTTGAGAGCATGTTTTACAATCACTTTTTCACTGTAGTTATATAAGTCATTTAATCTTTTCATTATTCTGGTCTCTGTGTGCTTGATAAAAATTAAATTGAATAAATACATAAATACTTGGAGTAATCAGGTAAAAAATTCTAAATCTGCTTTATCCACACTATTTACAGCTTACTCCTTTGTCTAGTTTTATTTCTCAAATAATTCTATAAACCTTACCTGGAATGCAAACTTTAAACAGCATCCAACACACCTTAAACATCTAACTCACCTTGGCACTTCTAAGATTTTTGCCACAAGTATGTTCAATCATCTTACATAATTTTCAACCTAAAGTAACTGGATTCAAAAGTTAGAAAAACCTTCAGAAATTATAGCATTATTTTAGCTAATGCTGAGATAATGGATAACAAAACTGCTTAATACCAGAGACGTGACTTCCCATACAGGGACCTGTTTATACAGGCTTCTGTAATAATGAAAAACTCTGAAGATATGAAATTAAATGTGAAAATGTATGAGCCCCATTAATTATTTTAATTATTTTCCGTAGACAATAACGACTTTCTCCTAAGCATTTTTTGAATGAGTTTTTTTACTGTGCTAATAGTCCATATGAATGTGAAGTAAAATAAACTAGAGAATGTGATTATAAAGATGTGTCTTTCTTTCCATTTTACAGTTTCTCAAATTTACTCATTCTTAATGCTTGAGCTCTGTCTGGGAGTAACTAGTTTGTGGATAGTTCATTTCAAGGATTATTAAAATTCTGGGCTGTGATTTATCGTTTGATTGGAACAGAGAAGTCACATGTTTTTGGTTACCACAGGAATACAAAAATCCTAAATGGAGAACAATCATGAAACAGCATGTTTATGGGAACACTGCAACAAATATTCACAGTGATTATTGATGTATCTGCTTAGATTCAAATAAGCTATGATAGAATCAGTAAAATGAGAGTAGAAACAAGCAGTGTACTAGAGAGATGGGGTATTTCAATTACCAAAGTAATAAACTGAAAGAGATGTCATATTATTTACTGCATTTTCATTTCTTAACACCACTCATCTCAAACCCCTGGACTAAATAATATGCATTAAGATACTTTTTGAGAACTAACAGTGAAAACATAAGTTTAAAAGATAATGGTACACAAATCAGGATCTTTAGATTTTGGCTTTTCCAGCTTCATCAGCTGACTTGGAGGAGTACATCCTAACTTTATATTTAGGTAGCATGGTGATTTATAAGTGACTTAATGATGAGAAAATGAAGGCTTAAAATATAAAAACCCCAAACTTCTAAATCTCTCATAAGTAATTTTCATGTTTAACTACTTCTTAGCCCTGTTATTGCCCAGTGGAAATAAAATGCTTCTAGTCCTGTAATTTTCACATTATTTCATGTAGACTGTATTCAGGTATATTTCTCAAAATGGTCATCTATCTCATGGTTACAAAATTTACTTTTATAGTGTCATGGTATGTGCACCAAATATATATCCCATGATCTGATTTCTAAACTCAATCCATTCCTTGTTGGAATATGCATGTTAAGCATAGGGCAACACAAAAAACTCTAAGTACTGGATTTGGAATTAATATTTTAAACATATATAGCAAAAAATTTTAATTACTGCAGGATGATTTTCAGTTTCTTTCTATTGAGTGTATTGGTGAAATGATGTGTGACAACTTTGCCCCAGTAATAAGACAGTAAGAGACACAACTGGGAAATGTTATACTGGTGATGCAACTACCTTACAAGTCAAACATGAAACTTTGAACATGAATCACCTGAGTGAGACTGTGAATCTCCTGAGGACCAAATCCCACTTCCCACTTAGTGATCCAGTTGTCTTCACTATTACAAATTATTTTTCTTTGCTGATTTATAAAATTCTTTATTTAATAAAAAGGCCTGTTAATTAGCCAGGACTTTAACCAATTTATTGAAACTGGTGATAATGAAATCATGAAAGGCAATACAAAATTTTTCTAGCTTTAGATGTTGTACTCTATTCTTCCTAATCATCCAAAACATTAGAGATGTCTCTGTGCTCTCCTCAGAACAGACATAGGAAGATCATCTAGATTTCCAGATTTTTTCCTTAATTCTGAAATGACTGAGAACTAATCAGGATTTTTGTCACAGTAATTTCTTTGGAAGTGTGAAAAAATATCCCTCAGAGCCTCCTCAACTAACATGACTGCCTTGGCAAAAGCCTCAGAGTGGACATATTTATACTAGCAAAAAACACCTCTTGTTGGGATAGTTCATCTTATTCATGGAACCAGTGGGAGTTCTGTCCTTACAAAACCTCTCTTGTTAACATAAGGCACATTTTCTCAGGAATGTTTCACTGATGTAAATATATCAGCAAATATGTCTTAGTGTAAGAAGTCTTTAATTCAATTAGCAATTAATACTATTCAAGCCTTAATGCTTTTACTAGATAAATTAATTAATATTAACTTATATCATAATTATGATTGCTGATATGAAAATTTTGCCTCATATTCAAACAAAGGTTTAATCCCATTCCTGACATTTCCAAAGATATTGTATGTACCTCAGAATTGTCTTGAGATTCGGTATTTTTTATCTTGTCTTTTTTAGTAGATGATTTTTCTAATATTGAATGTCCTCACTAGACCTTTTAGAAACTTTCCAGATTATGTCTATATGTCTTACTTTCTGTTCTTTTGTTACTTCCTTGTCTTTTATCCTACTGATGTCATTTTACCTTAAAAAAATTACATTGCTTGGTGGCCAAAAGAGAAGTATGTTTTCCTACAGGTAATTTTGATTTACCTGGTACCTAAATGGATACCCTTGGATACCAGGAGACAAAGTGATCAGATGTAGTTCCTTTTTCACACATATGTTTGAAATCTAATTTTACTGCTGTGCTTCAGAAGCAGTATTATCTCAGCCTCATGCATGTCTATTTTTCTGAACTTATTGCTATCACAGTTCAATGTAATTGCCATCCTTGCTTTCCAATTATAGGTGAAAGATACTCAGATTCAGTTATTTACTCAGAGTTCATGTGGGACCATTCAGGAATGTATCTATGGTGTAAAAATACATCTTTAAGCACAGATCTTCAAAAACACTCGTAGGTTTTCTAAGGAAAAGATATAATTACTTAATATACCACAAAATGAACAGATAGAAAATGCAAACTCTAGAAATTAATAATAATAACTGCAATAAATAAATATCTGTCTTATTAGAAACTATGAAATAATCAATGACCTGACAAACACTGGAATATTGGATGAAGATGATGATGACTATTTGATTGTAATTATTAAGAAATGGTTTCAATGAAGCAAAAACAATTGTTGAGAAATAAATTCTTTGGTGATTTAAGTTCCTTATGGTTCTCCATAAGGCACCACTGAAACCTTTTACCCCAAATAATGGTGGGGAAACTTAAAAGGTGGAAATAGGTAATGGGCACCAGCAAGCATCTTCCCAGAGGGATTAACAAAAAGACAAGAAAGCTCCTTCAGGAACAATTCATATTTGCTGCCATGAAAAGAAGAACAATAATGTGTCTAACAGAGAGCCACAAGTAAGGGAAGGCATTCAGGAAAAACAGCTCACTGGTGAAGGACAAAATGAACTAATTCTAGCTAAGAGAGAAAGCACATATGCTGTGCTTGATCTGACTTGAAAATACAATGTATCAGGGGAAAATTTCTGGCATAAAGCAAAATTATTAATAATTAATGATAGCTGGTACCCAAGCCCCACTAGAGGAACAAGGAGGTCCTAGTGGGGAGTGAGAAGCTTCCAGGCTGCCTCTAAGGACAGGGAGCTCTTTCCCCAGCCTTTCTGAGGGGAAGGAAGGCTTGCTCCAAGACTCCATTCCTCTGAGCAGCAGGCCTGGGTGAAGACACCACAGGGACCAGAGCATCATCCACTTTATTTTCCTCTGTACCACTGAAAATGAGGTTTTTCTAAACCAATTCCAGTGAACTAAATCAAAGATGCTTTCTGTGCATTTTTCCTCTGAAAAAAAAAACAAAAAACTTTTTGCTGTAATAAGAATTGTCCAGATTTCATTCTTTTACCCCTTATATTATATACTTAGCTTCCAGTCATTCTGCATAAATTTGTGGTACCTCAAATTTTAGTTTCCTCAAGGCTAACACCCTGCAATTTCCCATCTCTACTAATGGATATTTAATTTTAATAGCACCTCACTCCCTCTCATTTAATCTGTAAATACTCATTTCTTTCAGGCTTTCCACTTTCAGCTTCATTCCTCTTCTCCCTTCTTGCAATGCTCTGTGATGAGGTCCCAGGTTACACCTGCCAAACCCATCCAAATGCTATTGAGGAGAGGGTTAAAGCAGTGCAGCTGGTGGAGAAACAATAGTGAACACTGACTGAAGGAGCTGCACTGAAGTGGCTTTTTCACAACTTACACCTTGGATCCAGAACTTGATGCATTTCAGTGCCAAAAAACAAATGGGGGAAAAAAAAAACCCATGAAAGAATAGTATCAGACTACATGCAATGGTCCTAGGAATAGTTAGAAAGTATTTAGGAATAGTTGAGTCAGAATGCAGTGTGGGAAAAATCAGGGGGAAATATGATAATTACTCTCTAGGAGGGTCAAACCCAGAGTAAGAAGAAAAAGTATTCTGAAAGTCCTCAGTGGATACAAGAAGGAACAGTGGATTAAGCCTGTGCACAAGAAAACCTCCAGCCAAGTATCAGGAAGCATTTTCTCCCTGTTAGGATGTCAGATCACAGAGCTGCCTCCCAAGGGAGGTGGTGCAAGGAGCTTCACCATATGAGTCACTCAAAATTAGACTGAAACAAAGCACCTGCATATACCTCAGGCAACATTCGTTGGCAGGCAAACAACCTCAGTGACCTGACAAGACTTAACCAGCTCTCCTTTCTGTCATTCCATTTAATTTTAGTCTGTTCATATTAAGCAAAATGAAAAAAAAAAAAGCATTCTGTGTAGTACTTATGTATTCGTTTCCTCAAGTGACTGATTACAAATGAAAAATACATAAATTGGCATAAATATTCAGACATCTGATAGGTAAATCTAATGACTACCTCTGGTTTGTGTTATTATTTAGGAAGTTATTTCAAAACATTCCCCCTCTCCCCCCTACCGAAATGACAAATTTTCCTTGCCAGAAGGTGAACCAGCCAGGGGTAATCAAATACATAAACAGATTTAGTTATACCTGGGATGATTATGGTTAGAGCATTTATTTTTGGACTCCTACTGCTTGAAATATCTACCTTTTCAGACACTTCTTAAGAATGCCAAAGCAAAAATGGTAGCAGCAGAAAAGAAGACAGTGCTGAGAAAGAAAACATTCATATCTGAGCAGCGAGACATTCCAAATTTGCTCCCCTGAGTTTTACAGCATGTATTTCAGAGGACTGAATACCTCATTTTCTTTTATTTTTTTTTTCCAATTCCAGCCACCATGGGTTATCAGAGAAAGGAGAAGATTTAGCCTTCACCTTTGGGGGAATTTACAGGTAAAGAACACAGAGAAAAAAAAGATTAATTGATTCTTAATCCACTTCTGATATTGAAATTCACTTCACTCTCCTTTTTAATATTATTTACACTTATTTTCCATGATTGAAAAGGAATTAACATATCTGTAATTATACACTGCAGAATGTGGGGGGGAATGCAGAATGGCAAAGAAAAGTCCAATATTCTCAAAACAGGGATAACAGGGTAACTTCCACTGCAGAAACCCAGTACCTGACCTCTTAACTGGCAGTGAGGATATGAAATGTATATATCAAATTTTATATTTGAAGAAAAGCAAATAAAATATCAATATCAAGGAAAAGAGCAGAAAATATCCAAGCAAACAGTGATCTATTATTCTGACCTCAAAATTATACAGGACTTTAAAACACATTCTGAAATCAAAAAACAGGAACCTGATCTCTCTTCAGTTTGAGTTTTACGTAAACTCTTACATAGAAAGTGACTAAACCAACATGGGTTCATTCAGCTTAGCAGAACAAGAATGAGGTAGAACAAAGATTCCAGATTTGCAAGAAGTGATGTAAGAGTAAAATGAAAAATTAACTGGTACATAATTTTTAATGCCATTTCACACATTGTAGTCTGTCCTGTGTAGCCTCTAGAAACTATTACAGAAAAATGCAATACTCACAGGTCATATGTAATATCTTCTGGTCCCACATGGGAGCTATGTAGGATATCAGTCACACTCAAGGATATATCCAAAATGAAAAGGGCAATTATGTGTAAACCATTGATTAGCTGCCAAAGCAAAGAGTTGTAAAAGAAATCCAGTACTGACATAAAAGTGAATGATCTTGGCTTATAAGGAACAAAATCCAGAAATTAGAGATAATTTTCTATGTAGATGAGGAGCGATGTTTTAGAGCAATATTTTCATATGAAATAAGAACAAGATATTCTATGACTGTGAGATAGAGCTTGATAAGTTTACAGCAGCTGAAGTCTGGAATCCCTTTCTTAGAAAGAACAGAATGATGCAGAATGAGGGAGGAGGTCTTATGCCCAAAGCATGTGACCAGAAGCACAGAGTGTGTGTCAAGGTTGGCCAAACTGAGAGCTTTAAACTGTAACTACAGGAGCTGTGAAGATTCCTCAAAAAGCAAGTGAGAAAGTTGAGGATGGAACAGACAAGGTAAGAGCCAGGGGAGATGGGAACTGACATAGAACAAAACCAATGATGAAGTGGAATCACTTTAAGCATAGGTCATAGCATAAAGGTGTCCATGAAAGAATCTTGAGACCATTCTGGTGTCTCTCTGAAATACCTGACAATGATGGATATGGCATGGGGAAATCAACAGAAGGAATCAGAAATCCACATGCAGTTACAGTCATTGAGCCAACAGGGACATGGTGCAACAGCAGTTTCTGAAATGGCTGAGCACTGACTCTTTTGGAAAGACAGGCTGGGAAGGTGAGGTGACATTTTTGTGAGACTGCAGCTGGAATGCCTGGAGCTCTGCCTGGGGATAATGCACTGGTGCTTTGGTTATTCTTCCCCAGTTATGCTGAACTTCATGAGTTTACTCTCAGCCTAATTCTCCAGCCTGCTCATGTCCATTTGAATGGCAACACAACTGTGTCAATATCAGTCTCTCCCAGTTTTGTATCATCTATAAACTTGCAGTGGGTTCACTGTCCCATTTTCTGGATCATTAATGAAGCTGTTTGAGGAAGAGTGTTGGCCCCAGGATCAATCCCTGGCAGAACACCAGCAGTGTCTTACCTCCAACCTGACTTTGTACCACAGATCTCAGCCCTCTGGACCTGGCTGCTCAGATAGTTTTCAATCCATTTTACTGCTCTCTTGCTCATATTTTTGCCAGCTTGTCCATGACAGTGTTGTTGGAAACAGTGTCAAAAGTCTTGTTAAGGCCCAGGTAGGAAACATTTTCTGCCCCCTCTCCGTTCACAAAGATGATCACTAGATGACCTGAAGAGGCACCTTCCAGCCTAAGCAATTCTGAGACCCTGTTATCTTGAGGGTGACCATTTTTGTGTGCCAGACAAGAAGTGCAGACAGACTGTGACAATCTGTGTGTCAGATCTCAGACAGCCACTGCAGCACCAAAGGGCTTGGCACTGAGTAATATCAGGTTTACTGATATGAGTAAACCTGGAACCTGACCCCCACCTGTCAGGTTTCCTTTGCAATCCTAGGGAACTGTCATCCTCTGAATTTATGCTCATCAGGGCTATTGATGGAAATGGTACCTCATCTCTGTGTCTGCACCCAACAGATTGAAACACTGATGCATTTTCCTGTCCTCTTTTTGACCATCAGCCCTGGAATACAGTCCCTGTTCTGCTAAGGGCCTTTTCTGGGATCTTAAACAAGACTTCAGCTGTATAGGAGCATTCACCTCATCTCCTTAACTCCTTCAGCAAGTGCCCTGTAATTTAGTGCACCCAAAGTTAAGCACTGAAATTCTCAATACAGAGAATGAAGAGAATTGAATGCCTCTAGGGGATGATTAGGAGCACTACAGTTAAAGGCTCTAAGTTACATAAATACATAAATAACCACTCAGTTACCTCTCAGCCATGTGAAATTTTTCCTGGTGAATTTCCAACTCATTCATACAATGAAAATAGACAGAATGAAATGAAAAGAGGATATTAAATATTTATTTTTATCTGAACACTGTGTGTCTTCATAACATGTTTCATTCAAACTTTTGCAGTTGATAAAGTAGAGGTGCTGTGAAGAATTCTCCAATATCTAATCAAAAAATACAAAGAAGGCACTGGAAGTAGCTTATTTTAGTACATTGTTTTACCTTCTTCTGCCTTGATGACTTATTTGGAATGTCACTTCTGAAAGTAAATGTTATCTTATAAACCAATGTATTTCTGAGCATCTTTGGAATGAGGAATGGGAAGAATGAGATAAAGCTGCAAAGGAGAGTAATTATTTTGTAAATTGCTGGTCAGCTGCATGAAGACTGCTATAAAATATATCACTATGCTTTGCCCAACCCTTTTTTTACAAATAAAGATTATACTTAGAAGTTGAAAAGTTATGGCAGTGCTGAAAACAGTGGAAAGTGCAACCTGTCATTTAAGCAAAAAAACCCAAACCCATTCAACAAAACAACCCCCTTCCCTCCTTTCCCCCTCCCTGCCCCAGTTTTTCTATACATTAACAGCATTTTGACAGACAATGCATTTCTATGGGGAAAAAACTTGTCTCAAAAAACTTCAAGTCTATATGATGCACGTTTCTTCCTGAATCTTGCTTATCTAATTGGATTGCTACACTCTGAAAAAGGGTCATGAGTTCATATTAGCTGTTTCACTATTAGAGAACACATGTGAATATTAGGCTCTGTATAAGCCATGGACCATTAAGATACACACTTCAAACACACTATATATGTGCAATGAGGAGAAATGATGAAATTTTCCAAAACCAGAATGATTTTCCTTAGGAAAAGACATAGTCTTTTAATCTTTTGCTTGGAAGGATTTTCTTTTTTCCCCCATGTGACTTTCACTGACAAAAGCAGTAGTACTAAAGGTCAAAAATGTTTTAGGATGCAGGAAATTACTCATAACTGATAAAACTAAAAAAGCATACAGAATTTAGGTGAAGACTGCCTAAAGTCCAGAAGGTCACAGATGCAAGCTCTGCTCCAGTTGATTCAATCCAAGCCTCAGCATAGAAGATAATACCAAATTTTCACCTCACATTCCCTAAAAATATTTTTCTCTGAGCTTGCATTAAAGGTGAGGCAAGAGGGCTGTTGTCCTGTGGTCAGCTCAGCCTCCTCACAAAGCCCCTCCTGTTGACTCTGTTCCTGTTGGTGGCTTCTGCCCCACCCTCCAGTACAATCCCAGTAAAGGAATGGCAAAAGCACCACCCCTCCTATGGGTGGCAAACCCAATTTGTGCTTTACCCTATTAACTCTAATAACCCTGCCTATGTCTCAAGGTGATTCCTTCAGGTGGAACAATCCACTCTAGCACTGATGTTAACCCCTCAACGTGGGGGCTGCCATGAGGCTCTGAAGGCTGGAGCTGATACTGGAAAGGCACTGCCAGGTGAGATTATGAAGGGAAATTGTTAAATAGTGCTATAGGGGCAGATCCTTCATTTCTATCACTTTTATTTCCTTTCTTTCTCTTTCCAGCTAAATTTTGCCACTGAGCATATAATCATGCACATCTTCATACCATCTGTCTTCCACCATATTTTTTACAGCTGAGTCAGTCAGAGTTTTAATTTCAATTTTCATCGATCAAGAGATTTTTATCCTGTCTCAGACACAGAGGTAGAGGCTTTCCAAAGATAATAACAGTTTCAGTAGCCTGAAAGATGTAGCAGAAGATTTTATTTCTTTTAGCTGTAGAGTTTTTATGCTCAGCAGACTAGAATCCAAATACAGATGGGAACAATATGACAACAAAACATGGGCTAGGGATTACCAGCACAAGTACCTGCAACCAAAATCTCCACAGGGAGGTGAGACAGAATTTTTCTCAAAGGACTCTCATTTATGAAGTTACAACAGCCAGAGGCTTTTGGTTAAGTGTAACTCGTAAAGAAAAACTTATGTCTGACATACCCCAAGTGCCAGCTTGGTGGGGGGATGCTCTTTCCCTGAGACACTCAGTCTCTCCATAGCAAATGAAGTGCTCCTCCAAACTGTGATAGTGAGGATCTGCTCCAGAGCCTGTGTCCTCTGCCACAGAGCCTCTAACAGGTCTGGCACACACTGGGCAAGGGAGGAAAAAAGACTTGCACATTCCTGTTTTGTCTCTGTGCAAAAGCCTTTCAAAGCCTTATCACAGAAGACTGTTAATGAGATATTTTGTGATAGCATTCAGCCTATCCTGTCTACTGTAGTAGAAAATGGGAAACCAACTTGCTTTGGATAAATCCTTTGGAGTTATTATGAACCACACTGAATATAATTCTCTTTAACAGAATGTGTTAAAAATGTTGACAATAATATTGTTCATGCCAGAATCTGTGCTTTAAGTTTTTTCAGTTGTGAATTAACTGTCCTGGTGAAGCTTTAAATGTTTAAGTCATTCAGCTGCTCTCATCTTAACATGTGGTTATTGAAATAATATAACATGTTTTTTAATTAAATTAAGCAAGAAATCAGCTGTGAGCTACACCAGTACCAGATCTTCCCAGCAGTGAGATCTTCCAGCTCCTCAGAGTGAGAGAACACTGCACTTCCAGCTGCAAGAGTCATTCAATCCTCACTGTATTTACCCACCTTTTAAGCACTTTGTCACTTTTGAATAATTTACCAGCAGCCTTTTATTCATCATAGCACCCATCTCTTTCCCTTCCTCACTTCTTTTCCATACCAACCTTATTTTCCCACTTGCATAACTCCTTACTCAACTCAGCATTTGCTTTACCTTTTCTCTTCTTTTTAGCACCTGCTCTTACAAAATCTCTTTGTATCTCCTGCTGTTCCTGATGTGCCCTCAGGAAGAAATATTTATAGCCACACTATGATGTCACCATCTCAGGCAGATGGAGCTGGAAGGGACTTGCAGAGATCATTTTGTCCAACCCCACTGCTTAAGGAGGGTCAGTCAGAGCAGGGTGCCCATGGCCAGATGGCTTTTGAGTATCTCCAAAGATGGACACTCCACAACTTCCTTGGGCAACCTGTGCCAGCACTTGAACACTTTAACAGTAAAAGGTGTTTTATGATATTCAGAATGGATATCATATGGATATTCAGAATGAGTTTGCATCTATGCCATTTGCCTCTTCAATACCTCTGTATTTACCTCTTTCTCACTTCTTTCATCTCTAATGTTCCAATGTACAGCTGTGACAGCAGTCAAAGTTCTGGTCCATGGACATCCACTGCTTGGCATTCAGCTGGTTTCCTTACTGACTGCTTTCATCAATTGTCCTTTATGTTACAACATCCTCATAAATTCACAAAAGAAAGTGCTTTCTCTGTTTTTTCTCTGCCTCCAAAGTATCTAGGCAATGATTTCCAGTCTATGCCCGGGGTTCTCTGACACCACATAAATACAAATAGCAACAATTCTTTCATCTAAAGCTCATAAAATCTCATTAGGGGAGAGCATTCATATGCCCAAAATATGAAGGAAGAACAAGAGTATCATTTCCCTACAATTGACCTCAATGTCTCTGGAAGACCCCACAAATATGACTCACCATGGACAGTAAAAGTATTTGATTCCCAGTCACCAATTTGAAAGTTCAGTATTCTTATCAGGCACATTGTTATGAAATTCAGAAGGCCTTCAAGATTATTTTTGTTTGAATTGGAGATTTTTTCTCCCATAGTCCTGAATTCACTGATACAGTATGCAACATAATTTGGTGGTGAACTTAGATCAAAGCAAGATTTTTTTCTTTGCATTCCTCTGATCTTCAGCAGCCTTGAGGATGCTCTAAACTACCTCAGATACCAACCTGCCATGGTCATGGCTATCTTGCATCCTATCTCTTCCCAGACTTATCCTTAGCTGAGTCTAGAAACCAAATCCCTGAAGAGCCACTCATTTTGCAGACTGTGGCACCTCTCCTGCACCAATTTCAGTGCTGGTGAATTTTCCTTATGTAGTCAGAGTTTTCTGCTGCATCAGTAGTATCTTTTAAAACTTACTCTAGATTCCTGGATATTTTTTTCTCTGTGCACAAAATAAAATAACTGTAAATGTAGGTCATCACCTGTGCTTTATATTTAATTCTCCAGCAGCACATTTGACCTTGATTTCTGATTGCTTCCTGACTGGTTTTTTTGGAAATACAAGGAGAATCTTCCATTGGCCAAAATCCCCTGTAGTTCTATTTATGCTTTCATTTACACACAGTAAAACATAGAGCCATTATTTTTTAAAACAGTGTAAACCAAATATACAGATTTCCCTACACTTGAAAGGTTTTGTTCATTTGTTTTTAATATCTTCAGGGTTTTTTTGTTTTGTTTTTAATCAGAAACTCCTTGCTTTGAAACACAAACGCTTCTTTTAGTGCTTGTGGTTTTTTGGTCTTTTATCTTGCTTTAATTAGCTCACTTGGGAAGTAATGTAACTCTATTGCAGAAAAGCTGTATCAGTAGCTGAATCTTTCTTTTCAATTAACCATACAAATCCAGGCCTTCTTCCCACACTCATACTGCATTATTTTGCACTTGGCACAGCCTACTTCTCTCAAAGTCCTTCATTATTTCAAGGTCATCCTGACAGGATGCTTCCTGTCTTATTTTGTGCCAGCAGAAAGATGCACACTTTTTTTCACCTGTCTGGAGTCCACCATAGCAACCATGGTCAGGGTTACATGCAGGACTGCAAAGTCTTACAGTACCTTGCTATTGAAACAGAGCAATCAAAGTGAGATTTTAAAAAACCCCACAATTCCTTCCAAGGCCAAGGAATTTTTTATGTCTTGCTGCAAAGCAATTTCTCTTGAAGGAATAGAAATACAGAAACTGCAACCCTTGCTAGTATAGAAAGGCTTTACACTCATTTTATAGAATATTGTGCAAACAAGGTGTCCAAGTTTAGGACATCAGCCTATAACACAAGGGAAGACTTTAAGGGTCAGTTCTGCTCCCAGGAAACTCCTCACTACAGGTGTGTCAGGCAGGCAGAAGCATGGACTGGCAAACATGGAGAAATTGTTTCCTGGATACACAGGGTGGAATTAGGAAGGCCGAAGGAAAGGTGGAGTTGAGATTGCTGAAGCACATCAAGAGCAACAGGAGAGGTTTCTACACCCACAGCAGCACCCAGAGGAAGACTGGGGAGAACAAGGGACAGTGTGACAGGTGACCAAGAGATGGGGAGTGTAGAAAGGATAACCTGTGGTAGGGAAGTGTGAAGGACTCAACATCTTCATTTCCTCAGCCTTTACTGGCAAAGTCTCCTGCTCCCAGGCCATCCAGGTCTTTGCTTAGCACCAAAGGATGGCTGAGACAGGTACAGAAGGATCAAATTAGGTACTAATTATGTCAGCCAATGTGCAAGACATGTGTGAGTTCACAGGACTGGATAGGATGCATCTGAAGATGCCAGGGAACTGGCTTGGGGTTGTTTCAGGACCGTTCTCTATCAGGTTTGAAAAGTTGTGATCAAGAGAGCAAAGACTAGAGAAGGCATTATTAGTCCTCAAAAGAGGCAAGAAGGATTTTAGGGACATACTTGGAAAAAAACATAATCTTTTGATTACTAGAAAAGGTATTGTGGAAGCTTCAGTATACCTTGAGTTTGGAAAATATACCAGCTTCAATATTTTTGGAAAATTCTGAGACTGGGAGAAACAGAAAGGGAATTTTCTCCATTTGTTTTCAAAAGAGCCTTCTAAACACCTTTTGGACTGCAGTTTATGGTATTTAGCAGAATATTATTTGATACAGAAAGGTGATCTGAAGCTTAATATTAATGAATATCACAAATATGAAAGTGTAGTATCTGAGAGGATATAAAATCTAGAGCAGCTTCACAAAGGCATAACAACATGAGAAATACATGTAAACTGCATATAACATAAATACATATAACAGCTATCATGTCTTTCCAGTAATGTACCAAAAAATGGAGATCTCTGTAACTGAGCAATGTAGATAATAAACATTTCCACAGAGTACATCATAATGATTTGCAATTTGAATGTTAAATTCTTTTATATCTTTTGTAATTCCTACAGGTACATGTGGCTTATCAGTTTGCATTTAAACTAAAGCTACACAATATGTACTGCAGGCAAAGTTCACTTGGAAATGTAACTGAAATGCAAACATGAACTGTTTGTGACCTGTTTTATTAAAAAACCCCATAATCAAAACCTAATCTGTCACACAGACAGCATTAATATATATTTACTGAAGCATAGAATTCTATACTACAGCCTTTAATTAATCTTTCTACTAGTGCAGGAATATTTCTACTAATAACTGCTTTTAAAATTTCTAAGAGGTGAAACTTGTATCTACACCTCTGTAGGTTATTTTAGCTTTTAAATTGCATCAGTATAAGAAACTTTTTTCCCAATATTAAATTGAAATGTTCATCTTTTTCAGCTTCATCACATTAGCCCTGGTTACTTATTTGCCCAACTTTGAATTATCTTTATTCATTCATTGGGTTCACACATTTAAAATTCTCTGAGCTTCTCAATCATTACTCAACAAAGTCCTATCTGATGAGTTCTCTAAATTTATTCCCTACAGCTCTTCTGGTAATTTGCATTGCTTTTGCCTGGACACTTCAGTTTGTTAATACTTTTCTCCTAGTAACCACACAGAATTCTAAATATTAGGGCTGAGGTCTTGGGCTGAGCTTATACATGTCAACACAGCTTGGAAAAAGGCATGAAGGCAAAATTTCTTTCTAGATTTCCCCACAATTGGTGGATCTAGGTTTGATACAAAATAAAGTATGTTGACAGGTGTTTCAGTGAGCTGTTCAAGCAGACAGGGTTTCTGGAGCATTCAGACCCCTTTAATTTGTGCTCTGATGTTCCTAGTCCTGCTTTACTTTCTGGGAACACACATGATTAAAAAAGAGTGTTGTCTGCCTGGTGAACATAGATCCTTCTGATGTTCTTGGGAAAATTACCAACCAACAATATTTGAAGCAACTCTGAGCTGAGAATAAGTTTCTGCTTGTAGCAGTCACAGAATCTCAACAAATCCCAAGTCAGATGAACTGAGTGTCCATGCAGCCTCTGTTGAGATACAGAGCCCCAGCCAGCAGAACTACAGGTTCTACCAAGCCACAAGTGACAGTGGCTTGGTCTGGGACCTTGTGCCTGGCACGTGAGATTGAAAGGAGCACTGGACAGGGACTCAGAGGGGCACAGCCAGCACCTGGCATGGCCAAAAGTGCCCTGGGCTCCTAGAACCCTCCACCCTGGCAGCCCAGCTGGGCCAGGCTGGGAGCTCAGATGGAATGCTGACTGCACCACATCTCAGTCAAGTGCACCCCACTCACAGCCTTCCACACTCACACGCTGATCAAGTGTATCCATGGCTCTCTGTGGGCAGGGGATGGAGCTGACAGATGCTCCTGGAGACAGAGATAATTCAATGACTTTGTTTTCTTTCAGTTTAACCCTATTAGAAGCCATGGGGAAGCCAGTGATCTCTTGGATTCCTCTGGAAGCACACAGGATGAAGGAGCTGTCAGATCTTTGGATGATGCTGTCTGTTTAAAGGCTGAATGGCTCCACTCTGAATTTCATGCATAAAAGCAGATTTCTTAAGCTTTTATTTCCTGGATTCCTGTGGGAATGGGTTTGACCTACACTGGCACATGTAGCCCCCAGGTGACATTTTCTAATTGTGATGTGCATCTGGATGTTATACTTTCTTATTGGTTGCATTCTTGCAGTAGATCAAAACTGCCCATATCTTAAATCTTTATGGAATTATACTATTTGTGTATTGACATGATCTGCAGCCTCAGGTATCTGTGAGCTTCCCAACAGTGTCACCAGTGCTGTGAAGGGTGATGACCTGCTGTGGACCCACACAGGGCAGGACCTTCTAACCATAGATCTTGTTGCTAACCACACACCAGGAATATTGATTATCAAAATAATTAGCATTTATGCAGCCTCAGAGCACACACAAAGTATAAATGCTGCAACACTACTCTCACCTTTCAGAGTTTAAAAAAGTACTGTAGAAATTATGAAAGTCACCCTTTACAATGCAAAAGCATAATCTTTAAAAGCAGCTGGTTTTCACACAAAAAGGAAATAATATGTATTCAATTTTGATTCTTTCCTTATCACTTCCCTGTGACAAAATACTTAAAAATTTAAAAAAATAAGTAAATGTGACATTTTATGACTTAAAATGAGTTTAAAATTATCATACATGTTGATATATTCACCGCCATTACACTTTTGAGCTTCTGACCATTTACATTCTTTGCATTTCATATTTATTGTGAAATCCAACTCCTGCCTCTTCTTTAAGAGTAAAAGAAGAAATAAAGCCCATAAAATCTCACTAATAAACTAATAAAGAACAGGTGCAAGATCAATCAGATCAAGTCACTGCTTCTACCTAAGATTTCTTCTCCTATTTATTTACCTAAATGTTGAAATATCCACAGTTACATGTTCTCTGAATATGGGGGTGAAATGCTGACATCATATTAATATGAGATCTACCTCTTCAAGAGGCACTTTCAACAGGAATATGATTTTACTATCAAGTATCTCTTTCCATTCTCCTATGCCCTTGAAAACACTTTCTGCTGTTAAAAGACATGGCTTTTGAAGGACTTCTATTTTTATCTGTGCGTCTATCCTCATGAATGCTTTGTTTTACATTTTAAATCAGAATATTTCATTAACTACTGTGCTTAGGTCTTAGGAGGGTAGAATTTTATTATCTTTATGTTGATTAATTTCCTTTGTATCCATCTGCTGTGGAGTGCTCAGGATGTCCTGCACACAAGGGAACACTGCATACAGTAAGTGGGTGGAATTTTGAATACCTTACAAATTTTACAAGGAAGAATGGAATCAAAACTACTGGAATAAAACACCAGCACTTTATAAAACCATTATCACCACAAAGCAGTAATTAAAATCTCCATTGCCTACATGGAACAGTCCTTAACTCATTTTTAAAATTTACAGATATTAAAATGAAATGTTAATTGAAAATGCATTAGCTGAACAGAAGGGTTTTGATCATTTAGGCTAAATTTGGCTTGAGAGAATAAATGAAAGCCTGTGTAAAACTTAATGTCTTCTTAAGGAGACAGTATGAGGAGTGTGTCCAGGTGAATGGAATCAGAGCACCTCCCAGTGCTGCTTCTGTGCCAGTTCTTGGAAGGTTCACAGGCAAGACATTAGCTGTGACCCACATGCTCTTCCCCAGTGGAGCTCATTATAATGCTGATCCCTTAAAAATGTGCCTACAACAACTCCAAGTTTTGTCCTTGAATAATCAAGTAGTACAAAACATTAAGGTTTCACCCATGGGATGTATTCAACCCATTTTTCAAAGACTTAATAATCACCAATTTCTGGAATGTTAGGCAAATCCCAGTTAACTCTCACCCTACTGCCAAATAATACTCCATCAGTGAAAAAAACCAAGGGTGAAGTTCTGTTTTCATTTCAGTCAGCTGGAAATTTACCATGGAACTCAGCGGGGTCAAAGAAAGTCCATGATCATGTAAGTGGTTAAACAGCTTCAGTAATCTTGGGATTTTCACCAGTGAATGAATTCGAGACAATTCCAAACAATCAAACAAATAATAAAAAGTGGATTTTTGACAAAACTAATGGCACAGTAACTAAAATCATTGTTTTTCATGAATAAATTGAGGACTGTTATATTGAAAGCAAATAAGATGTCTTTAACAAAACAACTATTATGGAGATTTTCTGAGGAAAACAAAAGTTTGATAGGAAAAAATAGTTTTACTTAGTGCATTATTGGTAAGTGTACTGGTTGAATTAATTTATGTTCTTATTTTTGCCATATCTAACAGTTATGAACAGGCTTTTCACATTTTAATTTGTTATAGAGCTCCAAATTGCTAAAATACTTCATGCTTTAATGTGTTTGAAATACATTTCCATCCTTACAGATTGCCAACAACCATGTTTCTTTTTCTTACAGTATTTATACACTGAACATCTCTTTTTATTTCTGGTACTGCCACTACATATGTCACTTTTAAGAGTCAATAGCATGCATTGCACTTAAATTCTTACATTTTTAATACTTCATAATGATGATCTTTGATCACGTGCCTTAACATATCTGGGTTTTGGAAATATTGAAACTGTTACATTCCTGTTAATGAGTGTTAAGCAATATACATTTCAAGTACATTTTAATTCTACTGATACATTGCACTGGCTAAGAATTTTGCTTATCTAATAAGGAGATGGGAGAAACATTTGATATCAGTGATCCATGAAGTCTCCATGCAAGTTTTGACATATTGGAGAGATGACAGTGTGCTGAGCCAAACCTCCTCCCAGAGAAGTTGTAAAAGCCTGTACACACATATAGACAGACAATTTGTCTGTTCATCCCAGATTTTGCTATTCTGCATATTATAGATTGACACATGGTGTCAACTCAAGGACAATCTTTGATCTTCACCCCAGAAACAAGGAAAGCAATGTGGGTTATTTTGCTGGGCAATGTCTTCCTGTGTTACAGGACTCTGCATGGTTTTCATTCTGCACAGGAACACCTCCCCCTCTGAACACCTCAGAACCACAGTTATGTCATCTAAATAAGTGTGTTGGATGATGAAGTTATCATTTTGAGCCAATCCAGGATTCCTCTAATCAGTATAGTAAATCGAAATTCTACTAAAAAGCAAAGTGAAACCTGTAGGATTTGATTGTGCTATTATACAAAGACCTTGAAATAAATGTTTGATGTGCTTCAGGCAAACAGCCCCTGCCTCAAAAAGCAATCTGCTGGTGTATAATAAATTTTTAATTTCATATAAATGTGCATAATAAAATTTTTTTACAAATTCAAAACTCAATGACAATGTCACTGTAGTTAATGTGACTTCAACTGCTAATCTGAGTGAGAGTGGAACTGCCTCTTGTATTCTTTCTCTTGTTCTGCATTGAATAATGTTACCTAGATTGACAGGGAATTTAGCCACAGGTAAGATGTGAAACACAGCAACTGTTTATGTAACATAATGTATGCTTAAAATAATTAATATCTATAGAGATAGCTTTCTTACCAGCAGTTCCTCAAAAAGATACAAGTAAAAAAGGTCAAAATAATAATGCATTTCTTCCTACAGAAATGAAATATTTTCATATTTTCAAAACTGCTAAAAAACAGATTTGTAGTTTTTATCATGAACATACCATTGCTTTTCTACAGCACTTTGGAATACTATAGTCATTCACAGTGTTCACAAAAGCAGTAGACAAAGAAAGGCGTATCCAAAGCTTAAAGCAGTAAGGAGGTCACAGAGTATCCTATTTTTCATTCTAAAGAATTTATAACTTAAAAAATCTACTTCAAAACTGAAAAAAAAAGAAAAAAAAAAAGAAAAAGTGTGCTTCAGAGAAGAGTAAAAAAGGAATTTTACAACTCTACCTTTCTAAGAATATATTTTGTTCTCACTTTTAGATTATATCCTGTCCAGGTTGTAATCACAACTCTTATTTACTGCAACAGAACAAAACATTTCTGATTGTTTCTACTCATTTTGTCACTACTATAAGAAAACATCGCCCTCCCAACAATACCAGGTACCAATGAAAATACAAACACTCAGACTGAGGTAAGTCTGCACTTAACCTCCTTCTCCTCTGGCTTACCTGGATGTTCCTGATTCTTTTTAGAATTCACACAGTAGAAGGCAAATTAATAGAAACTAACCTACTCAAAAAGTGATGAAAAAAACCACACGTGTACAGTCTGAATTTTTATCTCAACTGAATGAGAAATCCCTTTAAAACATTTTTCTGGTAGAGGTGAACTTGTTCATAGCAGTTGTGGTTAGATAATCAGCATAGACTGACACAGCTACTCTACAAAGAAACTTAGTTAAATAATGAATTATTTTCTTAAAACAAGAAAAGGAAATAAATAAATCTTCAAACCAATCTATTAACACTGAGAACTATTAAAAAGAAGACTGATTTGTTTCATAAATCTAATAAGTAATGTTCATACAGAGAGAAAAATTCATCTCGCAGAGTATGTATGCTCAAATAAGTTGCTTGATACATGCAAGAATTCCAAATCCCTCATGAGGGAAATTGAAAATTTCTTTGCTTTGGTTGGTATCATTTTTACCAGTAAACTTAATCACTGAAGTCCTAATGTGCTCAGGAAAACTTGTGACAGGATGATTAGTAAAATTCTTCCCCAAAGAAGGCATTACAGCCAAGAATTAACCAGGAAACTGGAAGTGTAACTTTGTATGGGTGTGTCCAAAAGACTTTGCATGGGAACAGGAGAAATAGCATCTGTAAAATAGTTATGTTTTCTCATGTGCTACCTATTTTTCACCATAAGGCATAAGCAGATAATATATTATCTGTATTTTTTTCAGAATGCCCATCTGGTGATCAGAAAACCTGGGAATCAAAGACAGGATTTAGGCAGAATTGGGTCTGCTGAGTTTAGTTGGTTGTATGTTTAGTTTCTGATTTCTTGGCTTCAGTGAACTTGTCACCTGTGATAAGCAAATGACGTGACAGACGTTGCACAGTCACCACTTTGGACCTCCCTTCAGCTGGATCCTCAGCTGGTCTGGGGAGCTGTGCAGGCTCCTCAGCCACTATTTCACCTTGCTGTCCACTCAGCTCTGGTAGCTGGTATTAAAAGACACATCAGTGTCCCTCGAGGGACAGAAGTGCACTGTGAATTAATTTAATGTAGCAGTTCAATCTCTACAAACTTGCTGCAAACTAATGAAATTACATGGTCAAGCAATGACAGACTTGTGCTCCACTTAAGCTCCTCTAATGTTAGTTTCAAACACCTAAGGTAACGAAAACACACTTCAAGGAAGGCTTGTTATTAAATTAACCTGTGATAAAAGTAAAATTGTGGTGTTGCATTAATGTTTGGGCAACTTCTACCACTACATGTCAGATGGTGAAGAAAGTAGAAACCTGAAAGATGACATACTTTCCTTTATTTGACCTTCTATAATGGAAATCTTTGTTACAAATCCTGTATTGATATAACTTAATGAAAATTTATTTACTAGACAATGGGTATTTGGTGCCGATTAGGTGGGGAAAATTACCTTCTTTGCTGCTATTTATAACACAGCTAATGATTTTTTGGGGGTGAATAGCTTCTTATTTATCTTCAGATGCTTTTCTTGGCAGGGACAAAGTAAGGACAAAATGTCTTCATGTTTTTTTTTGCAACAAGGTGAAAATATGGGACTGATTTCCATAAAATGGCTCTACTTGCCCAGGTTTTCCCATATATATATATATATATATATATATATATATATATATATATATGTATCATATTTTTCCTATAAAGGGTGTTCCCTCTAAATTTGAATATTGCAGTAGAAAACCACTATCCATTACCCAGTTATTTTAAATACTACTATCAGAAAGAAACATCTGGTTTAAAATAGTGTATCATTATTCTGGTTTTATTAAAATACACTGCCCACCTCTTTATAACAGTTTCAGTTTCAGGACAGCTGTGTTTTGGAAGAGATTTAGAATCAGATGAATCATTGGTTCTACTGGGAAGCAAAAGCTTCTGGCTCTTTGCCCCACAGACAGGAATTTCCAATTTCCAATTCAGCCATTAGGCACAGCCCCTATCCCTCTGCCTTATTACAAATTAATGAGTTCTTTTCAATAACTTTACAAAGACCATAAGATACAACATAGCAAATTCTTTCTCTGTTGATTAAGTAGTGAGGTTTTAATTTCTGATTTAGATGGATAATTGCAGGATACCACAAGCAAATGAAAAGTTTCAGCCTTATACCTGATTTCTGTTGTAGAACATATTTGTCCTATGTTAGAAAAGCAGCTGTTTGCTGAAATTCTGTGGAAATGTTCTCAAGCATTTGATGGAAAGAACTAGTGTTTCTGTCCTGTAAATGCAATGTATTAAGTACCATGTTTCTCTTCACCACTATAATATACTGAAATTACAATGAACCTATCTGCATTTAGCTCTTACAAATGAAAATATTTTCATAATGGCCATATGACTCTTCACAAGTTTTTAGTAACAGCAGCAATGACATACTTGTGACAGGATATCCCAAAGCAATTCCATTGAATTAGAAAAGAGTACAATGGAAATATTATACAAATCTAGCAGTAAAACTGTGCTTACCTTCATACGTTCCACTTTCTAGGAGAGCACCACTTTTCTCCAATTCCATAAAATCTTCAACAGTGATGAAAATATAGTCCACACCAGGGACTTCCCCCTCCTTATGTGGCCTTGTGGTGCCTATAAATAAGATGAAAGACATACTGTCAAGCACATGGCCTAAATGTAGAATGATCTTTCTGAAAGCTTTGGAAAAGTCACAAAGTAAACCATTTACACAACATCATACATAGCAAATCTTCCTTGTGAGGATGCCTTTCAAAGCAATCCAGCTGTATTTGCTGAAGCTGACAGAGGTATATGAGATGTATGTTTAAGATCATGCCAGATATTATTTGGATCTATATTAATTCTCACTAATGAAAAACTATCATACTGTTGTTCTTTTTGCCTTACTAGAAAGACCCTTAGTGACATCAGGCATTCAGAGGTAACACAAAACAAAGTATTCTCTACAATTAAACTGCTGCATGATATTTTAAACATTTATTTAGAACACAAAAGAATAGTTCTTTAAATAAATGTGTAAGGGTTGCATTCACATTGCTTGTTTCAGTGCCATAAGTAGACTTGACAAATGGTTAGGCCTTAGGGCCCATGGGATTAAAATCACCTGCTAACCATGCTGTCATACTGCAGAGGTGTTTATATTTAGTTATTGCCTCTGTTGTCATCTCTGGATGACAGAACTCTGTAAAAGCTGACAGATAATATTACACACAGCCTGACAAGTGACTTGGCTCACCTAGCAGAAGCTGAGATGTTACTGGGGAAGAGTCTGAAACTGACCTGATTTCCTGATGGTCCAGTTTATTGTGGTCAGACTATCCCTGCTTCCACTGAAACCACTAATTAAATCTCAAAATTCCATTTGGAAATCAAAGTGGTTTTGGTTCTCCTCAATCTCAGAGTGTTTGAAACACATTAATCAATTCTGTATCAATACTGTACTGATTACATCACATTTGCAGGGTTTGGTTTAAAGACTGTTGACTTTGGGAAGTGGCCAGAAACCTGCCCAACCTCCTTTCTGATACTTGAAGACACAGAGACGTGTTAGGTGAACTCGATTGCCTGTCATAGACACCTTTTTCTCCTCAGACACATCCTGAAGTCCATGGCAAAAACTGAAGGAGACTGTCAAGACAATATTTCAGTACTTATCATAGGGAATATATTTTGATAAATCTATAAAAAAGACCCCTCCCACTTTTTCTCTGATTCCAATTCCCTCCTCATCTCAGTATCTAGAACAAAAACTGGCTGTTAAATTCTGGGAATTCTCATACTATTATCTGGAGTACTCTATCCATCTGGAATACTGTGTGCAATTCTGGGCTCCTCAGTACAAGAGAGATGTGGAGCTCCTAAAGTGGATACAAGGGAGGGCAACAAGGATTATTGGGGAATTTCAGAATTTCTGATGACTAAAGGCTGAGGGAGCTGGGCCTGTTCAGCCCTGGAGAAGATGGCTGAGAGGGGACCTCATTAATGTGTATAAATATCTAAAGAGGGGATGCAAAGAGGATAAAGCCCGGCTCTGCTCAGTGTGCCAACCACTAGGACACAAGGCAGTGTCTGATGCACAGGAAGGTCCATCTGAATATTTGGAAGAACTTCACTGTGCAGTGACTGAGCACTGGAACAGGTGCCCAGAGAGGGTTGGGAGTTTCCATCCTGGGAGATATTTCAGAATCATTTGGATGCAATCCTGGGCCATGTGCTCTGGGATGACTCTACTAGAGCAGGAGGTTGGAACAGATGCCCCACTGTGGTCCCTTCCAACCTGACCCATTCTGATTTTGGGATTCTTCTTGTGTTTTGGAGATGGTGTGGTTAAAGCAGTCAGACACTTGGATTGTCCATAAGCATGCTGAATTTATTTCCCATAGATTATGTTACCTCTGGGAATGCACTCCCAAAAATTTTCAGCCCTTTGTAAGAACTATATTGGAGCACAGGGGTTCTGGTGTGCCCCTGAGCTCCAGGGAGCTCTGCTAGCAGCACAGACATCAGATGTTTGTCCTCTATGCTCTCTCCTGAGAAATTTTCAAAAAATATTGACAGAAACTGCATCTTCCTCACAAAACACTCTGGCAAATCAAGGCTACTCCCAGACACAGCACAGGGAGGAGGCTGGCATATTAGATGAGTATCTCTAGCTTACTATTTCTTCAATTTTTTTTTTTTTTTAATAGACAAGCTTGGATTAACAGTTTATCAACAAAACAAAAATACAAGTTACATAAAATGTGGCCCTGCTTTGAGTGAAAATTTGGTCAGATGATATAAAAAGCTCCCTCACAACAGAACTTTTTTAATGGTTTCAGCTATTTAGTGTTAATACACCCTAGTTTCTTTAAAACACATGGATATTTAGCAGTCATTCATGATGGATGATGGCAAAGTCTCACAGGAGATCCAAAACCAGACTTGGTTATCCCTGTTTCTCCACTTTGGTCACAGTCTTTGTTCAACTTGCCTAGAAAACTAATGTAATGAACTAAATTTCAGATTGTGAAGTTGGAAGCTAATCTTTCTGCCCTTATATTACTTAGTCATGTTTTTTTCAGACATGATACAAATATGATATGATACAGATATGATACCTTTGGCATATGTCTTGCATTAACTAACAATTAAGCATTCTGTCTAATCTGCTTAGACAACAGCAGGAGATAACACTGTGAGTTGGATGGTTCCATCCTCTTGCATTACTCAGGGCACCTGCTCCCAGAGCCCTGCACTGCATTGAGTACTGGGGGCTGTAGACCTAGATCAAGTAGTCACTTTCCACAAAAAAAAAGTGTAGAAAAGGGCAAACCATGATCAATAGCTGCTTGAATTCAGGGTGACTCTCACCCCAGGAACAGCAGCTTCCATCCCCAGCAGAATTTTATTGCTCTTGATAAAATCTTGCTGAGTCCTATTTCCTTCCTGCATCTGTTCTCATCCCCCCAGGCTGGAAGACCTGAGATCTTGGAAATGGTTAAAGCAACTCCCTGGCTAATAGAATAATCAATAGTTATTGCCTCTTTTACTCTTTTACCCTGGAGGAACTGAGTTGTTGCTAATAATACTTCTGTCGTCCTTTATAGTTTTTTGTAAGCACTATGAACTTTGTAATGTGCATGTTTACAGAGTTGGACACAGTTACTGGAGTATCTCAAACACCCATCAAGGTCTGAACAGTGAGATGTGTATATTGGAATCTTACAGACCACAGGCAAATTCTTTCCTTGCTTTTAACTTAGAGCTACACCTCTTAATAGATTTTGTCTTTAATTATATTCATATAGACAGATAAACAGGCCTAAAATTCAAGACTTAAAATAAAAGACTAATTCCAAGCCTCATATCTTGCAGAAAATAATATTTTGTTATGCAGCACCAAGTTTTAATAGGACACAGTTGTTACTACTTATCATATTTAGTCCTTTATTAATGCAAAATGAAAGAAAGAACCCAGTTACAATTTTGTTACCAAGGTAACCTATGAAAAAATTATCTTTGAATTCCATAATGAAAGAATATTATACTTTTAGATCTTCCAGGACCAAAACCAACAAGAGGTATTTGCACTATGCATATTTCTGACAAATGCAATTTATTGGTGCTGTTGAAGACAAAATGAGAAGCTCTCAAGCAATCATGACCAGTCCAGTCACACAACCTGCAGGTACCTTAGAAGTTGCAGGATCTTGATCTATAAAATCTGGACTGGTGTTGACCTTCCTTGACTTCATGACCACTTACATCATTCACCAAACCATCTGCTCTCAAAACCAGTACTAAGGTCATGCAGTGAGCAGCTATTTTGTTTGCATTCATTGCTTCAAGGTGGATACTTGGTAGAGTTTAGAGATATTTAAGATGTGTGCTGCATCTTTTTATTATTATTTTGTTTTAAAAAGACCCTTTGCCTTTACAGCTGGTTTCTTCTCTTCTACAGGGAATTATGGTATTTGCCATACTTGAGTCCAGGCTTTCCATGCTCATGTGTGTTGTAGGATGGTGCTATATTCCAGAAGAGAAATTAAGTGCTGTTTACATAAATAGACTCTGAAAGAGTATTTTTCTTTTAGATGAGTTTAAGGCACCTGAGGGCAGGAGTTTAGATACATAAGAAATCTTTACTTCTATAAAAAAGAGGAGTGTGTTAATTTAATAGCAATAAACTATTTTTGAAACACTGCTTTTATGAGCTTGGAGAACAATAAATAAATGGCACTTTTATGTTGACTTCTAGTGTAGATTAGAAAAATAGTCAGTACATGTAGTGTTCAGTCCAGATTACCTTTATTAGTAAAAAAGTATAGAATTATTGATTCTAGAAGAGTTCCAGGGTTGGAAAACTCCACACCAGTTTGTAGAGGTAGGAGAACAACTATGAATTTATGTCTCTTTAATCTCAGAATTCAATTACATACTTATAATATTTTAGTGCTTATTTGGGAGCAAAGTGCACAGCCTTGCTTCATTTGAACATATTTCTACTATTTAGAGGCACGGAATCTTCACAGTCTCTGTCCAACTCTGCTACTTTCAAAAGCAGGAAAAGTGCTCTCTCATTTTTTTTATCTTGCTAACTCCATGCAGTTATGGAATAGAAAAAGAGACAATTTTATTTATTTATTTGTCAGCATAGAAGTATGAATATTAGTTAAAACTCCCAGAACTATGACAGGAAAGACTCACTCAGTACTTTAGGCATATTTTAAAGAACACTTCAACCTTGCAGTAAATAATCTGTATTTTACAGTCTAGCAGCATCACAAGGTTAATATTGTACTAACTGTGTCCTTGCAGAGTCTCTGTGATGGTCAGGAAAGTAGAAGCAAAGGCCTCACTCCCTGCAGGGTCCAGTACCAACTCACAGACTGGGCTCACAGGTTCCAATGCTCCCAGCTTACAGGCATGTTATAAATATTTAAATGATTACTTTTTTTCTTTTTTTGTAAGTTAAGGGTAAACCTGGCACACCACTATTCAAACATTTTCACATGCATTCAGCTGATTTATATTATTCAGAGATTGGTTCCTACTGCATGAGGTAATTCCAAAAGCAAAGGTGTGTCTTTGCCAAGAGGATTTACAGTGTAATTGAAGCACATGGGAATAACTTAAACCTTTCAGCATAATGACCTACTTCTAATGCAATTTTCCAAATGTATGGAAGAAAACAATGTCTTGTTTTGCTTATCTGTTCCAAATGTAACAAAATGCAAAGAGAAAAATGTCTTTAATATATGAAGCTGTTTTATTAGACATTCTACTGAGGATTTGTTCTGTAACTGCTCTGTACAACAGCTTGTTGTGGAACATGGTCTGCCAGGCTGTCATACTTTACAGTAGCTGGAGGGATCCCTCCTGCAGAAACAGGCTGCTAATCTTTAATAAACTTCAGCTGAGCCCTTGCTATGACCTTGTATACACTTTGCCTTAGAAAAATTCAACAGTACTTAATTAGGTCTTTTGTTTGTTGCCAAATTACTCTGGAACACTCTTACTGTGAGGAACTGAAATGTATGGGAAATTATACCTATCTTGTCAAATTCCTAACTGCATTAAGCAGAGAAGTACCACATTTGTCTTGATCTACTGAATTTCCAGCTGAAGAGAATAATAAACATAATTTTCAAGTAAAGTGATTTTAGATGTACTACAAAGCCAGAAGCTTCAAGTGTTTATGACAATTCTCATAACAACAACATAAACCATGATGGCATATGTCCCTTCTTGCCAATGGTCATGAAGAATAAAAGTGTTTCCCCTTTCCAATGTACAATACCAGCAATTTCTCTGATGTCTTCCTATTAAGAAAAAAAAGAAAAGTGTTTTTTGGGGGTAATAGTTTCAAACTACGCTAGTAGTTGGCAAATGTGATTCTGAAGAAGATCTGGATGTAAATCAATTCAAATTTAGGAGAGATGCTAATGCTCTACAGTGAGGCAAGAACACAGCTGAGAGGGGAATCTCAGCAGTGCATACCAATATCTTAAGGGCAGGTTTAAGAGGGTGGGTCAGATTCTTTTCAGTGCTGCCCAGTGACAGGACAAGGGTCAATGAGCACAGATTGAAACACAGGAAATTCCATCTGAATATGAGGAAAAACTTCTTTACTGTGTGGGAGACAGAGCAGTGGAGCAGCTGCCCAGAGAGGCTGTGGAGTCTCCTCTGAAGATACTCAAAACCTGCCTGGACACAAGTATGTGCCTGGAGTGGGTGAATCCCTCCCAACCTCAGTCATCCTGTGAAAACAGGCATTTAGCAGCTGCTGAGCTCTGAGACTGCAGCATTATTTACAGTTACCTGTACACAGAGGGAAAAATCAGATGCTCTTTTGTAGAAGCAGTGTGTTTTTACTATCTCCTGGATTATCTGATCAAGTTTTAGTAGAAAGTGAAAAGCACTTAGACATACCTCATCACAGAACTAAAAACTTCATGCCTAGGTGCTTAATTCATGTG
Organism: Erithacus rubecula; assembly: GCF_903797595.1. Classification (NCBI taxonomy): domain Eukaryota; kingdom Metazoa; phylum Chordata; class Aves; order Passeriformes; family Muscicapidae; genus Erithacus; species Erithacus rubecula. The sequence continues at coordinate 58,013,199 of NC_136686.1, forward strand.
CACTAAAAAGGAATTCTGCAATCTCTGTGCATAGTTAGCATCCACTGAGAGTAGCAGAAATAACACATGAACTACATGGCTCAATCTACTGTCCACTGAAATTAGGTGGATTCATATAAAAAGAAACCTTTAAAAAGAAAATAAAAGCCACCCCCATGGTTTTCACAGCTACAATTACAATTTAGGATTCATGACATTGTTGGATAATTTTGATTTTTGCTGAAAAAGCAAAACATAAGATTGAAAAGCAGTCTTACGGGACTGTGCACTGTGTTGCAGTGCACACATTCTACAACACCACATAATTCCTAGGACAAATATTTTATATTTTATAGTGTAAAACAGAAACGGAATCCTGAATTCGAAACTTCAAATGCACACAGAAGCAGATAAGCATGTCCTTTATGGAATAGGCATTATTTGAATGGTTCTTTAGATCTTCACTATTTCCAAACTTGAGACATATGCATTAGGTAAGCTAGATAAGCTCCTGCCTGGTGGATTATTAGATTCCAGATGCATACTTCCTTTCAAATACCTTTTTGAAAATTATTTTTAGATTCAATATGCAGTCAGGAGCCTCTGATAAAACACAGCCTGGGTTTTCTATTTGTTCTCTTGGTTTTGTGCAATGTGACAGACAGTGAACAGCCTTAAAATAATTTATGCACTGTAAAATAAAGCCATATTGGAGCTGAACAGGAAAGTAAAACTGAGAGATGCAAATGACAGTAGTTCTAGCTAAGGACTTAAGTAGGAATGATATATATTTTTTTTTATTTATTTGGTTAATTCTGAGAGGACTATTGGAACCAGCAAGAAGAGCCCAGAGAAGAAATGCATCACCACAGCTGTGCACTGAGACAGATACTTGTAAACTTTTCTTTAAAATGTGGCATATCCAGAGTTACCCTTACACAGTGCAAGGATTTGAATCTTGCCCTTTTCCTGTGCACTTGTCCTTTGTTAGGCACTGATTCACTGTCTGCTCCCTCTTCAAGGTACCAACATTGCTGGTTCTTGTGGCATCAGTTGGGTCACCTTCCTGAAGCTGGTGAATTCTCATCAAGTACAGGGTACTTTCTTTTGAGAAGAACTCTGATCCAGTATTAAGCCAGATATCCAAGTTTCATTGCCAATACAGCATTTGAGCAAATAAAATAACTTCTTTTTCATTATCTTTGCCAATAGTAGTTTTCAAAATGTTAGCAATAAAATTCAAAGATAATATCTAATAACAGAGAAGTGTGAATACTTTGTGTAAAGTTTCCACACAGATTTTAAAAAATCACCTGCTAATGGGATCCAGACAGAAACTTTTGATGTTACTAATATGTCTTATACACCAATAACTTCTAGTCTTTTCTGGGAAATGTTTGATTTTTGCAGCTCTTCAAGGGGATATATGATATAGTTAGAGAAGTATTTGCATAGCAGTCAGTTGGCATGGGAATCTCTGCTAAACAGTGAGATACTATAGATGGATTTTTGTCCAGTATTAGCAAATTTTTTATTCCTGCTGATGGTTCTATGGATTGGATCATCAGTGGAAATATTATTAAGTAAGATTTGGGATGATTTGTTTAACTGTAATGCCAAAACATCTATTTATACTGCGCATCATTCAAATATACCTCCAGAAATCCTGGAAACACACCACTTCTAGTGTAAAGGACAAAATTTCTTCTAGAAACAACAAAAGTTGCTTTTTTACCACTTGATTTTTTAAATCAATAAACAGTTATGGATGACTTGTTATGCAGTTTGCACTTATTACCACACAGAGCTGAAGAACTCCCTTAAGTCATACACACACCCTAGTGTACCTTCAAAGATTCTGCAGTGCCTGTAATAATCATTTTTAACTAAAAAACACTAATATTCTTATTTGATTTTTATATTTTATTCAAACACAGGAAGCCAACCACTCTGTATAATGTCTATTTAATAGAACATTTTAAAAGGATTTGTAAAGTTGTTAGCTGTTGCTACTAAATCTCTGGAAATATTTAAAAATGGATTTTCTAAATCTGCAGTCTTACTTTCAGAGGCATTAAAAAAGGGACTGTGAAACAGGCTACCATAGAAACCATCCACACATGTATTCTTAACCAAACTCACTCACCTGTTTAAATTTGTATCAGTAATACAGATCAATTAATAATGAATAAATAGTATGAAGCAATAATAGGATTTTAAGGGTATCTGGGCAGATGACTAACAGAAAAATGAGGGGAGTTTATGCTTAAAATAGGCAACTACTAAGTATGTGTGAATGAAAAAAAAAATCTGTTTTTAAAATGTGGCACCCTTCAGATATGTCTATTCTCTCTCCACAGTCTTCAGATTTATCTTCTGATGCACCTCTGAACCAGCATGCCAGCAAGACCCAATCCAGAGCACTTCTTCTGAATCCAAAAGTGCTTTCAAAACCTGCAGTGGATGATGTCTGAATGGTAGAAGAGAGTTACATTTTCATTGGGCTTCATATCTTCCTGTTCATAGCTGGTTCCAAGGATTGATACACAGAGCCAAAATTCTGTACCATTCACCAGGTACTAGAGGACTAGACCTTGGTTTGGTGACAAAAGGATGCTCAGATGTAACTGCAGATACTGTTGCAATAATTTTTAGTGGACAAGTTTGAAGAAGAGAATGAGTGGCTGTGCAGTACTGTGTGACATTCCAGGAGATTCCCAGCTGAAATCCCTGGTGGCCAACTGCTACACAGACAGCAGAGCAAATGCTCTGCTGAGACACAGGGAATGCCAGTCCCTCAGCAGGGATCCCATCAGTGCTAGACAGGGTTTCTTACTGTGGGATGCCACCAGATGCCGTGGAGGGTTTGAGCAGAAGGAGAAGTCAGGCTGTGGCACTGCTTCCCATGGCAGCACTGCTCTGTCCCTGTGCAAGCACATTTCTCATCTGAAGGTACAGACTGGGGAAGGCTGCACCTCAGGCACACTGGCAGAGCAAGCACAATGTTTTCTTGTCTGCTTCAAGAGTGAGACAAAACATCTTTGTTCCCTCTTTCCTCCTCCTGCTTTCCAGTACAAAGAGCAAAAGTAGGATATACACAAAAATGGTGTGAACCCCTGTGAGAGACTGAAATGTTATGGTTAATAGCTTAAACATTGTTAAAAACACCTGAGGATGGACCTCTGTCCATTGTAGCAAACTGCTCACCTGTGACCACCAAAGCCAATTCCTCCCAGAACACAACTCCTGACTGGAAATGCAATGTGAGTTAGCCAGCTGATGGGAACTTGAGACAAGATAAATCTGGTACTATTGGCCAGTTATCTCAAGTCTAAGGAGAAGTAAACAAACCTGAAGAGAGAAGAATGTACCCACAAAGGAGCCTTTTTTAGTAGGTATACTGAAAAACATCTCTGGTGGGTTCAGTGGGGGGAGGCCAAAGCCCACAGACTCATTTGCTAAGGCAGGTTTGCACCCTGAAGGAGAGCCTCAAACCCTGAGTCCAACATGGTTCTCTTTGTAATGCTCATTGTCCTCTGCTCAGGTTCTCTTTGTAATGCTCATTGTCCCCTGCTCAGGTTCTCTTTGTAATGCTCATTGTCCTCTGCTCAGGTGTTTCAGGGTTTTTTCCCCCATCCCCATGGATCAAGACCATCACTTTGGCCAATGGTAAACTACACTGCAACAAACAAGTCTCATCGTGAGCTCTGTGGGTGGTTATCTTCCTCTTTCCTTCTTTTTCCTTATACATTTTCATAAGTGATATTTTTATGCTTTCATATTGCTTTATTGCTATACACAATAATTGCCAGAATGGCTAGATACATGCTTTCCTTTACAACCAAATACAACCAATGTGTTCTAAAATAAACCCTATATATATATATGTATATATATATATATATTTTTTTTTTTTTTTTTTTTACAAACACAAATCATTCAGTGTTGTTTCACTCTAATCCACCCCAAGGGATCTATTAAGGAGAACATGGTTTACACAGATCATGTGGGTATCAACCCCTAAAAAAACATTTTTGTTTCTTTTTACCTTCCACTGTTCCTCATAGAGAAAAAAGTTTTCATTGAACCAAGACCTTATGCAGTAAATTCCAAGGAAACACAGTGGGGTTTTTGACTGTGCTACCAAGTCCAGTTTAAAATAGTAGCAGAGAAAGTCTATTCTTCTTTCACATCAATGAATGCATCATGGAACATTTCTGTCATGGTATTCAGAAAATAAATCTACTATTTTGAAATCATCTCAGATTTATATTAAATTATTTTCCCTAAAAATATTACTTCCCATAAAACACAAGTATTTGAAACAGATTTTTACCCATCTGTTTTTAGGAAAAAAATATTTTCAGTTTAACTCATATTAATTAAAAAAAAAAGGCATTCCTCGATAACAAGTTGAATAAAGTATTTATACAGAAGTGATTATTTTATAGCATACTCATAAACTTAAAAGTGCATGATGTAAACTCAGATATTACAACTATCTTCAATTTTTAAAAATAAATTGAGAAACCTTGTTCATTCTTCTTTTGAAGGTAGATAAAAAAATCACTTAGATTTAACTTCAAAGGAGTAAACTGTGGTAAAATTGAGGAAATAAATGCCACATAATTCTGAATGTAGGAAGCCCATTGCTATTTTATCTGCAACAGGAATTATTTCTGAGGTGTAACTATAGTGAAGGTTGTTTCACGAGGACTACATGATCCAACTGATGGAAAAAAATCCTTATTCCAGAAAAACATTAATGTTTTATCTGAATATAGAAAAGCTAGGAACAATCTGAAGGATTTCAGTCCCAGGTGTGAGCTTGATGTTTTTCTTGTATTTGACAAAGCTTAAAAAAAAAGTTGTTGGTGAATAGCAAGTGTTACTCTGGTTGAATAACAAAATTGATGCTTTTCATATACAGTGAGGCTTCCTTTCCTGATATGATGAGTTCTAATAATCAACCTTGCAACATTCAATTCAGTAGTCACTAGAGAGCAGTTATTTTAGCTCCAAACAGCAAAAACTAGCATACCTGTCTCAAACTGAGGCAGATCTAATGATCTTCTTCTTATTTTTATATATGCAATTAATTATTATATCAAAATTTATGTTCTAATAACTAGTGTTAGAAAACCAAATTTCTTGAAAAGTGTTGGTCAATGATTCTAGCTCCCCAGCTATCAGAGAACATGAATATTCTGTATTTTTAGTGATACTCTTTCTTTCCTTTGAAGCATCTTAGGATTTCTGCTTCTTCAAAGTTCAATTCAAGAGTTCTGTATAACTATGAAGAAAACCAATATTGTTTTTTTCACATTAACCATCTCTCTGATCCAAATCCTGACCTGTTGTGGGTTAGTTTTTGTTTACTTGGATGGGGTATTTTTCTGGCACCACATGCCATTCATACAGTGGTCCCTTAATCCCAGTATGTAAAAATGCCCCTGCATTTGATAGCTGTGAAATTTGAGATGAATTTCTAACTTTTCGATTCACTTCAAGCAGTGTACATGGCATACATACATTGCCTGCTCCTTCACTTGCTCTGTCAAATCCAAAAATACGTGCTTGTCATGGAGTATGGCTCAACTTCAGACACTTCAGTTACAGGAGTCATCATGCCAGACAAGCTTCTCCTTATTTGAGCAGTGGTCAGTCTCTCTGGCTGGGCAGGTTTTTATCTCAAATAGAATGTAAAGGAGAGTTTTCTCCTTGGGACACCTTTCAGCATTAGGAAAAGGTGGTGTCCCCACACTTACACTGCCTTGCTGCCATGGTGTGGTGAACACCAAGCCAGGGAGTTTATTTTGGCTTAGATTCTTTCTCTGTGTTTTTGCAGCACATGACATTTGTCACTGAGCTGTTCAAACATGAGTACTGCTGTGCTGACTTGGTACTAGTCAGGATATACTGCTGTACTCAGACTTGCCAAGCCTCAGCTAATTCTGCTGCTACACTTATTTATCCAGGGGAGAACAACAGTGAGCTCTGGAAGGACGAGCCATTGCTGCAGTTTTTATGGGAACAGCAACACATAAACATATCAGTAGTACCAGCATCAACTCCTGTGCCACCATGCTCAGCAGAAGGAAGGACTCATTTGCACCATGGGAAGTGACTTTTCTCCTCATTTACCAACAAGCCTCAGGTTTCCACTCAGCAGGACTTCTTCCATACAGCTGTTGAACCAGCTCACAGGGAGTAACATTCAAATAATGAACTTTCTCTCATGGGTTACCACACTGAACTTCAACTCCCACTTTGTAGGACTAGTTTACCACAAACAGGAACTCAAGAAATTATGCAAACAAAACTACTAGCCCATGGGAAACACAGATCTACCACTGGTGGAGCATTTTTGCCAACCACTCGATAAAAACAGTGTAGTATTTTCAGTGGCCAAGTAAATACAGCTCACATAAAGCTGTGACTTAAATGTCTAATCCCCACAGTTTAACACTAATTTCATTGATTTATTAACATTTTGCTTGTTTTTAAAATGTTTGCTTGGTTCTATTTTTTTTTTAATAATGTGTTTCAAAAATTTAATTTGAATTCCAGTATTAAAGGCTCCCTGAATGAAAAAAATAATAAACCTAATACCACTTTTTTTAGGTTTTGAAAACCTAGTCAAGAAGAAATGGCTACATCAGTTGACCTTGAGGGAGAAAAATAATGAGAACTAAGGCCTTTTTTCTTTTAGCTATAATAAACAGCCTTTTAAAGCAGAATAAAACAATGGCAGCCATAACAGAGTTTAATGTTTGCTGAACTCCATAGGAAAAAAAAGAAAAAGAGAGTTTTCAATACACTGTGTTTGCTTAAGGCATGAAGCTGTAAAGGGCAGCAAGCATATTTTTATTAAAGTAGTAGATCCATTAAAGTAGTAGTAGTGTATCTAAGTTGTACTAGTTGGCTAAATTACATCTAATAGAAATAATAATTATAAATGAAATAATGCTATAATTACTGCATAAACCCATCCCCTTGCATATCCACTGAATCTGATTTTTGTGATATGTACTGCTTGCACATCAATCTGTATAAGGAACATTGAATTTTAATGACACTTTATGAAGATTTAAGATGTTAGAATTATGAGTGCAAATTGGCCTATTTATTATTTAACTCACAGTTGTTCTTTATTTTTATCTTCATAGAGAAAATTAATTCACCACTGATAGGTTCTGTGATTCACAGGAGCTTAAAAGGAAAAAAAAGGAACTAATGATGATGATATATGTCCAGAAATCTTGCATTCAAGTATATCTAATGAAACATTTCAACTTGTTGAGATATTATTCAAAATATATATGCAGTAAAGCATACATATATTCATTCCATGTACCACCAGAACATAAAAGATTGCTTACAAATTGTAGTAGTCAACAAAATTTTGAATAAGTCATCTTATAAATTTATGAAGATTTTGGAAATTATCTGTTAATCACTAGAGGGAGTATGTTATATTTCTATCTGAAATAATCTGTTATTAATCTACCTAAAGTCTGTATCTCTTCCATAGCTTTTACCTGTAATGTTAGCCAATTTTAAAATAAATACACACCCATCTCTTGTCTTTTCAGAGCAGACCCAAACTGCCACTAGATAAGGAGGTAGCACAATACAGGCTGTTGAATTTTTGATCAGGTACAAATAAAGAACAATCAAGCTAAGTGGGTTCAGCTGATGCAAATCTCCCATGAGAATCAGTTCTACAATTCCTGACATTCTGAAGTATGGTTGAGGTGCTTTTCTTGTGAATTACCTGAAGGAAAGAACAGAGTTATGAAGAAACTAACTATATATAATCATACCTGAAACTAGCATAAATAACAGCAATTTCACTGATTTATACCAGCCAAGAAGTTGATCTGTGGCTTTAAAAAATTGTATGTAATTGAAATCAAGCTTATAAATCACACATTACAATTTCATCATACTTTAGTATTAATTTAAATCTAAAATTTTGCCATAAATAACAATCTCTTACTGCTGCTTTTTCTATTTTAGAATCCAATAAAGTCAAGGAATTCACTGCAGGTGAATTAGTTCTCTAATATCACAGAGCACCACTGTGTCACCTGTTAAACCTTCATGATCCTTGTATGAATTTTTTTTGTGGGCTGTTGTTATTTTAAAAACAATAGGTAAACGGAATGAGATCCATAAATGTGCCCTCTAATTAAAATGTAGACAAGACAAAATCCTGGCACATTGCAAAGTTTGGAAAAGGAGGGGCCTTCACAGGGAAAATGGTAGGAAGATAAAACAATTAGTATTGCAGAAGAAATTTGCCATCTCAATAGAAAATGTGTTTTGCTAAATGCAAACACATTTTTCCCAATGAAGAAAAAGCTGAAAGAAAATCTCCTAAGGTGAAATGTAATGGATCCTAAGACCTTTCAAAAGTGCCCTTAGAGGAAGAGAGAAGAATGGAGGACAAATGTACAACACCAAGTTTTCTGCTGTCACCCCATGCTTCAACATCCCAGAAAACCTTGTTTTATAGCAATATATCTTCATTCTTTGGTTCTCTAACCTGGGATGTTGCCATGCAGATGTGTGTTTTTTTGACGATAGTCTTGAATTTATACTGCTCATATATAATTACTATCGAACTGGACATTTTAATAGTAATTATGACTGTCCTTCTAACAAAGTAAAGCTGAGTGATATAAATGTTGTCTCATTGTTTTTCTTTCTTGAAAGAGCTGAGAGTCATAACATTGCAAAAGCTGAAATGTATGTCAGTCATACTTAAATTTGCTAACTGCATTTTGGTAATAACAATACCAGTACAGGAAAACCCAATGAATAATTATGTACTAAAAATAAATGTATTATCCATTAGGGAACAGAAAGAAAAATACAAGAATTACATACACATTCTTTATCCAAATGATCCTAGAGTCCCTGAAGTTTTTGTGCTACTGCAGGAACACATTTAAACACACATAAAGCAAATGAACTCATAATATGCTGACTCTTACAGCGACTAGGGTATAAAGAGGTAACAGGAATATGAGTGAAATCAGATGCAGGTCTGAGGCATGTATGTTCTATGATCTCACAATGGAAGGATTTTAATAATTCAAATTTTACATTAGGGAAGAGTGATTGATGTCTCCAATTATACAATATTTTTAAAGCAGGAATTTGGTTTAATGAATAATTATGTGCTTCATAAAATGTTTAGTACCATGATCTATCCAGTAGCCAAGAAGGTGAGTGCTCATGCACAGAGACTAGAAAAAGTTGCATGTTTTTAATATAGAGGCTAATTAACAAATTTGAATTATTATAATGTAGTAGATTCTGTGTATATTTAAGGTTATTTTCATATGAATTGTCTTAGTTGTTAGAAATGGTTGAAGAACTCTATCCTTTATGTAACACAGGAGGTCAGACAAGGTGAACATAATGACCTCCTCTGGCTATAGAACTTATGACTCTATGAATTCAGCATGAAGTTAGTGATGATTTTAGCTACAGAAGCATTAGCACATTCATTTCTAGGTAGTGTACTCCTACTCTTCCTCAAGCTGCCTCTAACCAAAGGCAGGTAACTGGATGAGGCAGACACAGAAGCAGCAGGTTCCAATGGTACGGACAGCAGCCTGTGCTGGTTCCACACGCACGGGGGGCGGCCTGGAGCTGCCTGGGGGAACGGAGGGGCTGTCCCGTCTCTGGGGTTCCCCTGAGCTGCAGGACCCATCGCAGAGCTGGTTTAGCAATGGACAGCTTGGGAAAACACTTGGAAGTTAATTCGCTTTCACAAATCACATTGGATTAAGTTAAGTAGTTCTTTTGGCTTCCGGTCCCTCTGGAGGTAAGGTGGCTCTGGGCCCCGGCCCTGGGCTCAGGCTCGGGCCCAGCCTGGCCCTGGCCATGGTGGCTCCTGGCTCAGCTCAGCTCAGCTCAGCTCAGCTCAGCTCAGCTCAGCTCAGCTTGGCTCGGCTCAGCTCGGCTCAGCTCCCCTCTCCACATGGTGTGACCGAGCGGGGGGATGAGAGAGGCTCTCCCTTCCCTCCCCCCCGGTTCTGAGAGAAGAGGCCTCCAGCTGACTGCGTGGCTTCTTTACGTTCTGGGTGCAATTTTAACTCTTTTTAATGCCTGGATAAGATTCTCAATCTCCTGAGCTGACCTGAATGAGAAGAAATAGAGCATGGAGTCAACAGAAGTCAGCGGAATGAAGATAAAGATCCTGATGGGAAGAGATTGAAAAGTTGCAACTGATAAGTAGCTGAAAACCTTTTTTGTAGAGGCATAAGGGGACTAACTACATTAAAATTCCTTTAAACTGTGAAATATACTTGGGGAGGTTTGGGTGCTTGAGAAGAAGACTTTTTTCCTCGGGAAATTTGAGCTCTCTGTTTTGGGACTGGAATATGAACAGAGACATTTCATAGAGAAGGAGATGAAGAAATTTTTGTTTATCAGCAGCCTGCCTTTGAAAGTAGCACCCCACGTGTGCATCGTGACCCCTAGCACAGCTCTGGAAGGACTGTGAAAATGGGAGGAAATTCATAGTTTTGTAGGTCTGGGAGGATGCAGACTGTGAAGGTGAAGATACCCCCTAAGCCTAAACCAGAAAAAGGAACTTTTCTCTCTAGAGTAAACTGAAATGATTATTTAAGTAAATAACTGAATGAAATGTTTTCTGTATGTTGGTGTTAAGAAATGTGGAATGAAGGGAGGGGGAAGAAGAAACAATCTAGGAATCTTATTCTAAACTCATTTTATGTTATTAATAAATTTCTTCTTATACCCTTTTAAGTTTTAAGCCTGCTTTGCCTCTGCTCCTGAATCCTATCTCTAAAGGAAACTAAATATATTAAAATTGGCAAACCCATGTCACACCGTGACACAATACCTCCATCCATCCAGAGATAAATTATAGTCTCTAGAAGAGATATGACACTTACATGGTATATTTAGATCCCAATTTCCAATCCTATAGTTTAAAACCTTCTCAGCGCTGATCAAGAATTGGTGACCAATTTCAAATATTTTACAGAAGCAGACTTCTTACTGTCACTCTCCAGCCACTCTTCCTTCACTTAAAAAAAAAAAAAAGTCCACTGCTTCCAACTGAAACTGGATCTACTAATAAAGTGGTTTGATTAAGAGACATCCAAGAATAAGTGGGGAATCAATTTTCTCAGCCTAAATTCTCCCCTAATTATTCCAAATACACAGAAAGAAAAAGTAGCAAACACTATCAATTAAAATATTAAGATGGGAAAAAAAAATTGCATCAAAAGTAATCAGGTGTCCCAGAAAGACTGCATATCATTGTAGATTTTCAAAGTTAGCTTAACAAAGTCTTGAGCAAGCTGATCTACCATCCAAGATGGTTATAATTTTTCAGTTGTTCAGCTGTGAGTGGAATGTTGGACCAAATGATCTCCAGAGAGACTTTCCAGGCTAATTATGAGATGATCCTGTGATGAGGGAGTTTGTCAATGAAAGAAGTGGCAACTGCTCCTCAACTAGAAATGCCCAGGAGAGTGCTGCCTTTCTGAAAACAAAGCTCAAATGCACCAGCAGCACCAGGCTTTGCTTGAGATTTGCTTTGTGCTTTTGAATCTAGAATAAAACCCATATTTAGCAGGGAACATTTCTATTCCTTTCAGTTCAAAACTTGAGAGTGTCTAACACAACTCCCAAAACATGTAGCAGTTGTCACTACTAACTATGCCACGTGCCCTAAAGTCCATCCTGAATGTTCAATTACATCTCTGCTTTTTTGTCCTCAGCTGGCCTGCAAACAGGAATACTTAAGAAAGTGTTACCTGATATAAAAATGAAGCCAAGGAATATAATATATTTTGGTTACAGTAAGCCAGTCACTTGGAATTAAAAATGGGAAGTTAAGTTTTTTATATTTTAAAGAATGATCTTCTTTATGAAAAACAGTGTCTATTTTCCTTCTGCTAACAGATGTAGTGCTATAATAAAAAGCTAAATGTTACATAAAAGTAATGGTAGCAATGTTTATTGAACAAAGATACATAAGATATTCAGCAGCTCGCTATTCTAAAGCCCCACAGGAGCCCTGAAGGAACTCATCCTTGTTAATTGGAACTAACAGAAGGGATGTTACCAACACAACAGGCTGCACACAATGCATAGCTCTGTGTTTTTTGAGGAATGGGGAAGTTACATGATACTCATAGCAAGGAACAGGACACAGATGAACCTGAAATCTCACCTGTAAAGCCATGTCCCTTGTGCTGTGTCATAGTGATTCAGTTCTGTTGATCAGGGAGTACAGAACTAACATAAGCAGGTTTGTTGAAGTACTATGATATTTTTTTTCTTTTTAGGAAAATTATTTTATGCTGTGAAAAAAGCCTAATGACTGGATTTGTGTTTACCTCATGTGGAACTACAGCAGACTAGCATGAAAAGAAATTTGTAATTTCTTTAGTTTCCTTAACCTGCATGATGGTACAGATGTGAAGGACATATAGATTTTCCCATCAGCAACACACTTTTTTTACTTTGCTTTAATTAACAGATTAGAAATTAACTTTTCATTCTCCACAGACCTTTTGATTCTGCATCTTATTTAACAAGATACTTTGATGAAGAACTAAAGAAGGTTTGTAAAAGTTCATTATTGAGAAATCTATACTTCTGTTAAAGGGTTTTAAATGAGGTACCCATTATTATGTTACTTGTGAAAAAACTTCTAAAGAGCTGCTTTTGCATCAAAACATATCCCATAAATGAAGAGGTAATTTTCAAGTGCACCACCTTGGTTATTTTTCAAATGTGAATACATGGCTTTTTTATCTTTGTAAGTGATAATATTTTTGCTGACATTTTATACTGAAGTAAAATAAAAAGAGTATGGCTAATCCCATAAAACATAACATCATATTATATTTATTTATTAAATTATTTTTATAGATTGGCAACTAGTGAGTGTACTATTTCTCTTCTGATTGGGAATTACATTCTACTTAGGAGACAGGAGATCTTTTTAATTTCATCTTTCTTTCTATTTCACATTCCAGAGTTTTTAGCTGCCTGACACAAAGTGCTATAGAATGATTTTACTTCACATTTTTTGTCACATGAACAGCCGGGAAAAATGTAATTAATATCCATAATGTGATGTTTCACCACACCTGAGATTAAGATCCTTAGTCATTTTATACAGGCCCTGTTTATAACTTTTAAAGTTAAATAAAGGCAATAAGCAGAGAACAGAAACCATGTGAAGTACACAGCATAAAATTACCAGCAATTCAGAAAGCAGAAAATGGCACAAAGTTGGCAACAGCAGTCCCAGTGCAGGTGATAGTTCATATAAAATATGGAGAGTACAACCAGTGTAACTGTGTTCTTAGCAATGCAATATTGAATGTAAGATGTTATTTTAAATGTAGCACCTAAAACATTTAAACTCCAGAGTCCAGAGGCGTGTAGCTAAAGTAGTAGAAGTTTTTCAGCCTTGAAAGATGAACAATACAATCCCACCTTATGCCTGAACTAAAAACCTTTCCTCTACTGCGTTTAGAGGTACCCAGTGTTCTTCCTTGATATACTGGGCTTTTTCATATCATGAGTATTGTTTCCCTTAACATCCATTCCTTCAGAAAAATAATGACTATTCATTGTATAAAATTCCTAGGCCAGTTGCAATAGGGTCTCCTATTTTTGGCTCACAGCATGAAGGGAAGTCATTGCACCTTCATGAAATAAAATGCACGATTGCACCAATTTATGTCATGGAATCAAGCATATTCCAGACTTCAGATTGCTTACCAATATACAAAAAGAGGTAAAATTAACTCTAGCTTTTAATCTAGTTTATTTTAAGATAATTTATGGTAAAATGAAAAATGAAATGTCACTTCTGATATATCAATTTTTTATTATTGTTTTTACAATACTTTACTAAAATATAAAAAATACTGGGTACAAATGCCTTCAATTAAGAGTTCAAAAGTGTTCTTAAAAAGTCATCCTACAGTGCACCTTGACCTGAAATAAATGCAAGGTAGGAAACTATGCACAAAATGCACCTGTTATGGAATTACTATTTTTACCCTGTTTTCCTATAAAAATCTCTCCTTATCTAATACCTGTCCTGAAAACTACAAATGCAATGCTCTTCGACACGTAAGAAAACAAGAAAACAAAAGCTGCAGAAGAAGAGTCTTGTGGCTTTCTGCTCACATGTCCTTGAAAGAATCAACTCTTCACATATGAAGAGAATCCAGTCTCTTCTCACTGATATATTGATTTGTTGCTCCAAATGTGATGCTCTATGTCCATCCAACAGGTACTGGAATGAGCTCACCCATTTCAATCCAATGCACACTCACTGTGTCTCTCTCTCATTAGTGAAGGGCTGACCCAGAGGTGATATCCTCATTTTGGATTAGTGAAACAGTTAGAATGTGCCACCTAGAGCCACCACTGCAGATTTCAGCAGAATCTGAGAAACAGAATAAAGTCTGAAACAAAGTACTCAGAAATCCTGTTTTGTGTATTTTAAAGTTATATTTTGAAAACACACTCCATAACAGTCACTGATTCAGGGACCTAATACCAAAATATAGCACAGATACAGCACAAATACAGCAAAACTTCAAACTTTACTGAGATATTGCCCCACACTTTGAATGCACAAAGCTAAGTTAAGATTTCAGGTAGTATTTAGGACCCTCACATCTGAAAAATCTTTTGAAACTCTGTTCTGTTCTATATTGTATTCTACTCTAGTTTTGTTCATCTTTATACAATGTCAGTAACAGTGGCAAAATTAATAATACAGTACTTATTCCCACAGCATGAAAGTGCTTGGATAGATGGAAAAATTATTCAAGCCAAAAATTAACAATAATGAATTCTTGCTATCTTCATGTTATCATGCAGTGATAGAGAAATGATGGGTGAGAGGTAGCAAGTACAGGAGCTGGAGTTTTATCATGAGTAACATCACAAAAACCACTGTTTGAGCTCCAGAAGCATTCTAATATATTTATATGCATTGTGGTGTCCAGTCTGCACCCAACATTTAAGAAATGTATATTTTTAATTGTCTATAGTGACTCTGCTCATGTTAAACTGACAGATCAAGTTCCACCTGATGCCTAACTGTGCAAATAATTTGGGGCTGGCTAAGTTTTGTTCAGATTACTTTCCCCAAGAATATGGGTGAAAAAAGTGAGATCAGGATAACCATGAGGTCTGACAGCAGAGTAAAAGACATATATTGAGGACAAATGCAATGTCAACAAGACAGGCTAACAATTTTCTAAATAAACTGCCAAGAGGTGGAAAGGGTGCAACATTTTTTTCTGGGCACTTTTGCAGAACAACCAGAAGAAAGGTTCAAGTAATTCTTAGTAAATCTCAACAGTTGGACTACACATCTCATCCCCAAGACACCTCAGCATTGTCTGCTCACTCCACAGTAGCATATTAATTCATTAAGGATAATTTAGAGAGACAGTTTGGAAGAATATTGTTGCTTCTATCACCCTTTGCAAAGATGTATACAGATTTTTTGCATTCATGGTCATCAATTACATGAGAGGGTCTGGTGAAATAGCTCTTTTTGCATTTTGCATATTATTGCTGATTTTACTGGACAGATTTTTATGCAATTCACAAATGCACACATATATGAATATTTACTAAGTGTTCATGTTATAAAAATAGGCAACATATAACAACCTTTCCTTATTCTTTATTTGGTTTAAAACACAATTTCTGCTGCTCTTTCATGAACCTTTCCCACTGTGTACATGATTGTCTGCTTTCATCAGGTTGGATTTTAAATATTTAATCAATTGAAACATACATGAACCACCCTGAAGGCAATTCCATTTAGGGACTCCTCATCGGCCATGTAAAAATATTTCTCCTGAGACTTTAAAAGACTTTGACTGCTCTGAAAATAATTCCACCTACTCAGGAAGAGAAGGAGGAGTAATTTCAGATTGCATGTCTATGGTCAGCTAGAGCAGCAATAAATACACTGGTTTAAGGCACAAATAGCTCACACTCCTGAGGAGGGGGGTCTTGAGCATGCTGTAAAGAGGAAAGAGTTTTTTCTCCTCTAGTGCAGTTCTGCTGACATTTACTGTCATTGCTGCAATTTTTAAGGCAGTGCTGCTTCACCTCCTGTCTGTGACCTCTTTCTTCTGAAGGAATTAAGTATCCACGTGCTTGTACATTCTCCAGCTCATAGAAATGGGAAATTTAAAACACTGACATTATCTTCTTCTGCAGAAAATGTTCTGGGGTCAAAATCAGAAACATTTCAAGCTAGAGGTAACAGACAAGCATGGGACAGTAAAAATAACAATAACAAGACAGACTGTGTGCATTTACATGGTTCTCATCCTCGATTATCACTCAGATCATTGACAGACTAGCCAGGAAACTGCTCCAAAGGTGCAGCTTGCACAGAACTCTACTTTCATCCTGCTTGTTTGCATAAAGTAACATTTTAGAGTTTGAGATGTCTTCATGTATTCACAGACTATCACAACTGCCTTGGTCCTAATATTTGTGCTACCAGTTCTAATAGACTTGGGCAAACAGCACTAAAGAAATGGCAATAGACAAAATTCCTCTCTAAATAGTGATGGACAATTAAATCCCTGTAGATCATGTTGTCTGGGTTAGACTCCTGTTGAGTCTCTATTTCAGCAACACTCTTTTAGTTATAACAATCACAACTGAAAATACCCTACACCCCTACTAACCCCATTGCTTCACAATCCCCTTCTCCTCCCTCTCTCACCTAATTCTTATGGCCTTATCATTTTAATTTGTAAAGCATCTGGGGAAATAGTGTGCAATAAAGACCATCAACAGTTTTGTTTTGCTTTACAGTTACATGAGTTCTTACAAAATTTGCACACTCATTTTGAAACAGCCATTATGTAATTCTAAAAGCACACAAACATTTCATAAACAGTCTCCAGGGGATGAATAATTCCAAAACATTGATGGATTACTGTAGAATAACATCTCAGTAGAGGCTAATATGATACTGCTAAGAGCAGTACCTAGAACATTTATGTCAAAATTAACTGAGCAGGCACATATTCAGTTGCATCATTTCTACTGCTCTCTAATCCCTTAATAGAGTCTCTGAGACATACAAATATCACTCACAGTGGCTCAGATTTCTTTCCTTTACATTGGCAGTGCCAGAACCATTTTAGAGACTTGCAGAAGCTCAGCTCTTTAGCTTTAGCTCTTTCCTATCTTGTGATGCTATTTCCATTTATTTACTACTGACTGAGGAATTTACAAATCTATTTAATCTACTTGCTAAAAAGAAGGAAGTAACAATAATGCCATCCCTCCTGCAGAACCAAAGACATTCTCCTAGGTGTACTGAAGTGCTGATTCATGTCTTCATATATTGGCCTTATCCTATATAGCAGACATCAGGTTTTTTATTTCCTAGAGAGGCAGGAAATCAAACTCACAGTCTGGTATGGAAGAGATTACATGGTTTGTGGGAACCTATTGCTCTGGAAGTAGAATCTAAGAGCTATGACAGCTTCTAAATGATAATGTATAAAGGCCAAATCCACTCCAATATAAATCCACTAGGTTCGAAACAACAAAAATTATTTAGTCTGTCAATCCTGTTTTCCTTAAATATAAATTATATTTCACATTTCAAACAACTGCAGTAAGTCCTCCTGTGGGTTCAGCTCAGTGCTTTCAAAAGTGTTTGCATTCACTGAGATTCAGGCAGGCCAGATTTTCACAGAAGGCAATATACAGTTGCAAACATCTGACAATATTTTACATTAATTACAGACTGCATCTGCAGACCTCACCAGGAGACATGACAACAAAAAGCTTCAAAACTTCTTTTTTCCAAACAGGTGCATGTATATCTTTAGGTTTTATTCTCAAGGAATTCCAGTGTTCTTCTGCTCAGAAAACATTGTGTATAAACCACTGCAGAAGGGAAGGTACCAGTATCACATATCCATGTGCAGGGTGCAAAGTGAGGCATTAGAGGATATTGAAGAAAGGCAGATCTTTGGGGCAGACCTGACTTCTCTATCTGCCATGCAGAGTCCCATCCCAGCCACTGTGGTGACCCAATCTGGGCTCTGTGTTCATATGGTCTGAAAAGCTTTGGAGCTCTTATGTCCACTAGCACTTATCTGTGCAACTTGTGTAGGATTGGGAAAGTATCTCTGGAAAGGTTTCTGAAGGAGTAAGCACTTCAGTTTGAGCTGTGGAGAGACAGTCAAGGCTGGCAGCACTGTGAGTTTCCCAACTGAATACTTTCCCCTTCTCTCATTAGAGATGTATGTTGATATTGGTAGCTGTGGGTCAGACCCTGCAGTGCAGAGCACAGGTAACAGAAAGCAGGAAGAATCACTCCATTCCAGAACTGAAAAAATTCCCCTCTTGGACCTCAGCACGTGTTGTTATGCCCCAAATGCTGGACTTGCTTACAGCTGCTTCCATGAAGGAAAAATTCAGACTACAGCAATTCAGGAAATTAATGCAGGTTCAAATACACACCCTGCATACAGAAACACCTTTCTTCTCCACTCTTCTCTATTTTTGTCTCTTTATCCCACACACTTAAGACACCTTACAATGTCTAGGTCTAACAGCTGGAACATAGGCAGGAATACAACACCATCATCCCCCCTGTCACCCAGCTGCATGGAGAACAAGGACTCTGAGCCCCTGACAGAGCTTACAGGACTCTTTTACAGCTGTTACCTATGGCTAGATTTGTGTTCCCACACTTGGAATTTTCAAAGCTGGATATGTCTTGTCATGATGAAGCTTCTTCTACACATGTATTACAAAGCTCAGCTTTAAATACCTTCTGTACCAATAATTACACAATTTCCATTGGCAGAATATTTAATAGCATAACTGTCTTCCATAAAGTTTATTTCTACCATTTAAGCTTAAAATACTAAGCCTGTTACTCCTAGTTATGTGTTTATTAATTAAGAAAAATAATCAATAACTTTTTATGGTATTTTTATATATTGGTAGATAATTTTTATGTTTCTCTGCATCTTCCTCCAGTGAACATGGTCAGATCTATAACCATCCTTGTTAGTTCCTTTTCTAATTTACACTCCTTCACCCTCTTCTTTTTCCTTTATCCCATATGGACTGAAGACAATGATGAAGTTCCTATGATTTCAGCAGTTCAGGATCAAGACATGGCTTGCAACACTTTGCAGTGTAATTTCATATAAATTTGCAATTGCTGATTGCACCATAGATAACTTAATACCCAATTTCTAATATGTCCTTAAAATCACAGAGCTCAGCAAAACTAATGTGCACAGTTTGTACACACATTTCTCTTTAATTTAAAGCATAATTCACCTTTTGCCCAAAACCATGTAACAGCAATTCAAGTCTTACACATAATTGACTCTCTTTCTAAAGTAAAGAGTAGGATATTTCTATTACTAAATTTTGTATTTTTGGAAGTAAACAATATCATACCATACCACTCACAAAGCAGACAAGGGAAAACTACAAGCCATCATGCACCAATGACTTTGATTTGAACTATATTTTTGGAGTATATTAAAAGTATATTTGAAAATATTTGAAGCATATTTTTGAAAAAATACAACAAATACTCTTAGTCAAAATAGTTGCAAAAACAGTTATATGCAAAGAATAGTATTTTAAACAGGTCATAACTGCATTTTTTTTCAGTGCTTGAATTACATGCATTTTATAGAGTCTGTAAAATAAAGACCTCTGCATATTATTTTATGGACTTATTTAAATAATGGATTAGGATAGTATTTAAAAAAATATCTGCTCCACACACATGTATATTTTTATAAATCCTGCAACAGAAAGCCCAGCTAAAACTATGTCTAGAGCCCATTGTCACAGCAACTGAGTTATCTGCCTAAAAAAAGGAAGAAGAAACAAAGAGAACTGTTGTACAATCATAAAGTAACCTGGCAAAACTAAAGACTTAACTTCTGTTTGTTTTTTAAAGTCCTCAACATAATGGATGTCCTAAGGGAGCAGACAGGACTTTACTACCCATGCAAGCCTACTGATTCCAAACAAAAGGGAAATTTGAACTCAGGATGCACAAAGACAACTCAAATGATCTCATCTGACCAGACAGGATGTCAGACCATGGCTCAGTCTAGATTACTCACAGATTCTGTCAAATATTCGAATGTCATTTATTCATTTGTTAATTATTGTTGGATGATTGAAATGCAGGGTCACCCTCCATGCTAAAATAACAAGACAAAAAATCCATATACAATACTGATTGAATCTGCAACTAGAAAATTGCCATCAATTGTCTCTCTAAAAAGAAAGGCTGTGTTTACAAAAAGCTTGTTTTTCACTAATATTTTAGTGATTAAATATATGAATGCACATGTAACATAAATTTTAAGCTTTAAGTCTGCACAGAAATGCAGTGAATACCTGGTATTAGAAGTAACAGATCCCTCAAAGAAAATCATACAATTGATCAGATGGTTTCAGTCTCCATAAGATTTTGCACTGGATATGAATACTTTCTTTGGAAAATTTAAATTATTTTCTCCCTATTTGTACCTGTTTTCATTTAAATCCCATTTAGGTTTGATCCATACTGTTAGTGACATTAAAATAGACCTCACAATTGTGTTTTAAAAGTAAATGGAAAAGAGAAACAAATTCAATCCATTCAATTGTAGATTCTAATTCCCTAGACATAATTCACCTTGATATGGTTGGAATAATGTACAGGCTGGAAGACCTAAAATACAGGCAATTCTGTTATTCTCATACTGCATATGATTATTTTTTATCCATAACATTCATTACAGACCATGCTCTTACTTTACACCTCATTCAGCACTCTCCAAGATGGGTTAAGATCTATTCCTTCTATTCACAGAACTGCTATATAAAGACACAGACAGATGAAACGAGCTGCTCTGAGCAGCTAGAAATAGTCTGAAGCCTGTGGCAGAAATAAAAAGAGAATTTGTGCTTTTGATAAGCAGATTTTGCACCGGAACTGGAAGGACAGAGATTTCTCAAATCTCTGAGAGGAAGAACAGGAGGTAACAGCTATTTTGTTGATGGGTTAAGTCTCATTTAAAAAATGTTAGCACTAAAAAATGTTGCAGTGGAATATTTCTGAAAGATTGTGGTGGAATGGCTGATTTTTTAGAAAGAGATATTTCTATTAGCAGCAGGACAAGGCAGGCTCTAATGCACTAGTGAACTCAGCTGACAAAACAGCCAATTAAACTCACATCACATATTCCACTTACTCAAACCGTGAGCATACAGCCATAATAAATCTAATTACAATGTGATGATGTAACAGACAAAGGCTATTGTTTATATAGGAGGCCAGAGGCTCCCTCTTTTTTCTTTTTGCTTTTTCTTTTCTTTATTTTTTTTAGATTTCCTCAATTTCATTTAGGCAACCGTCATTTTACAGCTTTGTTAATAAAACAAAAACTGTCTATTCTCACATGCCATATTTCTTTCTGTGGAAGCAAAAATATAACTGGAATAAAATAATCTTTTAATTTGCAAGCTGTATCATGCTTCTTTCTAGTATAATCTTCTAAAACAGGTTAGTCCTCTTAAATCCAAATTGTCCTTCAAATTAAACTTTCAATGATCAAATAAAACTTTCCCACAAGTGAGAAAGCTAGCACTGGGACAGAGCACTGCCTGTTAATATTGCAGAAATCATATTTTAATCTCCTTTGTGAGATTTTCCCAGGAACACTAAAAAGGGAAAAGAAAATGCTAGCATTGTCTCATGAAGTTCTATTCGGGGAACAGAGTGAAAAATAAGTTAAACCAGTGAAGAAGTAAAATTTGGTTCCTTCAGTTTAAGTGGTGGTACTCAGTTCCATCTATTTTCAATATGTGCAGTTCTCCATTATGAAAAAAAATCTTATTAGAAAAGAAACATGGATAAGTGTAAATCAGGATATCATAGTTTACAAATTTTTACAGCTAAAGCAGCTAGTGTGTGAATGGGAAATTGTTTTACAGTCAGATGACTAAATAAAGTATATAAAGGTCTTAAGAATATGTTTAATTTTTTTTTAAAAAACTCTCAACCACAGATCTCTCCAGTCTCAAGTTTCTCATATGTTCCCATAATATTTCTGGAAGTATGTTGATAAGGTAAGAATAGTTTGTTATATTTTTGGATTTATTTATTTGGGCTTCTGATGATTTGTTTGGGGTTTTCTTTGCTTTGTTTTGTTTTTTACTAAGAGCCATTAGGAAATCATCTTGATTTCATCAAAGAATTACTTATCCCAAGTCAGATGTCAGATTTAAGAGAGAGAAACCTTTAAAAAAAAACAAAAACAAACTGTCAGTGGGCTTTTTGTTTGTTTGTCAGGATTTTTGGGGATTGTTTTGCTTTTCTCTGATAAGAAACAGTATGAAAGAATAAACAATTCTCCAGAATATTTTAAGTGGAAAACTAAGAGAATCTTAATTACTACAGTGAAAGATTCTTCGACTGGAAAGACAGCTTCATTATAATCAAAGTACATTGTCAGAACATGTCAATTTAAGAAATTCTAACAAATGTGTGTAAATGAGGCATCAGGATTTTACTATTTCATCCTTATTTATTGTTGCTTACGGCTTTTAATATTATGTACTTAATATTGTACATTTGCTATTGAAATATTCCCAAATACCACCCACCAACCCATCAACTTTGACTAATGAATAAAAACATCAGTATCTTTAGTTTTACATATGAAAACTTCTGTGACTTGCTGTGCACTAGCACTAACAAATAATTAGCTCTCAATTTTAATGAATATGTTTTCATCTCCAACTTACACGTGATTATGCAAAATCCAAACGATCCATTGATTAGTTTAATTCATTTAAATGAACACCATGCCACCTGCAGATTGCTCCCACAGATGGGAGGCAGCTTGGTGTGTGCACAGATTCTGATTCAGAGCCCTGCTTGGAGTCCAGCAGAATTTTGAGCAAGCTTCCTAATGCATTCCCAAAAGAGAAGAGAGTAATAAAATATATGGCAACAAAGTGGGAGTGCCCTGTCCCTGAAGGAAGCTTTCTGTTGACTGAGGATATTAACTACCACCACTTTCTTAAAAACTAATAAGGTGCTGAGTATTGCTCTGGGAGAGCTTCTGGCATGGCTAAGGCAGGAGTTCTCGAACCTAAAATCAACTTCACTATTTACAAACAATGTTTATTTCAATAGAACATCTTTACTTCAGAAGCTTGCATGGTGGCCTGATATCACTTAGTCTATGGAGCACATAAGAATGTCTTTTTGGTAATAAACACTGTCTGATCTTTCTGTCTCTTCCTCTCCAGAGCTATTTTTCTACACTGACATCCATCCTCGGATACTTGCTTTCATATGTCTAAGATTAATGAGGCATTTGCATTCAGCTTAGATGCTAAGGAAGTTAACATTGTTCCTCTTGTTATGGAACAGAAATGAGCTAATTAGTGACCTTCAGATTTTGGATTAAAAGTGATTTTTTTTTTTTTTTTTTTTTTTTTTTTTTTTTTTTTTTTTTTTGTAATTGGAAAAATAACAGAGCACACAGAGCCAGAAACAAAAAAAAAAATGTTTAAAAATCAATTGATGCATTACAAAACTGTAGCACAGTTCTCTGGGAGGAAAGAAAGGAAGGAGGGGAATTTGAGAAAGGAAGCACAGATAGTTAGAAATCTATTAGAGGTATGAAAATAAATTGACTTTTTGTGGGTGAATTTGAAAAACAAATGTAAAATAATACATTTTAACATTGTGTGGATTGAGTACTTATTGTTAATCAAAATTAAATACATAATTTTGCATTCTAACTTTATACTAGTTTTAAGAATATCACATGATTAACTTTTTTTTTCCTTTCAGTATTAGCATAATTTTGGAATTGAATCCTTCAAATATTTAAGTTAAAATTGTTGATTTTTTTCTCTATTAGGCGAAAATCTTTCTGTATCATTTAATAAATACTATGGAAGTTAAGTTTCTATGTAGAACTAAGGCATAGGACAGCTAAAACCAACCAAACAACTGACATGGATAAAGAGAAAGCAAATGAGATAGTGAGAGTAAGAGAGATAGAAAGAAAAAGAAAAAAGGGAGAAAGAGAGCAAATAAAGTCATGAGAAAGACAAGAAAAGAAAAACAGAAAAATCCATTCCAACCACTTTTTCAGAGTTTGCTGCACTGTTCTTCCCTGTGCTGTCTGGCAAGTGTGAGAACTGCCAAAGCAAGACCTGCAGTGTCCAAGGCAGCTTCAGAAGCACTACTAAGGAATGTGTTTTGATTTCCTTTCTATGGACAATTGTCTGAGCAAATGTGATGAAGAGCTACAGGATTTAAATATAATTATTGTGTGGCTTTCTAAATTCCTCCTTTTATGTTAACAGCATTTCCAAGGACAGCATTCTGTTTTTTAAAAAGTTACATAATTTTCTTAGCACATTTAATTTTTTTTTCTTTTTTTGCAGTATTTTTTTCTAAGCAGTAAAGTGAAAAGCAATTTTATGGTTTATAAAGTCCCACGTGAAAGAAGTTTTGAATACAAGTTGATAGAAAGTTATACACCTCCTGTGTGTACTGCAGGGATGAATAATTTCAGAGTCTACAAAACAATGCATAAATCATCTAATAGTACTGAGACTAATTGGGTTAGCTGAGATGTCTCAGTCTGACTCTGCCAGGCTGAAAAACCACAAGGATTATTGACCAATATCTTCAAACGGGAATCATAGACTGAAAACAGCAAAACTGTTTGCAAAAGGAAAATTATAGAAGCCTTGGAGAATCTCTGCTGGACCTGTTCCCTCTTTGCAGTCTCTGGTTTTTATTTTGTGGGTCACTGGTTCTTTCATTAGTTTGGTCTGGGTGGGATTGGAGGAGAGAAGGACTGGAGGAGGGAAGCAGCCAAATCTGGGGGAAATCTTTGGCTCAACCTGCAGATCTGAGCACATCTGTGCTTGGGTGTTACTGCCCCCTGAAACAGGGGCACTCCAGCAATCTCTCTGTGGACATGGAGCAGATTTGGGGACAGTCAGCCAGGTGAGGTCACAGTTACTCTGGAGGGAAAAATCCCAAAAGCAAAGTTTGAAAGCTCAGCCAGGTGCTAATAAAATATAACTGTATATGGATAGGACCAGTTCAGCCTGCACAGAACCAAGTTTTATGTACCTCACAATCTGCAGGCTTCTGAGGTCTTGCTTTAGGGATTCAGCTAATAACTGAGTGCTTCATTCAATGATTTATCACCTTTACATCAATTTCAGTAGACTTGAATGAAAATTTAAATAGCCTGGTGTTACAGGAAAAGTCAGATGGCATCGCATAACTAATTTCTGTCTTTAATATAATCTAACAGACTTTTTTTTCTTCAAGAAAAAACTCACTTCAATATTGCTCTACTAATGGCATTTTTTGTGACAAATTAGCTTAGTATTTTTGTTACAACTGAAATAGGCAAAAATCAGTAAATGTGCAGCATTAATTTAAATTTACTTCAAGGGTGAAAAATCAAAAATCCAGGGCAGAAAGGCCAAGTTTCATGTTGGAGGCTTTCTCTGATATGAAACCTTTAAAATTAAATTAGGATGTAATACCTATGAGAAGATGAGAGGTTCAGACAAGAACCATTTATAGAAGTCTTGGTTTTGTGTCATGTCAGACATTTCTGACTACATGATGCTTAAAATGACCACTTCTAGTTTGCAGATCAGTGAAGAGTGGGTCTATGAAAATTTGTAGCAAATGGCCTTAATCACAGAAAAAGATTCAGTAGAGGATCCAACAAGAATGATTGACAAGGACTGCCACTGCCTATGTGAAATATCTTAAGTATCCAATATATCAAATATCTCAGACTATTAAAACCAAAGCAAAGCAAACCAAACCCACCCTCACAATTTTTCTGTAATTTCAATGTATCTCTTTCTTATCCAATATCACTGTTAAATACTTCAGTTATTTCAGCCACTGTGGAGGGAAATACAGGAGATAGATCAATTCAAAGTTCCAGGAAGTAACTTAATTACTTAACTTTGAGTTGATGTTACACCCTCATTTCTGTTTCTTATTTCCAAAATGCCATTGCTTCTCCTTGAGTAACAAGGGTAAAACATGCAATTGTGTGCAATTTATCCAACAGGTTCTGATTTCATGGTTTCAAGGAGCAGGGTTAGCTCATCTTAAGAAATTACAGCTTTTAGATGAAAGCTGCCAGGGCTTGGATGACATGCAACAGCTGAACATCTGGGTGTTCCCAGCCTGTTGCAGTGCAAAGAACAGGGGTTAACTCAACATTGGTGTGCTCACTACTGATAAGTGACATTTATTTCCTCCCACATATGAAATTTCTCAATCACACTCTTGCATCATGATTAAATTCTAATAATAATAATGCATTTCATTCCCATTAATATGCTTTAAACTTACTTTAATATCCCAGTTCCCTTAATTACCACAGCAAAGTAAAATCTTCTCTCTTACTGGGACTGAAAATAATTTCTTGCTTAAAGGTCAACCATTCTTAGCAGTCTAAAATCTGCAATTATTACTTTGCCATGGTTTGGAGAAGGGAGAAAGGGACAAAATTACTGATCCAGATGTGATATCTTTTGAGAAAGTAAAACTGAATCAATATATTCTAAGAGCCCTCATTCTTATTCCCACCTTCAGTCTGACCTTAGACACGAAAAAAAAGATCTTACATAGGGAAGAAATATTAAGAGATATCAAAGGAAGATACAGGTTTTCTGAACTGCTTCAGGATAGCCTGTCCTCACCCCACAAATCCCACATTTTCAGAAAAAAATATTCAATTTAAACTTTGAGAAGCTAGGGCCTTACACCTCTGCTACATCCAGTCACACACTGTTTGCCATCACACCTGGCATGTGTCAGAGAAAACCATGAGCATTTTGTTACTATTCAGTCAGGGGAAACAAGATCAACACACTGGGGTGTGTAAAAACTAGGAAGACATATATTCTATAGACTTTAATTGAGTTTCTCATTTTGCATGTCAGAACAACCACATAAAATTGAGAGACTATATACATAAGAGTGAAATTAGATATATATTTCCATATCTTTAGAAGTTTCTTTCCATGTATCCAGTGGCCTGTATGGCTCAGCAAGGAAATCCTAGTACAATATTCAAATGAATGCCTTCTCTTTCAAGAACTATTACAAACAACCCAAACAATTAGTTCAATTATCCCAGCTGTATTTATTTTTTAAAGACAGAAAATAATAGTTTTGTCTATATGTGCTGTAAATAGATCCTGAAGGTAAATGCAGAAAGAAATAGCCAATAAAGAAACTGGTTTAAAGCAGAATTTAGAACCTCATTGTAATGATAATCTGTCCTGAAGTGCTCAGTGACTCTCAGGGAAGTTTAACTCTGCAAATAAATGACATGTGGTCTAAAATAGCCACTTACATCCTTGATGTCAAATATGAATTCATACTCCTATGATTCTGCACTAAAAGACTCACAAAGGTATGAAGAAAACCTTTCCAATCTTTAAGTATTTAACATGCTTTTTTTGAGTTCTGAAAAGTGACTAACTCCCACAAGTTATTCTCAGGCATGGCTCTCTCTCCCAGGAGAATCAAAACCCTGGTGACTCTGTATCAACTTTATTTACTTGGGGACCTCACACCAGCAAACACTACCCTGCCTCTTCTCAGGCTACACCAGTCCCAACTAATAAAATAACTCGAGTTCACAAACTCTGAAAATAATTTTTAAAAAATGACATTTTAGTTTGCATTTTAGATTTGAAATATGAGAATTATTGATCCTTCCTCATAATCTAAATTTATGAATAGTAATGATAAATATAATAAAGTCACATTTGCCTATATCACGAGATCTGGGAATCTGGGGAAAAAACTGTTATTTAGCATATTATTTGAATTTAAAATTTGAGGAAATATATATTTGACCATCTGTTTAGTTTGGAAAAAGTCACATGTAATAACAGACTAAAATTCCTTCTTCAATGCAATTCATGAAATTAATGCTACCTCATTTTTAGAATTAACAACTTGTATATATTAGTGCTTTTGTCTTGTCCATACTTTCACAATAACTAGACTCTATATTGCTTTTAATTGTTTTGCTGCTGATTATATATCATTTCCCATTAGTCTTTTCTATGTTTAGAACGTGAAACAGGTTCAAAATCACTTGTGGCTTAATAGAAGAGTCCAGTATGTGAAATTTGAAAATAGATGAAATGTTATTACTGCTACTACAATGTTCCATTTTTACTGGATAACCACTTTTTGTCCAAATAAAGTTAGGGTAATCTTCTAAGCCCCACAACCAGAAGAATATCAGCTTCAGAGAGCTGCTAGAATAGAAACATTGCTTCAGAAGATGCTACACAGGCATGGGCAAGATTCCAAATTAATATCCTCTGGTGTAAATTTCAACTAGACCCATTGTCTTATCTAACTCCACTGGAGCTTCCTGCTGGAGTGAAACCAGGGTGAGGTCAGGATCTGGCAGTTCCCTATTGAGTGCAATCCACCTCACATGCTGACAATTTCTAAAAGTAACCCCACTGTAATATGGTCAGCAGTGTCTACAACAAAATACTAAATACAAAATACTGTCTGTCTGCTGTAAGCTTTGTGATGGAGCTGGTTTGTAACTTCAGACTCAAGGTTTGAAGTGAGGCTTAAAGGTGCCTTTGAACATTTGCCACCCAGAATAATGATCTCAAGTATTCATTTCAATTGCCATTATGCACCCCAGTCCCCTAAAAATTAAAAAATATGTTGCCAAGCCTTTTCATGTGGTCTTACTATTTTTTCACTGTGAAGCAGCTCCCCACCTCCACCTGCATATCACTAGAACAAGATCAGATTACAGCAACAGATCAAGCTGATTGCAAGACATCTAGTTGCTACCATGATTTAAAAAGTGACTGAAAACCAAACTGACCTAAGTGTGAAGCAATGTAGCTTAAAGAATGACTTAAGATCAATCAATGTAAAAGGACTACAAGAATTGTTCTGCTGTTTAGGGTTTACCAGCTGCTCTATTTTACCTTGTGCCAAATCCCCAAGAAGTCTTCTTTAAAACTAGTAACTAAGGGAAAGTAGCAGAAGGGAAGGAAAAGATAAAAAGATTTGCACCTGACATTTCTATTCTATGTAATTTATTCCCTTTTTGCTGCAAAATGCTATTGAGGGTGATCTCCAGGCCAGGACTAGCCAGCATGTCTGGGAAACTAAGTCAGGGCAAGAGTGACCATACTGCAAGAATTTGTGCCATTGTTACATGCTCAATTTTTCAGTCATGCTAACAACTGAAACAGGTGCTAAACACTGTCACTGCAGTGTTAGGAGTCAATAATATTTTAGTGACAAACCACACAATATAAAAAATGCTTTCCCCCTGGAGCCCTCCACAGAATGATACCACACACAGTATCCAGTGAGCAAATAACACTTCACAGTGCTTGTTTCCTATTTCCTTTGATTGTCTGCAGTTAAGAGTGGAGCTGCACTTACCCCTTCTTGAGATACAAAGGGTTAAATCCCAGCAAACACCTTCTTGTACCTTATTCTTACATATTGTCTGTATATAATAGAAACTTATTCAGGCACAGTAATTGCTCTTACACATCCTAATCCACTTATTCCATTTTCTAGTATGCTTTACAAGTTTCCATGCCAAATGTGTTTTCTACAGAAAGGACAAATAAAACCCCACCAAGCCAGAATGGACTGCTGGAGAGGGATTTTTAATATGGGTGTAGAACACAAGCCTCAAATTTGACACAAAGACACTACCAGCCTTTGGGGAGAGATATACAGGACATTTTCCAACACTGAAATATTCTGACAGTCATCCTAAAATACTAATTAAGCAAGATCTATGATAGTCATAAAGGGATGTTCAAAGTAGCCAGTTTTTCCAGCACTGCAATATTATTTGCATAAGAAGAACAGATGGATTTCTAAAACCAGTATGATGGCTCTTTCTGCACTTCACTGCCCAGATTCTGGCCAGATCATATCCTTCTGGCATGGTTCCTACTACCAAAACTTGATAGAGACAGATAAAGGGAGAATAATGACACTGACTAAACAAGAAATCTCCAACTGATCTGTAGTTATCCATAAGTTCTTTAATATTCTATAGGTGAACTGTTCAGTAAAATACTCTCAAGTGCATACACGTAAATAGGTACAGAGCCTCTGAGAAGCTGCAGACATGTTAAATGCAAAATTTTGATTCCACACATCATACAAAGTTTGACATTTTCCTCTGAATCTTTGCATAAAAGAAAACATTTCCATACATATTCATTAATTCAGAAGCCTTTGAAGTACATCTATTTAGAAATTGTGATTTCAATACAAATACTTTAACAGATTGTATTTTATGTATATATCTTTTTATGACATAAGGAACTACATTCAAATGTGGAAAAACTCTGCTCTGGGTAATTTGCATCCTTATGTCCCATTATAGATTTTCCTATTTGGAGTTCCATCTGGTCTTCAATATCCTTCTGAGTTTATTACTTTAATGAGATCATCTTGGGTTTACATACCTATAATTTTATTACTATTTGGAATCAGTGTTGCCTGCTTACCTATCCATAGACTCTTTAGTCTTACCTTCTAAGCATAACAATGAGCAGTGCTTGGGTAATGGTGATACAGAATGAACAAAAGGACTGTAAGTGAAATAATCCTGTTTTGAAGAACCCCTAATTAGGAAAAAAGAGTTCAAGCCAACCTCTTTCTTAATTATTGCCATTTCTGTCTAATGGACCTCCACTGTGATCTTTGCCCTGGGCTTTTAGTATAACCTTGAGCAAGCTAATGTGTTTGGGAAACTGTTGGAATGTCAGAAATGTCAACAGAATACTTTGAAAAACTAAGCATTATATAGCTACCATGCATAAATAATTTTAGGAATAATTTAATGCTTCTGCTTTGCCAAGTTCAAAGCAATTTGGAATAAAAACACTGGCAAGGCATACAATTCAGGCAGACAATATCCATCTGCATTTATGGTTGCATATGTAAAACAAGAAAAACGACTGAAAGTGTTACCAAATCCACACCCCTCTTCCTGGAAGACAGGTCCTATTTTCACTTCCATAATTCTACCAGTTTCATTTCAAACTAAGGTTTTACCCTTACACTTCCCCCAGAAAAACTGGTCAGGCACCTTTGAGTAATAAGACCTATCTTCCAATTTTCAGCCAACATCTGTTCATGGCCAATTTATTCCCATTTATTCGTGTGCCAAGATTGCACTTACAGTAAAGTACCTTTTACCACCTTTGTGTTTGCACCTTGGAACAAAGCCATCATTTATCAACACATAATTTTTTTCTTTGTATTAAGCTCTTTCTCTTTCCTGTCGTGAAACAGTCTCTCATTACAACTGGTAGAACAATATCCTTTTCTGTTTCTAACACAATTTCAATTTGCCTTAAAAATTCATTGCCACAACTATGCATAAAATTCTAAATGTGGTCACATCAGTTTAATTATTCTGTGCTGTTTTATCTCCATCAACATTTCATGTTACGAGTCTCCAAATTATAGCAGAAATATTTAGTGCAAAGCTATGCAATTTTTTAATAAAATATTCTTGGGTTTCATTTTACTTGTACTCTTCTATGATATTCCATTCATCCTTTGTACTGAAAATTCATCTATATTCTGTATTTCACACTAACACCACTGAAGGAATCATTACATACAATTTGTTCTAATAATGATCCTTGTAAGTTCTATTTATAAAATCCATTTCTGACCAATAGTGGTTTTTTAGCAAAGCCTGCTGCTAGCTAGATTCCTTTATGGTTCACTACCCCATAATTCTTTTATTAATTCTCATTTTCTAATTTACCTAATAATTTCCTATGGGACACCATATCAAATGCTTTTCTGAGACGCTGACAGATTAAATTTAACTTTCTTTGTAGTAACTTATTTTCTTTTGTTTTTCAGAAATATCAGTTATCTTGGAAAAAGACATCCTTAGCATGATCAACAAGAATAAATCCATGATGCATTTCTCATTTAACCACTATATCCCTAATTATTCCTTCTTTTCAAAATTTGTTCATAATTTTTGTATGCACTCTAGGTCAGCTTTCTCTACATTCCAGGTCTTGTCTATATTAAAATTCTTAGCTCTTCATTCCAGTTGACTTCCCTAATCAGTTTTCTTAATCTCTCAGTCTTCCCTATTCAAAATTAGAGTGTTTAACTGCAGACCTATTTTGTTTATCCTTCCATTCAAGCTAAAATTAAAAAAACCCCTCATGAACATTCAGTCTGTTTCCATTAGGAACTTTTGTAACATTTTGCTTTAAGTAAGATCAAAGACAAAAACTTCTTCATGGGTTGTTGATTATTTGGTGACAAAAAGGGTGTAACTAGAGTTTATTGCTGCTAGAAAGGAATGTTATAGCTGGACATTTACCATATTCCATTGTTACCAATATTGCTGCAGTTTTCACCCCCATACTGCATGACAGAACTTGTGCTCTGTGCACATTTTGTTTCCTAAAAAAAAGTGGGGGTTTCCTCTCCAAATATATGTATATTTCAGAACAACTACTGTAAGTATAGTAGCATTCTGATGTGTGTGGGCATCTCTAAACAATACTGGTATAGGAGAGAATAAGCAACTCCTGAAATAGGCATCTTTTTCAAAGAATGTTATAAAGAAATCAATATAAAATAAACAGCACAGAGTGACTACAAAGTATTATGAGCTTCACAGAAAACCTGAATTTTTCTCTCTTTTCGCAAAAAAAAAAAAAAAAAAAAAAAAAAAAGATTGCTTATTAAACTCTCATTGAAGTCACTGAATGAAGTTTGCTGTTTGATAGGATAATTTATCTTTGCTGATAACTTCATTTCAATAAATAAGCATGCAACACTTGGACTTAGATCCTTTTTTTACTGATACTGTAGTGTCATTTCACTAGATTCTTATACAAATTGCATTAAAAGGTGAACTGCTACAATTGGACATACTAAATTACTGTTTTGAACCATAGTCTCAAATAATTTTGCTTTCAATGAGCGTATTTCTGACAAAAATAGATAGTAACTGCAAATAAGCTACTTTTGTTCTGCTCAGAGAGCCTGTGCCCTGAATTGTCATCTGCCACACTGCATCCTACAGTACATCAGCATGAAAAGGAACCATCTAACCAAAATAACTCCAAGATGTCTTTGTTTTTCAACAAAAAGCTGTCCTGACTCTCTGCAGATGTTCTTCAAGGACTCTTTAGAAGCTGTTTCTTAAGACTTCCCTGAATTGGATAGGGCTTATTATGGAGTGTAGTGAAAAGTAAACATTAGATTGTGCTGCTGAACCCTGCATTAAATAGAATGTTAAAATTTTATGGAATCTCAGGTAAATCAGCTGAGAAATGAGTTTATGGAAGAGAGAAATGTGCTTGTGCACCCTGTCCCTCCAGTTGCTCTTCCAGGAGGTCCACTCAGGAAGAAGTTAAGACTCAGGCTTTGTCCTGGGGGAATCTATGGGGGTGTAGTGCCCTCTGTGCTGAGACCCCCAAGGACCCCCAAGGACCTGCCCACCACTCCAGATCCAAGGACAGTACTCTATTTCTGGGAGAAAAATCTACTTGGAAATCCTATGGTCTTACTGATCCACAATACAGATAAATGGAAAGGAGACAGAAAGACAAGGGTCCTGGAAAATGTGCCTGACAATGTGTACTCTATCAGTGATAAATTTTCTAGGAAAAAATGACACTTCCATAAATGCCTTTCACTCCAGTCCTCAACCTCTTACAAAGATCTTCAGAGAGACAACTTCCTGTTCTCATTTACCTAAAATGGAGAAAAAAAAAAAAAAAAAAAAAAAAAAAAAGCTTTGCAGGCTTTACTGGTGCCTCTTGCTGTATTTAGTACTTCAGCTTTTCCAGAGAAGCTTGGGTTTCCCAGTCCACCATGAAGTGGTTTAAATATTAAATCTAAATAAGCTAAGTACAGAATTAAAGGGTAAGGATGGTAAGGAAATATGAGCAATGGCAGGTTTTCAGGAGCATTTCTTAAAGCAGCTAAGGTTTATTTTGGGGGATTGCCATACAGCAAATATATTCAGAATGGCTTCCATTGTTTCAGACAGCACAAATGAAGGGGGATAAAAATGAGTCTATGAGTTCACATCATTCAGCCTTGCAATGTGAACTGCAAATAGTACATTATTTGTTACTAGGCACAAGACCAATTACTGTGTGAACTTGGCAAGGATCCAAGTTTCTAAAATAGAATAAAATCTTCTGAAATAGGTATAAAATCTACTTTAAACAGATTTTAGAAATCCTTAGGGGATAACACTCAAAAGACAAATTCAAAAATAGCTGAAATGTACTGCATTAGGATCACTGATTTAATTATGTTACTAAGTTGATAGAAAATACTTAGCATGATCTATTAAAATATCTTCAAAAAGTATCTTGCTATTGTTAAAAACAAAAAGATAGAATAAAAATGCAATATACCTTAAAAACAGGGAATAATTTAATTCTAGATAAAATTATTGGCACATGGAAGTGCCCATATTTTTTTTTTTTATTATTTTCAGAAGATGCTCTCCTCTAAATACATCTTTTTCTCAAGCAAATCTTTTGGAATATTGATAAAAGCAAATCTTGGTAAAGGGCTGAATGCTAAAATAGGGGGAAAACCATATAAAAAATAGCAACAGAAGTAACAGAGTAGAGGATTGCAGAAGCACACAGTATGAAAGATGGTAGGGGTGAGATAAACTTTCTTTCATCTGCCATAATTATGTATTTTATTTAAGATAATTACCATTCTTAAAAGTGCAAATTAATGTTGATAAAGTATTCAGATACAAAACAAGTACCTTATAAAAATGTTTCTGAGAATTTACTGAAAGCCTGAAGCATCAAGGTCTGAGATAGCATTGACTCCAAGTAAAATATACAACTTGCACTACTTGGCATATTATAATCTTCATACTAGTATGGAATGTTACTCATCTTCAGTGTACTCCTTTGTACTTTGCAAATGCCACCAAGGACATGAGATTATTCTCAAGAGAAAAGTCTGTACTGATAAGGAATTGATTAGCAGTACAACAATTTCATAATTGCTAGGCCACTTATCTAGTCAACCAAAACAGATCAGCAGACAATAAAAACCCTCCCCTAATAATGTTATTTTATTTTTCAATAAAAAAGTTTCCACTCAATTATTACTGCAGCTTTGGATATTCTGGTTTTTGTTGGTTTGGTGTTTGCTTCTTTTTTCCTCCTGCAAAATTAAGGATAATAAACTGTGACATGAAAACAACTTTTGAACTCTTATTTAGATAAATTAATTAAAGTCTTTCCATTAGTGACTCATGTTTCTCAATAGAAGAAAATTAGGTTGGGAACCTGTTGTGAAGATTATTTTTTTATATTAGGAAAAGAAATATTTGTTATAAAGAAACTTCAGAAATGAGCTCCAGGTACATCACTGCTGTGTTTTGTTCTAAATAACCTCTTCTACATTTCTGCACTCCCTACCCCCTCACCAAAGCACAACCAGAAAATTAAAATTTAAAACCAATCAATATTTTGGCTGTTTGAAGAGCACATCATTCCCTGCAAGACACCTATATAAGAATAAGAGCCTCAGGGCAGGTGTTGATCTTAGTAACACAAATGAAGTGCCACTTTCTTGACTTCGGCAGATTTACAGTTAACTGAGATCAGAATAAGACCTTTAAAATCCTGTTTTGGGCTGGGATGAGCAGCTACTGCAGTTGTCCCTGCAGAAAATGTTTGAGCACTGGCACAGGTGGCCCAGGGAGGCTGTGGAGTCTCCATCCCTGCAGAAAGTCCAAGGCATCTGGCCATGGTCCTGGATTAGTTGGCTGGTCTTGCTTGAGCAGAGGGGTTGGATAAAATGACCTCTAGAGGTCCCTTCCAAATTCTGATTCTGTAAAGTCTTCTCATGGATTTTCTGCTTTGTCAGTGCTATCCTGTCATTACAGACAGATTTAAAGTGATTTCACTGCTCAGCCCAAATGGAAATGCTTCCAAGGGAAAGGTTCATATTCATATAAAGATTCTCAATCCAGAGGGCTGGAAGAACTAATGGTATTGAAAGAGTGAATGTGGGTGTCGTGTCCATATTTAGGGTAAACTGAGTGGGAAAGCAAGATAAGCATCCAGATCAAATAAGATTTTTATACTCTGCCTCCCAGTTGAACAAGTTATTTATTTTTTTTCTCCTAGGCAGCAGAGACATGTACTGATCCATGCTAGTTCCCCATAAGAGCTAATATTTCCTGAGGGCTGTGCCTTGAAATGAAGAATAGCTCTTAATGACAGTACCTGTTAGCCAATACTGCAGTATAGACTGTTGTATTGAACACACTGAGTAAAGGAAAAGCTTTAGAGATCAGACATTTCTTTAACACTTACTTGCCTGTCCTTGCTTACATCCTGCCATTTACCAATCCTCCTTCTCTAATGTGCAACTCCAATGTGCCTTGGTCACTGCTGTCCCTGTTAGCATGTGGATGAAATGTTCGGCTGCTCTGGGGGCAGTGGCAGAATCCAGGGCTCTAAACCCCGAGGATTTTAGGTGGTTAAGGTCTTCTTGTATGTAGGTAAAGCAAAATAATGCTGATTAATGTAAATCTAAACCTCAAAGACACATGCCAGAACAGATTTTTAAAATGCTGTAACCTATAATGGAAGTATAGAAAAAGGAGCTACATATAAACACTAAAGTTCCCAAGATATATCTTGGTCCAGTTCAAATAGTTGTGTAGAGGAAAGAAAAAGGAAAAAAGAAGGGAGAGAATTAATCAAAGAAACTCAGAAAAGCAAGGACATTCCCATAAGCTTCTGCTTTTATCCCTGGAGACACCTTCTCAACCATCCATCCATCCATCCAAGTGTTAAAAGAATTTTCTTTAATGCTTTGCTATTTACAATCAGCTTTTCTATCATAATTTGGGTTTTTTACTTGTTTGTTTTCTCAGCACGAAACCACAGCAAGGTTTATGCTGGTCTTACAATTGACCTACCCTCTTTGAACATGCCCAGACAACAGAAAACTGGTTTCTTTGGAAACAGGAGCTACGTGAAATCCTTTAGTATTTGTATTCATTTCAATCTGTTCACACATATGCAACAATAAGGCACCAGATCTTTAGCACGTGATTCGATTCTCCAGGCAAGGCAATTAAGGGGAACACCACAGTGACACCCCTGGCTGATAAAACCAATTGGTGCAATTTGAATAGGAACAAAAGAAAAATCCCATCCTCTAAACGACTTTTTCTATGTGTGAGGGTTCTTAGTGGTCATAACAATACAGAAAGCATCAGAAGCATTTGTATTGTGTAATGTGAAGATATTACATCATCTTTCTGATGATCTGGAGGCAGCATGGCCACAATTACTGAAAGCTGATTTATGGAGAACAACACATTAGTCACGGTTGGGTCTAGTAAAGCTGGTTTAAAAATATTCAAGCCAAACAGAATTTCCCATTAATTCTGCTTTTGATTTTCAAAGGCTGCAGCTGGACACTGACAGTCTGTCCGGGGTACAGTTGAGACAGGGGAAGGTGATACCAGTACTTTCAGTCCCCTTTGTGCTCTGAGAGCAATTACTAGTCTCAAAATTGGCATGTCAGAACAAAAACACATACTGGTTTCCCAGGCACTGCCATTCACAGGGTGGTATTAACCAAAATCTCAGTTTAAGGTGCTTTAAAACAAAATATAGGACTGTGAATAGCAGTGACAGGAATCAGCACAAGAATACTGCTCCTGCTTCAATTGCTGCTGGAACTATAACCTTTAACAAAGTTGTGGGCAGAAAGCAAAGATAGAAACATCTTATTTTTTATCTCCTAAATTAAACACCCCCCCCCCCCCCCCCCCCCCATATCTCAGAGCTCATTTTCCTTACTTCCACAGAACTTTTCAGCTGATAGCAGGTTTCCTGAATTTGCTGACATTTCCCACAAAATTCCACCACATTTGGATGCGCATGTAAATCAAATTGTTCCTGAATTGTCTTTGGTCAAGAATGTGTAGAGATTCTTCATGGTGTCTTCACACTTACACTAGATCAGCAGGACTGTGCATGGCACATAAAAAAGAGATGATAAAGTCATACTTCCCCATGCTTTCCCATTGAGGGATTCCAGGAGGGAAGGAAAGTTAGAGATTTCGAATGCACCTAGCAGAAATAATCATATTTCAGAAGACCAAAACCAAAGCATTTAGTGATGAGATATTTTAATGATGATGACAGAACTGGATTTTATAAGGTTGCAATTATTTAAGAATTGAGATACAAGGGTGGAGAGGGACGATAACTGAGGATAAAATAGGAAAACAATCAGAAGTTATGTCCACACATCTGATACAGAGAAACAGAGACAGACAGTATTCAGACATACACATACATTAATGATATTTAGATATTTATACAAAAAATGGTAAACAATCATGGTTCCAAATTCACAGGTATATACTGCTTAAGAAGAATTAACTTTTTTTTTTTTTTTTTTTTTTTTTTTTTCTCTTCCAGTAATACTGTCTGGGTTTCTATTTCAGGGTAGGATTCTGTTACAATGGATGAATACTTCAGAAAAATAGGACCTGGTAAAGGGCCACTGACATGAGAATCCCTGGCAAGAGGAAACAACCACTCATCTCAATAAGAAGAAATAACATAATCAGCTGAAATAGCTTTGTTTCCTAGCTCCTCTAAGAATATTAACATATCTTGATGAAACAGGGTGAAATCTGCTATAGACCTAGAAGAATATATATTTTTCCTTAATTGTTAAAAGATTATGCATTAGTCTAATTAAAATATATTGAAAAGGTTCTTGATTTTTTGAGGAAAAAGCAAGTCATCTACCTTACTGAAGAAGAAAAGATTAGAACTAGGGTAACAGTTGGCAAGACTGCTAGTTTAGAGTGATATTTTCTTGAGCCATGGCCAGATTCTAGACTGTTTTAGCATTGCCAGCATTGAAGGAGGTGTTGACAATCACAGCTGATTGGAGTCTCAGTTACTTTTCACCATTTTTTCATTAACTAAGGAAGCCATGTAATCACTGGCAGTTTCTCCACTGCTTTCAGGGCATATGTTTGCAAAATGTCTCAATATAGTCAAAGCACAGGTACAAACCTGAAATGAAGCAGTGGCTTGGGGACTCAAAAAAGATAATGACGACGGGGAAACAAAGTCAGGTATGTCCATTGAAAAGCTACCTCTGACATGAGCTGCTGTGGTGTAGCTACCACAGATAATAGGCACCACAGAGCAGAGAGTTCTGCTACTCTGTTCTTGGAGACAGGGTTTGTTTGTCAGTGCAAAAATCCTTACAAGGACAAAAGGCAGAGCATTAAATCCTACTGAAAAATCCCTTCACCTGATTTCTTCCACTATACCAGTCTGTAAATCTTGCTACCACAAAGGATCTTTATAAAGACCCAGGAAAGATTTGGAGGTATATAAAACCAGCCATGGTATATGTATGAGAAAGAGACATAAACCTCATTAATTAATGGTGCCTTTTCTTGATTTGGTGACAACTGCAATCCCAGGAATTTTATACCAAAATGTGCTTATAACCTGAGGCTTTGTTTTTGCCAGTGTGACTACATCTAGGGAGGTTCTTTCAGGCTGCCACAGGAAAAGGATCATAACAGCATTTTTCTACCATATCCTAATGCAAGGACTCCAGTTTCATCAAGACCAACCAGTTTCAGTCAGACCAACTCCTACCAAAAGAGAAATTGCTTATGTTCTCAAATCCAGTTGCCTCCTGTCAAATAACCCTGAACATCCAGTGATCAAGCCTTCAGATGAAAGCTAGCAAGTTCTTGACCCTTATAATGGAAGCTTATTTCAGATCCTCATTCTTTGAATAATTAAAACCACTTTCTAATCCTTTTAATCCTCTGACTAAATTTCATTCTTCCTAAGTGTCAGCACCAACTCCTGATCAGTACTTAGATGAGCCAAGAATTCAAAGAGCATGATGTTTGCAACACAATTACCTGGAAAAAAAAGTCTTGATGAGATCAAAGCTGGAGTATTTCTTTTGCTTCAGGGACATACTAGTTAGTGGGGGATAATCTAGGCCATACATGTTCACCAAATACTATTTTATACTATGCACTTAACTCCTTGGTACATTTTCTGCTACTTATAAGACCTGTATTCCCTAAGTCACTCAGTCTTCTCCTTTAAAGCCTGTTAATCTTATAAGCACAATTATATTAATGTACTCCTGTCAATAAACTGGAAGGTTGACTTGTCTTTGAACAATGATTGCTTGACATTAATGACAATATGTACTGTTTTTTCTTCTTTGTTTCAGAGGGTACCATAATTTACCATCAGGGTCCAGAATATTCTAAGGATTATGCTTTGCACACCTTTTATTAATGAGCTCTCATTTTTGAGGATTTAGGAGCTAAATCAAGGAAAACATTAAGAGACAAAGCCCAAGAAGGGTGGGGGACATATGGCAAATGTGATCAGTCCTGAGTTATGGGCAACTGTAATACATAGAAGATAATTCTCATTGTTTTAGACAATGATTAGATAGCAACAGGAACTGAAAGATTTTAATTGAGTTACTACTACAAAGAAATGTAATCTTTAAATCTACATCCTCTGGGTGACTTTATCCACAGTAAATCAAACAAAAAATCAGTAATGATGAAGAAGAAATAATTAGATTTTAATAACACATTCAGCACTTAAATAGGATGCAATGACAACACCTCGTGTGCAAAAGTCTGTATCAGAACACAGATTCTGCTCATACAAGATGTTTTAAAAATAGAGCTTAAAAAATATCATTACTAAATCATAGAGCTCTGAAGAAGGCAGAATATGACATTTATTTTTTTAATTATTGGGTGTATTTCTGAAATAAAAATGTTCATGGATGTCCAGAGAGACATGGAATTGGATTATTTAATTTCTCCAAAAGTATCATCCTTGAATTTATTCTCT
The DNA here is from genome assembly GCF_903797595.1 of Erithacus rubecula. NCBI lineage: Eukaryota > Metazoa > Chordata > Aves > Passeriformes > Muscicapidae > Erithacus > Erithacus rubecula. The sequence goes on from NC_136686.1 coordinate 58,054,275, forward strand.
AAGAGAAAAAGCAAATTGTTGTTTTGTGTTTGCATTTTATTCCATAGTAACTGATCCCTCTTTAATTTATCTTGCACATATAGGATACTTCTGAAAGTATATGGAGTCTATTCTTCTATTTTATATAAGTACACTAAGTCTTTGAAATTTAGTGGAATGGGTATCATTAAAAAAAGTGTTCTTGAAATGTAATCAGGAATAAGAAATTGATAAATCTAAAAACTAATCAAAGGTTTTATAACTTTGTGTGACATTTCTTCTCATAAAAATTAAGACTGAATTATTTCTACAATAGAAACTATGCCTGATGTTTACAGTACTATTTGTTCTGAGCTCAATGAATTTGTGAGATTTTAATAAACCACAAGAGAGACATTTCTGCTGTACATCCCAAGAAACACATATGAAACAAAATAACCACAAAACAAGATATTTTGAAAATGAAAAATCAGGGTGAGATTTGCCGTATCTGCATTTTTATTATACAAATTTTATGAGAAGTTTGCCTTTGTTCTGAGAAATGCAACTGTACTTTGAAACAGAAGTCTGCCACTGATTCCTGCAGTGCCCATGACTGGCAAAATGTGAGAGGCTTTCATGCATTCTCCCATGTTTGATCCTGACTCAAATGTTTAATTCTGCAGCCCTTGACTAGCCCCAATACTTTAATGGTGTATTTGGAGTCAAGCTCACGGATGAATCCTCGTGGAATTGCATATTTTTGTGCTATTGATATTTCATCTGAAACATGGGAGATGCTAACTGCCAGCTTTGCAGTGTTCCCAGGGTGGCCATACTAATATTAGTTTGCATGTTTGAACTTGCAATGTAGCTATGGCAAAAAACATTACAGCAAACAATCTCAGCAAGGAATCAAAATTCCAGTCCTGTGCAGCAAAAATTGTCCAGAAGCTCTACAAATTTTAGTCTATGTAACAAAAAACCCTCTACTTATTAAATCTCAACAAAACACTAAACCATTACTTATCTTTTCTTTCTTTTACTCTTCCACTTATTTGACAGTATATATATCAGAAATCTCTGCAAAACTTAATAGCAAACAATTTCATTTTCTGAATCACAAGAAATATTATAAAACAGTCCTTCACAGGCAGGAATACAAGTAGAAACTATTTAGATTTTTAATTTCCTTAATAATTCTAAAATCAGACATTTAAGATTTGGAATCAATTAAAATATAGTGTAAATATGGTATAATATAGAACAGACTTAAATATATATATATATATATATATATATATATTTTTTTTTTTTTTTTTAATTTATCGGCCTCAGCTGGCTTTTGCTCAGAAGCCTGCATAAGCACCTCAGTGTCAATTCCAGCAGAAGTTTCATGAACCCTCCAGTCAAGGCTTGAGCTGATCATTGCCAGTTATTCAGTTCACCTTTAAAGTCTGTACAGCAAGGCCACACAAAGCTCAGAGGGTGTCTGGAGGCCAGAGAGCTAAATTCACATTTTCCAGGCTGATTTCCAGTGGGGAACCTGTATCTGCTGCAATTCTCCCCCAAATTGATGCTGCTGTTTCCCTGAAATGAATGAGCTCTGCTCCTCCTCATTATGCAGCCCTTCAATCCACTCCTAACTCTCCTTTCCACTGTGCTATATTTGACACAAAATGTTTAATCAGGTTCATTTATCATGACTGGAACAGCCTGACTCATTCCCCATTTATAATTAGAAAGGATTTCATCTAATAAATGTTAAGTGCTCTCAGCTACCAAAGTCAGTGAATGAAGAGTTTGCTCACCACCATGCAAGACCAAGGGTACATAAACCTGTTTTACATGGAATTAGCAGATTCACAGATTTCTTCAGAAAATTTTCAAAATTTGAGGCAGTAAAATGTTGCTTATGTTCTATGTAAAAGGCCCAGCCTGGAAATATGGAGGTCGCAGGTAACTTGCTCATCTTTCTGCCTTGGTCAGTCTCTCCATAAAATGGTTCCAGTGAGGGCTTCCAGGGAAGCCTAATTACTCATTCTATATCTGCAGAATTATTACTAACAATTTATTTCCTAAGCAGCTAATATCTTGAACTCATAAGAAAAAAAAAAAGTAATAATAAATTTAACGCAAACTTAACTTAAAAGAACAAATTAAAAAGGCCAAAAGGTCAAAATAAAATGAAAGATTAAAATATTTGAAGATATTGAGGTAGACACATAGAAATCTGCCCTTCTTTGTGTCTGCAGTCTAAAGCCACTTTGCATTTTTTGTACTTTTTATGGTGCTGTGTTTGCCCTATATAATAACACTGAGCAGTGCTGATTGCTTTGACCCAACTGAGAAAAGGTAGATCATAAACCATTGCCAATTAACTTAAACACTGCCTGGCCAGCCTTGAAAAAACATGCCTTGATTCCCTAAAATGGAGAATCCTCATCAGCTCCCATTGTAAAATAAGAGAGAGAACTAGAGTGGAAAAAGAAAAGCATAAAAGAATAATACAAGGAACAATAGGTGAATAATAATGAATAAAATGTCCCCACTGCTGTATTCTCTCTGCCTGAAGGCCTTTACTAGGGAGGGAAAGAACTTGAAATGCATGTGCTAAATTTTGACAGCTAAATCTGGCTAAATGAGCTGAACTTCTATGCTAGTAGGTATTTAACATATATGGGGCCATAACTTTAGCAATGAATCTTATGAAACAGGAAACATTTAGTAAGAATTCATATAATGAAAAGACAAATTTATAGAATACGAATACCTAGGAAGACAATAAAAATGAAATACATATGCCGGGAGGGAAAATTCTTCCTGCAAAGACATTAATTTCTTGGATACTTTAAAGAAGTTTAGGCCCTTCTTGGAATATGATTGCTTTACTAAATACCAATTCATTATTTAACTTTGGTATTTGACCTAACTTAATGCATCAGTTAAATGCTTAAAGCTAGGTAGGGTGAATATAGGCCATATTACTTCAGATTTCAAAACACTTAGTTAAATAATAAACATCTTGTTATTAAAAAAACACTGATCTTTGTAGAATCATAATTTGGGTCAGAAGGAACATTTAAAGGTCATCTAGTCCTCTGCACAATAACCAGGGATATCTTCAACTAGATCAGGTTTCTCAGAGCCCCAAACATTGAACTTGGCCTGGAGTGTTTCCAGCAGTGGGATATCTACCACCTCTCAGGGCACACTGAGCCAGTGTTTCACCACCCTCATGGTGAAACAGTTCTTCCTTTTCTCAAATCTGAATCTACCTTATTTCAGTCTAAAATTATTAACCTTTGTCCTATCACAACAGCCTCTGCTAAAATATCTATCCCTATTCTAGAAGGCTTTCAGATGGCAACCAAGTACCACACAGCTATTCATTCACTGCCCCCAGCCCTCACAGTGGGATGGGGATGAGAATCAGAAAAAGGTAAAACCTTGAGATAAGAGCAGTTTAACTACAGAAAAAAATTAAAATTTAATAATGAAAGTGTCAATAGTAATGAAAAGGGAGATAACAAAAACAGAAGATATGGGTTTCTAAGAGAAACAAGTGACACACAGATGTGATCATCCCCTTCCAGCCAACTCCATACACTGGACATGGTACAGTATGGTGTAGTTCTTTGTATCCCTTTGGCCAGATGGGGTCATTTGTCCTGGCCATGCTCTCTCTGGGATTATTGTGCACCTGTATGTTGGCACAGCCTGCGAAATTGAAAAGTCCTTGACTTAAAACAAACAGCACTGAGCAATAACAAAACCATCAGTGTGTTACCAAAATTATTTGCATACTAAATGTAAAACACAGCACTGTGACAGATATAGGCAAATATCTGTCAGATATCACCAAAAATGAAGACTCCAGTGTTGAAATGGCACAATAAGGCCTCCCTGGAGCCTTCTCTTCTCCTGGGGAATCTGCCAAAACAGTGTCAGCCTGTCCTCATAGGAGAGGTGATCCAGACCCCTGATCCCTTTGGTGGCCCCTCTCTGAAAGGTGGGGTAGTGAAATTGGACCTATCCCAAAAGGTCCACGTCTTTCCTGTGCTGAGAACTCCAGAGCTGGGTGCAGCACTCCAGGCAGAGTTGTGCCAGGGAGGAGCAGAGGCAGAATCCCCTCTCTTGACCTGCTGCCCATGCTGCTTTTGATGCAGCCCAAGGCAGGGTTGGCTTTATGGGCTGTAAGTTCACATCCCTGGCTGGTGTCCCCCTTTCAATCCAGTACCCCCAAGTCCTTCCCCATAGGGCTGCTCTGAATCCCTTCATCCCCACCCTGTATTGGTACCAGGAGCTGCCCTGACCCAGGTGCAGCACCAGCACTCAGCCAAGCTCCATGGGCCATTCCTCAAGCTTGTCCAGGCGCCTCTGAGTGTCATCCCTTCCTTCAGGCTGGTCAACTACCACTCAGCTTGGGGTCATTCACAAATGTCTACTTCATTGATGAAGATATTAAATGTACTGATCCCAATGTGGACTCCTGAGGGACACCACTTGCCACCAATGTCCATTGGGACATGGAGTCACTGCCCACTGGATACAACCATCCAACCATTTCCACTGAACTTATCAAGTCCACAACACTCCACTTTAGAGAGAAGGATGTGGAGGATTGTGTCAAAGGCCTTGCAGAAGTCAAGATAGAATAGACAGCTCTTCCCTTGTCCACTGATATAGTTAGTTTAAAGATATTATTTAAGTCTGCTATTCAGCCAATTTATTTTATAAACGTAATGCAATATTATATATTTATTTTCACTGACTGGTATTCTGACAAGGCTATTATACCCTGCTCTTAAGTTGATGTAGTAATGTCCCCTACTTTAACTGACTCTTTGACCATAATAGCTTCTTCCCCACCTATGGCTTCTTACAGGTTCCTGATCTTCACTGCAAAAGATCAGTGTTTCATTATTGCCTCCACCCAGGAAAATTATCTATCCATTTCTGACCTCACTTCTCCCACTTTTTCTTCCCTTTGCTTTCTTCCAACTATTATGTATTGAACACATTTCCTGCCCTTTTCCACTTCTGGCTCTTGTCTCACCAAAGTCAGACAAATCTCTTTTCTAATTCTCAGTAAAATTCTTTCATCCCCATTGCACTGAATTCAGGAAGCAAAGAACAGAATTAAAACCCAACAGCTAGACAGGTTATGGTGTCTGCCAACCATTGTGCTACTTCCCAGCTCAGTGCTGCCCTGTGTTTGAACAGTGATTTCCATAAGTGACACCACCCAAAGGGCCAACTTAATCTAACTCATCACATCCCAGGGAATGCAGGAATGCACAGCTCTTCCCAGTGCTGCTCTGCCTTGATCCCTGTCCTGGGAGGGTCACTGAAGATGGGGACCAAGAAGGCTTCTTTCTGCCATTCCAAATCTTTAACACAGAGCAAAACATAATAAAAACTTGCCTCTGTATGCTGCATACAGTTGTTGCAAAGCAGATTATTCAAGAAGAGTATATAATAGTTATTTAAATATTTCATTTTTGTAGAGTAAAATAACCCATGCAATTCATAATTAATACAATTATGAATTATATACTGTAGGTCATTCCAGTTGACAAAGAGGATTTTAAATAATTTAAGACAACAAATCTATGTATAGCCACTAGAACACACAAATTAGCCCTTCATTTGAATGTATTGCTTAGCATTATAAAGCTATGAAAAACATTTTTAAAGAAATGAAGTATAAAAACTTGCACATTTTCCCTTGCAATAAGCACCAAACAAGCAGAGACCAGAATTATAAGTGAGAGCAGTGACATATTCTAATGGATTTGTCATCAGGAGATAATGCAATGCCATTAACTCAACTCATTTCAGATTCTAGCAACTGCATGTCACGGTAGGTAACACAAGCTGCCTCAAGATCTCAGAAAAAGAATTCAGAATGGGAAAAAGAATTTGCAAGACTATGGCTCACGGGTATATTGCACCCATGGTCAGCAATGTCTATTTTAACCTTGTTGGATTTCATGTTTAATGAGCATCATATTAAAGAATGAGTAACTTGACTCACTAAGTCCTCTTAACTCTATTGAGAATGAATAGGATTAGCTGAATCCCATTATTTTTGTATAATAAATATGTACCAGGAGGAAAGAATGCTTATTTCTAAGTGTAAAAACCCCCAAACTGTCAGGATTACAACAAAACTTGAAAAAAAAAAAAAGCCTTTCATACAGCCTACACAATCTATCCTTTAGGCTGCATCTAATAAAAGCAGTTCTGACAAACATTTAAGGAAAAGAATAACTGAATTCATATACATTCTCACTAAAATCAATAGTATTAAGCACAGGTAAAGATCTGCTCTTCACACAATAAAATTAAAGATAATTTCCTCTTTAGTATTTGCCTTAATGGCATTATTATTCATTTAACATAAGTAGTACAACAGTCTAGACCATAAATACATGCATAATATTGATTAAAACTTAAGCTACTATAAATGTTCTCCACAGAAATTTGTAACAATTTACAGCAGCTAAAGACCTTCCTCACTGATACTTCCACTCTATGTTTATCTCTGTCTCTTAAATAATGTAAGTAATTATGTACTTATCCAATGTACTGGCATGACTTGCAGCAATTCTAGCCTGCTGGATCCCAGTTCAGTTCAGTTTAGTATATGATAAATATAGGTTCTATAAATTCCTTTACTTACTGTGTAACTGTGTTAAAATCAGCTATTAGAAAATAAAGGTTGTTGGCATTGCTAGTGGAAAAAAAGCCACAGATGTCAGTGTCTTTGTCTGGGTTTTCAAACAGAAAATCCCATGTAGATGATTCTGCTGACTCCCAGATGAGGTTCAGTGATAAAGCAAATCCAGCTATAGGGTTCCTACTACCAGATCAAAGATACCATAACCATATGCCACAGAATATTGATTCTGTTCTAACACTTTATAATACATTTGCATTTGAAACATGTCAAAATATTTTTGATAGTTTGATTATAATGGGAGGCACTCCCCCCTCCCCCACCCAGGTTAGGCATTGGCAGTCTGGGTATTTCTCTGCAAGTCTAACCTGTTTAAAAGCAGCATAAACTCAGTAGTGATTGCTCTTGCTAAATAAGCATAAGTGCAGTTGTCTAGCTCCTCTGGATCAAATATGAGTTGCCAAATGACCTGAGAAAGCACAAATCTGACAGCAGGAAGCAAGTGACTCTTTCCTGAAAGCCTCTTGATTGAGCCATCCCAATTGTCTCCACTGAGTTATTGACACCAAGCACCAGCAGGCTGAGGTCTCACTGCATGAACAATGGCCAGCCCCAAAAGGATCTCATAAAGAAAAAGCAGTTTTCAATAATTAGTTTAAGCCATCGTTTTCAAAAAGTGTCATCAATTCTGCATGATTGGCAAAACATGGGATTTGGAAACTTTATCAGATTATAACAGATTTGGCCATATTTAAATACAACCATGGGTTTTCAGACACCTGAACTTGTATGCAGGAATACTAAATTGAGCCTTGATTTCAGGGTGTTTATCATAACTCAGACTCAATTTTTCCATTATATCAAAATTATATCAAAATTTTGGTCCTAGAGATCTTAAAATAGCAAAATGAAGTTCATCTGAATAAAAAAGTCTTGGAGTTTCCATTCCCATTTCAGGTTTTACTCATTTCATACCAATGCAATTAGGAGAATATTGCTGAAAATCAACACAATAAACTATGTTCATTTTTAATTAATTAATACTTGGTTAAACATGGGTATCTGAAGGCGCAAATATGGAACTGTATGTTAGCTGCTAATTATTGAAATCAGTCACTAGTGAAAATAGACGTGCAGAAACCTTTTCAGCATATTTTTCTCATGCAATTTTCTTGGTTTTATTTGTAAACGTCTTTTTTTTAGATTCAGTATGAGGAATAGTAATTTGATACCAATGTCCAGGTCAAATAATTGCGTGACAAGAAGTTATCTTTGTCCTCAGATGTTTTTCACATTCCTTAGCAATCTTCCAAGAACTCATATGGGCTGCAGGAGCTATCTGTCCTTCTTTGGAAGTGGTCTATGAGAGCTGACATACAGAACAGTGAATTAAAACCCAGACCCACCTGAAGCCAGGGTGTGTCTAAAGCCTGGATAAGGATATAATTCTGTGCATCAACACAGATGCAGAAAGCTTTGCAAGAATATCTGAGATCTGTGTAACTCAAGCCCAGCATCCAGCAAGACACAACAGCCACAGCCAGTCCAGGTATCAAACTCTGGCATCTGGCATCCAGGCAAGGTGAACCCAGCACAGCTGCTGAAGAAAGACAATTGTGGGCTAAAAACAAACAAAATAGTTATTTTCCCTTTTTTCCTATACAGGCAGCTAACACAAGGAAGAAAATACCAGTTTTGCTTTGTAGGCATCTGAAGAACAGGACAGTGGAGTCTGGAGCTTGCAATGGGCATGTAGGAAATGGTTTGTGCTGGGAAGCTGAAAGGTAAAACTGGTCAAAGGGCACAGAGAAACTTCATGTCCCTGCTTGGTTTGGAGTGCCCTGTCTCCTGCACAAAGTTACATGAATCTTCTAACTCTAACTAATGCAACTGACAAAAAAATTGTCAGACTTTTCCAAACACTCTGTGCCTATCATTTAATCAGGTGTTTTTAGCTGGAAATAATATTGCTGGTACATGGAACCTCTTTCATACTCTTTGCCTATGTTTTTTTTAAAGTCACTTGATACGTAAAAACATGCTGCTTCAACTGATGCAGGAGGAGGAAAAAGCTCTATTTTAGAGTTTTTTTTTTTAAAGTTGAGACTATATTACTTTCTCATATACAAGTAATAACATCTTCAATATTACATCATGGTATAGGAGTTATGATCCTGAGTAATTAGGCATTAATTTTTTAATACTAACACATGGAATTCTCTGTGGAATCAGAACATTTGGTTGCCTGCTCACATTTTACTTGTTTCTATTATAAAAGCCCAAATCCCCTAAGTAACTAATGAAGAGCAAGGAATAACTTCTTATGTAGCAGTAATAAGGAGACATAAATGGTAGGTAGACCTTCAGATCTTTAGAGTCCTTTAATGGTTATTACTGAAGTGCTTATCTAGGTCTTTAGAATTTTCATATCTTACAGGTTACAGAGGAAATGTTTCTAATGCCACAAGGACTCAATAACAACTGCAGTATCATTTTCCAATTTACTATGAAGGTGGATTTTAACAGTGCTGTAAACATGTGTAAGTTAAAACCTATAGGAAAAATGAAAAGAAAGTAATGTTTTAAAGATCAGGTCAGCAATAGGTAATATTCTTGAAAAAACAACTTACTAAAGACAGGGAATGTAGAGTAGATAATACACAAAAATTATTATAAATAACAATTCCGTGCAGCAAAATGAAGACAATCTCCTCCTTAGTGTTCTCAACTCCAAATGCCACAAATATATCGCATTAGAAAATCCTCAAATTGTTAAAGTAAATACAGTAAAAAATAATTGGAGTTCATTTGACTCCAATTACTATTAAACTCCTTGTTTATTCAACAAGGCCCTGGTTCTGCATTTGCAAACAACTGGACAGGCTTCTGGATCTGTGAGCAGACCTTAAGTCTTTAAAAAGGGATCTGATTAGGTGTAGGTCCTTCCAAATAACCATCACTTGGAAGACTGAAGCCCAAACAGGAATAAAACACGGCCACTGAAAACAGTGTGGATGTCACAATGCTGTAAGATTATTACAACAGTAATTTTATTGCTGCTACACAAAAATATGCTCTAAAAACCAAGAAGCTATTTTATTACACAGCTCCTGCAATCACAGGCTTATTGAGACTACTATGATTTTATGCTACATGCACCTGAGCTCAAAAAGACTGATAGAACATAATTTAAGTAAGCAGTAGATACACTGAATTGCAGTAAACACCAAAATCATTGAGATTGATCTACAGAGAGATGTTGAATCATCTCACATAAGATATTGAATATCTCTGTGCCATTATTTGATGTGTGATTGCATAGTTTAAGTGTATAAGCACTTTTCATTATTAGTTTCTGTGGATCTAATTGTGAAATGTTGACCTAAACATCAAATTTATTTCTCAGTCTTTCTTCATAGAAGTTTTCAGGTTCCCTCATCAATTAGCACTTTTATTTAAATAATGCTGTGATGTAATAAATAGATTTTCTGTAAGAACAATTTATTGAAAAATAAACTGGAAATTATGAGAATGGGTATACCTGTGGGAATTTTTGGTACTTCATAATATATTTTATTAATTAAACACTTCTTTCAAGGAAAAACAGTAATAGTAGTAGTGGTAGTAATAATAATAGTAATAATAATAATAATAATAATAATTTTATTATTCTAAATACAACATAGGACATCAAAAAATAGAATAAGCAGGTAATTGCAGAAAATGGACCCAACTATCTGGATTTGCTAATGACAGCACTGTAGAACACCGTAATGGGTCTCACTTAATTATGAATGAGTTCAATAATGAAAGGAGACAATTTAAATAATGACATGGAAAATGAATGAAATCCTAATTTTAAAACACACACTCTGCACACCAGAGAAAAACAGAAGCACTTCACTGAAGAAAAAGTTGAATGAAGTCAAAGAATTTTTAATACAGCTTTTCCTTTTGCAGGCAAACTGAATGTCTTAACAAATCTTTCAAACACCCATTCAAATGTTTTTGTCACAAACATGAACGGTGCATCATCATTCTGTTAAAAATATCCTTCAGAAAGAGAAGGAACAAAAGTTTCATTTAGGATGGCTATGGTGAATATCTTTCTTGAAAAACTACCATTGGAAAGCTGTATGTGTTTCTGTGCTTTCAAAATCATTCTATTTAGACTAAACAATGTCTGAGTCATTTTCCCCGTCTATTTATGCTTCTTGCTTCTCCTAGTACATTATCTGGGACATTTTTATCTCGAGGAATATTGAATAAAAAGGTTTAATTCTGAAAGAGTGCCTCTGTCCTGTAGCTTGCCTGTAGTTCATTTCCCATATGGTAAGATTCTTTTTCTGAAGGAAATACTAAATACTGTTTTACACAATGTGATGATCTAAATATCACTGCGAAATTTGCTGAGGAGGAAGATTTATTCTCAGAAACATTATCATTAGAAATGATGAGAAAGAAGGTAATACTACTGGGTTTTTTCCTGACTCCCCAAAAGATAAGGAACATTTTTGTCTCTATTTACAATCAAGGTTTTGGCCCACAGAGACACGTTGGCTATTATGATCAGACACAGAATGCATGCAGACACTCTGCCCACCCCTCTCCTCAAAGCACTGTGTGTTCTGCTGCTAACAGCCTCCCCTGACTCTCAGGTTTGTGAACCACACCAAGGATTTTGTTGACATGAATTCTTTAATCCAACTCAGTCATTCCTACACCTTGGGTTTTTGTGATGGACGTGGCCTTAAGCACAAGGAACAGCATTTTCACCTTTAAAGACTGCAGACTGATGGAAAACCATTTCTTCTTCACATTGTCTTGTTAACAGGGGATGAGTCAGAAAAAAAGATAGAACAGGCTACCAAGTTGGAAATTATTTTGTTCACAGGCACTTTCCAAGTTTTCCACATGGTGTCAGTGGCTCCTCTCACTTTTTTGAAAGGAACAAGTTAGATTAACATTCCAAACTCATTTATGGTGTCACATTTTCAGTTATATATTGATTGTGCAAAATCTGCTCAGGTAATACATTTATCACTGATGCCATGCACTTTAAAAATTGCTATGTTTGCACTCTAAATTAGGAATTTGTTGTTATGTGTTTGAATAATCACTTCCCTTTAGTGCCTAAAACACTTCTCTTCAGTGCCTTTCTCTTAACCAAATCTCCTTATTTCCTAAGATAGACAAACATGCAAAATAACAAATATCCTTCTTTAATAACACCAGCCTAGAACTGAACTAACCTTTTATACAAAAAACAATCCATTGACAAAATCACTACCCTTTTCATGCACCCAAGAAGTCCAAAATAGATGTTTTACTTTAATTGCACTAAATCAATAGACTGTCTTGCAGAACACTCTTATTGATTTATGACTCATGACATATATTACAGCCACAGCTATTTTTAGTGTCTTGGTAAAAAGGAATTATGACTTTGTTCAGAAGACAAGTGGTACAAGACTATGTGCATTGCAAATGTTAAACTTGAATTTTTGATTTTTTTCTTATTGAAAATTAATTGTCCTTGTTTACTTTATATTAAGAAAACCACAAGTTGCCTTTAAAAACTAGCATTTAGAGTATCATTCAGTAAATATATTGCACCTTTATTATTACCTGAACTTTCAAGAACTCGGATGAAGAGAAAGACAAGAGGATTGCAATGTCATTTACTGCTCCACCTGCATATACACACTAAGCCACCTCAGCAGTGTCCTGCTGCCATATTTGCCTGCTGGTGATGACCAAGTCCATTATCTTCTGAGGACAACCTGTATCTGTATCAAGGATCTACTTGGCTATGTAGATGGACAGAAAAACTAGTTTTAATCACAATTTTAATATGCCCTCCAAAAGGCAGTTCAGGCACATATTAATAGCCCATATTCCTTGTTTATACAGTCCTTACTAATATTAAAATATTACTATTCTTAAAATGCTCTTTATTCTTGCCTTTAGTCACAGGCACTGGTGAAAGAAGAACAATGGTCACCAGACAGCACAGGGAGGAGGGAGAATGTCCCTTCCCATAGATTAAATCTTAACTCTAACAGACTCTAGAGCTTCCTGTGAAGAAAGATTACAGATACACTTCCTAAGGCTTTTTACTTTATTTCCCTCACTTTTTTCTCTTCTGTCTAAGGTAGCTTTCAGTGAAATCTCTGAAATCAAATATGTATGGTCACACTTGCCTAGATTGACAAGAAAAACCTTAGCCACAATGTCCTTTGGTTTGGAATGCTCTGCCTAGTCAGTCATCACTACCATAACACATGAAATACATCTCCTCTCAGGTGTCTTAAGATTTCTCATTGGAAAGTGAAGAGCACAGAAAATGTAGACAAAGTGCAGGTGTCACACTGGCACCCTGCCAGTCACATTGAAATCTTCAGGTTCTGCTTCCAGGAACTAGGAGTTCCAATTGGCTGTAACAGACAGCATTTGTTGTTGATTTTTTTTGTCAAATCTTCATGTCAAGTGGCTTCTGGTCCCTTCAGGAAATCAAATACTGACTGTCACACACATACCAAAGTCATGGGCACGTACTGCTCTCCTCTAGCACACGCACAGCAGCACCTGCTCAAACAGACACAGACAGCTCCAGCTGCACCACAATGAGCCACAGGCTGGCACTGAACCATCAGAGAAGCTTTCAGAAGTCTGTACTACCACTAATTTTGGTTTTTGAAAGGCGAATGCACTCTGATTAGAGTCTTCTTCTGTGCATAATATGTTTTAAATAAAACACATATCTTTGCAGTTTCTGCAGCTGGGAATTATAACAGGGGAATCATTAGTACTACTTTTAGTGTACAGAATGTTCTATTATGAAGTATAAATATAACCTACACCTTTGATACTGTATGCAGTACATCACTTTTTACATTATTTTTTTAAATAGACTATCTGTCACTTTTTGAGAATCAGGAGACATAGATTTATTAATTGATAACAGATCACAGAGTATTTTTCTTCTAGGGTAGTGCAGGAAAATCACTTCTATTCATAGCCTGCTTGAAAGGAATTAGTGACCTCAATAAGTTACTGAAAAATCCATCCAGTGCTGAAAAGTCACTACTGCATCTATTATTATAATTAGCCTTACCATTACAACACATCAGCACTGGCACATAAAGAGATATGAAGAGCGTGATCTAAACCCAGTAAAGGAAATATAACAATGCTGATATGTTCTCTGTACCAAGTCAACGACCAGTATTTATACATGGTGGCCATATTTTTCAAAAGTAAGCACCTAAAGGAAGTCATCTCAGTCTGTATTCACATTTTTCTGTAATTCTGAGCATTTTCTAACTACTGAATCTGAAGAAATTTAGTATAAGGGGCTCATTCAGAAAGGACTACTGATATTCAATTCAAAATAACTATTACTGAATGGACAGAATGTTTTAGTATCTTTTACTTCCAATTTTTTTTTAAAAAGAAAGGAAATTTCTGAAAATAAAAATGTGTACATTTTTATGTGTACATCTCCAGTAATACCATGGAAGGTGAGCTGTACTATGTATTTCACTGAAGTGTACCTACTTTGAGGCATTATTTTACTCAGTTTCTTAGGTATATAGCTTGACTTTCATTTTATAACAGAAAATAATTACAAAATCCTCAGAGTTATAGATATTCCCAAAGGTTCTTGATGAAAGGAATAACTTTATGAAAATTGAGCTGACATCGTAGCCTTGCAACCTTTAACTCCATAACACAGATCAGCTAGTCAGAAGGTGGATTCCACTGCTATCAGTACAGCTTTCCAACAAAACTGATACTAGCAGTGGCATGGAATTTTCTTCAGAGAGGGAAATGCAAAGTGAGTGTATAAGGATAAATTAGCTGTCTAAAGTAAAGTTAGTCACTCATTTACTTTCTATACGTATTTCCATGTATTTCACTATGGATATGATGATGGTAACATAGAAGAACTGTGCCAAACCATGGATAAGACAAGAGAAGATGTCACTGCCTTGGAATATTCTCAGTTATGAATCCAGCATGGTTACAGAGTGAGGAAAAGGACAACAGGAACACAGTGGGAGGATACATCACACAGATCCATGAGAAAAAATGAGAGTGGTCAACACTGTTTCCAATTTCCTCTCTGCAGCAAATGTGGAGCAATTGGAAAAAAATCCTCATTCCAGGAATTAGGAGAGGCTGTGCAATTACAGTGCAGATCATCCCTTTTAACTGGAAATGTCCACGTAAAGAAAAAAATTATCTAAAGCTTTTCAAAGGATGCTGGAATATTCTTATTTTCCTACCTTTTCTGAGGCACAGAAAACAATTTGAATTAAAATAAAATAATATGCAATAGCTTTTTCATCTCATTATGCACCTAAAGTGCACTAGAATAACAAAGAAATCTACATGATTTTAATCTCATTTTTTTGTGTGTGCAACTCTGCACACTCATGTGTACAGCAGAAAAAACATTATTTTGGGGTGTGTCCTAAACCAACATCAATTTAGAACTGTACATTCATAGGATGCATAATTTTACATTCATCCTGTGTTTGCAAATGGAAGCAAAAGAAACACACTGAAGAAGAAAATGTGATTCACTAAAACCAGATGCTGGTCTTAAAGAGCTCACAATTTACACAGTAGGTCTTGCAGGCAGTGAAGGCTATAATCTACCCCAGGATCTTGAGAAAGGAATAAAAATCAAGGTCTCTGCAAAGACAGCTTCACATCTTTGGAATGTATTTTCCAATTTTAACAACCTCAAATTCACTGCAGAAAATACACCAGTGCAGCACAAGTTTTCATACAATGAAAATATGAACAAAATAGAAAAACTAGTATGCTAGATTATTCATGTGGCTGGATCTACATTAAAAAATAGTTTCTCTGAAGCTGGGGAAAAAAAGGCATGTTTCAGTCCAGTTCTGCTATAAAACAGAGTACTCAGGAGCAATAATACTGCAATAATGTGCTACTGCAGATTGTACAGTCAGATTGTGACTCCCCCTTATGCATGGCTGGGCTGTTTCTCTCACTGGTACTTCTCCACAAGCAAAGATGGACGGCTTGGAAAAACTCTAGGCTTTGGTTTATCTCAAATGAGTGGAAATCAGGAAAACCTACTGCAAAGTCAGTGGGATCGTTGTACTATAAAATGGATGGGAGAGCAGAACACAGCTTCCTGCCTGCCACACACAAAGAGGCATTTTAAAGCCACACTTTTAATTCAGAAATTCCTTTTGCTAATCTGGGATCATTTAAAGATTTTTTCCCTGCCCTCCCCTAAGCCTGGCTGTGTGACACCTTACTTTAAACTGCCCAAAGTCTGACTGAACATCACTGAGGCTTCATTAGCTCATCATCTCCACTGAGCCACTCTGCCTGTGAGTGCCCCTGGCCCGGGGCCACACGCTCCCACTGGCACTCCAGATGTGACCCAGCAGCACAGAAATGCTTCTGTGTCTGGTCCCCCGTGCAGCAGCAAGGCCAGGGAGTGGCAGAGAACCCTGTCATGTCCTGGATGTCCCTAGACCTGGGTGTGTTCCTCTCTTCTGTTGGGCTCACGGGGGCTGCGGGAAAAAGGAACAGTGTAGAGATTTTAGTGAAGAGCATGGAGTGGCAAGAGGGCAATGACACAACTGGCATTTCAAGTGCAGTGAACAAGGAAAAATTGCATTTTCCTATTAATGACATTTTAAGGAAAAAAAAAAACAGGCAGGAGAGACAAAGAAAAAGACATATTTCTGCATGGTTTTGAGCTTCTAGAAGTGGGTCCTCCATTTAAAGATGTGGCACAGAAAAAAAAGGACCATTGTATTTTCTACTAATTATACTACATGTCCACTATGCTGCCTGCAGCACTGAGATGGGCTGGCTCCAGGAATGTATCCTTATGTTTACATCATCTTTAAATCAAGATACAAAGCCTTTCATAAGGATATGCTCAGGTTCTAGGTTCTTGGGGCTAGTAAGGTTTGCTAATATAGCAAGGAAAAATAATTCCCTCTGCTCTAGAGATTCTCAGCTGAAATTCTGTGTTTAAAGGAATGCATAAAGTTGGACAAGACCAGAATGGTCCCTCCTAGCTATAAATATCTATGCAACTATCTCACATGATCCATCTAGAGCATAAAGACCAAATAATGCATTTTTCTAATTAAGATTACTAAAACTTTTAAAACAGAAATTATTTAGTCTTTGAAAAATAATACATATATTAGAAAGTATCCTATTTTAAAATCAATAGGACAATGTATGATTGTTCCTTGAAGTCCTCAAAGTAGAGAAGATATTTAAACAAAACCCCAAAGAACATAACATAATGTTTGGAATTAATTATTTATCTGGCATTATAAGTTATTTTCATGTTAGCATCCCATTCCATAGTACCTTCCACAGTACTGAAAAAAATGTAATGTTTACTGATATCAAACTGTGCATTGATCTATGCAGTCATATGAAAGAATGGCTTTGAAAATAGGGTTAAGGCTGGATAAAAAAGATAGGTTAGGAAAGAAATGGAATTGATAAGAGATGCTACCTACCAATTTGTGCCCATTTCTGTCACTTGATGCTGTGCACATGCAGGACATCCAGCACTATCATAATCCCAATCCCAATTTAAAAATATAAACCCTTAAGACTGGAATTTTTTCCTGGTCAGACAGAAAATTCAGGCAAAACTGAAGGCTGAGCCCAGTCCTCCAAGTTCTGCACCTGTGTCTAGGGACAGGATGATTTCTAGAAATACATTATAGTGGAACAATCTCCGTGCTAAATACAATTCTGAATTTTGCATGATAATTCAGAATCACAGTGTTTCTGCTGAGGTCTTGCAGTATCAGGGTATCATGGGCTTTTTTGTAAGGTGGATTTAATGAGGGACTTTATGGATTCTTTCTAGTCTCATGGAAAGTACAGGTGTCTCTTTGCAAACAAATGAATAATAAAAGCTTTACAAAGTAGTGGAAAAGAACAATAGTGCTTTTATACCCTAGGGAAATCTTCCTTCCTTCCTTCCTTCCTTCCTTCCTTCCTTCCTTCCTTCCTTCCTTCCTTCCTTCCTTCCTTCCTTCCTTCCTTCCTTCCTTCCTTCCTTCCTTCCTTCCTTCCTTCCTTCCTTCCTTCCTTCCTTCCTTCCTTCCTTCCTTCCTTCCTTCCTTCCTTCCTTCCTTCCTTCCTTCCTTCCTTCCTTCCTTCCTTCCTTCCTTCCTTCCTTCCTTCCTTCCTTCCTTCCTTCCTTCCTTCCTTCCTTCCTTCCTTCCTTCCTTCCTTCCTTCCTTCCTCCCTTCCTCCCTTCCTCCCTTCCTCCCTTCCTCCCTTCCTCCCTTCCTCCCTTCCTCCCTTCCTCCCTTCCTCCCTTCCTCCCTTCCTCCCTTCCTCCCTTCCTCCCTTCCTCCCTTCCTCCCTTCCTCCCTTCCTCCCATTACCTGCCTCCCTGCCTGTCTCCCAAGATTTATACAGTTTACTGAACTCCCTGCACATCAAATATTAATAAAGTTATCATGACACCTCTCCTATTAACCAATGTTACATGGTCCCTAAAGCTCAGCAGAACCAAAGCCATGTTCACATGTTGGGCTGTTCCAGGCTATAGGCCAGTTTGCATTCCTCCTTAACCATCATTGTGATTTTTCAAAAGTTTACATGTGAAGTGCCCCTGGGACCTCATCCTGAATGGGCACATGCAGTGGTTGCTGATTTTAATGATTTTCCCACTTCCCCTTCCCTGTGCTACCAGCAATGGCTCAGGTGGCATCTTGCCCAGGGAGCTGGATGATTGTGGGGGCTGCTGTGCCTGCCAAGCCCAAACCATGTTTGAGAGGAGGGCAGTGGAGCCAGCCAGCTCTGGGGTCTGCAGGCACAGGGGGGCACAGTCAGAGGAGAAACAACCACTGATGGGGGCCAGGGCTGTGTCCTGTGAAGGGTCATGTGACAGTGCAGGAGCTGTGCTGTAATAAAAGGGTTTGTTTGTGTTTAGATAAGGACAACATATGGCTTGGTGATTGCCTTCAAATCCAGTCCTGAATTGGCAGAGTTTAGCTAAACCAAATCAGTCTTTTGGAGGTTAGGCCAAGAGCTGCTTCAATTTCACAGGCCATGTTGCATCTCATATGATACCTATTTATAAAATCCTAGCTACATTTGTCAAGTTGGTGTAGAAACAAAACTTCTGGAGAAAAACCAACTTTACAGGAGCCATCTGTGTCCCTTCCCCCTTTTAAACTCGGATCACAATATCAGCAAGTTTCTTAGCTCAGTATGAACCACAGTGAAACTCCAAAGTTGAAGGCCTCCAAACTTCTGTTGACATTTTGTCTAATGAGAGAAGAAAAATTCTGAAATTTTTACTACTAATATGTAGATTTTCTGAAGCAATGTTTTATCATGCCACTCTATTGGCCCACAGATTTTGCTCTGTGATTATTCAATTAAAACTTGTTCTGGTATATCTGGTATAAAAGCAAGAAACATTTATTCATCCAAACCCATTCTCATCTATAGGCTAGGAGCTGTGTGCAGAGTTGAATGCTGTTACCAGAGGTACTGAGCTGAAGTCATTGCTCTCAGAAGATCTGACCAAGCAGTTACGTTTTAGACTGGGATTTATGTACACATCATGCTCTTCCCATCCATATTTGTATGCTCTGTTTTCTTATTATGGTGATGAGGTGAAATGTTTAAACATTCTGTCTTTGTGAGAACTTCACAGAACATGACTGTAGGATTTTTGCATATCCCACTTATCTGTCTGCCTGCAGTAACGAAAGTACAGGGCAGCAAGGGAGCAAAACTGCTGATGTGCATGCACTTGCTGTCATTAAAACAGTCAAGCAGTTTTCTGCAGTAACGAGAACTTTAAAAAACCAAATAAACTATAACTCTATCTAAAATTGAGCTCATGCTATTTCTGCACACTGCTTGTGAGATCCCTGATGAACCCTCTGAGCAGCTTTTGGATGTAATGTGCTGTGACCTCTCTTTTAGGAAAAGGCAATTGAGGCAACTGCTTAGAGCTTGTCTGATGGCTGCATGATTTTCCATTAAATAGACACAATGACCACCCCAGCTTGAGGATGTCGTCTCTATGACGCTGTTGACATCAGCATCTGATCTTTTTGAAGCCTGTATGAATTCTATCACTCAAATTCTCTGCTGAAAGGACTAGCTCTCTCAAGAACAAGAGGCTAGAAGTGGGAATAGATTGCCTTCCCCATTTGCCATCAAAAATGAACAGGAAGATCTTACCGTCTGACAGCTCTAAGCAGTTAAATATCTAGACTGATTTGTTATTACTGCTGCTATTCTTTCAAAAAAAAAAAAAAAAAGCCCTTTGCCTCTTGAACTTTTTCCCTTTTCTTTCTCCATTTAAGTAAGTAACAAATGAGGAAAATAAGCCTTAAGTAGGAATGCCTGATCTACAGTGTCAATAGTACTATGAACACATATTTATCTCCTGCATTGTGCTGGCATTTATCCATTACAGAACATTAAGGAAGAGATCTGTGGAAGCCTGGGGAATATTAAGTCCTCAGGCAGCCAGACCTGTTCAGGCACAGGCTGGCAGTGGCAATTACAGAGCAGTCTCAGGTGAGGAGCACTCATTTAACTGAGCTCCCTGTGCCCTGCCTGCAGCTTCACACGATCTCTGGACACTGAGCATCTCCTCATCATGCCCAGGCAGGTGGCAGCTGCTAAAACAGGGATGAAATGCCATTTCTCCTTGTGACCTCTTGGCATTCTTGTTCCACTGGTCCTCTTCCCCTTGATTATGTCTTAAACCTAAAGCTAAGCTCTCCTTGCATCTCCAAAGCACATATTATGCTGGCAGCTGCTGTTCAGTGGAAGAGCTGCCTCAGTACTGCAGCAGAGAGGGGTAGATGTGTGCACAAAGGATAGAATAACAACCAGTTTCTGAGGTTTGGCAGCTTCAGGAATGTTCTGCTTACTAAATAAGAGTAATATTCTCAGCTTCAGAGCTTGCATGAACTGTCAATCACTGGCTAATGCAAATTTCCTCTTGCCCAGTGCCCTTCTTTTCCAATACTTCTCCATGCCTATGAATAGCTAATGTATTTCACAGGAGCAGCCACAGGAAGGTAAATTAATTTTAACACTAGTAAGGATTCCAAAGAAAGAAATACAGTCAACAAGGCAGAAATTCACACCTCAGTCTCCTGTTTTCCAGCACTACATGCTCACCCCTGAGTTTATCCCACCATCCCACCAGCAGTGCCCTGGCAGCCAGGAGGAACAGTCCTGCCCTGGGGATTCAGGGACAGCATCCCAGCTGGGCAGGGGAGGGGACTGTCCCCTCTGCTCTGAGCTGGGGCAGCCTCACCTCCAGTGCTGGGGACAGTTCTGGGTGCCACAACATAAAAAAGATACGAAGCTGTGAGAGACTGTGCAAAGGAGGGCAATGGAGATGGTGAAGGACCTTGAGGAGAAGCTGTGTGAGGAGTGGCTGAGCTCACTTGTTCTGATCAGCCTGGAGGAGACAGGAGAGACCTCACTGCAGTTAAAGCTTCCCCATGAGGGGAAGAGGAGGGGCAGTCACTGATCTCTGCTCTGTGGTGACAGTGACAGGACCTGAGGGCATGGCCTGAAGTTGTGTCAGGGCAAGTTTAGGTTCAGTATCAGGAAAAGGCTCTTCTCCCAGGAGGTAGTTGGGCACTGAACAGGCTCCCCAGGGCAGTGGTCACAGCACCAGCCTGGCAGAGTTCTAAAAGTGTTTGGACAATGCCCTCAGACACAAGGTGTGACTCTTGGGATTGCTGCTGTGCAGGGCCAGGAGCTGGACTTGATGATCCTGATGGGTCCCTTCCAACTCTGCTTATTCTATGATTCAGTGTGAGTTCTTCCAGGTCTCCTTTCATCCTAACCTAGTATGAATTGTTTCAACTCCTTGCTCTAGCATAATTCTGTCATATAAAAATCGGTCTCTTATAATTTAAAGTTTTCACATAGGGAAGAGTGTGCAGAAATATTCCCTGTTTTTTCACAATTACAATTTTTGAGTCATTGTTTCATTACAGAGTGCCTTTAAAAATTATTTTGCATTTTCCAATCTTGCTGACTTGCTGAGTTTTCCAGCCTGAGATGTGATGAATCAATACTACCAGCACCTACAAAAACATAATTAGAATGCTAAATATTATTTCAATGCTTTGGAAATCTCATATCCGTTTCAATCAGCTGCCAGCTCATGAGAAGGAGGTGGTGACTTATTGGGAGAGCAGAAAGGGCAGGAAATTTCTCAGAGTAGCTTGGAATGATTCACAGGAGAGCAATAGTGGGAATTGCAGGGCTCACAAATGATGATCAATAGACAATCTTGAGAGTGAAGTCCTCTGTGCAGCCACAAGATATCTGTATCAGCTGTGGGAGTGCTCTGTGTGAAGCCTTGAAGCAGAGTGTGAACACCAGGTCATGGGCTGGAAGTGGTGTGAGCCCATTGTACACTGTGCCAGAAAGCAGCACGGATGGGCTGAGTAAAGCTTGCTGTGCTCATCAGTTAGTTTGGAGTATCTAGACAGGCAGACTAGATTTGAGGCATCCAAAGAAAGTGTGCTGATGGCCCTGTGTGCTTTTGCAGCTGCATCTGGCCAGCCTGCAGAAACCAAACTCCCAAAGATACTAAAAAAATGATTGGAGGATTTTGCAAAGGCTACAAACCACTTCCTCAGCCATTTGTCCCTCTTTAATGTTTGAATGCCTGTAAAAATGCTGTCAGTTAGCACTGATTTGTCTCAGTGCAGCCTGTCAGAGTCCCTGCAGCCAGGGCATGGGAAGCAGGGTTTGCTTTGGGTATCTCCAGCTCCGACTCACACACAGGAAACTGTGTGAGCTGCTGTGAGTTTAATTCCCCCTCTGTTTCCACATGCCTGAAGATGAGTGGGATGGTGGCCTCCTTTCCACATTGCTGGAAAGGAGATGATAATCCTTCTTCCTCTGGCCAAATGTAAACTGACACTGCTTGAAAAGCCTCCCCTCTAGCACGAAGCATCCCTCAGTGCACTAAATTAAGAGCCTGGCCCTAAACAGACAGTGTTGACCTTTCAATGCTCTCATACTGTCCTGCCTTTAAGAAATATGACTCTCCCTCTTTCTCTGTACTCTTCTTTTTTCCTGATCTTTCTGGTTTCTTTCTCCCTAATAAGCTTTTTACAGGTACACTGAGGTAGTGAGTGCTACTGCCTGCTCCAGATGCAGCTTCTGTTTCAGGCAGAGGAGCTTCAGGCAAAGGTTCAGCCTCCTAATAAAGCAAGTATATTCTAAGATAAGTGCTGCATTAGGAATTGTGGATTTTCTCTTTCCAAAGTTGATAGTTAATACAGAAATTCTGTGGGATTTTTTTTCCAGCTAACTTTGGAGAGAAAATGCTGGGGAAGTTTTGGGTTTGGCTCTGCAGCCTGAATCTTCCTAATCCTATACCACAGGTCCTTGAATATGTTGTCAGGCTTAAATATTAATTTCAGATAGCAGCAAACTGTGCCAGGGCCTCATGTGGATCCCTAAATGTGGGACTATCTGACTTAACAGACTTTACAGAGAGGAAAGAAGTTCCTTAATCACCAAGACCAGACCAGCACAGTGGATCACAGCTGGCTGAAGGATGGAAATGCTTTATAGAAGTTATTTATAAATGCTGCAAGGACAGAGTTGGGCCAAAAATCACTTACAGTTTATTAAAGTTGAAAGATATTTCCATACCAGAACATAGAAATAAACAAGTAGAGACTCCAAAGTGAGTCTGGGAGGTTTGGGAAGCATCAAGAAAGGGAAGACTGAACACCTGCTTATCTCCATTGCAACCCTGTGAAGTGCAGAAAGAGTTCATCTCAGGGCAGCAAGGAGACAGCAAGGGCAGGTTTCACATGCCAGTGTACTCAAAAAAGGCATTTTTGTGCATGTTTTTTTGTGGCAACATTGAAGGGATACGATTTATCTTTGCAGTACAGACATTTTCTAAATTACTACCTAATTTGTAGCAGCATCCCTAGAAAAGGGACACTGGTTCATGAACAATGTTTCTAGTGATCCCTGCTTGCTGCAAATTTAAAATGCCTAGCCTTTGAGATGCTTGCTATGACTGCAATATCTGTATATGGGGAAAAAAATTGTAGTGGCTTGTGTGTTTTTAGGAGTTCAGATTCCTGGTCTGTCAGGCTGGCAAAAGTCCCTTTAATGAACTCAAGGCATCCACACAAGTATTTGCACTGGATGGGAAGAGGACAAGCAGAACATTTTCAAGGCTCCTCCAAGACTACCATTTCTATAGGCTGTAATTGTTATTTTAATAGGCATCCTACCAAGACATTCTCTTTTAAAATAATCCTTTTCCTTCTTTTAACAAATAGGCTTCTGTCAAACATTAATCCAGGCACTTTTGTGAGCTGAGATGGTGACTGGTATTAGTGACTAGACACTTCTGACTGCATCTTACTGCTTTGTTCCTCACAGGATCTTTTCCCAAGCTGTAAAGTGGGATGCCAGATTTAGTTTCTAAAACCAGAAGAATAACACTAATAGACAGTAAATGGGTGTGAGTTGTCACACACACCAGCATCACAGAGTTAGTGCTATGTCTCAATTAGCAGCAGACTGAAAATCAGTGGGAGCAGACAGTATTCTTTCTGGTTTCTGTTGAGATTCTTGAGCTGTAGAGAGACTAAAAAAAAAGGAGTCTATGTTTACTGGTGAGGAAAGAAAAAAAAGAGAAGCCTGTGACTGCAGCAGTGAGCAGTGTCCCTGACCTGCCTGCTTGGCATTTCTGGATACTTGCATGGATCAGTTTATCCATGCACAAATCTGAACACAAACATGTAGATAACTGACAAAGGCCAAACCATGCCTGTTTTCTAATGGGAAAAGCCAGGGTAATTCCTGCTGGATAACAAATGTTAGGTGTGGGCAAAGTATCACTTCTGGATATTCCTAAACTTATCAGATGTTGCAGCTTCTGCTGGTCTTGTTTCATATGTGCAGGAGTGTGTCAGTCCCAACTCTCTAGAAATCATCTGAAGATTTACTACTGATTTCTGGGGGACAGAATTATATTTTATCAGTAGCAAACTGTTTTCCAAAGTACACAATGAACTCATTTGCCTGCTAAATTGAAGCAACAACTACCAGAGATTACAAGGAAAGTGAAATTACATCAACAGTTTGCTGGTTCACCCTTGTACAGTGTATTGGCAAAGACCTTCTGGGAGGGATGCTCTAACTCATAAAGTTCTGTTCCTTTAAATGTACCTGAAACACATTTTCATATAGTTTACACAGACAGATTGCTACCTATAAAGATGAAATAACCTGCTCTATAACTGAACTATCTGATGTCATTTTAATACTGGTACAAGATTTGAAATCAGTAAAACCATCAAGCACTAAGAAAATATGTACCTCATCTAAGAACAATATTTAAATATGCTTCTATTGAGTCAAGGTTCATAGATATGTTTTAAAAATTTCAATATTTAATTACTTTTCACCACAGTCTCCATAGTTCAAAAACTCCTATCAGCCACACAGCATTTCTGTTGACTAAAGTCCAGCTGTTCCAGATAGGGAATTAACAGTCATTCTGTACAATACATTTCACAATTTATAAACATCCTTTTTATTCTCTGAAGCAAGCCATGGATAAAAGTGCATTTCCTTTGAGAAGCACATGCATGTCACTGGCAAAGCTGATAAAAGGGCCTCTAACAGCTGAAAAGTTCACTCACATAATCCAAGAACAAAAGCTGAATGGCTGAAGTTAATAGCAGTGAAAATAAAGCTAATTCTACAAAAATATTTAATTATTATTTGTTTATTTGACCCTTATCTGAGACTTTGAATGAAAATGAAATCTAATGAGAATGAAAAGCAGTGAGTTAAATAGGCAGTTGCTATGTATTGCTTAAACACATATATCCTCTTAGGCACTTTTAAATGCATTGATACACTCCAAGATAAGCAGGGTAAGCATTAGTGAACATCTTTCACATCACATGTCCATGCAATATGACCTGAAAATGAAGAGAAGCAATTATATTAACAGAAAAAAGATTCATGGACCAGCGATCTGTGGTTAAGTGGAACTGTCACTCCCAAGTCTGGGTTTGTCCTCACTTAACTCAGTTTTAATTAAGCACACTAGAAATAACTGTTCAAATTATTCTTAAGCTTAGACACTTTATGGCTTTGTGTAAAAACTGGTAACAACACCAAGTCAAAAAATAGCATACTTTCAGGTTTTGGGGCTAAAGTGAGAGCTAAACAGACCTCACACAGAAAAATTCTTTTAGCAGGCTTCATCCACAACTCAAAACTTCAAAGCAAAGATGCCCAGAGCCTTTGCTATTTCCTTCATATCATGCCTTTGAAGTACCTATGTTTACATGACTACTGTAAATATATATGTGCACTGGTGGCATCAGCCAGGCTGAGGGGTAACGTACCATTTGTGGATAGATGCTGTCCCTGAGGCTGGGAGGGAGATGCAAAACCATCCACAGTGGCTTTCACAACAGCTTTCCTTCACCAGCTGAGGTGCCTGAGCACACCAGGGATCCCCCAGTGCAGCACTGAGCCTGACCTGGCTGGGGAGGGACAGCACCAATTGGCCCTGCTATAACAATCCCCAGGGATCCTGTTCTGTTACCTGCTCTGGATCCCTGGGGATCCTGCCCTGGATCCTGCTCTGGATCCTGTTCTGGATCCCCAGGGAACCCACTCTGGATTCTGCTCTGGCTCTGGCTCCTGCTCTGGCTCCTGCTCTGGATCCCCAGGGATCCCACTCTGGATCCTGCTCTATCCTGCTCTGGATCCTGCTCTGGGTCCTGCTCTGGATCCCACTCTGGATCCCCTGGGACGGACCCCACTCTGGGTCTTGCCCTGAATCCCCAGGGATCCCACTCTGGATCTCACTCTGGATCCCACTCTGGATCCCCAGGGATCCTGCTCTGGATCTGCTCCCAGCCCCAGGGTCCCTGCAGGCTGTGCCATGGTGGTGCAGGTGTTCCCAGCTACCAGCACAGTTATCAGCCAGTGCTGCTCCACAAGTCCTCTGGACCAGCCCCAAAAATGCATTTCTGGACTCATTCCATCCTGCAGCTGTGGTGAATCTTGCTGGGCACAATGTGGCTCTATAAAGAACTACCTCAGTGTCTCACTTGCTGTTGAAATTTGACCATATGTACAAATTTAAAAATTGGCAGGAAATATTATTTTCTAACTATTTTAACGTGACATATAAATGATTTTTCTGATATTTTTAGCAGATGCCATCATCATTATGATGTTACTCCAGTTAAAAGTCCATCTAGGACATACACATACCACCACTAAGTACAATAAATACCTGTGTTTTGTTGCTGTTTAGATGAACTAAAATACATTTTAGAGGAAAATTAACTGGTTACATTTTACCCAGTTTTCTTTGTAACTATCTCTCATTGTATTATCACCTCTTTTTACAACTTATTCGTGTCAGCTTGCACAGCATGAAGAAACCAAATGAATGCTGCCAATAAAATATGCCAGCTTATCTGGTATAGTCCTAAATCTTTCTCAGTTTTGAGAAAAGTTCATCTTTCAGTTCATAAAGGAAAAACAACACTTAGCTCATATAAGAATCTCAAAGTATGCTCTTTCCTTGGAGTGAGAAATTGGAGACTCACTATTACTTACTGATTTCTTTGGTTGGTGTCTGTACTCTTAGGCCACTGAAACATAACATACCTTTCCCTTTGATAAGGTGTAGCAACATTACTAACACCACAATAATGACACAGTAATGGAGCATGAAGTAAGAAACATAAAAAAGTAACATCCAATGGGAGATGTTTGAAAGTTATTAACACTTCACATTTTTCTTTCAGTATAAATTGATTTAAAAAAGAACCCCTGTGAACATGACTTCATAAACATCATTATCTTTATATTACCAATATGCAGAAAAAAAAGAATGTCTCATGACCTTCCCAAAGTCAGAAAAAAAGTTAATTGGAGTCAAGGAAAGTGTTCTAGAGAATTCTGATCCACTAATTCAGCATGTGGTTTGAACTCTTCAGACAGTTTGAAAAGCAATCAGTGCATTTGTGAAACTGGATTTACTTGTTTTGATTTAAAGTTTTGAGGGCAGTGTCTTGAAAGAAGAAAGATGTTGCAAGGAAATGAACACCTTGGTACGATGCTTTACAGACATATGGTAGGTAATTCCTCACTTTGAATATGAATTCAGATACATCAATTAGCTCTAAGTTCTCTTCTGAGTATCTTCAACACATTGAGTTTAGGCATAATTGGATTTTTTACCCCTGAAACACTTAATCAAGGCTAAATCAAAGAAAAAATTCGCTTTCAGAAGAATTCTGCATTATACAAAGGAAATACTTCTCTATTTGCAAAAGATCTGCCAGCTTTATTAGGTTTCCTTCATTTAGAGACTTACTTGTTTTTCCTTTTATCCAATTAATGCATTAAATCACTTTGATGTGATGCTTTTTAAATATGCAGTATCTGCAGTTATAAAAAAGTACTAGACACATCAGCACCATTCATTTTCCCAAACTGAGACAACACTGTGCTCATCTCAAGTACAGAGATGATTTTAAGGTGACTTGATTATTCCCCCAGTGTTTAAACAAACCTTTCATCAGTTTTAAAGCTACACAGCTGAAGTGTTTTCTTCCCTATAGAGCAAGGATTTCTGTCATCAAGTTAGCATGAGTCAAAGAGATCCTGAGGAAAAATCAATGGAGAGCAAGTCTCATAAGATGAGTGTATTTGAGAAGTGTAATCCTTTTCTTCCATCTTACACATGTTTTCCAATACCTCCCAACGCAGAAGAAGCTAACACATGTGAAATGTGAGTGCAATTTTGTTATAAGTAAGCTGTCTTCTCTCTAGCCTTGCACACCCAGAGGTGGATATAAATGGAACTTGTTATGCACCTGACAGAAGTGCCAACATTCTCAGGAAAGATATAGACAAAAATAAGTTGTCAAAAGAGTATTCAGCAAGAAGCCCTTAAAAATGGTTTTATCAGTATTTATTTAAAGTAGACATCAAATCTCATCTATGAGAAGCTGTAATTATTATTGATAATGAAAACCAGGTCACTTTGGAAAAATGCATAGGGCATAACCACCCATAATCACATCTCTAATTGTAAGCATGTTGCATAGAAGGATGGCATGATTTTTAAGAGATCTGTCAAGAGATCAAAAACATTAGGGACTTGGGTATGAATACAGACTAGACCACTATTAAAAAGAAATCGAGAACTCCTTGGAATCCCAGCCCAATCTCCAGTGTTGTCTGCTTCTAGGAAGCCAAGTCACAGCTTATTCTGCCCAGCAGAGCTCAGCCAAGTCACATCTGTCAAGGACACAATAAAAGGACTTGTCTCAACTGCCCAACTTTGCCATAAATACCTGCATTTGTATTGGTGTATTTGAGATTAGTAATATCAATAATTCCCAGATTCAGGAGAATACATTTAGCATAGCATAACCTATTTGTATGGAAAGCTGGTGAGTTCTGCTATCCAGAGCCTATGTGAACACATGCTAAGTCAGTTTTTTACTGATATAACTACAAAGGACACACACATATTCCACAACTCATCTCTACCAAAAGCAGTTTATAAAGACTCCAAAATGGGATGCAGTGCTGAACCTGTGTTTGGCACCTTTTGGGAGCTGCTGTTGGGTGCAGGAGGCTCAGCTGGGAGAACCTGTTGCTGTCACTGCCATGGCAATGGGATGTGGCTCAGGATGATGCTCGACGGCTCTGTGAGCTCCTGCTCTGCCTGGAACTAAAAGCCATGCTGAGGAGGATTAGTACTTTCATTTCTTCAACTGCATGGTTGAAGAAATGAAATGGGAAAAGCTGGGACAGCCTTAATTCTTCATGAGAGGCTTTAGCCTTAAGTAAAACCCCTAGCTAAGGTTATATGAAAGGTTCAAGAAGGAATATTGGATGCTTCACAATGAATCTGAAAACAATGTATCTCTAGAGTTATAACATTTCTGTGACAGGCTATGTTTAAGTCTTAAAGGAAAACAAATAAAAGGTTTATATGAAAACCAGCATTTTTTTTCTAGGCTAATAAAATGTATTTTGAATCTTTTTCTGTCTTTCTGAGATATGCCTCCATCTTTTGTAAGCTTTTTAGTGCATTCTGTACTTGATGTATTTGAAAAATAAACTTGCTTTATGAGTGAATCTCAGCTTGTGTCAGCACTTTCACAGTGTAAACACAGAAAGCTTTATATAATGTAGATTATGTTTAAAGTAAGTGTCTTTCTCAAACTCCTAAGCATGCCCTTTTTTTTTTTTTTTTTTTTTTTTTCATTAACTATATGAATCTTAATGAGATCAGAATCACTGTGTAAAACAGCAATTACAATGAGCTGAGCCATCCCAGTGCCTGCTGCTGCTTCCCACTCTCATTTTGGACTGAGCTCTGTTTCAGTTGACACAGTCATACACCCAAATATACTGCCCCAATAAGGGCTTGGCAGTCACAGTGTAAAGTGCTGGCCACTGAATCCTTTCCTTGTATTTTCCAAAACACTGAGTTAATCTTAAGGGCTTTTTTCCTGATTTCAGCCTGTTTAGAAATGTATGTCAACAGGAGGAGCAATTTGTGCTCATTCCTCCAGTTGCTTAACAACCTTTACAGATTTTGTTTTCACAATAATAATTCCTTTTCAGATTTGGTTTTGTACTAACCCATCATCAGGTTAATGTGAAAAAATAATAATATCCTTCTTTTAGCAATTACACAGATTTCTACTATGTCAATCCCTTTGTTATTTTCTAAACAAATGCACAACATTTTTTTTATTATTTCTCCATTTACCACAAGCTGTTTCACAAGTCCTAAAATTTTTTTTGAGAGATTTTGTACCTCTTTGATTTGTTTTAGCAATCATAAATGTGGGTGTAAAATCCTTGGATTATTATGTTTTGGTTTCTCAGCAAGGCACACACTCCTCCTACTGCATGTTACATGTATGAATAATTTTTTAAACTTCTTTTTAATTTCCATTTCTAATGTCAGCTACAGAAACCTCCCAGTAATATTTTGTGTGTGTTTACCAAAATAGAAGCTTTCTAGGGCTTATCAAGCTATTCTGTTTTGAAATTCTTATGTGAAAATGTATTTCTCATGAAGAATTCACTTGTCATAGTGGCACTTCTACTCCTCAGTAATCTCTTTACAAATCATACAACATTTCTCAAAAAAAGTAAAAAAATAAAAGTGTTTCAGGAAGCTAAATATCTTCACCAAGCAAATGGGAAATAAATTAATTTTCACTGTGATTATCTCAAGTATTGTGGTGAATAAAAGCCTGTCATCTGCTTTTATGTATAAACTCTAAGTCACTCATCTCTGTCATGAAAGGCTAGAAAACCCAGTTGTCCATATGTGGCCATTTCTTACTTGTGTTGTACCTTACTGCAGCCTGCTCTCCCATCTGTCTCCTCTTGTCACTTCAAAAGAAGAATCTCAAAGCATTCTGGAATGTGGCTTTTTCTCAAGTGACATCTCAGGGTTGAGAGACACTTGTGAATGTAGCTGAAAGTTCCCACTTCACTCCTGAGTTCAGGCTTTAATTTCTCTGCAGGTGATGCTGCCTGTAAACCAACAAGTGCTTTGAATCCTCCTTGACAGAAGGGTCTAGAAATGGAACAGCAGCTCATCATGGCCAAAGTAACACCAAAGAGCTAGATAAACCTTCAAGAAACAAAAGTCACCTCACCTACACAGAATAGTTTGTTTATGTAAGAGGATTCATGTCACAAATTGCTATTTTAAGAGCAGGAAATACTATTTTTTTACCACAGGATTGTGTTAGCACAGTACCTTTTACTTGCTGTTTAGAAATCCAGATTTTGTTTTCTGCCTCTGGATCTTTAGCTGGGCAAGTCCCATATTGATGTAAAACATGCTTTTGAAATTATCTCTCTCTCTTTTTTCTTTATTAGAAGAAATAAACCCTGAAAATGACCAATTTGCTTTCTATCTTGTCAGCTCCAGGAGGAGATCAAAGGATGACTATTAATATAAAGTGCTGGGTGCTCTAAAGACAAAAAATTGTTTCTTCATTGCTGTTTACCAATACTCAAGAATTTATTCTAGCAGTCTCATGGAATATTAATTTTAATTATCAACTACAGATTATTTGAGATCCTTACAACACAACAGTGTAGAATAAATGGCCTGTATTAATTTTCTAAGAAAGTCCTTTATTGAAAGTCTGGACCAAGCAAGGTCACAGGAAGAATGATTTAAGATAATGTTGAAATGTGGAAGTACAAAAAAGAAAATAAATAAATGTGATGTGATTAAAGGGGTGTGACATTTTTCCTTTAAAGTCATGTAAGACTTAATAAGGACACAGCAAAACTCACAGTTAAAGGAGCTGTACCTAGTGATATGTCAGACATCCAGGACTGAGAGTGCAGCAAATACAGCAATCATGTTTATACATGAAGGTTGTTTCACTGATCCATCATCACCACAGATACAACCAGGAGCTCAGAAGAACATTTGGCATAATGGAAGTCTTACCATCAAGCATTTTTAGCAGCTTAATGATCTCTTCTGTGTATTACATGCTTTGATTCAGGCACCAAGGACAATGCTTGTTTATGTTACTAGATTTGTGTTATTAGATTTGCTTGACACAAACTGGATCTGCACTGTGGCAACAGAAGCTAAACCAATCTCTATTGTGAACAAAATTTTAAAATAAATTTATTTTTAAAGCATAAATAAGAAATTATTCTCCTCTGAATTGACTGACACATCTAAAAATCACCCATTACTTAATATTATGACTATGACTTTAAAACAACAAATAAAAAGGAAAATAATTTGGCAGAAAAAAGCATGATCACAATGCAGCTAGACAGGTGGAAGAGTATAAAGCATCAAATCTGGCTGCTGGATGAGAGATTATTCTGCAAAATGTCTGTATTTGGGTCAGTGAAGGTGATATGCCTAGTTAATTGGTGAATAGAGCAGAGCACTGAAATCAATGAAGAAACTGATAACTGATGAGAATGTAGCTGGTGCTCCACACATTGAGTACAGAAAAACTGATTTGCTTATCTAGGAGATTTTATGATGCAGCTTCCCATCATTATAGGGGAACTGAAATCAATAGTTAAGAGGTCTCCAGTTCTACACTTCTGAAGAAATGGTACAGGTATTTTAATTGAAATGAAAATATGCAATCTCTGATACAGTGTTATAACTCTACTAATTTCAATAGGTAGTCATTATTTTGCTTGTCATTAGCAGGAAATTGTAAAATAATATAATTTGTACACAGAAAGGCTTCAGGTTTGGTCTTTCCTATGCAAAAAATCAGTGTAAATCTCTAATCTTGTATATGAACCTCTTAGTGTCTCTCTATTATGGATGGATGTTTGAGTGAGTTCTTTGAAATGCTTTAATACTGCATGGTTTACACTTCTAAAAATAACCTTTGTAAAGTGTGCTTTTATGTTAAGAATTCTGAAATCCTTGAACAGTAGAATACAGTTGTACAGCTACAGAACACGCCAAATGTAGAAGTGCATGTTCACACTCCCTTTGAGACAGACACCAAATTTCTGTTTATAAATGTGTACAAATGATACTGATCAAGAGCTGTAGTACCCATTGCACCACAGGCAATCACTAACAAGTTAATAGTCATCTTAATGTGGAGAAAAAGGAATTATTTTTGAAGGGTGAGTAAAGAGGACTAAAATAGTGCATGTTATTAGTGTTTAAAAAAAAAAAAAGCTGATGAGAGGATTAGGACTAATGGTCCTAGGAAAGAACTCTTTTAATTATTTCCTGGAATATCCTCTCAGTTTGACACTACCACCTGGAATGCAGAAATACAGGGTCTAAGCAAATGAAATTATTCACCTCTCTTGTGCATATTCAATCTTTACCTCTTACCACTTTAATATAAATTGCATCCCTGACCCTCATTAACCACCATCTCACTTCTTCTCTGATAAACCCAGCACTTCTGTCATTATTACAAACTGACAAACCTTGGACCACTGTGACATTTGATGCATCTCTACCAAATACTGGTAGCAACATTTCAGAGACAACTCTCCATGTTTTTATTATGCATTCCCATGTTTTGGGAAACACTCCTGAGCATAGAATTTAAAGTAAAATAAGTATGAGTTTTAGCTGCAGTAAGTTTTCTAAGTTTGCAACAGAAGGTTGAAAATATAATGATTTGACTTAATTTACTGTAATTATAAAATGAAGGTGATATTTAATTCTAATCTTCCAGCTGAAAGTAAGTGCCAGCACTATATCAGAAGTTTACAGTGCCAACGATTTCGAAGGAATTAATCCACCTGCTTGGGAGGAAGGGGTGAACTTCCTCTCTTCCCCTGCTAGGAAAATGCCACTGATTTTGAGCAAGTAATTGCAGATTTACCCCACAGTGCCTCAGATCAGAGTATGGTTTGTAATAAAGCTTCAATGTGTTTCAGAAGTGAAGACACTTCTTCAAAGGCTTTAAGATAAAGAACATGCTTTACAGTTTTATTTAACCAGGTTTCATTCAGGCTGAGCTTCAAGGAACCTGAGTGCCAAAGTGCTACAAGGTGACTTGCTGTCAAAAAGCACAGTTCTCTTGCTCTCATATTATATCACAAAGCACCCAGGATTTTAGACTGTTTCACACTGCTTCCTCTGCCACAATGACTGGGTTTCTCCCTCTTCACCCTTCCACCCTCTTCTTCTTCAACAGCCTGTGGTTCACCAGGATGCTGAAAACTTGCATAAGACTTTTTGCCCCACTGAAAGCTCTGATATCAACCCTTCCCCAAACTGCAGTCATGGAGAAGAGCCTGGTACAACACACCAGACACTGGATCCTTCTGGAGGGAGGAAATTGTGATGGTGGGATATGGATGTTTTAGAGCAAGAGGGGAATGGCATGAGCATCAGGAGCAAGGAGAAGAGCCTGGAGTGCAAGTGAAGCTCCCCACTGCCCTGAAAACCTCACCACCTGGGGAAGGAAACTTTCATCACTGGTTTAACTCTCCTTGGACACAATCCAGCTCACAATTATTTTTCTTTTCAAAGACATTTTTCTCCTTACTCCCCAGGTTCCAAAAGGCAAAACCATCAATTTCTGTTAAGTAGCATGGTGTGTCAGTTCTCTGGCATTTGAGTTAAACAGTAACCATAAAGAACACTTATGAGAGACAATATCTGTTCTTATGTCAAGTCTTTCCACAATGGGGAACTGCTTTTAAATAACTTCTTTGAAGAATAAAATAGAATAGTTTTCTGATAATTGGTTTATTTCCATGGAGAAGTGAAGGAAAAGTTGTTGGGCTTATATTCTTTACCATGACAGCTTGAGGATGTGCATGAGAACTCCTGTTTCTGCCATCATTCATTTTATTTTTTCTTTCTCATTTCTCTCAATTTTGTTTTTGGTTGCTTTCTCTGTTTCTCTGTGAATTGTTTGATTAATTTGAAGCTTTATTCCAAGCCCTCTGCTCTCAGCTCCTCTCCATGCCCTGTCTTCCTCTGTGCCACTCACTCAGCCTGTTAAACACTCTCCTTCCCATGGACTTCTTGGTTATAAACCTTTGTAACAATGGCCAAAACCTTTGGCAATGGCCAATTCTCTCTGTCAGTGTAAGATGCTCACACCAATGGTAAGGATGGCCATTTTCAGACACAGGGTCAGTAATTTCAAGGGCAAACTGAGGCTGTCTCTCACAGACAACTGTACTGCACTCAAAGACAAAAATGCATTTGTTCATCAACATCTATTTTAATCTGGTCTCCTTTCACACCTTTGGGGAAGGGTGGAAGAACCCTAAAAAGGAGGAACAAATAGGCAAACCAAATTCATATGCAAAGTGATAAGATGAACTGGCATTTCAAAGGCATGCCTGTAAAGAGAAAAGGGGGAAAATATTCCAGTTACAGACAAGAGGGGATTTGAGAATACTGTGATCCTAGAAGAGGAGGAACATCCTAAGTCAAATCTTTCTTGGATTTTTTGATACTAATTTCCTAAAAAAGAGTTTATTCTGATTCCTTTTATTTTCTTCTATTTTTTTTCTTTTGGGATTACTGGTCTTTGCCTTTGCCAGGCATGACTCATATGCACAGAAATGTCTTTATCACAAATGAAACACATTTTCAGATTTACATGCTGACTTAGCCAAAACTCAAAGCTTTTGACTTTTAAAGTTTTAAAGTATTTCTAATGATGGTAGGAAGGTCTGATGTACTTGAAGATATAAGGCTCATCACCAAGGCAGCAGTAAGCTCAGTGAAGGCATAACAAACCAATTTTCCTCCATGACTGGGTCACCCTGTACTGAGGTGTAAAGGTCTGGTTACATACACACCACTGAGTGTGTATCCATGGGACCAACCCTGGAAATGACATTTCTTCTGCGTTGTGTGGCCACAGAAATATCAATTTGTGCTTTAGAACAAGAATGTCATGTCACTTGGAAAATATCCTAGTATCTTGGCAAATCATACTGGAAACTGGGGGGCATAAAATGAAAGTATTACCCCACATGGCCTGGTGCAGCTACTCTTTCTCAGTGTTAAAAGCAGGATGCTGGACCAAATAATCTGCTGTTACTCCAGCTGAGGAAGCAAATTCCATATCCAACATTTAAGATATTTTGCCAGTAATTTTTTAATTTGCTGTTGAGGTGGAATCTGGACTGCCTCATCACATATAATTCACATATTCTAAACTTTATACACAGAAGTAATGGAAAAACACAGAGTACAATCAAAAAATAATGCTTGGTAGGAGGTAAGAGTGTGTCCTCTGCCTTCAAGAGTTACCACACCTGAGTGGGTGAGTCTGCACCAACATTTGTAGCAATTATCACAGACTCTATCCTCTGATGTGGGCTGAGAACCTCAGACTGAGAGCATCAGTGCTTCTTAAAAGCCATGGTCATTCCCCTGAGAGACTGTGGGGGCATGTGGAACTTCCCTATTAAAATGGAAGTGGGGAGAAGAAATGAACAGGACAAGAAAATATTCAAGAGCTGGTCACAGTGCAGTGTGCCTCCACCAAGGACAGTCTGCACCTTATCTCCTGGAGGTACAGAGCAACAAAAACTTTCTCCTTGCTCTTAGGGCAGCTGTAGGCTACACAGCTTTTTCCATGGACTGTGGAAGAGCACAAGAGCTGTGGCAAAAAGAGCACACTAGTAATGCTGAACTAACAGACAATACCAAAACACCTACTTTTTTTTGTGCTTTTTCCTTTTATTTCTTTCCTGCTTGTTATCATAACTATGCCATGGAGAGTTTTCTTTGAAGCATTCTTCGAAACACAATAGACAGCATACATTATTTATCCTAATGGAATAGTGTGCAAGGCACCCCCCTCCCCATACCTTACTTCCTCTGAATAACTTTAGGAGAGAACAGAGCAAGATAAAAACAGGCTGCATTTTTTTAAGTCAGAAAGTGATGAAACCTCACAGAAGGCAATTCTTATGTGGATGAGGTTGCAAAAGTAGGAGCAGCAGGAAACAGAAAACCTAACTTTGTTTTCTCCTGTGCTACTGAGTCACTGGAGGAGCCAGGTGCTGGTACTTGGAGACTGACCCACACAGAAGTCCAAGAGCAAAGTGTAATTAAGAGAACTCGTTGGGAAGGGCCCTGAGAGCCTGACTATCACTACAAAGATGACTGAAAGTTACTTCTGTTTAAAAATGTACTTTCGCTGTCTCAGCTTCCCAATTTATTTTCACACGTACAAAAGGGTGAACCTCTATGAATTTTTTTATAAATCAAACTATACAAGTGTAAACTAGGAGATAACTGTAAACACTGGGAATTTGACTTCTTTACTTATCAGCAATAAGGTATTTTTATACAGGTTCCACCATTTAAGGGGCAGAGAGCATTGACTAGTGTAAATGAACAGTACTATAAATGAACACTGCCATTATTCTGTTGGCATGAAACAGCAGCAAACATGCTTCCTCAGTTTAGTTTTGAATTCTGAGCAGACCTCGTATTTCACACAGTAATAGTCAGTAACTTCCATGGACAGGGAACATAATTACAGTGTCCTAGCTCCAAATGGCTGAAGGTTGTAAAGGATAATATATAGCACCTGCTGAATCTGCAGAAGGGAAAAAACCTAACACAATAAAGAGCTCCCTACTGGCACACTCCTCCTTTTTCAGAAGGACTTTCCAATAGGCACACAGGCAGGTGTTTTTTGATGGTTATGTCACTGCAGTTCATTTGACAACAGCCTTTGACAGCTGCAATGACAGAATGGGAACAGAATATCCCCTCAGTTATTCCAGGTTTTAAAATCCAGCCATGCAAAAGCTAGGAAAGTTTGGAGTTACTCTTTCCTTTTGTGCAATAAATTCCTCCTAGTGCTGTCTGAGGGACAACAACCACCCATTCCATAAGGATTTCTGGGGTGCAATGACACTCACATTCCCACAAACTGTTTGCTTGTTTTCCAGAACCTCTTTCTATTACATCATCTGAAGAAGAAATACCAAAACTGCAGTCTCCTCCTATCAGTCAGGAGCTGCAGAGCTCTGAAGAGAGAGGCACACACAGTTCCAGTTTCTCCAGTCAATTATATGATCAAACAGTGAACAATTATGATCTGATCAAGTTCTTTATTCAGCCATTTGCAATTCTCCCCAGATGGTCCAGATTTATGGAATATTCCAGTGGCTAGTGTCATAATCAAGCTTTGCTTTTAGATGTTCTTGATCCCAACCATGTGATAGAGAACCTTAATTTAGTAAAAAAGGCACTGTTCCTCACTCCTCTTTGGGTTATGAGCACTGTTAAAACACAAAATGCTGGATTGTATCTGACTGCACAGCATTACAGGGTGATGCCAAGTTACCTTTCAGAATTTCTTCCAAGAAGCTGATTCTGAAGGTGAAAAATCCTTTAATGAAAGAGAACTCTGCCCTGAAGGTCCTGTTCCTGCAGAGGCTCTGCTCACCAATGTTTCATTGCAAATGTTTTCACTCCTGGACTCACTGTGGCTTCTGCCGTCACAGAGATGAGAATAATCACTCCAATAACTTTGGCCAATGTCATGAGCAATCCTAAAAATTTAAGCCAGGACCTTGGGAGAGGAGGCAGATGGAGAGCAGGAGCAGCATAGAAGTGCCAAGGCTTTGTGCTCCCATCAGAGCAGGTTTCTCAGCAGATGACCAAGACTGAAGTTACACAATCCATATCAAGTTAGTCTGCTTGAATCAATCCAGACTCTAAGAGTTCCTGAATCTTTACAAACTTCCAGAAATCTTTAATTTCTGTTATCTAGGACAGACTTTTATAGCTTACATCATCTCTTTCATCAGAAAAGCACTCTAGTGGCAATAATTCTTCACACTGTACTTCACTGCAATTTATTTATTTGACTGGAAAGGAAAGGATAACTGAGAAAGAGAGCTTTTATTGTGATGTGCTCTCTATTGCAATGCTTCCCTCATCCATGCCCATTTGTATTCCATCACCTCTGGGTTATGAGCAATTCTGTCAATGGGGATTGTCATGGCTGTAAAGACTTAATTCCTAATACCTTCAGATTAAAGAATTTTTCACAGACAGTTTTTTTCTGTTGTTCATAATTTCAAAATGTATAATAGTTAGGGGGTTTAGAGGTTCAGTGATCACCCACTGTCAATCCTATTTGCTTGTTTTCTTTGCCAGGAAGGTGATAAAATGTATTTTCCCTGAGCCCCTCTGCAAGATCAGATTTTCTCCACTAAATGTTCTCTTGTCTCATCTCTAGAGTGAAACTTGGCACCAATTTCAGCAGAGACAGAACTGAACCATAAACCCCACTCTCCTCTAGTACCATTCATATAATCATACAGGTATTCAAGATACAGATTCAGATTATAAAATTGTTCCAAGAGGACCACCAGCTTTCATTGCTCCCTTCAGTAGTCTGAACCACGGGAACATTGGCTAAATTCTTTATGGTATACTTGGCTGATGTTGGGATGAAAAATAATTTCCTTTTTGCTGTAGGAAGACTGATGAGATTGAGAGTATTGTGTTCTGTAGGCACCTGGATATGCACCTCTCTATAACCCAGTTCTCCAGCATCAAATTCTGGCTTCACTAAAGAAAGACCTGGTGGCAGAAACTGTTTCTCACTGGCCCAGAACATGGAGTTGAGGCAGAAGTGAAAAGTCATAGATGGTTGGTAAGGTTAAATCAAAGAAGGTTTACATCAATAATGAAGTTTTTGCAGAGTCGAAAAAAAGTATGAGAAGAGAAATAAAAAGAAACTAGAAGAGTGACAGAGAAAAGATTGTAATGTCAGGTTAGAAGCACCTGGCACATTTCCAGGTGAGAGTGGTTTTCTTTATTTAGTTGAAAAAGTCAACATAACCTTCTATGGCTAGAGAAAAAACAAATCCAGCCAGCTTTCAGCTTACAGTTTCAGGTAACTCTACTATTGATGCTTCATTTTCTGCAAAATAGTGGGCAGTCTAAACATAGGTATGCTTTGTAGACAAACACCCAAGGTCACTAAAAGAACCATCCTCCTCTTTATCCCACAGCATAATGTAGTCAGAAAACAGCTGCTACTGAATCAGAGAAATCTCTCTGAAATTTTTGTCTGGTGCTTTTATCAGGCATGTGGGTCTGGAGTATGCTATATACATGAGGAAGCAAGGACAGAGGATAGGAATAGGAATAGGAATAGCTGGGATGTTCTTACGGTGGGGAAAAAATTATGCTGACCATACTGTTTTCTTGGCCCTATGGGCTACAATCAACGCTGTTATAGTGACATCATTTACAACAAACTTGATTTAAACTGGTTGCCTTAGGGCAACCGGGAATAATATATGGCCTTTAATGTTCTTAAGCTTATTTTGCAGTGAGAGCATGATGGTTTCTGTATAGGCATTTGCTACAGAAATGGGAAATAGGTGGGCTGTTTGATGAGTCTGTCAGCTGGAACACTGGCAATTCTACTTGGACTGCTTCAATGTAAACATGATTTTCTCAGACTTCAATACTCTGGCTCTGAGTCTTTTTTCCTGCTAGTATATACTAATCTATCTAATTCTAGTTATTATTTTTTTTTCACCACAGCCAGAAGACAATCCTGATTTTTATATTTATCCACAGGATGAATTACACAGCTTTCAGAAAGTGATGATGAGAAATTTTCCTAGTGCCACCATTTTATTTCTGTTTCCCCTCCCCCTTTAGAGAGGTCCAGTGTGTCAGTGCTGCACCACAAGAAAATGTGTATTTCCAAGCAAAGTCCCTGGGAAATTTTCATTTTGATAATAAAAGTCAAAAGCCATGCTTAATTTCTTAAATCAGATTTTCATTGTTAGATCCCACTTTAAATAATGTTGAAGTTAATAATCACATAATCAATAGACAATGCTACTAGTTGGATATGTGTGTTTCTTTAGGGTTAAATTTGCTCATTTAATTTCTTCTGGAAACTTTTCTGCCTGTAGTGATCTTCAATCCAGTTTTTCATAATGTTTAAAGTTCTGAAATCTAATTTGTTCCTGCTCAGTATTAGACTCCCTTTTTATTCTGATTATCTACATACACACTTGAAAATCAGCCTGGTTTGGTTTACCTTCCAAATGTAGCTTCATTCCAGTGCTTTGTAACTATGGTCAGTATGAATAAGGTATCTGGAATATTTCCATCACTCAAAGCTTTTTAACTCTTTTTATTTGAACATCTCTCATTGACATTTCTGCTTGTCTGATGGTTTGCAAGTTATTTGTTTTCTTTTTTACAATCCCACTGTGCAATTGTGTCACTTTCCATGAAGCAAGTGTTTACTACTGTCAGATTATCTACCTGTGCAGAAGGAGCAATGGGGTCTGCATGTAGTGTTAAAGTTCCTTCTTTGCTCCTTTCCGGCCGTAGTGGAAGCATTTAGGTCTATGAAAATTAATCTCAAAAGACTGTAACTAGTCTGGCAAGTGACATTTGGGGGTTTTACAAGCACTGCACACTAAATGCTTTCTAGGTACCAACAAAAATAATAGACACTATTAAACAGTCACAAAAAACACTGGCCAAAATTTCTGGAGGGGATCCATACTACTGACAACTTCTCACAGCTACCCTTCTGCCTCCTACTTGCTCTACTGTAGTGCTGTGGAGCCACCTTATCCAAGGGAACATTTGAAGAAGCAGTTTTCACTGGAGTGAGATTCCCAGTGGCCTCATTAATCTCCTGGCACAGACCCCTCTGGAGAAACATGGTCCCCATCCTCACTCCCCTGTAATACCCCACATGTGGACAGACAGAGGCTGCTCCCATGTCTGGGCTGAAGCTGCTGCTCAGAACGCTGGAGCAGAGCTGTGGAATCAGACTGAATGGCCATTCCACGAGGGGCTCTTTCCACCCAGCACACTTGTAATACAATTAAAGCAGTGCCTCCTGTGCTCCTCCTCCCCCCGCTCTTGTAGCATCTGAATGTGAACTTCTCCCTTGGATAAACAAATACTTGTACCCATACATATACTTCTGGCCTTTAAGGACTTTATTCCAGTGCCTTTTGTTAGGATTTTGTTTTACCTGACAGTTGCACTCACCACCAGCTGGCATTCTTTTCTCACCTGTATCGTGGGCGGCACATTACTAAAGACACATGTTTGTCAACCCACTTACCTAATTCCAGCAGAACTGGCAGAATCTGCTTTATTAGCAGTATTTAAACAACACATTTGCAATACACACTTTTAAAGATTATTTCTTTTTTGTAAGCAGTAGTATTGGCATGAGGTTCTGATTTCGGGTAAAACAACCACAGCCATTCAGCCAGTCAAACAGTCAAAGAAAGCAAAGCAAAACAAGCCAGTCAGACATTACCAGAGAGAATGGTGATTATAACTAACAATACAAGGGGAGAATGCATGGCTATTCAGAAACTGTCTTTTGGGGACTGAAGAAGAGATCTGGAGCCATTTTTCACTAGGTTCACGAGAAAATGTCAGCACACAGATGCTACTGTACTGTCAGATTGCATCTTAATTTGGCCAAAGGGGACCCAGGCAGTCACCCCTCACAGACATTTTTAAAGGCCCATTACAAATCTGATTTATTGGTTGCTAAGAGTCTCCCTGCTATAGTCTGCAGATTTTGCATGACACGGAGCTGAAATCCAGTTACAGATAAATGTCTACTTCTCTGTATGATCTAAATCCATCTGAATTCAGTATTTCTTGGGCATCGGTCAAGCCTCCCCCGGTTTGCCCACCCCCTCTCCTCCTAATACCTTAAGGCAGTTTACTTCAGAATGAAGCAGAGCATTAACCTGTATAAAATTGCTAATTTGTATATAACTCTCTTGCTACCATTAAAAAAAAAAAAAAAAAAGAATAAAGGAAGTGCCTTTTGTTCTAAAGAGGCAGGGAAAAAATCCCAGGAACAAAAGAAATGCATCTGCCCAGCAAAAGAAATGAGAAATTGCTGGGATACGTTTTAGATGTTAAGGCATGCTGGTTTTAACAAAAACCATTCAAATTAAAATGCTAATCTGCTCCTGTTCTTCGATATTTTTTTAAAAATCTGTTGGCTTTTTCCTCAAAAAAAGAAGAAATTCCTTGCCTTCTGTGAAAAGCCAAAGATCATACGAGTGAAATGCATTTGGTATCGCTGAAGAAACACCATTCAAACTTGCTCTACTTGAACTGCCCATTGTTACAATTCAGACAATGTACAGCAACAAGCACAGCTCAACTTCTAACCATGCCCGCATCACAAGGAATTCAAAGTCAACAGCTCTTCCTATTTCCATAAACTCACCTCCAAAGCCTTCATTTGCAGCTTCTCTGGCAAAAATCTCCTAGCATTGGAACAGTCATCTGACAATTTGCTACAGAAGCATGCAGCTCATCCTAAAGCCTCGTATTTCGCAACTATTCTAAACAAAGACAACATCAAAAGCTACACAGGGCTCGCTCACAGCGAGTCGAACTCAGCCCAAGTTTGGGTTCAACATCTGTCTGAACACAGTAGTGCCTCCCATTTTGGTTTGGTTTTGTGGGATTAAACCCCATCTAATCTCTTTAAGTGACCCTGACTCAGGTTCCAGCTATACCGCTTTACAAATCCAGAGAGAGAGAAGGAAAAAAGGCAAGAAAGAGAAGGCAGCGCCTTATCCCACCTTTGCATGGCTCTCAGCCCGTCTGTCTTCGCATGATCCGCAAACCACCTGTACTGGATCCAGCCCATCCTGGGGACGGAAATTATCTTCCCGGTAGATGTAGTCTCAGCTGTGCTTTGATTTTTCGGCACGAATGTCTAGAATCTTCTGCTTAAGCCAGACACAGCCACACAAAACTGCAGCTGAGCTCTTTTGTTTTCCCTCTGTGCCGGGCTGAGCAGCGGCGCTCCCGCTCCGCTCCCGCCGCCCCCGGCAGCGCCCGGCGCAGCCCCCGCAAACAGCGCCGGCCCCGCAAACAAATACTGCCGGCCCCGCAAACAGCGCCGGCCCCGCAAACAAATACTGCCGGCCCCGCAAACAGCGCCGGCCCCGCAAACAAATACTGCCGGCCCCGCAAACAGCGCCAGCCCCGCAAACAAACCCCGCAGCCCCCCCGGCCCCGCACACGCCGCCGCGATGCCCCCGACCAGCGGCAGCCCGGGGCGGTCAGGTGATCTTCCGGTTAAAAACCGGGAGGATGCTCGCGGATGGAGCGCACGGATCCGCGGTGGGATTCGAACTGGCCATCTACATTACAAAGCAGGGAGGGAAATGGGGCTCGGAGGAGATCGTCAGGCATCCTCTGCTTTCCAGCTCTGCGCTGGCGATCCGCACCAGAAGGCACAGCGCAATGAGATGCAATTGAACTTTTCGGTGGCAGCAATCATACATAGTTTGGATACCATGACACTCCTAAATATTCAAAATTAGGGCTTATTCC
This sequence comes from Erithacus rubecula, assembly GCF_903797595.1. Taxonomy (NCBI): domain Eukaryota; kingdom Metazoa; phylum Chordata; class Aves; order Passeriformes; family Muscicapidae; genus Erithacus; species Erithacus rubecula. The sequence goes on from NC_136686.1 coordinate 58,098,869, forward strand.
TAAATAAGCATAATATATATTTTTAGATGCTATGCTGGTTCTGTATCCCGTACAGATTCTTCCCAATTGTACATTTTTTACAATACAATCTTTAAATATTTATGCTGAAGCCATATTTAATTTCTCATCAGCAAATGGACTGTACTCAACTAAAAACAATTATTAGTTCTTTATTCATATTATTATATTGCAATTCAAAGTGTCTTTGATGTAAGGGCCATTATATTTAAAATTGACTTTCTGAATTGTAGGCTATCCAATGGCCCTGCTCCCTGGAATTACCCTGATTAAAGCTACCATATGGTGCAGGGCTTTGGAATTTAGGCTCTAAAAGACTGGAAGAATTCAGATTCTGTGATAATCCTAGTTATTGCCAAGTAATAAGAAATACCCAAATATTGTTGTGGAAGTCACAATTACTTGCAAACAACAGGTTATAAGAAAATCATAAAGGAAACAGACTGTGAGTCTTGACAAAATACTGCAGTTTTAAAACCAGTTTCCATTAAAATTTTTCTATCATGTTGGATGAGAGCACAATTTCACCCAAAATATTCTATGCATTCATTATAAAATGGTAACAAAGAGGAAACATCTGCAAAACTAGGCACAAAGGGTAAAGTAGGCGTCCCCATTTAATCAGCCTTTCTGAGAAACTAAATGTGTAGATGCAATGTATCATCTGTTCCAGAAGAAATCTAAACCCATTTTCCTATGACCATCTTCCTAAAGACTCAGGTTAAAACCACAGAGCCTACTCATCCATGCACCATCCAACACAGGAATATTTCCCAATATTTCCAACAATACAACAAACAGCCACCTACTCGTGTTGCATTAACTGTGGATCTGTCCACAGACACCTCAGTTCCTCTGACACTACACACATAATGCAGATTTCTGCTTTTTACTTTCCATACTATCACTCTTATGGTATAAGGTAATTATTTTGATAGATACACAAAGGTGCAACCTGGATTTCTTTTAGGATACTGAGGGGAAATGAGAGATAATGGATTAACTTCACCATATTATTAGGCTACTATTATATTTACTAGATTGATGCTCTATCTTGCTCTGTCTTTCAGAGTTAAGTTTTGTAACCCTGACATATTCTTTCCATGCTCTAGTAAGAGAGCTTCATGTCTTATCATAGCCAAAATTCTTGCCACAGTCCATGAGCTTTTGGCAGAAGCCAAGATTGGTTCCAATGGGCTGATAAAATTCTCATAACTTATATAACATAACATATGTATATATGAGACATTATTTCAAACCAGTTTTGAAGGGAAAAAAAAATTGGACTTTTAGCTTGCTATATTTCATTTCATTATATATTGAAAAAAAATGTCAAGAAGTAGGACACTTGTATGCCCAGGTAAGTGTATCCTTGTAGCAAGATATCTAACAACTACTGCACATATAACACTAGAACACATTTAAGATGAAGGCCATAGGAACTAACACAAGACAGGAACAAAACAACTTAATTGCAGTTGTTTTAGTTTCTGGCTGTAGGTGGAATTCTGCAATTCTTTTGGGCACTCTGTGTAGCCACATGTAGTTACTTTATTAATAGTTTTTTCATTTCACCCTTCTGAAGCCACAATATTGCAAGCAGAGTAGTGATGTTACTGGCTGCAATGGGTCAAATAGGAGAGAGCCATCTGAGTAAATCACCTGGAGAAGCCACAGGGCCAGCCAAACTACATGTCTTTAGAACCTGGAATTGCATATATATTGGTGTTTCCTAACTTAGATACTGTCAACCTTTTTATTCCTGTTATGAAGTCAACATAAAACTTCTTTTTAGTAAAAAATAGTCCTAAACTATCATTGCTGAAAAGGAAAATAGACACAAATTACCCTGCCTGGTACTTTGGAGTAGTTACAATAGTGTGTAAATCATGGGACTGCTCAACAAAAATTCCAATGTAGTCAACTGCTAGGATGCAGTTGTGTCATTCTGCACAGGACTCCCACTGAACGTGATGATAAGCAAGAGGATCACATCTTATGGACACTTATTACAGTCATCAAAATGTTCACTTTAGCAAAGCTGAGTACAGTAGAGCTTTTCAGCAGTGAAATGCTGAGGTCACCCATCTGTTGCAAAGTATGGTTTATGACTTTCAAAAGAAAGTAATTTTGTTTCTAAGAAATAGAGCAATGATTTTAGGCTTCCAAAAAAAAAAGCCTTTTATAATGTCTGGGCTTCCATACACATTGACAGAAACAAGACATTGAGATTTTACATGGTGATGCTGTGAAAGGTTCAGGGCTAATCCACTGGAAGAAACTGGAGGTGAATCTTCCATTTAAAGGCTGTATGTACACATGCAAGGAGGTATGTAAATAATGTGTACAGACATGTATACATAATTAATAAAACCATGTAATAAATATGGATGAAAAACCTGTCTCAACCATGCAGATAACAATTATGTTTTGGAAATTGTGTGCAGTAGTATTTATCAGAATAAAAATCAGCACAAACTGATACTTTACTCAAGAAATAAATACAGGGTTTTTTAATAATTAAGTTTATCTCCTGTAATCTTTAGAGAGGAATTTGAGAGTTTCCCAGAAGAATCACTACTTTTAAATCATATTCTTAAAAATTAGAGCTTTAATTCAAACAACAACACAGACATAATCAAATTATTGAGGCATGACAAAAATAAATTAATGGTCTACTTTGTGATAGAAACAGTCTCAATATTTGCAATGTTAATTTCAAAACAGTAAAAAATGCATATATCTACATAAAATAACAATAAAAATCCCTATTTTAGTTATAATAATATCAGCCTTAAGGCTGGATTTATTCCTAAAAGAAGCCATAGAAATAGGTTGCATCTTTTTTAAAGTTCATTTATATGCAAGTAAAAAAGTTATATCCTTAAAAATGAAACTATATTCCATCAGTAAGAAAACAAGTATTTTATGTATTTATGAAGTCTTTTTGAATTTGTGCAGCAAACAGGCACAAATAGCTTCTTTTTCCATTACTCTTCAGATGCAGAATTTGCAAATTGGTGTTTCCAAATAGTGCTAAGGGAAGAAAACTGCTATTGACTTCAGATCCTTTACATCAATATTATTGATGAGTGAAAATAAGTGCATACAAGTTACATATGTAATTCATACAATGGGGCAAACCACAACAAAAAAAGCCATTTACAGTATTTTAAGTATCTTCCACCCTTAAAAATAATGTAAATTATAATCAGAAAATTTAGCAATTTTGAGATATATTTGATTTGGGTTTTGGTTTTACCTACCTTTACCTTTGTCATCACAGGTTAAAGATTGCAAAGAAGAAAGTGAAGAAGGCTGAAATAGAGGTGTGGACTGAATGCAGTTACATTTTAAATAAGCCATTTGATGGGTGGTCTATGCTAGAGAAAGCCTCTATAGAAGGCCTTTCCATGACATGGATTAGTCATTATCTTTGACTTTAAAACAGACAGAAAAAACAGAGAGATGATTATGCATTTACACAAGTATCCTTTTGAATTCATAACCTTTCCTTGTCAAATTATGGGAAGCCACAAGAAGAAATTATGGAAAATTTCCCTTCTTTAAAAAGCAGGTGAATGATAAAAATAGAAGAAACACAATTCCTTTGACAGTGAGGAGGAAATTCACTATCAAGTCTGTTGGAATGTCCATGCTTTTTTTCCCTTGTGGGTATGCTGCACATTGCACAGGATTGCATCAAGGTGGTTTTTTTAGTATTTACAGTGAGGGAGACTCCACAGCCTCTCTGGGCAATCTGTTCCAGTGTCTGGTACCTACACAGGGAAGAAGCTCTTCCTTGTGTTCAGGTGGAACTTGCTGTGAATCAGTTTCTGCCCATTGCTCTTTTCCAGTTGCTCAGCACCACTGAAAAGAGGCTGGTCCATCCTGTTGACACTCTTCATTCAGATACAGACATTCTTAAGGTCCTTCTCAGTCATCTATTCTCAAGATGAACAGGCCCAGCTCCCTCAGCTTTTACTTTCCTTGTAAGAGAGATGCTCCTGTCCCCCCATAATCTTCACAAAACTGCCCTGGACCCTCTCCAGGAGCACCAGGTCTCTCTTATACTGACACAGCACACCAAATGCAGCCTCACTAGGGCTCAGTAGAGAGGTGACTTATTCCTTTATACAAAATTTGTGCAGGGTTCAATTAAATTCCCTAAAATTCAACTTGTGCAGTATTTTGGGAAAGGAATATACAGCTTCCAGAAAAACTTTAACAAAACTACTTTGCCAAGCAGTTCTGAGACTTATGTTTCAGAGAAGACTGAGTGTCTTCATCTAACTGCTAAACACAGTAGCCTTAATAACTTTGGCAGAAGCCAGAAGGTAGCAATGGGAAAAAAAGTCCCATAAAAATGTCTGGTTATTTTTTTCACGATATTAATTTAACTTTCTTGGGATAGTTCAACTGTTTCTCCTTGAGCTTGTAATATTGTCTGTTCAGGCTCATGAGGAGAAGGAGAAGATAATTATAGTCCTCTTCAGACAGTGTGTTCATTAAGTGTGTTATTTTGGATAAGTAAGTTTTCTAATTGGTTTCCAGTGCCTGCCAGTAGGATGGTCTATGGCAGCATGGCAGTCAGGATCTGTGCCCCTACTGCTTTTGCCTGTTGGAATTCAATACAGTTTAATTGAATTACAATAGGGGTAACCACGAGATGTCAATTACTGGTTTATTCACAGTGTTCACTCTTCTTCCAATGGCACTTGACTGACTGACTCAGCACACTTCTCTTATTAGTGGACCTCTTCCCCTCTTCCCAGAGAATAAGTATTGTACTAAGATGCCACACTCTTTATTAAACAGCAGCACAACTCTTGTGGTACTGATGGCAAAAATTAAAGCTCTACCTAGTCTGAGTTTATAACATGTGCCCCACTTTATTTGAAGCTAGAGTTGTGATGTCTTCCTGCACCTATGACTTGGCCCATGTGTTGATAACTTCCCTCTCTGGAATGGGGAAGATACCATTTTCTAATCATGCAAAGCTGTCTTTTGTCCAATAGAAAAAAAAAATTAATTTTGCTTGTTCTTTTGAGAAAACAGATAGAATAGTTTGGAAAGAATCTTTCTAGATTTTAAAGGATTAAGTTATGTTAAAGAATTAAAAAAAAAAATCCTTAACCTATCTTTCTGACTGCTTCCTAGTGCTCTGTCATCCAATTTAAGACCTTAAACCATAGACACTAAATGTTCTTGCTAGAAGTACCTAGTATTTTTTCCTCTGTTAAATCATCAAGCTTAATAAGTTTTGTAAAAGTTTTTCACAGAGAGAAAAATTTCTGTAAATGTCAATGAAAGTGTAAATTTGAAAAATCATTGTGGCTCTATCAACATTAATATGACATGACTGTGTTTTTACTCAAATTTTATTTCACTATGATTTAAGAAGAGTTAAATTACGTTTTAGCAAGCACTCTTTAATCCTGTGCACTACTACTAGTAGGAATGAAACAGAAAGAATAGAAAAATTTAAATTTGCAGGAGGAATGGACATAATATTACAAAACAGCAAGACTCCTGACTGAGCCTACTCGAACTAGTGTTATTGCAGTGTGCTTCCAAGTTATTACCTGCCAGAGATTATTTGCTCAACCGCATGTTTGCTCAGTCCTCCCTAGTACCTGTATATGATACAACCCTCTTCTAAACCAGTTCTCAAAATTTCTATTGCAAATTTTGGATTAAGATAATGCTAATAACAAATTTTAAAAAACAACTTTTAAAGTGTTAAGTCTACTAATTTATTATATTAATTTTAACTATAAAAATGTTCTTTCATTAATTAACATAGTATTAAAATAAAGAAACCAAAAGAAAGCAAAATACATGTAAGTATCCTGCATGTATATGCTATATTAAGGCACTTTGTTCAAAATAAGTCATGTTTTTAGGGGATTGCTATAATACTTTCGCAAAAGAAAATGGAAGGTCTATACTTTTTGCACAAATAGTCCACCTCCACAGCTTGGTATTTCCAGAACAGGAACACATTCACTATTGCAACTCCTAATGGTTACTGACCAAAGACTATAATACTCTGAAGGCAACAATATTTTGCTGGGAAGTGGCCGATTTTAAATTTCATATATGTGTGTTCTAGGAAAATTCAACATTTGGAAATTATGACATATTTTTCCATTCCTCCCTCCTGCTGTGTTGTATGGGAAGAGGAGGTAATGTATTTTTCATACAATTGCTCTTACACTCTAAAACTTCAAATGTGGGGAACTCATTGGGGCTTCCATAGGCAAGGAGTTTAAAATGAAATTCTGGATTTTCTGTTTCTGATTAACAAAAGATAATTATTAAATTACTCAGAATACATATAAAATAATTGCATCTATATATGTAAGTATGAGGTATGGTAGCTCTAATTTTAATTTTTTTATTTCATGTTTGTTGTACTTTCAGTATTTTTACTAGGTGTGATATTATTTTCTCATTAATAAGAATCTGCTATTATTATTCTTAATAGTATCCACCTCTGTATCCATGTAGTGTTTTAAATGTCATGCTTGCATGTTGTTTGCATTTTGAAAGTCCAAAGAATTATATCACTTAATTCCTCTACGTGCACATAAAACTGGTAGTTTTGTATTTAAATCAATTCTGGGATAAGTGTGCAAAAGAATTTTCTGGCACTATTTTGCTTTTTTCTCTTTCTAGATTTTGCCTAAAAAAAAATGAAAGAAAATCTCATATTCATAGTGTGCTTAGTAATATTCCATCTAGTCATTAATAGTCAAACACTCACACAGTGGCACATCTGACACAGGCAGCTGAGTTGGGAATTGAAACCATAATAATTAACAGTAGATTTCCTGATCTCACCATGACAAGTAAATGAAACACTCTGTGGTGTGCTTGCCCACTGGAAGAGGGAATTAACTCAGTATGAAAAGCAGAATGGAAGCATATCTCTGATTAGATCTAATGCACAAGGAATGCAACAATGGGAAGCTTGTGTCAGCAGAACACATCAAGCTCTTTTCTAAATATTGTGTATGAGTATGCAAAAACATGCACATTCCCCATAAGAACTATAGCACAGGATGTACAAAACACAATCCCTACTGCAATCAGTAAATGGATAAATAGTGGATTAATTAATTAATTAATTAATAAAATTGCTGAATTTTCCCAAGCAAGTAATTTAATCCAACATTAAAAATTTTTCGGTAATTTTGGCCCCATTCACTTCGAATTTTCTATTCGAACCACTCCTTTCCCTGCTGCTGCTGCCCAGCCCGGCGCTCTCCGCGTTCAGGACCCTGGAGAGCAGCAGCGCCCGAGCCCCGCCGGCCGCGGCTCCCGCAGGCGGCACAGCCCGGCCCGGCCCTGCCGGCACCACTGCCCTCTCTCCTCATTCTGTCCCTCTCACGGCTGCTCCATATTTCCCTTCTTCTTCCTCAAACTGGCTTTTTCTCTTATAGTGACACTTACATTACAGCAACTTTTTGTCTGAAACAAAATGCTCTCCCTTCCATTCTTCAATCTGTGGGGGTTTTGGTTTTTTTGGGTTTTCGACTGTTTTTGTTTGTTTGTTTCTTTGCTTTTTTTTTTTTTTTTTTTTTTTTTTAATTTTTGGTTTTGTTTGGTTTTTTTTATTGTTGGTTTTGTTTTCGTAAGTCTGCCTTATCTTTAATGCTGACAATATCATCATGGGACATTTTATATCATTATTGTATCAAACATTATAGTTTTTTTTTGTTTTAATATGTACATGGCTGAATTCACTGCATTCTTTTACGCTGTGCATTGTCAGAAAACTTACTTTACAGATATCATGAATCAGAAATTACCGTGTTTGTAGTAATATAAAGTAGTATAGAACAGCCATAACAATGCAGTTATAGTTACTAATCTTCTTGCATGTATTAAACATATTTTATAATTTCAGATTCTCTTCAAAACTTGAAAGAAAACCTAAAATTTAAAATTAGAACTAAGAACCTGATTCTGCAAAAAAATTACAAGGGTGAATAGTCCCTGTCCATTCACTGGACCTATTCACCTGCACAAAGCCACATGGTATGTCCTTGCAGATCTATTCCTAAATGATGTCATTAAGCCTCAGAGTTTAATTAACTCTCAGAGAGATGTAAATCAAGACTGATTCCAAAAAGTCAGTACAGAATCACTGGTGTAACTCAGTGAATTTTTTTTATTTTTGTTCTTTAAGGAGAAGCAAGTTTCTGCAATGGCATTATGAGAGCAAGGTGAGAAGAAAGGAGAGAATGTGGATATGGCACATGCCTTTGTCTGTGTGTCCTTCAGTCTCCCTGACTATGCTGGAGAATAATGGCTAATTTCAAATGATTTTTATAATTCAAGAGTCATCTCCAACCTATCAAGCTTTCAGAATTTTTGCAAAGATGCAAAGGGCTAGGGGGAATCAGGAAGGCCTGAATAATAAGCACATTCTGGAGATCAACCACAAGATTCATAAGAGACTCTTTTTGTGGATTTGGCATTATGGAAGCATTCTTTCTTTCTAAAAGCCATGAGAGTTCAGAAAATATATTTCATGTCTCTCAATATGTGGCTTTGTAGGTTTACTCTGCTATATGGAATTCAGAATGCATCCACAGCACTGGCCCCTCCATCAGATTAAGAAATAGCTCCTCTTTTTTCACAATAAACAAAAACACTCAGGAAATGTGCTTTGGAAGATTCAGACACACACACACACACAAATCCTCAAAACAAAGCAGTCAAACTGCTGCCATGCCATGATGGACTGTTTGTCATGGCTCCAAGGCACCTTTTACCAAAGATCCACTTTCAGTCAAAGCACTTATTAATACATAGTCGAAAAATCAGGCAATGTAAAGTGGGAGGTCTGAAGAGTAAACCCCACATATTTGCCAGAATAAGGACATGTATCCTTTAGAGAAGAATAAGTCAAAGTTGCCTACAAATGCAGTCACATTCAAACACCATTAATGAATCTGGCCTTACTCTGGATAACTCAGAACTCAAATTGGCTAACATACAGGTCATTACATAACCTGGCAACTGAGGATAAAGAGCAGTGTGTGTCTGGCAAGCAAACTTCATAGATCTGAGGTGAATTTTAGACTCTACAAAGCTCATTGGGCTGAAAAAGCTCTTTCTTCAGCACAAAATCACAGGTCCTACTTCCATATGAAGTGAAAGGAAGGCAAACCATCATCATTGCAAGGCAGGAGCTGTTATTATTACTGAGACCCCTTGTCTTCAAATTTGAAAACAGAGCATATAATGCCATTCACTTGGTAGGCACTGACTGAATGTCAAATGGAAACCAAAACTGGTACAGTATGCTCCTAATAAATAATATTTTACTTGTAAAGGTTTGGGGTTTTTTTCCTAACACAAATGAAAATCTTTACTGTAGAAGAATCTTTGATAACTTGACTCTGATAGAAAGCACAACTTATTTAACCTCCTAAGGAAATGTTTTTTTTTCCAGTAAGGATTCTGGAATTAAGAAGCTCCACATTTGGCAAAATAAAGTTTACAAGTAAAGATTTTAAAGAAAATCTGTGAATTCAATTGTGAGCTTAAAGTTAGAACTGGCTATAGGTAATGACTATTATCAAAAGGAATTCCTAATGTACAACTACAGAAAATTAAGGTTTCCTCAGTCTTATATCCTATGAAATGAGAACATTAGAAACAGCTAAAATACAGACAAACAATTGCAGTTTCTATATGTGAAAGTCTAAACAGCTAATCTTTAATGATACTTTAGGTGGAAATGTTATGATTTACAGTTATGAGCAGGCATCCCAAGCACACAGCTTGCAGTCTCCTTAGCAGGTAGGTAACTGCAACCACTCCTCTTCCAGAGTGTCAGGCCTGCATCCAGTTGTCAGAATCAACAACAAGAGCCTAATCTTACTTATTCTTCTACTGTATTTTTCTGTATTCTGTGGAACACCTTCACACATGAAGAGAAATCCATTTTTGACATACATGTCAAGATTTCTGATATCAGAGTTTGCCTCACTGTTCTCCACTGACAAAAAAATTCTTGTGAACAGATTACACATACCAAAATTCAGTGGATATTCATGCAACTCTTCCAGTTTCTTCTATAGAATTTGATAAAATAAGAACTAACTTTTAAGTACTGTCAAAATCTTGTAGCCTAGCAAGCAAAAAATCCAAACAGAATACTGTATTGCAAATATCTCTAGCTTGCTACTACATTAAAATGTTATACAGAAAGATTTTCCATTTCATTGAAACAGCAGAATAGGAGCAACTTATACATGGCTCTTCCAAAATGAAGCTGCAACTTTGACTAGATTATAGACCTTTGCTGCTGGTCTCATGGTCCCCAGAGAAGTCATAAGAGGACTTGTGGATTTTTGCTTTGCATCTGATTCCAATGATGGTACAGGCAACAATTTTCATTTGTAGAATATTAAGGGTATTTTTAACTATGTATAAAGATGAATAGTTATTCATCAGTACTGGGATGTACTGCAGATGCTACACTGAGCTTTTGGAATCCTTTTTCTGCAATTTAACTTTTCCACATCACAGCAAAATAGTCTATTTTACAGATAGTCCTAGATAAGGTAGAATTCCTTAATCAATACAATGATCTTATTGCCAGTAGCACAGGCCATTGAGTGCTATTGGCATTTCATCACAACAGCAACAACAAATTACTGAAATGGGGAGAACTCATTTCTTTCAAACCAGGCTACAGTCAGATAAAGTTCATTCTGAATTGAAAACTAGATAATGAGTGTCTGGATTGCTTCTGTCCTCTCTTCCAGAAGATAGTGCAGGATGTATCAGGAGGAAATGCCCTCTTAGTTAGGGCATGGTTAAAACTTCATCTATGCATCTCATTTCATGAGATATGTATTCCAGAGGGAAGGAAAAGAACAGTCAGAGATGAGTGATGAGCTGGACCATCACTTCTAGGAGAAGTGACAGAAAGTATCACAACAAGGCCTTTCTGAAAACTATGGATCTGTATATCAAAAATATGCACATCTCATGATTCTGTGGTTAGGATTTTCAAAGAATGTCTGTATCCCACTGAGGAGCAATGGAAAATCCATGAGACAAATTATAAGAAAAAAGCTGCTCAAGTATATACTAAGAGTAAAAAATAATCCCATATAATTCTTGCTCACATTCTGGATAGGTTCTTCTCACTTCCTTTCTTTAGAAAACTACTTTCCTTGAAATCTGATCACCATGCATGCTTCTACTACAAAATGTATTTATATTAATAATTTAATGATAGCTGAGCTGCCCAAGGTCATTTGTGTTCTGTGAGGTAGAGGTTATTTTACTAGATTTAAAAATGAAGGATAAAAGAAGCATGACATGACTCAGTAAAAAGGCTTCTTTTACTTTAGCACCTAAATATTCTAATCAATAGCACTGTGGAATCATTGTTCCCTGAGGAAAGAAACAAATTAATAAATACATTTATTTAATTGGCATAATAATTCCTTAGACTGTTACAATTTCAAGACAGAGTTTCTTTGGCATAATTGGTCTTTCTTGTTTTCATTCCCTGATCTTAATGTCCATCTTTCTCCCTTTCTGGAGTATTACCAATAGATTAATTATTTTGAAAGCCAGCCAAGCTAACAGTGCTGGTGGTGATGGTAGACTTTGGTATTTCTTCAGACCATTGAATTGTGAAGCTAGTTAAAGTGATTTCAGAGATTATAAAATAATCTAATGGTCTGTAGTCTACTGTAGTTTCTGATATCTATATTCTCTGTAAAAGTAAAGAGAAATAAAAACATATTCCTGTCAGAATATACAAAATAGTATCAGGAAATAGTTAAAAGTCTGTGTAAACAACAACAATAATAATATCAACAACAACAACAAATATGTATCAAGTAAAATGATTATATCTTTAGATACTCAAATCTCAAAGCAGAACACTAACCCCCAACAGTCCAATAACTGAAGTACTGATAGTATAAAAAAGAGAACACCCCTTCCTCCCATCAAATGAAGTCAGATTCAGGGATTGCAATTCCAAAATTAAACATTACAAAATGAAGTAGACATTTGGACCTCGGTTAGAAAATGTACAGCAGAACAGACAACAGTATTAGGCATGACTGGAAATAATACAGCTGACATAATTACAACAGGAGAAAATAAAGAAATAAAAACCACTCGTACCATGGAATTTATGCTTCAGCAAGTATGAGATCGATGGATTATATGGCTTTCCAAGGCTTTCATTTACAGTTAAATCCAAACTGAAACACCAGAGCATTAAAGCCAGAAAAATCCAAAGGTCAGCATTTTTTTCAATGAACAAAGTATTAAAAGTGCTCTCTAAGTGAGCACTTCTTTTGTTATATAAAACCCTGTTCACTGAAGCGATTTCCTGTTAGTAGACTGAACTATGGATTAGGTACATTTGATTTGAAGAATGTCACTAATGAAACAAATCATCAAGAAAGGAAAGAATTCTAAAGTGTGCTTAGCACGCTGCAGGGTCAGAGTGATGAGGTTTTGCAGAGCAGGGTGGAAACTCAATGGAAAGAAATAAGAGAAAAATTTGAGTGTATAAAAAGGGATTCATGATGTGGCTTTAGAAAGCTTTACCTTCTGAAAGAGATACTTGGAACAGCATAGCTGATGAAATATAAATGTCAACAATCATTATGGCTTAATGCAAGTGAATTATTTGTAGTGCAAAGTTATAAAGTGTGGCTGTAGTTGAAGTTGGTCTGGGTTAATGGATGCTGTATGTTCTCACAATTCAGATCAAACAAGTGCTAGTCAGAGTTCCTAGTTTTCACCAATAATGTTAGCATCAAAATTGTGCAATTTTAAGCAAGTCATGACTGCAATGCCTCAGTTTACCTGTTTATGAAACCAGAATGGCATTTAACTGTGCTGCAGGGCCTAATTGTGCTCATAAGGTACAGGGGATCACTGTAGGAGACATATGCATGCAAATTTTTATGAGCATAACCTCTGTATCAACAGTTCTTTGAATAGTAAAAGACATGTAATCTGCAGGATTGGAGGTGTAAAGATGGTGCTTTTTTCCATCATTGTGTAGTAAATTTCACATAATTAGAAAAAAACAAAACTTTGATAAAATAGGACAACTTCATAATTGTACTGACAATCCAACACTCATCATCCAACATGTAAAAATCTATAATATTTTAGGACATTCTTCTGATATTTGTCTGGAAGAGAGTCAGGGTTGTGCATCAAAATCTAAAAGTCCATAGTCCATAATGGTGCCACAAACACAAACCCTGACTGGATCCTTGTTCCTATGCCAAGTGAAAGCTTCAATTATGACATTTTCATTACCATCAGGATACAACAGTTCAGCAAACTATTTCACTATTGACCATAAAAAGTTCCAAACACTGTTAGATATATCCTTTTCTGAATACTATTATGCTGAAGAGGCAACTGCACCCTCAGAACCTTTCTAAATGTCCTTGCTTCTCCAGATAGTGAGAAATTTGCATGTGAGGTGCTTTTGACTCACCAAACAGTCCTAACTCAGTTCTAGTATCTTTGTTTTTTATTTTTTATCTTTTAGTTTTGGTTAATTTGTGGGGTTTGTTTTGTGGGGATTTTTTGCTTGGGTTTTTCTTTGTTTTGTTGCTGTTGCTGTAGGAGGATCCTATGCTTTAGTTAGGCTTTCAATCTTGAGACAATATTCCTGTATGGCAGAAATCAGATATAAATCTATATCCTCCTACATTAAGAAATTACATTCTCAGATAAAAAAACCCCAACAACTTTGTTAACACACATTTAAGACTCTCCCTAGTATCTCTTACAAAACATCACTTCACAAAAATTAAACCTTCTGAAAAGCATAAAATAAAGAGTTACAGTACATGACAGCTCAGTCTAACTCACTCCAATTTTACCTCTGCAAAAGCCACTGGGAATATCTGTGACAGCCCATCTCCAAAAGCTGTGCATGACAGGGCAGAGTGGTAAAATATAGAGTGAGTTAAAGGGGGGAAAAAAAATGTTTCTGTGAAGTAAGCCAAGTGCTTTTTCCATGATTCTTTTATATTATCTGCAAAAAAAGAATGCAAGAAATATATGGCAGGCCATAGATTACCAAGGGCAGAGCTAAGGTTAATTTTATATTTCCTCATTTCCCACAGTTTAATTTGACAGGTCAAAGCAGTGGTGGTTAGATTGTGAATCAGGCTACAGAGGGAAATTTATAGATGTGCAGGTAAGTCATATATTTCAATTAATACATTGGAGTACTTTCCATAAACATTAATTTTGCTTTTGTGAAGATCTGTGGATGCTAAAATATAAAAGCAAATCCATTTTTATACAAGACTTGAAGCTGATTTAGGTGGATATAGCTATTGCAGAAGTTGAAAGCTGAGTTACTGTTGCAATTAGGCAGGAGGAAGTTGTTTTTTTCCCCACTCCTGACTACATTACTACAGCAGAAGAGCAATCATCGTTCCCATTATTTCTATAATTCCCATCACTGGATGCTGGAGTTACTAAGATACTAAGAGAGATGGATTGTTAGTTTTTCTCAAACCTAAATAGCATCAATCTCTCTGTGTTACACTGTCTCTAAGTACAAAAAAAGAAGGCAGATGTTTTACAGATCTCTAGTTTTCAAAGAATATGTGCAGGGCCAAAATTTCCTGACCTCAGACTCATTGCAGGGGGCTCTTAATGATCAGCATGAAGCCTGGATGGTGAAGGAGTGTGCTGATGCTTTGTGAAAGAATGTGCCTTATCCCTGAACATGGAAAAATGAACTACTTATTATTTAAGTTAGAACCTGAGCTGGATGTTACAAAGCAGTGAAAAATATAAATGTTACTTGATTTCCCCCCACCCTTTGCATTCATGACTGAAATGCTTAGTTTCTTTTCACATGATTTTATGTGCTTGCCTCTGGCCATTCCTAAATCAGTGAACTTACCTTTTAATTGCAGCTAAAACAAATAAAAAAAGATAATCAGACATAATATAGACAGAGGTTGGAAAAGAAACTTCTGGACAAAATTTAAAATAAATGGGCAAAATGTATAGCAATTATGTAGCAAAAAATTCCTGTATTTTATGAAAGCTATCTCAAAATGCTTCGTCCTATTTGTTTTTTTTCCTAAAGACAGATAGTGCAGAAGTACTCTGCTCTTGAAAGAGGAGATAAAAAGTACAGAAAAATGTACTGGGGGGGACAGATACATTCTCACTATTGTCAGTTTCTGCAGTCATGAAAGGAAATGGGGCGAACTCAGAAGGAGACAGTTTCTCTAAGACATTTTTTTTACCATAATAGCAACCAGTTAAGTGTTTGTCTTTTAGAAAGTCAGCTCTGAGTTCAATCCCAACTTTTGCTGGATTTAGGGATAAGATTATTTGGAATAAATGACATAATGCAAATTGAAACATGGGATCCAGGCTTTAAAACCCATTCAAATTAAGATGGAAACCAGCAAATCATTATGGGCCTTCTGAATTATAGACAAAATTAGATGTCTATACATACTCACAAGAGCACACTATTGGAAGAAGTACCTAGTCTACAAAAATTTTAGAAGAAGGAATAAAGTATCTGAGTTTATCTAAAGAGGTCTTCAATCACAGTATTTGGGTTGCTATATTCAGCAAACTGGGAGATGATTTGAAATGGAAATATATATCTTTAGAGTAAAAGGAATGTGCAGATGGTCTTGGATGACTGAGAAACAAAATGAGTACTAGCACAAAATGAGCACAAACTGTTCATTTTATGAGTTGTCATGGAGAGAATTATGAATGGAAAATATTCTTACACACTAATGAAGGCAGGAGAGCCCTGAAAGCTGCATTAATTACACTGTAACTGCATTACTCCAGTATGGACAATTTGTTGTACAGTATTTCTTATTTCAAGTGCTGAAAAAGTCCTGTGTTAAATTTCATGCAAACACATCAGTTTTCTGAAGAGCAAAACAAAACATTTAGATTTGAAGGAAGAAACTGGATATATGGAAATAAGTTTGATCATTCAGCAAAACTGAACATGCCAAATCTGAGAAAAGGTAAGAAAGAAAAGGAATGTATTTAATTTTCATTCCAGGGCAAGAGACTAAAGGACAAACAGAAATCTGTGTTTCTTTCTGTAAAGACAGAGGTGGAGAGGTGATGAAGGGTAAGTTAACAAATGCAAGTACTGGTAAGAATGACCAACTGATTGTAGTTTGGGAGGTAAGGTGAACTAGCAGTTCAGGTATGATATTAATATATTACTGATTAAGGAGGATTCAGTGATTGAATAAGTTGCTGAAGTTACTACAAAGTAAATTTATAATGTGTCACATTTCGAAATTTATCACTAGAGGATTTGCAGAAGATGATTTGGGATTAGGATTTTGTAATTCCTTCCATAACTAGGAACGCAAATGCCACAGGAAACCAACCTTTGAAGTGCTCTGTTACCTACTCACTGCAACAAAAAGTGAAAAATTACCTATTTAAGTACTTGAGACACCATTTAAAATGAGGCACCTTCAGTATCCATTAAGATGAGTAGGAAGAGATGATGTCAAATTGAATATAGCATCTTATGTCTGAGACAATGCTGAAGTTAAGGAAAATAAAAAAACCCCAAACCAACATTGTATTTCAGTCACCAACTGTGAGTACCAAAATCACAGTTTTACTGGTCATGTACATCTCCAGATGTTCCACACCTTCTGTCACTGGGCTGGCAGGACAATAGGAGCACAGAAAAAAAAGTCTGATTCTCATTTGATAGCAAAAGTACACCAAAACACTTGGGATGCAGCTTAATGCTGGCTCCAGAGGCAGTTCTCACATGTAAGGTGGTTTGCAGATTTTGAGATAATTCTGTTTAAAGCAAATTCCTTTCAGATTGCCACAGTCTGTAGTCATAATTTGATGGATACAAAAATAAAAACTCAGCATCTGCTTTAATTAATGATACTGCCATCAAGAGTGGTGTAAAAACAGGTGTGTATATTGGGAGCATGCACTTTTTCTTTATTAGAATCAATTCACTGAGAGGTTTGGAGCTTCAAAATTAGTGCAACATATAATATAGTCCTATTTCTGAATAAGGAATAATGCTTGATTTTCTTACTCTCCAAGCACCTTCAGAAGCAGCTTATTTCTCTAGATAAACTTGAATAAAATCATATACATAATAAAATTAAAATTCATTATTATCTTTCTGCATCATTTTCTTCAGCTACTTTATTCAGTCTGAATAAAATTCAGTATTTGCTTTCTTTCTCACCCTGTATTTAAGAGGTTGTTATTTGCAATGTCTGCATCAAAAGAGAGATCAGAATTCTTAGATGCATATATGTGGTATGCAGACAATACAGCATTAATTTAATCTCAATATTTGTAAAACCTTTGTTGTTCACAAAATAAATGTTTTTTCTTTCTTTTGTCAGTCTGTAGTTTTCATGGCAAGTAGCCAGCCAGTAACATGCAGTGGGTTTTACTGGTTAAACTCACCAGGAGCAGGTGCTTTATTTATGTTTATATTTGCAATAAGTCCCTGTTTTGTGATATGAAAACATAAAAGAATTTATTTTTATTCTGACAAATGTAAAATGTTTGAGCTTATTGTATATTCAAATGCAAAAATATAGGTGTTTGTGATATTACTAGAGGATTGATTTTGAAAGTTCTGGTTTACTATATTTCACACCACAAAATTATTTCTCTTTTTTGTAGTTTTTATTTTCTTATTTTTCCCCCCATTAATTATTTTTAGGAATTTACACAAAATTTCTAATATTTTATATGGAGTTCTTTAAAACCTACTTGCTTATGTTTAATTACCAGTCTTCATAGGTCTCCTTGGATTTGTGGCTCATTGGAGGAAGGAAGCAGGTGTTTTGGCCTTACATTTGTTTTTTTTTTTAAACCAAAGAAATCCATGAGTGAGGCTCTCTCACCCACTGCCTGATCAAGGCCTCTTCAGTTGTTTTATGAGTAGTTGAGCAATAATGCTTTCCACTGACTTTAGATGACACTTTGGATGCTCAATTGTGGTTTACAAAAGAAAAATTAAGCATTTACTGCATTTTTGTATCTTTGGATTTTTTTTGTTTTGTTTTGGGGTGGTTCTTTTTTTTTTTTTTTTTTTTTTATTTTTATTTTTCTTTTTTTTTCTTTGTTTTCTGTTTTGTTTCTTTTTGCAAATATGTCCAGTGATTCATACCATCACATAATGAATAAAGCCCAAAAGTGCTGCATGGTTCCTCACAACATTCCCCCAGACTGGTTCCTCTCTGGTCAGACAAGAACTGCTTGACAAAAAGTGGAAGTGCAGCTCAGCTTCCACACCAGGTTTAAAATTTCACAATATCTTCATATTCCCAGTCCACATGAGTGACAATGACTGATTATCCAGCATGATTGTAATTTAATAGTGATAACTGAGAATAAATAATTGAGATTTAATTTTTGCTCTAGTATCTTTGTTAACAAATGTAGAAGTCTCCCCTTTAAGCACATTTTTCTAGAAAAATAAATGGGTAAGTTTACAAAGATACTGACATTCTTTAAAGAAAAAACATTACAGTAATAATAGTACATTACAATATGATGACTCTATCCAAATCACTCTTCCAATCTTTTTATGGGATCTGTATTTTATTCAATTATTTTAATTTACCTACCTCCAACAAAGACCAATTCTTAGAATGCGAACGAATGCCTAAACCCAATATCCCACTACTTGAAATTCTGAGGAATATGTCAGGTAGAAACACTGCATTACAATCTTAGCTTCATAAAGAATGTATTACATGACAGTGGCAAAGTCAAATAAATTCTGGACATCTGTGTTTCTTCTAGCATAAATAGTTCTTATTTTTGTGATAATTAATTGAGTTATGTTCCTTTTCATTTATGTAACATCATCACCATCAAGTCTGAGGTGACCTCAAAACAAAGTATTTTTTCTCCAGTGTATTTAACAAAAAAAACCAAAACAAAACAAAACAAAAACCAAAAAAAAAATCTCATTTTTATACCCAATGTTATACTTCAGAGTAAAAAGCTGCAATATTTAGTTTCAAAAAAGTTGAAGGAGATATTTCCTTTCTCTCTCTGTTAATTAATCTAAGAGCTTAAAGCAAAGATCACATGGAGTTTAATCCCTGAACTGCATTTTTCAGGAAACATACTATTATTCATAAAAAAGTCACCAATAGCTAAGCCTATTACTATCACTGCCTTAACATTGCCTTGTGTTATGGATGTGCACATTTAAGTGAAAAAGAAGAAAACAAAAAGATTTTGTGCTCTTACAGTTTTATGCCTATACTTGGAGATTTGTGCATTTTTCTAAGTCAGAAATTTTAAAAATATGTATTCTAAAAACCTAAATTATAGTATGCAGGGAATTGTAAGCAAAAGTAATACCTAACTGCTCTGAATTGCTCTCTTCAATCAAAGATTTGTTTCATTTTGTTAAAAAAATCCATTCTTTCTGAGAAGTGTTCTAATTAACAGCTTAGCCACAGTTAGAAAATACTTTCCATGCCAGTTGCTTTTCTCTGGAACAAGACAGATAAGGAAATAAATAGGTTTGCCCTTCCAGAAATGCAGTTAACCCTTTTAAGTCAGCTGATCCATTCCAAAGCAATTTCCCTTGATATAGCTAGTACTTTATCCAACAAAAGAAAAACAAACCAAATTCATTTGAACATTAATAAAGGTTTCCTTCTAGCTAACATTCTGATTAATCACACAATTGATAATGAAATATTTCTAACCATGTTTGCAACAAAATATAGATCTATATACACTTCTTCAAAGGGAATATTTCTCTGCTCAGTAAAATTTAAAACTGATATGCAAAAAGTCAAGCTAATGGGAACATTTCAAAGCAGTCCCCTTTCCATGTGAGAAGTGTGACTTTGCCTAAACTGCTGCTCCTTTCAACATTATTGTATAGTGTCAAGTGATTTGTACAGTGAAAGATAATCACTCTATAAATACATGAAAGATAATTTAGGATGTCTTTGCAGTAGGAAAAAAATCTTCTTTGCAACTGTGCTCACATACAGGTCTAGTTCCTATGAGAGAGTATGGGAGACAGTGCTGAAAGCCTTGCTAAAGTCAAGATGTACATCATCTCCTGCTCTCCTCTCACTCACCAAGCTAGTTATTTTACTGCACCAAAGGATGATCAGGCCTGATTTCTGCTTCATAAATTCACACTGATTATTTCCAGTCACCTTCTTGTCCTTAGTGCATCTAGCAATACCTGCCAAGATTTTTTGTTCCAACCCATTCTCAAGGACTAAAGTGAGGCAGGCAAGCCTGCAGTTCCCTGGATCCTCCTTCTTTCTCTTCTTAGATACAGGAGTAATATTTGCTTTCTTCTAGTCCTTAGGAACCTTTCCAGACAGCTGTGACCTTTCAAATACAACCAGCAGTGGCCTTGTGGTGACTGGCCCGCTCCCTCAGTGCTCGGGGTAAAAACCTTCAGGGATGCACTCATACTTCTGCATGTCCTATCCTGCCCTACCTCTTTGAGGGTTCCCTTATCTGGTCCTTCTTCCCTAAGGGTAATCCTTCCTCTCTCCAGACTTTTCCTACTGGAAATCCTCCCTTCAGGGACTTGGAATT
This sequence comes from Erithacus rubecula, assembly GCF_903797595.1. NCBI lineage: Eukaryota > Metazoa > Chordata > Aves > Passeriformes > Muscicapidae > Erithacus > Erithacus rubecula. Next base: position 58,119,515 of record NC_136686.1, read on the forward strand.
GCTGAAGGCCAGTGTTACCAGTAAAGACCAAAGCAAAGAAGATACTGGGCATCTCATCCTTTCCCACATCCTTCATCACCAGGTACTCTGCACAGTTCAGCAGCAGGAACACATTTGCCCTATTTTTGTTTTTTCTACAGTGTACCTGCAGAAGCCTTCTTACTGCCCATCATGTCCCCTAGTGGATTAAAATCCAGAAGGGTTTGACATTTCCTGTTCCTGCATGTTTGTACAGTGTTTCTGTACTGCTCCCAGATCCATGTCCCTGCATTCACCAGTAAGCACTGGTTTGGTGCAAACTGTGTATACATAAACTTTAATTCTGTGTGTACATAAGCTTCAATTCTACTTAGTACTTTAGTACAGTGTTTTTCCTGATGTGGAAAACATTGTTGTTTTGAAATTCACTCTCTTGGAGAGTTAGACATTTCTAAAAAATAATAATTGCAAAATTCATAACTCATTATAATTACTAAGTTAATTCTGACTACAAAGCAAAATGCCTCATTGCCAAATCATGATTTTCCTTCATCCAATATAATAATTTGATTAGGCATTCTGTTCCATATTTCCCTAATGGTTTTAATTTTTTCCTCTGGAGACTGAATTTTTAGTCTTGTTTTTCAGATGAATGTCATAGCTGATAAAGAATCAACTTACTTCTAACTTGTTCACAGATAATGATAATAAAATGGGGAAACATCAAGGATGATTTATTATACCACATCGAGCAGTGAAGGAAAAAAATGTCAGTTGTGCTCACTTCGTTTTATTTAAATGAATGTGATAATATCTTCCTTCTCCATCTTTTCCAAACTAATGTTTATTTGCATCTGATTTCCCAACAATACATCACATAAAGGAAAAAGAAAAGACATTTCTGAAAGCACAGTTGGTAGACCGAGTATGCATTGGTGTTTGCAACTTAACTGTCTTAAACCCCTTGTTTGCTATATTTCCAGACACCATTGATACTCCTGTTTAAGTGCCTTCTAAAGTGTGGTGTACACTGCTAGGAAAAATTAAATTGCTGGGGACTGACAAGCAGTAACAGCATGTGCCAGCAGGAGAGGTGTAACTCTGCAGGGAGCAGTGCACCTCTGCTCTGTCTGGTGCATTGCTTTGGCTCAGCTTTTACTGTGACTCTCCATGGTTCCACAGAAAATAGGCTCAGGATTCCCACTGAATCCAGTAGAAACTGTCTGCATCCACACCTTTCCCCCTACATTTGTGCAATCCTTTGCTGGACTGACCAAGGGATACTGGCTTATGGTCTAGTTGTTGCACAAAAAGGGAATAGGATCCAGTTCCATTTCTCATACCTGCAACATCTCTGTAGGTCTTGGGATAGTTTTTATAAAAGCCAAAACAATCCACCAAAATGAATACTGCTTTCATTACTAAATTCAGCCAATGTAAATTAGAGTATAAAAATACTTTCACAATAGATTTACATTTCACAAACAGCAATTATTTCTATTCTTACACATTATAGTATAAAAGAAATAAATATTTTTTCCAGAAAAGTAGATTTCCAGTGACATATGGGACCCATTTCTATTTTTGCTGCTTTACAAGATACTGCAGTGACCTCTAAGACCAAGGCAAACCCACCTCCTGTTCAGCAGAATCTGAAGATGACCCTTCCTGTCCTGTCATCCAGAAATATCAGTTGTGGGAGGAAACATTATGTTAGTCCTTGAAAATGTCTTGATAATGAGCATAAGATTAATGGTATAGGGGGAGAAAAGGAACACCTGACAGGCTTACAGCTCTGTCCCTTAAAGTGTGGCCAGTTGGCATTGCCAGATCTGCTGCTACATGGCATGAATGATATTCATGTTTCTGTGTGAGTTGCATCCCTCCTTTCTCATGCTTCCAACAGACTTCTGGTGAATGAATAGGAAGCAGGAGAGGAGACTTCACCCTTTGCCAAGCTTGGAACTCTCTTTGCCTGAATTGTCACTGGTGTAATTGGACATCAAGAGCTTACAATTAGGATGACACACTATTGTCTGTTTTCAGGAGACAAAGTGGCAGAAACTGCCAGAAGTGAGTCCCTTGTGTGCCTGTGTGTGTAAGGTGACAAAAAAGGGAGCCTGGAATAAAAGCTTTATTTAGAAGCAGCATGTGTGTTGCTTGCAAGCTCGTGTATCTTTTATACTGAGAGATTTAAAAAGGAAATTTAATACATTTTAAAAAAATAAAATTTGTCCACATTCTCAAGCCTGAGATTACTTTATGAGTGGAGACAATGAAGTGCACACTTCCCAGAAGAGGGCATGTGGTTTTGTTGTGGATTAGAACAACACAAACTCCTCACAAGCAGTCTAAGTGATTCTAGGACTGAATCCTTCCTAGTGGAATTTCAGAATATATTTACAGAGAACATAGATAAATTGCCATCTTTAGTATTCCTTAATAACTTGCAAAAACCTTTCAGCTCAGCTTTTACCCAGAAAGTTGAGCTGATTATCCACAGTTTATCTGTCAATGACAAAGATAAATATTTCAGAGACTCTGTGATGGCATGAATATGATTTTAGACTGGTGAAGGTAAATAGCTCTCAATTAACAAGACTTTAACTGCAAACAATGGGAATCAGTAGTTAAAATGCTTTCATGATGAGGACCAATCTCTGGGCTCTAAATCAAATTAAGGAAATGTTGAAACTGCTTTAGTCTCTGAAAAGGTAAGAATTCAGAACTTATCCTCATTTCTGAATACTGGCCCTCATTTTTTAAGTTTTAACTATGATGACAAAAGTACATTGATGAATCTCATGAATTAGAACAGAGAATTTAAAAGAGTATTAAGGGGATGAGCTTACCTGTTTCACATTGAGGAACACTTTTACTTCACAGAAATTGATATGTCAATTTGCAGACTAGATGGGGCTATAATTTTGGCTAATTTTAGCAACAGAAATGATAGATTTCAAATATAACCTAATCATTTAGTCTGCCTTACAAAAAGATACAGGAATGTCCACAGGGCAATGTTTTCCACTTAGCTTTAGTACTTATCTTAGGGGCAATTAGCCTCCAGCATCACCTATCTCTTTCTGCAGACTGGTAGGAAATCCTAGGCAACTATCTCAGATTTATATGCTTAGCAGATTATTGCACCTTACTTGTGAACATTTTGAATGCACTTCAGGAAAGAAAGATGTCTGCAGATAACTGATTGAAAAATCTGAATCATTTTTTTAAATTCTATCTTCCTATTTTTGTTTGTTTCTTTGTAGTTTTTTTAAATTTCCTTGTCTGTGCGCATAATTTAGGGAACCAGAGAGGAATTTAGAACTCAGAGCATCAATGTTTCCTAAAAATGAGCACATCAGTGGACTGAAAAGGAACCTTTGTTGCTCATACTTATAAAAGTACAACAGACATGCTCTCATATGCTTGCAAAGATACATGGAGACTTTTAAAAATGCTTTGTTCCTTAACACCCAAGGTTTTCATACATGAAAAACCCTGTTAGGTGTTTGAAATTTTATGGGATGTTCAAATACAATTGCCTTTAAATAAGTTTGAAAATCTGGACTGTTCAAAAGTCACAGATTGCACAGCCATCCACACCTATCTTGTGTGTTTACACATCCTCTAGCACCAAAGCAATTGAATGATTAATGAAAGACAACAGCAAGGTCTGACGTCACTGGAACTAATAAAACATAATTTGTTATAGAAGTGTCTTGTGACTGATTGACCTTGGTGTCCAATGGAAACATTTCTAAATCTGTGGAAATCTAATTATTTAATTAATTAGACTCCTCTACTTCTGTCACATTCAGTTAAAATGCACCAAGTTCAAAAGTTTTTGAAGGGAACTCAAAGACACAGACACATGCAGGCAGGGGGGTTCTGTGATCCTTCCCTTCTGTACAAATGATGCTACAAAGAAAAAATCTCTTCTATGCTGGCAGAAACTTTGAGTCATTCAACCTAAAGCTCTAATTGATCTCATTCAATTTGTTTTTATCTTATTCAGCTTGTTTCCAGTCTTATTCAACTTGTTGAAGATCAATGACCTGGATGAAGGGATAGAATGCACCTGAGGAAATGAATATGGGGTGAGTGACTGATACACCTGAAGGCTGCACAGCCATTTCACCAGACCTGGACAGGCTGGAGAGCTGGGTAGAGAGAATAATGAGGCTCAACAAGGGCCAGTGACGTGTCTGGCACCTGGGGAGGAATAACCCTGAGTATCACAAAAAACTGTGACCAGCAAGTCGAGCAGGGTGATCCTGGCCCTCCACTCTGCCCTAGTATTGTGTTCAATTCTGGGGTCCACAGCTCAAGAAAGACAAGGAGCTGCTGAAGAGGGTGCAGTGGAGGGCCACAAAGTCCATTAAGAATCTGGAACATCCCTCTTATGAGGAGATACTGGGGAAGCTGGGGCTGTTTTGTCTGGAGAAGACATTCTTGCATATACATATCTCAGAGTGACAAGGGGCTTGTGCCAAACTCTTTTCATTGGTGCCCAGCAACAGGGCAAGGAGCAATAGTTGTAATCTTAAAGACAAGAAATTCCACCTCAACATAAGGAAGAACTTCTTCACACTGAGAGTGGCAGAGCACTGGAAAAGGTTGACTACAGTGGTTGCAGTCTCCCTCTTTGGAGATTTTCCAAACCCACTTGGATGAGTTCCTGTGTTACCTGCTCTGGGTGACCCTGCCCTGGCAAGGGATTGGACTGGATGATCTCCAGAGGTGATTCCATGATCAAAAGACAGAACACATACAATAAATATATTTAAAATAGGACTTTTCACCTTTCTTTAGGTACAGGTAAAGATTACAAAACAAAAGTGTGGAGCTTTGGGCAGATGTAAGGACTTACCAATGGAAATGGACACGTAAAAGCAGATGCAAGACCACAGCTTTTCAAGTGGCCTTCTGTGAGACTCCTACAAACAATGGCATTATTTACTCTGTCTGTGGCAGTTATGTCAACTTAACCAATAACAACAAAAAAACAAAAATCATCAGGAGGCAAAGAAATGTAAAAATGTGGCTCAAAAAATATATAAATTTATCCTACTGGGGAAAATATTTTCTATGTTTTTTCATATACAAAGGAAAAAAAAAAAAAAAAAAGATGGTTCCAACAAGAAAAACCATGTAAGTGACAAATTTCTGATATGACCTCTTACAGCTGAAGAATTACTGTGCTTGGCCATATAAACTGGAGAAAAGTGATGTCAAGTTCAAATAAATTTAGAAATGGCTGATATAACAGATGTCTAAATCCTCTGTCATAAGTACTCTGGGAGTATCTCTAAAGAGTCCTCATAGCAGTGTATGGGTGCTGAGAACATCAGAAATCTCCTCACCCAGCTTCCCTGAACATTTCCAGGTACTAAAGCTGTCTCTGAGGTACACAGCATGGTAACCACACAGCCTATTCCTCTGCTCCATTAAAATAACAGCAAATCAACAGGTCTTAGAAAAACAATCCTTTTCTCAGTGTCAAGCACTAAAAGCAGTCACTGGTGATCCATGGGGTATCATTCTGTGCCTTTTTCAAATAGGCATAACAGGCAATATCTGGCCACAAAAACCCCCTAAGTAGAATTGTGAGAGAGAAACTGATGTGAAAGTGATGGACAGTAGCCAGGCTGTATGGGAATGCTTCTCAGTATCCACTGTGTCTATGTCTTATCATTGTTACTGGGTCCTCCAGATCTATCTCAATTACACCTCAGCTGCAGCAAGTTGATAAAGTGATACATTAATGGGTAAGATGGCATTGTAAGAGCAGGGCACAAAAAGGCAACAAACCTCCAACTAAACACAGTCACAAAGAACAGACAGTGAAACCCAAGGTCTGTTAGGAACTTCACCAACAAATCAGAATAAAGAATGTAAGAAAACTCTGCACTGAAAGAAGGATCTCAGAAATGAGACTAAATAAATTCTAGTCTACCCCCACCTCCCACCCAATTAATGAATAATTTAAAAATAAAGATGTAATAATTCCTGGAGTAATTCTTTATAAAGATCAGTAGCCTTGGCTGTGGTCTAGAAACTCTATCCCTTTTCAGTGAGCCCTGATCACTTGGCCATCTAACCAAGCACAATCAGGGATTTCTGATTTGTACCAGGGCACCAACACAACCCCATCCAACACAAATGAGATTTTGCTCCATTTTCCCTTCCTGTCCTGACTACCTATGTTGTTTTCCTCTCTGCCCATCTCTCAGTTTGAGTGACCCTGAGCCTCACCACACTTCACAGCACTGGCACAACAGGCTGCAGCAGCTCCTGCTGAGAAGAAAACAACTTGCCTGGTGGCGCCTGAAGCTGTGAAATAATCGAAAATAAAACGAGGTGTTGTAGAGGACAGATTGCAGCAGTTGTTGACTACAACTGTGGGTACCACATTAGGGTGCCTGTTTGTGGCTGTCATAGCCATTTACACTGAGAAGATATTCTGCTCTTACTACTATGGATAGCTTTGACAAAATTGGAAAAATAGCCATTATTCACACTTGCCCACTCAAAACTCAGAAACAGGAGTATTCTATTCAGACTTCTACATGTGCATGTCTAAACAGAAACTCTAACCAATAATTTCAGTCTGAAAAAGAGATTTATTTAATTTTTGCATTTATTTTGCTTTTGCATTTTGATTTTCACCTTTTTCCCTTTCATCCTACAAAGCTATAGATTGGGACTAAATTGTCTAAGATCTCTGTACTTAAAGACAGAAACTACTGAAATGTTGAAAAGCATATTGGTACACTGAAATATTTCTATGATCCTGGGTAGAGTTACATTACAGATATGGCCAACACCAAATGGTCAATGTGGTCTAAATTAATATTATGTCGTATTGGCTTTTTTTTTTTTTTTTTTTTTTTACTGTATTCAAACAAATTGAAATAAATTCAATTATCAACTAAGAAACTGGTCAGCATTATACAGATAAACAATACAGCCTCTCATCTTTCACAGGTTATTCAATACAATGTTCTTTAAAAATAAAATGCAGTAATTATATATGTAACTTCCTCAATCATCAGACAAGTTCTTTTCTACTTAGGTTCATGGAAATATGGGTGACTTTCACATTGGCTTGTGAAAACAAAGTAAGATAATAGGAGTTCAAAATGGTGTAGCAGTCAAAGGATCAAATTATCTGGTAGCAAATATCTGCTTGACTCCATGGATTTCATCATCAGACAACTTTACTGCATTCACAGTTTGAAATACAGTTTGAAATAGAACCATGTAGGAAATGGGGACAGAATAAAATCAAATTACAGCAGGATGCTAATGTATAGCTCTCCTGTAATCAGGTAACACCAAAATGGGTTATTATGCCAAAAATATACCAAATCACAGATACACACCCATGAACATATTTCATAATTTTTTTTCTCTTTCTTTTATGAATCCAGATGGACAATGCAAAATAAACAGAAATGGATGAAAAAGAAAAAAGATGGTCTTCCTCTTTAATCATTAAAGTCAATTAAATTAAAGTGCTTACTGATCATTCAAATATCCAACTGAAAAGACTTGCAAGAAAGACAATCTAAATACAAGATTACTACCATATCCTCTGTTATTTCAAACTTTTAGTAGGTTTTTAAACCTTTTTTTTTTAATGCATTGACAGAAAGCATGCCTTTAAATAAAAATTACTCTATTTCAAGATAACACCTATTCAACCAGATGTCTGTTCACTACCACTGAAAGAAACCCAAGTTTAAAGAACAGGTTGAAAACAGCTGGTTTTCCCAATGTATAAAAAACACAAGTGGAGATTAACTTTGTTAAGTGTTCACAGCAAGATTTGATTTGGCTGTTTAAGTAAATTAGATTTAAAATATCATTCAGTTTTTCATTTGAAAATTGGGAATGCTAACTAAACTAGCAGCCAATTTTTAGAGATGTTTAATTTTACTCCAAATGGTCAAATAATTAAGGGCTTAATGTTGTAATTCAGTTTATTCTCAACTTAAACAATAAACCTATTACATGTTCACTCAGAAAGAAAATAGAACAGACAAAAGCACTTTACGAGCTCTGCTATAACTAAGGAATTGCAGTGTTTACATTAGTTTTGTAACTTAATTACCAAAGATATCATTAACTTTGTAGACTGGGACACTTTTCTTTTATAGCTGCTGTAATTTTATTTGTCAGGCACAAGCTTTCATTGCAGGATAAACTGCTGTATATTTTAAAATTTTGGCTTTAGTAACTTACCCCACTGAATCTCTTTATTTTTAACAAAATTAAAGGTAGTTAGAGCTCATACAAATGTAGGATGAGAGTTTGCAGAAGTGGGCACAATAGTGGTCCAAGAGGTCATGGGACATAAGCAGCCTCAGAGTGGTGGGTTTTAGGAAGATATTTCCCAGGCCCACATTTAGGATATTAACTCTTGAACTTGAAAAGAAAAATTAGATGCTCCTTTCTGTCTCTGCCTGAAGGAAAAGCATCAGTCCACTTATACTGGTACGCTAATTACACACTGAAAATTAAACTGTTCAAATATCCACTCTCTATAATCCAGGAATATAGAAAAAAGATGATACAAGAGTAAAGGAGAGTAGTAATGACTATGTGTACCCTACAAAAACACCAGTTCATCTTTGCAGCTATCTTCAAAGTCTCAGAGGAATCCCTGAAGTAGAGTCCCAAGAGAAGACAGCCTTTTGACTCAGTTTTTTTCCTATAGCCAAATGACACTTGTGGACAAGCCTTGTTAACATGATTTTCATGTTTCAGACAAGGACATTTTCTTCAAAATCAGAAGCCAAACGAGGCTGCCCATAATGAATAAATCCCATCTATCCACATAAAAACTTTCTTCCATGATCAGATTTATTCATCCAATTCCTTTAAGCGCTCAGAAAGATTAGCTGCTGAGCCTACAGCTCCACAATGATGCCTCAGCCTTGACTGTGTGATGATGACAGCTTTAGCATTCAGTGTTTTCATGTTTAATGTAAGAAGAAAAACCTTCAGTTTACCAACTGATCTTACTGGCTTCCATCTCCTTAAATATGTATCTGGACATATAAATGTAAATCCATTTAAGTGAGTACTCAAATAAAAAATAAAGAGTGATGAATCAACTGTACCTATTGTACTATGAACATGGCCAAAATTCAGAGCCTATAGATAGGATATATCTAACATTTCAAAGCTTACCTATATATGAAGAAAATAAAGAGAAAAATAATGCTGACTGGACTGTTCCTCTACTCAAGCCTGTTTTTCATACTGGGTATTGGGTACAGCTGCAATGACATCCCCTTTAACTCCTTAGCACCACCTCCCAGACTCAGGTTCAGTCATGGATCAACTCATCCATTTACCACTTGCTCAACCTTGTCATCCTTCTGCTTTGTTTCTCTCTCCATGTCTCGATGGATGCATTTGACCTCCTTCAGAATCATCTCTTGTCCTCCATCTCTCTCTGTAAACCCACGATCCATCAATGTCCAGTACTTATTTACTATTTCCAACCTCATTTTTGTCTATCTTCTGCTTTAGCAGCTCAGGTTTATTTGTCTACCTATCACAAAACAACCTTTACTCCGTTATTCTCTATTATGACTCTTTTTCAACATTCAAATGACATCTCTTACCTTTCTAAAATTAGAACACTGTTGAAAATATTGTAAACTTGTGAAACAAGATCACAAACAAAAAATTCCAAATAATATTTGAAGCTGTTAGAAGTGATTGAAAAATTATATTTGAATGCTCTGAATGCACAAACTGTAGGTAAGTCTCAAAACTCAAATTATAGAGCGATATCTTGGCAATAAATATATTCTCCAGCCTCCTTATCCAGTTTATGCATTTGTTGTCTGACTGGGGCATTTAATAATTGAGAACGGTTTTTACCTTTTTGAGAATGTCTCATAAAGCAAGAAAACAAAACTGTATAGCATAAAGGTTGTATTACTGGTAAGTCTGTGCTTGTCCAGGATTACTCATTACTGTCTGCCACATGAAACTGTTTACTCCATGTTTTGGTCCACAGTTTAAAGCATCATATTTGTGCAATGTGCATCAGTCAACCTTAATACCAGCACTTCCAACCAAGGATAATGAAAAATACAGAATCTGTCATTTATCATAATTTTATCTTCTCCTAAAAATGCAAGAAAAACATGCTATCATCATTTGAAAAATGGGTATTTAGCTACATTGACATAAACATCTTTTTATTTTTTCTAGTCCTATTAATATTTGCAAGATTAAATGCATTTCATTCACTTTGGATAATTCTAAATCTTGCCACATGAAGACTTTATTATCTCAGAGAATACTGGGGCAGCATCATGGTACAAGTTGAACAACTTCTAATTGCAAATACCAGATTTTTAACATTTACCTATGGATGTCATGTGACTCAGACACAGAATGTATGTGTACACCTATATGTAAAGTAAATATATAATTCAGTCTATGTATGAAATGCCATTTTTGGTTACCCAGTTGGTCTGATCTGCTGTTTGCACCATCCCTGTACTAGAAAATGTAGGGGAGTCTGTGAACTGTTACATTTGATATATTTATTTGTCTGAAAAGCTGAGGCTCATCTGGTTGCTGTGTGGGGCAGGGAGTGATACCAACCTGTGGACACAGTATGTTCTCTTAGGTAATGCACCTTTTCATGGCAATTTCCTCTTGTGTGAATGTGGGCCAGGCACAGCTGGCCACCCACACAAGCTCAGCCAACCAGCTGCTTCTCACACCTGGGACCACAAAATGAGCAAGGCTGCATAAGAAAGGACTTAATTATGAAACTGTGGAAATCAGTTTTTCACTCAGTGCTTGACATTTGAATTGCCACTTTCAACTGCATGAGCTAAGCAGCCTTCCATATCACTGCAATTCCTGCTCAAGGTTTCCCAGAAAAACCCATGCACTAAATGGAAGAATACGGGCAATCAACACGAAGATTTATTTCAATCACTAGCACTATAAAGTCAGAAAACTCTAAAAATAAATCACTGAGAAATGAGTGCATTAAATGAGTCCAAGACACCTTTGTGTAGGGAGCTATTGTCATATTTTGTACTTGCATTTCTTCTTGGAACTGCCTGTATTTTGGGTATTAGAAAATAATTCCAGAGAAGCTACATCTTGAGCAAAGCAAAGCAAAACACTACCATCTTCTTGCTTAGAGGACTCTTTACCATTTTAACTTTTGTAGGTACACTAGCTGAAGACACGACATAACAAACAACTAACCAAAGTGCTAGAAAAACAAAAACCAGCAGACTTTGCATAAAGAAGATGGGAAACTCAATGCATAAAATTTACTCCATCACTCTTGCATGCCATGCACTATTCTCATAGTTCACTGAGCACAAGAAAATCCATCTAATGTGTTTCTGATTTCACTGGTCCCCCAGTAGGACTGTTGCTTGTCAGCTGACCAAAGAGCTGATTCAGTGGACCCTGTTTGACACCCTGGACAACTTGTATAACTTGGATGTGGTTTAAAGATGCCCCGGGTGCCCCATGGCCCCAAGAAGCACAGGGCTGAAAGGGCCATCACACAGCTATCTATAGAAATGCACACAAGAAATTCATGGCTTGCTCAAGATCTCACTACGTGTCTGGCATTAGTGATTAGGAGCTAAGTGCATCTCTGAAAGCTACTGCTGTAAATTCATGATGGTCAAAACCATTTGACCTCATAGTTCTACAGTCTCACTCTTCTTCTTATGCTGCTTGACAAGCAGCCTCTCCAGAAAATGTTGTTTTTCTGTTATTTTTCCACAGCAGTCTTTTACTAACCAAATCATACTGGAATTTTTAGACGTGATCTAAAGTAACTAATCAACCTCTATCAAAAGGTAATACTAGAGGAGTGCAGAACTCACAATATTAGTCATTACTGAAAATATGAGATACATTGTTTTGAGAATGAGTCTTATCATTATTTTTTACCCATACATTCTGTTTCATTGCAGAAACACTGTCTCCTTTTCTAAGCTTCCTTCATCTTGTGGATCAGCATTTTGTCCTTCCAGTGACCACAGATGCCCCAAACAGTTCAAAAACAGACACAAAAAAGCAACAGAAAATGGAAGAAAAACAAAATGTTCTCTATGTTCTGATGCACTTGTTTAGCAATAGAGATTGCATGGAGGAAAAGTTTGTTGTTGCATTCATTAAATATAACTCAGGGTTGTTTGTGCATACTCTCCTTGAAAGCCAAAAGCAAGACAAGAAGGAAGGAAAGGACTCTTTCTTTCAAGCACCCTTCAACATGAAAAGAACTGCTCCTGCTATTTCTCTAATGAAGAGATGACTTCATTATACAGATCTGGTAATCATAAAGATGTTGAAAGGTAGCTACATCTATTTTTATCTTGCCAATCGAATGGACCCAAAAGGCTTAAAATGCCTATAGCTGGTCTAAGTGGCCTGTGATGTTTGTTCCACAAGGATAAGTACCCACAGCAGAACATAGGATCCCACACATATATTTCAATGGCTAAAAGCAAGCTGGCTCAGAAGCCAGAAGAAATATTACCACACCTACTGGTGCATTTTGCCTGGGTGAATGAGGCTTGCAGCATAGCAAAGTATATTACTACAGGCAGAAAGCCATGCTCATACAGCTTTAAACCTTTTCCAAAACTTAAATTAGCACAACCCATTTCTACAAGGAATTGCATTTTGGAGCAATCTCCAGAGATTCTCACTTCAGTGTTATTTAGGTGTAGCAGAAATGCTTGCAAGAATTAGCCTCCCCACAAAACCCCATCACACTAGACAGTTGCTTTCATCTTCAGACAAAAGTATGAGCTTGATTTTCTCCTCCTTTACTTTGACTTTACATAGAATCATTTGACCTGTCATGAGGAATCAGACCAATTATCCATCTTATCCACTATCCCATCTTTGACAGGGGCCATCACCTCATGCTTCAGAGGAAGGTGAAGGGAACTCTGCAGTTGACAATTATGAAACAATCAGCCCATAGGCAAAAAAATGCCATTAGTTGATGTTTTGTCCTATACTCAGAAATCTGTGAGTCTGTAGCCTTTCTCGAAAGGACATGCTTTATCTGATATGACTATGAGTATTCTTCAGTCACATGTGTCTCTTGTTGTGTTTTTCAATACTTTCAACTCTGAAACTCAATTTATTCAAAGACAAATTCAGTGTCATACAAAGGAAAAAGCAATAGAAAATAATTAATAATTTTATCATTCAATATTAGTGACTATCTTCAATTTTAATGAGTACTCCTTCACTTTGGTATAAAGGTACAATAGGAGCTATGGTTACATTGCCAGTACTTCCAATTTATTACATCTTACTATTACATCTTGCTTGTGTACACAAGTTGTTATCAGATAACTCAAGCTCTCTTCATCACTTTCAAAGTCTTCTGCTCCCATTTATTTTGCTCTTCAAAATTCTTTCCATTTTTCTTAAACAAGGTGATTAAAATTTAGCATGGGAAGTTTAAACTGATAAGACGATACTGAATGCTCTGCATTTTATTTTCTACTTAGCCTTTGATCTCTTAAACATCATTGTCTATTTGAAAGTTCTTGTGCTCTAAACAGAATTATTAGAAAAACTCCCTGAAATGGTACCTTGTTCCTCAGCAGGAGCAATTTCCATATCTTTAGGCTCAGCAATATATATATATATATATATATATTTTATTATTCTTTACTTTGCATCTGCCATCTCCAAATTTCTTCTGCTATCATGCCAACTATGTAATAAAGGTTCATTAAGTCTCTCAGAAGATAAGCATGCCTAACCCATAACTATTGTGATTTAATTTGCAATCCCCTATGCTGCTTTTGATCTTTCCTGGAGAGTGTTTGAAAAATTTTGCTCAAGCAGTATGACAGACATTGTCAAATCAAACAACATCACTGTTTCTATAGCCTACTGATCCAGAATCTGTGTGATTCTGAAATAGGTAAATAACCTGAGGCTCAGCACTCTAATACAGCTCCTTGGCACCTGGATCACATCTGACCCCTGACCAGGACTGCAGGCAGAGTGAACAGATGATTGATTGTCTCTACTCATTAAAAGATACCTGAATCAGTGGAATTTCAGTGTAATTATTACTGATTTACAGTATACAATGTAAGTGTCACAGTAAGTGTCTAGTGGAATTTCAGTGTCCCATTGTAGAGACTGGATCTTTGATTACAAAGATAGTATTATGCTTGTGTCAATCAGACTTTGTCACAAAATGCCAATGAACTTCTGACTTGAAAGCTCTCACAGGAATTCAAGACTTGTGAAAACTGCAAGTAAAATGAAAGCAGTAACACACGTCTGGTATATATTGTGATTCAGGAACACGGGCTTATCCAAAATACATTCTTGTTTGACTCCTGTGAGTTTTCACACCAACTTCCACACAAGTATCTTTCCAGGCATATTAGGTTTCTCTTGTCCTATTTTTTGCAACACTGAACATTGCTATCTGAAGTTATTTGAGGACAGGTACGTGTACATTTGCTTAGCAGAATATAGGGATTTTAAGAGTGATGCATTAACGTCAATGATAACATTTCCATTAAAATAATTAATACCACAATTCCAAAAAATCTCCAAGAAACAAGCCAGGGAGAAATACCACTTCCAAGTTTTCAGTTCCAGTGTAACTTGGGGTTTACAATACAGGCTCTAATGCAATTCCCAGGCAATAGGTTGTACTGAAATCTAAAGCAAAGAATTTCCAGCGAAAGGTAAAACTTTCTATTGCTTGAAAAACAGCTGACACAAAACCAGAGAAATTAGTTAGGAAATACTGAACAAACATCACTTTCTTATAGTGGCCAAAATGTATTTTCATTTCTACTTCATGTTCTATACTTTATACAGAATTATTTTAATTGACTGTTCATGTGTTCTAATCATGTCAGATGTGTGGGCGTCCTGTAATTCTTTATGAATAATAAGAAATGCAAATAGTGCTATCTTAACACTCACAGTTGACTGCACTCTGTTGGCTCCCCATCAGCACCTAATTTATCAGCTACTAATTTTCAGGGAGATAATGTCTAAGGCTGGAAGAGTATCTTTGTGCACATAACATTACACTGCTTAGGAAGAATGTTCAAAGCATCTGACCAATTACATGTGCATTAAGACAGTTTTATTGGATGGATACAATTTTCTAAATTTTCCTCACCTTCTTTATCAAGACTTTTTTTATTATAATCAACAGAAACTAACAATGATTTTTCCAGTCTCACAAAATATTCACTTATCTCTCAGAATACAGAATTTTTTTGAAGTGATTATATATTGAAGTGTGAATGGCAATAGCCTACTGTAAATGAGGACTGCAGAAATAAATGCCTAATATGATCTGAAATTATTAGTAACCAATCCATAAATCTAATATGAAAATAATTTCTAAAAGTACTAGTAATATCATCAAGCAATGTTAGATGACTGAGACATAATGCATTTTCCACTATTTTCCACTTTCTTTTTTTTCTACATCCCATAGACATTTCTGCAGAGTTAAATTGTAATTTAAGTTTATCTTCCTAGAGAAAATTGATTTTAAACTTTTGATGCAATAAATAAATGTTTACGCTTGCAGTTTTTAAGATTTTATAATGAATGAAGAATAACATAATTAAATATAAGTTTCATTTTGTCAATAAGCTTCCACCTTTCTTCACAAGGATTTTTCCATCCAACTCGATTTATATACAAATAGCATTTCCTCACAGAAAATAAATTTTGAAATAACTTGGGGAGTTACAGAACCCAATCATTCAGGTTGCATTAGCAAGTTTCCATGCCTTTAGATTTAAACCCTGGAGGAAATTTGATACACAATTCATCTCTATGTTTATTTGTTTGGATGTCATATTCTAAGACACTACTCTCATTTTCTTATATGGCTTACTAGAAATTAGTTTTTAGGTCAAAAGGTTTCTATGCTTTGATAGAAAACAATAAAATAGATTTTTAAATCTTACTGGAACTTCATTACTCTCCAAATATCATGTTATTAGTACCTCTGCTGCCACTAACTAACAAAAATAAAACCTAAAATCTGTCAGCCCATGAACCATAGAAAGCCTTTTCTAGTATTTAGATTCCTTTGAATTGCTGATAGTGACATGCAAACTACTTTAACCTTCTAGGATCCAAGAATTTCTATGATGCTGCAAAAATCTTCATGTCTCATTAAAAAACAAAATACTTCTGGAAAGTCATAAATTGCACTAAAATTATTTTCCCATCTACACAGAAAATAATTTAAAAAAAAAATGGGGGAAATTCTATATCTAATGAGCTTAAAATCAATTTCTGGTTGGCATTAATTTATGAAAAATATGTGTGGTCTTTGACTAGCTTTTCATGTGACCTCAGGAAATTTATGTGACTTATTACATTTTCAGGTTCACATCTTCACAAAGAAATCCTGATTTAAATATTTTCACAGTATTTTGATTGCTTAAGAAAAAAATATTCTAAAAATACTGGAAAAATATTATTTAAGCCTTATCTTTGGAGATTAAAATACTCTGGTTAAAAGTAAAAACTTTCTAATACTATGAATGACTATCATTTTTTGCTGCTTTGTTCTCATAGAAGTTTTGGGGTGTTTACTTGTTTGCTTTTGTTTGTTTGTTTGTTGTTTGGGATATTTTTTTCAGTACAACAGTAGGTTTTAGGTCACTGACACATAATGGAAGAAAATAGGGCCTCAGAAATATTTATCAATATATACTGTATATGAAGATTCACTCTAGCCTACATATAGATAGACAGTAAAAGAAAAAATAATTAACAGCATTCAGGGACAACATGGAACAGCATTCTGTGATGCACCTTTCCCATTACTGGAAAACATTGCAGTGATGCTTTGAACTTTAGCAAAAATTGTTGGTTCTGATTGGTTTTGACACATTAATGTTTTATCAAACCGTTTGTTCATCATGGTGTCTTTCCTATGATGGTCAAAGAAAGGGTGATATTTTCCCTGCTCTCTTTGATGTCAATACTCAATTATGCTTGTCCAAGCTCTGCTTGGGTGCTGCCAATCCAGGCACTGTCAGTCCTGGGGTTTTTGCAAGACTGCATGAAGTCCATCCTTCATGTAACTTATCTGAAGAGAAATTATGCAATCCCTATAGTTCTTTTTTTTTTTCCCTAAGCTTTCCCTGAGTGGAGCATGCCATTTCTGTCTAGTCTGTAATGGTTTTGTTATATAAACCAAGCCACTGACGAAATCTGATGTCAAATCCTGTTCACTGGGGACTGAACACAGCCAAAAGATCAGAATGACTTTCAACCCGTTTTGTCAGGACTCACTGTCTGGCCTCCCTTATAGAGTTATCTTAGGTTCATATCACTTTTTCCTGTTGTTACAATTCTAAAAGAGTTCTTTCCAAAAAAACCCCATGAACAGCACTGGAATTTTAATTTTATTCTTTGTACCACAAACAGATATTTTAATATGGGATCACTGAATCTGAATTTTTGTTGTTTCATGTTTCAGTTGATTTCAAATGATACTTGCAAATATTTTTAATTCTGTATTTAGTTACAATAAAAAGACAGAAAATTAAGAAGCATTTTCCCTACTAATTTCAAGTTTATAGTACTATAGTTGCATCAATTATGTAATTTCTTATTAATTTTTAGCAGTCTCTTCTGCCAAGTAAGATGTTATAGAAAAATTATTAGACAGGCTTTTGGGGCTGGGTAATTTTCTGTCTGCATGCCTTGTGTGTGGAACCCACTGATTAAATCAATCAAACTGCTGGGCAGAATGTCATTAATCTTTGGGGGAGAAAAAAAGCTATTATTTACTCCTCTCTGAGAAATACAGATATAACAAAATGTGATCAGTAAAAGCTCTCTCTTACAACTAAATTGTGTATATAGATATTTTAAAAACATCATTATCTTGGATTTAAGCTCCACTTCTTTATTTACCTGGCTTTGCTTGAATGGGAACTACTGAGTGGATTATTCAAGACCTAGAGACATAAATTCATCATACAGGAATCAATAGAAATTTTAAATTTTAATGAATTAACTTGGAATTCTTTTAAACCGCAACTTTGTAGGTGTTTTAAATGGGTACTCAAGCTTTGATAAATAAAAATCTTTTTCCTTATAACTCTGGGTAAAGAAGATACAGATGAATGGTACTCAAGCAAGGGAATTCACAGTTAACAAAAATCTAGTTGGATGATGCTCTAACTACAGAGTAGAAAATTATGACCAGGAAAAAAAAAAAATCTTACAAATTTACCACTGATCTCTAAGTTATATAAAAAGCATCCCAAATTGCCATCTCTTAATGACCTTTAAAATGCTAGATTCATTTCTCAGATTGCTAGAAGGTATGAAATTTAGTTATCTGTTTTGCTGTTATTTCACGTGGGCTTGGCTCCAGAGTGAGCTCCTACAGGCAGATCCCCTGGGACACTGGCACAGCAACAGCAGCTGGTGTTTGGCCAGTGGTTTTGCCCTCCTCCAGTTTGCTCTCAATCTGTCACAGCTAAGGGTCAGCATTTACACTGATCACAGAGACATTTCCAAAAAAACATGGCTAACACTTTCATCCAGTTCTGATGTTACATTGCTGGAAGAGTAATTTCCACTCTCCTGCCTTTCAGAGAGCACATGAACACACATTCACATGCAAATATAAATATATGTAAATATTTGCACAAACTGAGAATTTTGATGCTTATTCTTACCTATAATACAGTTTTGCAAGACTTACAGGTGGAGAAGTTAAACTTCACATGGACTTTCCTGGTCTTTATTAAGGAAAAAAAACAACTGAGTTATGAATATGCAAGTCTAATGGAATATACTCATTCATTTTAAAGTATTTTAAAAATTTTATTCTAGAATGTTGGAATACTTAATGAAAAACTCATGGGAAATAGATGGCTCCTTCCTGTTAGGTTCCATATTATAGTCCACAACTAATTAATTAGTTATGATAATGAAAAATTACATTTTTTTATTGGCTCCTAGTTCAGTTACTAAATTTTCTTCAGCAGTAATTTTCTGCTTGGAAAATTTACTCCTATCTTTGTATCTTGGTTAGCAAAAGATCTTGAGTTTTAGCAAAGGACAGAGTTTGTATCCCTTACCAATGTGTGAAATATGGAAATATATAACTATGCCATATAAACGTGAAATCTATCTTCTTTTCTATTCATATTGCAACTAATTTCATTCTGAGATATAAAAATAGAAGTGTTTATATTCTCCCACACTTACATATGTCTAAGTTAAAAAATGAAAACACTTTGCAGTGATGTATTGCATAGTTTACAATAGAGAGCAATTCTTTTAGCACAACTATGTGTGGTTGTTTCAAAAACTGCTGAAATTCAAGGGACAAGCTTAAGATGACTTCAAAAGCTTTCAAAGGTTTTTGAACAGGCCCCCTAGTGTCTCATCCACTCTAATTTTTAACACTCCAAGCAATAAAACTCCCTCTAGTCTTCTTTAATTAGCTCACACAGTAATTTCGTGAATTATTTTAAATATGGAATCTATTTCACATCCTTGTTGATTTCACAGTTACTTGTGTAGAGCTCTCCTATTAGTGCATTCTCACAGAATTTAATATATATTTTTTTAATCTGTTCATAATGCCTTTCTTCCAGATATAATCTCAGTTTCCACAATCACAAGGATAGCTCTTTTATAACCTAGGAAATCCTTTGATGTCTGTTTGTGTGACTGTGGTGTACCAGCAGATACCTAGACCATTAATATTTCATTTGACTTGGATATACCGTACTTTAAAGCATCTTGGAAATATTTTTTCCTCTTTTTTCAGTAGACCTAAAAGTTTGCAGTAGACATTTTTAGTGCTTCTCTTCAAGACAAGATAAAACAAAAGAAAATGAACCACCTTATTTGTCAAAAAACAGTTTGCTGGAGTTGTGATTATTTTTGATAAACTGTTGACGTGTTATTGCTATTTCCTTGTAAGAAGGAAATACTTTGACAATATGTAGTCATTGATGTTCCATCTATAAGAAACATTAGCCAAAACTTATGTTGGATCATTTGGTCTTTGTACATTGTAATTTGCATTATATTTTAATTCATATACAGAGGTAGTGATAAAAGAGTATATTGCCATCATCTTAAACTCTTCAGCCTTTGGCACTTTTGGCAGTGGTTTCCTACTTTGATACCAAGCCCTATAAATGAGTCAAATTCTCAGTTTAAAATCAGATAAGAGAGATATATTATTTTTTTTTCTAAGTGCAATACTAAGGATGTAAACCACTTCCACACCAACTAAATGGAAAAATCTGTGTTTTAAAGATCATAGGATTGGATTGAATAAAGGATGGGATTTGAAGAGACCTTGATGATCACCTCATTCAACTCCCCTGCCCTGGACAGGGACATCTCCCACCTGACCAGGTTGCTCAGAGCTCCATCCAACCTGGCCTTGAACACTTCCAGGGATGGGGCTACTGCAACTTCTCTGGGCAACCTATCTCCAGTCATTTTATACCCTCCCAGCAAATAACTTCTTTCTAATATCTAAACTAAACTTGCCCTTTTTCAGTTTAAAGCAATTGCTCCTTGTCCTATCACTACATGCCCTTTCTTGCAGCCCCCTTTAAGTACTGATAGGTGTTCTGAGGTCACCCCAGAACTTTCTCTTCCCCAGACTAGACAGATCCATCATTCTCAGCCTCTCTTCATAGGAGAGGTTCTCCAGACCTCTGCTCATCTTTGCTTTCTCCTCTGGACTCACTCTAACAGGTTCATGCCCTTCTTAGGTTGACGACCCCAAACTGGATGCAGAACTCCAGGGAAGGTTCCACAAGAGCAGACTACAGGAAGAAAATCATCTCCCCAGAATTGTTATCCACTCTGTTTTTGATGCAACCCAGGATGGATGCAGTTGGTTTTCACAGCTGCAGTGCACATTGCTGGTTCACGCCAAGCTTGCCAACCAACACCCTTAAGTCCTTCTCCTGGGAGATGCTCTCAATCTGTTCTCCACTCAGCCTATATTGTGCTTATTGTTGCTTCAACTCACATGCAGGACCTTGATATTGCTTTGTTGAACCTCGTGAGGTTCACTCAGGCCCACCTCTCAAGCCCGTCCAGGTCCCTGGATGACATCCCCTCCTTCCAACGCGTCGACAGCATCGCGCGGCCTGGCACCGTCGGCCAGATTGCTGAGGGTGCACTCACAAAAAGATGACTAGATCCTTCCTGACTATGAATGACAAATTCTCTCACACAAGTAAGCAGTATTTCTTTAACATCTTTAACATAGTTCAAAACTATTGTTCTGGGTGACGGATAACAAAATGCTAGAAAGAGCTCTGCCTCCCACAGTCTCATGTCCTTAGTGGACCAATATAACCAGTGGCTCACAGAGACACATCTTCTCATGTTTGGTGTGTTCCACTTACTTCATGATTTGTTTTAAGATTTTAGACACATGATACCCATGCCAGGATTTACACTCCTGTGGTGTAGCAGTTGGTGTTCAAAGAGTCATAGTTTTCTTATTGTAATCTCTGAGTGCCAGAGCAAGATGTGATTTGCCTAAAAAGCATGTGCATAAAGTCTTTAGTGGTGTCTATGCAATAACAAAAGAAGTTAGAAATCACAAGACACTTTTTAAAATGTCTTTAAGGCATCATAGTCTGAAAATACAGGGGAAAATATTATTGTCCTTTTGGTATCGTATTTATAAAGGCAGTTATTTATTTCTTAAGAACATAAAGAAAAACACCAAACCCCAAAGAGTTAATATTCTGTCTCAAATTGTTATTTGATTTGAACTGATCTAAATAGGAAATTTTTCACGGTCTTGTTGGAATGCTCCTCTCAAACAGACCAATATATTTCTGAAAAAGAATCCTCAGCCCTCTTCTCCTCCCTATGCGATTGAGATGAGATTTGTTGTAGCACCTACAAATTCCAACAGCTCTCATACTATTTAGACATTTATATCATACCACATACCTAAAATACTTTACCCTTAGTTGCAGGTTTTTTATTAACAGTCCTTTTCACTCTCATTTAAAACTGTCTCTAAGATTATTCAAACTCCCATTAAGTTTAGAGGAAGTTTCGGTTATACAAACAAGATTCTTTCACTTCTTGAAAAAAAAATATTTTTTCACTTCTCTTCACTAAAATACCTTTAAAAAATCTGATACAAACTTACTGCTTGGAAAGAGAGAAATTGCAGTTGTTTTCACTGTTGAATATAGAATCTAGAAGACATGGTACATATAATTGATGGCAGTTTACAGAAAAAGATCTGCTTTTTAGACACCAAAACTTCTCAAGAAACTTTCTGTCACCTTTCTGACATTATTGAGTTTTCACCAGATGATTGACACATGAGTCCAAAGAGAGGGTGAGAAAATGAAGTCTTAATCAGCACACTTAATGACTAGAGAAAACTGAAGTTGCTCATGTGTTCTTTATTAAGACTTCTCTTATGTGAGATGCTCTATTTCATCTTCTATTTAAAATACAAGTGAGGTTCCACATCAGAAGAAAATGTTATCTGAAATCACGTTTAACACAAAAAAAGTGAAAAACTTTATGTTCTACACAAATAATGACTGTCCAGAGGAAAGCAGTCAGTATATGGCTGTACTGTTCTCTGATCAGTAACTATGGAATCTTATTGGGGTGGGGTTGGGGGTGATGTTTGTGCATGCATGTTAGTTGCCCTTTTTCTTTTTTCCCTTTTTTATTGTTTTAATGTCAGGGCAGATAAATAGCCCTTCCTCCTCTTCTATCCTTATCTGAAACAGAAATGGTGAATCTGACTTGGACATATTCCCAGGCATATACCAGCCTTTTTAAACAGCTTGTCTTTGATGTTCATTGCCTTTACTGCACCAACTTGTCATATGAATTGTGCCATACACAAACTGAAACTCCCTGCCTCCACAACAGCCTCTCATGATTTCTCAGCTGCCTTTGTACATTCCAGTGTAGATGGCACAGCATTTTTACCCATCCTTCTTGTCCTCAACACACCTCATTAAAACCCATTGCTCTGCTTACACTGAGTTTGGAAAAAGAGACCAGCAGGTCCCAGGGCAGTTGCACATTTTGAAGCCTCATCCAAGATGGCTCATCTCATGGTTTAGCCTACTTTGAAAAGTTCAGCCTACTCTGGAAAATGTAACAGTCTTCTTTTGGTGGTGGTGCTTTATTAAGGAAGAGATTGAAGTCTATGGTCCCAAATACATTTGCTTACCTAGAAGAAAAACTTTTGAGAAGCTGTGTTCTGCAAAAAACCCCATCCCACTTGTGAAGATACAGTGGAACATTACGTGACTGCCAATCCACTACATGGTCTTTTAATGAAAGCCTGGTAGCTAATGAGTCACCTCTACTGACACTTGGCTTGCAAACCACGATCTCAAAACTACAGCACAGTCAGTTGTACTCAGTCAAAATGTTATGATGCTATTTTGTGTCCTTGACAGCTTTAACATCACAATTGTACACTAGAGTAGCTCTGCTACGAGTGGCTCCTGTTTTTAAAGCCCTTTCAATAGAGTAAAATAAAATCCTTAAAAAAAGGAATAAAACAGCCAACAGTTTACTTAGCAGCAATCTGTAACTTCAAAATGGTAAAAAAAATGATTAATATAATGAGAAAAGCGATGTCATGCAAATGACATTATCAGTTTTCCAGCTTCTGCAGTCAGTTACATGCAGCTGTATGGATTTGGACCACAACTGTGCATGCTCTGCACTTCATCTCACTGGCAGTTTGTAACAAGGCCATTTGCCATGTAAGAGATCTGCTCAGATGGACCTCAGGTATTTACTTAAAACAACAGGGCTCATTACAATCAGTGTTTCACCACAGCAAGCTCCAAACATTGAAAGGCAAATAGATGACTGTGTATATTTTATGGAAATACCATATTTTTGATCCATGTACAAGAACGCTTCCACATAACACTGGGAAAATGTCCAGAAGATGAGCACAACATCATCTTTAGTGTGGTACTGTGAGAAGCACACAGCTTGAATACAGGTACAAATGTTCAGGACAGCTTCTGCAAAACTGCTGCAAACCTCTCCAAAACTAGTCACATGTGAAAGCAAACAATAAGCAATCTGTAGTCATCTATCAGAAAAAGCTGCATTTTTATGTGGTGTTCTACATTTGATATTTTTTTCTGTTCTATTTTTATACAATTTTCAGAAACATCTAAAGACATTTTGTTTGTTGAAAAATTCATAATGGAAGATATTTTTAACTTTACTATGCTATTCAGCAGAGCATACAAAATATGGAAATATAAATCCCTCACAAAATATTCTTCTTTTTAAAAAATTAATACATCATATTCAGACTCCTCATAAACTTATATAACATAGCATTTGAAGCATAGATAGCAAGAGCTGTGGGTAACAGTGAGAAAACAAAGGCAGAATAAAGGAGATTCTTGAATTATTCCATATCTGAATTACTAATAGACAACGAGTAATGTTTCGTGAAAAAATTTGAAACTCTTCCAGTTGGCAGACCAGTGTTTTACTTTGACCCTCCTTCCTATGACAAAGAATGCAACTGATTTACCATGTTTGAGGGATCTTAAAGTTAAACCTATTACTCTAGGTCAGTCACAATCACTTCTCTTCATTGTTGTCAAAGAGAAACAAGCACCTCCAAAAGATAATATGTTTGATCCTAAAATAGCTTCTAAAGTAGGCCAGATTATTTATCTTTCAGCTATGCCTATTTATTCCATTTACTGGAAAGGAACCCTTTGTGACTAGCATGAAATTAGACAACTCACTTTAACAGGACATAAAATTAAACCTGCTCAAATAATCTGTCTTTTATTTAAGGATTGGCATGGGAATATGTGCATTTAATACTGTATTTATTTTTATATCTGCTAGGATTTTTAGACAGTAGTTAATGTTTAACATGGTGTCTCATTGTGTTCTATACAGTAATGCACAGATCCCCTACCTGGGTGTTAATTCATAGATCAAGTAAATGTTGAGCCTGCAAACAAGGTCTGTTAACAGAACTTTGCATTGGATCGATGTCCATTACTTTCAGTTAAACATTCATTCACCATCATGTTGGCTATTTACTTAGTTTAAGTTTTTCCTAATTTCTCTGCAAGGAAAATTTTAAAGTATCTCCACTAAAAGCTTGAGGAGCTTTAAATAAAGCTTCTACAGCCTTTATTTACCAAGGGCCCCTGGCAAGAGAGATCAGACTTCATCTAAAGAAAAAAATGTCACCACACCAATTGAGCCTGGGCTACCAAGCAAATGTTGTCTTCATAGCATGGCCCTGCAAAACTTGAACATTGATAGATGTACTGTAACTTTCTGTGCTATGTCAAACAATTTATTAGATTTTTTTAAGCTAACATACATTGACTTTCCGTAAAATAATATTTTTTTTCCTTCTTTCTGTATTTTCTCTATAAAACCTTCCTTCTTTCTCTTAATTTTTTTGGTTTTGATTTTGTTTTTTGTTTTTTTCTGCAACTGCCTTCAAACTTTCTGCTTGTTCTCTTTGCCTGGTCTTTTAGAAGAGTGGGCCATTCCCATAATTCTTAACATGGTATATAAACAATTCACCACCCAAACCAATTACATCACACAGAAACAGCCATATATTAAAAGCTACAGGTCTTCAGGTCCTGAAGGTTACCTACAATGCTCTCCCTACTTCTTCTCTTCCCTTCCACAGTTAAGCTCACACCTTCTATTAATAGACTATCCTGTATGGGTGAGTGTTTCACACCACAACTGTATTTAGTGACTACTTTAGCTGTATTTCAAAAGTCTATTCAGGCACCCATCATCTTCAGTACAACCCAGTGGCAGGTGTAATTTCTGAAGATTTATTCTGGTGATATTTTCTGCAGCAGCCAGCAGTGTTGTAGAAACAGGCCTGGGAAGCATTTATAAGGCTTGACAGTTTTCTAAGGACAACTGAATGTGCATCTAAAGCAGCTTCCAACCCTCTGAGCTTGGCCAGTCATACAGGATTTTCATCTCTCTCCATTTCCACCCACGATTAAGTTTTCTATGGGTAGCATAATTTCTACAATGAATGGATGTATTTAACTGATTTTCATCTGATGTTTCTGTCTTCCAGCCTGATAGGGTCTCCTGCCTCTAATGCAAAAAAATAAAAACCCACTCATACTGGAAGAAAATGGCACAGGCACTTGGATTTTAGTCGTAACTATATGAAATATTCTGGGTATATTTGTTGGCAAAACACTTTCTGATGCCCAAAATTATTTTTCTTTATGGTCAAATAAAGAAAACTGCCATAGGAAATAAGTGATTTCATTCAGCCTGGCTTTGAAAAAGGCAAAACCCTGTAGTTTTCTAAGTTTTTCTGCAGGAAAAAACAAGTTGCTTTTTTAAGATTCTGTTGTGCAACAATTTAAGGGGAGATTATGTTTATCATATTAGTACAATCATGTAAGGCTAATTCTACCTTTAAAATATACAGCACAAAGCTAGATTGACATCTAAATGAAAACACAGATCACTGGTCTCGCAGCAAGACAATTCCCCTGGTGAATGGGTTAAACTGTTGCTGTCAGATTGAATACAATTAGTACAAGTGATATGCAAAGAATTGCTCTGTCAGGAAATGTCACTGTCATTGAGCACTGTTCCCAGGCTGCCTTCAATTTTTTGTCTGGCTCAGAAAATTTTACTAACAGGTCAGAATTCAAATGGAAAAGTTTAACCAAAGTTCATAGCTTCTCCCCAATTTCTGTTTCAATTTCCATTTTCTGGTTTGTGCTCCACAAAATTTTTTTGGTACCAGGAAACTATTCTTAAATGTCCATTTTCTGATTTACTTAACTCTTCCTCTCTAGTTATTGTTAAGTGAAACTAAGAGTCTTTGTTGATATTGCTTACACAACTTTGACTTTTGATTATTTTTTCAAATAACCAATAAGACAGTGAAAGACAAGTGCAGAAAAAAAAAAAAAAAATTGTTTTCTGTAGAATATCACTTGGAAGCTAATCACTGTAATGCCCACCCACACCCTGTGCTCATTCCTTTTCCTACCCTTTCTTTATTGCAGTTCTCCAAAGGTTGTGTTTGCTGCTAATCTTTTTTTCTCTCTACATTTTTGCCCTCAGTGAGGCATTTTAGGACCTTGTACTTCTGTGCTAACTCCTCCACATCCTCCTTTCTATTTTGGAGTAAACAGCCACCTTTTCAGTGGTTTCCTGTTATTTTTCATCAGGTCACAGATTCCTGCTGGTGCTAAGCATGACACTCTGTGCAAAATCTTTGAGTGAGTTTGGAAAATTCTAATCTTGCAAGGCTGGTGGCTGGGGAATAATACAGGGGGAGCCAAGGTGCCCTCAGGAAACTGATTTGTGGGTGGGTCCAAGGGGAGGTTGAGTGCCTGTTCCTAGGGTCACACTCTTTCACAAGCCAATGAAGCTGGCAGGGTGAAATGCTGCTGATGGCAGGTGACTAATTATTAGCTTAAGGTGATCAACAGGGCACTCAGCTTGACCTGTCTGGGAACTGTCTTTGGGCTGGAGTGCCATTGGGTAACTAGAGGACAGCAGTGCCAGAGCCCAAACCATGGGTTTTTGGGTATTCCTTTTCCTAGCCTTGCCAAAGATCTTTTTCTATATAAGGCTCTGTCCCTCAGGACCCAGAGCCCTCAGGAGGCTCAGAATGGGGCTGACTTACAACTTCTTCAGCATTTGGGACCCTTGTGCCCTTGCAGATGGGAAGAGCAAGGGCTGCCTTTCCTGCCAGCCCCCCAGAGACTTTGCTGACCCATAGGGGCCGAGTGCTGCTGTGCTGACCCCTGGCACCTCAGCTCCTCCTGGCACTGCCTTATGTGACCTCTACAGACCCAAAATTGTCACTTGCCATCTCCTCCCTCTTCCTACCACTCTGAACAAAGGCATTTCCTCCTGTGTGACTCAAGCAAGTTTACCAGGGTCTGTAAATCCATTTTATTACCAGTTTGTTGTGAAATTACAGACTGACCCTTTAGCCAGAATCCTGCTCCAGGTAAGAACTGGGAGCTCCAGGCTGCTGGAGCCAGTTTAGCCTGGAGAAAAGGAGACTCAGAGTGACCTTATCACTCTCTACAACTCCCTGAAAGGTGGTTGTAGCCAGGTGGGGTTGATCTCTTTCTGCAGGCAGCACTAACAGAATGAGAGAACAGTCTTAAGCTATGCCAAGGGAAATATAGGTTGGATATTAGGAAAAGTTTTTTACAGAAAGAGTGATAAAGTACTGGAACGGTCTGCCCAGTGAGGTGGTGGAGTCATCATCTCTGGATTTGTTTAAAAAAAGACTGGATGTGGCACTCAGTGCCATGGTCTAGTTGAGGTGTTAGGGCATGGGTTGGACTTGATGATCTTGAAGGTCTCTTCCAACCCAATAACTCTGTGATTCTGTAAATTGCCTTTCTTCAGGGAAAAACATCACAATGCAAGGATTAACCCTACTTAAATTTGCCTCCTGGTGTGCTGAGGCAAGTCTTTGTGCAGGTTCTTATAGCTGAAGATATATTACCTTTCTTTCTTTTAGCTTCTTGTAATAATCAAAAGATTTTCTTAAAACACCGACTTCTACCAAAAAATGTGATGACGGCATTATCCCAGCCCATATCCCTGAGAAACATCCCTTTCCTTTCTCCCCTCATCAAAACTCTCATCTCATTTTCATCTTCTCAAATCTCTTCAATTTTCTTAACTCAGGAAGTTTAAAGTTCAGTTACTGTTCGCTGAAACCATTGTCTCCTTTTTGCTTGAGAGCCTTGTGTGTCCAGAAAACCACAAGGCAAGATGAGGCAGTGTTATTGTAGTATCACTGCCATGTAATTAAAAAAGATACACCACAAACAAGTGTCTAAAATTTCAATTAACTCACTAAAATATATATCTCCAGCTCTTTTGTCTGTGAAGAAAACACTAAACCTGAGTACAATGTTTTTCTGAGAGCACTGGCTTCCTGAAATAAGAAGTCAGAGGCAAGCAAATTGTTCTAATCAAAGCTGCTACTTTCACTTACACTACTGCTAACCATAACACTCACAGCATTTTAGTGGAATGATTGAACTGATGCTTTGTAAGTGGATGTAATGGCAGATAACAGGGCATGGTCTAGGGAAACCAGCTGTCATGAAAATCTGCAGAAGCTGGGGAATGAGGTAATCCTTCTTCCCAGAATATAGAAAATTGCTTCCCCTTTCTCAAGATGGGACAGAAAATTCATCTTTTCCTCAATATTAAATGTTTCAATAAGCTCTGGATGTGTGAAATACACATCCTTCATGCCAAAAGTCCCAGCTGTTCACTAATCACTTGCCAATATATCTTAAAATATGCTGCCATATTCATATGGAAAGTGCTAAAAAGTACAGTATAACATGATATACACATTATATATATAATTATATATGTATAATTATATATAAGTGCATGTTGTAGGCTAATTTTAACGAAACAATAATATGGTCATTCCCCTTTTCTGTCTTTCTAGAACCTTTATTTCTGTTTTACCAGCTCACCAAAATTTGAGTAAATCAGATTGCTAACTAATCCATATAAGACACTCACTGCTTTATAATACTTAGACCAAACTTTTTTTTTCATGAGCCATTGTAAGATCTGACTACATGGAGAAGGTGAAATTTTCAAATTCAGTTTTCTCATTCAGATAAAGGACTCCAAAATAGTTGTCCACAGAGAAAGAAAGCACTAAATTTGTAATTTTTTAGAAGTATGTATTTTTCCCTCATGTTTGACTGTGTTTGAGAAGGAGACCTTCCACTTCTACCTTATTCATCATCCAGTAAGTGGCAGGTAAGTAAATTAAGAGCAAAATCATATGTATAAACTGATTTTCTCATCAAAATGATAGGCCTTGATATCTTTTTAGAAGCAGACTCCTCTGAGTAAGTAAAAAGTGTTAATGATATTGCATGAATTTGTTCTGGAAAAATTATTCTTACCAATATTAAATATTAGATGCTAAAAGGAGAGTGAGTAATTCTGCATATTCTAAATGTTGCCTTATTTATGTATAATCCATCTTTGGTAAGGAGCCAAGAGGCTTTTGCTGGTGGAGTGCTATGAATCAAAACATCTTATTATCAATGTTCTTATTTTCAGGACTATCACCTAAAATCATAAGCAGATTTCATTTCTTTTTAAAGAAGAATATGATTACTCCTTAAATATATTCTCAATATTTTTGATAGCCTTAGAGTTTGAATGCTAATTTCCTTGTAGATAATTTAAAACCTGGAGATTGATTTGTTTAAGTGCAACAACCACTCCAGCCTAGGACAAAGAAAATATGATTGCTTAAATCTCATATATGCATCTTCCCATAGGAGTAGAATACAGATGAGCTGCAAATGAAACACTCTCATCACCACACTGCCCAAAGCAATTTTCCAGTATGCCCCCTCCCCTCAGGACATATTTTACTCCACCTTTACTATGTTTATAACATGATTTACATGTTAATGAGAAGTGACAGGGACTAAGTAATTAGGAAGCAAGACTGTAGCTCGTCATGCATTTTAAAATACTGTAGACTGCAATTCTGAAATAAATATTCAGCCCCTTTCCTCATTTTCTTCTTAATTAGAAAACACAATCAATTTAGTCTTTATAACCCAAATATACCTTCCAAAGGTAAATAATAGAAAAAAATGCATTGCTACAGTTAGCATGTCTGATCAGCCTAGTTCTTGTATATTTGGCATTTTTTCTTATTACATTCTGTTTATTAAGCTTGGACACTACAGTGAGAGCAACATAAAATCTAGAGAGCAGTCCTTCCTCTGAGGCTGTGACCTCAGTAAAGCTACAGTGGTTTGCACTGGATGGATGTGCAGCTGTGTGTCTTACCTGGGTAATTCTGTGGGTAAAGACCTTTGTGCTGTGACTGGGGAGAACATCTCTACAAGGGGCTGTTGAGGGCCTACAACAGAGTCTGAAGGCTCCTGGGTTTGGACAGAATGTCTTCCTGATGATGTACAGGAAGAAAAATGAAGACATTCTGGACAGCTGACAATCCCTGTGTAGGTGTAGAAGGCAAGGAGTGGGAAATCCCTACTAGTACAGCCATTTCCACAGTAGGGATGAAAGTGGTGCCAATCAACCACAACCTTTTTCACCTGATTTATCTCCTTCCACACCCCTTCCCCACACACAGTGACTTTGCTCTTTCCAAGTTTTTACATGGTGCTCTTTGTAAGATCAGGACCTCAGAAAATAATGCTTACCATTTCAATACTCATTGTCTATGGTGCTGAGGGAATTAAGCTTCAGAATACACTTCTGATCTATGAACACATTACCATTCTAATTATTCAGGTCAGGAGAAAACTCAGAGCAAAAAAAGTAACTTGCTTCAAAGTATTCTAATTGAAAAAAAAAAAAAAATCAAATCATTCTCCTTGCAGATCTTCACTGTTCTTTGTGCCAAATATATAAGTTTAAAGACCTCCGAAGCTAAAAACTCTGTTAGGTTTATGTTACCATTCTATGCATTTTGCTTTCAAACATGAAATGCTTGAGTACACCATAGCAATGTGGTGCTTTTTTTAGCAAGAGATGCTGCAGGAAACTGGATGCATATTTAGTACTGCTTATTTTATTACTTAAAACAATTATAATAGGTGCAGACACGATGGAGATTTCTTGGTAGAGAATTGACCAAAATGGAGCTGATAACTATTAGATATGTGGTGATAGGTATAGTACCTTTTCTCTGAACAAGAAATACTTTCTATCCCCATTTACAGTTTATGACTGTAAACTCTATTCATTCACAGGACTTTCAGGTTTCCAGATGTTTGTGCTGCTTTTCTTGAGATAAAATTTTCTTCGTAGTATCTGTTAAGGGCTGTCTTTTGGATTTGTGTTGGAAAGAGTGCTTATGAGTCAAGGATATTTTAATTATTGCTAAGCAGAGGTCACACACAGTCAAGGTGTTCTCTGCTCCTCACCCCACAGCACCAGCAATTGGGCAGCTGACCCCAGCAGACACCATGGCCTCGTGCTCAGCACAAGGCAGGGCAAGAAGGAGAAAGCAGGAGGCTCTCAGTGTGGTGGAATTTCTCTTCCCAAGCCACCACTGTGCATGATGGAGCCCTGCTTTCAAGGAGGCTGCTGAACACC
The DNA here is from genome assembly GCF_903797595.1 of Erithacus rubecula. Lineage (NCBI taxonomy): Eukaryota > Metazoa > Chordata > Aves > Passeriformes > Muscicapidae > Erithacus > Erithacus rubecula. The sequence goes on from NC_136686.1 coordinate 58,151,699, forward strand.
TGCCTGCCCATGGGAAATGGAATGAATTCCTTGTTTTGCTTTGCTTGCACACACAGTGATTTTGCCTGACCTACCAAACTGTGTCTATCCCAGCCCAGGAGTTTTCTCACTCCTGCTCTTCTGATGCTCTCTCCATCCCCTCCAGGGGCAGTGAGTGTGCAGCTGAAGGCAGCTCTGTTGCCAGCTGGGGTTAAACCATGACAAGATGCTTGTACTAAGAAATATAAGCGTTCTCTAGGGGCATATTATGTATAATTGCTATACATGCAAGGTCTTTACAACCATTACCATGGAAAGGATCTTGTTGATACAGGATTTGAGAACTAATCATGCATATACTATAAAGATTGAAGTATAAATAGATTATACCCAAACTGAAGTGCTGACAGACCACAATGACATATGCAAAGAAACCCCAAACTAGTGTGAATAGTTTATTTTCATCTCTTTTTCCAAAGAAATATGTTCACAAATTTTCCCTCAGTAAAACAATTTACACTCTAGTTATTGTGATATATTTGAATGTCCATTCATACAAATATTTAAATATGAACATTCATGTCAATTTGAGAGCTACCCAAAGGTAAGCAAAACATGGCAGTGATTAATTGTTTTTTGTTAGCAATTTTCATGGGAATATACTCTAAATATCTCAGCTTGAGGTACTTGTCTCCCTCATCTATAAAATATGCAAAATAGTTAATTAAAAAGGGACAGCCAAATTATTTCAATTTCTATGTTACCTATATTGAATACACATGGAAATAAAAGAGCCAGAACACAACACTGAAAGGTAACTGGCAAGTACAGGATTTCCTTGTAATTCCCTCTGAACTCAGCTAGCCAGATAAGCATAAATTGCAGTCTGTCTAGCCAATGAATATAGGAAGATAAAAGGTGAATTATTCCTTTGAACTAATTTTTGACAGGTGAGGTGCTGGCAGTGTAGTGAGACAGACTTTCTCATCTTATTAAAAAAATAATTAATAAGCCAACTTGACCATCTGTTTACATACTGTATTGCCACTACTGTATCTGAAGAAGTGTGAAAGATGAGACAGAAAAATGCCCCTCCCTAGTAATCTGTTTAGTAAATTAGTTTTTTAAAAATGAAGGACAGTTTGAAATGCAGAGATTGTAAAGGGGCAAAATAAGTTCTGAAAGCTGAAGCAGGTATAGTCAACAAAGAAAGGTGGATTTACTCAGCATTGGTGCAGGAGCATTTCTATAAATTAACCCAAGGCCCATGTCTCATAATTCACTTGACAGTTTATCAGCCCTGAAAATGAATTCAGGCAGTTTAGATGAAGGATGGAAGCAGTGGCTTCAAAGCCCTATGAGGCAGCTCAGAAATATTCCCTCAGCTTAAGCTTTTTGTGTTCTAAAGGTTAATGGTCCCCAATCATGCCTTCCACTGGGTTTTATTAGTGTACAAACCAGCCTGCAGGATACACTGGGTGCAGCATAAGAAAGGTAAATAGCATGAAAGATAGTTGTTTTCAAATCAAGCTGCCTTATGTTTGGCTAAGGGAGGATGAGTTTATGAGTCTTCAAAGCCACCCTGAGGAACAACCAGGACTACAAGAAAAACCGCACATTGTAGATGGGCTTTTCCCATGGTTTGCTAGGTCCTGTTTCTAAGTGGTTGTATTTGGAACAAGACTTTTCAAACATGCAGTAGACATGTTTAGGTCTTCTAACTGATCCATAATACTGATGAAATCTGGCATATGGTAATTTACAATTAGTTAAAGTTATTCTCTAATATTATGCATAGGGTCTAATCCTCTGCACACATCTGCAGTTTAGGAGTCAGAGGTCACAAACCTATCTTTCATTAATTGAGAAGCTAGATGCACAGTGGACACTTTTGTTGGCACTGTGGTTTTCATATACACAAAAACTGAAAAAGAGAATTTGTTAATTCATGTACTCTTAGCATTAAAGAGACAGATCTCACTTTTGTGAGATAAAATTCTGTCAGTAAAAGATAGGTTTACTAATGGTAAGCAAAACTGACAATGTTCCTGTTATCTTTTTTTCCTTAGTTCCCATTATGCTATGAGAAAGTCTCAAGCATGCAACACAGACTCTTAAGACTGATAAACATAACTTTGGCTTATTCTTAAAATTATTATATACTTATTTTAATGATCTGGATTTTCAACTTCTATGTTGTTTGTTTTTTTCTGTCTATCATGTAGTGGTGGTCTTTTTGCCTAAGTTCCTACTCTACAGCAAAATTCTGGCTAGAATTTAATGTAATTAGGGCAGTCTTTATTCCTGCTCCAAACGGGTTTATAGTATTGCTATGCCCTATTAAAGTGCCTTATGCCATGCTGAGGGAGTGCATGAATTGATTCCTGGCTGTGGGTTCAAAGATGTAACACAGCAGTCATAGTGCTTTGTGAATGTCCCTGCATGGTTCTGCTACACAAGTCATAAAAGTTACTGCACTTGATCTGTTTAGTTAATCTTCCTGGCAGAGTCCTTCTGTCCAAGTTGTGGGGAAGTTCCCTGACTTTATTGCTGTGCAAGAGACTGAACTGGAAGGAGCTGCTGTGAGCACCAAAGTTGGTCACTTGTTGCCTTGGTCTTCCAAGAAGAAAGAAACTGAAACTGAAGTTTCAGTTAAAGAAACTGAAGTTTCTTTAATTAGGAGAAACTCATTCTGAGAGTCAGGTTAGACTGAGAGATCTCTGGAAGGGAAGATGTACCTGTCCCTTACAAGAACCTGGAGGATTGTTGGGAAAGAAAAATGTAAAGAAATCTCAACAAATTAGAGTACCTTAACACCACTCTTCTTTTATTCACTAAAATGATTTACAGGTCCTTGATATTTTTTACCTTTCCTCAAAAGGACAATAGCAGTACTGCCAATATCACAGTAAGGGCTTAGCTTTCAGTTCAGCTTCACATGTTGCTTTCTGTATAAAACACAAAGAATGTGAAGGAAACAACAGGCTCTCTTTGTATTTTAGATGGCTGAGGAAAGTTTGCATACCTTAACCTTTTAAAAATGTACCTAGATTTAATATTGCTGCAATGGAGGAAAATCTTGTTATCTTTGATTTTAATCAGGGTATCTATTTTAAACCAACAAAACCTAGAAGCTTCCTGATAAAAAATGAATGAATGAAAAAACCCTACACTGTGAAGTAGCATTTAAAATACATATGCCCATCTTCCTTGTAAAGTTCAGCCTGTAGCCCAGGTTTTACAGCATTCACAGCTCATCTCAGAGAAGGGTTCAACACTTCAGCTAAGTAACAGGGTGGCCACTTCTAAATTTTTAATCCAGGTACATTTTAATCATCTGGTAATATCTTGTGATAAGGTTTTTGACTATATTTTTAAAATTTTAGATTCTGAATAAATACTACTAATTTCACAGCAGACAACAGAGGTTATAGCTTGAGGATGTTTTTCTTCCTGCTGTAAAAACGTTATATAAATGATTAGTGAGCACTACAATGGTTTTCTTTAAAACGAGGAGAAACATATTGAAGTGAACACAAAATTGATGAAAGTATTCACTTACCCTCCTAAAACAGAATAAGTAAAATTCAAAGAGATGAATACATAGATGTCATAAGTGAAAAGAGAACTGCAATTTCTCTCTAACTTTATTAGAAACAAACAAAACCCCCCACACCTATGCAATACTTTTCAAATACTAAACTAGTATTTATCTTTTCCCTTATCCACAGAAAACTGCTTATTTATTTAGTTATTTAGTCTTAGATTTTTTTTATGGCCCAAGGAAACCATTGTGATTAGACAGTCTGACCTCCTTGATAATCTTTGGAACAACTTAGGAAATGTGTGCATAGAATTGTACATAACAGAATATAACTTTTTAAATGCCTGTCTTTAATACTTAATACATTTCAAAGCATTTTACACAGTAATAAAACAAAACTGACCAAGCAGTTTCCAGAAAATATCCACCTCTGCTTTGGTGGACTACAAACCTTTAGTGCACCAGTGGAATTGATTACATATCTCAGAGAGAGATGATAGGCAACTTTAAAAGGTGATGAGCTTCTTAAAAAATGTAAAATTTAGCGCTCATTTACAATCTGAAATATTTTACAGCCTTGCAGAAAACACATACAATACATATTTCACCCTAAATTTATTTTTTTATAAGACTCAATAGTTTTTACAGAAGATTCTAAGTTTTAAGCACCTAAGTTTTACTTATGAAGAGAAAAAAACAATTTTTTTGGATACCACTAAGAATATAATATGCACTCCGGCATGACCAAATTAGAGTGACAAATTTTGAAGTTTACTGCAAGTCAGCTATAAGAAAATAGTATTATTCACAGATAGTGAAAATGGCATAGCATGCATTAATATGAAAGAATATGCACCATCACTTTTAAAGTAATTAGAAATATTTAGATATGTAATTCTCTGATTACTTGGCATATTGAATTTGCATAGTGCAAAAAATATAAATGAAATTACTTCATTACTATTTTTTATTTTATTTTTAACCTTTTAAAAGAAGGATGTTTTAATTCAAGTTAATGAGCAGATGTGAATTACGGGATATATATTTTATATCTAAATCTCTTCCCAACTCTTCATTTGCCTTTATTCAGCTGCACTTTATATTCAAACCTCTAATGCAGAAGCAACCTTGACCACTTCTAATTGGCTTGCAAACTCTTGTCATTGTGTTTGACTTGCCCACCATCACCCAGGACTCCAAGTGGAACATCAGAGCATCTTGTGACTTCTATACAATCCCACATGATGCATCAGCACCCAGGAGCTCCAGCAGGTCCTTAAAACCCCCTGTTCATTCCCATGTGTGTGCAGTCCCTGTGGGACACACAGGGCACCTCCCTCCCTGCTCAGCAGGAGTCTGAATAGAGTGCAAGGTTCAGTATTTACCCACAGGACAAACCATGAATTTCCTTTCTCTAACATAAGTGCAGAAATACATGATCATTACCAAAACCATCCAGAAATACACAGAGTAACCTGAAAGCTCAGTTGATATATTGGACAAAGCATCTAGAATATTCTTTATTATTTCTACTACTGATGTAGGCACAGCAAGCAATTAAGGAAAGCTCCAGACTGTAAGAAAATGCCTTTCACAGGGTGATGTGATAGATTAATCTGACCTTTTCAAAGGCATGGCCCACACAGGATTTCACACAGTGAATCCTGTCTCAATCCTGAGTCATTGACCTTGAGACTCTTTCAAGAAAAACATGAAGGGAATGACTTGCTTTTAAGAAACCTAAGCATAGGTGTCTCCAGTGCTTTAACTACCATTATGTTCCACAAATCAATTCAACACCAGAAAAGTCTAGAAGTCTGAGAACCAAGTGAACCATCACTGATCTCCAGAGTGAGCTGCAGCACCACTTGCTCTGCTTTTCTTTTCAGATCTCTCTACATTCAGTCCCCAGCTATGGCTTTTATTAGTCTTTGTGTTCTAAAGTAAAATGCTTCTGCTCTCAGAAACTATTTTTTTTCATAACTATCTCGTAAGTACTTTCTTGCATGACAAAGTGAGATCTTCATTTCTCTTTTTTTTTCCTTTATACTATATATGTTCAAATTATTTGGATTCTCTCAGCTTTTCTAGAATTAGAATGAGTCTTGTCTTACTGTTATTTGCTGAATACTTTCCAAATATGCAGATTTTACTGAACAGGATATATCTCTTACTTCTGTGATGAAACTTCTATTCTCTACATTACTGAAAACTCAGAATGATGCTTTCCAAGTAACTCCAGATGACAACTATTATAGGCTTTGGAAAATGTAGCGGCATAAAGAAGCATGGTTAGCTCTTCTGTTTTGTTTCAGGTAGCTTACAAGCCTCATTCAACTGTCTTTCAGTTTTGAATTAAAGGCATAGACTGGGAAAACAAAAAGTCATATGTATAATTCTCTGTATAGTTAACTTCAAAATTTCAGCAGGGTCACTCATGCCCTAAACCCAGCAGGTACACAGACCTATGGTAAGGATATAGTTTTGAATCACCACCTCAAAATCAAAATAAAACTAAATTGTATTCTCAGTATTTAGCATTTAATTCCTATAAATATGTTTAGGAGCATTGAGTCTAACCTGAAACCTTCTGGCACTGGATATTTAGGCTAAAAAATTCAGTTAGGCCCTTTCATAAAAAAACAGAAGATTTAAATTCCCCAACTAATCACTAGTCAGTTATGAACAGGATGGACTATGACTTGGACTGAGTGAACTGGGTCAGATGGGCAATTGCTCTGCTGGCAATTCCTGGCTGGTTTCTCTCCACTGCTGAATTTCCATGGAGAAACAAGACAGGAAAGGGAAAGAGGAAAGAGATATTCACTGAGAGAGCTTAAACTGGAAATTTTTGAAAGTTTCACTAATTGAGCTGAAGAATGAAAAAAAACCCCTCTCTTAAAAAAATGCCTGGTGGAATAATTTTGTTAATATGGAAAATAAATAATTCATGCAATCTGTTCATTTGGCTTGAATACAAAAAATGAAAGGTAATAAATTATTATAGTGGAAGAGGTTACCAACAGAAACCCATAAAATAATGTTGAGTCAAGTTGAGCGAAAATAGAACAAATCCTATAAAACATGCTATTTAAAAATATGGCTAATATTGCAAGGAAAGCTCTTTTAAAGTTCTTATGGATCAGTTGGTGACTTTTTATGTTAGAGAAAGATACAAAAAAATTCAATATTGCACATAAAATTAATGCTTGAACATCGTATATCAATTCCATTTTCCAGCAATTTTCAGTCCAAGACTACGCAAGTGAAAGCTAAAAGGTAAAAGCTATTAGTATCTTGTAAACACATGTATTTCCTTTAAGGTAAAGAATCAATTAATGAAACATCTATGTTATTGTTACTTAAGATATGGCAAAGTGTTCTGCCATGAATATTATCATTTTGTAAGTGAATCTATCAAAAACAATAGTGCAGCAGCAGCTCAGAGGAGTACATGCTATGAATATTCTCATAGACCTAGTTGTAACACTAATAATTGTTTAATAAACATGTGCTTCTCATTTACCACATATGAACATAGATTTTATTTGAAGATGCTCTTGTTATACAATTTAGGTCAGTCAAAAGAGAAGTAAACAGCTTGGAAAGAAATTTCCTCTGACTTCATGGAATCAAAAATATTATCTCTGAGTGTATCAGTAAGGACATGCTGCATACATGCTGAAAAATAATCCCCTATAAAATGATAGAAGTTGAAAATTAGAAAACAAAAAGACTGAAAATTCACATGAATGTGTACTGACTCAAAAAAGGGATCAGGTTGATGTGGGTATTTTCATCCTCCTCATCCATCAAACTCACCAAGTATTTCTCATCAGATCTCTGGCAGTAGAGTGGCTATAGAATGTTTGACTAAATATGTCATTGACATATCCTGACTAGTCTTTTCATCCAAGTTGAACTGAGTCCTTTTGCTCATGGTTCTTCTATCACCTGGCCATGTAAAATATTGCCATCATACTGTCCTATCAGCTCTGTGAGCACAGGTAATTTGACAGCTCTAATGAGTTCCATACACAGAGTCCTGAGAATTCAGGAGAATTTCTATTCTAATTCATTCAAAGAAAAGGTCACTTTGCATATTCTGTCTCATTGCTGTATAAAAAGTGTATAATACATAATGACTAAAGGCCAATTCCCTCAATCATGAAAAATACAGCATTCATAGTGTTAATACTATGGTTAAAAATGTATATTTATGGACATTTTCCCATCACGTTTATTTCCTAACAACCATCTTATCAATAGAAACATCGAACAGCTTCTTATAAGTTTTCTCTAAGTGTTTATTATTTGAAGTTAAGAGGCCTTGCTTTGACAGAAACAAATTTTGTGTGCACTAAGGCACTGATATAATTCCTGGATAGCTAAAAGCACAGAATTCTCAGGGGCAGGGAACATACTTATATCCAGACTTAAATATATGTCTCAATATATTTTCTCATGCTGTAACTCTATATTTTTGAAAAAAATGCACTATTTCTTATTTAATATTTAGACAACTTTTTCGAAGAACCATATTTTTTGTTGCAAAATATGTCAGAGAGAAATTACTGGAATATCCTGAAAATGTGAAAAAAAGATTGATGATATATTCTCATTAATAAATGGGCCTTTATTCCCTAAACAGTAAATTACTCAATGACATCATTGACAGAAGCTCTGGCTATGTTGGAAAGTATTGATTCCTGTTACTCTACAGTATTTGATTAATTTGGTAGATATCAAACCATTACAGAACTGACTGACAGATGAAAATGACCCAGTTGAATGGGGGAAAAAAAATAAACCTTTGCACACAGAGCTGCAGCTGACCAGGAGCAAACACTGCACAACCACAGACATGCAGGGAGGTTTTGCAGGAGCCCTTCCAGTGTATTTGGACTAAATAACACAACTCTGACCCTATGTTTTCTAAACACTTCATTCCTCTATCAAAAACCCCCAAGCTGCAAAATATTATTAAAGTTAACAGTTTGCAAGGAAAGCATTCAGAACTGAGTTCTGTGAAAAGAACTTTCTAGTAAATGGTTGAAGCACAGTACAAAACCACAAAAAGATTGTGAAAAACAAGTGTCCAAAAAGAGTAAAAAAAGCTTCTTTTAAATCCTTATGTAATGTCTTATCAAGTAAACCTGTATTCAGTGTCCTCTCCACAGGTTTTTGAAAAGGGAAAATGTCGCTATAAACTGACCTTTTCCTGAAGCATTTGCTAAAACTCTGCAAATGTCAAAACAGCAGCTCAAAATGAAGACAGCATCATCAGGAAGGAAAACTCCAGGGGTACTTGTGCATGTAATTTAACAAAGTAACTCAATGTATAAACTGTTTTTAGTTTGACTCATAAGATCCCCATGAAACTAGCAGACCGAGTTTATGTGAGAAAAAAATGTAGCAGCTTTCTTGGCATTAAAAAAATGCAGTAAAAAAAAAAAAAAAAAAAAAGAGAAAAGCAAACTAATAAGGTTTATTTGCCACTGAATAGCATGCAGGACCAAATAACATGATGAAATTTTCAGGCAATAGTACACATTGCCCAGGTCTTTTTATCCTTTTTTCATATTTTATTGCATCATAGTCAGTATTAACACATTTCTCTGTCACCACAGTAAATGAATCCTCATCAGGAAGACCCACCAGTTGAACTGGAAGGCTGAGAGAAACAAAAATGCATAGAAGTGAATACCTAATGTTTCATCCAATCTTATTTTCTAAAAATTGCATGACCCTAGGATGATGACTAAGATTATAGGGGTTTTTTTATTTTAATTTGACTATCAAAATGTCAGAGAGCTAGAATGGAGAACAATATAACTGTATTTGAACCTAACAAAAATGCCACTGCCTTTGGGATTACTGGGTAGCTTTGAAAAACAACTGTCATGAGAGATTCTCACAAACGTCATTGATTGAATGAATCAAACAAAAAGCCACAGTGCTAATCCTAACCTCATTCTTTTGGATACTTATCCATCTCCTGCTTTTAAATCTGTTATCACATGCTTGAGGTTCACCAGACATTACAACCATGCATTCTTCTGAGTTATTGCAGAAAAAGGACTCATCCCACCTCATTCAGGAAAGCCTCTAAAGTCACTGAAGTTAATCAATCCACTGAAGATGCAGGAATGAACAATATGAATGAAAGCCAGCCTTAATGACTGAACTTTGCAGAAAAGGCAGCAGACAGCACAGCAGTCTCAAAATTAGTAACTCTAATGCTAGTGAGTAGAAGCATATCTATGCAAATGACTTTGTGCAGTGAGTTCCTGGAAGGTACAGTTTAAGAGCATTTATCTCACTATTACTCTGAAATATTAATTTACTGCAGAGATGTAACTAGTAAAATAAAACAGCCAGTACCTAGAACAACAACAATCCTTATGGGTTCTTTCCAGCTTAAGATGTTCAATGACATTCTACTCTATAGGACAGGTTTTTTGCAGACCATTGGAGGTGAAAGTAGGTATTCCTAGGATAGCAGTAAAGATTTTGTGACTGGTGGATGCCCAGGTTTGACTACTGTGATTTTTTCCTGATGACTCCAAGAAAGAAAATACTTCATACAAAGCATTTATAAGACCCCATTGTTTTCCTCGTGTTCCCTTTTACTTGGGCCTAAATAAAATTAAATTATTGAGCTCCAGCCAAACTTCCTGAAGTTGCTGGGTTGAAAAAAATGTTGCAGAAAGCCAAGTACGACCTTCAAGCAAACGGAGATTATGAAATAAAATAATTTCTTGTTATGGAGATTTAGAGGGTAGGTTGATAAAATACAGATTGATGGGAACTGATAAATCCTCACAGTATAACATAAAGAAAGATATCCAAACTGGTAAATGATTCTATTAGAAATATATCTTGTACAAAAGTGTGAAACACTGGAAATCTGTAGAGCATCAGACTGAGTTGTATAATCAAGAAACACACTGGATGCTATATCCTGGTGGAAGAATTATGCCTGCTGCTCAGCTTTATGGCTGTCTAGAAACCATTAAAGTGCATTTAGCTGGAAGTGAAACAATATTTTTCAGTGTTCAAATGTGGCAGTTCTGAGTGTGAGACAGAAGACAATTTAGGAACCTCTGAAACACTCGTTGGTATAACAGCAGTGATCCATCCTCCTGAAGCAGCAGCTGATGCTTTAGTTTTCTTCTCCCTTTAACTAGCAAAGTGCTCACCTGAGCTCTTGTTAAACCCTGCTTTTGACCCAGCTGGCTTTGCTGGTCTTGTCTCTCAGGATTTTTGGAGGCTCATCTGCTTTGCACAGTGCTTCATCCCCTTAACTCATGCATTAAAAAGCATTTCCTCTGCCTCGTAAACAAAGTGGGAGTTTGTTTCCATAGAAACAACAAAAAACCTGGAGCTGTTTCTGTTTCCACAAGTGTGAGGCCCTGGTTTTATTCCTTAGGAAAAGCACAAGGATCCCACACCATGCCCCTCTGTAAAGGGGATACAAGACCAGCACTTGCCCAGATAAAGTCTAATTCTCTCAACTCTGAAATGTAAACTGACCTTGCTAATCTTCTCTTTATTGAGATGTAATTCACAAATGTGGTATTTCCTAACTATACTGTTATTATCCCATAACTGTAATGCAGCTTTTGATTCCAGCTAACATTTTAATATCATTGCATGCTATTTAGATATGGACCTTATTATATTATTTCCTTAGCCAAATAAAAAAATCTTTCAATTTTTACCAACATTTGGCACAAAACAATGTCAGAACCATGAGGTTTCCATGTAACACAGAAGGTGACCTAAATAAAAGGAACAGTAATTTTTATATAACTGTTTTCTTTTCATTTTCTTCAGCTTTTCTCTCCCCATACTACACATATCAAATATCAATTTCTGTTTGCTGCAGCTTCACTAGTATTGCAGTAAAGCAAATAGTGAACACTTTAACTCCTTTGAGTCCTCAACAATCAGTATTTGTTTCAGATTGGAATTTTCTGAGGGCTACAAGTCTCAAGTTCTTCATTCAAGTTTCTGATAGGTTCATATTTAGTGGCTAGCAAAACTTTTTTAGGTTTTTTTTATTTTTTTTTTATTTTTTAACCATATATTTTGCACTATCAACTCCTTTTTATGGAGCTTCTACCAGTGACCAGAGTTCTGAATTCTTTCCTGCCCTTTCCCATATGCACCTAACATGTATGTACCTTGTTTCATAACACAGACCTAATTGCTTGTACAGCTAGATTGTTCTGACAGTTGTATTCATTAGAAACACAGATATTCTGTGTCTTCATCAGCAAGTTACAAGAAAAAGTACAAAGAAAAGGGAAATCCTTAAGGCTTTGAATATAAATATTGCAGCACAGCTTGCAAATTTTTTTTCATTTTCTTTATGAAATACCTCTTTTGATAATAGCATTAGATTTATTCTCACAATGAGCAAAAGCATCATCATTCCTGATCCCATTCCTTTCCTTTTTAATTGTTCTGTTGTTTTTAATATCATTCTCTCTTTAGGTTTTTTTTTTTGTTTTGTTTTCCTTGCAATTACTACTCTTTCATTTCTACTCACTGGTATTATAATTTACCTGAGTTCCCTGTAATGTCTGTCCTGTTGACATCTGTTTTTCTGAAAGTTTACACTATTACTCAGCTGAGTGGTTTCACTGACTTCAGAGGGCAAAAAGAGTAGGGGTGATTAATAAGCACTCAACAGAAACTCCAGGTGCAGAAAAATCACTCCACTTATCATTGTTTTCTTGTCCCTTTCCAAATTAAAAATATTTCCAAAACCTTTACGAGCTGTCTTTGTTACTCTCTTTACAGAAGGTAAAAAAATAGACAGTCTGAAATAAAAAAGCAGGTCATATCTCAACATTTCTAAGTCTCAGAATTTTGCAGTGAAACTCAGAGATAGAAATGGGATGCAGAGAAAGAATTCTGTTCTTTTTAGGGCTTGAATGAATGAAAAGGATACTTAACCCAAAATATCTCAGTTACTTTATGTGTTGAGTCACATAAAAGTGTACAAGACTAGCCTTTACTAAGTTGTAAATCTCAGCAAACCAGAGGCTTCCCAGAGATATTCCCAATCACATGATTCATCACTTTGGTTGCCCTAAGGTCCTTCATAAAATACAACAAAATCTCTTGTCTCAAGACTTCAAATATGATTTCTAAAACTACAAATAAAGGAAAAATAAACAACACCTTGGTATCACATTGAGCTGATTCTCTAGAAAGGAGCACAAAAACTATAAAACCTATCTGCCTAATGGATTTACACAGAATTTACTTTCAAAGAACAGAGCATGAAGTAAAAAATTCTGGTAAGAAAGCAGAGAACATTCTGTATTCTACAGACCTAATCCTACTGGATAAATTAGGACAATCGTGTCAAGAGTACATGAAATTCTGCTTCTTTCAAGTTACATCAGGAATATAGATCCTGTTGTCAATTACTTCATCCCAGTGCTTCAATTACACATAAAGTGCATTTTAGTGCATCTTCTTGGCTCATGTTGTGTAGGGGAGCATTCAAAGTAAAGATTAACAATGGCAGCAATGGACACCAAACACCAAGAACTGCTTTTGGGCTGCTGCCTGGAACTCCTAGTCCACATTCTCCAAGTGAGGTCAGCAAACCACAGGCAAAATTGTTCCTTAATCAGGAAATTCACTTGGTCAAGTTCAGGTTCTGCAGTCTCCAAGGGGAGAGGCCAGACAAGCACTTGGTTCATCTCTTACCTTGCTCTTCGAGAAGAAGAGAATTGTGGACCTGTTCTTTGGTCAGCATCAGTTATCTTTTGATGCAGAACATTCAATTAATATTATGCTACAAATATAAGCTAAAAAATAAATTCCTTCAAGGCAGTCATGATACATTTAATCAACTATGATATTGTGGGTTAATACATTGGATTTAATTTTGGCTTCAGTGACAAATCTGCTAAGAATACCAGCTTTAAAAAAAAGCTTTTTGAACATTTTCCAATAAATCAGTCCATCCATCCTGCTGTCTGTATCACTGACAATCATTGCATATTAGCTATAGTACAATCTACTAATTAATAAACAACTCAAGATAGCAAAACTTTTTAAAACATATAAATATTTTCTTCAAATATAGCACACTGATGTACTAAAAACATTAATTAAAGGAATCTGTCATTCCTGAGGTTCTGCTAGCACTGTACATGACAGAAGTACTACCAATAAAATAGGAAATCTAATGTTTTAGCAACTGTCCTTTTGCCCTTTAACACATTTTTGCACTGGAGACCTAAACACCAACTGTCATTTCAATGTACAGAATATAAAATTATCTGTTTACAAGAGAAACCCTGCAAACTTGCTCAAATGTAATCATCCATGTGAAATCTTTCATACAAATCCATAAGACAATGTGCAAATCTTCACCTGGTTGCTTATCATTACTTAAATGCAAATGTGTTCTAAATAATTTAACAGAGATAAAATTACCTTCCTGTCTTATACATGTGTCCCTCTACATATTTTATTTAATATTGTATGATATGTTCTTCATTTACTTTAGGAAATTATTATCCATTCCATCACTTAGAGTAATGTATTAACTACCCAGATCAATTTCTAACATGCTAAATGAGAAATATTTTAGATTTCAGGAGTATCATGAAAACTAGAACATAAACTGGCAATGTATTTGCACAGACTTGCCTTGCACTGTATATACAGAGAAGTATTTATCTCAAAAAAAAAAAAAAAAGAGCCAAAGCTTTCTATGCAATTAGTGTAAATGCCAAGAAAAGGGAAATGTTCTAAAAATGTAAGAGCCATACAAAGAATCTTGCATCCTTATAATACCACTCTTACAAAGAAAAATCAATTTTTAAAAAAAATTAATGAAAATAAGTCATCATATCTTTTATCACTGTCAATACCAATTAGTATTTACATTGCACAGCATCTTGGGAAAGGTTCAGAATTCAAGGTAGTCCTTTTCCTGCAGAAAAAACCTGTTTATTTGATAAAAAAAATCCTATGTACATGTTTAGCACTTGTTAATTGCCTCTAGATATAGATCAGAAAACAGAGGACCAAAAAAATCAGTAAAACCTATTCTGAACCAACCCCAAAAGTAAACACACACAAGACATGGTGTGTCAAGGATTTACAAGTATTATCATCTAGCATTTGTTCTTCAGCACCTGGAGATACCTGGCAAGACTCACACTTTCAGATTGCTTAGGTGGATAAATGTGCATTTACAGTTTTCTATTTTTGAAACTGTTTTCCTAAACAAAGCAAGCTATCCTGCCCTGCCATCCTGAATAACCAGAGAATAGAAAACCCAACCTGAGAGTAACATATGGCACAAGTATCCTGAATAAGGGCATATTCTGACTGTCCACTCTATGCCTCATTTAGACATGTAATTTATATAATGAAATAGCTGGCATTAGTGTAATTATTCACAGAGCCCAAGTGATGTTCTCCAGTCTGACACCACTGCAGAATTCTGATTAATTGAGGCACCTATTTCTCCCCCTTGTGTTTAGACACATTTCAAGGAAGACTTGATGCATTTAGCATATTTAATGCAGGATACATTGCATAGGAGGATACTCTACAGGATGCTAATACAAAACACTAAACAGGGAATTTATGCAGGCACACAGCCTGGAGCTTCAGAGATATCTTTTTCTGCATCTGGATATCAATACATATTCAAGAGTCACCATGAATTAAAAGGTAAAAATGAAGTTAATTCCTCCTTATTTTTGGCATCCTCAGGATATTCTAAATTAATCTCTGGAATGCATAGCTTCATTTTCTCCTAGGTTTTGTGCTACAATTTAGAATTAACATTTTAGACTTAATTCTAGGGAGACAGGAAAAGATTTGAGTAATGAGAAAGACTAGATATCTATATTTTATTTTGTTCCACTTTTCTTGAAAATTTATACTCCCCCAAAACTACAAAATATTACTGGTAAAAATTGCAAGCATTCCTGCAAATTTTTGCCTCATAGTTCTGCAGAAGCTAGAAAATAGCTTTGTTTTGGCTTTAACAGTATTAAAGATCAGAATTTTCACAGAACCACAGAATATTCTGAGTTGAAAGGGACCTAAAAAGGTAATTGGGTCCAGCTCTTAAGTGAGTCTCCCAAATAGAGAAAGAAGCCACAAACTTGGCATTATTGATATTATGATATATTATATATATTATGATGCTCTAACCAACTGAGCTAATCTCTTTTTGTAGGTATGTAACTGAAATAAATTCAGTTTCCTAAAACTTCCTTTATTAACCATAATTTCTAGATGACCCATAATGATTCCCTCTCCAAAAAAGCTACTACTTAAATATAGTGGAAAGCTAAGTTGAGTTTCATCTGAAAACTACAATAGTCAGGGCACTTCATGGAAAAGGCAGATTAGCTGGCTAATAAGCCTGTCCTTCTGCAAGTTTAATTCTGGAAATGCATGCAAGCAGAGCAGAGGCCACTGCTCTGTGCTTGAGCAGCCACAGCTGAGCCACTTGTCGAGTCCAGAGCAGATGCTGGGGTAGATTTTTGTTGTGTTTCACAGCTGTGCACAGGATCTGAAATGCTGCCCCTGGAAATGCCAACACATCATACACGCAGGGGTATTTTTCCTTTCTATAAGAATGAATTCTTGTTAAAACCATAGGATTCAATCAATTTCCATGTGAATACTGGATACCCTACTCTAGGTGCACATATTCTGAAAAAGCTTTGAAAAATGTTCAGTGATGTAGGAGGTTTTGCATTTTTTAATCTTTTCTTTATCTTTTATAGAAGATCACGGAACACCTCAATGTAGTGTAGGAGAAAAGCTAAGGCTCTTTGGAAAAATCAGATCTGGGAAGGATCTTAAGTTAAAATTGCAACAGAGAAATGTTACTCCATTTCTGACTTTTAGCAGTTTGGAATAAAATAAGAAACAATTTTCCCTAAGAAGCCTATTCAGTGATCAACCAATGTGGTGATATTTTGTCTCTAAGGACAACAAGAAGAAGAAGAAAGCAGAAAATGACAGATTGATGACTGAGTGAAGACACCAAGCCTTAAAACCAATGAAACAGTGACACACCAGCTGAAAGCATATTCAGGTGATAAAGGTCAAAAAGAAAGGGAAAAAAAAAACCAACAAAGTGAGTGAATTCCTTTTTGGGACTTTCTATAGAAAGGCATCTTAATACAACATTGGGGTTTTCTGGTGACTATGTGTCTTAGGGTAGTAAACTGCTCCTCTCTCCTGATGTGCACCATGTGTGCAATGATGTGTGCCAGTCATTCCAAGAGAAACTACCATCTGCCACTTTGAGATATAATTGTGGGTTCTTAAAAAACTAACATTTTTTTTTTCTGGCAAAATTTCAACTAAATGGTCAATGGTACATAATCTGTAATATTTATGAATTTATTGTCATTGGCAATTCATCCCTTAAATCTGGCAGACATATATGAACTTTTACCACAGAATATAAGGAAAAGAAGGAAAGGAAATAAACTGGAATAAGCTTACTAAAAAATATAATGGCACATATGAGGCAGGTACTTTGCTTTACATGATATAAAGCATAAATACATTTTACACTTTGCCTTGTATTTGTGATCCTACTCTCCTGCAGCCCCAGGTCACCTGCCATGTACTGTATTAGAGTTCCCTCTACTGGATGAGTGACTGAAGCTGTTCCTTAAGAATTTGCAAAATAAACTTTCAATTTACTTTTACTCAGTTTGTTTACTGACCTGAAGTTACCATGCTGAATAACTGAAGTCTTCTCTTGGTGACATACTGAACTAGAAGACCAAACCACATATAAACAATGATAGATTTCCATGATCACTTGTCTTGGAAGGAATGTATGGTTCAGTTCAGTAAGTGTCCACAGTTCAATACAAATAGTATTGTCCAGGGAATGTAGTCCACAGAACAAGCTTAAGGAAATTCCATAATCTAAAAGCCTCAGGAAAGTGTTAGGATTTGAAATGGAAACAGTATCCTTAATGTCAGTGATGTATAGGTTGTCTATGCACAGATAATTGCTTAGTCAACAATGTAGAAAGTTATGTTGGTTTTAGTTTTTGCATAACAATTCATTGAGGTAAAGGAAGATTTAAAATCTTATCCCCTCAAATAAATCTGCAAGTTTAATTAGACCTAGTCTAGATGCATTATAATATAAAGAGCAATTTCTTGGCCATGGTATTTCTCTTTTACAGTTGAAGGTTTCAGATCCTCTGCTATTACTCATCTCTTTGATCTTTAGTAGCAATTCACCACTTTCAGAACATATTGTGACAATTGCTTAACTGGAACTCAAAATAAAGAGTGAGCCAGATGACACTCACAAGCTTTGCAGTATTCATCACTTCCTCAATCACAGTTCATTGTGCCTTATGATAGTGGATGAATTACTAAACTTGTTGGAACTTCATCTGGTACCTGAATGTTGACAACACAGAAATACATGAGCATGCTTATAATTTTCAAAGGCATATGAGAACCACTGCCACATTAGCAGGAAAAATCCACTTATTAAACAATGACAAAAGAAATATCCTGCTTTGAATATTAACTACTGGAAAACTGTAAAACACCAGGCAGTCATAAGGCCCTTTTAAATCTCATTCTGCTGCTAGTTTTTCATTCAGCACAGAAATTAGACAATGAAATTGAAACTAGGCTCTATTTCTATTTCATATACCAGTTGAAATCTACTGCCTTATCTTCGGGAGTTTGAATGTCATGGCCTAATTTTAGAGTTTTATGCATTTCCATGTCCAACTCCTCTACAGGAGACATTCACACAGTTTGAATGTCAAATGTGGAGCAGCAGAGGTGAGAAGGAGCTGGACAGGAATTACACACCAGCAAAGGACCAGCAGCAGAGCACCTCATCCTGTGGCCTTAATGGAGAAAGGATAGATTGCTAGAGCTGCACATATAAAGATTTTTCCTCAGACTGGGTGTGCTTTTAAAATAAACATGCTGCAGCAGATTTCCAAATCCATTTGAGCTGCATGTTCAAATAATGCCAAAGTAACACATTATGCTCATACCTGCAACTGAGCCAATCTCTCCTGACTAGTTATGTCACATGCGAGAGCTCATATCTTAAGAATAATTAATGAAGATATTTTGTAGGACTTTGCATTTTTAAGATCTTAAATGCAGTCCTTGTTGACAGCGTGATGGTTGTATACCTTACACGTGACCATTTACAGATTTTATCCATGAAAATTAATTAAGAATATTCTCCAAGTACTTATCTATGGTTTCATTAATATCAATAGGAGGACACAGATTTAAGCTCAATCTCCATTGAACTGCTTCTCCTACATTAAGATCTTAACTAGGTGGTTTTTTTAAAGGATTGATGTATTTTCTCAGGGTTTGGTTCACTTTAACATTAGTACAGCATGAATTAAACAACCCAATGCTAATCTTAGCTTCTGAATTGATTTTACTTAGATATGCCTATCCTTTCAGGTGGATTTAAATTCACACAGTCCTCTTTGGAGGCAATCATTTTAGCATTAAAACAAAAATGCTTTATGCCTAATTAATCTTGATGCTTAGATTTCTGAAATAAAAGGGTTGTCTAAAGCTAAATTTGCTGTATGTGATAAATGGCAAAAAAAAGCACTAGAGAAAAAGCAGAGGCACATGTAAGTGAGTTGCCATATACATGGATTCAGATATGTTAGTCTAAACATTTAAACAGTAGAAAACTTGAAAAAAAAAAAAAAAAAAAAGAAAGAAATTGAATGGCTGAACCAGATGCCCACTTTCACTCAAATTGCTTCTGATCTGCAGTGAAGACAGTCCTAAAATATTTTACAATCCAGCCCATGCATTGTCTTTGAGTCTAATGGCTGTGGGAGAAGGAACTACAGCTGCATTGAAATCTCCCTTGCTCCTGGGAAATCTATGTTGTATATAAAACCACAATGAGTAAATTTAATGTCATGGATTTTTTTGGTAGTGTCTTATGAAACGTGACTATTTTTAACATTTATTCAAGACAAGTGTTAATATATGGCCTTCTGCAGCATCAGCATGAGTTTCCACCTCCTGAATGAACTATAATACCTTATAGTCCTCAAAAAGCTTTTCTTTTTCCCTGTGCATTTCTAGAGAATCATTATGATGTATGATATACTGGGTTTCAATTAGACCAAGATGTGCTAGTACTGTATTAACATTTCATAGAACAACCAGATTTGGCTAATTTATTTCACACCAAACTTCCTAGCTTTAATTAGCAAAAGGAAAATAGCCATTCAATTTGATTAAAGATCCCCAGGTACACTCATGTCCGTCTGAGGAAGCTCTTGTGAAGATTATGATAATGAGTAATTACCTTAGGCTAAAAGCTGTTTTTATTCCATTATCTGGAATGAAGAACTTGAACTGTTTCCTCTCAGGAAATAAAAAAAAGGAATGAAATATTAAATTATATTCAAACTCTGGTTGCATAGCTAAATTTACCTCTGCATTTTCCCTCTACTGGTTTTCATTTTAAAAAACACTTTTCCATAATATATGCTCATATCCTTTTTGATGTATGACAGAACCTCTCTCCAGTTTAAGACTGTCAGTGATGGCATCCCTGGAAGTATTCATACTCTGTAGTGATTTTTTTTCCTTTTTTTTTTTCTTTTTTCTTTTTTCTTTTACAGGTTTCAACTCTTTGATAGGTACTGACATTTTTGACCTAGATCTAAAAGGAAAAAAATTGCAACTGCACCCGTACCTTCTCAGGAAACATTTTTCAGATATTAAATTTTATGGCACTGAGCTCTTACACCAAGTCAGGTGCTTTATTTAGGGCTTTGTATAACTGAGAAGTATAGTCATTAAAGGCTCTTTCAGCTGACCTTAGTTTAATCTCAAAAATTTTTAATCCCTCATTAGTTAGAACAAAAAGATGAAAGAAGCCCTCACAGAAGCAAAGATACACTGGAGGCAGGCTTGCCATCCAACACATCCCATGGAGGAAAGCACACCCTGGCTAGCACAGATTGCCTGCACACAGGCTGAAATACAGATGTGCTTCATGGTCAGCCCTGGTGTCTTGTCCATCCCAACCAGAGATCAACAATTCCCTTTAGGTTATCCTCTTGGGCATCCTTCACACCAAAAATTAGGGGAGGAATGTCTGTCTGCCTAGGCATTGCCCTAGTGTGGTATTTTGACAACATTAAGTTCCCACCTGGATTTAGGAATGCCAAAAGGGACACTGGTTCACTGGTCCAGACAAAATCTGAGTGGTACCCATAATTCTATTTTTATTTTCTAAAGGGAATATTCTTTACCTTCCCAGCAGAGCTGGCCAGGATGCTGGAATGATGTGAGAGTGTGTGTGCTTGTCTGCAGCCAGGAATAGCAGACAAAAAGCATTATCCAAAGTGCTGCTCTCACAGACACTCACTTTATCTGTCACTTTGGTGGCATGAAGAGTTAGTCCCCTGATTTAACACACATTGTTTGTATTAATGTCCTAACTAGTTTCATGATTTCTTACTAACATTCCTTATTACCAAGGGTGCACTCTCACAGTTGAACCACTTTACCTTAAAATGGATCATGTCATCCTTAGGGAAAATATCTAGCAAGTACTTAAAGTGAAAAGAAGATATGTGGACACTGGCCTATTCATTTTTAATGAGTTTTGCATATCATGCCAACTGAAATTATTCTGGGATGCACAGCATGTGTTAGATAGGATAGCAGTGGGGAAAGACCTGAATGAGAAGTGGGGAGAGGGTTTTTTCTTTAAACTACTTGCTTCCAGAACTTCAACTCTTTGAAACTGTAAAGTATATCTAAAGTTAAGGAGTCATTAAAGACACACACCCTTCACTGCACTGTGCAAGCACTATATACATTAGCATATTTTTAAGAAATATGTTATCAATGGGACAGATAGAAAAAAAAATCCTAACAATAGACCCACCTTCTCTTTGTATTGGTTCTTAATTTACTTGTGATTTAAAGAGCAAGTTTTTTTTTAATGTTAACAGGTCATTATCAATGTCACTTAGCTTTGCATCAGGATAAAAAATGTTCATTATGGAAACTGCTGTTTCTTCAAATGAAAATACCGTCCCCTGTAGAGATATCCTGCGGTGTCTAGTTTTCTTGAGAGCACAGAGGCTGATGAAAACCCTGCTCTATCCACAAAGGCACTTTCTGATCATCAACAGCCAAACTCTTGCTCATGGTGCTAAGTTTGATCACAAATAAGTGCCCATGACAACTGTGCTGCAGGGCTCAGAACAGCTGTGGCCAAAATCCTTCCATAGAAAGGCATTTTTAATGACATTTTAAATTATAATAAATTACAGGATTTTAATTTTTCTGAGGTGAAATGCTGGTGTACTGGTTTTGATGAAGCTGACTTCTCTGGTTATATTGATTTATTTAGAGTAGACTTATGCCTGAGTTTCCAAAATCTGCACCTGTTTTACCCAAAGTAAAACCTCCTGTGGAAGACTGGAATTTGCAGGTCTAGTTATTCATTCAAGTGGATACAGAATTTTTCAAAATTATTCAGGCAAATCCCTATAAACACAAAAAACCAAAAAGCAGCGCTGTCATGGACACAGAGAACTTACTGCACAACAGATGTATCCATGGAATCAACACTTTCAACCCCAAAAAATCCTGTGTTGATTGGCCTTCTTCTGATCTAAAGGCCTCCCACTGTGTACTGCTATCTCTTATCAATCAGACATTCTTTCCAAGTAAAAATAATCCAGTTCAATTCTGAACACTAAGTTAAAATAATTTCTTTGAAAGAAGCAAGATTTTCCCACCTAAGCTGGTGAGTAAGAGGGAAATTATCTGAGTAAAGCTGTTATATCCAAAGAACTGTGCACTTTATTCCCCACTTGGGTCTCTGAAGGGATCACTTGCTGCTGGTACCAGACTATAACAAAACAGCATTTCACTTGGGAAAAAAGAATTGGTGATTGCCATGGCAGTAAACTCCTTACAATCAACCTATGAGGAACTTTAAGGTGTCTAGCAATTTTCTGGCTTCCTGCAGGAGGAATCATTTGTAGTTGGTGAATTCTAAGCTCTTTTAAGGAACTCTGTAAGTAACTTAACTTCATTGAGTTAAAATGGTTCCCTGGTCAAAGAATGGGGGTAGTTTCTGCAAGTGGCTTCCCTTCAACTCACTGGAGGTAATCAGAATCTCTTGGGCTAAACTGGGTACCTGCCAGGTAAACTGGAATGGGAAGCTCATTAAAAAGCTTTTTTGTAAAATACTCAGTCTAATTACAGCCATTGAATAAAGACAACAGGAAAACCCAAAAACCAATGCTTTGGGTAATTACCCAGAGACTTCTCATAATCTCCCTGCACCTGTGGTTTTGTTGCTCTTTGGATTACGGATTTTTACTGCACAGACTATACACATGTAGAGGAAAAAAACACAACATGACAGCCCAGCTTGGACTGTTCTTCTCTTGTGCCATTGCCCTGACTGAAATACAACTTTAGCAAAGGAGTAGAAAAGTTTTGGGTTGTTTTGGTGAGGGTTTTTTGGGGAGGAAGGTTGTACGGGAATTTTTTACTTGGTTTGTGGGTAGGTTTTTTGGGGTTTTTTTTGGTAATAATTGGGCCTTTTTTTCACTTTCTTTTTACAGGAATACTAAACTGATCTTAGCAATTTTCTAAAAAGGGTCAGCAATGCAAGAGAAGAGTTGGACAAGAGCAGAACGCCCTGGCTCCCCTGAATAGACCATTAGTGGTTATTACAGGGCATGTTGAGCGAGTTCATGTCCTTCATAACCTTCAGGGGTCAGTGAGCAAACTGTCTTTGAGTGCAGCTTGGGCTATGCAGGTCACTTTGAGGAACAATTTCTGTGGTTCAATATTCTCAGCTGGCCTCTCAAACAGCTAACTGTTTTCTACAGGAAAAGAAAAACGTGGAGGTATTACTGAGAAATTGCCAGGATATTTCATTTGATACACAAACAGCAAAGAACAAAAAAAATTATGAATGTAATAAGTTCAGTGAAGACATAGTATCACACATAATTGTTTTTTCACCAAATACTTTTTCTTAACCATACTATAAATAAATTTTTCCTTCCACTTTCACATTAATAAAGATCAAATGACAAGCAATCCCTGTGAATGAATTACCAGAAGGTACTGCTGCAGCCATGAAGCAATGTGTTCTGCAGGAAATGAGTTGTTCTAAGGATGTCCAGATATAGCAGACCAATTGTGTATGCAAAAAACTTAATTAAAATTAGCAATAATTCCTTAGGTCATTTTCTCTTAAGTAAATATTCTGCATCTTTCACATTCCTGCATGATCTACTCTGACAGTTTTGGAAGAGTTGCTCTTTTTAACAGATTGCAATCTAACCCCAAAATAAACATTTATTTTAAAAAACATTTTTAATGGAATACTTAATTTCATCTTCTAGTGGAGCTTATTAAAAACATGTTCACTTTAAAACCAAATAAAAGGACATTACTGAAGGCTTTATCTTAGGAATTCAAAATTTTCATTAATTTTTCTTAAAAAAAAAAAAAAATCTGTAGTTATTCCACTGGATTTCATTAAAGTATTTTTGGTACAAACCTGTGGGTTTTTTCTATTTCTCACAAGTTTTATAATTCTCTTTACTGCTTGCTTTTTTCTGCACTACTTTATGCACAGTGATTATGATAGTACTGGGTCTTATGGTAGGCACCAGCTTGCATAAGTTTTTCTTACTATTTGGGTACAAAAAGAAAGAGACCTGCAAACTGTCTGGTGGCATCAGTATTCTGTGATATTTCATCCAGAAGGCACTGCTATTCCCTTTAACTCTGGAAGTACCTTTATCTCACTTTTCTCTAGCAAAGTCTGGCCAGGGTAACCAAGGGAGCACTTTCACAATTGAAACACTTTACCTTAAGAGACATTTTAAATGGGAAAACATAAAAAGTACTATATTCTACAATTCTGTACCCCAGACATTTCTAGAAAACAGCAGCTTTTAACACAGTTTTCATACAAATATTGTTGGGATGATAGTGTTTCCATGCATTGCTTTTAGGTTTTGGTGGTGGGCTATTTAGGAATTACTGAGAGAAGACAGTTGCCACACACATAATTGCCCCTCTGAATAGAGCTTTCTCAGAGATAGCTGAAAGCAGAATTCAAGCTGCTGAAAGCTCCTTGGAAATGTCATAGGCACACAAGAAAAGAATAAAGGCAAAGTGCTCTCTGAGAGGCACTGTGTGTTTCTGTGAGGAAAAAAAGCATCTTGAATTGCATGAGCACATCTGGAGAGGACAGAGACACTGCAGCCTCCTTTCAAGAACCATTGCCAGACCTAAGAGTGGGGCTGGGTATTCTTGGAAGGGATCCCTACCCAGAGCACCATGGAATGCCCATATCCACTGCTCCTGACAATCATCTCCCCAGATAATATCACTGCTTGTGTGACCCCATGTCCCTTGAACGAAGCTTCATGCTACCTTTGAAGAAGGGGAAGAGTCACCTTACTAATCAGTCTCATCTTGGTAATGTGAGTTGAGAAGGACTAAAAGGACCAGGAAGCCTTAAAAATATTATTAAACTACATGCCCCACTACCAGAAATAAGGAAAATTGTAAATATGACTTCTCCACAGATACTTGTCCAAGTAGCTCTAACTTTGCAGAAATGCAAGAACAAAAAACAGTCAGACATGTCAGAAAAGATATTTTAACATCTCAAAACTGTGAAACATTTTGTTCATTTTCCTAAGGAAGCAACTCAAAATGAGAAATGACTCAGTGTAGTAGATGAGCTTATTTAGAGTTTATTAAGTTCTTTAAACTTAGGAGAAAGTAAATAATGTCCCCACTCAAAACAATGTTGTCCTTTCCACATGGATATGTTCCTGATCTTACCTTTGTGACCATTTTAAAGTTTGCCCACTTGTGACATTTCTATGGCTATGATTAATTAAACACTGAGTTCTCATTTCTAGTATAATTTTTAACTCTTCCCCCATTTCCTTGACATCCCTATTTTTAAAAATGAGGCGACAGATAGGAAGTTTTAACTTGTGATTCATCATAAAGAGAAGTTAATTATTTTATGGATACTATTCCTCACACTCAATTATTTTTCAAGGCCTGCATTTTTATTAGGATTAAGTCAATACTAATTTTTCTTCTGATGTATTGTAGAAATTAGGTGTTCTAAGTCACTTAAGGCATGACAGAACTGCATTTTTACAAACTCAATAATCTCCTTGCTATCCTGCACCACACTGTCCTTGCTCCTATTAGTGTGCAGCTGGGGTACTTGGAGCACAGATTCCTCTGGTTTGAGAATTTTATGAACATAGGCACAGATACACCACACCAAGAAATTTCACTTCTTTACAACAAAGAGTTGTAAAGTACTGCTTTTTTACAGTTGGATGTGTTTCTGCAGCTCACTTCGTAATGAAGGTTACATCACACACTGGTTGATCATTAAACCCATTGCAGGATTGCTCATTTCATCATGATCTCCCATTTAACTCACCTTCTTTGGTCCAAGGCCAGGTTACATGCCAATGAAAAGTCAGGAAAAGATGAACTGTTGTATCACAAGGACTGGGAGAACTCTTTGACATGCAGTTATCTCAGATAATGCCTTAACTCACTTCTAAGTTGCTTT
This sequence comes from Erithacus rubecula, assembly GCF_903797595.1. Taxonomy (NCBI): domain Eukaryota; kingdom Metazoa; phylum Chordata; class Aves; order Passeriformes; family Muscicapidae; genus Erithacus; species Erithacus rubecula. The sequence continues at coordinate 58,177,891 of NC_136686.1, forward strand.
TTCTCTCAAGTAGAATAATTGAATTTTACAACTTTGTCTTTTTTACTTCATCATTACATATCCTCCCATTGCTCTCACTGCTCTTACATGCATTAAATTTCAAACTGTCCTGCTGCCAATTCAGTTCATATTTATTTTTCACTTTCCTGGTGACAGGATTATCTTTATACACATCTAGTAGACGTCTTTCTCTGACCTGGAAGAGCCATAGCTGTTGTTGAAATCCAGTTCCTCACTCAAAAAATTGTCAATTCCCTCTGCCAGGCACTCTGCTGCATTTCAACTAGGGTTCAGATTAGAATGCAGAGTACTATTTTTCTTGCAATTACTGTCCAGGTCAATAATGGGGTCATCAGTAATTAAGATTTAGAATGCTTCTGATCGTTTCTGTTTCATTAAAATAGCTAAACCTGTCATCCTTCTGTTTCAGGGTGGATTACATGTTCTTACATACTTAAAATCAGAAGACCAAGATTCACACTACTTCTAAACTAAGTGTAAATCATAAATTTCTGCTTTTAGAATGAGAGCTTCCATGCATTGTCTTCAACCCTTCCAGTCTCCTGGAAGGAAAAAGACAGGATAGCATATAATTAATTTCCATCTGATGGATAAATTTTAATTAAAATTGAAATTTAAAATGTAAGACCATGTATCAACTGCAATTGGAGTATTTACTTGTTTCGTAAGATATAATTAACATAATAACAAATTGAAACCTACTTTGTTTTTTAAACATTTTTCTATAAACAGTTTGTTTATAATGATAATCCATTTAATGCTTAACAACCATTTAAAACATGGCAATATCTAACGATCTGGTCATTATTGTTCTGCCTTGAACTTCATGATATTAAATGACAAACTAATTCAAAGATTTAGATGGAAATATCTACTTGATCTATTTTTTGAACATGAATGAAAAGTAAATCAGAATAGCACTAAAATGCAGTTATATTTTTAAATATCATCTTAGTCTTGCTGATTCATTTTGGGCATCTCACATTTTTTGAATTTAATACTAATCTTGTATTGACAAACCTATACAGTACACCCTCAATAAATAATTTAATTTACAGAAAAAAATAATTATTATTTTAAATACTGAAATTAAATGCCATCTTGTACTCCATGGACTCCATGGAGTTCTGTGATTCTGCTACTACTGACTGTGAGTAAAGATGGATTTTTCTCTGATCAGTTATTCTAAGAAATTCACAGAGGCATACTGTCCATATTGTTAGGGAGCAGCATTTTATTTCCAGTCTGAATATTTCAGATTTCTATTTCCAGCAGTTGGATCTTAAACTGTTTCTTTTTGTACAGACACAAAGACGAGTTACTTGGGTTTCTCTTCAGGAAAAGAGAAAACTAATTAGTGTTATTACTGATTCTGAAATGCTCATATAATAAATCTGTTCCCTAATTGTGTTTGCTGGCACAGAGATGCCAGCCGCCACACTGAACAGATGAATGACCAATCATCTCTTTATTTTCTTCCTTAGAAACAGTGAAAATTACAGAGAAAATTAATGCTCTTAACATTTTTTTTCCAAGGAGATTATTTTGAAATTATTCCTAAATTGAAATCATAAGCAGAAGTAATTTGAAATTTTTCCAGTTGTGCCATAAAAGAATCCAAATAAGGATAATTTTACATTTTTCAGGTTCAGAGATGTAAAGAATAAGCCTCCCAGAGTGGTGACATTTTCCACACAGTATATAAGGACGGGGGCATCAATGGAGTGATTCCTTCCTCCCCACTATTACACTGCAAGTTGTCCAGCAATTACCTTTGACAATGTATAAAGGAGAAGGATCTCACCTTCCAATATTCCTAGTATTGTGCTCATGATGAAAAACAGTATCTAAAATATACAGAGACTATGCCAGGTTTTCATTCACTCACAAACATTTTGTATATGGCTCTAACTCACTTTTTTTAAAACCCACTGAAACATCAGTGAATTAAAAGCATTCTCATTAGATTCCTTTACCATGACAACAGCTTGGAGGAGCTTTCAGAACAATTTTATGATACAATTTTTGTGCTGTGCTATATTATTTTCAACTCCCATCATGGCCAGCAAACAATGAGTAGAAAGTCCATAACAGACCCAATTGTCTAAACACCTCACAACAAAAAACCCACAACACTGTATGTAAAAATGCAAGTTGTCAAAAAAAAGTCCTAAAACTATGGAATTTCTTACTTGGGAAAAGTATGAACAATTTCCATATATGACAACATGGAAGCTATGGACAATTGCATTTATTTCTGATATTTCAAATTAAATCATTGTATATATTTATGCTATGATTCTACCTCTATAGGAACTTATTGGAGAAATCACTTAAATTTACTGTCAGCAAACTGGGCATCTGCCTGACACTCATGCAAGACAAGGGGTTATTCCATAAACATCAGTTTAGGAGCTGTGACCCAATGACTCTGGGCATTTTGTGTGTTTGGTAATTGCATGATACATTTCATAGCAGGATACCATTTTTGACCATTGAAAATATTAGGAAAATAAAGCAGAGTATGCTGCTGTTTAAACAACATGCTGTGTTTACTTATTCTGTGCTCTGAAGTCTTGTTCTGCACCTGTATGTTTGATAAATAGATGCAAAGTCAGATAATTTGCTCCTCAGTTCAAGATGAATTTTCATAATACCCAAACTTACCAAGTCACATTGACTAATGGAAAATCACCATGCTTTCCAGTCAGAGAAAAGTGATGCTCTCAGATTTCTTATTATGTGCATATTTCATCACAATTTTATTTGTGGCTCACAGCAAACTAATTCTGAGTTGCAGTATGTTCTCTTTTAAAATTATAAGAAGTACTGTGAGACTGTCAAGCTTCAACTGCTTGCTTTGAGGGAAGTGTTAAGTCACTATTTTAACTGTAGTGTCAAAATACAAAACAAACAAACAAAAAAAAGTAAAAAAAAAATCAGACTGCAAGAGTTCATAAAACTAAGACAAGAAAATTTGAGAACTCCATGGGTAGAAATAGGAGTGTTCACTGTTAAATAGCTGTCAGCAATTAATACAGAACCTTAACAAGGGGATATCTGTGGGGGACTTTCAAGGTCTTTTCTCAAAATTATCTTAAAGAAGAAGATGACTAGTAGCTGGAATAAACTGAAACTGAGAGTTAAAGGGACTTTCAAAACAAAAACAAACAAACAAAAAAAAACCACCCCAAAAAACCCCCATCAGCTTTAAAGAAGTGCAAAACTAAAGTGGAAAAAGGCACTCCCTGTCTAATTTAGGTTCAAGTATTCAAGTAGATGTGGTTTTTCCCAGAGATATCCAATTTAACCTTACCTGAGATCCTTTTGCTTTCTGTCTTGGCAAAAGGTGCCCATAGGACTGAGATTCAAGTAGGGTACGTGTAAAATTGGCTGGCTATTCACCTAAGGTTAAGTGAAATGAATGAAGGTCTAAATGGAGATAATGTATAAAATAATTCTAATGCTACAATCTTATCTAGTGGGAAGTTGCCCAATGCTTTCAACAGTTTCTGATTTCAGTGAAATCATTGGCTTCAATTTAATGCAAGGCTTTGTTTTTGAGGCATTTGTTTTCAGTGAGCAACTGAGAAGACTGCAAAAATGCCATAGTCTGTACTATGTCTGTACATAGTCTACTGATGAACACCTTTACAGACAAAGCCAAGTGTGTTACACTTGAAGCAGCACCTGCTCTCTCACCTCATACATTTCAGTCTTTATATCAGAATTTCACAAGGATGTTGTTAAGTCCTGAGACAGTGGAGATCTTCCTCAGAAAACCTGACAGGCACTTAATTATATATGTCCTGGAGTACACTGGTACAATACCAATTTAGTTTCCTTGGTTACTAACTCATGTAATAGTAATGCATGTATTTTTCCACAGCTTTATTATGACATGCCAAAGAAAGCATGTCATTATTCAGGCTGGCAAACATTTAATAAAAAACAGCTGTACGTAACCTTAGATTATTTAAATTATTTCAAGCATTCTCTTTTCTTTTGACTCAAAATGGCAGCAGTAAATCAGGGTAAGCACAGAAGAAATCAGGATTATATTAATTATAATTTTGGCAGTGTAATCTTTATAATCAGCTGTATACAGTGGACTTGGGAGGATGTAATAAACTCTTGTTATGAGTTCTATATGAGCACAAAAGGGATCTGGTTGGACAGAAGCAGCTTCCTGTGTTCTTCATGTCTTCTCTAGGAAAGAAAAAAGTGTCTCAGAGTTGTAACTGAAGCATTTGCAATCTCAGGCTATCATTAGCATACAATAAGATACTTAACTCAACTTTTTCCCCTGTTCATTACCTCAAGGTAAAAGGATGACAATTTATTTTTACTTGAACATGACAAACTGATTTTGTCAATGTCTCTTTAGCTATAGGGTGTTTTCTGACATCCAAACTAAATGTCTCTGCAAAGAGCATATCTCACAAAAGCCAGACTTATAGGGAGAGTTTACCTCGGGTTTTATAGCTTTGTAACTTCATCACATTTGGGGAGCTATGAAGAAGTGTAAACTGAGTTAAGGGTTAAATATGAGCCATGGAGTTTGAGTGGGTGCATGTGAGAGCAGACAAACTCCATAAATTTCTACTGCAAGCAGTTTCCATTGAGCAAGAGCCAATGGAAAACAGCACTAGTGAGGTTTTTTGCATTTTTTTCCAATTTTTTGTCCATCTTATTGGGGCAGGGAACCAGTGGCAAGTTGTTCACCTGAGGAATTAGCCACAAATTATCTCTGCCTGGTCTCGAATGCATCTGGTAGTGCTGCATGCAGCTCAGTCCTTGCCTGAATTTAAACATCAGCTCTGTTCCTTTCCATGGGTTTCCTTCAGGCCCCATTTTGAAATTAGCTGAAGATCACTCACATGATATACACAAAAGGTTCCATATAAAATCTTGAATGCAAAAATCACTACAAGTAAGGCACTGCTTTGCTGCAGGGTTTCTTTTTTGTGTCCAGCCTCACCTTAGAGAAAAATGTCCTAAAGAAGAATCAATTGTAATGCAGTTTTCTTTGTATGTACTTCAAAGCGAATTAAGATTCCTTGATAATTTAGTGTATAAAAGATTTTAACTTTTGAAAAAGCTACCTTTGTCAAAGATTTTAAAATACCAGCAGAAGGAAAAGACGAAAATTACAAACAAAAAGTGAAATTAGCATCATGAATGTAAGAGGTGAATAAACAGAATAGTGATTCTAGAAGAGAACTCCAACTTTATGTACCTAGACATCTGTGTTTAAAATGCCTATTCAGCCTGTGCATATAAATGTTGAAAAGAAAAGAACACTTTTTCCCAGGGTAGATGTTGGGATAGATCAAATGCATGGCTTGGAATACACTCAGAAATAGATCAAAGCAAAACCACAGCTCTACAGTGGAGGAGCCTTGTTGGCCACAAGTGAGACCAAAGCAACATCAGGGCTCCCATCACTATTTGATGGGATGTGACCACAGAAATATTTTGGTATATTTTGGTACTTCATACATATCATATCAGCATATAAACGCTCAGTTCACAGAGATATTTACACTTCTGATACTATAAAATTTGGTTTATATCATGGGTTAACATTAGCACTGTTTTGTTGGCTGACATGAACTGATGACAAACACAAAACTGTGAAATAGGTCAGAGGAAAAGCATTTTTTTTTAAGAAGAGCTGAGAAATCTTTCACCATTTCTCAGAGCTTGCAGAGTTAAAATTCTGTCTTTAGTGTGTTAAAATATTAATTATCTATATCCAGGCTTAAACATAATAAAGAGAAAAAAAAGGCAGTTTCATTCTTTGAGTATTGTTGTAGAGATGTGTGTTTCAGTAATTAAATTCAATAACTCATGACCTCACTGGCACAGAAGCACATACTGACATGCTTTGCTCATCTGGACTAAAACCTAATCTCACATCAAGAATTCCAGTCCTGTCAATGGGGCTGTAGCACACAAACCCATCACTGAAAGTGAATGGCTGTATCACATACAGGATATGGATGATTAGCTAAAAAGATATTCCTTTTATCATCTAGTTCAGCTTACAATCCCAGCAAAAATACAAGCTAGCCGCATTCACATATTTAAAATTAGTTTCAATTTGCTGCCTTAAAACCAAAAGCCATCAGATTTTCAAAAGTGCCATTAATTTCCAGTCTTAATAGATTCATATTCAGGTTTTATCCCTTTCTTCTCTTCTTTTATCTTTAAATTTCTTTTTATGACTCTAGTATTCATTCCTAAGACTTTCTATAGAGGGTGAATAAAACTCCTCTTATGTATTGATCTTTACTTTGCTAAAGTAATTAGGCAAAGTTCTTCCAGTAAGACTAGAACTTTGCTCTTCTGAGCAGCTTTTTATGCTTTCTAAGTGCTTCTTCCAATTTTACATTCCTCTTGGACATGGAAAATAACACAGAAAATTTCAGGTGAGAAAATTTCCAATCTACTATACAGCAGCTTTGCTCTTTCTTATCTCTCCATACTAAACATCAGAAAAAATTATAGAGTGATTAATTCTGTGGTGGTCTTCTTAACTGATAAAATCAAAAATTTCATTGAAGAACTATCAGATTAGCTTGACCTTTTAAACCCTTTTTGCTGTATTTTGTCTCATTTTCTATTTATCTCTCTGACTTTCCTTTGTCAACACTACAAAATTAATTTTAAATTTGCTCTCTAAAGAGGTGAGCCAATAAATAAATAAATAGTTTCCTGAAAGGTGTTTTTCTCCCAAAATAAGCTATATTTGCTATTATTTCATATATTTGCTATTATTAATGTTACTTGTGATGTTATAAACAAACCAAACATTCAGGATATCAAACTTCTAATTTAATATTCAAATTCTACCGATATTCTGTTATGGAGATAATCTACTCCCCTACACCCCCAGTCAAACTCTTGGGTTTGCCCCATCTCAGATGCAATAAGGTTTATTAATTAATAAACAAAACCAAAACCACTCACAAAACCCAACAAACCAAACAAAAACTCCTAAAACACCCCCCTCAAATTTACACATTTCCTCATTTGCCATTTTTCCACTACATCTAGGTTCTAATGATCCCTACAGAATTTTATTTGTGTGAAGTATAGCAAATCCTAGTCACCCCCTCCTAAGGAGTCGCCTCTCCTCTTTTCTTATTCAATTTCTATTTAGCTGGTCAAATAATTAAGTTTTTTGTTTTGTTCTCTGGAGGTCTAATTAATCTGTATTTTTCTCAGCTTTACTTTTCAACCACTAGAACAGAACTTACTTGTTTGTCCAATAAATATCTTTGCTGTTCCATGTAGATTCTTCACTTTCTACTAATATTTTTAATTTTTTGTTGGTAGCTAAACATTGTATCTCTTTGTGATTTTCTTTTCCTGTTGCCTGGAAGAACATTCTGGATGGATTTACATGTTCATCTTACAGAACCTTCACCCCCAGCTATGAAATTTCCCAAGGTAACTGGCTCAGTACAGCTCATCCCTATTTCCAGAAAGAACATCTTTCCATAAAACCTGTAAATAATAAAAGTATACACCTTTGTAATTGAACATACACTACTTGTTTCTGTACTTGTTAAAGCATCCTTCAGCCTGGTTTTGCTTTCTAGTTTCTTGTTTGCATCAACCTGTTTTAGTTGTTGAGTCATGCACTCCTCTGAACAAAGGAGAAAATAAAACTGGAAAAATATGAAAGGCAAACTTCCTTTGTGATATTGACTGGCATTTTTCTTACCCCATTGATCAAAACACTATTATCTCAGTGCTTGCTGAATGGAAAGCTAAGAGACATTATTTGAAAATGGATGTTTTGAGCTTAATTCACATATATGTTGTACTCTGCTGAAATGATATGTCATATTTTTTACCCTACTTTCTCCTAGAATATAAAAGTGTAATTGAGGGCCTTGACTAAGTCACTGAGTTTGCTCTAAAGCTTTTTTTGCCATAGCCCAACTGGAGATATTTTTATCTACAGATTAAGCATTATTTTCAACATAAATTACCAAAATGAAAAGAGGAATGCTTTTTGTTCATATAAATTGTGCTTGCATGTGCAAGTGACAATAACTGGATACTTCATAAAACATTTCTCAGGGCAATGAACACACAATGAATTCATAACACTTCTTACAATTCCACCCCCTCTGTTTACATATAGAAAATTATAAACAAGAAATTAAATGAATAATAATCAGAGATACTCTCAGGTGAAGCAGAAATCCACTAAGGCCTGTAATAAACTTACAATCACCAAATTTAATTTCAGATGTTTAACTCAGAATTGAGCAAGAGATAGGAACTAGACCTTGGTCAAATATAATGCAGGACTTCCATTTAGGTGAACTTCTATAACCCAAAACTAATATTGATCTATGGATTATTCACGGACCAAGATCTGTATTGAAAGCAAGTCTGAAATTTTTGATATATTTTTCTTTTTATCTTTTTGGGTTTTTTTTAAACCATCCTTCTATGAAAAATAATCAAAATCAACCACCTAATATAGGCCTGAAATACCTCCTCCCCCAAGCTCTCTTCATGGCATTAGAATACCATGAAGCTGAAGAATTTACTCATATAAAGAATGTCTTAGCATTTATCTCCATAAATGTTCTGCCTCTTGAAAGATATGAAATCATATGTTTATTAGCTACAACCATTAAAGTAAAAATCATGTTTTTAATTCAAAAATAAAGAAAAAAACCCCAGTCCTCCCAGAGTATTATGAAGTCTTACAAATTTGGGGTTTAACAAAAACACCCTGTTCAAGGATTGTAGTGCATATGTATTGTGACTTATATTAAAACACATAGCAAGAAGTTGTTACAGAAAGAGGGTGGAGACATAAGCTAAAATGGGTTACCTAACTGGGTGTTGTTATATGTCATTATCTGAAATCTATCTGGATATGGGGGTTTTTTTTCAGATTTGAGCAATTTCTTAGACTTTGATTTTGACATTAACTAAACACATTTTACTTGATAGTATGTTCCATTTCACACAACACTTGGTGATAGGAAATAATTTAATGAGTCTTCATTATTCTGCCTTCACAAGAAATTTACAAAGGCTGTTACTTCTCTTGGTTTGTATATGAAAAAAATTATTTTGCAATAAAAGTTTAGTGACTTAATTAAGTTTGCCCAGGAAGAAAGAGACATGCTAAATGAAAGCAAATACTTTTCAACCCTAAATAACCTTCCCTTCTAACTACAGGGTGACCCTAATTTTCTACAACACATATTTATAGATTCAGCATAAAATTCTTGGTCAAACTTGTTTTTAATTTTTGGCATCTGAAATCAGAATATTTCAATTTGCTCCTACTTTATCTGTCTTTCTTGCACTAAATTGATGCTTGCATTTTGCCAATAACAGAAACCACCACTTTCACGATCACTTACTTGTGTTCAAATTAAATTAAATAGGTTCTTCTCACTATTCATTAATTTCCACACCCTTGGTACATCAGTCATTCTGTGACTAAAATGAACACAAGATACCTTTCCAAGAACATTCTTCTATTGGGTCTTCTGACATGTCATTAACAGGAAGCTGTTCCAACTCCTGGCTATAATTTGTGAAGATGAGACTGAAAATACTTATTTTAAAAACAAAAAAAAAAAAACCAATCCCAAACCAAGAAATTAATCACATGTATGTTCTTATTTTGCTCAAATGCTAGTATATTCAATGGAGAAAAATGGAGACACGTATATTACAACCAAAGGTAAATGCCAACTAATGAACCAGATGCCAACTAATGAACAAGTTTCAAGATTGATTTTATTGTAAATATTTAGCCAATGTAGAAAGTTTTAAGCCTCTAAAGATACAATAAACATAGTTTGGTTTTTTTTTTTTTGTGGTTTTTGGAGTTTTTTGTGGTTTTGGGTTTTTTTTGTTTTTTCGGGGGTTTTTTGTTTTTTTGTTGTTGTTTTGTTGTTGTTGTTTTTTGGGTTTTTTGTTTTTTTTGGGTTTTTTGTAGTAGCAGCAGTCTACTGCAATAATTTGGTCAAAACCATCTCATTCCTCATAAGGAACATCCCACTTCTTTCCTTCCTGCAGAGTCTGGAGTCATTCCTGGCTCCTCACAAGAGCCATGCAGAGCCAGGCCATGTCTGAGCACTCTGGCTGTGAGTTCATGGGCATTCCCTGGGCAGGAGCTCTGTGCAGTATTGCAGAAAACTCCTTGAAAGCTCAGCTCACATCATCATTGAGACAAAAAAATCTCTCCTTTTGAAAAGTATATCACTGCAATGTATTTCTGAGCTACCCCAGCACTCACTATGCACCTCAAATGCTTCTGAGTTTAAGAGAAACCCTGGAGAAATGTCTGGGAACAAAAGAGCATAATCTACATCAGCTGACAGCAAAAATTCAGATTTTTTCTTCTTCTTTGACATAGCTTCACTGTATCTTTTTAAAGAATGCTACTGACTTTTCCAGCTGATACCTAAATGTCTGCTTGGCACAAAGATCAGGAACTATGTTATTAATTATTTCATGACTCACATAAGCTTAACAGAACTGCTGTAAATAAATAAATAAATAACATAATCTCAATTTTATGAACACTGGCTTAGATATGCTCTTAGCAAGCTTTCACATTTCCAGAATCTTTATCTTTGTTTTCTGTATCACTCGAGGTTTCTAGCTGCAACTGTCAACATGTATTTTATTATTTTTCTTTCCTCCAACAACATCAGAATGATTGCATAAAACTAATTAACAATTTGAAAAAGTGCAAATTTATGGGAAGAAAGTCTCTCTGAGAATGCCAACTAAATTTTTTCTTTTAATATTTAAAGCAATACTGAATTTTCCATCAAGAAATTGTTTCAGTCTTCACATTTACTGTAGTTATTTTACATTATAGTGAGCTTGAAAACTCCTTTTTTTTCCCAGAGTACTGTTTAGCAGAAACAGTAAGATAAAAATAAACAGAAGCAAAGTAGAATAAAAGTCAATTTTTTAAAAAAACCCTCCTTAATATGCTATTATTTCCTGCAAGGAAAAAAATTAAAAAATGTTTTATGACTATCTCTACACTGTAAATTATAACACAAGAAAATTACTACACTTATAAACCATAGCACTAAAAATTAGAAAATGTCATACTTTAGCAGTTTTAATTCATGTTCTTTCTTATTTCTATTATAATGAAATCTTTAATAACCCTGTCACACATTAGTTTCCCCACAACTTTTCCACTTCAATCACTCTTGTGAAAAATACAGCCTCTTTTTTTCATTTACCACAGAGAACCCTGTGCTCCCCTTGTCCATCTTCCCTGCTGCAGTCTCTGGACCCATGATCACTGTGCAGCCTCATCTCACACATTCCTTGTCCTTGGTCCTTATGCAGAAACCCAACATGAACGAGCATTAAAAAAAACCAAATAAACAGCAACAACAAAAAGAAACAAGAACAAAAAAAAATCCCCCAAAAAACCACACCCCCCCCAAAAATACAAACCAACCCCCCCCCCCCAAAAAAAACCCCAAAAAAAAGCAAAACCAAGAAAAAAAACCCACAACAACAACAACAAAAAAAAAACCCAGCAAAAATCAGCATAAAAAAAGTGTCTCACTCCAGTATCTACTGCTCTTTCTTTCAAGTGAATAGATACCTTTTGCTTATGTGAACAGTGCTGGCCCAGGTTCTTACTGCTCTCTTCTGTTTTCAGAAGCACATGTAGGCCAAAATAGCCCCATCAAAGTAATGTTTATGAAAATGAGACCACACAGAATTTCAGTTTTCCAAATTGCCCCTAATTGTGAGCAGAGCACTGGGTTTAGCTGTGAAGCCTGCACCAATTTTGCAAAGGAAGAATAGGCAGATCCTCAATTACAGCTGCACTCAGGCATGCTATTGCTTATAACAGGGCTTAAGCCACAACATGACATTTATTTTCAGAGGTAAAGGTCAAAGAAATAAATAAGGAGAAGTGACAGAAACAACCTTGGCAAAGGTGTCCCTTCCTAGGCACCAGTTATGACAATCTTCACCATGCTGCAAAATTAGCCTGCAAAGTGAATTATTTCAAAAACATAAAAATGAATGAAAACAATTCTCTTAATTTAAACCTTAAGGTGTGCACTGGGTTTTGGGATTTTTTTTCTTTGTTTTTCAACTATGTAAATGGCAATAACAGTACATTATTTAAAGAAAACAATAAAGCTGCTCTTGCTTTTCAGATTTGCAACCTTTTAGAGTTCTATGATCAAACTTTCAGCTAATATCTTTTTTAATTCAGGAGAACAAAGCAATTTACAAGTCTCTACACAAAATGCTACAAAACCTTAATTATTTTCATATTTCAGGGACATATTTAGCTCAGCATTGAACAAAGCTAGTTGTGCCAAGCTACATCAGTAACATCCAGAGAGCTGTTAGCATTCAGTAATAATTTGGAAAAGAAACTTGATGTTTCCTGGCTATCATAACAAGGTTAAAACCTGAAACTGTGCTAATTCCTGAAAATCTTCAACAGTAATGAAGTTATACTGATTGACATCAGCAGAGAAATTGTTGCTGGTGTGTATTCAGACTACTGGAAAATTTTAAGATTAACGACTTAATATCATTGTACAGAGTAAATTGCAGAAGAGGATGAGGAGAGTTCTACCTGCAGGTCTAATTCAGCTGTTACCTCAGTAAGGCAAAGCAAGTCCCCTGCCCCATCATAGTCCTTGTGAGCACCACACTTTAGACTTGATCTTACAGGGTGCTGTGAGTGTCCCACCAAGGACATTCAGATCCCTTCACATCTGCAATCCACACAGGCATTGCATGGTCTCAACATGCATGAATATAACAACTGCATAACTCCAGGCAGTACCAACAGGAACAGCATCTATCATCATTAATACAACATTTTCATAGATTGAGGCACCAGGGGATACATAGAAAATTCAGCCTTTTAAAAAAGAAATACAATTGTTACACATGCTTTAGTTGCCATGTACTGAGTATTCATTTGAATAATACAATTTAGGAGAAAAAAAATAAAACAGATGAAACGGGAAAGATTATTAAGAAGTTAAGAAGGAGTTTATCTGATTGTCAGTCCCTTAATTTACATTAATGTAAAACAGGCTGCTTCTTCAAATCACCAAACTGCTCTAGTAACAATTATTTTTACTTTCCTGGCATTACTCATCTAAAACATCTTAAAGGATCATGACCCATCATTTAAGTGTTAGCCATGAACAATAGCAGGATTCTACTCAATCAACAGTGGCATTTAGACAACTAAATCCTTGGCTCTGTGGAAAGCAAGCAAGCTCAAATTTGTAGCAGAGTGGCACTGGTGCCTGCAGAGAATGAACAGGCAAGGCATGCTCATGTACTCCTGGCCTTGATGAGGGAGCCCATGAAGGGAGAGCAGACTGATCATCAATACTCATCTCTCCCCCATGCTACTGCAGAATTTATTGAGGAGCTGGAGGGCGAGCAGAAGGTGAGAGCAGTGGGCCAGAATCCCAGATCTAACAAGGATAATGAGAACAAAACCAAACTCCGACTCCTAATATTTTAAATAATGCTACATAGAACACAAAAAAGCCCCCAGAACAACCCCCCTCCAAAAAAAAACCAAAACAAAACAAAACCCACGACAAAAACAACAAAAAACCCAACAAAACCCCCAAACAATTCCAAAACTTACAATCATAACAAAAACCTAAAAAACAACCAAAACCTCACCCAAACTCCCAAAACCACTTCAAAAATTCTATGAGTGCTAATAGACATATATTAATTATTGCCCTGATACAAAGCACATAAAATATTTTCCAAGTTGCTGTAGTATTCTCCAACTTCCAGTAGTGAAAACTGGGCTATATCATTCATAATCAGTTTTCCTATCTTAAACTTGGAAGCACATGTCATTGGTAGATAAGCTTGGAAGTACAATTCTGTAGGAGATTGATGGAGTAGTGGAGACAAACACATGGAACATTTAACTACATCATATGTTTTTATAAGTGGAGGTGAAGGGAAAGAAATCCCTTCCCTGTTTTTTTCTGGCACAGACACAGCCATCACCTTGAAATGCTCAGGACTGTGCATTGATAATGAGGACACTCCATACTGGCCAAGGAAATTGTGCTCCCACATTTTCTCTGAAGTCTCTTTGGGGTCTGAAAGGAGAACTGGGATATGAAGGGAGACTAGCATCATATGGAGTGTTGCTGGAGACAGATTTCTGTGTGTCACATGCTGCAGAACTGCACAATACTGCCTGAACAGGGACAGTGCATAACCATGGGGAACTGAGCAGCTCTGCACAGTGAGGAACACACATGGTTTGAACCAAAAAACCAGACCAACACATTTTAGATATTCCTCTCTCACTAAAATCCCTCTTCTTATATGCCACTAAATTAGAAGCAGTTTCTGTGAACTCATTTAAAACACCTCTGCTGGACCACATGACAGGAAGAAAAGGTATTTTCCATCTTGTGCCATTATCTGCACCAGAACAAAAGTGGAGTGAAAGAACACAGAGCCAGAGCACTACAGAGCCTCCTGTGAATGACTTCTGGAATAATCAGGTTGAGTCTTGTTTCCATAGTTATTCACTGATTTCTTATTTTTGTGTACTCTAACACCTTTATTTATCCTTCTGTCCAGGAACGTGATGTACTTTGTACTTGAGTTTAATGGACCTGAAGACATTGATTTGTTCAAACTTTAGCTGTGAAGGATTGTTAGTGTTGTGCAGATCACATCTTTATAGGTCCTACATGGAATCAGATAATGAAATAAATTTAAGCTGCTATAAACCTCACTGTATTATCTGGGGAAGAGGTGCATTATTTTCTAACCTGCAGAAAGCTAAGGCCTGCAATAATTTAACAAAGTTCTACAAGAGACCTAGAGAATCAAATAATTAAATTAATTCTCACTTCAACTCAATGCAAGTTCATGATAATATTTCACTTGAACTCTAAAAATTATGCTCCAAGTTATGAGTGTTCCTCTGTGCACTTCCTAAATAATTCTCCTTATGTTCTTACCCAGCGTGTTAAAACCATCTCCCAAGTGACTTACAGTTTATTTTAACTGCTTAAGCCAAGATAAGGTAGTAGTTTTCTAGTTGGTCACAGCAGAAATGGGCAAATAAATAGTAATCATATCAGAAGAGAAATCAAGAAATGAAATACAAAACCTTTTCTTTTGAACTACATGTATATTTTAAACTGGATTTAAGATGATCTTCTGTTTAAAACAATGATCTGGTTTCAGACTGAGTATTAACAAAAGTCAGGAAACTGTAGAAAGTTTTCAATTCATCAAACTGAAATGTTTATAAATTCACCTTCTACAACTGCCTGTGGTATTCCCTCCAGCACACAAATGCCTTCAGAGATGACTGCCTCATGGTCTGATAGTGTGTCCTGTACCCTGAGACCTGTGAGGTGTCACTCCATGGGAGGATAGGATTTTTTGGTCAGAGCTTACTGTCTCTCCAAATCCATCATTAACCTTTTAAAATTCTTACAACTTCTGCCTAGTCTTTAGAAGGGTGCAGTGACTAATGAGCTGACTCAGGTTTAACTTTGCATCAACCAGGACCACAGGTCCTTTCTGTGGCACTGCTTTCCATCATCTCGTTCCCCAGCCTGTCTGTACATCCAAGGTTTCCCCATCCCTTGTGCAGATTCCATCACTTTCCCTCGTTGGAAAAACCCTTCTGCTTTTCAATTTTCCTTTAGCTCATCTTTCAAGCTTCCTCGCTTTGTAGAAGAGAGAACTTAAATTGGAAGCCTTTGTCTTTTTAAGAAATAAACCTTTATTCTTTATTTAGAATTCTCTTTTATGATGGTAATGGAGGATTATACAAGAACTAACATTTTCTCATGTTTATTATTGTTGCTCAAATCTTCCACATTTAATAAAGAGGGACAAAGAGAGACAATATAATTGCATCATGCAGGAGCATTCTCTTTTCTTTTAGACTTTGCTGCTTTTTCAGTATTTTAGAAGAATTAAAATAGAGTAGAAAGTACTTAACAGAAATAAATTTTTCAAAACTTAGAGCCTGGTTACCTTCCTCAACTGTGTAGTGAAAAATGCTCTGAGAAACACAGTGCCACATGGACTTCTAATATTTTATAAACGTGTAAGTTAATGGAAGCAAGGTCACATGGAACCCCTCAAACATCCTGGGGTTTTCTCCACTTGATTTCTCCAGTTCAGACTGAACATATTTGATTCGGAACAGAAATAACCCTGTATCTTACTCAGAAAATTCTGAAAATTAAAACTCTGTGCAAAATCCTACCAGACATGCCAGAGCTGGGAAATGCAAATTGAGGATAATGACAGGAAAGGAGCAATTAGATGCTCTCCTTTTGTGAAGATGACGAAAGAAAAGATTTTCTCCAAAATTCATCACTTTCTTCCAGGCCATTGCATTATAAAGTACAAAAACAGAACAACAACTATTCTCTGACAATTTACAGTCCAGATTACTAAATTGTTTCTGGCTCCAAGTGCTATGTTTCTGAATCAGTGCAATGTTAACTGTCTATTTAAATTGTAGTTTGTTGGTGCCCAACTCTTAAAACAAGTACAGATGCATTTATATTGCAGATAAAAGTGATTGATGATCTCATGGCAAATTCTGAAGCTTTATAGGAAATATTCATTATTTTTGAAGTACACTAAGATAAACTGAAGATTAGATAATATATATTACAGTTCGCCTCATTCTGCATGATACACAGGGGGGAATAATCTTTGTTAATTGATGGGCACCTTTACATTTCCCATATTTGTTGAATGAAATGCTGAATTGCAGACTCACTACTCAGCTGTACCTTTCACCTTGTCCTCACAGGACTCAGAAGTGAGAAAAAGATGAAACCAGCCTGATTTTTATCCTATTTTTGAGAAGGTAGCTGCACTAGCTTATCTAGAGGACATAAAACTTGAAGTATATTTGGGAATGAGCCTTGCTTATTGAATGAACTAAATTTACAAAGGTCCATGCCCAGACCAGCTTTGATTGAAACCACCTTCTGCAACCTGTGTAAAACCTGAAGTCATAAGATTTCTTCCCTGGCCTAGACACCAAACCAGGAGCTTTCTGAGCAGGGAGTCAGCCAGGGCTTAGAAATATGGAGCCAACAATGTGCAGAGGCTCAGAACTACTCATCATTTTAGTAAAAGTCAAAGCAGGACATCTCTAAGGGAACAAGAGAAATTTTTTTATAGATTCTGCTACTATGAGGATATTGTAGATAAAAGTTACTTCTAAATTTATGTAAGAAAGGAAATTCTGAGAGCCCCTGTAGCCTATAATTCCAAATGAATTAAAGGTAATTAAGCAACAGTCTTTTCTCTGGGTTCTAAGAGCTCTTCAGAGGGAGTACAATGCAATGTGCATTTCCTAATTAAATGAAGTGTTTTGTGAAATGAATGAATCATATAGGGCAGAGCTTTACTGCAAGATTTCTGACACACCTGCAGTCAGGAAGATTCTTCTGCAGAAAAAAAAAAATTGCAGGAAGGGGTATAATGGTTTTGATTTAAAGCTTAAAAATAACCCCCAAAACATTTCTGGGTTTCTCTGTATTAGCAAATGCCAAATGAAATAACTGGTCAAGCATCTATTCAAGTCAGTACCAATGAGTTGAAGAAATCATAGCAGTACCCAGTTGAAAAAGAAATCTCAACAATCAGTCAAAATCAAAAACAGGAATCAGAAATTACAGATGAGTTAAACTGAGTGCTGGTGTGCATTTTGCCACAAGCTATAGGCCACTACAACACAGGTGGAAATTACACCTTCAGCAGCCTAAAGTGAATTTCATGCTCTCCTACCTATAAAATAACCCACAATTTTTGTGAGCAATGTGAAAACATCTTAGTAATGCATAACAGTGGTATTAGTGATTAGTTTCAACAGACACATTGATAAAATAATAGCAAATGTAATTTATTGTGAAATTTAGTACTAAAAAATCTGATTTCTTAACTGAAAAGCACAGTGTTTTCTATACCCTGTAATACATGTCAATGCAAGCTTTTAAAATTCAAAGACAAGAATTTAAAAGCTAAAATTATAACACTGTTCTGCATTTAAATCCAGATCCCTGATTTCATTTGAAATACAGAGGTCTGGAACCTCTGCATTATTGTAATTATTTTTCCCTAATCAAAATATATTTCTGCCATCCTCCAGTAAGAAAGTTTCTCTATTCAGACTCTTGAAATAAATTTGACAGAATTATTTGAATAATCCATAATAGATTGATAGCTAGGCAAGAGGTTGATGTGTTAATAACAGTAATACATTAGAAAAAGAAAAATGCATTAGGTAGAATCAAAACCTGAAGATAAAGGAGAAATATAAAGTTTTGACAAACTGTCACGGGTCAAAACCAGGACAGCAATACCCTCAGGATACAGAAAAATAAACAGAAAAGGACTTGGAGGAAAGGAGTTTTCTCATAACATTGTTTCAGCCAGTAAATTAAAATAAATATCACCCCTATTGATGAAGCCAAAGCTTTATTCACCCTTCAGGTCTTAAGTATCTCTTCAGGTGTTACAGCACCTTCATTTTCTGATTTTTTTTTCTTCTCAAAGGGATTTATTCTAGCCAGGGCACTTCTGAACCTAAAACATGGTGACACTAGAGACACTTGTCCATTGAGCTGGGCTTATCATGCACTGAAGGTTGAAATTCTTTTTTTCTTTCTTTCGTAAGACACAGAAAACATACAAAAAGGTGTGCCTTCTTTTCTACAGGTGGGAAAATCTTAGATCTTGGAAAAAGTACTAAAGTTGTACAGTCTCATTAACGTAATTAGTGACCTTTCAAAATGAAGGGAATGGTGGCACAGAGCACATTGTACAAATAATCCAATTCACAGAAATTTCTCAGTATGCACCAGATGATCTATTATTCATGAGGATATCCATCATCACTGCCAATGCTTTGCTTTTTTTACAGTTGTAGATGAAAACTCCAGAAGGGAGGAAAAAAAAAATCAACAAAAGAAAACAACAAACAAAAGAAGCACATCCTCCCAAAATTGATATTGGGCCTTTTTATTCAATGATGCAAACATAGATTTAGTAGTTTAACTGGTCATTCAATTAAGAATATTAATTATTTTTACACAACTCTTTTTTTGCTGTTGATATTTTCTAAATTTGTAAGGACAGCTGTTGGTGTTTCATGTTCACTATTCAGTTCTTCAGTTAAAAATCACAAGTTAAAGATTAGCCACTGTCTCTGACAGCTTATCTTTTTTGTCTGAAAGAAAACACAGGTCTTTAGAGTATCTCAGCTTACCTTAAGAAAAAAAACAAATTTGGACCTATTTCACTGCAGATGGAGGCTAAATTTATCTAGAGGATTTATTTTAAAATCTTTTAAAATCAAAACACAATTTGGAAAGATCATGTAGGAAATAAAAAAAATGCTTTAGAAATCATAGGGCTTCTCACATTCAACAATGCTGCAAAAGTTTTGTTCATCATAATTGTAATTCTTAAATTTCTAAAATACTTTAGTTATTTAAGGAGAAAGGTCAGTAGTATATCTAACACCTTGAGGCTTGAAAAGCCTGCTGTCATAGAGAGATACAGACTGCACAAACTTCAAGCTGCTTTAGGCTACTCAAGAACTATGACTTGTACTTGTGAAATAAATTATTTGTGGCCTCTTCTATTGCATGCTATTCTTGCTCTGCTGAAGCAAGGTATTTAATCAGATTCATGTTACTGCCCTTCTACTTTTCTGCTAGTAATCAGTAAAAATTAGGGCTATTATCAAAATTCATTCAAAACTGCCACTATCCTTTATCCTTTTAGTATTCCCATGAATTAGAAAACACATTTTGCAACACTAGAGAACCTCCCCAAAGTTTAAATAAACACATACTGACTCCTGGGGACAATCAGCACAAATATTGCAACTAAACTCTCATCTGGAATTATGCATGTACTGTATTATATATGAGGTAATTCCAGGTAGATGTGATGAGAAACCCAAGATGCTTGACATTAGTCTTTAAAATCACATGCCAGGTAACATTAGTTAAGGAAGATGTGTGACACACTTTTGTAGGAAAATGGCTTTAGAAAGATTGGGTTTACAATTTCAGAACATTTTTTTATACTTTTTTTCACTGCTAAACTTTTAGTGACTTCAATAGCACTGTACCAACTTTCCAGTTGGCAGGGCACCAGACTACCTGCTAGAAAAATAATTTATATTGGCATTGCCTTCTAAAAAAAATATTGATTTTGGATTATTTGGTTTTTAAAATGGGAGAAAAGCATGATATTTAAAAGAGCAGAAAGAAGGGAACAAAGGAGCAGGAAGAATGGGAGTAGGGGACAGAATGTTCAGTCTCAGTGTCTAGCAGATGTGATTTGGGTGCAAAGATCTCTGAGCAACAGAACTGCTGTAACTGTACAGCCAATTAAAGCATCCTAATGTCTTGATACAACCTTTGAGAAACATTCAAGCTGCAGTATCAGAAGGGGTGCACAATTACTGCTCTTCATTTTGTTACAACTGTTCTCACTTCTTACTTCAGTTATACCACATTGGACACATTCCTTTCCCTCTTCTTCTTGAGCTGTATTTATTTTCTTTGCATACATGTTATTTTCAGGTGAGTCCTTAGTCACTGAATACCTAGAAGCTGATGTCCCCAATATGGAGAACTGAGAAATTTCTGAAGAAACAGAAACTATTTACATTTTCTCTCTCATGACTAACAGACATAATATATTCCATATTAGTATTTTCCAGTTGTTCCAACTAGTGTTGTTATTTGTAGATATAGTTTGAACATCTGTTTACCCTAGCCCTTAATTAAAATTGGGGTTCACTTTGATAGATAAAATTTAAAATTGTTTTTTCCCTGTTTTTATTTTTATCCACTTCCTGCAGAAGGCAATGCAGTCCCTGCAGCCTGAAGATGCTCAGGGCACAGGCAAAGCTCTGTACAAACTGATGGAGAAGAAGCACAAGTGCTGACTCCAACCTTTACTACCCTGCTCTGAAACAGACAAAAGGTCTCATAAAATAACATGAAAAGTCAATACAACTATGTATAAGTCAAACTCTTTTGGCAGTGTCCTCAGAAATAAAAGACATTGTCCTGTATGTGATTTCAGTGGGTAATTAGGAATAGTGAATGCAGCAGTGGAAAACAAAGCAAAGTCTACAGGCAACAGTTTAACCATCACTCCACCTCACACAGGACAATTCAGGCATTGTTTGTGCTCTGTGGTCTTTTGTCAGCTGTTCTTCTCCTCTTCCATTTAGGCTGTTGGTTATTGGAAGCAGTGATGTCTTTCTCATCTTCTGGGGCTGTGCTGTAACCAGCACAGTGGAGCCCTCATCCCACATAATTACCTCATTTGACTTGAGATGTCAATGATTTCACTTTAAGTACACTTTGGTGGTGTGCTCCATGAGATACACAACAACCAGAACATTTTTTAAGAGCTCTGCATTGCTCTATTCTGAATCATCAAAGTCTAAGCAATAGCTAACACAGGAAGAATAAAGTAGTCATTAAAGTTAGGTACTGTTATTTCCAGTGATGCAGACATTTCTTGGCTGTATGGTATGCTAAGCACAGCTTATTTTATCCCACAATAGCTCCATATGACGTCAAACTGGCAGCTCTTTCACTGACAATACCTCTTGTAAGAGACTTCTGACATGAAAAAACTTGTAAAAAATGTATTATACCATTGGCAAGTCTGTTTCACACATTTCCCTTTAAATTTTCTTGGCTATATAGTTTTTGGAAGAAAGGTATTTTTCAAAAAATTTTGAAAGGCTTCGTATTTGTCTAGCTTAGAAATTAGAAACCTCACATGGAAACCTAACTATGTAATGTGGATTTAATTCAGTATTTACTAATTATTTTGACCAAAATAAAAGGTATTAAAAGAAATACAAACTATGATAGCACCTATCATCAGGAGAGGAAAGTCTCACACACTCCCAGAAGTTCTTTATTTGTGATTGGTACCCATGAAGTAGATTATGAATGACTAAAGTTCACCAATATATTACACTTCTCTAACAGAGAGAAAGACCTTGTTTGTTTTACACTGTTTTGCAGATAGAGATTTCTTCAGGTCTGAAAGTGTGAATTCCCCTGAAGCTTCAAGTATTAACATATTTTATTGACTTTAGTATCACCAAAATATAACCTAATGGCTCTACTTTTACTATATATGATAAATAAAATCAACACGCAGAAAAAAATTTATCACTGCATGTACTTCTTCTGGGAAGAGATCTAGACAAAAAAATATAAGCATGCTGTAAGATATAATATTTCAACAGTACACAGACTATATTACAGCATGTGGGTTAAATTTATATGTAGACCAGACTATACTAAAATACAACAGAACAAAACCATATTTGAAAATGAGGCTATTTATATTGACTCAAAATTATTTAAATCTGAATATTCACAGAAGATGGAAAAAAATAAGTCGCAGCAGAAGTGATTTAAGTGACTCATTAAGTGTCCATAAGTGTCACATTTGCAGTGCTGTGTTAATTATATTCACCTAACACAGAGCACCCATGGCATCAACAGGGAAGCTGAGAAAAAGGAGGTTTGTTATCATGATTTGGTATGTGGGAAACTGCTGCTCATAATGATTCCATTTCTTGCCCCTCGTCCCTCACATACAACACATGACTCAGTTACAAACTTTATTTTTTTTCCTATGCTGCTGATAAATGTCTTAAATAAAACATCCTTCCTCCAATTTCTGTGCTAATGGTAATGCTGCAATATCTGGTGCTGTAAGGCTGATCCACACGGCCAGTCCACTCTATTCTCACGTCATTCCTCTTTTTCTAAACTCAAAGACTAGGAAGGAATGGGGATGACTTCCTCATCCCTATAATCTTTTTTAAGCTATTTTTTCCCCATTTTCACTGTGAAGAAAACATTCATAGGCTGCATCCTCCTATGGTGCAGCAGGATAGACCAACTCATCCGAGCTACTGTCAATCTGAGGTTATATCCCAGAGGATATCAATGAGCTGCTCTTCCAATTAATGGATGACTTTTTATTTTTATGAGTCAGCTCGTCCTTGGCTTTTTACAGTGCTGTTTATTCACAATGTTTTCCACTATCATTTCACATTCCACATCTGGAAAGGAAGCATACACAGATTCTGTTTTCAACCACAGCTACCATGTTTTGCCAGCTCTTAAAGAATCAGAATTGCAGTTGCTGGGAAGGACATTATCAAAGGAGACTGACCACAACTATCACTGCCAAAACTGCTTTCCTGTGATGTACTCTCCTCAAAGCTTTATTCCTGTGATGACAAAGTTAGAGCTACATCTTCTCACACTGGTGAAGACTGGAAAGCTGCTTGCCCACATGGCAACTGCAGCTTGCTGAGAGCACTACCAAGCACAAAAGGCAGCATGGCTGAGGTGTTGTCTACCTCTAGCACTCCCACGTGTTTTGTGGCCATTCTCCAGATCCCTGGATTTGGATGGATAGTGTCAGACAGTGCTGACAGCTACCATTTCACCACGACTATTTTCTGTACTGCAGGACAACCACAACAGTGCTCCTAAACATCCTGCGGAGTAAGTTTAGGATATGAAAAGTGCCAAAATTCTACACAGCAGAAAAAGGGGAAGAAAAGCTTCAGCTAGGTCTTCTGAAACTGGACAATGAGGAACTTTTCTTTCCCCCAAAACTGCCTTGTTAACAGCTGCATCTTGACTGCTGCAAATACAATTGTACATCCTGCCCTGAGATATATGCATATCATTCTTGTTGGCAATGCAGGGAAAATCAATTTTATATGGCACTAAGAACCATGACACTTATGGAAAGCAGCATTTGACTCTCCAGGTTACACGGTCATTTCTAATTTAGTAGAAAGGGGCACTGCATTAGCAAAAAAAGAGAAATGCAAGGATCACAAACCCAACCAATTAACCCCATTCCTAGGGGCAACAATTTTTGAGGGCAGAATTGACCCATTATCCTCACGTCACTGATTCTGGCCCATTTATTCTTGGGTCTTATCTAGAATCACAGAGTCATGAAATGTTAAGGCATTGGAAGGGTCCTTAAAAATCACTTAATTCCAACACTCCACACCATGGGCTGGGACACCTTCCCCCTGGAGCTGGCTCTTTAAGGCCTTTTCCAGCCTGGCTTTACACTCTACCAGGGTCAAGTCCAAGGCCTAACCCTATCTAGTTCCCAGTAAATGCTAGTTCAGTTGTCTAACTTGAGCTTGGTTACCCTGCTTTAAAAGGGGCATAAGTTCTTGGCTTCCTGGTTTCATAGAGGATACTCACTAATTCAAAGCAAGTCAAAGATGACTTAGTCTGACCTAGAAGGCTGAGAAACCCATGGTCATGCCCACTGCACTGCTGGGGCCAGTGCTGCCAGAGTGAACAGAAAGCAAAGGACAGAAAAACTCAAGGTCAAGAAGTCTATAAACCTTCTCATCATTTTACTGGCAATTCTGCTTCTGTAACAGAGAAAATATTGCAGAAGCATTTTTAAAAGGAAAATGTTGCCACTGATTTTTCAACCTTTTTTTCCTCTGTGCTACAACCTTGTCATTGGAAACTAAGTCTTTGCTGCCTGCAGTTGGGTTTTTCT
The DNA here is from genome assembly GCF_903797595.1 of Erithacus rubecula. Taxonomy (NCBI): domain Eukaryota; kingdom Metazoa; phylum Chordata; class Aves; order Passeriformes; family Muscicapidae; genus Erithacus; species Erithacus rubecula. The sequence continues at coordinate 58,202,575 of NC_136686.1, forward strand.
CTCTAATTTTCTGTGCAAGAATTAGACAAAATTGAGTGCTGCTTTTGCTGTGTTGGCATCTGTTGGAAGATCTGCAACGAGTTCATGGTTAGGTGCACTCATTCAGTGAACTTGTGGGCAGTGGTACAGTCAGTTAAACATTACCACTGAATGCTAAGGATGGTGTTAGGACAAAAATACAGTATTCTTAGACTATGTAAAGGGCTTAAAAACAAAATACTGCCCAGAGCAGAAGATTCTGAATCCCAACGCCCTTGAAAGGTAAGCTCATGATTCAAAAATTAGTTAAGTTGCACAAAAATAAGAAAACTGTTGAGTACATTTTCCCCTCCTAGGCATGAATGCTCATAACAGAGTAAAACTGTATTGAAAGATTCACCACAATTATGATTTAGAGGTTGTTTGGGTTGCAAACTATGTGATGGTGTCCTTTTCATTTGACTATGAAAAATCCATTAGCTAACCATAAATCACCCTGTCTGCATTTGAGCATTTTTTTTTTTTTAAATACCCACTTTTAAGAAGGATTACTTTCATAGAATTTTTCAAGAACATTTTGAAGAAAATATATCAATTAGGCACTGTGGAGGTTTTATGGTTTTTTTGGGGTTTTCTTTTTTTTTTTCTCCTTCCTACCACTACTACTGAAAAGAGTCCTCCACTCTCCAAGAACATTTGTCAGTTTGCCTGGCAAATCAACACCTGCCATCTGTAATGCTGTATCATATTTCAAAATGCAGTTTTTACTTAGTCAAATATGCTCACTACATAATACAATAATGGCCTAAGAATTTAACCCCCTAAAGTGACACAGAAGATGGAGAAGCCACAGCAGAAAGGACTGTATTGGCGATAGATTCCAATTTTTAGTCTTTGTGGATGTAGTGTTATATTTTGAATGACAAATTTGATTTGGCGAGTAGTGTATTTTACTTGACAGATAAGAGCAGTTTATTATTGCCTTGAATGAAAGCAAAACAACCTCAAAAAATACTTATTGTGCTCATACCTGACAGATAGTGTCTGTCATACACGACCTGTGTGCAGTATTTACAATATTGTTGTATTTTTCTTCTTCTTTAACCTGGACCTGTGGCACTAATAAGCACAGACTGGGGTTATAAGAAGAATATGTTTAGGCTAATGATGCTCCCAGACATCCTTGGAAGGGGGATTTAGTCTCAAAATTTTTTGTACTTGCATTTTCAATTCAGCTGTAATGTTTCTCAGCTTTTACAGACAATCCTAATTCATCACAAATCTCACATAAATATAACATTTTTTTGTTTTCTGCATACAGGTAATAATTTTAATTTTTTTTTCTCCACCTTCCTTTCTGATCAGCCGCAAATGGATCATCAGAAATTAGGAATTTATATTTATATTTATTATTATTTATATTAGGAGGAGCTTTTCAGAACTCCATTCTTTAATGTTATGAAAGAAAAAACAAACATTCACAACAACTCAGCTTTCAAAGAGCATCCACTCATTACCACATAAATAGCACAGCCACTAACCCAGCATACCTTCCTCTGCCTGTCATTCCAGTGTCAAACCTGTAAGTTCAAGAGTGCACCCCTTTTCTGCCAAAACCAGAAGACCCATTTTATGTCTGCTAAGCAATTATTGTATGAGGGAAGAATAATGGAGCTTCAGTCCATTTAAAATGATACATTGTCTGTCAGCCAAGTAGATCTGTCCTGTAAGGCATGGCCCTGACAGCCTGACCTGGCTGGCGTGACTCTGCTTAATTTTGTGTCTACTGTCAAAACAGCTGAATATTGTTAACAAAACAAAAATTATTTTAGAGGTTTCAGAATATTTTGAATATTGACTTATGTGGCAACAAACACATATTCAAGACAGTACAAACTTTCATTGCCATGCCTGTTGCATTCAAGCAGATCTAGTTTACACATTTCTTCTGTTGACCTATTACTTTCTAAATCCAACAGCATTATTACATGTGAAACATGAGGCAGATCAAACTCTCTCTGTTTGACATCCACTAAACCAGCCCAGAAAACTTTTTTTTTCTCTTTAAATCTGTGCTTTCTGAAACTACAGAATAAACAAGATTATTACTATTCTAGAGACAGACTAATGAAATTACAACTTTGAAAACACCATCATTGCACAGCTGAATTTCTCAACAGTAATGTGGAAGATTGGAACCCAGCCACAAATGTATTTATTTATCAGGAAGGCTGTTCCATTCACCACCTCATGCACTGCAAAGGGCCTCAGCAGCACTCACCCAGAGAGTCCACTGCCACTAAGCAGCCAGGTTTGCCCATCCCACCCCACTTACATGGCACTGTGCGGAGGTAGAGGTTGTCTCTTATGATCTGCTGGAGCTCGTGGTCCACCGACCCTTTCTGGAACCGCAGATTGAGGTAGTGACGAAGGTCCTTATCAACAATGCCTCCTGTCAGGGAAAAGACAAATGGAAGCACATTTTAAAATTATATTGCATCGATGGAAGCAATGAATCACTTGTGAAGTCTTTGTGGATCATTTTCCTTTGTGTTTCTGTTGTGATGGAGGACAAAGGCACAGAGTTTTCTGGTTAAAGCATGTGGTTGGTACAGTGTTTTTTACTATTGATAATTGTAAAGGTTGAAAATAGTTAATGACAAATAACTGACTAAATCTGGACAGTTGAGAAAAGAGATATAGAATTATAGGCAGAGTTGTCAATTTTCTTCTTGCACAAAACTTAAACATATTGTTATTACACAACTACTTACCTAAATAATAAAGTGTTAGGTATTATGTTTCCAATGACCTTATACCAATTCCCCATTTCTTATTAAGCCAAAAAGCTTGGGATCAAAATCTCGGTACAAAATATCTCTGCAGTGTTCAGTGTTTTTAGTCCATGTGTAACCAGAATAAAATGTAGCTGTTCTTAGCAAACTAATAAATGTTATATGTTTTGTTTTACTTATTTCTGATAGAACTCACAATTGAAAGAGACACTATCAAAAACAAAGGTTCATATTTTATTTCCACCACCAAAAATGTCACTACAACATTTCAGCAAAGCAGTGCAAGTGTGGAAAAAAACTAAGTAAAACACCTTGTATTTGCCACTTTTACTATAACTTTAGGACAAAACAATTTAAACTACTGTTTAGCCACTGGTGTATCATTTTCCACTATGAAAGGCATATCTATAAATCTAATCCAACATGATTAATAAGCATTTCCCAATATAATTTCTCCCCATTTCTTTTAACTTTAAATAGGGATCACATTTATAATTATGGAGCAATCTATAAATAACTCAATTTCTTCTCTGAAATTCTGACATAGGAAAAAAATAGAAAATCATTACTTTATTGAACTCTGACATGTATTCCCAAGATGAAAAATTGCAAGTAGATAGGTCCCTAACTTGTTGTTTCACACATGCAACCTTAAAACATTTTTTCAAGTGGAATTTGCTATTGAACCCTCTGCCAAAAGTCTTATTGACTTAGACTATATTAAGATTTTCCTGTAAATAGGAACATATAATATCCCTATCCAATTTTTGAAAGTCACTGCAGAGCACAAATGGTTATAAATTAAAATATATTTCTTCTTACAGATATTCCTATTTATCTGACTATTATAAGTCCATAATTTTATTACTGTTGCTCTTTGTCAGTAATTAATAAGACACAAAATACCTGTATGCCTGGTTCCCTGAGGCTGAGAACTTCCATATGGATCTCTGCTCTTCCAGGATCCCCAAGCCCTAATTGACCTATTACTTTGTACCCCTAGCCCTGTTTCTTGCAATAGGTTCAGTTTGCAGACAAGACCATCCTTACTTCTAATTCCTTGTGAGATTTCTGAGGAGGCTGTAAAGAAATTCTGAGTCTGCTGTCCTTGGTGATCAGCTGCAGAGGGTAAAGGTCCTGCATCTCCTGCTCTTCTCACTCTATTATACTCAACCTGCCCAGTGATGCAGATGCTTTTTGGCAGCCTGAGAAAATGTCAGCTCAAGAACAACAGCTGTAGCCTGCCCACTGACACAAACCCAAATCATTCCACTCATAACATCAGCAACTTTAGGAACCCACACAGGTTTCTGACCCTCAAAGTGCATTTTTTTATTTACAGGCTCTTGTTTCAAACACAGCCATTTAGTTCAACATGTATAATGAATGCACTAAAACCTCCTAAGCACTTCATAAAAAGAGTCACCTGATATTTTTGGTAAATTGTATATTCCAAACTAGATATAAAAATATGTATTTACAGGAAGAGATGCCTACAGCCTTGCATTTGTTACATGCAATTCAAAAGCAAGTTTCTAACAAAAATAAACAGAAATAAAATCATGGTGCAGAGGAAATAAAACTTAGCAGTTTCTAAGCAAAAAGGAAACAATTAACTTTTTCCTCAATATCTGAGTATATGCAGTCAGATTACCTACAGTCAACACAAATACAATTGCAAATTTTCTTCTTCAAAAAAATCATTCTGTTGTCTGAAATAAATAATGTTTTTCAGTTCTTTGGGCATAAGGTACCTTTTTTAAAAAAAAATACAGTATAACAATTTTTCCTCCTGGAAATTGTAAAAAATAAAAAAGTTCTAAGAGCCCTGAAAATTAGATGCAGTATATTTTTAGTTCATCCTTTCAATTATCATTCTTTTGCTTTTCCCCTCTAAAAAGTTCTGTAGTTTTACCTGATGCTTTTTAAAAGCATATTGACTCCAGACATGCTTTTGTGGTATTTATAGCACCTGAGCTTGGAGCAGTCTGATCATTTTGAAATACAGTGAGAACAACAACTTGTGTGTGCAGTTATGGGTCCATAAGACTTTATGCAAGACAAATACAGAGAATTGCAAACATGTAAGCCAGTCTTGATTCAGCAGAAGCTAATTACATTTTGTGTTACAGACTATATAAATCAAGAATAACATGAGTAATAATAATAGGTCAATGTCCTCCAAAAGGCTGGAAATAAGACAGAGAAATAGTTCTCATTTGGTTTGCTTTGGAGGGAAAGAAGAACAGTGACATTGACAGTAAGTTCACAGAAGAAGAAACAGGGAAAAAGCATTTTTACAGTCAGTAACTACTATTTAATGGTCCTATCCAGCCCAGTTAGACAAGTGACTGACTTGGTTTCTGTAGAATTCAACTTCCATTTATTTCCTTCTTTCGTAGTACACTGAAAATTACTGAGATGCTGAAAAATTCCTGACATGAACCTAACTCCCTCCTTTTCTCTTATTTCCAGGCTTCCCACAGTGGAGGAGTTGAGGACTGTGCTTGGGGACCAGCAGTGCCCACCCCAACATTCCTTCTCCTGGGAAGGAGCTCCCCAGGCACATCCTGCACATCAGGGCAGTGCCAGCAGCAGGAGCTCTGCTGTGTGCCAGGGCACTGCACAGCTCAGGCTTCAGGAACACAACCCACAGACCATAACTCAAGGGCTCCCTGGCCACTGCCACAGGAGGAGGCTGGCAGCTGCAGGATGGAGCACTCACTGGCTCGCAGCCATGCACTGCTCTTAGGGGTTTTTGCTTTTTCTTTTTGCTGGCTTGAGGCCTGTGCTCTGTTTCAGTTTCATTTCACTCCAATGAATCCCTTTGCTTTGCTAGCTGAGAAACATGGGATGTGAATTAAATACTCCCAGTAATGATCCCTTGCATAATGTATATGTGGTTTAGGTGCAGCTACCAATCATGACTGAAGCTGATTCCAGACATTATAAAATAAGACACACTTGGCCAAACTAAAAACTGCTGTTTGCATGTTATACTTATGAATTTAATGAGCAAAGTATAACTTTTTAGTGTTCTAATGCATTTCTCTCATGCTTGCTTGTCTTTATAAAATCTAGCAGAAAAGTCAATCAGAAAAGAACTTCAATAAAGAACACACAGACAAAAGGGTACTGAATTGTTTTTGTTCATCACAAGATTCAAACCTGAAGATAATTGCCATTTCTAAGAAAAAGGCAGGGATAAAGGCTTATAATTTTCTCTAATTCTAAATATTGTAACAGGTTTTTTTGTAACTTCCTATGTGGTAACCACTGAGGTTCCAGCTGGAATCCACATTTGCATTATATTTTCCATGAAGAACATGTAAACATGAACAGCCCTCTTGTTCCTGCAATGGTAGCTCTAAATAATTTGTTATATCCTTAATACATTTTTATTGGTGCAAAATTTTCAACAAACACTTCAAGTATTTACCCATTAGTATTTGCTCATCCTGTATCATAATCCTTTACTGAACTGACTTCTCAAAACGTGGTGTGGTGTATTATTTGGATTTTTTTAACAGCAAAATCAGTTGCCTCTCATCTGAGAACAATTTGCCTTAGATATTTTATTTGCTGGGATTAGCATTTAAAAGATTTTAGTTTTCCTGGCTTGTATAAATAGTCCTGGTTAGAAATACAGATGTGCAAGAAAGACTTTCAGATCTGTATTTGCATCTGTACATGATCTGTGTCTGTGGAAACTAAAGGAAATATCTTAGTATTGTTCCTCTGTGAAAGCAGACAAGCTGAAACTTTCAGTATAAACTACCCCCTCTCTTCTACTGCCCTCCTTTAATCAGATTGGCTCTCCCTTTGTTTTTAGCAAGCTTCTGACTGTAAGCATGAGCCATATATTTGGCAAAATCAAATGCCTTCAATGACCTGGATTTCACCAGCTTCAGCAGGAGTGTTCTACTGGAGAGTCCCATCCAAATTATTTATTCAGGTGGTATCTGGAGCTTTACAGCCATACCATGACATGGGTCCACAGCCATCTGACAACAGCTAAAGTTTCTTCTGCACATCTTCAGTAGAATACATGCAGTTTAATGCCTGCTAGATTAATTTATCCTTTGCTGTTCACAGGTAATTTAATTGACCTTTTTATAAGTAGCCTAAATGATTACTTACATTCTTTAAATCAGCTATATAAGGAATATCTGATTTATTAGTTATTTTTTCTACCAATGAGATAAATTATTTTACCCAGAAAGGGGAGTGCAGCAATATTTTTCTTGTGACTCTCTTTGGGATACATCAAGAAAATCATAGTCATCACAGGTAAAAAGCTGTGTGTATGGTGTAACTGCTCATTTCTGAATGTCTTTTTAAATGGTTGGATAAAAATCCAGAATACCTGAAATTACCATGTAGAACTCATCTTAGTCATGGCAATCATTTCAGTGACACCATGACCACTTATGTTTAAGCATCTCTATCATTTTTTTCATTCTGTCATATAAAACCTTAAGTGAGGTAACCTGTAATTTCCCTCCTCCTGTTCTCCAGACCCACACACCTCTGGCTGATGCACAAAAATCAGCCATGAGCAGCAGTGAGGGATGGGCTCCACACAGCTGTGAGAAATCCCATGTCAGCCATAGCTCTCAAACACTCCCTGTCTTACATCCTGAAATATTTTAAGCATAAACCAAAATTTCCTGCTCTATCCCCAAGTTTTTTTTCCCCAGATGATTGTCTCAGAAGAGCTCCCACAAGTTCAGTGATATTTTATTGTAATAAACTTTAAAAAAATATCCTTAAGAAAGCCTTGATTAAAGAAAAAAAATTATGATTACCACTATTCATATAAATTCCTTCTATTTGTAGTTCAAATAGTACATTTTAAACAAATGAAATATGTCTTTAGTCCTTGATTAATAAAGATCTCAGGCACTTAAAACTTTTATGTCAGTATAAGATGATTTACTTAATAGTTTCTTTAACTGGCAACAGTTAACCAGAAAAACCACTTTTGAGAATATGAAAATTCCAAGTAGTATGAAAACTCTTGGTTGGATTTTATAAGGATTCATTATTAAAATACAGCCTGTAGTTAAGCCTATTATTCAAGGGAAATTATTCTCAACAACCCTATCTAGTGCTTAGTTTAGTGTAATGAGGAGTGTTGGCATTTCACCAGTCATGGTATAATGGGCATATTCAACAAGAGATGTTCCTTCAGGTCTCCATGTAAAACATGTAAACACCATAACAGTAAAAAACCAACCAACCAACCAACCAACCAACCAACCAACCAAACAAACAAACCCCAACAAAAAACAAAAACACCAAACCAAACCAAACAAAAATAAAACAACAAAAACCCCACCAAAACCCCATACTTCAATAAATTATAAGAAGCATTTATTATACTGCCAGTTGAAGATCCCATGTTTTATTTTAAAGCCTTTCCATCCCTATAAAAACTGTGCATCATCTTTGCACTTCTGCCTGCCTTTCACCACTACCTTCAGCCACGTCTGCCACCTGACTTATCTACAAAGCCTCAAATCTTTGGGGTGAGCTATGAGCTCTGTGGAATGGGTATGATGGAGAACCAAGAGGGAACTATGCAAGAAAATCCTCAAGGAGAAAATTAATTTCTTTAATATTTGGGGCTACAATAAATTGCATTCCATAATCCTTTAATGGAGATCTAAAATTTCAAGGCTTTGGAAAAAATTACATCTTGGTATTCTATGTGCTATATACAATGAAAAACCTTTTAAGATCTAATTTATCAATGGGAAATGACCTTCTCTTTTATACCCTGTTACTCTGTATTCTTTTTGTGTATGGATTATATTACTAGCACTTTTGCTTATGGATCTTTTATACTATATATCATACACTTATATCATATTTATAACACTTGGACTTGCATCCTTAGCTTTATCCTTTGATTTTTTCCTCCTGGCATTTGAAATTCAAAATTTTAAAATATAGGATTGTAGGCCTTACAGGTTGTAGGTTAAGCAGTAGGGGATGACACTACATACAGATGGTATTAAAAAAACCTGCAATAAATTTGAGGCAATGACTGATTTTCTCCAGTATGAAAATTCATATTCGGATGTATGTTTGTACAAACGTTTGTACAAATCTCTACAGATGATAAATTCCACCTGCTCTCCTCAGACCAAGTGACAGGCTGAGGTTTGCACACTCTTTGATCTGCACAGAGGAGAAAGTTTCCATTTTGTTTCTGGGAGCAGAGGAGTCCTCACTGCCTAAGGACACCCTGGGTTCAATTCATCACTGTTACTCCTGTCTTTGTTGTGCCTTCTGGGGTAGTCTGAGGACCAGATAAACAGCCACAAATGAGACCAACACCTCGGGGGAAGACTGAGTCTAGGAACACTGTAAAGCACATCATTCCCTGGATTTATTGTCATAGTTTTTGTGGCTAGCCTCAAGCCTCTGTTTGAAATGTGAAGACAAGTGTGCACTGTCCTGGAAGCAAAAATGTGGTTTGTAATGATACGAGAGGCTGTGTCAGCAGGAGAATCAACTGAGCCAAACATCTGCATTTTGTACTTTACCTCAGATTTCTCAGCTTCAGCTCTTACTCCAATCCAGACCTCCACTCCTCATGGCTACAGAGACAGGTTCCCCCTGCAAAGCCAGCAGCACCTTCCAAAGGCTGCTAGCAGCCTGCAACATGCACTTTCTAATCTCCAAGTCACCCCAAGTCAACCCCACAAATAGACACTCACCCAGTAAAATCATTTTGTACCTTTGCTATTTAGAGGTACTTTGTTTTGTTTTCTTCAGTTAATTTACTACTCAGGACAGTTCTAGATTGAAGTTGCTGGGAAATACCATGATTTAAGTGGTAGGTTAAAAAAAAAAAAAAAAAAAAAAAAAAAAAAAAGAAAGAAGACAGTTTGGGGCACTTTGCTTTCCGAATAGTCATCTTTTATGGGGTGTTCCATTTAATAGGTGAATAAATAAAGTGATGTTCAAACAATGCTGCTGCTCTCTACCAAGCCTGTCTGGAAATAAACTGCCGTGTACTCCAGTTTTGCAAATTTGCTAAAGCTAGTTACAAACCAGCTGTTTGTAGATGCCTCCAGTTTATCAATGATTTGTTTTTTAACTTATACAACTTTAATGACTGCTACTGAGATTTTTTTAAAGACTCGTATTGTTCCTACAAGACTTGCTACCAGGCAAATAATTATATTTACAGATGTTCTCGACAAACATTAAATTGTAAGAGATTACACATTTACTTACAAAATGAGAATGTCAAACCCACACTTATCCTGTGCAGTCATACAGAAGCCAGCAATGTTTGCACAGATAGGTTTCTCTTGAAATTTGTACATATTTACAGAAGTCTTTGCTAGCAGTCAGATGCTACCTGGCATTCAGATGCTCCCACAAAAATCTCCTTCTATTTGGTCAAAGGGTGTCACAACAGAATATGAAATTTGCTAACACCAATGTTTGTTATGTAACTGAGCTCTCAGATACAGCTCCCAAAGAAACTTCTGGAAAGTGACTTCAATAAGTCAGTTGGCAAAGAGAAATAATGCATTTTATTGGTATTCTTCTGAAGACAAGGCCTTTTTGAAAACTCATGGCACATAAAGCTGAAAACTCACAGAATAGGTTTAATTAGAGAGTGACTGTATCATGCTAAAAATGTTTGAACAGACTAGTAAGGCTGGTTTTAGCTTCAGAAGAACATTTATGTTGTTATTTGAGTTGAATATATTTCCAGGAAGGTATTATGTATTCTGGGAAAATCTGTATTAGTCAGAAATGCCCAACAGACAAATTTAATTGAGGAAAAAATCATAAAGCGGTAAGAATTTTATTTTTTATCAAAGTGTAGCAAATGGTTATTATCAGTATACTTGGAACAAAAAACCACCCACGTGCTGCTTACTGACATGTTCATTGGAAAAAAAAGAGACAAATTGACTTCTCTGAAAAATGCAGCATTAATCTGTAAGACACAGTAGTGGTGATAATGGGGACCTCATTTGTTCTGGCAGGATACAAGCGATGCCCCACTGTGTCAGTGTCATTCCTGTGCTTTAAGGGTGACTCACCCAGCTCTGAAACCCTGCAAGCTCTCTTGGGTCAGCAGGTGGGTGCCCAGAGCACCTGGAAGAAGGGCCTGCTCAGGCAATATTGCAGAGGAGCAGCCACAGAGAGCTCACCTGTACCAAAGCCTCCCCTGCTGCCCCTCCCAGAGCCCTGCAGCCCCTCTGAGCTCCCCTCTGGCCACTGCCCCCAACCCTGTGCTGGGAGCTACAGGGGCAGACCTTCAGTCCTCATCAAGGTTCTGCTACAAGTTTTATTATTCAAGCAAAAGCAGAATTATGTTCTGATTTCTCTTTCAATGGACAAACATTCTCCTGTCCTTGCTTTGCAATGGGTAAAACCAGCTCCTTGCAAAAGTAGAAATCACTCCTCACCTTTACTGGAAAAGTTACTGCTCTGTTTAATACTCTTTTTTTATTAATTCATCAGTACAACTGTTCATCTACTAGGGACACAAATATTCTTTTTCTCTAATACTCTTTTCATTTTATCTTCGTGGAAGACAACTGTGATGGAACTTTGAGGTCTGACATGTATTTAAATAAAATATGAAAGACTGAATTGGAATGGTGGCATAATTTTACCAGACTTGAATTATTTGAAAGGTATTTTACTTAAATCATAGCTGCACAATTTTAATTGCTTGAGATAGAGACTTATTTTCCTTACTTCTGGAAATAATATTGCCATATTAATAGGCTGTGAATTATGTGCTGACACTTTGTAAAAAGAAAAAATTAATCTGGGTAAAAGAATCCCAGTAATACACAATTTATGAGGGAAGTAAGCTCACAGAGGTTACCATTGTATGAGTTCTAATAATAGTTTAAGAATATGATTTAGGTTGGTATCTGAATCATGGCAGCCCAGTTTTTTAAAGTCTTTGTAGCATCTCAGTCTGAATTCATAATATACCACAAAAAAATCACTACCATAATAATTACTTTTGTGCATTCTGGTAGTCATAAATAGCACAACAGCATTTTGCAGACTTTATACTCAAGAAACCTGTCAATTACAAACTCAATTAACAATAGAGAATGATTTTTTTCAGAGGGCACAAAATTTTTGATAATCTCTAAAACCAAATTACATATAGGTTATCAAATGTGTCTCCATCCCTGAAAATGCTATTTTCTTGAATCAAGTGTCATGGCATTCATAAAGTCAAAACAAGAGTAAAATGCTGATAAAAATTAAAAGGGGAGATGCTTTGCAGCTACAATGGGAAGTTAAGGCAACACAAAACATACAAATAAGGCTGAGGCTGAGAAGGTATCCTCCAGTTTTATGAGCAACACAATACTCAGCATCAGCTAAGTGTCACAGCTCTCTGTATTCCATCTGTGTGGGGTGTTCCTCAGCCTGCAGCCCACAGTGGCACCACCTCACAGCTATCACACAAGTTAACCAGGACAGCCAGGAAATTTCTCAGCACACAAAACCAAAATAAGTGATACTGGAAATTGATCAAGTGGCACTTCTGTCCCCAAGCCAAGTGCAAGTGAGCACCTTGGCATGTTGACGTTGTGATTATGTCAAGATGGACTGGACTGGCATCATCACCTGTCCTTTACTGAAAACCTCCCACGCCTTCTTTCAGTGAACTTCTCACAAGCAGCTCAGACTCCTATCCTCACAGGCAGCTCCACACAGCACTAACTCCTTCTCTCCTCTCTGCAAATTTCCTTCTTCCTCCTGCATGACTGGCTACCCCCAAACTGTCCCTTTCCCAGCCACCCAACCCTGTCTGTCCCTCACACAGCATCTTCTTCCCCTGTCTGTCCCTTATCTCCACACAGCCAGCTGACTCCATCCCAAACTGCACCTTACTCTGGGCTAGCTAGCCCACTCTTTTATGGCCTCCATCCTCACTGGGCAGGCACAGATGTTTCCACTCCTTGGCAATAAGTACAGCTGTAATTCATTGGGAAGGATTGCCTTCTGCACTAAACTTGCAACCTATCTTCCCACATGTTGAGAGGCCACTGGAGCAGTGGATGCCCTGTTTAGCCCTTGCAGGGTAACACTGAAGTGGTGATATGTCCTGCACCCTTAGAAACCCACATTTCAGTCAAGAATGAAGACAGTGAAGTGCTTGAGGTCACCTGTAACAAATTCTCCTCTACTGGTAGAACAGGTCATTATTAGGATTGAAAACAAATCAAACAAGACATAACTAGACTAGCAGTAGATGTAATATTTAGAGATTTACAAGATAAACATACTGTTAATTCCACTGAAAGGGAATTAACTCCCTACTTAGGTGTTAATTAAATATAACAATATTTGTCATAAAAGCACTCAGCTCCAGGTACCAGAACATTTCACATTAGAGAACTATTGCTCTGGATCACATTATGTTTGGTGGTCTCTGACAAACATTAAATCAATTTAAAAAAAGAATCACCAGAGTCTGGGTGTTGTGGCTTCTGCAATGTGTCAGGACAGACACCCTCTAATTCTGCCTCTGAATCACTCCCACTGAGGATACAATTCCTACAGTCACTCCTTTTTACACATATGAAAAGGAAAATATTCCTACTTGTCTCAGAGATAAGCTGACAGGATGAAATGAAAGCAAATAAAGAACCACAAAATGCAACACAGAGATTTGTAGATGACAAAGCAAACAATTGCCATGTACTTACTGTTGACAGGGTTTTCCAAGCAGTGCAACACTGTCCTTCACTTCTGGGCACAGCCAGACTGCATCAGCCCATGTCTCTGGGTCAGACAAAAATAGTAGATCCCCAGCACACAAACAAAATGTAGCTTCAAATTAGCCTGTTCTCAAAAACCTACAAAAATGGGACTGATCTTTTAAAACAAAAAAAATTGAAGTATTTTTAATGCCACTCAAAAACCACTTCAAAATTACTGTATGTGTAGCCAATAGAGCAGTGTCTTTATGCCATCAAAGGTACCTTTTGTGTAGAATGGTACTTTAGCATGAAAGGCAGCACTTGGTCTTGGAGCACTGAACCAGCTGCTCAGTGCATGAAGAGGCTGTTATATTGTGGGACAGTCTCAGTTGGTTAGCTGAGTCCCCTCGTGCTGATTTAATTAGCACTGCTGGAAAATGCAAATGACCAAGAGAGACACTGTGTATTGTGGAAAATTAGATTGTGAAAAATATGTGTGCTTACATAATATGTTTCAACAGAGAAATAAAAAGCTGCTGTTCCCAGGAGCTGCAGGCAAGCAGATGGTGGGGACTCCAGCAAGATCATGCACTCTGCCTGCAGAGACACGATGCCCTGCACCTCTGGGGAAGAGACTGCTGCTGCATTTCTCTGATACCCCAGTTTGCTGAGCCACAGAACAAAACACACAATTGCAGCTGGACTAAAACTCCTCACTCTGCATCCCCAGAAGCAGAAAGGTGTCACATCAGGGGAGAAAAGTGAGATGACACAGCTGTAGGTTCACTTTGTCACCCTTCAGGCACATTGTCCCCATGGCTATGATCTACTGGACTGAAATCAATGCTGTCTGTAGTTCAGGAGTATGCTTAGTTGTTATGAACAGAATTTATTACATTTTTAAAGTTGTTACTTAATTAAAAGAGAAAACTAGAGGGCTAAAATCATGGGACAATAAAGAATTTGGCAAGCCACTGAGGTGTGGATTAATAGTTACACATTTCCAGTTTTATCTGTGCATGTTAAGGTCAATATCAGTCTGCATATGGCACAAAGCCATTAAAAGGAACTCAAACAGGAACATTATCAAGCCAGGATGTGACTGTACTTTCACCTGCCTTTCTTTGTTAACATTTTGATGCATACCCCATAAAATATTAGATCTGTACTTTCCCAATGTCATTTCCTTAATTTAATTCTACAGGCCCAATATACTGTTAAGTAAATTTTTATACCTTTCTTTACATATAAGAGATGCCAGCAGTCAATTTACGTTTTTCTGTTTCTGATATGCTTGTCAGTATTAAATGAGGATGCAAAGATAATGGAGAGATTTATGGTTTTAAATCAGGAAGCTAGTAAAAATTTTCTGTTTCTCTAAGACTGCAATAAAAAAGGAAATTAAAACAATAAAAGGCTGGATTCTTAGATGCTTGTGCAGCTACAGTAAAGAAAATTTCTGTTCATCTCCTGTATTCTTTTCTACATACTTGAAGACTAAAAGGAAACAATAACTTCAGTACTTGGCTTGAAGTATTTTACCTTTATCCATTTTGAAACACTACTGTGAGGCCTCTTGGACAAATACTGGGGAACTTGGGGCTCATATGCAGAGCAATGCTAGTGTGCAAGTCAGATTCTTTACTCATCCTATACTAACAAGCTCAAATGCTAATGCCAGAGTAGGTTTGCATTCATATTTTGCAGTATAAGGTGTCAGAGCAGAAAAAAAAACCAGATGGTTACATTTAGGGACTCTGCAAATGTCTCTTTTGCTTTAGGAAGACAGGCAAAGGATGATGGCACAGGATGAAACTGACTTTAAAATGTATATTTCATGCAATAAATAAACCATATCATCCACTGCACATTTGGAAGGAGTTTTTTTAATTTCAGGAGTTCTTTCAAACTAAAACATGCTAAGGGCTCAATCTGAATGCTGAGGTTGCTTCTGAAGGCTCCTTGAGCTGCCAAGTGATGCCCCAAAACAGTAAGTTAGTGACAGAAGAACTTAAAGATTGCACTTGCTCAATGTGAAGTTCTCAGAAACTGTATGGACAGCTGAAAAAATAATACAGCTTGGAGATCAGTGTTGATAGAGAGCAGTAGAGATCAGTGTTACTTACTGGGGACCAGTATGAACAGGGAGCAGGTCCCACTGGCCCTGCCAGCCACACTGAGTCCTCAGAGGAGATGAACCCCACAGGACCAAGGATCTTGATATCCCAAACAAGCAAGTATTGGGTCTTTATAAATCTGCATGAACCTAACACATCTGTATTTTTATCACTCTTTATTGCAATAGACATCAGATCTAAAAAAATACCTCACAAAAATGGAAGTAACTATATGAGTCTGTATCAGTATAGCACAAGCCCTAAGGACCTTCAGACTCTAATACTGAGGGGAGGAAATATTTTTGCTTGCAGCCAAAGAACATTATAAACAAAAACATAATTTAGATCCCTTGCTAATGATCAGCTTTCTTTTGCACAAATAACAAGTTGCAATGGTGTAATTATGTCAGTTTAACTCAGATTCAGAATTAGTTTCTACATTAAAATAGTGGACTCCTGAGGGGGAACATCTAGAGGAGGGGAACTCTCTTGTTTTAACTGAGACAGTGAGAGAAGTGAAAATCATGTTCATCCCAGCAAAAAGAAACCAAAACATTTCAAAAAAGTTATGAATGTGTGATGTTGGCTGAACCTTGGAGCATCCATGGCTGGCTGACTTCAGCTGAAGCTATGATCTTACTCCTGAGGTGAATTCAGAGGTACTCCACAAAGGCATCTGATTTTTAGACCTTTAATTAAACAAATGGAGGAGAGACATTACAAAGAAAATTGAGTAGAGCAGTCTGTTCTGTATTGCAGTCTGGAGGCATCTTTTAATCAGCAATAGACCAAAGACACCATGAAAAGGGGATCTGGGTTTTGTTCTTAGGGAACATATAAAAGATGTACTAGTTCACTAGTTGTCAAAGAAGAGCTGGCAGATACCCTTATTCAGAAAGGGAATAGTCACTGCATGAAGATATCAACTTCTTTTGGTTGGAGATAT
This sequence comes from Erithacus rubecula, assembly GCF_903797595.1. Classification (NCBI taxonomy): domain Eukaryota; kingdom Metazoa; phylum Chordata; class Aves; order Passeriformes; family Muscicapidae; genus Erithacus; species Erithacus rubecula. Next base: position 58,219,127 of record NC_136686.1, read on the forward strand.
TTCAACAACAAAGGAATGCCATACATCAAGAAAACCAAGAGGAAAGCTAACTTCTGAGGATGCTTCCAGCACTATAGAATCTCCTAAAAAGTCCTAAACTAGTCTAATCCCATGGACTCATGCTGGTCCTCTCAGAGCTGGCCACTGTCTGGTTTGTCTTCAACCAAAATGAATCCAGCCTACAACTTGTGATACTGATCTGGAGGATGAACTCAAGTATAAAATCAATTTCTCACTGCAAATATGTTTCTCATACTAGAAACTCTTTCTTTTCATGCTATGCTAACTTATGCTATGTGTTTTGTTTTTGCTTCTGTTCTGCAAGCATAATGGTTTTCTGTTGCCCTAACAAGTAGCCAAAAAGATAGTCATTACTATTGCTACTTTCAGTGCTCAATATTACTGCTACTTTCATCATCATCATCATCAATATTAATGCCTGTATTAATCTGTGCTAAAAATAGAACATCAAAAAGGGAAAAAAATCCTTTTGGGATAGTAGCCAACTATTACACCACAAACAAGAAAAATGTTACTGAAAAAAACCCTAGGTATTAGAAATAATTTATTCAGAGTTTCAGATTCAAACTAGCCAGGCTGCCAAAGGCTGCTGAAACAATGACTGGGTTAGAAAAATGTCACTGAGCAATATTTATGTCTCTAAACATGGAACAAGCATGAGATGGATTTAAGATTACTTCTTTTCTGTTTTAAGGCAAATTACATTTTCTGAATTTCTGCAACAAAAATGTGAGGAATTTAAAAGCATAACACAGAAAATTCATATCTGTCATTTGGTGGCTGCCAACTCAGAAAGATCAAAACCCACTGCAAACTTGAGCACAGGTATGCAGCTATATTTTCAGATTACAGGTACTAATACTTGATCTTCAAGGTCAGAAAAAACTCTCTAAATCCTTTCGTCTAACCTGTATGCTATTTCAACCAGAACAGTGACCCCTGTACTAAGACTATTAATTTATGCTGCTACAGCTGCTCCTAGAAACTTCTACAGGCTAGAAGATGAGAAAAACTGGAGAGTCTTCCCTCTTTCTGTGGTGATTTCATTATCCTTACTCATACCTTAATCTTAATTTGAATTTTTCTGACTTCTCTTTCTAGTTCTTGGCTTACAGCACCCCTCTCTCCCTTCCATAATTAAATACCCATAACTGCTCTGTGAAAATAAGTTTATGTTGCAAATTAAACCACTTTCTCTTTGGTCCTCTTCCTTTTCCTGTTTGTTTTTCTTTTTCCCCTTTAATGTTGAGCTGAATAAACTGAGGGAAAAAAAATTCCCTGTTTTTGTATCTCTTGGATATTTTCCCCTGCAGCTGATTTTTAATTTGTCTGCATCAGATATAAAAATAAGAGCAGAGCTGGACACAGACCCCTCACTGAGAGTCAGAGGATCCACGACTGTACAACCACTGGAACTGAAGGGAATTTGATGTTCCTTGAGAGAAACCAACTGAAATTAACCCATGGCTCTTCTGAAAAGTCTCTAATTTCTTTACAGTGCCTATAGAACCCTGTGTATTTAAGAGTATTTCAGTATCAGAAAAAGAAAGTTTTTAATGGTAATAAATAGGCTGTCACAAGACACAGAAGAAGAGAGGATTCAACAAAAATATTTAGGAGAAATAGGAAAATTTCAATGCAAGAACAGGAACTATTTTATTAAAACCATCAATCATGGCATTCAATGGAACAGATGACCAGTAAGAAATGTGCTCTAAGGGCTATTTGAAAAGACAAAGGTATTTACTATGATTTCAAATCAGTATCTAAAATAGGAGGTGGATATTTATATATATTTTTTGTGATTAGGGCCCAGATAACTCTGGCATTGCAAGATTAAACTGCAGGACAAAAGCTGGAGTATTTTAAAACAAACAAAAAATGCTTCCAAGAAGTAACAATAAAGTGTTAAACTTTATTTCCCACATGAAAACTGAACTTGCACTTTTCTGCCCAAATATCTTTAAATATTGTAATTTGCATTTACTCATATAGTTTCATAATTTTCACTTGCCTAAAATTTATAAGTACTGATATCCCTAAATGGTGAAGTGGCTTATGACACAAAAGAAACTCTGAATTTCACAGCAAAAAGATGCTATGGTAGGTACAATTTATTGCTATTACTGAAAAAGCATTTTCTTAAATCTTTGAAATTTAGGAAAATAAGAAACTGCAATTTGATGAGAAAAAAATATTTTCAGCTGTGCTGATCACTGATATTCCCCATCCCTAATTTGTTGTTGTTGTTTTTTGTTTTGTTTTTTTTATTCTCTAGTAGATATTTGAATAAATTTTAAATGAGAGTAAAAAAATATTTAAAGTCTTACTCACTTTCAGCTGTATACATATGAAAAGGCCAATAGAAAACTATCTCCTTTACAATATTAATAATTCTTCTATTATTGCTCATGCTTAATAGCAGACAGGTCTGGTGCTGCAGAGGAAAAATATGTGAGATTATACAATATTGAGTGATAAACTAAACAATTATACCCCAAAGAAATACCAGGAGGTACCTGTGCACAAGGAACAGTTAACACTATTCAATAGTTAATATGCAATATAAAGTGGCATTTCACTGCTTCTGAAGGTTTAATTGTCTGACATTAACATCATTCTTGCACTCCAGGGACCTTCTGTACACCACTCCTTTAGCTAAGGCAAATGTTATTGCAGCTAGGTTGCTTGCTCCCCAAAGCACTCTGTTGATGGCTAAATAGCTGCTGCACTTAAAAAGCAAAATATGTATTGCTCATGAGCAGGACAAAATAATGAGAAAATTATTCTGATGAACACAAGATGTATTTGTCGAAATTTCCAAACTGCTTTTTGTGCACCATAGAAGACAGAACACCATTGGGCTGGACAGGATTATGTTAGTCCTTCTACTTAAAATGATTTCTCAAATGAAGTATAACTTCATTTTCACATTTATTTTCCTACAGATGTAAGTCCCTCAAAAATGGAAGATACAGCAGACAGTGTCCACAGACCATTGATCATCCAATGTGATAATCCTTAGTTTTCTCTCAAATTCTTTCAGTTCACAGTAACAATAACCTTTCTCTGCTTTTCCTAGATCATGCCCTAAGCTATGGCACATTTCTATAATGATGGGTATGGCACATCACTCAGGCCTCCTCCATAACTAAGATCTTTTCCATAACCAAGCTTTTCTAGGATAAACAGGTGCTCTGATGTCTTCCTGCACCTGGAAGGCTGCTGACCTGCCCAACTAAAGTGTCACTTCTCTGAGCTGATTCCTATGGTAAAACATGTGAAAAATGTAAAATTCATTATACTCTAGCTTTGTGTTGTACAGCTGTAAGCTTGTCTTGCTTGTAAACACTGTGGTTAAAATTTTTCATCACTCAAAGCCTCCAGAAGTTTCAGTGCAAAATGAATCAATTTTCACCCTGACCTTCACAAACAGGTTGAATCCTTTGTGACTGGTATGTTAATGTTTACATTCCAAACTAGATACAACACAAAATACTCTTAGCTGCAAATAATTGTCTGCATTTTAAAGACAAGCATTTTGACAAGTCCTTTCTCCAAGAAATGTGAACTGTCATTCCCTTAGAAAAACCTTGTAAGGGAGACAGATGTTTTAGGACTTTTTGAGCCTGTTTCTCAACAAAGAATTTTTGTTTGTTTCCAGCACTTGTATACCTAAGAAAGAAAGTACCAAATTTCATTTCCAGCTGTTGCATTTAAATGTCTCAAGAAGGAAACAGTAAATATGGCTTCCTTGGTTTAACTAATTAAAAATGTTACAAGGTTTATTTTAAAAGAAATTTAGGTTTGTATATAAAGGGTATTTTTACTTGGCAACAATTGCCAATTTATTCCCATGTCATATTGTTATATTCTAATGTCATATATTCATTTGAAAGTTCTTTTGGAAGATGCTTTTCTTGGAATAAATTATCCCTTTACAGGATATCTTCATTAAAAGATAGAGTGAAATGTGTAACAGGTTGCTTCTGAAGAGTAGGATTTCACATATTGTGGTGCTGCAGCTGGCATTACACTTTGGAAATAATTGTTTAACCAGGATTTCCTGGAACAGACTCATTGCAGATCTGCTGCTGCAGTGCATGTCAAGTGCATTAGAGGTGGAAGAGAGGAGCTGAAAAGTGGTGGAACTTCTCTTAACTCACTGTAATATGAATGACTTGGAGAACAAACATCTATAAGGTGATAAAAGTCCATAAAAAGCCCAAGAGAGCTCTTTATTCAATATTTAGGCTACCTTAAAAATGTTAGAGGCACCAGAAAGCTGAAGTATCTGGTAAAGAATATACACATTTAAAGTAAAGCCTTGCTCTCTTTCCATGGTTTATTAAGTGGTCTAAAGACCTAGTTTGATTTTAAGTGCCAAGAGTCAATCAGAATAATGCTGTCCTCCTGTTCATAGACTGGAATCAGTTTAAGTACACACCTCCCAGGCTAATAAACTCCTGCTGGGTGCTGTTGTAGAAGATCATTCAGCAGCCTCTGCCTTTGAAAACCATTTGTAAAACCAACATATCTATGAAGTTGCATTCTGGATCAGACAACTAAATTCACTGTGTTTGGAAATTCTAATTCTACATACCTACAGAAATGAGTAAGATCAAATTTCACAGCTAATCTGCTGTTGTGCTTCACTACTTGCAATTTGTGCAAACATCTTTGCAGAAAAATATCTCAGTGGTGTTTTCACATCAATAGGTTTTAGCCACAGCATGCTACACTTTAGCAAAAATCAAATTATTATGTATTGATAAGTCTTGAAAAATGTTTGAGATTGATTCCAATAGGAGTTTTACAATGATTCCAGAAAAATAGTCCTTGGTTTTATAGGAAAAAAGATGCTTAACTCTTAGATTCAACTGCATGAAAGTAGAGGTATTATGCTGTTAGTATTTATTCCCATCAATTGATTTACTTCTCCCCATACTCTTTTTCCTGACACAAGGCAGCAATGTAGCTCTTATACTGCATAATCCTGAATAAAAATACTGCACTTACAAAACAAGGGAGTTGCAGTGACATAGTCACTGCCACTAAGTTAAAATCTTTGTATTTTACTTATCCATCTGCATTTGTCCCACTTCCTCTATACTTCTCATCTTCTCTAGTAATACTATGAAGCAGAACTCTGTGTGTCTAGTATCTGCAAGGGTATAAATTTCAGACTCCTCTCAAAAATCCCTTTAGGTCAGTTGCAAAACTGAAAGCAATTTTTTTTTAATACAAAGGAAAATACCTGTGTCTTCTGATCTGAACTTGCAAAACTTCAAAGAGGCCACAGAGGGAGAGAGCTGGCCATGCCTGGCTGCCCTCAGGTACCCTGGGCCACCACCTGGGCTACTCACAATTCTTACAGAAGTCCTTACTCCTCATCCATTTTCACCACCAAACACTGCTTACTTCCATTTACTTTCAGATTTTAATTTCTTAAAGGCCTCCCTGATGCTGTTTTGAATTGCCAGAGAATTAATGCTACAGATACTGGAACATGAAATTTAAAGTTGAAAGCACCCAAACCACTGAAGCTGAAAGATTCATGACTCTCACTGCTCTGCTCATTTTCCATTCCTCACTTACTGGGGATAAATTAAATGATACCATAGAACAAATATGATTCATCTTTAGCTATCTAAGAACCAGATATCCAGTCTGAACTAGTCATTTGCTCTCCCTCAGCAGTTAATACAGTGACTAACAATGTAGACATGACTTTAGAGAGGGCAACACAGAAGTAGAATCATTAAGGAGAAAGAGGAAAAAGATTATCCTAGACTGGTGCAGGAAAATCTGACACTAGCACTTAGAACACAGTGTCTCATAAAACTGCCTACAGTTCATCTGCAAACTTTCCACCAACAGCCTTGTCACTCTTTGCCATGCATTTCCCTCCAACACAAACATTTTGGCATAATTCTTAATTAGATTATTCCTAGACAAACTAACAACCAAAATTTGCTGAAGTATCCATCAAGCTCCATTGTAAATTTTGTTTTACGTTATACCGAAAGTGAATAAGTTTACAAAGTTGTTTTTTTTTTTTTTTTTTGGGTTTTTTTTGGGTTTGTTTTTTTTTTTTTTTTTTTTTGTATTGTACTAAGAATATCACTTTGATTCCTTATCTGACTAAGGACACACCATTGATTAAGCGACATAGAAAATAGGATTTTTTCATTCATTCTTTTCAGGCATGTATTGAAATGTCAAATCTGTACATTATATAGCAGTGCAACCAGAATCAGAATTTAAGGGTAAATCAGTATGGACTGGTCTTCTAAAATGTTTAATTAAAAAAAACCAAAAACAATAAGGGAAAAAAATATTGCTGTCAATAGAAGTGCTTTTTTCCAGAGAGCACTAGAAACATTCAATAAAGAAGACATATGGATGCACTTTATTCTATAAAAAAATAATGTTAAAAATCATCTCTAGAGACTTGAGAATCCATTAGAAGCTGTTTTGGTGGGGTGAAAAGTGAGGTATTAAAAGAAATAAAATATGTATGACTTCTAGTAAGTCATCTCTCCAGTTCCTTAACTTCTAACCTCTTCCTCAAATCTTAAATCCAGATTTTTTTCTACAGAAGTCTTTGGCAGAAAGAATTACTTTCAGGTGAAGGTGTTCTGCATTGCTGTGATTAGCTGGTAACATTTTTCAAAAGTGTTTCTGTAGTGACCCATGTATGGCTCAAACACAGTTCTTTATAGCAAAGCTGTTTTCAGGGCTGCTGTGGCTCAGGGTGCCCAGCACAGGGAGCTGCTGAAAGGAGCCCAGGGAGGGTCCTGAGAGGGTCCAGGGGCTGGAGCCCCTCTGCTTTCAAAACAGGCTCAGAGAGCTCTGGCTGCCCAGCCTGGAGCAGAGAGGGCTCAGGGAAGAGGGAGGATGTAGACTGGAGATTAGGAAATTCTGTCCTGTGAGGATGCTGAGGCACTGGGAACAGGGAAATTGTGACTCTCCTTCCCCAGGGAGTGTTCAAGGCCAGGTTGGATGGGGCTTTGAACAAACTGGTCCAGTGAAAAGTGTCCCTATCCATGCAGAGGGATTGGAATGAGATGATCTTTCATTTCCCTTCCAACCCAAACCATTCTGTGGATCTATGATTATTGCAGTGTCCTTCTGCAGGAGTATAGAGTGGAGTTAGATGATCCAGTTTAAGTTAATAGGAACAACTTCAGTTCATGGTCTGCTGCACTAGGAATACTTATTCAGATTACTGTACATATCAGCACACAGAAAACCTGTTGAAGGTTCACTAAAAACCCTTGCCTGATTCATTGCTTTCTACTTTCTGAACAGTCAAACCCACAATAGCTATATCCTTTATATTAGGCTTTTTATTTATATCCTTTATATTTTATGGGTACACAGCATGACCTGTGGGTACACAGTGCTTAACTACATTCTAATCCTTTCTTTCAGCAAGTACTTAACACAGAAAGCATTTTTAACTGAATGCCTTACTTTTAAGGCATTTTTAAGCACAAGCACAAAACACTAGTAACTTCCTTAAACTGCCAAAAAAATGAATGACTACTTTCAAAGAATTTCCAAGCCAGACAGAAATATGTGAGACTATGCATTAATGCATAAAACAGAGTCCTGTGAATGGAGCTGAAACATATCAATTCCACTTCTGACTGATTCATGCTGTCATCACTTGACCCTTCTCCTGGTGTCTCTTTTTCTAGCAGGTGCTACCAGAACAGGTACATAGGACTACATTAAACCACATACAGGTCCTTGTTCTCTTAGCAGCTGCATCTGATGTGCTGTGAGCCCAATGCAAGAAAAAGGTGTCACACACCTCAGTCTGCTGCACTTTAGGTCCAAAAACCCCCCAAATGAGATTCCTGGCTTCATGGTTTGAAAATTCCTCAAGCACATACATTTGCTTAATGACCAGTGTGGCTGAGCAGAGGACCCCAAGATTCTGGCCAAACGACATCTAAATCTGGAAATTAGATGAGAATAAAAACACTTACTCAGGTGTGCTTAATCCACATCTTCGCCTTTCACCTTTTAGAGATTAAAAGGACCATTTGAAGTAGTTCTTTGTTTTCACACTTTCATTTTACTCATCTTTCTTACACAATTTGGTTTCTCAACTCAGATTCCCCTCTGGGGATCAGGGGCCTAAAACGTCAACATTACTGTTCTGCAACTACTTAAAACCTTTAATGAATATGAAAATAAAAAAATCTAATGAAGTTTGGTCATGCAAAAGGAAGACAGACCTGAGGTTTTTCAGTAATTTATGTTGTATCTGTAAGACCTTCTAATTCAATCACCTGCTTATGAGTGACTTTCCTTTTTGCTTTGTTCCCAACACATTACCAACAGGCAAATTTTATTCCAGGGTTGCATTGAAACAAATAATTGCAACAGACATTCCTCACCATCATCCTGTCATTAACAAGAAGCATCAAGCTTTCTGCTTGCCAGGATTTCTACCAGTGATTTTTTTCCTGGAAGAAAGGTCCTCTTCATAGGATTCCTCACTCCTCACAGAAGATATTCTGCTGACAATATTATATTTTCTAAGGTTTATGCAAGAGCTGGAAAAGTCGAATTCCAGCACAAAGAGCCATGAACTCACACAGTTTGCACCCAGTCCACTCTTTATCAAAAATAATTCCACTAAAGTCAACCAAACTGCTCAGATGCTGTGTAAGTAGGTAACAGGAACTGGAAAATATGGATAATGCACATTTCAAAAAGAAAAACTCAATATAGATACTGCAGGCTATTCTCAAATTGATAACCTATGTGGGCAGTACAGCACAAAGCCTGCAAGAAGAGGTTTTCCCCAGATATTTCCACAAGAAATCAAGTGAGGATTGGCTCTTACAACTTTTTTTTTTTCAAATTTAGGCAACTTTATGTGAATTGTTTTGGTAGCAGTACAATGTGCAGAAACAGATAACTTACAAGATGAAATTTTTAATAGTGATTTTTACCACTCAATGACCTGCCACGTGGTCATAAAACATTTTAATTTTTTCTTCTGAATTAAGAGTTTTAATTACAATGCTGAAACACATAAGAAAATTTGATCTAGGCATTTGTAAATAATTTAAACTACATTTTGTAACTAAAAAGCAAACAAAATTACCTATTTGCAAAAACGTTAAAATAAAAAAATACATTCATCTTGTGCATGAATTAAAGTGTACCTAGAGGGTGCATGTAGAATTAAAAATCAGATGGTAATAAAATGCAATTAAGAAACCATAATTACATGTTAAACAGAGACAAAAAGACAAGGGATGGTTTCCTATCTGAGCTGTGGAATAGCTGCTCAGGGTAAATGAACTGAACACAGCCTCCCCACACAGCACATGCAAACTGCAGTCTTTTGTTGAGCTGGGTAATTACTTAAGATCTCAGCAGCTGCTCAGAGAAGCTAAAATCTGGTGTTGGCCAAGCAGTTTATTCATGGCTCTGTATGGCAGTCCTTTAGCTCTGCTAAGGAGATGGGCTCAGTTTTATCTCAGTGTCTCAGTCAAAAGGATTCCAAGGGGGCTCTAAGAGTGGATGCTAAGGACTCTTTATTAGGGCTAATAAACTGGAACCAGTTTGGATGCTGCAAAGAAAACCCATTGCTGCCCTTCTTGCCCAGCCACTGCCAGGTCACAGCTCTTCTGCAGGGCACTGGCTGCCCTGGGCACCCCATGTGGGCACAAAATTAATGCAGAGAAGGAAAATTTGGGCAAGAAAAGGTCTGACCCAGAGGAACAGGTATTTACTGTCTTCCTAGAAACTCTACTGGAATCTACACTGGGAACAGCCACCTTTAAATAGTGAAGAGACCATTATTTCACATACCAGTTGTACTTCCATTGCAAAATGGTGTGTTTAGTCTGTTTTACTGTTCTTCTTGCTGTTGGGTTTTGGTTTTACGTTTTTGTGGGTTGTCTTTCTGGTGTGGTTTTTTAGTTTTTACTTATAGCCTTGGTTTAAGGAATCATAAGAACAGCAAAATCTGTAAGCTATTTTATCAAAGCTACTTAGAAATTGCAAGAAACAGTTTGGAGAGGAATACTTTCCTGGGGAAATAAAATACACTCACTTAGAAATGTTCAAACACCAGTAGAGTTATACTTTTGCTTGCAATGGGTTCACCCCAACTGAGATGTCTGAATTTATGTAAGTGAATAAACTAATGACTCATTATAAGAATATTTATATTTTGCACACATATTCTTATATATACATAGAATATACATATTCTTATCCTAATTGTTTGCATAAGGATTTGGTAATGTCTTCTTTACTCATAAATTCTTTTACAAAACAGTAATTTCTCTCACCAAGACAGAAGTTTCAGGTAAGACCTGAAGTAGTGTGGGCACTGTATAGAATGTATTTTTTCTCCATTTTTAAATAAGGTTTTGACCTAATTGTCAAAAGTCCAATGTGTAATAATTATTTCTACTTAAACAAGTCTGCTAACACACATGATAAATTTGATTTGACAACTGGATATTCTCATGGCATGTTGGTGACTCATGTGTCCTCTAATCCAAGTCACAGGCCAACATTTTATGTTTGTTCTTTAGAGAGAGAACAAAAACATTTCATACAGCAAATGTTCAGGTCTTAACTATACACACATTAATTTAGAGTTAAGTTTTATCAACATTTTATGTTCTAAATTTCCATTTGAATAAATTATGGTGTAAAAACCAGTCTGTTTTGTTCAGTGCAGAAGAATGAGTCTTTGCAAGGCATTGTTATAAAAGGTAACAGAAATTAATATCATTTAAACCCACTGGACAGGCAATTGTGTCTTTCAGTGTGGCTCAGGAAGTTACACAGTCTGTTATAAATACCAAAGTGTTTGCCCTGGCAGGTCCCAAAACACCTGAGAAAGATTGTTTGGGGTTTTTTTCTATACAGCCTCATAACACTCACTAGCAAAATATGATGATTCATGGGTGGTTCATTGTAAACTCCATTTACAAGGGTCTGTCCAGCCTGAAATAAGTGCCAGCTAATGAAGAGATATTTTTTCGTATTCTGTTCCAAATGACACCATAATTACCATGATTTCTGAGAAAACCAGTAAATGATTACAAACAACAAATGCTTCTAGACAGAATTAATTCATTTTCCTTTTTTTCTTTCATTCAGGTTATATAGAAAATATATAGAAGCTTCAACAAGCACTCTAAAGAAAGATTTCTTTTCCTTAGAGTGCATGCATTATCAAAGCTTATTAATAGGAAAAATTGTAACTAAAAATTAAAATAAGTCTTTCCAGAAAACATAAAAAAATGGGGTTGCTTTTGGACTTCCAGTTCACTGGGTCTACGTGAACTTCTGGCTGTAGCTAATCTAGATATTTCAGAGGAAAATGAAATAAAGACAGCACAGATATTAGATATTACCTGATTTTTTATGTTTGCCTAAATTTCATAACTATGTATTAACCTGTAATAGCATACTTCACACATGAAGCATGACAGACTGCAATACTTTTTCGAAATACATAAAGAATCTAGTAGGAGAATTCTTAAAAAAGAGAATCTTGTCAATTTTAAAAAGTATAATTTAAAATTTACATTACTCAATAAATAAACAAAAAAAAAAAGAAATTTTTAGCTTCATCTCTAGTGCTATGCTTGATTGTTTCTGGATTTCCTTACTGTTTGGTTCATTGCAGCAATAAGTGAAAGTATCTAATTTAGCACCTGTGTGACAATAGCATGCATATTTTTATTATGCTAAACTTCACCATTAAAAAAATCAATGGTAATGTCTCCTTATGAAAGTACACTCATTCATATGGCAAACTGGAAATCAATAAAGCAAAGTGGCAGCATTTGAAACTGATGTGTTACTTTATTAGTCCATTTATTCAGATTAAACAAATGTAAAAAATCATCAAGAAGTAATAAAGAATTAATTCCAGTGTCTGGAAAAGTTTGGTTTTGGTCAGGTGATTTCTACTCTCTCACTGTTCTGTATCTCATTGCTTGTTTAAGGTGGCACATGAACTCATTGTCTCTTTACAGACCACATACAGATTCTTCAAAATGAAAAGTTCTATATAAGATCTTATTATCAAGCATATTTTAGACTGAACAGAGTAAAATTATGTTATTTTTTGTCAATTGCATTGGTGCATTGGAAGTGTCTGAGTTTACTTATGTATATTTTTAATGTTTTCTTAGCTATAGCATCAGCACTATTGCATAGAATATAGTGTCCTCTATTATTTACTTTGAGGATACACTATATACCTGAAAGATGAAATAGATCTCACACAGGGAGGACACTAAGCAATGAAAAGAATATAAGGAAAAAACACATTTGGGGCTGTCTTTTGCTCTGTGAAAAAGTAATTTGCACATATGCATACTCTATTTCCATTATTTTAATAACCTTCAGACTTTTAGCTGAGATTGAAATGCTTCTGTGAGCCAAAAGAAGTTGTGCCCTTTATGGTTCAACAGGTCTGGTCATACAGGAAGAGGGCTGGAGAGGTTCAGCACTAAAGGAACTAAACAACACAGATTTTTCCTTTTTCCCAGACAGAACCCACAGTACTGAGAGAGGCTGATGGCAATGCTGAGAAGAGTTGGACTGCACAAAACAAAAGGTGTTTGCAATAGATCTGCTGCATGTGAAATTCCATAAGGTAAGGAATAGAAGCCCCACCTCAAAACCAGCCTGTACCCTGCAGTGTGCACCTGGTGCAACATTTGCAAATAAGAGCACGGGGCAGGTCCTTCAGGGGGAAATGAGTGCTGTCCTTCAAAACCCTGCTGAAGGGAGTGAATGGTGATTGTTTCCCCAGTGGAGCTTCTCTGCCTTTCAGCTTTGAAGGAATGTGCTCAGAAATGAGTGAGGACACCTGCATGCAAATCCTTCTGCAAAGGTGATTCAAACCCATCCAGGTTCAGCCCAGCTAATACAGTTTGCCAAGCACAAGTCTGAGGTATTCCAGGGGCTCTGCAGGCAACTTTAAATCGTTCCTCATTTCCATTTTGCATTAATATTTGCTGGGTAAGAAACAGATTCAACACAAGGCTTAGTTTTAGGGCATTTATCTGTGATGCTAGTTCTGACTTCCAGTCCTCATTGCACCTCTTTGCTCAGCACTTCCTGAAACCAGAACTAGTGTTCCTCTGTGGTATGGCTAATTAACTATGACAACCAAATTCTCTGGGTTTGTTTTTATTTATTATTTTTTTAATGTTAGCCTTCATTAACATTCTGGTTTTTTGGTTTTTTTAGTTGATGGATCTTAATTGTTTAAGCCAAGTGAAGCAGTCTTATGAGAAGAATTTAGACTACATCCTTCATCACAGAAAATGCAGATGGCCTAATTATTCTCCTACACAGAAAACTGAGACATTTACTTAAGAGGTAGTTACACACACTTCCCTTACAGTAAATGGGGAGGAAAGAGCATTTTTAGACATGATTCATCTCACCCTAAAGCAGCTGCTTTAGTACATGCCACACCAACCAGACTCTACAAATGCCTGCAGAGATCTAAAATTAGGTGTACATAATTACACCATAATTACCATAAAGTGCCTCTAAACACAACAAAAGAAATAGGCAACTTCCTCAGGGAAATCAGTGAGATGAATTTCCATCTGGAATCGCCCTGCTCTGTTTCACAGTGGGGAGCTGATGCACTTCAGAAACAACTGAAGGTGATCAAACAAGCCGTGAGCCTCCAAGGGCAGGAACCTCAGAAATCAGCTTTCTGTTCAGGCCTGTGGAATAGGCAATAGATGAACCTTCAGTGTTTACCTCCTTTGCCAGGGTAGTCCCCAGCATGTGAGCAAGGGGAAAACTGTAACTTCAAAATTTAAAAAGTTTATCATTTATTTTTTCCTTGGTTTTTTTTTTTTTTTTTTTTTTTTTTTTTTTTTTTTTTTTTTTTTTTTTTTAATAGAGAAGCACAATGCAGTAATATTATTTCCTACTATAATAAAAAGACCATAAGGCATTTTTCAATGAAATTTAAACACAGAATGTCCACTGATCCCATTGCTGAGCAACTTAACATGAAGAACAATGAAGTCTTCAAAATACTCATGGCCATTGCTGCATTTCAAGTGCATTGTACTGAGCTACTGAACAACAAGAAATATTCAGCTTATTTCTAAGGGATTATTTGGATAGCAACATTAATTCCTTGGAGAATCAGAAAGACTGAAACTAAGATTATCCAACAGAACAGATTTATTTTATGAATGGAGGATGCAAAACTACAGATGCTGAAAGTGCTCACAGATTGACAGTCTTGGTTTGGAGACAGCAGTGAGCCACTGACTGATTTGAGTTTATCATAATCAGAAGGAAACTCAGTTCTGTTACTACACAAATTGTTAGTTGGCTTTATATCTTGTTCTAACAGTGACAGATGTTTCAGAACAGGTGCAAGAAGCCCAGATCATATCTATGCACAGGAACACTTGATCAATATCTATTTCTAACAGCAGAAATTAGCATAAGCCTTGATGTGGACATCTTCACAATCTTTTAAAAAAATTGAAATTAATTAGGATCAAAAATTATGAAGATCAATATGGTATTTTTCATATTATTAGGTCAACTCCAATATAAATTTACTACTATTTCCCCTAAATTTTTTTTTAAAAAATCCCAAAAACAAAAAAACAAAACACATAAAAAAAGAGGAGCAATTAACACCTTATTTATTTTTTTTTCCCCATGAGAATTGCTTCCTAAAAGTCCCTGATCATTTACTTTCCTTTTCTGTGAAACTCCTCTATTCTTTCTTGTTGGGAGATCATTGGCACTGAGTTAATTTTCTTCAGATTGTTAACCATTCTCTTCCTTATATAATCTAATTTTGTTTAGTGCTACCAGTTGCAGGTGATGCAAAGGTCTTCACTAGCCTATGAATAATTTCATTTTGGGGTGGATATTGGGGCAGCTAACTTAAAACTATGCAAATTGTATTAAGTAAATAAGTATTTCAGAGTGGACCTGGTAAAAGAAACTGTAGCTCATTCTTTGCCTAAAAGTGGTATTATTTGTATTTTTCTAAGCACAACTTTTTAATATGCTTGCTATTAACAACTCTTTTTGCTTTTATGAAGTCACAATTACTGTTTGATTATCAAATTACCTATTCTAAACATATTTCTGATACTCTGTGACAATGTATATGATATTCAATTTGTTTTACAATTTATTTTACTTTTAAAGAAATGAGAGGGTTTTAATAAAACATTCCAGAGGGATAAAGAAAGTGGACTGGTTTTCTGTAATTTAGTTAAGGATTTTTTCAATAAAAATTAGAAACTCATTACTATAGAAAAATGAGTGAAATATTTTCTTGCTCCATTTCTTAATTAACAAGGACATGAAGTATTGCTTATCATAGCTACATAGTGTTCTGTCTTGCTCAATAATTCTTTTTAATCATACTTATTTGGTATAAATTGCCTAAGCACAGTCATAAAAACTTTTAATAATATACACTGGAAGATGTGAACCTTTCTGACACAGAAATAAAGGCAATTCAAAATATATCTTTTTAACAGATAACTTTGGCTATCCCTGTAGCTCTGTCCAGCTCCATTATTTTGACATTTTTGTTTCCACATATATTTATATTGGGGATTTTACATGGACTCAGAAACGCAGAAGAAAAAAAGCAAAACTGTCACATCTGATATTAAAGAATAGTGCAAAATCTAAAAGAGAGTAACTATACACAAACTCCCTGGATATCACACGATTAAATTTTCATCCATGAGAGTAACTGGCTTTAGCCTGAGGTACTCTGGGCTGGACCTGCTTTGTCAGGTTAATTGCAGATGAATTTTGCCCTTTCCTGTGCTGTGGCAAATTGGCTGGTACAAACCTGCAGAGCCTCTTGGGCTGGTGCTGGTAACCAGGGTTAGCAGGGAACATCTGCCAGCAAAGGGGATCCATAATCCCCCAGATATCCTCCCTGACCTTTGGTGAAGCCTGCCAACTCTTCCAGCTGAAAGCTTGACAGGTGTGCAGCAGCCTAACCAGCCCCTGCTGCCTTTTGTTCCAAACAAAATTACACATCTATTTTCATATTTAAAGATGCCAAACAGCAAAACTGTTGCCTTTACTGTTCAGACCCAAACGTTTTGCATACACCACATATGATTTGTTCTGCACTGTACAATTATTATATGTGAAAATGAGATATTAGTCAAACTTTGGTTTAAGCACAGCAGTTCTGCCTTAGACATATTGAAAAATATTAAATAAAACATAATATGCCAAAGAAATTGCTTTGATTTTTATCCATTTGAACAGCACCTTCAGACACCTACAGTGAAAGGTACAGCCTTCTTAATATAAATTATTTGCACTTTTGTGAATCTTGTATAAAGTTTCTAAACAAGAAGTCTTACTTACTAATACTGTAACAAATGAACATTTAGATAAAAGAAGTTCCAAATACCAAAGGAGAGTCCTGAAAGAAAAAGAAAACCTCACATCTGCTTTTTCATAAAGCTTCTTTAAAGCACACCATGGAATCGGGAAAGCAATTTTATTGTAAGTCTAGTATCTGAAGTCCTTGAATATATTTCATACTGGATGTCACCTCCTAAACTACTGAGAATTGAAGGAAATGTCAAATGCAATTTGAAAGTAATTTCTTACAAATATATAACAAAGGTTAGAATTTTCCTAAAACCTCAATACAATACTCATTTAGGCATTCACAGAATACATGTTCCCCAGACCACACCTTGGCTGATACCTGCCCCAGGAAATAAATGCAATGAAAATATTTTAAAAAGCCATTCTAATTCCTCTCCAAAAAGTGCATAAAATTTAAATTATACAAAAATACAGCTAATGCATTGTCAATAGATGTAGATAAAAACAAAGCAAGCAATACTTTACTCAGACACCAGTATTGTATTGATTAAGGCAAAACTTCTTGCTGTCATTCAAAGGTGAAGCAGCCATGACTTACTTATGAGGATTTTTTCCTGCAGAAATACTTTGACAGTCTTAATAGCTGAAGACCACAGAAACATTGGACATGTTTGCATATAAACCACTACCAAACAGCAGCTAAAACTGATCTACACAGTCTGCTGTCCAAAACACACTGCTGGGTAAACAAGTGTGAAACTTAAGAAACACCTTAAGATTAAGAATCTCCCACTCCAGAAACCAGTTACTTGAGGATAATTTTTGCAGTAGGGTAGGAACGGGTATTTGTTTTTGGAATCTTGCTGGATGAGTTGAACACCAAATGCACTAAACCATCAGACATTGGTTCTTTCTTCCTTATCATTATTATTATTATTAATGATAATAATAATAATAATAATAATAACAATTCTGAAATTTTTAGGTTTTGCTTGTGACTGCTGTCTTAGAGAGCTCAAAGTTCACTTGTGTATAAACCTGAATTCCCTTGTCATTTTTTATAGATTTTCCTGACAGCAAGAAAGTTCAAATGGCTAAGAGCAAAGCAAGAAACAGATTCCATAAGACAGTTTTAAATGTTAGTCAGGTACAAGAGATTGCTTATGTACTTTTAGATCTGATTGCTGCCCCTTACATGAAAATAGTTTTCTACCAAACCAGAGCATAACCACAGAAATAAGGATTTGACTTGTACAAATATTCTTCCAAGGTGACTGAAGACCTATTTATATAAATGTACATATTTTACATCAATTGTGCCACATTATCAGTTAGAAAAATAACCTATTAGATTAGTTCCACATTTTACACAGCTGTTTGACAAGTTGCAAAGCAATAGACTTTATTTCCCTCTGCTGTAATCAGCCCACCAAACATTGGAATATTGCCCTGCTATTTTCTGTCACGAACTGATGCAGAACATTAGTGACAAACAGGGTCTTACTCTTTTGGTTACAATATTCATGTGTTTCAGTAAATGAGCTTTAATATTTTCCCATTTACTACCACTTCCAAGTTCTGCATAACTGCTGTGGTATTTATCAATGCCAAGTAATTTCATTTGTTTTATAGGTGACTTCTCCCACAGTTATTTTCCTATACAACTGCCAGGCATAGCTGGAAAGCATCATCCCTCCCCACCATGCCACTCCTGACTGGAGTTTTGTCTCTGCTAGCAAACTTTTAATATTAACAACAATAAAAGTTATGCATGAGAAGAGTCAGACTATTTTTTTTCACTGCAACTAATATATCAGATGCACTGCAAGAACATGAATGAAATTGTTCCACAGAGAGACTGGTCCTTGGCAGTTAACAGTGAAGAAACTTACCCTTTCTACACTTAAGATACTACAGATTCCTCCCCACTCCAGGATCCTTAGGGCAAAAGAATGCTGAATTAATAGAGCTATGGCTCCAGTTCTAAAGTGTTTGATACCTCTTTAGTGGTTTTAAAGAGAGAAATCATGTGCTAAGCTCTGGAGGAGTTTAAACTGGGGAGGTAGTAGTTATTTCAGCACTACATCTCTCATGGGAAGTGATTCCCACCTCCCCCTGCACAGGTGAGGGTACACCTGGAGCCTGGGGTATGATCTGGCTTGGGCTCTCCAGCATGAGCCAGACACCCCCAGGCCAGAGAGGACACAAAGGCAATCTGAGAGCTGGAGCACACAGCAAGTGCATCAAGAGCTGTGGCAAAGCAGAGCACATTTGACATTTTAATTCTCCACTCATGACAGCACATAATAGCTGCTGTTTTCTGTTAGCTACTCAGAAGGTACATTTCCCTGAAACACATATGATTTTATTGATATTTTAATCACATTTGGTTTTAATTTATGGCTAATAAAGTATCTTTCCTTTGCCACACTACTTTCTCCTTGCAGATTATCCAGCAGAATTTTTGTTTTCTAGCACCCTGTGAGATATTGAAGTAATCATTGTCATCCACAGTTCTCAGAGAAGAAAGTTAAAGTGACTTGCCCAGGGCTGTGAAGAAGCTGTTAGAGACTGAGGGTCAGAACACAGATCTTGGTATCTTTAAGCCATAACCAGTCTTCTTACATAAAAAATAGCACTTCACATTGAACTGAGACCCCATGTTAACAGGGCATGGTTTTTTGGGTTTTTTTTTTTTTGGTTTTTTTTTAATATAATCACCTACTGGTGTGCTTGCAACAAGAACCAACCTATTTATAGCAAAGAACAGAGAGAATATTAAACCCCCACAGCAAAAGAACATAACCAGGGAGAAAACTGTGTTTGTTCTAATGACCTGCCATGAAGATCATGTAGGGCATCAGAGCTGACCTCCCTAGGTGGCACAGAATAAAACAGGAAAGATTTTGAAAGAAATGGGTCTGGTCTATTCAAGCTGCATAAATAAATGCTGGAGCATTTATGCTAAAGTTTCATAGCTTGCCTAACTAGATAATCCATTGCTTAGAAAAAAACAAATAACTGAAATAAAGAGTTTAATGCATTTTAAATCAGGTAACTCCAGAGTCATAAGTAGATACACTGAATAACTAGACATAGTCTAATAATCATAGAAAAAATTAACTTTGTCCAAGGCCTGAAGAAGATGCACCCTACAACCTTTCTGCTCAGATGCAAAAATACAACAAAATAAATCAAAACTCCAATTTGAGCATTCCAGTCCAAAGGATAAGGCACTGGACTGTTACCTGCACAGGACACAAAGATGCTCCAAAAGTGAGCTACTTAGACCATAATCCAGCTCTTCTAAAACACAACGTTCTTGTGGTTTTCTGTTGCTGATGTTATTCAGGGCAATTATTATATAAATTGAATTGTGCTTTTTGTATAATACCATTTACATTAGCATGAGATACACAGAGAAATGGGGATTCTGTTCTTCTAGAACATGAAAAAATTCTAGTTCTGGAGATTATTAACTTGGCTTCAGTGATCCTCTAAACTCCTGAATAAAGAAAACATAAAGAATGGGAAGAATGAGAAAAAAGTGATCTGCAGTTGCTTCAATGTAATGTTTCTCTTACTTGAAACAACCTTCAGGTTGCTTCCCTTCTGTGGTAACCAGCAAGAGCAGTAAGCATTGAAGACACTTTGCCCAGGAAATGCTGTAACACACCACATGACTGGAGATATATTAATTGTAATATCTAATTTTCAAGATACTTTTCTTCTTTCTTATTCCCAGAGTCTTAGAGTGCTGCCTTTACACTGCTGTGCTACAGAAGGATGAGACTTATAGGCAGCACAGTAGATATACCATCTAATGTTCTCTTTACTTTCTAAATTCTATCCTGACCCTTTATCTTCTCATAAGCTTCAATAAATACAGCAAGAGGCAGGGGACTTCAATGAAAAATAAGAGGGTTCAAGATACTGGAAAGAGGAATAGAAATAGCAAGATTCAGATATCAAAGAAGGTGCAAACCACTCCAATCTCTGTGTGACTGAGGATGCAGGTGAATGACCCAACAACACCAAGTCACAGCAGTGAATAGAGTCACTTCACCAGTTGCCAGGACTCACCTGCCTTTCCAGTGAAGCATGATGAAGCACATTGCTATGACCTCATGACTGAAGAGGTTAAAAACATGTGCATAGTTCATCAGCTTCTCAGCATTGATTTATTATACAACTGTCCCTCACTGCTTTCAAACCTCAACTCTCATCTTTTAGTCACCACCACCCTTCTCCTGTCCTGCCTGTTGTGGGAGGACACTTGGTAAGGATGGTGCAGGAGGCAATGTCCCCTGATGAATTACAGCTGTACTAATTACCAAAGGGTGGAAACAGCCATGCCTGTCCAATGGGGATGGGTGCTATAAAAAAATGGGGCAGATGGCCCAGAGGAGTTTGCTGGAATTAGAGTCTGCTGGCTGTCCTGTGAGGAGGAAGGGACATGCAAGGGACAGACAGGGTTGGGTGGTCATGCAGAAGGAAGAGTAAGACAGAAGGAGTCAATACTGTGTGGAGCTGCCCATGGAAAGGGTACTGAGAAAAGGTGAAAAAAGTTTTTAAGATAATAAGGGACTGATGATGGTATCAGTCATACCTCCACTGTCAAACTCTCTTCTCTCACACACTTCTGCAATGCAAGGCAAAGTTTGGTGTCTACTTATTTTGTGGAATTCTAGCTGTTGATGAAATTAAAAAAACAACAGAGTACAATAGTGCTTCATATTTACTAATATTTTTTCTGCCTGCATTTTTCATGCATATTCAATTGTGTTTTCATGGGGTGGTAAAAAACTTTATGTCAAAGACACCTCTCCTTTTTGCAAATACTACTCCTGGATTCACATTTTCTGGTTAGTCCATAAAAGCAAACATCTACTTTGCAGAGAACTCATACCAATGCATCATTTGTATAGATCAAAGTGACAGCATTCAGACACAGAAAATAACTCTAATGCATTTGTATCTGGAGTTCTGCATTCAGGGCACATCTCTACCATAGTTCATTGCTCAGTAAAACACTTTGAGCTATAGTATATGAAAAGCACTAAATAATGTGTAACAGAATAGAAAGTGAACCACCTTATATTTAAAGATTAATGTTTCCTCCAGCTGAATAACTGCCTTTTGGAGCTATCTGTGCTCCTGTGTCGGGGCTGAGTTTAAATTGTGTGAATTGAAAATAAGGAGAAAAGGTTCATACAACATTTTGTCTTACAACTATTTACCTACACTTTAGACATGCTCAATGGGGAACATAATGGATAAATTTTATAAGTCCTTAATTTCATTAATCCTCTGCTAGAAATAGTTTCAATTTTAATGCTGGTTTTTCTCCAACTGTTCAACATTACTTTAGCTTGTTTTTTAATCATATTTTTATATGAGACTTCTCATATCTTATCTCTAGAGAGGTCTTGCCAGTTTGTCCACACAGCAAATGAATCTGCAAGGTTAAACTGAAGCCTGGGATGGACACAAGGGAGATGCACATTCCTGATCACTGCTGCCATCCCTAGCTCAGTTTTATGAAAGTTACTAACTACATGACTGACAACTGCTGAAAGAAACACAGACCAAAATTTCACAAAGTATCAGATGTAAGAAGGAAATAATTCTATCACTTTGCCACCAAAATATCAGCAGAGGTGAAACCATGACCTTTACTGCATTACTCTCCAATATCAAAGAAACATTAAATACAAACTAATCATAATCGTGTAAACTGTTAAACCCCACAATTGGAAGCTCTATGCATTGATTCAAAATAAAAGTTGATGGCAGAAAGGTTTAGCAGCTTCTGGGTTTTGAAATAGGAAAGTATAAAACATCCTCTTGCAGTACAAACATGGAATAGTAGTGTCAACACTCTCAGGAAAACCCCAGCTCTCCCCAGGTTCATTGGCAACAGCAGGAAGAGCAAGTCCTGAGGTTAAAGAGACATTTTTTTCTATTGAAATCTTTTCTATTAAAATAATGCTTTCAGATGTGCAAAAGCATTGCCTTTCAAAACATACAGACACAAGCTGGCAACCAGAAATATCAAGAACAAATTAAACAATGCTCAGCAGCCTGAAATTATCAATGAAATCACAGAGGCAAAATGCAAGCAAACTTATACCACACAGCTCCAAACATCAGCAGTGATTTCAGGCTTTGCTGTAAATTCCAATTTAATTGAGTATTGTCTTTTCAGTTTCTGAATCACATAATACTTTGATTTTTCTATTCAGTTCCTAGTGTACTGAACAGGCACATGCAACCTGCTTTACAATTCTCTGCTACTGCAGTGGCAGCAGCTGTGGCAAGGGAGCAGAGCACTGTGCTGTGCAGTGGTGGCTGTCTGTAGCACAAAAAGGCTCAGCCCTGAAAGGCTGAAAACCTTCCAAAAACTGCAAGAATGACAACAGAAAGACAACATCACAGAACTTTGGGATTAAAAGAAGCTTCCAGGCAAGCATGTGATGGCAGGACAGTACTTCTGACACAGACAAGCTCTGCTTTGCCTAATCAGCTAGGTACTCTCTTTAATTTTAAAATAGCATGTTTCACTACTGAATGTCTACTAGCAACTCTTTTCCTTTTAGTAATACAGAATTTTCATTTACAGGGATTTACAGGACTCAAATTCCTTCCCATTTAGATCTTTTACTCCGATGCTGATGCTCTAAGTACCTATGAATGATTTTAATGTGTTTGTGGTGGAGAAATTCAAAGCAAGGTGTTTACCAAGATATAGATTTGCCCTACACACATTGAATTCCAAGTGGAAATGATCTACTGCAATGTTTAGACCCAGAACCCCGTGGCTTAACGTTTTTATGTTACTGAGAACTTTTGCCTTTGGCTCCCTGAGCTTAAAAATCAATTTGCCACTTTAAACTTTATGCTGCTGATGTCATTTTTATTGTTGAACTCAATGATCTGAGAACTTCAAAGAACAAGATCATGAAAAATTGCTTCCCATTTACCTCAGTTGGAAGAAAAAGGTTCAAGTCTTCAGTTTCTTTGCTCCTGTGTAGCATGAAACTCTGCAGGATCACTTTGTGATTAGTAGAACCAAATTTGAATCTACAGCTAAAGGTTTTAGCTCTCACATGCTATGTTCATATTCTTTTCCACTTTAACAAACTCCTAATACCTCTCTCTATTTTCAGTTTTATGACTGACTTTTATTGATCTATTTCTGCTCTCAGCCATGTTTACTACCAGTTTATAGCAATACAATCAAGATCAGATTTCACTTTAATGCCCGTGAAGCCATTTTCCTAAACAAAATAAAAATTGTACCCCTGTATCTATGGTTCTTTAATAGTCCTTGGTGATATTTTGGCACTGGATCTGATTTTCTTAATGTCTCACTCTGCTTTGTGTCTCAGAACCAAGACAGATTGCATAAACCTGAAATGTTAAACGCCTGATGAAAAATCATTCATGTCTGCCTAGGTTCTACTACTCTCCTCATTCCTTCAGCAGAGGGGAAGACTTAGCTGCATCACCCAGTGACATAAACAAGCAGAAAGTGGAGGTTTTCACATTTTCCAGCCCCCTGGCTGGTGCTGTTCCCCACTGAGCCCATCAGCCATCCCCTCTGCAGGTTCCCAGCCAGGGCTGCAGCTCCATGCAGGAGCCCCTCACCCTTACCCAGGGTGTTCATCTCTTCATCAGGAGGCTGCCTTCTCTCATCCTGGTGCTGCCAGCCCATCAAAGGGCACATCATCACTGCTTTGATGTGAGAGGACAGAGAACCACTTTTGCTAATTGACAGCATTTTCACCATTTGCTGACAACCAGAACACTAAGTTTGGCCTGAAGCCCTGGATGCTGGCTTATACTGTCCATTCCTCACGGTGCTAAACTGAAATAACTGCACAGTATAAACAGATATTTGGAGAGAACCTCTCCATCACTCCATTTTTATTGGAGCTTTCTTCTATGGACAGGCTTTTTATTTTTCTTTCCATTATCAAACTTTTTTTTCCTCTGTACCTTTATTTATGCAACAGATGATTTTGTGTTTATCTGAATGTTTTCTGTCATTTGTAAACTGATTGCTTATGACTGTGCAATTTGGTGTCTGAAATCAAAGCTCTGAAAATGTCTCTGTAAGCTATAATGTCTTTACTTTTATCAGGCCACAGAGTCGCTCCTCAGATTCTTATTTTCTTAAATGTGTTTGAATGGAGCTATAAAACAAATCTGGTGCAGGAAGCAGTCGGTCAGTGAATGGTTATTGCTTTAGAGGGAGCAATCACACAGTATCACCAAACGTGTCAGATGGGCAGAGTTAATTCTTTGGTGTTTGGCTGGTAATTACAGAGCATGGGAAAATGCCTCTCAACCTGGAGGCAGTGGCCACAAATGCTGACACACTGTTACTAGCAACTCTGGTACCATGAACAAGCTGGCAGGGAGATTAGTGCTCCCAAAGTCAATTCTTGCCAGCAGTTATTGAAGCATGTGTTGTGAGATACTGAGGAAAGTTACAATAAGGAGGAGCTGATACTGCAGCTCTGTTTATTGGATTGCAACTCCTCATTCTCCTGTTCCAGAGGCAAAAAAACCCTCTGTGCAGACTCTGCAACAGGAATGGCTCTGTAATTTTGGTCTGAACGATCCATTTGATTATTTCTAATTGGGGATTTGGTCTCAAGAACAGATCAACAAATTCACAGAAGAATCACAGAATGGTTTGGGTTGGAAGAGACCATAGAGATCAGCTCATTCCAACCCCCTCTGCCATGGGCAAGGACACGTTCCATGAGACCAGGTCACTCAGAGTTCCATCCAACCTGGCCAGCTTCCAGGGATGGAGCATCCACAACTTTCCTGGGAAACCTTTTCCAGTGCCTCACCACCCTCACAGCAAAAAATTTCTTCCTAGTGACTAATCTGAACCTGCACTCTTTCAGTTTGAAGCTGTTCCTGCTTGTCCTGTTACTATTGACCCGTGTAAAATGCTTTTCTCCATTTTTCTTGTAGGCTCCCTTCAGGCACTTAAGGCTGCAATTTGGTCACCCTGGAGCCTTTTCTCCTCCAGGCTGAACAATCCCAATTCTCTCAGCCTTTCCTTGTAGGAGAGGCTCCACCTCTATAACCACCTTAGTGCCCTTCCTCTGGAGCTCCTCCTTCCTGGTCGATGTCCTTCCTGGGATCCAGAGCTGGACCCAGCTCGGGTGGGGTCAAAGCAGAGCAGAGGGGCAGAATTCCCCCTCCTGCTGCCTTGGACACTGGCTTTGCACACTGCTGGGTCATGCCCAGCCTCTCATCCAGCAGAACCCCCACTGCCACTGAACACTGAGGGACAGAAGTTGAACACCTCAGCCTCCTCCTCATCCATTACCAGTTTGCCAGCACTGTTTATTGGGGCAGGGTGGGGATGAAGGGGAGTGCACCTTGACCATTCTTTTTTGGTTAACATGCCCACAGAAGCCTTCTGGCTCTAACACAGCTCCTAAGCTAAGGAGAAGAAGCAGATGAAAGTTGTTTTCAACCAATTTCTCTTCCCCTTTCAAGCACAAGATGAGCATAACTTCAGTCTATACAATTTCTTCAATTTCCAGTAGCAGGAAGCACACCTGTGGGGATGGGATCAGCAGATGGGACAGCTTTGGGGCAAGCCAAAAGCAAGAGCTGAGCAAGTTCTGGCTGGGACCACAGCCACACTCACAGCCAGCTCAACACCCAGCTCCATTCTCAGTGCAAAATCACTATGTATAGCAGAAAAATACAAGTTTTTTTCTTATTTTTTTAAGGTAATAACCCTTTTTCTCTCCATTCTCAGCAATGATATCATCAGGAAGTTTATTAATGTTCTGAAGAGTTTTAAGGACAGTGCTATTTGATAAGGTGCATTTAAAACACAGCAGCAAAGTGAGAAGTTACTAGACATCTGTCATGTAATTGCACTGTCATTAATTAATTCTATCAAAATGTTGCTGCTTTTATGATATTGCTGGAAAGTTTATTTTAAACTAGTATGACAGGAAATGTTTTTTGCATTACCACCAGCTGTTATGGAAACTTTTGAACTCTGCTCAAAATAAAACTGGATATGAAATATTCCTGTTTTCCCTTCTGATGTTGCTAAAATTAGTTAAAATAAAAGACATGGATGGTTGATATTATGATTAAGAACAGGAGAAAAACAGCAACAAGGATAAGAAAGAAGGAAAGCCATGTTCTGGCTAGCCTTGGATAGTTGGTAAGAATCCTTAGGTAAGAATCCTCAGCACATATTAGAGTCAGATTTTTTTTTAAATCCTTCCGTACATAGTAAGATTTTTTTAGATAAATTCAGCACCATGGATGCTTGATACTCAGCCTCCCAATTGAAACAGCTGGCCTAACAAAGGCATAAGAAGCTTTGTGTCTCTAAGCCCCTGACCGAGTTCAGCAATGATCACAGACTTACCATATGGCTGGTGTTAAAAAGAAATATTGAGTAGTTACTCCTTCAGTGATCACCACTTATCCCTTGCTCTGACTGAGAAAATGATTTTGTGGAGAAAACAAGGGTTCAGGGGCACTGAGGAAAAAAAGGAGGAGGTAAGAAACTGTAAGTTATTACATGCATTTGAAAAAAAAAAACAAATACATTTTGTAGCACTATTTAGGGACATGGCCCAGGCAAAGATAGCTTGCTCAAGAAGAGCAGGGGTTGGCAGCAAGAGAACATTCTTTCTCTGTGTACTTACCACCCAGAGAGGAACATAAGGCCAACTTCAGGCAGAGGCAAAATAAGTAAATGTCCACACAGGCAGCCTGTCCCAGTCAGGGGTGTCCTGGCTGTCAGCTCTCCCCAGTGGCACAGTCCCAATGCTGACCCTCTGCTGCCACTGCCACCAGCAGCAGCCTGTGCCTGGGACAGGCAGAGGAACACAGGGAGTGTTCCTCTCTTGCCCCACACTGCAGCAGCCACAGAGATTTTTCTCTTGTACTTAGAGCCACAAATGTTCAGTTTTGTCAGAATTAACAAGCAGCATTGAGCTGGTTCTGATGATTTTTCATTACCAGTAGTGCTGGGAAGTGACAGATCCCAGCCCAGGGATCACAGCAAGCCTGGTCTATCCACAGCACACAACTGCTGGATCACCTCTGGTTTGTGAATCTTTCATCCTTTCTCCAAATTCCCTTATCACTCTCTTTTGGCTACTGCTTTTCTTCACCACTGCTAAACCTTTCCTTTCATTGTATCTTGAAGAACTTATTTCCTTTTCCATTGGATCCTCTGATGCATTTCCTCCTGCCTTCACTGCCCTCTGCCAATCCCCAAGCAGTTTCCCCACTGATTCTGAACTCCCAAGTGGGTCGTGTTTGAAACTATTATTATGGTTCAGCAAGCTAAAAGCAGTTCTGTAATAATAGGCAGTACTTTGCTGAACTCAAATCCAAAGCACAGATAATACTCTGCTGATTCATACTTATTTTCTAAGGTAACTCAACAATATATATGTTGTTAGAACTTTAGTTGCCTGTAGCCCCTTCTACCTTTATATCAAATAATCCCTTTGTTCTTTCCAGAGCCTGTTGAATAAGAATTTTTCATGCTTATTTCAGCCTCTAGACATTAATCTTCTGAACTTTCATCAATAATTGCAGGATCTTGTAATAAATGATGCATCAATGACTTACAATTCATGAGAATAGTTTCTTAAAAGACACTGTGGAAGGGTTTCCAATGGGTTTCCATTCTTACAAAATAAGCATACTTGTGGATGCTGCCTTAAATATTCTTGTGATTTCAATAATTTAATTTACAATTCTGCTTGTTTGGATTTTATTAACAAAAGCTGTATATCAAAAGCTGCAGCTGAAATCATGAATGTGACTGAATATATGCTCTCTGTGTGCCAGAAGAACCTGATTCTCAGAGATATAATGTAAATGAATGTGTAGATGTTTTTTTTTTTAAATTTTGTGGATAAAGTCTAGATGTTATCAAAAAAATCCCAACCTTCCCCCCCAAAAAAACCTCAAAAAACAAAGCGAAAAAAAGCCCAAATAATTGTTCAAGCTGTTACATTTTTTCTTACTGTTTACTCACACATTTTATTAATGTTAATGACTGCTTGCATTTATTAAGGAGGGGATCTATCTACCTTCATAAATAGATTTATCTAATGGGACTATGCTTTGGCTATAAGTACACTGCTGGAATGGAGCCAAAATTATAAATCCCATCACCTTTTTTAGCACAATATGAAATTCCAGGTTGCACTCCCCTTGAAGGTCCCACTAAGCCCTACAGCTCCTCATGTATTTGTTCCCTGTATTGCCTTCTTATGCCACTGATGTCCAAGCAGAAGAGCAGACCTTGTCCAACAACAACATGGTTTTCCAAGCTCATTTGGTTTAATTCTGTGTGGAGCAGGCAGCACACACTGATGACCAGGATATTTATAAAAAAGTATTAGATGGAGCTCCTGTTGACATCTAGAAAAACATTCATGGCTCTAATCTGTAAATAGCAGGTTAGCATCTTGGGAACAGGGTGGATTGCAAAGTAAACCAGAATGAAAATTTAACTGAAAATTCTCACAGGGAATTGTATAAACCACTCTTAAAGCTGCCTGCAAACATATGTAAGAATGTGCAGATTACTGACTTAAAAATCTTCTCAAGGCCCAAAATAAGGATTAAATTTGTGAAAAACATATCTGAAGAAATTTTCCAGTGGAAAAAGTATAAGGGATAATATAATGAAGTTTCCTGCAGTGCTCCTGCCACTGTAAGGACGTGAGCCAGACTCTGCCAGCTGCTCCAGGGGCCAGAGAACCATCTGAGCTTCATGCTATGCTCTGCAAGTCTTTGAACTTTACTCTGAGCATCACGCAGAACTTCTTCAATTTGTAATCAATTAACCAATTGGAATTATTCCTATTCCACTGAGAAGAACATGGTTCTATTTGGAAAGTGGCTTTACTAAAGAACTTGATTAATATTCGAGAAGGTTTCTACAGCTTTACCCCCATATTTAATTATTGTCATCCTGATATGCCCCACAAACTCAAAACTTTATTATTGATTTAGAAAGTATGTAAATGTCACATGTATTATATTTAATACTAGCATTTTCCTTCTTTGATCTTCTCATCTTGACAACAACAAGTACTTTTTTATAAAGCTGTACAAATATTTAAAGGATGTTATCTCAGCGACCAAATCACCTAATGTTTCTAATTCTTATATTGCAGTCTCAAGTTGGCAGTAAACTGAGCTGCTTTTTCCTCAAGACTTTGTGCAGAACAAAATACATGCACAACAGATATAAAGAAATGGTAAAGGAACATCAAAACATTGTCATTTAGACCAAATGACACTATCTGATCTAACAAAAGATAGGTACTGTTAATGTAAAATTTCTGTAATTTCTGATTTTATTAGATAATGAGGTACCTTCTTCATGAGCAACATGAAAGACAAGTGATCCCAAGATCTCTGTGGAGCCTACATTTCACCAGTATTATTTCCACATTATAAATGGGTTGGAGTGGATTACAGAACTGACAAAAGAAAAGAAGCTGGTGGCTTATTCACCTCTAGATGTTATTCAGCAGTGGAACAGCTTTAATCTTAACAAGAGAGATGAAATTGTGGTGTGTGCTTCTGTTGTGCTGAATAACTGCAGTGAAATACATTCTCTGATTATGAAGGGGTTTTATGTGGTTCATCTTCTCTGATTCTGAATTTTAAATTGAAATGACCAAGAAGCAAGAAGGCTACCAATTCTAGAATATCCTTCCTCAGTGCTAGTAGCACCTCAATACCAATGAAATATAATGAATTCTCACTTTTCACTTCAGTAGCAATGGATAATATCCTTAAAAAATGGAAATAGATATTTTCAGGTTTAACAGAGACTGATTAGATAATAATGTAATTACAGGTCTGAAATATGTGTATGTTGTATTTCAAAATACTTAGATCGTGTCTTCAAAAAACAAAAATAATTCAAATTTTAATATAGCTTTGTTTTTGTCACACATGTAAGAAATGTGACTCATGTCTCAAGTGACCCGGTTCAGCATACCCATAAAAAAGACCTGTAATGGAGCACAAAGGTTAGCTCCTAAAAGGCAAAAGAACATGCTGTACATTTGTATTCAGAGGAAATATGTTGGGTTTCCTTCTGTTTCCTAAGGCAGTGATTTCAGTAATTTGAAAGCACTACAAAAATATGTCACATACTACTCCAAACAATGGCACCTCAATCCTGAAAATTAATCCATCAGGAGCAATCTTGAGGAGCACAAATCTTTGCCAAGCACATCAACAATGAATCGATTTTCTCATTCTAAGATAATGTATTCATCCAATAAAAAACTTTAAGGGCTTTTTGTCTAGTCTAAGGCTGCTACATTTTTCCACCTAATGGAAAATAATTTTGTAAAAAAAAAAAAAAAATATGGAGTTTGTTTTGGCTTTTTTTTTTTTAAGTTTGCTACTTAATGGTTTTATCCACTTGTTCTCAAATTTTTGTCCCAACATACCCTTTTTATCCACCTCTGCCTTCACAAGCCCCGCGCTGCAGATCTGGAAAAGTTAAGATGAAACAAACTATCAATCTTGACCCAGACATCCTGATCCTGTTCCCTTGGCAATTCATCTTGCAGACATCTCTGACTTGTATTCAATCTGTGAATTTGTCTGTTCAGCACCTACAATGTCTAAAATTCATAATTTCTTAACTCTTTTTCACCATAGTTGTTTAAAGAAAAATATAAAATATATCTTACATATAAGAGGTGCCAAACCAATCTGCTCCCCTGGTGACTGGAACAACAGGAAGGCAAGAATTATTTTTGAGAGATTATCTTATTTTCCACTATTTGTTTCATCCCTATCTGCAAAGAATCTCCAAGACAACAGGGACAAATTAAAACTGCAAGAAAGCAGAGTGGTAGATTCATAATTAACATTCCTTTCTCCATTAAGTGATTTTTAATTATTTTTTTTAATTTCATGAAGCCAACTTGACCAAATATAAGAGCAGCTTATGCCTCAGTTGAGGAATTACAACCATTAGACCTACTAAAGGCATACAGAAATTGGTTTAGTGAAAAAGATGTCTGACATAGTTCTGTAATTAAAAAAACTATTTTTAAAATGCTCAGAAGCATTTCCTAGCCACCAACTATCAATGTGATTTTCTAACTGTGAATGTTTAAATACTTATGGTCACATCCCACCATCTCTGTCCTTCAGGCTTATCAAAGTAATCAGCAGCTTCCCTCTTTTGTTAATTGGGAAGGTTTTCTACAGTAGAAGTGCTAAACTCCCAGGAAGTCAGAGCAGCATTAATTCATGTTTACATTATCTTTATAGCAATAAATATGGAGCAATTCATTTATGAAGCATCAAATCCCTCTGAGCAATTTTTACACTTGAAAGTGCAAACAATTCCTAAGCCCCAGCAATTTCAATAAGGCATAAAAAATGCTGAATAATTATATTCTGTAAGCTTCAGTAATGAAATTAATCTCAAGACCTTTTAAATACAAGGCTTTAATTTAGTGGACTTCAACAGTTTTTGTCTATTTCTGACAGAAGCAAAATAAAGAAAAAAATAAAAAGGCATTTGATGGCTAATAATGCTTTATTATGGAAAGGTCTTTGTCCTCCAAAGACAGAAGAACATTACTGCAGCCATTATTAATTCTAGGAAATGCTACCCTGCCCAACTATGAAGGCAGTGGTGATGCTTGTGCCACTGGCTCAGCCCTGAGCTGGGTCACCACAGCACCAGAACCAACCAGAGCCCGTGGGCGTTTGCCACTTCTGCACAGCTCCCCTGCACTGGGGCCAAAGCTCTCCCCACTTCCAACAGCAAGATTTTTTTATGGAAAAATCAATTAATTAACTGTTGTCAGAAGAGGTTTTGGAATTTACTACAATAAATCAGTCATGTGTGATTCATTTTCCAATTTCAAACACTTGAACCAAGCTCAAAGAAGGATGGGGGCTCTGAGAGCACCTGCAGGGTGTGCAGGTGGCCCAAACAGAACCACCCAAAACCAGGGGAATGGAAGAGCAAGTTAACCCATGTGGAACAGGTATCGAAACAACCCCCTAACATTCTTACACAAGTTAGATAGACTCGAGGGTATCTTTGATATTAAAATAATAATGAAGCATCTCTTAGGCAGATAATTTAAAAATTTCTCTGTTCCTCTCTGATGCAGGCATGTGCTGCAGCAAACACTCATAAGCATTTTCTATTTCACCTGCAGGTTGGCTAGGGGCTGTAATAAATACCTCAGTTATGCAGATTTGTGTTTCACAACCTTGCAGAGCTCTCTGGGATGTGTTATGACAAAGAGTGCTATAAGATATCTCTATTATTATAAAAATACACTCAAACTCTACTCTCTTGATATCCACAAAATATTTTCTCTGCATTCCAGATCTTTTAAACAAACTGCTGTATTCCCCCCTCCAGGGAAATGATGTTAAATGCCATGAGGATGCATGCACTCGTAAACACACAGTCTATCTCTAACTGAAAAGAAAAATATTAATACAGCAGCTCTACCCTTAAAAACCTGCACTAAAAAACACACACACTTGTTTCTAAAACAACTTCCAATCTGCCCTTAGCTGCTGTTTGAATAAATCTTTATCACCATGATTTTATTTCAGCACATAAATAGAATCAGTTATGCTTCAATGAGTTCCTTTTTTCTCCCTCTTCTTTTTTAGCTTTACTTAGTGGAACTGTCTCAAATTAATAGGTTGGTTTCCGTATCTTATGAATTTTGACTGCCTTTTAAATACAGAAGCATATTCATTGCAGTTTAAATTTGTTTGGACCTAGTATATATGCAGTTCCAAAAACTGATATACAAATAGAAATGGCACACTTCTATTCCAAATAGCACTTAATGGCCTTTTGCTACTGCACCCCTTCACAATGTCAAATATAATGCTCCCAAACTGATTAGCAAGGTCTGCTTCCAACACTCCAGCTGGATGACCAATCTAAGTTTCATTCTTATTAAACCTAGCAGTATTTGCTCTTTATTACAGTTCATTCCAAGTCAATGCAAATGAAAGAAAAAGTTTCATTTCAATTAAGAAGATGTGATTTAGGTTTGCTTAGGAATGACAAGAGATGGTGACAGTCCATCTGGTTTTTACATTCTGGATGGCTGCTTAAACATGCAAGATTTGGTATCGCATTTAAAGGCATCCTCATTTGGTTTAACAACAAAATGATGAACCCTTGTCACAAATTATGTAGAAAAAATGTTAATGAGATTGGTCCAAACATAAAATTATACAAAGATGTGGTGGTTTAACCCTTTCTGGATAACAGGTGCCCACTGAAGCTGTTCTACCCCTTCTCTTCTCAGCTGAACAGAGATAAAACACAATGAGAGGGTCACGGGCTGATATCTGGTCAGAGAGAGATCAGTCACCAGTTACTATCCTTGGCAAAACAAATCTGAATCAGGGAAATTAATTTAATTCATTAATTTAATTTATTAATATTAATATTAATTTATTTAATTTAATTTATTACCAATCCAATCTGAATAGGGTAATGAGAAATAAAACCCAATCTTAAAAAATGTCTTCCCTCCATCTTTCCATTCTTCCTGGGCTGGACCTCACTTGGAATTCTCTGCCTCCTCTCCTCAGCAGCACAGGGGGATGGAGAATGGGGGTGAGGTCAGTTCATCCCACATTGTCTCTGCCACAGTTTCCTTCCCAGGTGGAGAACTCCTTTCCCTGCTCCAGTGTTGGGTCCCTCATTCTTCAGTAACTTCTCCCGGGCCAGTTCTTCCCACAGGCTGTCAGACATGAAGTACTCCAGTGTGAGTCCCTTCCTTGGGATGCAGGGGTTACAAATCCTGCCAGGAATGCTGCTCCAGCATGGAGCATGCCATGTCTTCATGGCACCACAGGTCCTTCCAGGAGACTGCTCCAGCAAAGGCTTCCCATGGGGTCACAGCCTCCCTTGGACATCCACCTGCTCCAGGGTGGATTCCTCCAGGGGTTGCAGGGGAATCTGCAATCTCTGCTGCCCATGGACCTCCCTGGCTGCAGGGGCACAGCTGCCTCACCATGGGCTGCAGGGGAATCTGCTCCAGCACCTGGAGCACCTCCTGCTCCTCCTGCTGCACTGACCTGGGTGCCTGCACAGCTGCTTCCCTGCATATCCTCACCACCTCTAAGAAAACCAGAGCTAACTTTGACCAAGAAGAACCAGGCACTTCCATTCTCCTTTGAAACAAGCTCTCCCCCAGAGTACAACTTGAGCAAGTGTGGGCTCATAAGAACACCTGTTGGCCTCAGATTCTCTCTCTGGGTACATTCACAGGTTTAACACATACAGGCATGACTAAGGATGGGCAGAATGCAAATTTATGTTGTAATAAATGCAAATCAACTATCTCACTAAGATATGAAGCACTGTGACAATTAGCCAGAGTCCCAGTGTCCCTTGTGAAATGGAAAGAATAAGACAGCAGGAAAAATCACATCACATCATACATGGTGACACAAGGAGCTGGTAGGTGATTGCTTGCAACATGTCTTGTAAAATTATCTACATCAAGAGAAATATATGTGTAAAAATTCCCTGGTTATTGGACCACTACAGAATGCATTAAATTGCTTAAATGGTTCTTTCAAGTGCTTAGCATACTTCTGTGGGCAATAAAAATAATTAATAATAATGCCAAGAGCAGGTGAAATAATTGTCATTTATCACAGTCAGTAATGTGATAAACATATCTCTGTTTACCAGACAGAAATACACCATCTAATGACAGAATGACCTACTGTGTAACCATTGGATGAAATAATGGAGAAAAAATTATTCATGCATGCCCCAAGTCAGAGAACTATTTGTTGTATATGTACTACATTGCCAAAGGTCATCAGTGCTATAAATCTACACAATTCCTTAAAGAAATGTAAATTATGTATTTTACCAGAAACATATAAGCTTCATGTTAGAATGTACAGGGTCTATATCACTTAAATCATATAAATATTCTAGATATAGTATGCTGTCTATCAATATTTCATGCAACCAGGAAAATCTTGTTCATATTCCTGTTGATTCCTTGCAGTTCCCATGAATCAGGACCCCAAATGGTCCTATGCCTTCAAATGCAGTGTCTAATGAAACCCCATTTACCCTGCACATCTTCCCTTTCATCAACAGCAGCCTCACTTACTAACAGTTGCTTCTATGGGTGAAACAACAAAACAAAATATAAAGTCCTATTCTGTTAGGAGTCAAATGTCAGTCTTTGTGAAAAATAAGCATGATCATTAGATTGGGTTGGGGGAGGTTTGTCCATTTTTATTTTAAACTGAACTACTGGGGGAAAAAACAAGTACAAACTGCAATTTTGTGGTTTTGAAAATCTGCAAAGCATAACAACTCCAGTGGAACAGAGGGCAGTCTAGGAGCATTTCAGGTCATTAGCTGAAATGTCAGCAGTGGGTGCCTATGTCACTTGCTGAAAAGTGAAAACATTACATTGCTTCAATTACAGTCACAATGTAGGAAACAAGTAAGCAGCTGTGTTTACACTCCCTGTAACTGAACGTGAAAATCTTGTGGAGAGCTCCCAAAGTCCATATCAGCTATGAGTGTCCATCCACATATTTGCAACTGAGAAAAAAGGGACATAATTTAGTCTCAAGCATGGGTCCCACAGCATGAACTTGACTGTTTCACCAGCTCCTGACAGCTCAGAGATGCTGCAGGAACAAGGCCTGCTGAGAAATCTCTGAGCTGTCATGTAGAAGCACTGACGTGATACACACTCAGTTAATTTCAACATTAAAATTTTCATGGCTTTCGCTTGAGATTTCTGTTAGTAATTTTTTAATGAAAGAACTTTTGTGCCTCGTTTGGGTAGAGCCAGTAATTATGAAGTAATAAAGCATGAAGGCAAGGCTGGTGTGGGCTCCTTTGCCTGTGATCAGTAGATCTGCTGCCTGTGCAAATGACGATAGGACAGGCACAAAAAAACACCCTGGTGTGTGTGTCAGCAGGTGGATGTTCAGTTCTTGTCCTGCATCCAAAAATGTATTTTTGTGCACCCTACATTAAAATGTCTATTTGAAAGCAGACTGAATGAACCTGACACTTCCTTATAGAGTTGATGTTTTAAGGATTAAAACACATGAAGTATAAAGGTATGCATCTCAATTTCTTGAAATGAACACACAATCATAATGGACTCTATTGACTGAAAATGCAATTATGGGTTCAAATCATTTCAGACAGACATTGTCTATGACTAATCTTTATTAGCTATAAGCCAAGCCATTTGCTTAGTTATAGCTTTGAAAAGACATTCAAATTTGTAATGAATAATGCTAAAAATTATCTGACCTCAGGAGAAACTCAGAATATGCAATTAATGATGTGCTTTGCAGCTAAAGACACTGTGGGTATAACAGAACATATATAATTCCACAAGCATGGTCTAAGGGATCAGGAGATTTTTGAGTCCAGAGAAAAGAAGGCTTCAGGGACAGCTGCTTCATCCTGGCAATAAATATGGAAAGGGTGATCAAGAAGAGAGCTCTCTACTGCAGTGCAGAAGAGAGGTGATGGGCAGGACTTGAAACAGAGGGATCCTACTGGGTATAAGAAATAAAATTAAATCGCTGTGAGGATAATTAAGCACTGGAACAGGATTCCCAGAGGCTGCAGATTCCCATTCTTGGACTTTCCAAGACCCATTTGGACAAAGCCTTGAACAACCTGTTCTGAATTCAGTGCTGTTTCTGCTTTGAGCACATGGACTCACGAGACCTTTCCCACCAGGGTGAATAAATGCTGTTATAATTGCCTGGTGAAGTTACAGTTTTCATCTAAGAACTGCAATCTGTTCAATGGCTGGCCAGAAGACTACACTTACACTTTTGAGAAAAGTTCAGGTATGGCTTTTCTCTCGTGCCTTTAGCAAAGACAAAAGAAGATAACATGTATATTAGTTTCTATATAAAGAAAAGTAATGTGTTATAAAAACTGCTTTCCTCCCAAGGCTTTAAAAACTCCCTAAGGAAACAAGGCAAGGATTTAGATAAATGGCTGAAAAAAGAGACATGCAGCAAGTGTAATTCAGGATAAAGGTTGGCTTTCAGTCCCTGGGAGATTTTGTTGCTCAGGACTACATTATAGAAAGACAGCTGCCAGGAATTGTCACATAATGCATTTGAGATCTATATACAAGATCTAGTGAACATAACTGCTTTCCAAGATTATTTATAATATCTATATTTCAAGCTCAGTGGAGAGTTAAAGCTAAAACTATAGTACAGACCAGGAACACGTGTTTGTAGACAACCTGATCTAAAAATAAAAACCCAAAGTATGCTTGGTTAAATTGAGTGTTTTCAGTTTGCTTTTCTAGTTACAGGATGCCTTTGCATTGGACTCAGGTCTGCTTCCATGTAAGTCACTGACTAAAGTTTCATTGACTTTATGGGAACAGATTGAGCCCTCATTACTGAATCATTTTTAATGAATCTTAAAATATGTGGAAAGGAGACACATCTGTTAATCTAAAATGGAAGACTCCAGAGCTGCTGTCCTGAAGATCCTCAGGAATCTCAGGCAATGCAGATGCTGTGAAGAAGCAGTTCTGCTCAGCCCACTGTTTGTCTGTTGACTTATCATTTAGGTCTTAAATTCAGGGACACATACACTGAGCCACAGCTGCTGGAGGTTTGACTCTGGTTACAAGGTCTGAGCTCACAATTCAGCTCATAGCTGGCTAAATGTGACATAAAATCACCCCTCCAGGTGCCAGCAGTCGATGGCTACAGTTTTAAACTCCAGGTACTGCAGTGTAAACTCAGTTGCTTTTCTGATAAAATGATGACAGTGACTGAAATGGACTGGGACAGAGAATGTGTCACCACACTGCTCGTGCACTTAGGTGCTAATGTATTTGCTTCCCCAGTCCTGAAAAGCAGATTCAAAAGTGAACATAAGTTTTGCAGGTGAGTACTAGGGAAGATTTATTTCACATTTCTGATAATTTCTAACATAATTATGGATTGATTCATATCATATGGCAATTCTTCTATCTTTCACTGGGTCAGAGAAGGCAAGAACATTAATCAGTTCAGATACTTGGGGTTAAGCAAAACTGCTTAGTGATATTAATTTTTTGGCAAAATCCATCAAGATATTTTCCTGAATGACAAGAAGCTTCTGTTCACTTTAGTCCTGGCCTGAAGAACAAACTTGAACATCAGGTTTGGTGTCCATGCCCTGAGAACAGGAGCTGCAACCTCACTCCTGCTCTGAACCAGGAATGGATGTGTTCAGCTGCTGCAGGACTTTGCTCGACTAGAGACAGAGTCAGAAAGAACTGAGTCCTGTCCTTTCTACAGTTGTTTCCTTTTCAAACCTTCTGTAATAATAACAGGCATTTGCCAGGGGCAGGGACATGCCTTAAGAGGCCAGGGATTATAAAGAAAATTTAACAGGGTAGCTTCCAATACCAGCATAATTTGGTACTCGTATTGATTTAGGGAAATTGTGCAAAAATACTCTTGCTGCAAAACCCTCTGGTTTTCCTTCTCTGTGCTTTTTTTGTTTTTTTTTTTTTTGTTTTTTTTTTGAGAAAAGAACAGCTCAATTCAGATCCAATTTTAATTTTTTTTCCACTCTATTGCTTAAAAATTTTACAGATAATGTTATCAGTGTTCAGTTACATATTATGGATCTGGATTTGTTTGAAATTGCAGAAGTTAGAGACAGCCTGGGTTCATATCTACCCACAATTAAAGGTGGGATTTATTTTTTAAGGTGGGATATTATAAGTATAAATAGTTTTAATGAAAACATTATCCTTTTTGTTCTTATCCCTGCCTCAAAATTTTAAAAATTCCTATTCCCATGATATTCTCCTTTTATCTTGCCATAATGGTAATAACATACTTACTGCTTGAGATGGCTTTTGCAGCTCCAGCTGCACTTTGGCATTTAATAAACTATAAAAGCCATTTATTGCTTCATGGACTTCATCTCCAGGAACATTATCACTTAACTATATGATTGCCCAAAGCAACAAAAGGAAAGCTGTCTATACAGTAGATATATGCCCCATTCATCTTTTTGTGTAGTTCTAGTATCCAAAAGCAAATTATGGCTGTTTTGTACCACTAGTAATGTACCTTTACAAAATCAGTGAAAGAAAATGCACATACTGTGCTCACACTAAAATTATTTTTAGGGAAAAATCACCAGCTGGTAACTTCAGCTCTTGAGTTACCAAAAAGATTTAAAAAAAAAAAAAAAAATTAGAAAAAAAAAGAAAAAAGAAAAAAAAAGAAAAGCAACTGGGATGTTTTATAGGCATAGAAACCAGAAACCAGAATGGGGCTATCCCAGTGCCCACTGCTGAGCCAAAAGAAGGAAATGTTTCTCTCTCATTGCATTAATTTTTTTTTTTTTTCAATACTGAACATCCTGTCCTCTGCCATTGCATTTCTCAATTCTTCTGTGCAGCTTTTCAAATTGACATTTGTCTTGGCTATACAGAATAATTCACTATCATCAGCAAGTTTCACTGTAATTTTCCAGATGATTCATGACCAGGAAAAACCCCATAATTTAAAAAAAAAATCTATCCCCTGAATACCCTCCAATATGAAAATCATATTCCTATCCTGTTTCCTGAATGCTTTTAGCCAGTGCAAAAATATTCCCCTGTATCTTATTCTTTCCTTATTTTTCAGTAACATTGCCTACTGTCACCTCAACTTGAAGTACATCCCCTGAGTCTGTGAAGAAGGCCATTAAAAAAAAAAAAAATCACTTAATTACCTCATTAGTCTTATCAACTTTCCATACTGCTTTAGCTCCTACAAAATAAGGCTTTGGAACACAAATGCTGTATCCTTACCCCTTCCCACTGGGATCCTCTCTGAGGACCTTGCAAGTTCAGTCTTGCAGCATACTCCAAACACTGTTCACCTCTGCACAGCACAAGCAGAACCTTTGCTTCTCTTTCCTGCTTACTCAGCTTCCACATGTGTACTGTGTTTCATAATCCTTTTGATGCTAATGAAATAACCTGACTCGTACTAAATAATTAACTGCATCATCCTTTTGGGACCTCCAAGTCCTAATGGAAAATTTCAGTTTTCTTGAATGTTAAAAAAAGGAAGTTTTCTCTCTAAAGAAGCCCAAAGAAGTCCTTTAGTACAGTAACTCAATGTTTGCTTACCCCACTCTGAACATATTCCTGTTGATAACTTTTCATGTGTTGTTCTCACTAATCACCTACTGAATCTCAGTGATCAAAAAAATTCAAAGCAACTGTTCAGCTGTTGACAAAAGGGGTCTAAACCATCCACATGACACATGGCACCTTCATGTCATACTTGGTCTTTTCTCTACAAAATTTAAATTTTCTTTCAAAAGCTGTTTAAAAGCAATGGAGTCTTGAACACTTGTGAAAAATGGTGAATATTCTTATAAATCAAGATACTTATTTTTATCATGTTGAATTCAATAAATCTGAATAACCACTCAGACTAAAACTATCAAAAGAAGAAACAAAAACTCAACATACTTCCCTTATTTTTTCACACAGCAGTAGTGTGGTTTGCTTGGCTGGTTGAGGTGTGAGGTTTTTTTTCTCTTAAGAGTATTTGTATAGCATTTCATTCCTTCTCCTTCCATAACTGCACTAAAAATGATATATAAACTGACAGGAAGCACTCTGCCTATTGCTGAAATTCACTGTGATAAAAGGCAACAGATGTTGAATAGCACAAATCAGCCACTGAAGACAGGACAAAAAAAGAAAAAAAAAAAAAAGGAAGAAAAATTCATTTACAAAGGCATCCCAGGACACAGGATATTAGTGCATCTACATCAGCAGAGGCTCTGAATTCAATGGAAATGATACCCAGCATCTAAACTACATTATATAAACCATCAGGGCACAGTGTGCCTGTGTGCATTAAATTGTTCATCTCTTAGAGAACAGAGATTCCTATTAAGACAGAAGCAGCAGCATTTTCTCAAACATCAGAAGAAATCAAATTCCCCTTCCTTGCTGTATCAGCCAGCCAGTGTCACTGCTCTGCAGAGGAGGCTGAGAGGGGAGGAAGAGGGCAGGAAAGAAAGGCACATTTCAGCTCTCCTTTTATCACTCCTGACTGCCAGAACATAGGACACAATCCAGTCCCACCTGAAAGCTCAGTGGCTTTCTTATATTAATTTCAGAATGAACTGAAATTTGTTAAAAGCAGCAGACACTCTCTACCAACTGTTCATCTCAGTTGAACACCAGCTTTCTTTCACATAACTTACAGTTTTAGCACGTTCTCCCCCAAATCACTCTACTTCAAAACTGGAGAAGAATAGACTCAACATATTTGGTATAACAAATCGAGAAATCAGCAAGAAGCGTAGGACAATTGTGTAAAAAAGTCACTTATATCTATTAACTAATGGGCATGTAAGAGGCAGCAATTACTCCAGGGTCTGGTAGAGGCACATTTCCAAGTGGTGGAAGATGGTGAGGAGATCTTTGGTTGGAGATCTTGCTGGGGCCACTCCATGGAATCCTGTAACTACAGCAGCTGCACATGACTAAGAGTGTTATTCCTAAGTACTGACAGTGAGATTTTTCAGGCTACATAATTGATTAAGCCCAAAAGATCTTTGCTCTTTTAGTGTCCTGATGAACTTCCACAATCTACATCTAGCTAATGAGTTAACAACACTCCTACTATAAAAATAACAGGATTTTTTCAGAGGTTTTAGGGACCAGGGTTTGAAAGAGTGGTGATCACATTTCTTGTAG
This sequence comes from Erithacus rubecula, assembly GCF_903797595.1. Taxonomy (NCBI): domain Eukaryota; kingdom Metazoa; phylum Chordata; class Aves; order Passeriformes; family Muscicapidae; genus Erithacus; species Erithacus rubecula. The sequence continues at coordinate 58,261,348 of NC_136686.1, forward strand.
CAAAAATTATCTTTCCTCAGCTTCCTGCAATGATTCACAGCATATTAGTCTTGTCACCAGGTAGGAAGTGACAAAAAAGGGATTTTTACATCAATACTCACAAGTCATTCAAGCTGCCCTGCCCACACTATCCCCAAGTGGGGCAGCGAGAGATGCAGCAGAGGAAAAGCAATGGGGCATGTACACAGGGCTGGGCAGCTGAAAGCCAGAGGATCATCAAAGCAAGGGGGAGATTGCAGCAGGAGCAAGGGTAGGGCATGCTCTGGATCTGGGATAAGGAGATTTGAGAGCAAATAGATAAGGGGATGCAGAGAGATAAACACATGTGCAGGAAAGCAGGAAAGATTATGAAGGACACAAAGCTGACTGGGCACAGGAAAAAATGGAGAGCTGGAATGGGAAATCAGGACTGTGAAATGTTTCAGGGGATTACAGAGCAAAAGGAGGTGCAACACAGGGATAAAAATAATGATGGGGAAAGAGAAAGGAAGTGAGAATTCTAGACTTTGCGCACTTAATTTCTGTTTGTGATAAAAATGGAATTTTAGAGTAAGCAAGAAAAAATTTTGCTGTTTTCTGCAGTCCTCATCCACAGCAAGGAGCACTGATATCCTAGTATCTTATGTTAGTTGTGTGGGACTTTTTTGTTATGTGATTATGACTATTTTTATTATATTTACATGCCATTCATTTTTACCATTTCTCAAAAATATTTTACCAAATAGCAAAGATACATTTTAAATTTAAAAAACATATCAGATGAATTATTTGGTATTTAAAGAGATACCAGATTAACCATGTCAACAACAAATCAGCCACACTTAACATATTTTCAATCTCTTAAGGAATAAACACAATTTTTTCAATAGGAGCCAGAGAAGATATTCCTGTTTATATTCCTGTTACTCATCTAGTTGCATCCATACAAACCATGTCAAATACTGATTTTGTCTATGATCTCCATTTCCCTTAAAATTTAAATGCAAACAAGAGTAAGTGTAGAGGTCCCTGTTCAACACGCATATTGGGAAATATTTCTATTTTGATGAATCATGGGCTGCTCTTGACATGTAATTCAGCACAGGTTAACTAGGGAGGTCCCCATCTTTTGCATGAGGTTAGGTAATGGGATGAGTAATGGAAGTCCAGGCTAGGCAATTTTCAATGAGAATAATAATTTTGAAGAGCAGAACACTATGTTTAACTTTTGCACTAGAACACTTACATAATATTATCACAATATAGAAAAGACTGAGCTCAAATTATGTTTTACTTTCATTTGAACAAATTTCTATGAGTGTTTGCTTTACATTTTTCTCAGAACTTTTCTGAATAGATGGAAACTTGTAGACAGCTGTAGATAAAAACCCATGGATAGTTTTTTCCAATTTTCTATCATTACAATTCCAGTCAGGAATAAAAATAAAATTAAAAAAAAAATAAAACCACAAAAAAAAAAAAAAAAACCCTATCTGCTGTAAATAGTTAATACTAACTCACACATATAGAAATCATGAAGCACTAGACTCTTTAAAAGGTGCTTGACTAAAGCAGTGAATGAAGTTTAAACTGGAAGAGAAACTATAAAGCTGTCAGTATTAATGCCCACATGCATTCACGTGACATTGTCTTTATATTTCTAACCTGTCACACAAAAAATGTCTTGTAAAAGAAAGGGGTTTCAACAGTTCTGCCTTCTGGGAAGAGAGACTGTGATGCAGAAAACTGTCTTCACAGAAAATACAACTGCATCACAGGAACAAACTCCAGAACCCACGGCCTAATTTGGCCTAATTTAATCTAGCTCACAGAAAAGAAAATATTTCCTCATATAATTTCCAGTTTTCAGTACTTAGGCAGCATCAAGTAGTTAATGCAAATAGTTTCATTCATCTCATATGCACGACTAAAAGTGAAGGAAATTTAAGGGATAATAAAAACACACTGTAGGACAGCAGTATCCATATTCTTAGAGATAGTATTTTGATTTCCATTACATTTTTTTCTGAGATAACTGCAAGACTTTTGAGTTCAAAACTTCATCAACAACACATCCTGGCATTTCCATCTCAAATGCTGAAAACTGAAATCTTTATTAAAGCTTTTGAGGGTTTTTCAGATTGTGAATACTACAGAGGGTCTTTGGTGGAGAGAGGCTTTGGCTGGGATTCAGGGGCTGCACCTGAGGCTCTCACAGCTCTCAGTGCCCAGGCAGAGGAGGGGATGGCAGCTCCAGAGATCTCTGGGCTGAAAACCCACCACAGCTCCTGAGACTAGCCCAGGTACTGGCTGGCAGCTGAAGCCACCATGTGTGTGTTTATAGCCAAATGTGAACAGGAGATTTCACTCAAATTTGAGCCAACACCCTCCATCTCCCTGCACCCATGACAGCAGATCAGCCCCTGTGTGAGCTACACGACAAGGAGAGTACATGCAGTAACATTTCTCAGATAAGGGAGAAGAAACCTGGATCATTTGTCCTTTTATGAACATACTTTTATTATATAGATACAGAGCCTCAGATTCTTCTCACCCATTGCTCTGAACAATAATATTTTAGCCTTTCTGCCATTCTGTTTCTTTATAAAATGAGAACTGACTTCTCTCAAGGGGATTAGAGCTGACACTCACTAGAATGGCTGCAGTAATGATTTGGATAATTCTGCCTAGGAAGAATGAAATAGAAGTTGTACATGACATTTTCAACCTTCCTTGAACTTCCTGCAATTAAACACATTAAAATTTTAAGTTCTAATATTTTTTACAGCTGCTTAGAGATCTGCTTTATACTATGAGAATACCCTGATGCTCTGCAAGGAGTGAATGCCAAAATTTGCTGTGTTCCCACCTTGAATTCCCCAGGATCTTCCAAACTGGATCAAAAGGTACAATTAAAATTATTCTGCTTCTCTGTGTCTGCTGGGTTTACAGTCTTTCCACATCCACTCAGAACTGCTCTGATAGCCAGATGTTAGGCACCATTTGTGTGCACCAAACTGGTCACAAGTATTTCCATGCCTCCTTTTTAGTACAAAAAGCCAAAAACTGACATCATGCAGTGTGGTTCCATGGCCTTCACTCCTCATCAAGACCCTAAGAAATAAGTTCTGAATAACCTTTTGTTCGCTGTTGATCCTCAACATTTCAAATGCATGTACTTAAACCTGCTGTGGGAGATGTCATCTGACAGAGATTTCAATATGGCACAGGTCCTTTGGACACTAAACACAGCTTATGACACAGTTAATCCTCTGAATTCAATGAGCTTGAGATGAATTTGGCTGTTCCAATATCTCAGCACCCACAGATGCTACAAGAGCACTGCTACACTCAATGTGCTGAACTTCTCTGCATAAAGCCTTACACCCCCTCTCCAGGAAGGGTGTGGACATGAGATCCAACATGTAGGGTAAGGAGTCCATATCTAGGCTCCTAAAAATTAATGTCATGTATATATGTAAATGCATGCATAAAACTAGCTAAAGTTTCACATGGTCTGAAAGTATTTCCTTACAAATGGCTTCCAGACTGTCAGTACTTCTGTGTAGGGGGAAAAAAAAAAAACAAAACAACCAAACAAAACCCAGTCATAAAGGGGCAATATGCAGGGAAAAAGAAGTGAAACAAAGACAGCAAATCATCTGGGATCCACCCCTCACTGCAAGACTGTTGCGCTGTCTCAGAGTGCAGAGCCAGCTTTTTATTGCCTACCAAAATAAAGAAGACATCTGGGGTTACTTTCCATGGTTTTTTGGACACTTGGTTACCAAGCAGGTCTTCATTAGCTCCTGTGCCATGCCAATACATGCTCTGCAAATACCTCAGATTGTAGGATATCTAATACTGTATTAGGTGTCCATTGCAAGCAATTGAGTCCAACTCCAGTTGGAACGTCCTGGTTATTTGGTGCTCTCTGAGTCTGTGGGATTATTCAGATTGTTTCCACTCTTTCCCCCAAATATCAATCAACATAAGCTACTCCTGTGTGTCATTTTTTTCCTTCAAACAAATAGAATAAACTTTTAGAATTGCATGTGTCTCAACTCTGTAGCAGATAAAATACCCATCGTCTTTAGTGCACATCTACTTCTGTAAAGCAGCACCACTGAGTTGGACTGAAGAGTGGGTTTATAAAATAGAATATTTGTAGTAAAGGGTAAGAAAAGACAACACAGTGTATGCAAGACAACACATTAAAACAATCATAGTGTAAGTTATTTATTTCCACTCAGCTCATTTCAATTCTATTTTAGCTATTTCCATATCCATAGCCCCCCTGAAAACCGAAGCACCAAATGGAAACAAATCTGTTCAGGAAAAGGTCTTAAGATTTTATCAGGTATAATGTAAATTTGAATAAAATAAGACACTTGTCAGAAGAAAAAGAATTTTTAAAAAATAAAGGAGGAAACAGATCAATGAGACTAATACCTTGGATAGACCAGAATTATGATTTCCTAGCTACTGTCAAAATCATATAAAAAAATAAAATGGAAGACTATGGTTATCTTAAGAAATATATAGCTGAGTTACAACTCCACAGGGATCTACCCCAGCATTAAATTCCATTGCAGCTCTAGATTACATTTCTGCTGCTTGAGAACAAGAAAGACAGAATAAACTCAGACAACACTATCTGCATTGCAACTTGCTCCAAGTCAAGCCCTTTGTTCTGCTCAAACGAGCAATGGACAGGATATCACTGCTCTCTGACAGCACTTCCCCAGGCTGGCCCAATAATTAAAAATAAATCCAACTGTACCATGACAGTATTTACACAACATTAGTCACTGGGGAAGCTTTGGTGACTGTTTTCTTTCCTTTTAATAATAGTTCATCTTAAAATGCATGCTTGTGGCTTTGTGGAATCCCATCAAGAAGGGGAAAAAAGGGTATAATTATAATTGCAGGAAACACTTGCAGAACCATCCAGAATATATTACTGGCAACTCAGTGTGTATTTGAAAGCCAGGAGAACATAGCTGGCTCCAAATCTGCAGGTATTAAACTTGGACAGTGACAAATGCTTTTTGTTGTTGTTGTTGTTGTGTCATCAGGGCATATTCTCTCCTCCAAACTTTTCTATGACATTCATTTTCCTCAATCCTTGACTGCCTATCACTGCCTGAGATCTGTCACCTACAAAGTAGGACTCATAAAGCCTAGAGGGAGATTTATTGGTATTTTATGCAGCATTAAACAAGGAAGTTTAAAAAAAAATTATCTGAGACTGAAGCAATCTTTATTTCATAATGTCTGTTCCCCTCTGGTTCCTTAGCTGCTTCTTCATCAGAAAAAGGGTCAAACAATTTTTTTGAGAGAGTTTAGACATCACACAAAAAATAGCACTTATTCAAAACAAAAAGTTATCATTCTCTAAAGTCTCTCAAGTTTCTTCTGGGATTCTTTTCTTCAATTTATTTTTATTCTGCATGGCAAGAATAAATACTCAGGAAGGTTTGAGTTGGTTTTCTTAATACAGTGTTTCACTCTGATTTCCTTTAGGCATAGGTGTTCTAATTCATTAAAACAGAGTTATATTCAAACAAACAAACAAAAAAGAACTGTGAACAGCTAACATTTTTAAAATCACTTTCAATACAAACAAGTCCACCGATACTAGCAAACCTAACCCACTCATTTCTTGGCTTGTCTTCTGTCTGCCAATTAAGGACATAACAATACATAGCCTGAATTTTGCTCCTAGGCCTGGTCTTTAAATAAGGTTTAAGCTTAAAGTTCAGCTACTTTTCTCTCACTACTACCCAATTTCTTTGCTCTTCTGACTCAGGAATGGAGCTGATGAGATCAGGCTGACCTGGCTGCCCAGGGAGGCAGCAGATTTTCCCTTCTCTGACACCCTTGCCCTGCAGAAACATGTCACCATTTCAGGCACCTCAGCAGGTCAGTGACCTGCAACTCCCTCCCAATTTGTCTTCTCCAAGCAAACTACAACAACACAGGTACTTTTGTGGCTCTACTGATTAAGCAGACACAAATTCACAGCACATAATGGTGGATCTACCCACCACCTTTCAAAATAGAAATTTCCACACCCAGTAATAGATTTTTATGTAAATAAGATACTCTCAGTCATACTGTTGGGGTATTTGGGACAGAAATATGGATGATGAAGAAGGGACAGCTACACAGATGGCAGATGATCTCTACATTCTCTCCATACATGGAAATTTATGGATGAGTGTACATTTTCCAGTCAACATTACTCTTTTCCCTTTCTTAACAATAACAATCACCAAAAGCAGCAAAGATCTTGGCAATAGACCACAAAGTAAATTTTCAGGAAAACTGGGAGGAACTGCCAGCACCCTGAAGAGCATCATTAAATCTTAACAAACTAGAAGTACTCTTTTTAAAAAAATGCTTTTATCCAAGTTGAACAAGAGAGAATTTGAAGCAGAAAAATTATCTGTAATGATGAATAGAGTTCCTTATGCATTTTCTTAAGCAAAATAAATAATTGAATTGATAGTAGAGAAGGGCTCAGGTATTTCCATGGTTCCACCATCTACTTGTCAAGTACATCAACTGTCCCAGGCTATTGGAGAGAGGGCAAACATCTTACCAGGAGGACACAATCAGCCATATCTCTTTTCAATCCATTCAGCCCAGGCAAACTGTCACAACTGGACAGCTGTGATCAGCATTAATCAGTCTAAAACTGTACATTAACTCCTTAGGAGCACAAAAGAGCAGCTTTTCCTCTCTGCAAATAAACATGTGCACCACAAGGGCCAGGATCTCCTTTCCAGCTTTGGGGCTTGAAAAGCATCCAAGTTAAGAAGGGTCAGATAGGGAACAGCTCTTTGAAATGCCCTTTTTTGAACAAAAAAATGCATCTACTTCAAAACTGTGACTGTAAATTGTAGTAGCAATCTCTGCTTGCTGGCAGACAGGATGGTTGGTGTGTGTCCACACACCACAAGAGACATTAACCACTGGACAGAGTCCACGTGGCAGCAATGAGAATACAGATGGAAGGGGGAACCCCAAACCAACAAACCATCATGACAGTTTAGTCTAAAAATAAGATGACCAATGGAGAGACAGAAACAGTCTTCAATTACTCAAAAGCCTGCTGCCAAGAATAAGAAAGTAATGTCTGGTATAGATTATTAGCAAATGACAGACCCAACATCTAAGAATGATTAATACAAGATGAGATTCCTGAAGAGCTCACTTGAAAAGTTCCTCTGATGCCAAGCAGCATGCTGTGGCTGTTGCTGAATTGGTTTTGTTTCTCTCTGCCAGATACTCTTGGAATGCTCCACACAGCATCAGGGGGAGTATTTAGGGCATTTTTAAAAACAAAATGATTATTATTAGTATTGTTCCATGAGTAGGAAAGTTCTCACTCTACAGCACTGAAGCTGTAAGAGTGATGTAAGAAATTCATGCATTGACTTTCAGAAATGTCCAGTTACGACTACCAAAAATTCAATCATTATTTTCCCACAGTTCCCACTGTGAAAGCTTTATTTTATTTCTTAGTCAAAATGTCACAACATTTATAAAATAAACAGGATAAGAAAAAGCATGCCCATTTTTTTAATATCTTTGACGTATTTCCATCATAATTTATATTTTATTTCTGCTCAGGACTTTCAAATGACATTTGAAGTTCAAAAACTTTATAATGGAAGGAAGATTATCAAATGGAATATTTAAAGGGAATTTATACAGCACTGCAGACATTAGAAAAAAATCTTTTCTGGAAATCAGACAGCAGGATAAGAACATCTTTTAAACAGATACTGCACAACACATTCTAAAAAGAGTGCATAAATTTATTGAGATTACTAGGGAAAAGAATCAAACTAATTTATAATGATGGAAAATTTTTATATTTAAATAAACATTTCATGCAGCTTTAACTGTATTTGCACAACTGTTGACTGTTTTCCAGCAGATAAGATCTATTTGGGAAATCCCAGAATGGCTGAGGTAGGCAGGGAACTCCAGACATTCTCCCACCCAACCCCTCTGCTCAAAGCAAGGTCACCTACAGCCATTTGCTCTGGGTTGTGATCAGTTCTTGGATATCTCCATGAGAGATGATTCCACAAAATATCTGAGCTATCCATGCCAATTTTCCATCCATCCCAACAGTTCAAGCAACAACAACAAAATATTATTTTTTATGCATGAATGGATTTTCCTATATTTTTGTGCCTGTTGCCTTTTGCTCTGTCACTGAGCAGTCTGAGTTTGCCTTCTATACAACTCATCTGATATTTCCACACATAAATAACATCCCACTGATTCCCCTCCCTCAGGTAATTCCCACTTAAAGATGATATAAATCCTTCTTTCAAGAGGGATGGTATGGAAATCAGCTCTAATCAGTGCATGAGGTCATGGCCAGCACTTTGCCTGTCTAAAGAATCAAAGTACATGAGTGGCATGCTCCAGTGAAAAGAGAGCCCTTTCAGGTTCCAGAATATGAGAAAAATACAACTGGTATAAAACCATGGCTTGTTCAGGCTGACAGGTATAACTGCACACCACAAAATTACAAGCTGGTAATCAGAGGTGGCTGTGAACATGATATATTCCAGCCATGCTGAGCACAGGGGAGCACTGGGCATTCAGTCAGGGTACTTCTGCTAACCTCAGATGCCAGTCTTCCTGAAATTAGTGGCAAAATTCCCACTAACTCATTCAGGACAAAAAATTGTACCTAAGCCAGGCAGCTGGGAATAATGAACAGTGGAGGGAAAGTTCAGATGTTTTAAGTGCTGAGATTTCAGAGTAATGTCTGTTCTTACATGTCTGCTCCAAAGGAGTCATCTCTGTTGAACCCACTGAAATCCACTCCTTTTCCTTTAACGATGTGACATTCATGGATTTGCCCTCCAAATATCCCATGGATGACCTCCCTTCTGTGACTTTCAAAGACTCATCCCCTCTGCCAGCAGTTCATCTGTTCCTGCAGTGTTTGCATGGGGGAGCTTTCCTTTTGAAAACCAGTGAAACCAGTGAATTTCAGTTCAATGTCTGCTATGTCTGTTTGGATACACATCCAGCATGCTCTTTTCAAGGCAATGCATTTGACATTGAATAGGTTTCCAGAACTTTAATAAAAATTCTGTTTCTAATATCCTAAATTACCTGGAGGCACTGAGACTGATAAAGTGAACTTAGGCTGTGATTATGAGACACTGCCTTGATTTGCCAACATCCTTTGCCTGTGGTCAAGTTATTAATTCTGACCATTTCATCTCATAACTTGGAGCTACACCCAAAAAACCTGGAGTCAGAAAACCAAGAAGCACTTTGATTACAGCTGTAAAATAACTCATCATGAAGATATTTTCAAAGAAAAATCAGGCAGGGCAGGTTACCTGCTGCAGAAGTTTCAAACTGCAGCTCTTTGCTGCCCTCTCTAGATACAAGCAAAAACTGGAAATTTGGGACAATGAAAATGAAAATGAAATTCCTTTGTAACATTTACATCCTGGGTTATTCACTAAAGGACATTCAGTATTACATTGTTTTCAGTACATTAAATAATCTCAAGCACTGGATTTCCCTCTCACTTCACTAAAAGACACATTTACCTTGTGCTTGTTTAAGAGTGATACTGAAATCACACAGAAAAGTATCAAATCTCTGTGCACAATGAGCTGTAAAGGTGAGAAGTCCATGAACAAATCCAAACCTGGAATCTTCTCCCTAGGCTTTGTTCTACTGCTCTCAGCATTTCAGCATTGAAATGTGTATTTTGGAAAAGGAGAAAAGAGGAACCCACAGGAAATAAAGAATTGTTGTAGAGTTTTCCTAAAAATATTTCTCTCCATACATATTCTTCATATTTTCACTTCAAGCCTAAATATGGTGGTGACTCCCTTCATTGCCTTGGGCAAATGAAATACTTACTGAATTATTGAGGTGTTGTGAAATTATCATTTGTAAGGCATTTTGAAGCTGAAAAGTGCTAAGGCCTACATATGAAAGGCCTATTAAAACAAATATGCAAAGCTTCTCTTATCCCAAAACTTAAGACAAAAGTCTGAAAATCTGTAGGAATAAGTACTTTATAGCCAGCCTTTCACTGCAACTGTTCTCATCTTTGTGAAAACTGCCCAGGAAATAGCCACTTCCCTACAACACAAACTGGATGCAAACAACCATCAGACCGATGGCACTGAAAAATAAACAAACTTAATCTGGACATGTTCTTACCCAGTCAGATGATTGTACTTCTGACAATTTTTAATGCTAATTAATTGCTTTTAAGACGTGTCACCCACTATTGCCCAGTCAACACTTAATAACCCATGGCCAGATGAATTAGAAAGAAGAAGGAACTCTGAATGTAGTGCACTGTGAAGGTGTGAAAACAAATGGCCACCAAATCTATTTCTGGAACAACAGAGCTTTTCCAATGAAAGATCAGTCTCGTGTAGCCTTCTGCACAGCAAGAGGAAAACATCCCCTATGACCACAAAGTGCAGCAAACACATGGAGCCCTGGAACTTTTCAGAGGGCTCGTGTGCCCTTGGTGTGAGGGGCAATACTGGCAGAAATTTCTTTCAGAGCAAGTCTGCTTGAAGAAGAAAGCATAGAGTTACCCATCTCTTGTCACACAGGTGTTAGACTTGCCAGACAATTGGGATGATCTTGGGAAAGGAAAGGGTGACTTATTATTTAATATTTGGATTTTTCTTTGGTGTCTGAGGGACAGAATTTCTAAATTCTAAGCTTCATGCAAATCTATTGCTATAATACATACCCTTAAAGCTTAATCCTATACACATGACTGAATCCTAGAGAATGCAGATGACTTTTCCTCAGACCGCCTTTGCTCTGAATTGCTCTGGGAGTTTTACAGGGAAACACAAAGAGCTTTCTGCCCCTCTCACCAGTGCCCCTCACATACCACATGGCTCTGCCCTCTTTACGAACCTGCCTCAGAGTAGGTACACAATCCCTCTATTATATTTTAAGAGGGTAAATTTATACATTAGATATATAAAAGATACCTTATAAAAGACATTTTTCTTATGAAACACTATTGCTACCACTGAGACAGAAGAACTGTAGTGCTAATTAACACAATTAACTCACTGCTCTCTGCAAGATTAAAATATCAAACACTCCTAACAAAGGCTTGACATTCAGTGCACAATAGTTTCTCTAAACTTCTGGAACATGACTAAACAAGAATGTAGGCTTGAAGGGCAACTACAGCTAGAACTTGCTAAAACTGTACCTTAACAGCACCATGCTGTTGTGTGATGCTTCATTTCCTTTCCACAAGAAAACACTAAAAAATGGGTAGTGCTTTTTAAAACAGACTTCTCCCCACCTGCAAGCTGAGCTGTACCAGCCTGTCAGATGAAATTCAGCACTGGGTTTGATCTTCCTCTGAAATCAGTGCAGGGGTACTTATCATTATGAAACTGTACAGTCATTGAGACACTGAGAAGTCTAATTTGCAAACTTCTTGTGAGAATCAGATAAACCAGTCTGAGTTGAAAATGAAGTCTTTCAGATTTTCATATTCTATTATCTGAAGCTTTTTAAGACTGATTACTCAAACAAAAAAAAATTAAATGGGAGAGTGACTTTTCTCTCTTAATTTGATTTTTTTTTTTTCAGGGGTAAATAGTGAATTTCTCCTGCAATTATTTATTACCTCTTCCCCCTCCCCACCCCCCCCCCCGCCCTCCAAAAATAATATCGATGTAAAGCCTCTTACGGGGAAAAAAAAAAAAAAGAAAAAAAGAAACAAAATCAGAAAAGACAGTACTTTGGTCATTAGCACATGCCCAGCACAGTCACAGAACACCTCAGGAGGCAAGATTAAACAAGACACTTTGAAAGCCCTTATCATGATGATAAAGTGTGGTTAGCTGCACCCATAGTGATCTGTGAATAGAGATCATTAGCTATCAATGCAAAATTTAAAAGAACTCTTGAAATACCTGGATATTTCAGTCATCAGATACCAATTAGTCAAGGGTGCAGCCCATGAAAAGAGAATGCCAGATTTCCTGCTTTGCTGGTACTTTTCTCATTGTAATGTAGCCACTGGGCTGTGCTTGCAGAGGCTCTTACACCCCAATCTCTCCTGCTCTGGGTCATTCCCATGCCAAACCCATTTCCAGAAAGCTCCAGAAAGGCAGACATGGCACAGTGCCTGCAGGGATGCTGGAGATGGGTAGGCAGGTACCTCCCTTCTCTGGGAGATCAGGTTTTCCAAAGCAGAGGCAGCCAGCCCAGCATGGAGTCAGTGCTGCTCAACATCTGCTTCTGATCCTCACATCAGTCTGATCCAAGTCCTGGGTCTCTTTCAGCATTGTTCTCTGCCTCACTCAAACCTGTCCCTACCCTCCTGATCCACTTGCTGCACACATGTTGTGTGTGCCAGACCTTGTGCCTTGCCTCACCCACAGCAAATCTTTCTGATCTCTGCTACTCATTATCCTGGCTCCATGCCCAAAGCCTAAACCTAAGGTTTCACTGTGAGTAGCCTCATCATTAGAGTTCCACTAGCTTAGATTACTTGGCTGGAAAAATCTTCAGGATATAGCAAGAACACTAATAATCATGGTCTATAAAGAATTTTGGTGCAGTTAAATTCAGCTTGCTACAAATGAGATAGATTTGATTTAGTAGGCACTGGCAAAGGTTTGATTGCTAGGTAAGCCAAGAAATATGAAACATTTCTCTAGAAGTCCAATTGACCTTTGAAATGCTTCTTCCCAATAGAAACTTCAGTAAGGAACAGCCAGAACAGGAGTTTCCTTTTCAAAAAGAATGTCCTGCATGTTTTAGGACTACATGACAATGGGATAGTTTTAGACCTGAAGGAATCCCAAGGGTTTAGAAACTTCTCAGTCTGTCTCTGGCAGAACAAGACAAAAAATTCACAGAATCACAGAATGATTCTCCTATCTGGGCATGTCTTGTATAATTTACCCAAAGGGACATGGAATTTCCTAAGCCTTATTATTCATCCTCTCAGTGCTATTTCCTATGTTTCCCTGGAGAGAATTGAATAAGAAAAGCTCAAACTATTTTGGGCCTGATTCTCTGAAATTTTGAGCCTAATGTAGCAACTGAAGCCTGTTCCCTACATCTGCTCCCACTGGTTTGAGTGATTACAGAATGTTTACATGGAGAATCATCATGCTCTTACAGGCTGCACTTACAGCCCATGCACACTCTGTCATGATGTAAAAACCTGTTTCTTAGACATTTATTTCCTTCAATTGCCCTCTCCACACGGGGAAGTCATTAAGGTCTGAAATTCCAGTACAGTACTCTGAGCAGCAAAATCCTAGAGATGATTAAAATTTAATTTTTACAATTAATTTTTAAAGCAAATATTCCTTTCAAAGATAATTCCAAACCAAGGTTTCTTCTAAAAAGCACACACTGAGCATCACTTTACCTACTGCATGCACTCCACAGGGCTGTGTACATTGTCACAGAGCTAACCACAAGCTCTCTCTCTGATAAAAGCAAACTTGGAAATGAAACCTACATTTGCTGTCTGCACCTCTCAAAGAACAAAAGAATGGCCTTATAAAAGTCTTATCTTGGGGATGAGGCCTCAGTATGGGCTAGAATGTCTTAATACTTGCATTTGTCAGTGCAGGTGGCTTTAGGCTATGAATCGATCCAAGACATTACTGTTATTACAAAAGTAAATAAAATTAAGTCTCTGAGTACAAATATCAGAAAGATGGCGTAAAGTATGTGAATCCTAGAATTGTAGAATGGTTTGGGATGGAAGGGATGCCAAAGATCCCTGTCCCACACTCCTGTGGCAGGGACACCTTCCACGAGGCCAAGCTGCTTCAAGCCCCACCAGGGATGGGGCAGCCACAGCTGCTCTGGCAGCCTGTGCCAGAGCCTTCCACCATCCCAGGAAAGAGTTTCTGCCCAATATCTAACCTCAACCTTGACATACTGGCCACACTTGATGCAGTCCAGGATCTCTTTGGCTTTCTGGGCTGCCAGTGCACACTGCCAGGTCATCCTGAGCTTCCCATCAACCAGAAAGAGCCTAAAAAGTGACACGAGCAAATGCAAGTGGCATTGACTTCTATGGGGGAAAAAACAGAATATTTGACACAGTTAAATATCTTCCCCAATTTCAATTTTATGTTGTGGCTTCAAAACCAATTAGACTATGCTACAGTCTGATGATTTGCCAAATTATCCTTTCTAAAACAAAAGTAGTTTTTGACCAACAGAGGCAAAGAAAAACTGCAATTATGGCATTTATTTTCATTTTTATAGTGTAGTATGTCTAGAGCTGCACCTTAATAAAACCATTTAAGCAATTTTGCAAATTCATGACACAAGAGTACCCTACCAATCACTACTTCAAAATAATGGCTTTTCCTTTGACTTACCTGAGACAGAAAATTAATTTGTGTATGACAAGAAACTTGTCACATATTTGCATGACAAGAAACACACACACAAATATATAGATATATATACACTCAAATTTTTGTCATTTTGTTACAAAACTTTCTGAATTAAATCAAACATAAGCTCATATCTCCCAGGGGAGGAAAACAGCAGTGCCACAACATCAGCATATAGAGGGAATAAGCCAATAGAGGTCAGCAGCACATAACAGAAATAACTTTTTAAGACCAGCCCATCAACTAGACTTACCCAGAGTCATAAAAAAAAAAAAATCTTAATTTATATTTGGTATATTCAGTAGAATTTTTTTCTGAAAAAAAATTGAGCTTTTTTCATAACAAAAAGAATTTTCCTATTTTGGAAATAGTCAGTATTTCCTCACTTACAATGCCCATCACCAAATTTCCCAGTTTGACTCATTCTCCTTTTGCAAGCTCTTGTACTGTGCCATTCCTTGGATGTTGGCCATACACAGGTTAAATTTTTAGTCACATATCTGAGAATTTAATTGCAAGAGAGCTTAGTCTGGTATAGAAACAGTTACTAACTCAGGCAGCTCAGACTTCATTTCCTTTACTTAAAAAAGTAGAGAAACCAGAGAAATCTGACTTTTTCTTCTTTGGTAAATTTGGTACTTTTCATCTCTATTTCTAACTATGTCATACATTCGATTTTTCAAAATTAAAATAATCTTTATTCTTCATCTTCATTTTCACTGTGCATGTCTGCTTGCAGATAGGGTTTTTGGATACACACCTGAGCTCCAACTATGTAATCTTTTAAACAATTTTGAGGAAAAATGAAGTTTTAAAATATTCAGAAATCGTTATGAGCAACAATAATTCTGCTTTAATTAAACTGTAATGCTCATTTATATCCTATGAATAGCAAAACTGGGAGAGACAAATCCCTTTTAATGGAAACCTACTTGAAAAATACTACATGCTATTTGTCCAAACAAGAGGCTGCCTTTAGACTGGCAATCCCAAATCATGGTTAACAAAAGGAGTATTAAGCTTGGAAATAATCAAGACAGCATAAAAAGCAACAGCTAAAAACAAAACCTTTAAATAAGGCACAGAAATAATTACTTTTTCGGTGGGCAAGATTGTTAGGAACTAATTTGCCACCTGCTATCATAGAAAAAGTCTTGTTTGTCTTAATAAGGATGTAGTTAGATATGTGACTGCACAAGTTAGCACAGACTTTGATTTGATGAGGGATAAGAGTACCCAGTGAAGCAACTGCAGAATGAAAGCTTTCTGCTTCCTAATTTACTGAATTTACTGCACACACATTACCTGCTAATGTTTCTGAAATAAAGCAGGAGATGTTTAGTTAAAAACCAGGATCCAAGAGTCAATGAAACAATTTTGTACTTTTTACAGAATCTAAATTTCAAAGTTTTCTTCCTCTAAAACAATGAATTTTCTTAGCCTTTCCTCTGTAAATAAGCTTATATGTAACTCATTAGAATGATGAAATACTACAGGTTTCAGCAGATATCCTTACATGCATTACAGCCACTGGTCTCCTGAATGAGCATCAGCTCCCACAGAAACAATGGCTGATGATGTCAGGGTGGCCCAGGGAATTAATGGGAAAACTTGCATTAATCTTTGGTCCACGTGCTCTTTGGGACTTCGAAATTCAAAGATTTCTCTCTTGAACTTTCAGTGTGCAAAGACAGTTGGAAAGATCATTGTGACTGTGTGTTTGCATTGCTCTCATCTCCAGGGAATTTAGCACACTGACAAATCACCTTTGCAGTCTGTGCAAAGTCAGGTAAACTACAGACCAGGCAGGGGGCAATGAACTGAGATCAAAGTGACTTTGGCCCTTGACCATTAATGCTTTCCTACCATTTTTCATAAAACACACAGCCATGACTGAGTTGTGAGAAGGATCCTTTCTCCCCAGCTCAGAGATAGCAGGACAGGCTTTACTCCTGTATTTTATGTACCTGGAACTTCACTGAGCTCATGCCTAATTTACCCCACCCTGAGATCACAATCAGAGCCACAAGGTCGGGTCTTTCCATAATGACTGTAATGACAGTCATTTAGAATACATTTGTAATTATGAACTGAAACCAGTAGCCTTTATCCAGATGAAAACTAAACTTACACTAACTTCAGTGATTGTTTTCACTAGTATTTTTAGAAAAAATACTACTTTGGCTATAGAGTACAAAATTTTCATTTCTAAATTGAATATAGGCAACAGAATTCAGCAGTGCATGAAAATATCCAAACATCCTTTGCTTATTAGCAGGACTCCTGGTTCTCTGTGCTTACAATGCAAGTACCACAGCCATTTAATCTTGGCTATATTCATTCAAATAGGTCCTTAGGATAATTACATTCAGTTATAGCACTGAATTTGAACTAGACAGCTATTCTCTAGAGTTTCAAGTATATTACCCTTCATTTCTTTGGAATTTGGAGAGTGACTTCATATGATGGGTTGGGGGGGGAAATAAAAAGAAAAAAATCAAAAGCTTTTAACTTTCCCTAGTAGTCAGCAGAATAAAGTTTTGTGGATTTTGTTGTTCACTGGTTTGCTTTGATTTTTTTCCAGAAAACCTTTCACTGCATGGTGAAAAATTTTGTCAGACTATCAGCTGGGACATTTAAAATTCTAGTTTTATCAGAGTATATACTTAGTTTAGACGAATATTTCATTAATTATGTAAACAGTATTGAGGTATTAACTTCCTATTTGTGATGTCCAGTGTTGTTTCCAACCCAGAAAGATGAAATTAGCTTTTTTTTTTCTGAGGGAAGTTTTTAGAGGACCAAACAGGCAGGTCTTTGCATAATTATGCAGATACAGTAAAATGCTGTTGCATTAAATGCAGTATCTTGAGACCACCTCAACTATCAGAGCCCAGTTTTCAGGGAGAGGTAATCCCTTTTATGAGGCACACTTGCCCAAAGCACAGATATTGTCTCTAAGTGTGCAGGTTGTCCTTGACTCACAAGTGCCCCCAGAAGAACACAAACCCCCTGAACTGGGAAATCCCTCCCACACCTTCAGAGCCACAGGGACTTTGAGGAGTGACTTGCATTCCCCTGTCACACCACAGGCTCTCTCCAGCTCACACCTCCAGCTCTTCCAGCCTGATGCCACTTGTGCCCAAACTCTTCTTTCCCAGCAGCAAACTGAGCCTTTGAGATGTCTGCTCCATGTTTTCTTAGAAGGTGCTCTTGTGAGAGATCCTCTGTACCCAAACAGCCCCTCCTGCTGCTCTGACCAGTGACCAGAATATACAAAAGCAGGAAAACCAACACATATACACAAGGCACGAGAATTTTAGCACAAGCATCATACATGTTCCAAAACAGATTCTCCTGATATGTGTGTCTACAGCCCCAATCCTGACAGAGATTTGTTTACTTTTATGGATGACCCATACACAAGCAGTTCTAGTCTTTAAGTATCAGACCTTGACACAAAAGTTTGGGTATCATGAACTTCAGAGACTCTAAACTGAAAACATTCAAGGCCAGGTCAGACAGGACTCTGAGCAAATTGAAGATGTCCCTGCTCATGGCAGGGGGATTGGACTAGAAGGCCCTTTATAGGTCCCTTCCAACCCAAACCATTGTGTGATTCTATAAACACTGGTCACAAAACACAGTTTGCAAAGTTTACCAAAGCCCTGAGATGTGAGCTGGGCCATGGGGGGGTAGCTGGACCTGAGAACACTCTGACACCTCCCAGAGCTGAGTGCTGGGTTTGAATTGCTAAGAGCAAATGCACTTACATTGCCTGGGTCTCTGCAAAATATTCAAGGAGCATAGTAAATACCAGGTCTGAGAAACAGCATTCATTTCCTCCTCCTCCACAAATAAATTGGAAGTAATAAAAATCAATATCATTTTGCTTTGATTTCCTCCTCTCCCCCTGCACTGCTGCAGAGCTGTTTTCCAGACACCAATGGGAGGGAATATCCTTTTTTTGGATTGCAGGGAATCCCATAATCTCACAGGTGAATGCACTCTAATGAAGTAGAAATATCTACATAATCCTTGCTTGCAGAGCAGCATCATTTATAATACAGAAAATTCCTATTGTAATTTTCTTCTTGACATGTAATAGTCTCACTTCACATTTCTTGAATTCAAAGAGGGCTTTTGTTTTGTTTTTACCATAACTATTTATTTTAACTTTGACTAATTTTTTTTCTTAACATTTATTCCAGTATGTCATGCTCTGTTTGAGAGAAGTAATTGGTTCTTTCCTTGAGGGAAAAAAACAAAACACAAGCAAATACAGTTTTTGCACACAACATGCACACATATTTTTGCTTTAAAGAAAAAAGAAATAGCCTTTACACCCTCTAAATATTAAAACCACAAAAGTCTTTGCCCAAGTGAATGTAATGCTAATTGTTTTAGATTTATGGAATTCTTATGAAACAGTTTAATAGTGTTTCTTACCAACCAAGCTGAGAAAGCTCAGCTACACTAAGTAAATAATAACAGCTTCTGCAAGGCAAGAAAATGCTGTTCTGGTTACAACAGTGGACTAAGATTAATAAGGTCTTAAATTCCAGATTCTGTCAGTGTCTTGCTATGTGACATTAAAAAGATGTATCTTCATGCTTTGCCTTTAGTTCCCTTCTATAAAACAGAAAAGCAAGAACTGTAAAACTATTGGACAGAACAACATTTTGGTTTTGTGCTGAATCACTGGCGTGTATAGTGGGGCCATTATGGGTTAGGGATTATCTGCCATACTGTAACAATTAATAAATGATAGCAATCTGTGCCTTCATGAACAGAAATATCTCCACAAAGACCAAACAGCTCCACTGCACATTATTTAAGAAACTGAGTTAAAAGAGTGCCAATACAAAGAAATGCAAGAAGCAGAGTAGGAGCCCAAGAATGAGGGGAGGCAGTGCAGAGAACCACTGACCACTGACCACAGTGGCTGAGAATTTCAGTCAGGTCACTAAAACATCTGTATCCCTTCCCACTGCTGCTGCTGGCTGGGAGGGAGGATTTTGCTGCTCTAGGAAGGAATTCATGCACACTCTCAGTTTCCCATCACCCTGACTCCATCAAACCCCACTGACATCCCCAGGGGCAGCAGCAGCAATTCAGGGGGACACTTCTGAATGGGCTGGAACTGCTTCATGTTTCCTCCACTTCCTGCACCACCTCTGAGCAGTTTCTACTAAAACTGATACCTTCATTCTTTAGAGGTGCACTCAAAGAGTAGGAAATGCACTGATCTCTCACACATGTAGTCTACAGGCACTGTGTGATATCAGTGTGTGGTGCAGCTGGTCGTGGGTTTAATGTAAAGTGAGAAATGCTATCCGAATAAAACTAGTCATGTACAAAATCCCAGGCATGTTTGGCACCTGTTTCACTTTTCATAAAAAGGTAGATGAATCACTGTAAATGCTTTCTATATTAATGTTTGCTTATGGATTTATATTTCCAGCTAAAATTGCACTCAACTGCTGCCACGTATAAGATAGCACATCTGATGTGGAAAAGGCTAATAGCCATTTTATTTTCTTTACAATGTGTTTTACTAATCTCACACAATCTGGAAGGAGAGAAGACTATAATGGATTTGACTGCCACAGATTATATTTGTTAGGTAATTTTTCAAAAGTGCTTAAATACACACAAGAGTTCATAAAAGCTTCAGAGAAGATAATAGCACTCCAAAGTATTAAAAGGAGTAAGAGAACAAGCAGTGAAATGCATACAGCACAATTAATTAATTGCTTTGCACTCTTTCTCACTGCTCCTTCTAGCAAAATCTCCAGCAGTAGCCAGGATGAGTACAGTAATTAATCTCTTTTATCATCTGAGATCAGCATGATTACTGGGCACACCTTTTAAGTGGAAATATAGTCTGACATCCTGACCCTAATTACTCACAGTCATGATTAAAGTTGGTGATAGAAAAAAGAGTAATTGCACTACACAGATTTGCAAAATTCCACTCAATAACGGGATTAAACCTAGAGATCATCATCAACACTTCAGTCATCATCCTCTGTGTGAAGTCAGCCAAAAGCAGGAACTAAAAGTTAGTTGTGACAGTAATCAAGGCAACACTGAAGGAACAAGACATTAGACAGCCACATGGAAGGTATGTAACATCCCTAACACATTGCAGAAACTGAGAGACCAAAATGAAAACATCTAGGAATGCAATTGACTGAGATGTATTTCACACATCTCTATATTTTAATGAGTCATTTTTAGAGTCAGGCCATCACAGAAGTACATGAATGAATCATAAGCAAATTACTTTATTGAATTACTGACTAGGGAATATTGTCAACCTTTAATTTATTAGTTATTTATTTGGATGATTCTATCATTTATTTTGACACAAACTAATCAATTCTCAGTATTAATGTAACAAAAGCTATCACACAGAATGCATGATGCTGCATGTGCTAACTGGAGCACAGCTGTGCCACTTGTGCTTAAAGGGGTCATGTACAACAAATTTCAAATTGCTTCACCTTTAAACCAGGAACTTGTGAAAACTCACTCATAATTCAACTACTGTGAGGTACCTCCCAGTTCTGAGTTTTCTAAGAATATGAACATTATTTTTTTGCTGAATAAGAAGGAAGCAGGTGAGGTTTATGCAAATCAAATGATTTGAAATACAAGCAGCTTAAGACAACCCTAAGAGGTGTTGCCTTAAATTTTCTAACTTACTCATAATAGTATACATTTTATAATAAAAAGTGAAACAGAAATCTGAGAGCTTGATCATGCAACATATTAATGTGATTCAAAATGGAATAATTGCAAAACTCAGAATGTGGAAAAGACTTCCAAGTCTAGGTAGGCTTACTTGGTAAATACTCAATTTTATGATGACAAAAGAGATTGGTCAATGACAAAATTGTTCACGTGTTCATCAAACTTAATTCTTACCAGAAACTTACACTCACATGACTAAGTTTCAATAAATTCACTTCCATATTATTACTTTCATAGCAATATGGGTCTGAATTTCAAGGTAGCACTGACTGCCCAGCCTGGACTGACTATTACTAACTCTTGAAAAGCTGTCTTCATTTATATAATTTAAATATAATGAACCAAAATGAAAACAAAAACAAAATAAAACAACCCCCCCCCCCCCCCCCAAAAAAAAAAACCCCAAAACTACCATGTTCCAACCATGATAGTGTTCTTCACAATTCACCATCCCCTAAGGAGATTAAAAAACAAGAGGCATAGGAAATCCAGAAATGAGTCATTACCCCCACTCTCTCATTTTTCTCCCTGAAATTGTGATAACAAGAAACTATACTTGTATGCATACAAAAACCCAAAAAACTGAGAACTTACTATTCTGAATAAGAAGTAACACAAAATTAATTTTCCAGACAAGTTCAGATTAATTGTACAATACTAGACAGAGTAAGATTGGAAAATATATCAGAAATTTGTTAAAAGCCATAAATGCTAAATTATACATTTGGCTTCTCATAACCATCTTTTGAATAAGTATTAAAATAACAATATCGGACACTTTACCACACAAGCTCTAGCAAAAAGGCTCTGAAAGTAGGTGAAAGTAAGGGTAAAGAATAACCATTATAGCCATTAATAAGCATTTTTAGGAAACCATTACTAAGAGTGCTATTAAGGGGTGTTCTGGTATGGTACAATGATACACCTCTCCACCCATCTAGGAATGTCTGGAAGCATGTGTTCTTTGGCAATGCACAGATGCTCAGAATGGGGATCCCACTGTGGAAGGTAATAGGTATATAAAGGGAAAGATGTTAGACTGGTAAAATGTGCATTTTGCTCCCCATATTAAAAGACAAGAGAGAAAGAAAAGCAGAGGAAAACAGCAAGTGGTGGTGCAGTTCTGCATTAACCCTTCTACTGTGCACTGCAGCCATTTCAAATACAAGTGGATTTGGAACAAATGAGGGCTCCACAATCCCCTGCTTGGAAAGCATGAATGTGCCAGCACTGGGACTGGCAACACACAGATTGACAGAGCTACAAAATAAATGTCAAAGCCACGTGGAAAGCAAGAATGTACATGAGTGCACAAAAGCACCTCATCCTGACTGTTTTTATGGTGAGCAGAAGGACAAGGACAGCCCTACCTTTCTCTGAAATCATCAGGGATTCTCCCTTGCTCTCTGATGCCACTTGGGCTCCAGTTCAGGGCCCTGGGTGAAGTCAAACAGCTGTTTTTGCAGAATCAATAGAATAAATCAGAGTGCAGAGTCATCCATCTGTGAAGACACTTTACTCTGTTTTCTTTGCTAGGAACAATGTTTAGATGACCGTGTAAGAAAACCAAGAGAATTGCTTGTGACAGGGCTGGGAGCAAGCAGCCAGTGCTGGTTTGTGATGGGGTTAGATGAGCTGAGCTGGGGCTGTGACACACGTGGCTCCCCAAAACACCTAGAGAGAGTCACTGCTGCTCTTCCCAGCTGCTCAGGCAGTTGCTCTAACTAGATCACTCACTGAGAACAAGAGTCTTACATTTGCTGGTGAAATAAGAAAAAAGAAAGTTAGAAATTAAGTGAGCTAAGCAACATTTGGGTTAAACTGATTTAAATTTAACCCCTGTTTGGGAAAATTCTCATATCTATTCCCACAGACTTGGGAATTTCTTAATTTTAAAAGTCATCACTTTTCCAAAGGTTTTCCAAACAATTTTCAAGTATTTTACCATAATTATTTGTTGAGTTCAGGTTAAACTCGCACATGATTTCTGTTTCCAAGATTAAAAAATCCCACATTTCCAAATGGTATTCTCATCTCTCAGAATTGTGTTAGTTTTGTAAGATTTTCATAAAGTGTATTGGATAAATTTTCAGCAATGACTACTAAGATGACAGATTGGTTTAAATGTGACATCCTTAAATTTGTTTTTCTTTTGACTGATTTATTATTTCTAAGCCTCACTCATTATTATCAGAATCTAAGCCAATGTCTTCTGTTTTCATTACAGAGGTTTGAACACTTGATATGAAATACCAAAACTTAAATCTGCTAATACAGATCTCAAAGAAAACTTGGAAGGAATATTCAGGCCTGAATTTGTGCCATTCTCTTTTCCATCTGTTAGAAAATTTGCAAGGCCAGATGTTTCTGTGTGAATTTATCCCACATTCATAAAGTTCAGTGAGTCAACCACTATAGCTGTATTTCTGCAGATTTGGTAACACTCTGACACAATTTTGTTTCCTGAAATAAAACGACATGAAACTATAATTTTACTGAATTTTATGTGATACCAATTGTTTCTTCTTTTACTTAGAGCAGTCTATGTTTTGAGCATGTTATGGAGAAGCAGCTCAGTGTTGAGCTATTCCCTCCTGCCTGCCCCTGGCCTGTGAAGCCAGACACAAAAGCCACTCAATGGTGGCCCTTCAAACACCCAAAAAATTGTCCTCAGCTTTCCCAAGACTTTCTATACAGTAAAGTACTGCTCCATATTTCCCTTTCTCTGTTTCCACCATGGCTTCACCTTCTTTTTCACACCTGCATTGTCCTGTTTGCCCAGCACAACTTGGGGAAGGGCAAATGCTGAGAAGCAAAACTTCCAGCCACAGTAAACCCCATCCCTGATAAATCCACATCCAATATTCCCTCTGGTTTTGAGCCTGAGAATTGAGCCAAGTACTTCAGGCTGGGCCATGAAAAGGTTTCACCAAAGCAAAGAAGTGGAAGAAGGTGAGGATTTGGAGAACTAGGTTCTGGAAGTAAAAAGAGAGGCAGGGAAGGACTATTAAATTAGTGTTTTGGCCTTCTAAGACTATTGCTTTCCTGCAATAATCATGCAAATGAGAGGATATTTTATCTATGTAGCCAAACACAGCCACACAAGGTTATAAACATGTCTGGGCTAAGATATTCTTCTGATTAGTCAATGTAATAAAAGAGGAGAAGCACTAATCTATGTAAATTAAAACATGCAGCAGAGCCTTTGTAATATCCAAAGCTGCTTAGTCAGGCTTCAGAAAGACAACACACATTTTCTGGTTGACACACAAAGCAGCACAGCTGGGAATTGCCTGCTGGGAGCTAAATGCTACCTGTAGGCTTTGGTACCTTTTCTGCCTGTCACCTGGTGCACAGCCCCAACACTGTGCTCCAGGAATTCCTTGGGCTGCTGCCAGACACAACGTAAGAGGCTTTGCTAGGAAAACTGGGTATGTGTTCTCTTCTGGTTTTAGGTGCAAACAGGGCAGGATTTTGATCCTTAAAAACTGAAGATATATTTAGTACAGTTGAATTTACTAATTTGAAAGGCATTACTGAATAAGACAAATATAAATAATTTTGAAGAATGAATAAATAAATACTGGAAAATCTACAAAAACATCAAGCAAATGTTCTTACATAGCCCACTGTGGATGGTAAACTACTGCCCTGGTTAAGAAGCTCAAATTCTCCTTCATCTGTTCAGGCACATGGGATTAATTAACAAGCTTTATTTTACAAGCTTTGTTTTAGTTTTTGTAGATTATTAACTCGAGTAATCAATCTTGTAATAATATTCTGATTTTTCATATTTATAGGATTATTGGTAACAGTAAAAAGTCACTGTCAGCATTTAGGGAATTCGAACTGTCCAGATTCTTGTAGAAGAAAGCAACAATTTTAAACTGAACCTCCTGGATATGGCAGAGAAAAATTACCAGAATAGTTTGAGCAACAGAAGATCATGGCCTGCTGGACACTAAGGCTTTGTGACAAGTAAGTATGGGAGGCACCCACCAAAATTAAAGCCTGCTGATTTTCTTTTACTTAAATTTACTAAGGATTCTCTTTCAGATTGAATTGCTTTGGGTATCTTAGGGAAAACAAACATACAAAAAACAAAATAAAGACAACAAGAAACCAACCCACAAAAAAAAGACCTTGAATGAAAAACTAAATTGCTCTATTGTTTCCCCAAGATAACAATACTTTCAATTATATGCAAAGGACAGCTGCTGTACTTGATGACAGATCCTTTCAAAATTCTCAGCTAAGTCAAACCACTACACTGTGAATATTCCAAATTCACACAGTGTTTGGCTTCCTTTGGGATAAAGGAGTAGGGGTCTTTACCTACTTAGAAATAACGTTTTTTAATTAGCCAAATACAGACTAAGTTATTCAAAACTGTCTAGATAAGCACAGGCTACATAATTAATAACATTAATTAAAGCAAATCATATATTACTGTTTATTTTGGGAAGCAAAAGGACTTGAACTCTCACTGGAAGGGGGCTTGGTACTGGATAATTATTATGGTCCCTTCCAACCCAAACCATTCTATGATGTTTCTATGGTGTTTCTTGAACTGATGCTGAAAGTGAACAGTCAAAAGCTTAATCAGTAAATTCACTGTTAAGCCAAACATTGCTTTCAATGGTTGTTTTACCTTCAGTAGTAGAAATATAAATTCTGCTGGTCCTTTAGAAAATTAAATTTCACAAATAATATCTGGAAAGGGAAACAGGCATATGAAAATTTCAGATTCCAGTGCTTTGGATTGCTCTCATACCTCACAGTACACAATGTCCATTTGGTGAGCAAGCTGGAAACAGCAGAGGTCCTTGTAATATTTCTTTAAAAAGCACATTTGTGGCTATTTTGTTAACAGAGAAAACAAACCCTTTAGGGCATGAGCACTAGTTTAATACCAGAAGGATGCATCTTGAATGACAAAATATGGCATAGGTGTATAGTCACAGGTGTGCTTAATGAACTGTACCTGGAGTCTGGAAGTGGGGAAAAAAGAGCAAAAATCATGACATAAAATGTGACTGCATTAATCATATCTTTCAAGTGGTTTCAAATGGTCAAACTGAAACTGTTTTCCACAGTTAATTATAATAATTATAACAATTATAATATTAATAATAATTATAATAATATCATATTAATAATAATTTTCTCTAAAAGAATCAGGGACTGTGTAATGAATTTACAGACCCTGATCTATAAACTGTCAGTTCATAGTTCATTGTTAGAAACCCTTGCTATTCCTTGGAGGGTAACCACCACCACAGTTTAGCAAAAAGCCACGGCCTGTGAGTTCCTCGAATCCTTGCAAAGACACATAATAAAACTGAGATCAGAGTGGCTCAGCAGGAGCTGCAGGAAAAGCCAGGTCTGGCTGCTCTGTGTTATCCTGGCTGTGTTTCCCCAGCCCTCTCCACCTCTACCTGTGTGTGGCATCTGCCTCTTCTGTGCCTTCTGATGTGAATGCCTCTTCTGCTAAATGCCCCTGCAGCACCTGCTCTTGTCTGTGCTGTGCCTCTTCCAGACAGAGTTTATCTTAGTTGGGCAGGTGGAATAGCCTGTCACTGATGGCAGAAGTTAAAGCTGTTATTTTTAGAGCTGTTAAGTTTACCCACAGGCTTGAGTCAAATTTGCACGAAGCTTTAGGAAACCTCTTCAAGACTGAGAGACACCTCAATTTTATTTTCTCTTGCATATTTAAAGCCAGAGCAGCAAAAAAGAAAAGAAAAAAAGTAGGAAAAGGGCAAGTTCTGTTGGGGTGAGGGAATGAACAGTGCAACAGCAAATGTGAGGGATAACAAACTATTCCAGGGAGTGAAGACAAAGAGCAACTGCAGAAGAGCTTCAAAGCACTGAGTGGAAAGAAAGACAAAATGAAATATAAATTAAAACCAAGTGACATATGTAAGGAAAGAAACTATATGCTGTGGTTGAGTCTGAAATAGTTATCACCACAAAGGAATGAGATCTCAAGGTTAGGGTTTAAGAGAGAGAAACTCATTGACCATATTGACTGTTATGAAGCACTGATGGAAAGAATGCAAAGTCCATTAGGCACAGCAACCCAAACTGAAATAAAGCAAAATAGGAAATATTACAGCAGAGGACACAGACTGTTTATAATGGGACTTTTGAACCTGGAAAAGATACAATTGGAGTGGGACAGGAAAGAAATCTATGAAATCTGGAAGGATGAAGGAATAGGTAATATTTGTTCACTGCCTTCTTAAACAACGATTAAGGGGCATCTAAAAACAACATCATATTGCAGGTTGGAACAAAAGATATTTCTCTATGTATCTCACTATAAAGATGTTATGATACTACTTCCCAGAGGATTGACAATCTTTACCTCAGTTCACAAAACAGCTGGACAACTTTATGGAAGAAAAATCCATTGACAACTATTGAATAGCAAGTCCTCTCCTAAACTTTATGAAATCTGTGATTATGATGTGGTGGAGATCATTGAAGTATTCTAGAGAAGTCTCACAACCAGACAATCCTGTCCTAAAGGCCTTCTGAAACTCAGGCACTGCCGAGGGTGTGGACAGATCTCAGGTCTGGGTTTAGTACAACCAAAATCTGCTTACTCAGGTAAAAATCACCTACTTGTGGTCCTTGTTCAATGGATGTGGTAATTAAGTCTTTGCAAGATTGGAGCAAAACTTGCACTGAAAGAACAAGAAGTGTTTCTGCAACTGAAATACTGGAGGTGTGGAACTGGAATTAGAGATTTGGTCATACAAACCAAAATTCAAAACACCCATGGAAAATCATACTCTACCCAAAGCAGGACTCAACAAAATTCAAAAACCCTGGTGAAGAAATCAATTGTAAGTCTGCAGTAACCCAGGCTCTCTACTACTGCACCATTGTCTTACTAGAAATAGCTGTCCACAAATGAGGTTTGCCATCCAACAATCTCTGTTTATTTGTGGTATCTTCAACGACCTGCCAACTAATTTTTCATGAAAGCAGCATCTTACTTAGATATAGATTCTAAACATGCCTGTAATTGAATTAAAGTTCAGCATAGCAAACTACATCCAGCCCAGAGCATGGAGGGGATCTCAGACCTTTAACTGTATCTGCTGCAGTCTATACTAACCAAAAGTTAAAATTCTCATTTACATACTCAAGCTCTTGATTGACAGATCAAGCTCGCTGACACCACTTCCAAGCATATTCCACAAGTGGATGCATAAAGAATCCACTGGCAGGTTTGCTCATATCCATGCTGGAAGCATTGGAGCAGCACAGGGTTTGCTGTGAGCTTTTCCCTGGCTGCAAGCACTGGAGACCTACAGGAGCAAATCTGGGGCTGTGCCTTCAGTTTCAGCAGTGCTGCCATAAAGAACTTTGTTTGGGTTTTCTTCAGGGTGGAGGTGGGGGAAATGCTTCCATTGTGCCAGAGATTGAGGGGGAAAGAAAAGAAAAAAAGTAAAAAACCCAAAACTATCCAACACCTCACAAACTAACCCCAACCCCCAAACCCCCAGATCTGATCAAACTGTGATTACTTGTACTTAACTCTGACCCTCATGTTAAATTTTAGAGACAGTGCAGATAAAGATACAACAGTAATTGTAACACCCCATGGCACGCACATAAAATCTAGATACAATTTTGCAGAGTGAAGGGGAAAGAAGGAAAAACAGCAGAGTGTCCAGAAAAGAACCACAGGAGAGCTACAGGATGATCTGGGAAATGAAAGAAAGAGCTAAGAAAGTAGCTTAAAATGCATCTTCAATTCAGCTAAACAGCTTGTGAAGGGACTTGGAAACAGTTTTCTAAGGGACAAAAGCTAATACTGAAGGAGTTGTTTCTCATTAGCCCATGTCTGTGCAATTAACTGAGTAAAAGCAAAGACCAAAGCTCAGCTCAGAAGATATCTTCACAGCTTTCTTAAACTGTGAAATAATTGCTTGAGGGAAGTTGTGGGAACTCTACCACTTCTGGGATATTTAAAAAACTACAGGGGGCATAATCCTAGAAAGAGGATTTTTAAGAGGGATTTTTACTAGCAAGTACTTAACAGAGCAGTTCTGTTAATTGCTTGTAGCTTTTTATTTATTAAAATTCAAAATTGCTGGGGTTGTCCAGTAAATTACTTCTGTAGTAAGCGTTCCCTGAAAGTAGCAGTTTTACACGATTAAATAATATTAGTGCCACCAGATTAACACAGTATTTGAGAAAATGCACATGCAACACTCAAAGTTTATAAAGAATCAACTGCTAAAGTCTGCAGTTTATCCCAACTCTGGATTGTATTTCCTTATTGCTTTTATTCCCCATTTAGCCACTTAAAACTCAATTTCATCTTATTTCAAATCTTAAAATTATTTTTTCTTCATCTTTCTATTTCTCTTTTATTCCACTTTTTCTTCTGCCCCCTTTAATCTCTATTACTTTCATTTTTCTTGTTGTCTCCTGCACATACTGCTCCATTCTGTATTTTTGCATCATTGGTGTCACATATGCCCTGCCAGAATCGACCTTTTTGATTTTTTTTTGTTTTTACCTCATGTGCCCTTTCTCTTTTTCCATTTATTCTCCAGTCTTTGTGGCTCCCTTTAGCGTTTTTCATTCAACGCAATATTTGCATTTGTTTATGCAGTGCAAAAGAAAATCACAGCTCAAACAATTTTACACAAATGTGCTTCTCCTTATGGCTGTCCTTTCTTGTAGCCTCTATTCAGATAATATATGCATTTTGTTCCATTTTATTTAGATGCCACAAGGTCAGGATGAGGAATAGTCATTTTAAGACAGAAAGCAAATTGAAAGGAAATAAAATATTTCAGTAGGAAATAAGATGGCTCTTTAACTCTTATTTGTTAGAAAAAAAAAAGGATAAAAAAGAAATGTCAAAAATAGGTTTAGAGGTCAGCTTCCAATGACTTCTTTCTTATTGAAATTGTTGTCTTTTTAATTCTAGTGGGTAAGTTATGATCAGAAGATATTACCCCCACCCATTTCATCTTTCCACCATATATATTTTTTTATTTTTATCTAGACCCAAATAAAACTGAAGTTTTTCAATGAGCTGTTTCCTTCTATTCTGAAGATCGATCCCTCATAAAAGGGAATTCAGAGGCATCATACATTTTTCTCTCTACTCAGATGTTAAACATTATTCCTTAACCCACCAGATCTTTTCTTGTCTCAGTCATCACAGGTACCTAAGAATTTAATACAGCAGACAAGCAAAAAACATTGTCCCTTCTCTGAGTTTTGATTGGGTTTTTCTTTTGCCTTTTTTTTTAAATTATTTTTTTCCCCAGAATGGGATCAATGCATTTCTGGCTTCATTTGAGCATTAAAAATATATTAAAAATGCCTTCAAGAGCAGCAGACTAGAACACCACCTGCATAAAAAATAATTTAATCTCTCCCTGCAACATGGAGCATCACTACTTATTTAAGCAACTATAGTTGTATCTGCACAGATTGCTCCTGAGAGAAGCTTGGGTGGTCCTGGCTGAGTGCAAGAGGCAGCTGAGGGAGTGTGACACAGGGCTGGGGGTGCAGTGAGTGTGACACAGGGCTGGGGATGCAGTGAGTGTGACACTGACCTGTGAGTGTGACACAGGGCTGGGTGTGCAGTGAGTGTGACACAGGGCTGGGGGTGCAGTGAGTGTGACACTGACCTGTGAGTGTGACACAGAGCTGTGAGTGTGACACTGAGCTGTGAGTGTGACACAGGGCTGGGGGTGCAGTGAGTGTGACACAGAGCTGTGAGTGTGGCACAGGGCTGGGGGTGCAGTGAGTGTGACACAGGGCTGTGAGTGTGACACAGAGCTGTGAGTGTGACACTGAGCTGTGAGTGTGACACAGGGCTGGGTGTGCAGTGAGTGTGACACAGGGCTGGGGGTGCAGTGAGTGTGACACTGAGCTGTGAGTGTGACACAGGGCTGGGGGTGCAGTGAGTGTGACACAGAGCTGTGAGTGTGACACAGAGCTGGGGGTGCAGTGAGTGTGACACAGAGCTGTGAGTGTGACACAGGGCTGGGTGTGCAGTGAGTGTGACACAGGGCTGGGGGTGCAGTGAGTGTGACAGTGCTGGGTGTGCAGTGAGTGTGACACAGGGCTGTGAGTGTGACACAGAGCTGGGGGTGCAGTGAGTGTGACACAGAGCTGTGAGTGTGACACAGGGCTGGGTGTGCAGTGAGTGTGACACAGGGCTGGGGGTGCAGTGAGTGTGACAGTGCTGGGTGTGCAGTGAGTGTGACACAGGGCTGTGAGTGTGACACAGAGCTGGGGGTGCAGTGAGTGTGACACAGAGCTGTGAGTGTGACACAGGGCTGGGGGTGCAGTGAGTGTGACACAGAGCTGTGAGTGTGACACAGGGCTGGGGGTGCAGTGAGTGTGACACTGACCTGTGAGTGTGACACAGGGCTGGGGGTGCAGTGAGTGTGACACAGAGCTGTGAGTGTGACACAGGGCTGGGGGTGCAGTGAGTGTGACACAGGGCTGTGAGTGTGACACAGAGCTGTGAGTGTGACACTGAGCTGTGAGTGTGACACAGGGCTGGGGGTGCAGTGAGTGTGACACAGGGCTGGGGGTGCAGTGAGTGTGACACAGGGCTGTGAGTGTGACACAGAGCTGTGAGTGTGACACTGAGCTGTGAGTGTGACACTGAGCTGGGTGTGCAGTGAGTGTGACACAGGGCTGGGGGTGCAGTGAGTGTGACACTGAGCTGTGAGTGTGACACAGGGCTGGGGGTGCAGTGAGTGTGACACAGAGCTGTGAGTGTGACACAGAGCTGGGGGTGCAGTGAGTGTGACACAGGGCTGGGGGTGCATTGAGTGTGACAGTGCTGGGTGTGCAGTGAGTGTGACACAGGGCTGTGAGTGTGACACAGAGCTGGGGGTGCAGTGAGTGTGACACAGAGCTGTGAGTGTGACACAGGGCTGGGGGTGCAGTGAGTGTGACACAGGGCTGGGGGTGCAGTGAGTGTGACACAGAGCTGTGAGTGTGACACAGGGCTGGGGGTGCAGTGAGTGTGACACAGGGCTGGGGGTGCAGTGAGTGTGACACAGAGCTGTGAGTGTGACACAGGGCTGGGGGTGCAGTGAGTGTGACACAGGGCTGGGGGTGCAGTGAGTGTGACACAGAGCTGTGAGTGTGACACAGGGCTGGGGGTGCAGTGAGTGTGACACAGAGCTGTGAGTGTGACACAGGGCTGGGGGTGCAGTGAGTGTGACACAGGACTGTGAGTGTGATACAGAGCTGTGAGTGTGACACTGAGCTGTGAGTGTGACACAGGGCTGGGGGTGCAGTGAGTGTGACACAGGGCTGTGAGTGTGACACAGGGCTGTGAGTGTGACACTGAGCTGTGAGTGTGACACAGGGCTGGGTGTGCAGTGAGTGTGACACAGAGCTGTCCCTTGGTTGCTGCACCCTTCACTCCTGTTGTATTTTCCCTCTCGAGTGCTACTTCAGCCTTTACACTTAATTTCCCTTCTTGGGATAAATGTGGACAGGAGAGTGTTTCTTTCAGATGCTAGGATTCCTCAACAATCTCTGATCAATCTCTGGTCAGCAAGAATAGCACTAATTTTGCCACTTTTAAAATCATAGTACATTACAAATAGTCAAATTTTTAATGCATATGGAGATAGCTAAAATAAGAGCATGTTAGAAGAAGATACATAATAGAAGTAAAAAGAGGAAGGAGCACATCTAATTAGTTTCTCTTCAAAAGAAGAGAAGAACCCCACCTTAAAAATGGTTTTCACACACTGATTTTCAGACTCATTTTTATGCCGTTCTCTGATTAGTAACAGAGACATGCGTAATATTTCAAACACACCCAGGTACATTTACTTAGCTGATCTGCTTTAGAAGGTTCTTCATTTAAATAAGAAACTAGCCCCAGGCAAGTGCCGCACAAGAAGTACTTGCTAATAGATGCTCAGCCCTGTATCTTAGCTAGTAAAATTAAGTTGCTGTCGAAACAGATTAATCAGCTATCTTGCAGAAAAGAAATACATACACAGTGGCACTGTGAAGACAAATTTCTAAACAAATTTTATGCCTAGATAATTCTCAATTTTTAATTCAATTATTTATTCATTTCAGTGCCTTTATTCATACGGCAAATGCCAGTTTCTACTTTCTTAAAAGTAGCTGCAAATAAGAAACGAAAGACATTTAGTGTACAGCTCACCTTCTCCAGCAAAGGTAGAAGATACAGAGGGTTATACTGTAAAATGCTTTATAGTAAGAGTTTATGATGTCTAGAATAAGCACAGACAACTACTGTTACAGATTCCTTAAAAGCACTTCAGACCTGAATTTTTACCATTATTCTTGTCCATTGTATTTAAAAAGCAGCAGAAATTATTATTTAACAAGCATGGCAGACAGCAAAACATTTTCCTGCTATCACCCCAGGATTCAATGGTCCTGAGCAGTGACCTATGTGTATGTGAATGGAATTTTTCATTTTCTTCTTTCTGTGTGCTACAGCATTCCGTGATAACCACATTTTGCACCACTCTTGATGGATTTGCAAACTGCCACTGAATTAGACCTGTTTGCTGTAATTGGAACAGTGGAAACTGTTGCTCATGTTCAATGAAGCTCGGGACTTAGTGTGTAAGATCTCTCCAGACATAATTACATCAAAGCTGGGTCAAATTAAGAACTAAGGTCTTTAAATAGAGATTCTAAAGCTCTGTAAACCCTACTAATGGTTTGTCTGGGTTTTTAAAACAGACTCTTTAAAAAATACAAAGTGTTCAGCAAAATCTAGGACATGTTTTCACAAAGGAATAGAATTCTTTTCAATGATTATTTTGTGTCAAAAGCACACTGAGATGACCTATATCATATGGCAACATATTTCTGAGATCATAAGAAACACACCACCAATTCCTGCCACCAAAAAAAATCTTAATAATTTTTTTTTTTTCCTCCAAATCTGTGTCCAAATAACACATTTCTGTCTTATGTGAGGAAAAGTCACTGAATCATCTTTTGTTCAGAAATTTCCATGACCTTTTCTTCTAGATTTTTTAGAAGATGTTGGAGCTCATATAGAGAAGCTAGTGGGGACACTGCTGTTTTCTACAAGGACTTAAATAGCATTGAATTTTATCAAGAAAACACAAGTTTCCTTGTTTAGCATCTTCAGTATGATTAGCACAAATATTAAGATAGCTTCTAAAAGTATCTTCTAGAAAGAGGTCAAAAGGAGTCCCAAAAGGATATGATTGTTTTTGTTGCTCACTCTAATGAGGTAACAGTCTAATGATTGATTTCCCATATGATAGGTTCTGTGCTTATTTGCCTATGTATATGAGCAGTTTCTACTTTTTAAAGTAGCAGTACTTTTAAAGTATAGAGACAGAACTGGAAAAGCCTTTTTTTCTTTCTGTGTTCTGCTGACCTAGTGAAATCACTCAAGGTTAATACAATTAGGTGATAGATAAAGTTCTTGATGGATGAGACTGTGGTGACACTGAAAAATGTGGTGCTCATTCTATTAAGAGAGATTTCTGCATCCAGTGCAATTAAGGGAGGTACAGATGTGAATATGGGAGTAGTTGGAAGAAGAAAAGAAAAAAAGAAATGGCTTCATACATCTGTAAACCTCTATAAAAGACATCTGAATTGAGACAAATATTGGTAAAGAGATGATCTTTCTTTTTGTGAAGGTCAGCTCAAGGAACAGCATTCATAGACTGTGTCAAAGCTGTGAAATCCTTGAGTATTCCTTAGGTGGTATTTCCTGGAATATGCCTGTCTTCCCTGCTGCAAAACTGAGAGCCATGGAAGATGAGGCAGTGCATACTGTAAAATCAACCTACTCTCAGGCTGGAACAAGACTCCCAAGATACTTTAAAAATGACACACCTTTTAAAAAACTTTTAGGGACAATATAAAGGTAAAAGGTGTTTCTCGGCTTGACTTTATTGGATGAGCCTTAAGTCAAATAAGCATTTAGAAAAATGAGCCTCTATTTTTTTCCCCACAAAAAGTCTACAAACAATAGGAGTGATGTTTACAAACATCAGAAGCAATGTTAGAAACAAATTTATGTTCTGAAAGCAGAACATGATGCTGCATGCAGCTTTTTTACTGGCTCTCTGTGCCAATGTGAATACTCCTAGAATTAGATCACATGCAGGAACAAAACAGAAGTTGATGAGGTTGTTCTGATCTTCATTTGACAACCTTTTATTTACAAGAAACAGAATGAGAAAAGTATTGGTAAATGTACCAATCCAGCATGGGCCCTTTCTACCAGCTCTTTCCCAAGTGAATTCTTTAATTCTTATATTCCTGTGCTCAAACTGAACTATGTCTGACTCTCCCTTTTCTTTCAGTACCATAATCACTGGAATTTCATTTTTCTGTCCAACCTGGCTTAAATTGGACAATTGATTTTGAAACTATCACCTGCATCCCACTACCTGCATTCAGAGATCCTTACTGCAAAATTCTCATTTATCTTGGGAAGATGAAAGGAAATAAGCCACTAATGCTCATTAATCTTTTAGCATCAAAAAAAGGCCAAATGATCAGAAAACCTCTGAAGGTTTTTCCTCTGAGGAAACAACATTTATTTTTTTTCTCGTGGAAAAGTGTTGGCAAATCCACAGTACTATCTACACATTCTTTCTGCTTGGAAGTCTTTGTCAGCAGTCAAAGCTTCACAAAATACAAGACTAAAACATCTACCCTACCCCAGCTGATTTTCTTCCTATGCTCTCTAATAATGTGTGCAGATCCATTGAAATGGATGGCAGCTTTCCATCACAACAATAACTGTCACATTCTTCTGATAATAAGCACCCCTGGAAATTAATCTGCTGGTACAGCTTTTACAACCATTATTTCACTCTGTTTTCCTCAATTACAGAGGAATTATGCCTACCTGGTGTTTTTTCTTAGTGTCTCTAATCACAGATCACAGGCACATCAGGTCTCCAATTCAATATAATGAAAACTTCTGATAGAAAATTACATTTTTAAACCTGGAAAATATTCTCTGTGATGACCAAACAAATGCATCTTGCTGGATCACAGAAATAAAAGGAAAGAGAAAACCAGAGAGAGGAGAGGAAAATTTCCCTATTCTTTACTGTAATGATTCTATGAGAATTATCAAAAAGGATTTTTGCTGCATTATCAACTCCAGTGTATGAAAGGTAATCACTCTTTGAATATGGATAGGTCAGAATTAAGAACATGCTTTTAATTAATTCTGACCACTGAAAAAGACATCTGCTCAAATGTGCCACCAAGCGACCATCATAAATTATTTGGCAAAAGCCCATATTAATGTTTTCAGTACATAACAACATTTTAGCAAGCAGATTTTATTAGAGGATGTACAATTTCCTCACCTTTGTTGTAACAGTACTAATGTTCTTACTGTTTATGCTTGAAAGGAAAAATAAGATTTATTATATTTACTGAGGAAAATTTTGGTTCTGGCTATTAGGAACACTTTTCCAAAGAACAAGTATCATTCTGGGTCTCATCCTAGAAGGCTTCTAACTCAACAAATGACCAAAATAATCAATACTTTAGTTTAGGACCAAAGAGAATGTATGCTTCATCTATATATCCACATAGCTAACACTGCCAGAATGGTTTCCACTGGGATGTACCTTTTAGCAGATTCTGTTCCCTTAACTGGCTAAACACAGACTTACTTAAAATGATCATTTTAATTAATGCAAGAAAAATGCATCAAAGGCAGCAACAGAACCAAAACATGCAAGTGCTAAGATACTAGAGACAAACTCAGTCATGCTTTGACTTCAACAGAAGAACTAGCCAGGATTTCCAGCTTTGCTATTAAGTTCAGGAAAGGGACCACACTTCCATTCTGGTATCTATTTGAGTTGCTACAACCTGAGAGATGAATTTGATAACTTGAAGCATCCTAATGAAGACAGAAGTTTAAAATCCTCCTCTTATGCTAATCAGCATTGCCAAGCCTTATTGACAAAAAAGAACAAAGACTGCTTCTGTTGCTTCCTTCACATATTTTATCTTGCTCTGAAGAGCTCTGTGAAGATATTTATATTTGCAGCAACCTTTCCAATCTGTGACATCATTAATCACCCCACTCAGACAAGGTCTGATGCTTGAAGAGACTACGAGGTGTTTCATAACTGGTATCTAATAAATAAAATAAAATAAAATAAAATATATATATGTATACACACACACACTATGGACAAGGATATTCTAGGGACAGGGCTTTTTTTCCACGCTACTGACTCTGTAACCTTGGGGTGAGTTTTCTCCTTGGTACTGCTACCTAGTCCACAAAAGATGCTGATTTTTTTTCAGCTGCAAGGTGCTTATATACCTTCCAATTTCTTTGCACAAAGTCTGCCATGAACACTGGCTGTCCTAGCAGGAACAAAGCAGTTATTCATGAGAGATGACAATGGTCCTTTGAGATTCAGGGGATATTACACCTTCTCTATTAGCTATGCAGTCCCCAAACTATTTCACTTTGTATTCCTGATGCACATGGTTGTGGATCATTCACCAGCTAAACAGGTGAATCCCTTATAAATTAATGAAATTTAGGATCTTGACTTCTGCCAGTAGGGTGACATGATGCAATATGGAGAAATTGCTGGAGAGGATTAACATGAACACCAAGTCAGTGAAGCACACCTGCAAATGAAATCATGGTTCCCAGATGACTTCCCTAGCAGCTATAGTTGTTTTTTTTCTGACACAGACATGTCTTTAATGACTATTTTTGCAAGATCAGCTAACATCTTTCCAAAATCAGTTTCTACTAAATGAGGCTGCGTATTCCATCCAGACTCCCTAGTACAGCATTTGCTACACCAGGTCTGTTTTTATGATGCTGCATAAAATAACATGTAGGTGTTTTTTTTCCATCTCTGGAGGCAATGATCAGCAAAATGCATTTCCATCTTCTATTTTTCTAAACACTGACTTTAGTACTTCTTTAACCCAGGAGACTTTTCAATGTTTAGAAATATTTGTAAGATAAAATTAAATATATTTATATTTAGCAAAAAAACCAATGCCTTTAATAAAATCACCTGTGTACTGCAGGAGATGTGGACAGTGAGTGGGGAACTAACAACAGCACCTGATTTGGAGGTATTTATAGAGGGAATTTATAAATTCCTTCTCATGGTTTTATCCAAAGCCTCAAGATTCTGTATCATCATGATCCAACATCCACATTTCATGGTTTCTACTCCACAGACAACTTTGCAGCAAGATTCTTGTACAGCTCCACTGGTTTCCCCCTCTGGACAATGCCTATTTTTCTCCTTTTGTCTGAAGCTATAGCTGGCTGTCATTTCCCAGACTGAAAGCTCCTTGCTAATTGCAAGGACCCAGTCCAGGAAGGGTGGGTGAGGAGCCATACAGCTTGTTCTAAGGCCTGGAGTTATTCCAGAAACCACTTGCAAAGTGATACTCCCTCTTGTTTTGCTTTGGGGACTGCCTCAGACTTGCCACTCAACACTTAGTCCTTTCTGTGGATTCTGACAGAGAAGAAAAAAAGAAATGAAAAAGCTCACAAAAAAAGCCATGGTGGATTCTGGTTAGTCTCAAGCTTTCAGCACAATTTTCTGCTCTGGCACTAAGAGCTGGAATTTTCCAAGGCATCTAATTTCAGTGCCCATGTATCACTTTCACAGATAAACCTCTGGAATAGAGGATGCAGAGGACTGTGTGAAACATGCTGACACAGCTGTATCTCACTCCTATTAAAGTGATTTGGTTTATTTAATCTCAAATGAGCAGAAATCATACACTGGGCAACAGTGTTAGACCACTGGTGAAAGCAAGGGCAAAGTGTTACATGACTTGTCAGGCTTTTATCTACCTTGGTATTAAGTAAAAATAATTTGGTTTTGAAGCTTTTTTTAACATGCAGACATGGAAACTGAAGTTACACCTTTGATTTGCAGTCTGGAAAGAGTTAACAAGAAAAAGGACAAACATCTCAAAGTTAAAAACAAAGGACAAACCCTTTACAGACAGTCATGTACATCAGACCATTAGTAGGAATGATTAATTCCAGAGCCTCACAAAATATAGGAAAGATTTTTGTCTCTGAGGTTTGAAGCAGACAGGACAGTAAGCTGGTGTTAGGAAGAGGGCATTTCTTTGTATGTATTAGGTTTTTCCCCTTAATCATAGGAAGAAAGAAGCAGGAATAAAACATTGTCATCTGGAGGAGGACTAAAACACTGTAATCTGCAGCTGCAGACTAAGGGCACAGACACTCACCTGTACTTTGTAGAAACACACTGATAATGGTTTGCATTTCCACAAGTGGAAGAAAGTCTTCCCCTTTAAATTCCAGCTTCCCAAGCAGCATTAAACACAGGAATGGCTATTGCTTTTCTGAGGCAGCTATACTCACAGTCCTTTTAAGAATACATTCAACACTCCTTGAAATTCCACTACTTACACACAAATATAAACTCCCAGTTCAGATAGGTGGCGTTTTTCCCTGTAGAAGGGAAAAACAACCAACAAATTCCAAAAATCTCTTGGTAAATCAGCTTAGATCTGTGCCTTATTCTTTCTTCTCCATCATTCATTGAGGGCAGAAGGGGAACTTAAGGCCAAAAGATCAGTCCTACCTACTGGATTGCAAAATATAAGAAAAAATGGTGCCAAAAGATTAACTTTTAGGCACCTGGTTATATACTTTGGGGGATCTATTATTATATTTCTCTTGTGGAAAGATGAACAAAACTTAATGCAGACATTTCTAGGAATTCATTTTTCTTCAAACAACTCTTGATGCACTTGAAGGTCAGGAAATAGTATAAATTCAAGACCCAAACCCTTGAATCAGCCTTGTCCAAATTGTGTCTTTCTCTCCTGGCCCAAGGCTACTCTGTGTGCTGTGAAAAGCTACTGAAGTAGGTATCTGCTTTTCCTTCTGGCTTCTCTCCTCCATTTGAAAACAGTGCTGTCAGCATCCAGGCAAAAAGACTCAGGGAAAAGGAAGAGCTAGACTTGAATGACTAATCAAAATTATTAGCCAAAGTGTTAGAACTTTTGAAGCTGACTCATTGGGTTTTTACAAAGCACAGAGAGCTTTCATCAACACTTCCCTAATGGTAATGATTAGTAGCTCTGATCCATCTTCCTGTCTGCTGTCCTGCTCACACTGCATCTCTCCAGCCATGAAATACATCAAATTTTTCCTTTTAAACAGGCTGTAGACCTTCATGCACCCAAGAACAGCATGTGTTATTTAAGATTACAGGTTTTATACAAATATTAAGCAAAATACATAGTATATGCATCAAGCTGTGATGAAAAGAAACAGTGTAGTACAATTACAGTAATTACCTCTCCAATAGCTCTGATGTCAAAAGGTCACCTGCTCTTACATTACTTGAACATTCTCTAATGTTCTACAAAAGCTGCACTATTCATCTTTAATGAATTCAAATATCATAGGACAGAATATCTGCTTCATTGAGAGATAAATTTGTAGAAAACTTTGTTACCATATTCAGAGTTGAGATTTTTGCCTATCATACCTCCATCCAGAATATAAGAACATAAGATAAAAGGGGCTCTGGCTCAGTAGAGACATTCTTATAAAGATCCACATCATCTAAGATCCAGCCTTCAATAGGCACCAAAACTGGATATAAAAACAAGGTGAAAGAAGTGTACCTGCTTAGCATACTCTGTATTTCAAAATGGGTTGCAGCTGATGGAAAACTTGTTTTAATAAACTGATATGGTTTCCTGTGAGGAGAGGAAAATTAACTGAAAGACCTCTGAACAAGCACAAGACCAAATCCATCCACAGCCAGCAGGACAGACCCTGTTAGAGATACCAGTGGGAGGGACTGCACACAGCCAAACCTATGATTGATGAGCACTCTGAAATTGGGATATTTTAGGCAAACAATGCAGTTCTTGATCTCTGTTCCCAGTGGGATTCAAAAGGGAATCATGCCCATGAGTTCAGCGTGCCAGCAAGGAGGCATTGAGCAATAAATCAATAACCAAAATTTACCATTGCACAGCTTGGGGCCACAAATTCCAGTGGACTGAGATGAGATAAAGCAATAAAGAGACAATGCAGTGTTATATTTAGAATAATTTGGAGACCACTGCAAGAACATCTCTCCAGTGATGAGAAGGATTTCAATAGCAGTATAACAACATTATTCTCTTTGCAACTCAAACTAATGACAAAGTACATTTGTAATACACTTAGAACTAGAAAAGAGAGTTTTGTATATTTTTTAAGCAACTATCAATGCTACTATATTAGAATAATTAGACAATTGTTTTAATCTATTCAATTTATTTTCACTACTCTTACATTATGTTTTACGTAATGTAACTATGGACTGTTTTCTTAGACAACCTGAGAGACATAAAGCAAATTCCATCTATGGAATGTCAACTGAGATGTCACTGCTCTTCAGAGCACTGATTTTCTTCTCAGATAAATTCTTCCAGCCAGTGTCTGCCTTGTAGTCCAGTCAATTTTCAGACACTGTTGGTTTGTTTTCCTGTTGCACAGGAAAAAGCACAGACTGTGTTTAATGGCCTCTGCTGTCCAAGAACTAACTGCTGGACAAGACAGTCTACTCCAGCACAGCAGTATCAAGGAAGAGACTAACCTCAGGTTTTTTTAAAGCAAGCTCTCTGAGATTGACATTAAACACAGAGCTCAGTAAGACAATACAGAACATTTAAAGTAATTCCATATCTTAGAAGACACTGTGGAGCTCAAATTAGGAAAGTATGAATTATAAATTACTAAATAAGGGGTTTTTCCCACCTGTTGTTTTAGTCAAGTGTTTTTGTATTTAGAAATCAATGATGTATAGAGACTAAAATGATGCTATTTAGACAAATACACAGTTTAAGGAGCTAGCAGAGATAATCAAAGCCTGTAATAAACCATCTGAAATAAACATTCAAACCTAAACAGGCACTGTAACACATTCTTCAACTTTCAATATAAATTTCAGCGAACAGACTTAGCACTCAGCTCTTCTGAGAGAGCAAGAGCACATAAGCCTCTTCTCTTCAACTCAGCATAGCTGGAACCCAACTGTGAGCTTTGTTACTGGAGCAGAAAAAAGGAAACCTCCAGTCCATGTTCAGCAGTCACTGCCAGAGCTACTGAAGGGACACAGCCAAGTTTCTCTCATTCAGGTGTCCTCCAAAGCCTCCCCTTCTCTGTGACACCCCTCAAGAGCTTCAGAGAAAAGGAACTGCACATTTGTGAGCCACTGGGCACATTTACTGTCAATAATTTCCATAACAGGTAAAATGGTGTTGTATGCAGCTGGCCTCAGTTCCTAAAACTCATCTTAAGCACTTGTGGTGCACCATGTCAGCTAATGGCTCTGAGTTAATTATGTCACATTTCACAGATCAATGGCAGGAATTAAGATGTCAGCTTGCAAATCCCACCCCACCAAACCAGACACCCCTGCCCTGGCCATCCCTGTCCCCACAGCCTTGCCCATCCACTCCTGGCTGGGTCTGATTGCTGCTCCTCTCTCTGGGTCTGATCCTATTCCACCCACAGCTCCCTGACCACTGGTCCCAGGAGTTTTTCTATACACTAAATGTTGAGTGTGTGTAAGTAATCCACACTTGGAGAACATCATGTTTGAATGTGGGAGCCCAGAAGTACCAGCCCACATATAAAACTAGACCCATCTCATTTCTCTTTGCTTTGGAAAAAGAATTGGAAACAGCTTCCTAACAGTCAAAAGAGCAGGGGGGCAGTGGCCTGATCTGCTCCCAAATGCTTCTGTTTGCCAGTAAGTGAAAATGTTCCAAACTTAGAGCTAAATTTAAGAGTTATATGTCATAAGGTGCTCTAATTGATTATTTGACCTTTCCTTTGGTCATCTCACCAATAAGTAACCACAATGTTGTCAGTTTTATTACAGTATTCTACTTTGAAAAAAGGTAAAAATGAAATCATTGGCTGATCATTTTTCATCAATACTTTAAAAAAATTAACCTTGTATATAGTAAACAGATCACTCATGAGAACTCATGAGCAAGGCAGAAACTGCCAGGACTCTTTACCACGATGACTCCAGAAACAGATCGTTTCTAAGAGGGTAGTTAATATCATAGAATTATAGGTCTCACTCAGTTCTTTATCCTAAAGCTTTTTTAATTACATTTGAATAAGTAATTTTCCAGACCAACATAACTTGCAGTATCACCTGCTTCCTTTACCATGCAGACAGTGATGGTAGGAACAACTCTGCTATTATTCTGGCAGTGAGGAGTGAGGAAATTTTGACTCTAAGATTAACATGCTCAATTTCAGTCTTTGCATTTAAAGTAATATTTTTAAATTGAGGAGTCCAAAATGTAAATGAAGAAAGTAGATTGAAGAGATACATTTTCCCTTTTAAAAATGCACCATTAAGCTCTCAAAAGAAAAAAATAGTATAAAATCACTAACCTGAGCATGATCACAGAGAGGGAAGGATCTGAACAGTGCTCAAACACTGCTAAAGAAATATCCCTGCACTGGCAAGGTCACTGCTGCTTCATGGCTGAGACTCTGCTGACTGGACACTGCTAAAATAACCCAGTGGCAGGCTGGTCTTCTGAGGAAAACAAACACTTAAAAAATACCAAGCCC
This sequence comes from Erithacus rubecula, assembly GCF_903797595.1. Classification (NCBI taxonomy): domain Eukaryota; kingdom Metazoa; phylum Chordata; class Aves; order Passeriformes; family Muscicapidae; genus Erithacus; species Erithacus rubecula. The sequence continues at coordinate 58,305,175 of NC_136686.1, forward strand.
ACTAAGCACATTTTCTCTTTGCATATGTTTGAGATGTTAGCTTAAGTTCTCATAAATTAAGTGTCCTGCAGCCTCCTCTGCTTTCTCTCTCCCTTCCCCAATTTTTTCCAGTGAAAAATCAATGCTCATGAAAGCTGCAGAATGAGAACTTCAGAGACTAAAGGCCTCTAATTATCTAGAAAAGTGCAAAAATCTATTCTTCCCCACTTAATCCCAGGAATGCCTCAACCCCTCTGCAAGGATCACATCCCTGGAAGAGGAAAAAAGAAACAGTGCAAGGAAACAGTTTGACCTTGAGCTTTCTGCTAAGCCTCCAGTGATGCTAATTATTGCCAAATCTGACAAATCTCCTCGTGGCAGTGTCACCTTGCTGCTGGAAAAGACACTGACAGCCAAGTCACTGAAAGTGGTCACTGCAAGGAGCAGCTCGTTCACCAGGGGTCTGGGTACCACACTGTCTAAATTCACTTTGCTTTGAACTAAAAACAATAACAACAACAACATATTGCAAAGCTTAAATTGATCTTTTCCTCCCCCATGCCACCAGAACAAATTTTTATTGATTGAGAAAGAAAAATTGCTTAACAAAAGGCAAGAAAGCATTCTGCAACAAAAGAATCCCTGAGCCAGAATATCAGAAGTGTTTATGTTATGATGGGATCTGAAACTCAAATGCAAAGCCTTAATAAACCTTATTGAATACACTAAAATGAAACCTAGATATTTTTGATTTTCAATTATTTCACTCAAGTTAGACCAGAATAGAAATAAATGGAGAAAGCTACATTGAAAAAATCACATGTACTGACTCTGGCTGCTGCTATCTCAATTCCAGAGTTTTAAATATGCATATCTACTATAATAACTTAAAATTGACAGATTCCAGAGCTCTCATACTTGAGAAAAATGGTTGCTATTTAAATGTGTAGCCAGATGCAGTCACCAGAGCAGCAAAGGAACCTTCTCCTGACAGAAAGAAAAGGGATGTTAATTTACATTATTGATATTTAGAAGAGCTGGGTTTAGAATAGATTTTTTACCAATGTTATAATATAATAAAGCTATAATTTAAATTCACAAACTGATGCAAACCCATACATTATTGTGATGTGCTTAGTTAGTGCCCCTACTGGCAAAGTACCTTTAACATAATTAGGGTAAAAATGACTTAAGTTTCCAATTCTACCCATCTGGCTCACACATTATCATGAAGTCTGTATGGCAACATCTCAAAAGGAAAGCCTGGTAATATATTACATCTGAGACTTTTCATAACCAACAAGGAGTGATTAAATTCTAAACCACTAAAGAATTCAAAATGTTTTTAAGAAAGGGTAAGCCTGAACTTTGCCCAGGGACAAAGGAGTGCTATTAGAGCAGTGCACCTGCAGCCACCCTGCTCATTTAGGGATATCTGCTGAAGACTTTAACCTGGACTCATGCCAAGTTTTAACCTTCACACAGACTTCTCCCCCTGACCCATCCAGGTTTAGAGATGCTATCAAATCATTGAGTCATACTGCAGAAATCACTTTTTACTTCAATCAAGGCTGGGAGCCATCTACTTTGAAGGGAAGACACTGGCACAAATCACTTATTCAGGGTCTGTACAATATGCTTCTGAAAATGCCTCCCATCTCCCCAAGGACAAACAAGTACTTCTGCAGCAGACAATAGATTGACTAATCCTAAAGCATTAACACACAAAACCAAAATGAAACTAAACAAAATCCACCCCAGAACAGGAAATAAAATCAAAATCAAATAAACCCTCCCCCCCAAAAAATACAAATAAACACATAACACTAAAAAAGCAAGCCAAGAGGAAGCAGGTCCCTACCCATACACAGATCAGTGCTGTGCCTTTGCACCACAGCTTTACAGCACTGCTGCAGCATTAATCTAACACTAACAAAATCTCAGCAATAGCTAAGGCTAGCAATGTTCAAACAAAAACCATACACATGCAGCACAGAAAAGCTTTCCTTGCAACATATACCAAAACTAAAGCATGCAAAGCACAAAGATTAACCCTGCTGTTTTATCTGCATTACCAAAGTCCTAGGTGGGAGTTAATCAATCTGTGGGAAAACCCTGAAAAAGCAAGAAGGTACAATGCTGTTATTCAGATTTTACACATAGGTGAAAATATATTTAATACTCAATATTTTAAGTAGTGGAGACCTTGGATGGGCTGAGCAATTTCACAGTAGAGAGACATCTATGTGGTGATTTATATTTCTGGTACAGACTGAAAATATATCTGATCATCATTTACCTGGACAGGGAAAACATACTTAGTGTAAGATATTTAATTTTTCTCCTAGGTTTGCCTTGAGTAATTTTAAGATGCAGTTGCAGCCTATATACATTGATATGTATTGATTCACTCTTGAACCAGCTGTTTAACAGAGAACAGTGTTTGCAAAGGAACTGCAACATAGAACATATACAAACTTAATGGGTCAGGGCTGTAAAAACAAAAGGTCAAGATACATTAAAAAAAACCAGTTGCTTACAGCAACTTCAGCTATATCTTAATAAACATTCAAAAAACTGACAGAAAGCCATAATTCAGGGACAGCCTTCCATGTGTCTGCAATATGATGCCATTCTTATCTGCATAACCCTATCCAAACTTATCTGAAATTTCCAGATGAAGAACTTTAAGACAGAAAAAAAAAAAAACCCCACATTTTTAGTCATTTGGTGCCCAGTTAACAAGGAATAAATCTGTTATTTTCTAGAACTCTTCATATTACTTAAACTTTACATATCCAAAGCATTCAACTTCTTTGTAAATTCTGAGTGCTCACTATGCCAGTAACTGCAAACCCAGCTTCTATTGTCTGTGAAAATTCACGTTTAAACAAATTGTTTAAAACAATACAGGAGTTCAGTGGCATTGCTATAATCCAGTCCTTCACAGCAGCACTGAACTTTTTCAAAGAGAAGGCTGTCCCTTCTTTTCCTCCTTTCCAGCTTGATTCACTCCATGTGTGAAGTTTGAAACTAAATGAAGCAAAGTTGCAATAATCATTCATGGTGAATCACAGGAACAATGAATCTCAGTTTTCTCTGTATAAAGAGCAATTTTGGGCTTCCTTGGCTGTAAGTGTTCTCAAACCTCCAATTTCCTTCTCTCCCTATGTGCAGGAACCCTTCTGCCTAAAACCCCTCCACCCTTTTCTTCAGAGATGCATACAGTGCCACCATAAGAAGTGGACAAACCCCTCTGGCATTTCAGGCAGGAGAGGACCAACTCTGCACTGTGCACATTCCCTGTAAGAAGACTGTGAAGGTCATGGACTGTGACATTGATGAGTGTGAAGGTATTATTGCAAGTTACCAGCACCTACACATACCCCAGCTCCTTCTGGCAGGCAAGCACAGCTTGCAGTGTCACAGACCAACACCTTGACACTGGCAATGAGACAACACAAGAGCAGCTGAACGTGGGCAGTGGCACTGCAGGGGCTTTGCTCCCTGTCCAGGGAAGTGGCAGTGCTGGTAACCACAAGGCTGCACCATGAATTGCAGAAGGGGTCTGGGGACCTCAGGACAGGTGTCTGTCCTGACCCAAATGCCCTGACCTCATTCCCTGGCTGCACCACAGCCCTTTTCAGCAGACAGCTGGAGAAATGGGAGAGTGATGCTCCTCACCCTGAGAGGGTACAGAGCCAGAGCTCTGGAGTCTGAACCCCTGGCTCAAATCCCTTTATGTGGGAAGCTTTTATCATTCACTTTCTACACTCAGTGAAGGACACTGGTCCCCACAGCTCACCAGTCCCATTTCTAACCATGTTCACTGCATATGCTTTGAGTCACTTTGGAGCATTTCAAGTCCTCCCTCAGGCCCAGGAGCCAGGGAACACCCAGCAGTTCTCAGCTCCAGACACAGCTTTCCAGAAAAGCAACAGAGCTGCTTCATCCTCACCCCCAGTCTCCAAAGGAGCTTGAACAGCTGCTCACACTTGGGATTCTGATTTGCTGGGGAGCTGTCCTGAATTCAAGTCATGGATGAACTATGAGAGCACAAGTTTACATTTTTGGTTTTTTGTTGGTTTTTTTTGGGTTTTTTTCCCCCACCTGAAATAAAATGAAGTCTTTAAGGTTTTACTAAAACAGATCCAATGCATTACCAATGTGTTCCTGTGTGGGTATTTCTGTTTCATCAGTGGTGTTTAAAGTCCTTTTGAGTTTTATAGGAAAGCTCCTAGCAACACGAAGGAAAAATATTTGACCTCTAAATTAGTATTTCAATCTGACTACTGACAGAGTGGTCACCTACTTGACCCTAAACTTTAAATGAAATCCTAGTCACATTAAGAGTCATCTCACATGTTCCAAAGGTACACTGGAACGGAACAACAGCTTAGTATCCAGGGCATGGTTCCGTCCAGGAGATGGACAAGTTTCTTATTTCAGGGTCACTTGTGGGTGAAACTCTATCTTGGCTAAAGTAATCAAGATGTTTGATGTTGATTTCAATGAAAACAGAGTTTAGTTTTAAAAGGGAAAAAAACACCCAGCTCAGCCCATAATGAGAGACATGAAATCTCCAGCAGAAGAGCCCTCCAGGCTCTCTGCACACAGACATCTTGTGCTTGCCTCTGTCACTGCTTCAAGATCACTTGGAAAGCACAAGCAGTGCAATTTCTGAAATTCCTAACATGCTTTCTTATGCTGAGAGACTTGTCCCTTATTGTTGTTTTTATTAGGAAAAACTTGAATTATTTCTATTGCAGCTATCCTTTTGATCTCTGTGCTATTTTTGCTGAAACTTTTGAAACTACTCCATTTATCTACTTCCTTAGAAGCCAAAGAAGGAAATTTGCTCCTGGGGTAGGGTGGGGGAGCATTCCTCACAGTCATGTTTTAGTATGGCATTTCAACACTAACATTAATTAAACAACACCTGTTTGGACAAGCTGAAGAACTGACCCTATTAGATTAAAAAGCTAAAGAAAAACAGGATAAAGTAATCAAGACAATCCCCAATCCCAAAATAGCTGTATTGCACATTTCCGGTTCTGGTTTCCTCGGTGAAGAATCCTGGAGTTTGAGGGATGTAAAGGGCTGACATTTCCAAATACAGTCTCACTTATTTCTTTTTTATCCTTGGTAAGAACTCAGAAACATGAAAAAACTAATCTGACCTTTCTATCATGTTTTTAGTTTGATATAAAGGAGTGGAATTATTTGACCTCTCTTTTCTTATGCTCATTTTCACCACTCTTTTAACATCTTTCTGTCATCTCTATTTTGCCAACAGTAGATGGCACCAGTAAATTCTATATTCAATACAATACCACGGGATTTTGTTGTTGGTTTAACTTCCATGGTTATATTTTCTCGACTGTATTCTATGGTTTTTTGCCTTTTTTTTTTTTAATTAGTCACCATAAAAAATTCTGTTTTTTGAAAGTCTCTTAATTTATTTGCATATACTTCATATGCTTGTTATTCACATGTTTAGGATAATGCCATCTAAAACTATAGCTTGATACAATGCCAAAAGAGTAATTTTCTGCTTTAACTTTAATTACTTTACTAAAATTGCATTAATTGAAAAACTGAAACTTGGATTTTTAATTACATTCTTGAAATTGCATTAATTTAATAATGGCAACTTGAATTTCTGCTAGCAATATTCTTGTTTTCAAAGAATAAATTATTTTTGCCAGGTAACTCAATTTAAATGTTTCGCAATCATGTTACCTTGTTTATTTAGCTTATATGCTTAAAATGCAGAAACTGGGCAGCAGCTCTGCTGGTCATTGGGTCAACACATTTTTTTATCCTTGTATTTATCTGCAGGATCATGCTTATTTGTGCTATTCAGATCTAAGTTTAATTGTACAAACATAGTTGCATCAGAATTTTGTATATATATAAATTTGCAAATGAAAATACATACATATAAAAATAAAACCACACACTTCTACACAAGGAATCAATTGCAGTAAGATCTAGAGAACATTCTATTTGCCCCCCAAACACCCCAAAGCAAACCAACCCTAAAATCTCTATCGAGGATACATATATTTAGTTCACAACAAGTTCCTTTCAACTTCTGCAGGAATATAAAAACACTTCTAGGATCTCTTTAGCTGATTACAATTGGTCAGATGAATTCCACCTTTAATTTCATATTTTTTAAAATAAATTTATTATTAATTTAGTGATTTTTTTTTTTGCAACAACCTTCACTTTACCAGAGATGAAATTGTAATTTGTGTTACTACATATGTTCATATCTATAACATCTACATCTATATCTATCTCTCCCTCTATATATGTATTTGCCAACATAAATAGCAAGGAACAATGGTCACAAACAGCAAAGATTGAAATGAGATGATTCTTTGGAATCATCATTTAAAAACTCACCGTGAAAAAACATGACAGTGCATTGGGTAAAAGTATCACAAATCTAAAAGGAAGGCTGACCCTCTGACCTACAGTAATGGATTGCTGCCCTATTGAGTTCAGGGATCAATAGGCTTCCTGCCTCTCAAGAACACATCCAAGCAGGCACTTAACAGTGTCCAGATCAATGGGTTTCCTTTCCCCGTGATCCACAACATCCGATATCTGCACAAAGCTGATGTTCACCCCACTCCCACCCCAAACTAATGATCCCCCAGTTCCTGTTGGTGTGAGAATGACTTGTCCAGATCTTCATGTGAAGAACCTGCCACCACCACAGAAAAGAGAAAAATAAGTCTGCAAACAGTCATGGTCACTGAGATACCACAAAATGACAGTGAAATAGATAAAAGGCAGTTGAATAGCACAACTGTGAAGCTCATGAGGTTTTCAAAAGCCTGCATAGACCACAAGTTAAAGTAGCTGGTTCTGGTTGCTATTGGACTATGCTTTCAGGGGAAAGAAGGCAGAAGGAAAAAAAAAAAAAAAAAAAAAAAAAAAAAAAAAAAAAAAAAAAAAAAAAGGAAAAAAGGTTTTCTTTTAAAACATTAAGAATGAGAGCACAGAGATGGTGGGTAACGTGGGTAATAAGCTATCAGGCCTTATTGATGAGTAACTGTGAATTGTGTGTCAGCCCACTCCAACAGGCTGAGCTCAAAGGCAGGAGAGAATGAGGAAGTTGCTTGAGGCTGTACTGCTCTTAGAACTAAATTAACCAAAATCCAGCTCACATCCAGAAAAATGCTGCTTTAAACACTGAGTGATTTGCAGAGAATCTAATAAACTATCAGGGGTATTAATGCAAAGTCTACTCCCAGCTGGTGCTCCAGGTGATGTCTGGGCAGGGGGGGTGGCTGCATTTGACACTGATGCTCAATGGCATGGACAGCCCCTTCACCCTTCTCCCCTCCTTTGTTTCAGTCATGGCTGTCCCCAGCTCTGCATTTGGCAGAAAAATAAAACACGTTTGCATACACATTTCCCATTTAGAACAAGCTCAAGGGAATTTTTTGCCACTCTTTTGGTTTGGTTTGTTTTTTCCATATAAACGAATTTTCAAGCTGATCAAGTCTCCATTGTTAAAACCCTTCCAGGATACTCTGCAAAACATCATTGTTGGACATCTTTCTGCTTCCATCTTATACTCTATTTGTGCTCCCTCATTTCAGTAACATATCTTTTTGAGGATCATTCTCTTTTCATTCCCTGATGAAAATAAAAAGAAAACATAACCAATCAAGCAGCCAAACACAAATGCAAATTCAAGACATTCAAAATAATTCAGAACATCTAACTTCAATCTGCAATTTCCTCTGCATTAAAAAAAAAAAAAAAAAAAAAAAGGAAAAATGAAATTTTCTGGCTTTTGGAATTGCAGCATTACCAAAAGAAATGAAATCAAGACCAGTAAGAGCTAGAAAAGTCTGCCTAGTGCTTGCAATTCATTACAAATCTTAATGTTTACTGCAATCTTCTAAATGAATCCCCTTCAACCTCCTAACACATGCCTTATAATTTTACATTTAAACAAAAAAAATTCCCATCTCTCACATTGTTTCTATAACAAAATTGCCCATATTAATATAATTGATACAATTAATGTAATTTTGGGTTTGCAGACTCTACTTTGTTTCAATATTATACAAAAAAAACTTGTAACAGCAATACATTATCCAGAGTAGTGGCACAGAGTAGTACAGAAATACCATGTTAACAAAATTCTACAATTACAACCACAAACCAAAAGGTAAAAAGCTCTTGATATTCTACACAGTTTCTGTTCTTCCTATTCAGGCATGACAATCATTGGTGGCATCCCAGCTATCTGCTGGAATAAGCAGGTATAATTAAGAGCTGTAATTAAAGTACTCCAAATCAGTCTCTCTCTCAGTAAGTGCAGTTATATCCCCTACACTACAGATTCTAGATTCTGATATAATCCTGGGATAAATGTTAAGTGAAGAATGAATTGTGTTTAACTTACAGAAGAGTTGGAAGGATAATAATAACTCTTTAAATAAATATATGGAAGTTGGTGCTGCAAATAAAAGAATCTCTTCTTGTCTACAGAATGACCTTGAACTGCAGTAAGGCACATTCAGGTAAGAGAGCTGGAAAAAAACATTTCTGGTATAAGAGAGGCACCAGAAGGGACTGGCTGGCTACAAACACTATGGAATTTCCATTACTCTAAGTCTTTAAAGTGCCAGATAAACATCTGTCAGGAAGTACATAGGTATAGCTGATCCAGCCTCCAGTTTAGAGAGGAGCTGGATGAGTTCTCAAGTCCCCAGGCAACCCTCTATTTTAATTCTTTGTAACACATATACAATTTATATATTTTTAGTAATTACCAAAATGATAAATTAATTCTATTACTCATATCTAATTTTTTTTTGCAGAAACTTATATCTCTGAAGAATTCAAAAAACACCAAATTTTCTTTTTCTGTCCCTCAAAATAAAAAAAAAATTCAAACCCCCAACAAACTCTTACAATCAATTTTTCTACAATAACTTCTATCAGTTAACATTTTAATCATAAATACTATTTGCAGAGTATAGCTACTAAGCTACACGCCGAAATTAAACATATTATAAATAAAATAGGATTGATTTGATCTTTGATGTTAATGTAATAGTTTTCCTTAATGGCAAAAAGCTAGTGAAGGAGATCCCATTTTACAGATAATTTTATCTAATAGACCATAACTTTATAGTGTGAATGATCTAATATCTGTCAAAACAGAGAATGTGTTTTCCTATTTCTCTGCCAAACAACATTCACATGTGCACATGCATTCATACAACTGCATGGTTTACACTGTGACTTGTGCCTGGACCTTGTCCTTACAGTGAATTTTAGGGGGTACACACGTAGCTGGTTTCTGCCCCGTGCTGCTCACCTCATCACCCATGGGAGTGAAAACAGAGCACCTGTTTTGAACATTAACATTTAACGTTAAGTGCCTCAGTAAGCTCAAGCATCTGAAAAATCCTATTAGGTAAACACTCCTTGTGTTTGTGTAAGTTAGGCACACAAGAGTCCTGGTGGATCACAATCTTTATAAAATATGTGTGAGAGTCAGTCAGTAATTTCTTACTTGTATCCATAGCACAAATATAGGACTAAGGAGTGAGATCCATCAATTATCTACACATTTAAAATATTTCTTTGGTTACCATGCATTAGACCTTTATCACCCTCTCTCAACAACAGCACTACTTACACACTGACTTTTTATTATGTATCATGCATTTATGTGGAAAATCTGCTATGTCTACCCCCAATATATCATTTAGATCATCAAAAACAAAAGGCATTTGCTGATGTGGAACGTCTGTAGGGTTTGTGGATTTGGACTCTTCCCAACATTCCTTTCCTTTTTTTTTTCTTTCCTCCTCTCATTTCTCTGATTCCAAGAAGTTGGAGGGTTTTTTAGAGTAAAAAATAAAACAGCCCTTTATTTCCCAAACCATACATTCCTGATATCATTCAAATCTTTATGCCTCTTTCCCTCTTCCAAAAGGGGAAAAGCAAGCCACAGCTGAGCCAACTTTCACAGGAATGTGGAGTCTTCTTAAAATTTTATTTCACAGAAATGTTCTTAAATTCAATTGTCCTAACCAGGTGCAGATTGGCCAATCACCAGAATTGCTGAGATGCAGTTGGAATTCCATTCCAGAATAAAATTCATTTATTAAATTAGAGAGATGAAGTCCCATCAGCAGTTAATCCTTTAATTTGCCTTTTACCTCAGGTGACACGGTTGTGTTCAGTATGACAAGTGGCAGTAAGTCTGGGGAGTGCACTGCTCTGGAAAACTGACTTTGGCATGGAAGCTCTAGCAGAAGTTCCCCTAGTCCTAGAGAAGCACTTTTGCTTCCAGCTTCCTCCTCTCCAACAAGACCTTGTAAGCCTTGTTCTCCAAGACCTGGCTCTTTCAGCAAAGGCTTTACTGTGACTACCTGATCCCAGCCACAATTAAATTAATGCAGTCAGGCTGAAGCTCTGCTTTATGAAAATAACCTACAGAAACCCTCTGAAACTGAGGGCAATGGGCAGCAGCTCTTTTCATCCACACAGTAACTGCAGCATTAGTCCTGACACTGAATTAATTCTTCTGGGAAATTGCTAGCTCTTAAAGCACATAGAAATAAAAAGACCATTGTGCATCCTATCAACTACCACAGCACCAAAATTACAATTTTCAAATCATTTTATTTACTAGAACACCTTTACTCACAACATAGGAGTGTACCTTATCAGAGCTACTCTGACTGAGGAATCCATTTCAGGCTCTTGCTGTATACTGTATGCAAAAGAAATTCCTTCCAGCAATCATCTAAATGACAAGCTTGTGCTCTCATTCAAGAAAGTAGTTATGAACACTCCAGAAGTTTTACATAGGAATTTTAATGAGGTTTTAGTGATGTTGCTATCAGAGTATAGCTAATGAAACCCAGATTTTTATCCTAAATTATTGTCATATTTTTTGCCAAATTTGGGGGAAATCTACCTAGTGAGAATCCATAACTGTATTTGACATCAGCAAAGATGTTCATGTGATTGTTCTCATTCCCATTGAATTCAACGAATTAATTGAATTCATTCCCATTGAATTCAAGTGCATTTTGTTAATTTATTTTGTTTCTGCAGACTTGTGGAAAGAAATAAGCCAGGATATGGCCTTCCTGCTTACACATAAATCCTTTTTAATCTCCAGATGAACAGGAGATAGCTCAGTTGTGACTTTACATTCAGGAGGGTCACCCAGTGTGACTGACCTGTGCTCCAGCCTGACTTCCTTGGGAACTAACTGATAAAGGAAAATGTCTATGGGAAGGACTTGGGAAACATGGAGAAAAACCTGAAAGAGCTCACTCACTCACAGAGCTTCACCCCACCCCACCATGGGGATTTTTGTGTAACTGCAAAGGAAGTAAAACTGCAGTGAAAACTTGAAGAGCTGCTGCTGCTGAAATGAGAGACTGATAGCATTTGCCTATGCAATTCTGATATAAAAGACATTAACAGTGCTTCTGGTTCCCTGAAGCACAACAGGTTCAGCCAGTTCAGTCCTGCAACTATTGGGAATGATATCCCATTGAGTCTGTGGGACCTATGTCTGATTTGCATCCCAGAATTTTAAGCAAACAACACATTTGTATTCAGTGTGCAGAGAGAATCTGGAGTCAATTAAATCTGTAAAACAGAAATGGACCAACCCTGAGGAAGATCCAACAGCTCAGTCATGCCTGGCAATCTTCTCCTCCAGAAGTATGTGACCAAATTACAAGTCAAATAAAATGAAGCATGAATATTTAATTATGAAGCACTTAAAAAATAATTTCAAAAGAATTACAATCAAAAAACCACCCTTAAAAACTGAACTCACGTTCTTGTTGAAATGCTGAATTTTCTCCTTCAGCCTGCCTAATTTTATAAAGAACCTTTCCCACCCAACTTACTTGAGAAAGGGCAAGATGAGAATTGTAGAGACTGGTAACACTGTCAGACTGAAACCTTCATTTGACTACAAAGCTCAAATGCAGATTTTATTTCTAGAAAGCAATTTAGGCCTTTTAAAACTTATAAGCAAGTACTTAATAATCACAACCAAAATTTAAAAGAAAGAATACTTTGAATGCAAACCATTTAATGAAATTCTGGGCAGTCAATGAGCCTTTTCACTAACTTTGAAAAATGTAAGCAAAAAGTAAGGAAAGTTATAACTTATTTTTGCTTTTTTCAGTGACCAAAATACAAAATGGTGATTAACATCATGACTGTTTAATCACAAATAACATCATGACATAAGTGCCTCATTCTTCATGATTTCTTGTTAGATGCGGCAAGCAATCCCTCATCCAGAAGAGAGCACTTCCAAGTTTTCCATGTAGAAGAATTTATAAAAGAACCTTTATAATTTATTCTGCATTTACATGTAGAGTTCTTCAAGACCACTCAGGGTTATATATTGGCAGACTTTAACTCTTGGGAAGAGAAGAGCTCAGCAGCCTTTGGTTAATCAGAGATGGCTGAGATGAGGACTGAGCCTACAGGAATGTCCATGTTGATGAGAATTAAGGACTGGAACAACAACAGATTTTCTGCTTCACATGCACACACCACTCCTTGTCCGTGTGTTTCAGTGGAGCTTCTTGAATGTGTGTTTTGGTGGCAGCAGCTGACTTGGGCCCATGCTGGCAGGGAGCAAGAGGAAGGCAGGGGAAGCAGAGGAAAAAGAGGATCTCCTTGCCTGACTGGACACTTGGAAATGTCAGATTGATTCACTAAAATAAAAGTATTGGTCTAATACCCATACTCAACTGTGACAGACAAAAGACTCTCTAACAATTTTAAGTCACAAAGTGTATGTTTATTCAGCACTGGGCAGCAGTGAGACAACCCTCTGATACACACTGCAAAATCACTGGCAAACAAGTCAAACACATATTCATAATAACAGCCCCTTCCATCCCCCACTTCCTATGATAATTAGCTTGAATATCTATTAAGCATGCATGATTGACTTAATATAACAAGTCTGGGGTCACTTTGTGGGAAGGGTCTTAAAAGGAGTAAGGGGATTGTCCAGTTTTCCAAAGAATGGGTTTCTGGTTGCATTGTCTATGTTTCTTTGGGTCTGCTCACTAGGTTCATCTTTTCCCATTGTAAGCACAGCTGAGCAAAGATAAAATGTCAGAAAAGCAATTATTTAAGATAACTACCTCAAGCCTAGTTTTCCTTCTAACTTATAATTATTTTCAGCAAGGTCTATCTATCCATCTGCTTTTTAATTAATTTTAGTAAAAAACTAACTTTAAACTAAAATCCTAATTTTTCTAAGATTAGTGTTTCAAGATGGGGGCTTCTGCCAGCACACTGTCCTCCTGTGCTCCTGGCAGCCAAAAGGGATGAGAGCCCAGCAGAACAGCCCAGACAGACCTGAGAGAACAGTGGTGTGGGTATTGTGATACACACACCCCAACGTGTTCTGGCAGTGCAGATCAGGGTGAGCTGCCCCACAAAGCCAATGCAAATGCCAGACAAGGATCAACAGCTCCACTCACAAGTGCCAAGTGCAGTTTGCAAAAGCCAAAGGTACAGGCTCAATGCAGTGTGGCACAGAAGAGCTGCAGTACAGAGTGACAGACTGTGGGAGTTAGCACAGTTTGTTACTTATTCAGTAAGATGTTACCCAAAACAGAAGAACCAAAAAATTGTCTGAAGAGCAATGTTTTGGTTTAGAGCCATGCAAGCATGGGGAACTTTCCCCTTATATTTCAGAATTCATAAATATACTAGAAGTCCTATAAATATATTTCCCTAACTAGATTTTATTAAAAGCAAACTAATAAAATTTTGATGAAGTATTAAAAAGCTTTTGCCACTCTCCTTTCTGCTTGTCTGATGTGTGAGTCTATTAAAGCTTCAGTGACAACTATTCCAACCCAGTTATAGAAGGTACAGAAATAGGCCTAGTAATAAATCCAGCCTTTACACATAAGGATGCACTGAAAAGTTCCTACAAGTCTGATATTTCCACATTGTTATTGAAGTAGCCAGCTTACAGCCACCAATGGATAGAAGTTCCAGTGATTCCAATATCCTCTACCATGATGCAAAAATATTAAGGATTTGTTTTCCCTTTCAGAAAAATGGTAAAAGACAAATGTTACACAAAGCTGCACTTTTGAGAATTAGAGAGTTGAGGTAATCAGGCTCAAAGTATTCATTGCCATATAGCAGGGTTTGGGGTTTTTTTCTCTTTTCATTTTTGTTATGAATTTAACTGTTCCCTGCATTTCTTTCAACAAATTAAAGATTTTAAAATACAGCAGAATTCCATCCATGCAGCATAGATGTGCACATATGTGTTTGTTGAAATAAGACTTTATATGACACCCCATGCCCTGGAAAAGGCCCTGTTCCAGGCACTCCAGCAGGACAATGTGCCTTGAGAGCCACAGCCCAGGTGAGGAGGGGAGAGCAGACCCCACGCTGGGCATGTCTGCAAAAGTCTCAAACATGCAATTCAGTGACTTCTGCTAGCTCTATGTCCTGAAAGCTGTCTGAAGGAATATTTTGTCACATCTTTGTGTGCAAAAATGTTGGCTTTTTATTGAAACACAAACAGCTTCTCCTTAAGAAATGATTTATTTGCTGGTTGGCTCTAAATTTATTCTAAGGACAAGTCTTAATATTTTCATGCTGGCAAAGTCCATCTTAGCAAGAGTAAAAATAGCAAAAGAGGGCATGTGAGGTCCACTTTTCCTTTCCTCATTTTTAAAATAATTTTTCTTCTAGATTAAAAATCCTTGGTATGTTATGGCCTCCTATAGGGCACCTGCAAGCCTCAGTCACAAAGTAGTACTAGCTAGCTATAAATTTTGAATTGCAGGCTCAGTACATGCACTTAAAAATAGCCCTGTGGTAAATAACACCATTTGTAACTTTTCCATTGTGCATCACACAGCCAAATGAAATTGCAGATGAGTTATTTCTGTTTCTGCAGTAGTTCACTGAAATCCTAGTCCTGTGCAAAGATTGTCTTTAAACTAATTTATCATCATTTGCTATTATAAGAGTGCTCCAAATCCACAGTTGCATCACATTCCAGTGCACCTTAGGAAGGGAAAGATGCTATTTGATCCCTTGGTCTAATGTTCCACCTGGTTTAAAGTTTCTACAAACAAATGCCTGGAAGCAGGCAAACCTTGCCACAGGAAATCAGCACACACAAAGCCTTGAAAAGCTCTGAAGGATCAATCTGATGCACTTCTATTTTAATCCACTCCTTGGTAACAGAGGATGGGAAAATACCTCTGAGAATTCCATTATCTACATCGTGGAGAAAACAGCAGTGAAGACATATTTTGCATCTTCAAACTTCGTCATTTCCTCACTGATCTTACAGTGTCTCCTGGTCCAGTTATTGTATGCAGAGGTAGGATCTCATTTCTCTCTTGTATTCCTTGGCTTTCTCTCTTGTATTTTCTTCAATTTTAATGATCTTTTAGTGGACACGGAACACATCACCATTCTCTCAATCTTGCAGTCTTTAAATGGCCTTAAAATGCCAGACTCTCAAATTCTTGTGTCAGGAATGCTGGAGGATTTGTAGCTTTTTGGCTTTTTCCATGGTGCAAATGTTCAAAGAATAATCACCATAGAGTAAAATTTCCACAGAGCATCCTCTACACACACTGCTACCTAGAGATAAACAAAACTGACTGTCATAGTCCAAAGTTTAACTCTCTGGAAAGGACACCTCAGAGGCAATGATTAATACCTGCTTTTTAAAACAGTCCTGAGGTGACTGTCATGTTGAATTATATCTCCTTTCATCTGTTTAGCCCAGAAATAAGTTTTGCACATTTAAGGCTGAGAGTGAAGTGGGGGGAAGGAGAAGTAGTGGAATGTCTGAGGTGGTCGTTTCCAAAATATAGAGATAGGAGTTCCATCACTTCATCTCCTGGATGGTCACTGTGGTGGACAGTGGGAGAGAGTTCCCCTTTGCTTTAGGTTAGTTTTTCGACTAAGTGAAGTAGAGAAGTTGCCCAGAAAGTTTTTTCCCCTCACACCTTTTTTTTTTCTTGAAATTATTCACACCTGCTCTGGGCTGAAGACCCAAGGGAGCACCAGGTGCTTGCACCAGTGGCCACCAGGGCCTGGCCAGCAGCATTTTCCAGCACCAGAGGGACTGATAACAGACTGAGCCGAGCTACCACCCACAGGAGAGACCTTCTGAATTTTTCATCTCTTCAGAGCAGTGAGAGGCTTTGGTATTTGGTATTGGGGTTTTTTTGTGCTGGGCAGTGTTGTTGGATGCTGCTGGGAACCAGGGGAAAAGCAGCCTTGAAGCCTTGGGGTTTTCAGCCTGCTTAAGATAAAAAAATTACAACAATGATTAACACCTGTTGATCACAGAGCCATACCTGTCCTTCTTTTTTGAGAAAGTATGTTTTCAAAGAGATGTTGCCTTCTTGGACCAATGAGTCTTCTGTTTTGTTTTCCACAAACTACCTTATATAAGTGTAGTGTTTCTTTAACTAAAGCTCTCCTCCTGCTTCTGCATTACACAAAAGACTATGTTGCATTATCCTTTCCACCACTCTCCTATAGCCTCAAATGCAACAGGGCAGTGCTTTACCTGTTGATTAAAGAGATTTATTCCACTTGTCTCTGATGAAATATCATCCTGAACTAGTTGGAGAAGGAGCCACTTGGGTTTGCTTCCTGGGAGGGCCCTTTGGAGGTTTTCTACAAAATTTGCCCTAAACAAGGACACAAAAACATCCAACTCTTCAGGGAAGTGGTCACATCACCAAACTTGTCAGAGTGCAAAAAGCATTTGGACAATGCTCTTAGACACAGTGTGACTCTTGGGGTGACCTGTGCAGGCCCAGGAGCTGGACTCAATGATCAGAATGGGTACCTTCCAACTCAGCTTATTCTATGACTCTATGAAAAAAAAAAAATGCCAAAAAACGTCTATCAGGAAGCTTTATCCATGTTTTTTTTTTTAAAAATGAAGTATTAAGCCAGAATTTTCTAATTCTAGCTACCTCAGGTTTGCTGAGAAGTAAAAATCTCACTGACCTCTTCAAGATTTATATTTGTGGTACTTCCCTTTTGTCTCATTATGTTTTGCTTCTTTTATAAGGAAAAAAAAAAAAAGAGAAAACCAAAAAACAAGTGGGAAACAGCCAATCAACCACATAGCCCCAGGAACGCACAGGGAGCTCTTCATCAATTCCTTCAGACAACACTTCACATCTACAGTTGAGACTCAATTATCCTAATGATCTCTTCCAACCTGAATATGCACTTAATATATGCTAAATAGCCATTTCTAATGTTGATAACATTAAATTAACACATGAACATTAGTCTCTGGAGAAGAGTGGGTCAGGTGTTCCACTACCTACTGTCTTACAGATGTTTTATACATTTTCCAGAATGAGTAAAATAACACCACAATGGTCTGGTCTCATGTCATGGCTGTAAATGACTGCACACATATCAAGACAGACAGAAGTACCAGTTACTTTTACTTTGGGATCAAAATATTCACAAAGTTATTCTCTCCTAGATTATTTTGCCAGAATGATAGCAGACTCAATCAGGATAAATGCCTACAAAATACAGGCAGCCTGAAAGTGCTAAATCCACAGGCAATTCACATATGTCAAATCCCTCTTTCATTTCACTGTTATGAGGCTGCAAAACTGGATAAGGAAATTTTATGTCTTGTTTTCTCCCTCCCTTCCTTTTTTGATAGCTAGATAGTAAGATTTCACAGGACAGGAATAGGAAAACTGGTGGAAATTACTCTTTTTTTCTGCTTGCTTCCATGCTTTATTGCCTGGGATTAACAGCAATGGTTTTCTCCTTGAATTAACTATTAAGGAAACAGGAAAAATCTAAGATTGAAGGGAGTAGAAGAAGAAAGGAATCATTGTAATGTCTTAATTATGGAAAAATATACTCTTAGAAATTAATTGGGCTCAACACTGGTCATGACACCTCTTTCAGTCCCTCCCAGACACCTCTACCAGAGGAAGAAACAGATTATAACACATTCCCTGTACCAAGTTCCTTCTCACCTTTCTAGGCATAGCACAATAGTTTTTAATGAGGAAAACCACCACTGACATCAGCACACATGCTTAGGATTCCCTCTTATTCTCCAGAGCTGTTCTCTAAAACAGGGCAAGTGACAGCAGCATCTTCCAAGAGGGGCCTCACAACTTTCCCCACCATCCAAAATTCATACCATATCAATCCCCAGGGACTTGTATGGCCTCTCTGGAAAATGACACATTGATCTATTTCTCCTATAGATGTTATGTATATAGTTATAGTACAGCACCATGGAACTTAAGGGTTTTAATTCACATGAAAAAGTTAAAAAAGCAAATCAAAAATATTTCAAAGTTATTTATTTTGGCTGAGCTCTCAACTGTGTGGAAAATATCCTACTCCCATTATAGTATTCAGATGACAGCCAGGACAGCCACATCATTATCATTTTCTGGAGTGGAATAGAATTGATAAATAGTTCAGGGAAAAAAAATAATTCAGCCTTGCATGTAATTTGATTTATTTTCCCAGACAGATTTACATAGGCAATACCCACAGCAGTGAAATAAAAATTCACATCCCAGAGGAGTTCCATAAAAATGTCAGTAGTGAACTACTGAAACCAAACTTTCATGGCAGTTTCCAGGATTACACCGATTGTAGAAAAATATAAGTGAACATAAGTTTCACCCTTAACAGGTCATGCAAACAAAGTGAAGAGCTGTTAAAGTTTACTGGCTGTAAATACTGGGTTTAAACCACATTTCTGGACAGGTGATAGCTTTTTTTATAAGTGACTGAAAGATCTTGCAATGCAGACCTCTGAATTCCAGATTTCTTTAAAGTAAAATTTAACATGGATCCTTCTAGAAGATCAGAACAAAATTCACTCCTTAGCTGAAGATCAATGAATACAATTTAGCTGCAATTTCTTACAGACAAAATCTGTAAATAAAAATTAGAGGTCCAAAAGACAAGGGAAAAAAAACTCTCACCAAAAGAAACACTCAAATCTCCAGAACAATCTGAATCCATGTGGAGACAGGCCCATTATCTTTAAAAGATGACATTTGGTGGTGTTTGGCAGGCAAACAAAACAAACACAAGTCTGGCAGAAGTAGCTCACTTGGGAGAATAAGGAATAAAATATGATTGCCCATTCTGGTAGAGGTGGAGAGAAGAATGGTTATAGCATGGAATTTTGGAGCTGACCCATAGAGCTGGGCAAGAATGAAAGCATTTGGAGACATGAAATTGGGTTTTGCTAAGTGAAGTCACTTCTATCTGGCCCAATGATGGAAAGATGCTCATGTGTCTGTTTAAGACTCTTAGTTCAGAACTATGAAGAAAGAGTCAAGTGATTGAGCTATGCACCCAATCAAGTCCCTTTCCTCAATTTAATATCTCTGAAAGGGAATGCAAGAAAGCATTTCCTCAGTAGTACATGGCATAAATAGATGTGCATTTTCAATCCTGAGAAGGGTAGAAATGAAACCATACATACTGAACCACAGAATCATAAAGTTCTCTAATGCATTGTTTCCAGGAAAAAAACATTCCACAAGGTGTTTGAGCACATCAAAGGACAAGTCACAGTTTTCTCTTGATGGAGGAACAAGCAGAAGATACAATTACTGTTACATAGATATATCCAAATCCTTCAGATTTTCCTCTGCAGTTTCCTACCAGTGTTTATTTCTGCCCACCTTCAGCACCTGAATATACTGTACTGTAAATGGAACAATAGGAAACAAATAAAAACCTGTCATCTGCAGTCTTTAAATCCAGTTTCAAATAAAAAATATTTAAAATGGCAAACAATTTTTAATTCTACATAGAGTAACAAGTGAAATAATTCAGCACAGGAAAAGGGTTATTTTTAATTGAAAGAAATTAGCAGTCATTAGGCAAAAAACAAAATGGTGTTAGAAAAGGAGGAGAATTAAAGATGACTGTCCAAAGCATTAAAAATCCATGCAGTGTTGCTGTGTGGCCAAACAAATAATACTGAATATTTGGCACATGTAACCAAAAAAAAAGTGCCAACCCAGAGAGAAGAAGCCAATACCATGTTGACAGGAAAGGCTGATGGTCTCCCCCAGACTCCTATGGCCTTGCTTTGTCACAGAAGTAGCAGGTTCATTATCATGAATATTGATTCAACTATATTAAAAAAAAAAACAAACCCTACCCACTCCACTCCAAAAAGTGTTCTTTTTAGAACACCAAGGCAAAGAAAGCAGGTCTCCAGATATTTGATCTACTTTTACCCAGGGTTTTTTTAGCCTCAGTCTTTCTTACAAGCCTTCTGCTCTTACTGACTCTCCCACCACTTGCTCATTCCAGGAAAAACAAGAACTGGCATACACACCTCCCCACTTTGTTTTTGCTCTATATTCTGCAATTTTTTTATTACTTCATGCCCACAATGATTAGTAGAAATACAATTAATAATAATGCTCTAAGATTTGAGTGAGACAATTGTACTAATTTAATGCTTCTTCCTACAGAGTTTTCATATTTTTTCTTAATGGAAACATCAATGCTAAACTATTTTAGCCCCTTTTATACCACACACTGCAGAAAAAATATCACTGCATCTGAACATCAGTTCTCCATTCTAAAAACCATAGATACAAACCCTTGCAAGGGAAACAAAGGCAGATATTCAGTCTAGACTGTGGTTTGTGATCATCTGGAAGCTACAGCAATGGACATTGGCTTGAAATAATAAACTGATTGGAAATGAAGCAGTAGAGTAGCTGATGGTAAGGAGGTTCATTGGCACTGCTCTGGAAAGAAAATCATGCTCTGCATAAGCACAAAGGGTAGTTTTAGCTAATGCACTTTGTTAGAGTGAATAAATTAAATCAGGAATTGCATATCTCTGAAGTAAAACTTGGAGTCAAACAACCCCACACAACTAATTAGTAAATATATATCTGTAAGTATTTAAGCCCATGCAAACTGCTGAAAATTAGGGACACAAAACATTTGTTGCCAGGGCCAAACAATGCTCTCTTTCACCCAGCCAATGGATGCAGCAGCAAATGCTCAACACTAAAAAGAGCAGCTGCCTCCTCCTGTGGCCAAAGCACTGGCAGACCCTCCACTGGTTTGGACTGATGCTAACCCAGCAATTTTGCAATCTGCATCTCTTATCCTTCCATGCCCAACATCCAAGTCCTTTGTGGGGTGTCAAACAAGATCCTTATGTGGCATCAACTGAGATCTGGACCAATTTGAGCAAGCAGCCTTAGACCTTGATAAAGGCAGAAGAGTAGGAATAGAATTGGGTATGGTCACAATAAAAAGCCTTTCCAAAAGATTATGAGAGGAAAGTTGTTAGCACTGTAACACAGCCCACTCCCATCTCCTTATTTAAAGACTATTCTGCTTTCAGAAATTTGCTTTGCATAAAGAAAGGTGGGTCAACTTCCTTGATGAAAACAATATACACAGTGATATTAACAGAGTTCCAATAGATTTTCAGGACAATATTTAAAACTAACATCTATGTGAAATTGCCTGTTCTCCTAAAAACTTCAACTTTGACAAGTTTAAGGAACTTGTGTTCTCCTATCTCATTTCAGGGCTACCTCACATCAGCATTGAAATCAGGAAAGAAATGCAATATTTCTAAAAAATTATTTTAGCACTTCACAATGCTATCCTTTTAGATTCTAAAAGAAGTGAAGTGACATATAATGGAGATGTTAAGTAGATCTTGGATTTAAAGAAGAAATAAATCTTTTTGGATTTTCTAATCAATGCTGTACTTTCATTTCTATGTATAGGACAATGAAATTGTCACAAAACCATCTGGGTATGACCTACCTAACTTTTTAGTCTGCTTATTGATTTACAGAAATGAAAAATGTTGCCTTAAAGGAAAATAAAAGTAATCCAGAAATATACCAAACATTCAGGAGGAAAAACAGAAGTAAGCTTCAGAAAGGCATTACTTAGAACTGGCAGTACAGAACCATCCAGATAAATGCTTCCAATTTGCTTCCCAACAAGCTAGCTACAAATTTAAAAGACAGAACCTGTTCAGGTGAGAGCTAGAGCATACATGCAGATATACTGCAGAGTGTGAAATACACATCTGGAGTAGGGAACTGTTCCAAATTTATTCCAGCATGGCAAGAGGAAAGCTGGGCAGAGTCTACTAACATCCTCTTTCCTAGGATGGATGAAGCAGCAAAATAAGAAGCTAACCCTGCAAAAGTTTGTAAGTAACACATCTATTGTCCCTTGGGATGTCCTGCCCAGAGCTTAGATGGGGCCACCAGCATGAAATATCTCTGCCACAGCCCAGCATTGGCACCACCACATCCTCCCCAGCTGTGGATCTACTCCCATGGAACAGCACTGCTCAGCAGCACTTAAATGATTCAGGAAAAGCAAGGAGACAGGCCCACATTTCTCCTACTGGAATGGAAGAAGCTTTGCTTCACTACCTCTAGACAGTGCTTGGTCAAAGTTTTGTGACTTTTCTTGGGATCTTTTGTAACACCTCAGCTCCAACTGTGAGTGAATCCGTTCTCATGACATATTTCCATATAAACATGTATTTTCCCTTATTTCCCCTTTTTCTCTAACACAGTGTGCACTAAAACTAAAGAAAGCAAGTCCTCTTTAAGCCTTTGTGTCTCTAGTGCTTCATCCAAAAGACCAAAAAAAAACCTCAGACAGGCAATAAACTCTTCTCCCTCTGTGCCATTACTTGCAATGGCAATCTGTTCAAGAAATTGTGCTGCTGAAATGGCAGTAACCATCTCATCTGCAGTAATGCAGTCATATCCAAACAAAATACAGCAGAATGCAACCTCTTGAGACAGTACTGTATTAAAGATACTAATAAAGGCCCTAACTCTTTTTCCATTAAAAGTTCAGCAACTTTCCACTCAATTCAATGCAATTTGAATCATGTCTAAATTACTCTTTTTAAACATGAGGTCAAACTTTCATAATGTGCCCAGGGAGAAGCCTAGTAATTCTACCCTGGGTCTCCTTTCTGTTGGGCATTAAATGATTTTACACTACATCCATATCCAAAGAATTTTGGTGCATGGTTTTAAACCATTTTTTCTTCCAAAACAAAGAACACATAATCAGGAAAAAGTAAGCAACTACAGAAAGCTGGACAGTTTTGAATCTTTACTTGATTTTCTTATCTTGGCCAGGATAAATTAAATCAGAACATCTAATAAATTCAGCAGTTAGTGGCTCTTTTTCCCATTTTCTTTGAAGCAAATAGTTGAATGCTATTACCAAAGGGGATACCTTACAATTCAATATCAGGATTTTTTTGGTAAGGTGCAGCAATATAATTCTATTTTTTTTAAGAAATTTCTGTCATAGTTGAAAAGTCATCACTTAATGCAGAAATCAGGTTTTCCTGTACTTTGGCTATTCTACCTTCCAGCATGGTACCATTCAGTTGACATTCAGAAGGAAGATATTGAGTCAAAAAAAGACATTCTTGCTTCAGACCATGAACTTCTATGCACCTACATCTACACCTTGAACAGAACTCCTGCTTTTAGAGAAGCTTCCACTGACTGGAGACCTCCTCAACTGC
Source organism: Erithacus rubecula (assembly GCF_903797595.1). NCBI lineage: Eukaryota > Metazoa > Chordata > Aves > Passeriformes > Muscicapidae > Erithacus > Erithacus rubecula. The sequence goes on from NC_136686.1 coordinate 58,328,786, forward strand.
ACATGGGGCAAAAATACAATGAAGCTGATCCATAGAGGAAACAGTGTACTTCCATAAGTCATGAAATGGTTTTTCTTTCTCAAGTTGCATAGTCAGACAAAAGAGATTTGTTTAATGCTCACTTTGCCATGTTTTTGCTTGAAGCAATTACACTGAGTTGTATCTGTCAGCTTCAGCTCAGTGGGTCAGGGCACAGAACTTATTTCAAGGGGTTTCAGGTTCTGCTGAGACATGCAGTTCAGACATATTCAGACATAGTTGTGTTTCTTTCTTTATGCAAAGACTACTTGAAAGATAGGAAGAAATAAAAAGCCTAAAAATTCTGTACACTTACAGAGAGCAAAAAGAAAGATAGATGAGAATTTGTTCTTGCTAGGCAAATACAGAAAGAATGCTGAATTTATGTGAAAGTCACTCTTGTCTTATAGAGGATATCAACAGGTCAAGAAAACATTAAGCAACTACAGCAATGTTCCAAACAAAATTAAAGATACTGAAGGTTACCATACCCTGAACCTCAGGCAGAAGAACAAAGGCATTTATTCTCCACTTACAGTGGACAGAATGCATGACAGCTAAATCAAATAATAAATCAGATAAGAAATTCTTTTTAAAGTCTTGGAAACACAGACTCTGCTGCATAAAGCTCCTCTACAGAACCTCTTGACTTTTCTGATTGCAGGTGGTAAACATAATCAGAAATTATTGTAAAACAATTTCAGGATCTTTCTCAATCAACAGGAGGATTTTTCACAATGCAAAACAAAAAGGAAGGTAGTCTAGCAAAAGTTGGGGGAGAAAGTGAGCGCAAAAATCTTTGCTATAAGAGGCAGCCAACATAACTGAATGATTGAGAAGCTCTGTATCACAGGCAAGTGTTTCTGGGGGACACTGGATTCATCTATATTGGCATTTTGATGAATTTTAATGCATTAATTTTGTAATAAAAATTTTTCAATGCATCTAGCCTTGGTGTCACATGATTTGTTTCTCAAGCACACATCTTGCACACTTGAAGAACTTTATCTCCAGGAAGAATTCAGGCTGAAGTCACACAGATTTCACCCAGCACATCCAGGCTGTCTCTCTCCTTTACAATACCAAGGCCATCCCACCCAGCCTCTCTCCTCTGAGGTTTATCTCCAAGTGCAGCATAGTCTCTTCATGCAAATCCAACCACCAGTTCATCCCTTGTCCCTTGGTCAGCCAGAGCTGTTTGCTGTGACCCTCATCTTATCTTAGTCCTGGCCCCACTCCTGTTTAGCCATGCAAATACAACATTTTTAATTACCACTTAACTAATTATCCCTCCCATCCACCTGCCCAAGTTCCTATGCCTTCTGAAGTTTAATCCTCAATGTTTAATTCATATTGCTGTGCTAACTGATCATAACAGGATACTCACTAGAAAACATGACAGGCAGATTCCTCAGTCTCAGTTCCTCTGGTTGTACTGGTTTGACCTGTTCAACTCAGAGCAGCAATTTCAAGGAAAGTCCCTACTTAAGGGAGGCAAACATCCAATACATATGTAATCTTTTGGAAATGCAGCTGCTAAAAAAAAATCTAATAAAACTTGACCAAGAATGTGTGAAATACAATTTTTCAAATGTTCATAACTTTGCCAAACGTGGGTGGATTTTTACAGGCATAGTAAAGCATATCCACGCTATAAACTTCTAATCCCTCCACTACACAAAGAAAAACCTAGATGCTCAGAAAGAAAATGTACCTAGACATTTAATGTCAGCAAAAAAACCCTAATATTGCAAGATATTCACTAGAACCCCAGCAGTTCCATCTAAACAGTAAACTGACAATCTAAGTGTTTCAAGTATAATACAAAAATCATCCTCAACCACACAGAATGAAAAACTTTTGCAATCCTCAGTCATAAACCTGAAGAATTTCAATTAGAGGAACTGAAAAAGACTGACTTTTTTTTTAATGTCCCTGAAGAAGTAAAATTAAAATATACTTTAATTCTAAGCAGACACCTCACCAGATCCACTACACCATCTGGTACCATGGAAATTACATAGCTGACTTGAAGAAAGTCCTGGGATTTCATCATCTTTTTCACTAGTTGATGCACATTACTATCACATTATATACAGTACCTAATAAAAACTATATAAGGAAGAAATGAAAAATGAAAAAAGTCAGATATTTAATAAGAGTACAAGTATTGCAAACAAGTCCTAGAATGAGAGCACAAATGGATTTTCTGCAAGTCCCCTGAGCTCTTCTTTGGGCAAAACACAAAGGCTCTGTGCCCTCCTTGGCTGGATAACCCCACAGACCACTGCCATGCTAATATTTCTCTAAGTTGTCCTTGTAAAACCTATTGCTACCTATTAATGAATTCCACTTCATCATTTCAAGAGGAAACAGACTCTAGAAGAGGAGTGGACCCCTTTAAAGCATCAAGATGTGTTAATGTAGATATGAAAACATGGCTGCTTAGTGGCCCCATCAATTAAAAAAAGTGCCTACAGTAAGAACATCTTCTTGTAGGAAGTCCTTCTGTCCAGCATAAATGGTGCAGGGTAACATGGACCAAAAGAACAAGTCCAACCACGCCAACAGGAGTTGCCATTTAGACAATATTGCAGACACTGTAAAAAACTGCTCCTACTGTATAAAGATAATTAATCTTGTTGGTTTTGTTTTCTAATTAGATATTCCCAATGATTTTTCCTTTTCTATTACTTTCAAGATATTTTTAGTGAGAAAACAGTTCGCACATATGCAGAGCAAGATTATAATTTAGCAAGCAGCAGGCATCTTTACCCTTCACTGAAGCTGCTCCTTCCTGTAGGAAGAACAGTCAAAATCCCAGTCATGCCATTTCCCATACATGCAGTTCCTATAACTGCTAGGCAAGCCCTCACGGAATTTGGCTGATTTTTTTTTTTCCCCCCTATTAAGAGCATCAATTTGATCTTGGTCATAATATCCAGAGGCCCCTCTGAGTTGAAATTTCTTTTTTTCCTTTAAAAAAAAAGTATTTGAAGCTTATTCATCCAAATCTCCAGTACTGCCCAGGTAAAAGCAATATATCTTAAAAATGCCTCTGGAAAAACAAAGACACACAAGATTTATGCAAATAATCTGGACAAACTCAGGCCTCTTTAGATTGACATAAATTAAAAATAGGTCAATCTTAGGAGAGAGACCAGTGAGAATAACTGTTAGTAAACTGAACTGAAAAGGTTCAGTTAAGCTTCAATGGCAAAAGATTTGTTATGATCAATTACAGAGAAACCTGGAGGCATTTATGCTGAGGTTTATAACTAACAGCAGCAGCTAGGAGGGAGCAATTAGTTAAATAGGGGGAAAGCAAGGCAAATGGTCTCTCCAGAGCTGCCTTTTGTACAGTGTTGCACAATAACTTTAATGCACAAATCCAACTTCTGTTTATGAATTAGAGTCCTGTCTTTGCCAGTCTTTCACTCCATGTGCTGCTAATCTTATATTCACTGCTACTGAGCACAGCCTGCATCAGAGGATATCTGGCTGCATTCCTAGTACATTGTACCAATAAATATTACTCCTCTAACTCCCACAAAATAACTCTGCATGAATTGTTTATATATGCTTATGACTAGCATTTATGAGGAATTAGATTTTATTCTATAAAGTTCTGATAGCCATCTAGAAAAACTAAGATTAAGTAGTGTTCTGCCAGCTAGCACAACCAGTTAATTCCATTTAAAGGGAATTCTTGGCACATTTTTCTTTGGCCAAGAGCTACAAGATTACTGTGATAAGCAAGTATATTTTCTGGCATTAACTGCTTAGTCATGTAGTAGAATCACAGAATGGGTTGGAAGTGACCTCAGATCATCTCAGAGTTCCAATCCCTCTGCCATAGGAAAGGATATTTTTCACTACTCCAGCTCTGGTCTTGAACACTTCCATGGGCCTCCACAGCTTTTCTGGACAACCTGGTCCAGCACCTCATGACCCTCACAGTAAAGAATTTCTTCTTGACTGTGAATAATCTAAACCTACTCTTTTTCAGCTCAAAGCCCCCATGCCCTTGCAAAACTTCCTCTCCAGCACTTTTAGGTCTGCTTCAGAAACTGTACGGCTGCTGCAAGATCTTTCCTGAGCCTTCTTTCCTCCAGGCTAATCAACCCCAGTTCTCTCAGGTGATCATCCTCAGACTCTTCTGAGCTCCCTCCAACACAGTCACATCCTTCTGATGTTGGTGAGCCCAGACCTCGACACACAATTCCAGGTGATGTTTCACAACAATGACACAGAAGAGAATCATCCCCCTCAACCTTCTGGTCACACTGCTTGTGACAGCCCAGCACACAGCTGGCTTTCAGGACTGTGAGCACCAACAAAAATATTAAACCAGCACCAGAGAATGTCACTTGATATAGTTGATTACCTATAATAACAGACATGTGCTGTTAGATAAACTTAACCACCATCTGTCTACAAAGTCACATTTCCTCCCTTTACAGACAGGCTTTTTTTTTTTGTAGGCTACATTTCCCTCAGTTGTCATTTGAGTAAATTCTTTGCCTGATCTGAAATAATAGCATTTTGAAAATTGCAAAACCTTTTAGTGACAGTCTCAACTGGGCAAAGCAGAAAATTTCACCTGAGAAGTCAAATGTTTGACCAAGCCTACAAGACCACAACTACTCCTTTTTAGGGAGACAAAGAAAATGTGATCTTAAAAAAAAAAAAATCAGGCTACTTTTATTGATCAAACCATTCTAAGAGAACCTCTTGTCCCTATTTGCAGGATTATCTATCAGAAAGTGACTGTTTGGCCAACTCCTTATCCCTATTGTCTAGTTAAACTACTTAGAGTAAAATGTACAATTACTATAAAGATCAGGTAATAATAAACAGGAACCTATTTAAAAGAGGAAATGCACAAATGCACTTGTAAAAAATGTGACCTAAAGAATATTCATAATCATGGTATTAACAGTACTATTAGACAAACAGTTGACAATTCTGGGCAACTGTGACCTGAAGAAGCAAAAGTTAATGCAATAGTATAACTAATTTTAATTAAACTAGCATTATGGAAGGTTTACACAAAACATTGAAAAGAGTAAAAATATATGTTGTGTTGGTAAATAAAAAAGAAAGGCCCATTCACTAACTCTGAGACATTTAAGCAATGTGTCTTCCATTTAACAGAAAAAGAGGAGATTAATACTTTCCAACTCTAGGAAGCTAAAATTCAGGTATCTAAATCAAAGCTGGTCACCCTGAGTTCACCTACTCACTGGGGAGAGAATCAGGCAATTCTAAAAGGTTAGCAATCAGATTTGTCTTAACTTCTTATGAAAGTATCTCCAGGGGCTGAGGTGGCAGAGAGACAAACCCAGTTGAACAGGGAGGCGTTTATTTCAGTTACTACAAAGAGGGAGAAGACAGAGGTGCAGCTTTAAAGCAAATCAAAGTCTTAGGAATTCTTTTCTATACTCAAAGATCTGCACCAGACACTCAGCCTTCTTCCAAGGAAGGCCAGGAGCCATCATTTTGTTTGGAGTTGAAGCTAGCTGTCCCAGTTTTATCCAACAGTTTCTCAGTGCATTATACCACAGATAATGCCAAGTGTGATAAGTTCCTCATTTCAAGGGACCCAAATTCCTCCTTTACAGACATTGTCTACATCCTGTGGTATAGACAAGTCTGGCCCAGGCTCTACCTCAGCTGCAAGTGCTCTTGCAGAGGGGCCATACATTGTGAAGTGCTGGCACAAGAAGGCAACAAGCTTAGCCTGAGTCCGTGGCCAGCTTCATGAACATTTGGGTGAACATGGGAAGGTTGGGTTTGCAGCCTCTCCAAGGACTGCTGGACATCACAGTAGCTGATAATCGTAAGTAGGAAATATTTCCTACTCAACAAAATTCAGAGTTTAATTAGTGCTAATTTTTGAGTTAACAAGTATCACAGGGGTGTTGTGTGCCACAAGCCCTTGAGAAGGTCTGCACCATGGCTGACTTATGCCATAAAGAGTGACTCCAAACAACAGGTCTCTGGAATATTAACCTTAAAAGAACAAAGCAATCCAAATGCTCATCTAAAAACACATTTCAGTTAATGTGTTTCCATATTCTTCTGTTTGCTTCCATCATAATTTCAAGGTTTTTGAAGGCTCAGTGACAGCCCTGGCTTTACTACCATGTTAGTTTGGGACTTGGGCCAAAGGCAACTTTAAGAAGACTCCATTCTATGTGCATTGGAAGCATTTGTCTTGATGAAACAGATTTTCTTCTCCACAGTCTCCCAAAGAATCACACTTTTGATAATGAAAATTCTCTTACAAAAAATAGTGTGATACTTGTAAGATAAAAAACATACACATGCCAATCCTCCATGGAAAGCAGTCTGACTATAAAGCTGTAGTCTGCTCCCAAGCTTTCCAGAATTTCAGAATAACAAATTCCAACTCACAGATTCTAGTTTTGTGCATTACCATTGGGTAGCTAAAAAAACAAGAAGTTAAAGCAACAACAGAAGTAAAAGAGAATACAACCCCAAAATAATTAAAAAGAAAAAACAAAAAGAAAAAACCCCAAAACCCAGCACCCCAAAGTATTGGCTCAAAAAAATCTGTTCAACCAGCATGAGCAGAAACAACCTTGGAGAGCTGACAGGTTGCAAAGCAGATTTCTGGCACTGTATTTTGACTTGCCAGAGAGAATACAGTCTTTCTGCAAATACTGCAAGCAAGGGTAAGAGACTTGAAAACAGACTTTAACACATCAAGGTGTAGTCAAGTCAGGGAGTGAGGCAGGAATACTTTCACTACATTCTGAAGCCTCAATCTTCTTAAAATAACTTTATTTTACTTTAAAAAGGCATAAAGAATAACAGATAACAGAATCTGACAACTTGGAAGGAACCCACAAGTATCCCAGGGCCCAACTCCTGGTCCTGCACAGCACCATCCCCAAGAGTCACCCTCCCCAAGAGGTTTGTTCAAGCACTTCCAGAACTGCCAGGCTGGTGCTGTGACCACTGCCCTGGGGAGCCTGTTCAGTGCCCATCCATCCTCTGGGGAAAAACCTTTTCATGATATCAAACCTAAACCACCCCCCAACTTCAGGCCACTCAGGTCCTGCCACTGTCCCCACAGAGCAGAGATCAGTGCCTGCCCCTCCTGCAATTGCTGTGAGGTCTCCCCTGAGGCTGAGCAGACCAAGTGACCTCAGCCACTCCTCACATGGCTCCTTACCATCCTCACAGCCCTCAAAGAAAGGCTCCTCTGTAAGATGATGGGTGTCTATATGCCTGACAGCACAGTAACTTATTTGAAGATTTCAGTCATAATGAACTTCATATCACCCTCTCCATTCCATTTCAAGAGTGTTTCTTTCCCTCTAATTCCTAAACTGTACCATGTTTATTATAAGAAAAGTCAATTTTTTTCCATGTCAGGACAAAGTAGACTAGTAGGAACTAAGCTGCTGCAGCATGCACACACATCAAGACACTTTTAATTTGTTAGGAACTCATTTAAACACCATGTCAATGAACACAAGTTAAAAATTCATTGTGTCCACTCCAACACACATGCATCAGTTTTGTTACTCCACTTTGAATCAGGAAAGTGTAATTGTTTCAAAGCATGTCCATTCCTTAAGATACATATGTGGTAAATACAAGGAATTAGAAAAAGACCAGGGCACCCTGTACTTCCAAATTAAGCTTCATGACAGTAAAACCTATAATCACAGAGTCCATAGGGCCTCTTATGACAGAGCCATAATAGCAATTAATGCCATAGCTTGTGCTCCTGAGTCTGCTCCCAGTTTGTTCTTCAAGCCCCAAGTGCTGGCCCTTGCACTACTCAGACAATGACTGACTGCAACAGAACTGCCTGGGGGATATTATCTTCATCCTGAAGAGGTTTCCCACCACCCCATGTCAGCCTAAAATATCAATATATTTCGATAAGCTTTCTAATCAGGATTTATTATTCTCATGCCAGAAACAAAGTAAACACTGCAATTGGATGATATACCAGCTTTAAGTGCTTGTTTCCAGGATGCAAAGAAAGAAATTTCCTACTATAGTATAATATTTAAATTTTCCAATAGAAAAATCAAGAAATTTGTAAAGGGAGGAGAAAAAAAAATACAAGAGTGGGTAGAAAGGGAAAGACAAACTAACATTAGTGAAAATTCCACAAGTCCTTAAGCTCATACACAAAGTGTGTGGCAATAATATATTTTATTATGCTAATTTATGCACATAAATTTATGTACTCTATCACCTCAATCTCTGAAATATTTACATTCAAATTAAAATTGCAGGACTACAGCGTTTTCACAGAAGAATCAAATGACATTTTAGAATATTTTCCCCCAGGTAAATCAAATAATTGAAGTTCAGTGAACACATTCTTGAGATACCTCAAATAAAATCAGATCTTCTGTCAAATATACAAAGGCAACATGGAAAATAAATTAATATAGAATATAAGTTCAGAGAGAAATAATAACAACAGATGATGCTCTCTACCAATTGCCAAAGATGAAGTGGAAGTTTGGTGGGAACCCTTTGCCAGACCCAAATATTAAGACCCATAAAAGAAATAGTAATCCCTCAGGAGCAAAATCATTATTAGACATGTTCCAGGGGAAAAAAAACCCTCAAGCAATACAAAGTGTGCTCAGAAAACAAGAAGTGTACCCAGTAACAACCTAATTGTGTCTCAGTGGACACAGCATGATAATCCTTGTAGCAGCAGCATCCCAGCTGATCTGAAAGTGCTGAGCAGGGAACACAGTCCCAAATTTCTGCTGTAGAAAATGCAAGACACTTGTGACTTTCACAACCTGAGAGGGAAATCTGTGGCCAGCTTAAGGAGAAGAAAAGCTGTTTTTCTGTTCTCACCTTGTGGGAGAAGGTAATTGCTTTCAGCAACAGTGGAGACTGCATTAAGAGTGGAATAACACTTGATTAGAAAGGACAGCTTTGCAAGAGAAATATTAATAAGGGAGACTGACATGGGGTACAGCACACCCTAGAGCACTGATGACAGCACCAGGGCAGACAATGGCACTCTACACAAAGAGCATACCCTGAGCTTAAAAAAAGTTTTGGGATACATAAGAGAACCAACTGGCTTCTCAATGAGCTTCTAAGCAAATCACACGGGCAAGGTTTTCAATAAAAGTTATTCTGGAGGGCTAAATATAATTTCTATTATTAAAGTAGACCCATGGAGAACAGCTGAAGCATTTTATGTGGGATAGGGCAGCTCTACACATGAAAGCGAGTCCCTCCAAGAAACATGACAATTTAACTCTAAAGATAGCAAGTATAAATCTTGTCTAGCTTATTTTGACTAAAGATAAGGGAGATTTATTGGCTAACATGATCTGTGCATGCTCTCTGTATTAGGGTCTACTCCTGATCAATTTTAGATATTTCCTTTAAGTGTGCATTACAGGTCTGATGAGTCTATCTGGTTTCTTCTGAGGGTTAATCTGTCACTTACATAGATAATTAAGGGATTTTAAATGGGAATTTTATTGACCTAATTACTAATAAAAGTCATAGTGCTGCAGATGCACATGGTCCTTTACAAACAAAAGTATGTTCCAGTCTAATGGTACTGAAAGAAAAATACATTTAGAAGAATATTTGTTAGCTATGTAGCAATGTTTGTGCAGAAGACTCAATCTTTTCTAGTTATTAGAACACTCCTCTAATACAAAGATCTGCAAAGATTGCAGCTTCTAGCAGCCATTTTCTGTTGCATATATACAGTCTATTTCCTTAAGATTTTTATAAGCCTTTTGTTGTGGGGGAAAACAGTTTAAAGAACTTATTTGAACTGATTTGTAAGCAGGATAACCTAATTACTTCCATAGCATAAATTCCATGTCATAAATTTAATGTATTGCTTGCATTTCTCTTTTCCAGCTCTTTATTTAAATTATCATGAACAAGTTTGCTATTCCAAAAGGACTGGAGCAAATTCAATTTGACACATTCTACAGAAGCCTTTTATTTATCCTTAAAGTTTTGTTTGCTGTAGTGCTCTGAGCACTACACAATAGTGTTTGTCATTTGGCACAACTTAAAACAGAATAATAAGAAATAATACTGCTGCTAAGGAACACCATTATTTACTTTTTCATAATTACAACAATTTATGATATGCACACTCAGTGAATCCAAAAAAACACACCAGTAAGATGAATTACTGTGAGGTATGAGAAAATTTAGAAATTGTAACCCTTTACCAGCATGTTCTATATAAAAAGTAAAATTAAATTTAAATTAGTGAGTTTGACCTGGTAACCAAAGCATTCCGATTCACAAGCATCTGCAGATATCCCTAAAATACACAATGAAACAAAGTTCATGAGATTATACCAATTTACTTGTGCCTCTAGGGAGAAATATGTTTCTAGAACAGAATTGCTTCATTTTAAATCAATATATCAGAGTCAACAGCTAGGCCATGCTGCACATGTATACATAAGCACTGAGACAAAGAAGTTTTGCACTTTCTTGCAAATTTTAAATTGGCACTTTCTGGCTTATAAACTATTCACAATAGAAATATCCCAGCTGAATGCTCAGTGATCAAACATTCAATTTCTGTATGTCAGATGTATGCACCACTTCATGATATATACAGCAGCAATTCCTGGGAGAGGACAGTTCTGGCATAGAAAGACTTAGAGGTTTATTTGATTCAAGGACTGTAGAGACAGCACAGGAAGGAGACAGGTTCAAGGAATTAGACTGAGAACTAGTTAATATTTGCATCCTTTTGAATATATTTTCTTCTCTATTGAAAATTAATTAACAATCAAGAGTGAAAAGCAAACTCCTTTCAAAATATTTTGGCAATTTTGATAATTTTTATGTATCTGTTTAAGTGGCTTACAACTCTCTTAGTAATTTCAAAAATCTTAAAAGCACTGTCAAAATAGGGAGAAGCAGCAAAGCAGTAGCAAGAGATGCAATTGTGGCTTGAGAAACACTAAATCTCAAACTGTGGCAAAACAATTTTAAACCTTAGAATTTGCCACATGATATTTAGGAATGTTGAAGTTTATGCTGCTCTTCAGGGACTCTCATACTGTGGGGAGATAATTAACAGCATTTCTTACCTTAAGTTTTTCAGCCAAGGAGTATTATTCATTCAGCAAGGGCAGCAATCATTTATGAGCTGAGTCCAAGAATACACTTAATTCTTTATGAAATGTTACACAACAACAGATTTAAGAGTGAGTACTTTACTGAATAGTTTCTGCAGGAAGACCAATAAAATTAATAAATTTTCTTGTTGTTGTCCCATAGTAATGCCCTTAGGCCTCAGGAAGATCAGGAGACTTCCAGTACAAGTTAAGATTTTAGTACAAAAACTTGTACTTCTTCAGTAAAAGTAAAAGGACTTTCAGTGCAAGGCTTCCTTACAAATTAAAAACTAGTTCCTGCTTTGAAAAACTTTTAGCCCAACTGAACTAAGATGAGTAAGAACATTTAAGGAAAGTGAATAAAGAAAAAAAATCTCCATTCCTTAAGCACAAAAGATTTTTTAGCACATTACACAAAAACACCATGAAAAGACGGATTTCACAAAGTCTTATGTAACACAACTGTCTTTCCCATCTGTAAGCAAAAACTGCATCTAATTAAAAGCACAGTGCTTTAAAGAATTAATAAAAAAAAAGGGGGGGAAGGGGGAAAGAAGAAAAATCTAAGCCACTGACAGAAGAAAAATGAAAGGTCTGAAGAAAAATGGAATTACTGCAACCTAAAATCATTCCAGGAGATGGATTCCCCTGGAATCCTTGTCAGGGCTCTGGTACACAGAGCTGGGTGCACGCCTGCAAAGGAGCCTGTGTACAGTAAATCAATCTGTCAGGCAGTATCAGAGTGCATTTTTAAGAATTCATGGGCTTTTCATGATGGGCATTATGTAACACAGACTACATTTCAACTCAAGTGGTTCAAATGTGACTCGAGTTTTACCTACCTATAGTTTTCTAGTTCATTCTTCAACACAAAAATGATGATTTAAAGTTTTTTTTAACCAATCAAATCATTACACATTGACAAGTCTATTACAAAAATGAATAGCAGCATGCTCAGGGGAAAAAACCTGTAAGACACCATGTTTTGCTTAGTTCTTTGACGTGTTTTTCATAGTTTTCCTGTTCTTCCAGGCTGAACACATGGACAGGATCTGGAACTCATAGCAACTATCTAATCTTTTCTTAGGAAGCTGAGTTTGTGCAGGGTTTGAACATGAAGAATTCATAATCACTTATCTCCAAGCTAAGGGTGGCCCTTCCAAGTGAATACAGCCCCCAAACCTTTTAACTGCTTCCCCACACAGACCAGATGAAGCACCAAAGCCATCTCTGAATGCCCTTCTGCCACCAGGAGCACCTCCAGGCTGCACACATTCTATATGATTAAGAACCCAATTTACTTCTTGGAAGAGTGGCAGAGACCTATCTGTTTCTTTTTTCTGAGCTACCGAGACAGGCATTTCCCTGGTTCTGATACATCAGGGGAATCAGAACCACTCCTGGTCCAAACAGCTGGAGTTAATTGGATGAGCACTATGATCTCAGGTAAATAATTCAAAAGCAGCTCACACACAGTGTCCTCTCTCAAGTATACACATCTCTCAGTCAATATATACAAAGACACACGTAGTGTTAGTGAGTTTGTATTGCAATTATGTCAAGACAGACACAGCTGGTATCACCACCAGCCCTTTATTAGCAAACTCCACTTGTCCTCTTTCATAGGCCTCACCCATGCAAATCTGACTCCTTTCATAGCCAACTTCCCACAGTACTGATTCCTTTCTTAACAGGCAGCTCCACATAGCACTGAGTTCTTTCATTCTGCACGACTTGTTAACCCCAAGCTGTCCCTTGCCCAGCCCCTAACACTGTTCCTCACAGAGGATCTTCTCACCATACCTGCCCCTTGCACAGCCATGTCCCTTACCTCCTCACAGCACAGCCAGCTCACTCCTGCCCTTACTCCAGCAGACTCTTGATCTCATGCTCCAACTGCAAGTGCCTGTGACTGGTGACCAGCTATCCCACTCCTTTATATCCCCCAGGCTTATTGGGCAGGCACAGATGTTTCCACTCCTTGGTGATCAGCACAGCTGCAAGTCATTGGGGAAGATTGCCTCTGCACTATCCTTCCAGCCTAGCTTCCCACAGGTTTGGCTAAGCAGCTAATTCCTTTGTCACCTTGGCCACTGTCTGGTCCTTCTGAGCTCACATGTCTCCTGGGGCCCTGAGCTGGGCAGGGTGCAGCACTCCTGAATCTTGCCAGGGAATGAGGGAGCATCCTGGGGCAGGTGGGGCAGAGCTGCATGTGAGTCTGTGAAACAGCACAGGCTGCAGAGTGGGCTTGCTGGATTGCTGGTGGTGGAGTTTATTTGTGAGCAGTCCAGCTCTGTGAAGAACTTGGGGCCAGAGGATGTGGAATCAATTATCTCCTTGGTATTTTTGGGTGGAGGGAGAGAAGAGATGCATAACTTGTGTCAGAATGCCTGATGTTTTCCAAAAGTATGTAATTTCATGCCAATTGAAAAATGTTTTGGTTTTTTTTTTTATTAAGTCTACTGCCAGATGCAGAGGGTCCAGTGGAGGGCTACAGAGATGTTTAGGGAACTGGAGCAGCTCTCACATGAGGAAAGGACTGGGGAGCTGGGCCTGTTTAGTCTGAATAAGATAAAACTGAGAGGGAATCTGATCAATGCATACAAGAATCTTAAGAGTAGGTGTTAAAAGGATGGGGCCAGATTGTTTTCAGTGCTGCCCAGTGGCAGGAGAAGGGTCAATGGGCACAGACTGAAACACAGGAAATTCCATCTGAATATGAGGTAAAACTTTAGTGTGAGGGAGGCAGAGCAGTGGAATAGGCTGTGGAGTCTCGTTCTCTGGAAATACTCAAAACCACAATCCTGTGAACCTGCTCTGGTGGATCTGCTCCAGCAGGAGGTTGGACAAGGTGATTTCCCTTCCAGCCCCAGCTGTTCTGTGATTTTGTGAGATTGTGGGCACTTAGAGCAGGGAAATTTTGTTTTTGTTGCTCCTGGGGTAGCACCAAATGCTGAAGTAGTTACCCAAATACGTATTTGATGAAATGCATGTAAAAATTTGCCAAGAGTGTCTCAGCATTGTTGTTTAGGGAAGTATTAATTGGAATGGGTAAAGTAATAAAAGTTGCCTTCGCTGGTGAGTTAAAAATAATATAAATACTGAAACAAAAAACACAAACAAACCAGAAACATCTTAAAGCTTAGCCAAAAAAGGAATATCCTCTTCTATTTTACTCTCTTTGAAAAGAAAGTTTTGTTCTTGTTTCCATGGCAGTCAAGAGACTTGTATATTGCATATGTCTCCAAAACAACATTAAGAAGAAATTAAGTCTCATATAGTTCATAAATAAATTATTCCTAGTCAGGTTATGACTACATCCAAGTTTAATTATTCTAAGGACATGCTCCCAAGTATGTAAAAACTTTTGGTTTTAGAAAAGCATACAAAATTAATACTGAAGAGTAAGTACTGTAGTAATTACTCTTTCTTCTTTGCTATAAGCAAAAATCTTTCTCCCCTAGAAGAAAAAGTAATGGGAAATTTTGATCTACAGATGTGTGTATTAATATTACAGGCTCAATTGAAGCTGATCCCTGTGTAGACAGGCAGTACATCAAATTCTCTGCTCAGTATCTCATTCTGGAAACTGAGTTTATTGAGACTAGTCACAGAAGTAAGTAAAGGATTGATTTTGTCAAAGGATCAAAACTTTGAATTGCAAGTTACATGTTTTTGAATTAGATCTCATTCAGAAATGGTACACTTAGGCAAAAATCTGTTATGAGGATTTCTGCTTCTATTCCTCTCATTCCTACCTGCCTCCTGCCCAGAAGTATGACAGAAAGGTCAACCTTCAGCCACACTGTGGGCTTTACACCCTAATTAAGGTGTTGATGAAGGTAGCTAAGGTGCAAATTATGTCAGTGTTAGCTTTCAGATAATCTCCTGACCTTCCTTCCAAGTTCAGCTTGAGCCTTGCAATGTCATTGTCACAAACCTATTTCTATTAAATGGCAAGCCAAGGGAAGTTTCTATCTGAGTAGGGAGGTGGGCCTATAGAGCCCACTCAAATTTCTACTTGTTGGTCCACTGTCTGCTTTCCAGAAAATTTAATTAGGACTTCCCCAGTTAGTCTGAAAATTCCTTGCCTGCCTTAATTTAATCAACCAAGCATGAGGTGATTCAATGATATTAGTTTTTTCTGTATTTGCAAATTGGGACAGAATTTTATGCAGCCAGACCCTGCCTGAGCAACCCCCTCCTGGAATCCTCAGCATGCCATGAGCAAGGCAGCTACCCCAGAGGTGAGTGCTGAAGTCCTAAGGAAAAGCTGAAGTCTGGTGCCATTGAAAAGGGGGAGTTCTAAGCATTGCTTCTTGGACCAGTGTGAGGTTTTTATACAACAGTAATATAATATAAAGAACCAAAGTTCAGTGGAAAAATGACTGAAACCTTCATTTATACAGAAGGGCAGAGTTCTGCAAAGTGATTTTAAGACAACCAGAATTATCTGTCTTGTACTCATTCCTTTTCACTGGTTTCTTATACATCCATAGATCCCCACGGTTTGAAAAGCATCCTTATCAAAATGCATAGGGTGGCTGCTGGCATGCTACTACAGACTGCCAAAAAAAGGCTGGGCTGACTGGATGTCAAATCTATTTCTCTAACATTTCTACTGTTTCTCTCCATTTTTGTGAAGGTGCTTGGCACTAAATCTGAATAAGTCTCTCAAGGTGTTGAAAAACCACACACAGTCAAAGGAGAGCAGTGAGTATTTAAATGAGGCAGACTGGATCTTGTTCATCTTCAGAAGTTCCTCTATTGAATACAAAGGAGAAAAAACAAAATTATGGTTGGCAGACTGAACCATATGAATATGGAATCAGGCACTTGTGCTCCTTGTGAAGTAACTGGTTACTTAAAATAGCAGACTGGATTCTGAATTGCATTAGGGAATTAACAGGTTTATCAGTGACTCATTTAAAAGAATGAATCTTCAAAATGAAAATAAAGAATAATTATTTTGAATTATCTCTTAAGGTAATAAAGAATCAAAATGTAAAAAATCTGAATACAAAGTAATTTACTGTAATAAAAAATAGTGTTCGCATCAGATCTGTCACACTTTTTTGGCAAGTGAGATATCTAAGATGAAATGATTATACAGGAAAATCAAATCATTGTATCTAGTAACTGATGATAATCACTCAAACATTGCATAAATTAAAGATTACTTTAGTGCTGAAGGTGGCTTTTTTATGCATCACAGGAACAGGGTTTTACTGATTAATGTCAGAGGACATAAAAAGCATTTCTTGTCTGGGATGGTCTGGAAAAAAATGAAAGTAATTTTTATCAAGACCTTCATATTAATGAAGCTGGAAAAGGTATGCATGTGACAAAAGAAAAAATCCTTCTGGCCTAGAGAAAAAATGTGTCAACAGGGAAAGTTAGATGCTATGATGCCTGAGGTTAAAAAGAAATTCTCCTCCAAGGCTTGTAGTTGTATAAGTTGTCTACTGAGGGAGAGTAAGACATTTCTGAGCTGAGCAGTATTTGGAAGTGATTGTTGCAGGATGTTGTAGGAGATGAATGGTTGAACTGATGCACTGTGGCAGTGGTTGGTAACCTTGGGAGCTGTGAATGAGTGTCAGGCAGTTCAGCCACTATCCTGCCTCTAGAATAAAAGTGGGAGGAAGGTCTGGTTGCCAAGAAGTTGTGTGTACATGTGTGCAGAGAGAGGGGCAGATGAGGACACGTTCTGGTAAGTAACTGCTGGGAAATCTAATATGCTACTGATAAAGAAATGATGTGATTTTTATCACGTACCCATGTTCTACCATGTTCAGTTGTCTGGTTATTTTCCCATTCTGATAACCTCATTTACTTCAGGCATGCCAGGAAGGGTGGTCCAGTGTCCCTGCAGGTCTGCTGGGGAGGCATCCATCCCCTGTGCTGGTATGGGAATGGGAATCCACACAAGGCAGAGAAAGCCAAGTGAAAGCCTGTGAAGTCTGACCTCACTGGCAGCACAGACCAGGTGGGTGGATGAGCCAGTCTGACAGGGAACTTGGTGTAAACTCATCGTAGTAGCTTTCCATCTGCTGCTAGTGCTCTTACATTCACAAGTTTTCAGGGTACCTCAGCACTCGAGAGTCTGTGTGCTATAAAATGAATTTTACAAGCACACAACACAAGCTATAAATTTATTCATGAGCATTTCTGTTCCTCTCCCCCTAATTTATGGCTCTGTGCATATTTTGGTCCTTTGGGCACAGTTGGTTCCCTCTGCAGTCAGTTCCTTCAGTCTCTCCAAGGGCACATACACATCAAACCAGCCTGCCCCAAGCTTTGCTCTGCAACATGCAGACTGGGCTGACTTAGAGGTAATGCCAATTTCTCTGCTGAGAGCAGCCTCTGCAGTGCTGATATCAGAGTGCTGATGTGTAGGGGGTGGCCCTACAGCAGCTTCAGGCAGTCCATCACACAACACAGCTGCAGCTTTCCACAGCACACTGAGCCTTGCAGCCACCTCTGGAGCTTCAAAGTCTGCACCCAAAGTTGGTGGCAATGCTGCCTTTCACAGCAGTGAGTCAATGATCAAACCCTGGCACAGTCAAGGAAAAGTAGGGGGAAAAAAAAATCTTAAAAAGAAACAGGGAAACTGGCTGGGGGGTTATTAGCAGGTGTTATAAGTTATTTCCCTTTTAACTGTTTGTAAAATGGATTAGATTTCCAACTGGTAACATTCCTTTAATCCAAATTGGCAAAATAGACCACCAGCTGTGGCAAAAGAACTTACAAGCTGAAAATATCTAAAATATTTATAATGATGTTTGTGTATTTAAAGACCAACAAAATAATACAAATGAAATGTAAACAATATGTGAATCCATTAACATAAAACATTCAGCTTTTGCCTTATGCTGCACTAAAATAAGGGTAGTTTATGCCTTTCTGTGTAAAATTTATAACCCCTCATTTTTCCTATCATTTAAAAGCCTGAAATTACTTAGATAAACTACTAAATAATTTAAGCATTTTATTCAGGTATGGGTCAGATCCAAAAAGAGCTTGACCAGTTTCCTGGTGGGCTCACCCTGTCCATGCCAAGAAGGCCAGGAGGATGCTCTTCCCCCTGCCCTGCACAGGGCCCTGAGCTGCATGGGCATTCTCAAATTCTCTGTAAGGCCAAGCAAGAAAGCTCTTCAGTGTGGCATTCAGTCAGTTATAGGAATGTCCCAAATCACCACCTCCATTATGGGTCACATGCCTGGAAATGTGCATGGAAATTATTTTACCAGCTGAGAACCCTCTCCTGGGATGAAGGTGACTTTGAACTGAGCTCCTCCTTAACTTGAGGTGAACAAAAGCCACAATGCCAAAAATGTGTGAACCAGCAGGCTGCAGGCTGGCCCAAGTTGAGGTGTTGAAACAGAGGCATTGTGTGGGCAGGAAACTAAGCACTGTGGGGACACAGGGAGACAAGGCATGGAGGAACAGGCTCTGCTTAAGTACATGGGAAAATCACCTAGAATGGAGTTTTAACCCGTGGTGCCTGGTCTCTGGAGAGTTTCTGCATATTTACCAGAGACTAATGTGACCTGCCTATGTCAGTCTCTGCTTGACCCTTCAGCTCAGTCCATCACTGTGTTTGCTGGGCTGGGCAGTGCCCACCTCTGGGGCACTCAAGGGCTGGTTGAAGCTCTCCCCTGGGAGACAGGTGAGTGCAGGCTGCAGAAGGCTTTCTCCTGCTTCCTGGGAAGTGTCCACCCACTGACCATACATGCTACTATATTTCCTTACAATGACAGCAGCAGGTTCTGTTCACTTGTTCCATAAAAATAAATCTGGAAGTGGCAAACTCCAAACTGTATCCCTTGCAGGACCCAAGGACAGAGATTAGCTCTTGCCATTGGGTAGGAATTCAGATCCATTCTTACACATTAACAGTTATCTTCTAGTGGGTTCTCACTGAGCTCCAGATTTTCAAGTTGCCTCTTTGAGATTTCAGTTTTACCCATTCAGTTTCCTGGGGCTTAGGCACCCAGTTCCCACTGCAGCATTTTCAGGGGTCACTGTGTCTACAGCAGCCACTGACATACTGGCTTGTGTCTTTAGTAACACCTAGTCCTAACTCTATTCAGCAACAACTTTCTGAAATGTATAATGTGTTCATCAAACTGCTTTAATGTGGTTATGCCCTTCATGTAAATACAACACTTTCCTCTTCCTTTTTTTCTGTGGAAAAAATTGGATTTTTTTATCATCTTGTTACATCTGTTTAACACAGTTAAATACAGTTCTCAGGTCAGTTCCTGCAGCCTGAGAAAACAGAAGATGCTGTTATCCTAATTTATATGTGATAAAGCACTGAGGTCAGAAGTTCATGTTCAACATTCCCTGACATGCTACAAATTCCTTGATTTTGGATAGTTCCAGAGCCAAGGAATGATGTCATTCAGTAGTGGGAAATTCATACATATTACAAATAATTTGGTTTTGGAGGATTCATGCTAGCATGAAGGCAGCTAAGGGAATTATTATGGAATCAGTTTCATCTACAGCCTTCTGACATAATTTAGGCTCTTACCTTGAAAACAATTATGTATGTGCTGAACTTTAATTATGCAGCTGTTAAAAGAGACACATAAACAATATGCTGGAATCCTGGTAACATTTAATACCAAAAAAATGCTAATTATGTGAGAATAAAGCTATGTATTCATGAGCACCATCTACTGGCATATTCCTATTTGCTTAAAATTTGCTTATAAGTAAATATCACACGGAGCTACAGACAGGCTGATGTTGGAAGGGACCTCTGGAGGCCACCTGGTCCAACCCCTCTGCTCAAGCAGGGTCACTACAGCAGAATTTACAGGACTGTGTCCAGATGGCTTTTGGTTATCTCCAAGGATGAGAGATCTCATATGTATAGCAAGACCAATGCACCATGTGTGACTATTCATTTACAATTATATATATATATATAATATTAATATATATATTCATTTACAGTGTAGATATATATATATATATACACATATATATAAATGCATATATAAATACATATATAAGAACATATTTCAAGTATGGAATGTAATTAGAAGGCAGTATCATGTGCTTTTACTCAACTCCTTTATACTGAGTAAAGGCATTCAGATCCAGAATAAGGATCTAGATTTAGGTATCTACACATAACCTCAGCCTGGAGTTTAACTGCCTAAAAGGTTTGCAGCAATTGTTGAGATGCTTTTGGATATCTTTCTGTGGTCCCAAGAGTTCAGGAGCTCTGTCATCCTATATTCTACCATACTTCTTTCCTAGACATTCCATAGCACAGACTATGCCATCTGGCATGGCACTAGAGATACATGTGTAAGCAAATTTTTGAGTACTCAAGAGACAACTTCAATACATGGAGGAGAATTTCTCCTTAATAAGGCTAGAAACTATAGAAGCCTTAATTTTAACTTTCAAAAATATCTCCATAGGGCAAAACCTATCTGCCCCAGGAAAATACTTAGGAATAAACATTATAACCAAGTTTTCAACATTCAACCAATGTACAGGAAAAAAAATCAATTTAAGGCAAGGGCAAAGTTTTATTTGAATAAACAATGCTGGGGACTTTTTTGTCCAAGTGTTCAAAGTCCCATGCTATAAGCACACATTGAGATTTTTACAACATATCAAGTTCTATATCTTATGAAACAAAGTCTATCCAGAAGACATGGTTTTGGAGTCCTACCACTCGAAACAGCATGCAGCTCCTTGTGTTGGCATGATGAAGGGTATTAGTGTGAACAATCATGACTCTGACTGACCATTCAGCAGTGCTTAGGCAAGCAGCTGTGCTTTAGAGTACCTTCCCTTACTACAGGCACAATACCTTCACTGACCTCACATGCATGATTATACTTAAAAATCTTAAAAATCAAGATTATATATCTGAGGCTCTTTGTGCTATTAGAATTTAGAAACTAATAATAATAATACTATTTTTTATACATATGCCAACTGCATTTAACAAAGGTTTTGCCTTATTGTTTCACTGTAGTAAACCATGAAGGGGTTTTGTTGGCTGCTTGGTTGTTTGGTTGGTTGGTTGGTTGGTTGGTTGGTTGGTTGGTTGGTTGGTTGGTTGGTTGGTTGGTTGGTTTGGTTTGTTGGCTGGTTGGTTTGTTGGTTGGCTGGTTGGTTGGTTGGTTGGTTGGTTGGTTGGTTGGTTGGTTGGTTGGTTGTACATCTGCAGTAGCAGCTGTATTATTTTCAAGTACATCACCTCACAACTGGACAAAGCATTGCTCTTTCCATGAGACCATCACACCATAATGGATGTGACCCTGCATGAGCAAGTCTGGAAAAACCTGATGGCTCTTCTTATGTGAATGTCAAGGAATGGAACAAAGATTAAGTTTCCAGTGAGAAGAGTCCTTCATCATTTTCAGCCAACTTTATCTTTGATTCCTTTATTTATACAGTTCATTACTTTTTCACAAGAAGCAAAATGTTCTGGTTCCATAGCTGAATCAAGCTATGCATAAGGATTTAGCAGCATATATATTAATCATTGCATTCTCTTCATTTTCTTAAAGAGAATATGTAACACAAAGGAATACAACAGGAATTATTCTCCAAGAAAATGCAACAGCTCAGCTTCACAACATTAACTTTGACAAATATTCAAGATACTGTAACTTAACAGGTCCAAAAAAGGAAATAGTTCATATTTAAATTAATTCATTTTCACAACTATTCTCATTAATCTCTTCTTATGTAGGCTCATATTTTAAACATAAAAGAATCCCTTGGTCCCATTTCCTATATTATTTTAGCTTCATGCTTTCTTTGAACAGCTGTACCCAACTTCATATTTATGCAAACATCTTCTTCACACTATTTTCCAGCTCCTTTTCCACGAGTTTATAGAAATATATGTTGTTAGGCATAGAAAGTACCTTTTGAAAGCACCTGTGGGACTTCGGATCTTGAGTTTTATTAAATTTAAATTGCAGCTGTGATTTCACCTTTATAGGTCCCTCAAAAACCAATTGTTTGACAGAACAAGAACAAACTTGTTCTCTACAATGTCAGCTTAAGAATAAGTTATTAGTTTTAACTTCTGATACATTTAATGCAATCATTAGAATTTCCTTAGTACAAAATTTACTGTATAACACAATGTAATTTTCAATTAATGCAATGGAATCTTAGTCTAAAAATTACACCTTCTAGATAGGTTTCTATTTCTGTGTATGACACCATGTTCCTACATTGTTTCTTTATATTCTCTGTTGCTCAATTTACTCATTTGCAAAATAAATACTAAAAAAAGTAATTATTTCATGTACAAATTTTGAGCACTCAGACAGCTCTCATTCTGCAGATATTTACCGTGAACCAATGCTACACCGTCTTTCAAAAATATCTCTCTTTTTTCAAAGTGAACTCTTGTTCAGAGTGCTTTTCACTCTCTGAAAAGTATTTTCTTCTTTAGTCTAGGGAAGAACAACAACATTTTTCTTTGAAAAAAAATCCATGGATATGACCATGAAAAAGGTGTTTCTCCTATACATACCTTAAAAAAAATCTATACAACTAATCTGCCTTGCAGAAGCTAGAGAAAATCTGAGCTCCTAGAAAACTTTTCCTGACAATAAGAAAACTGCCCAATGTGACAGAATTGCACAATCAGAGCAGGGAGGCGGTTGGCACACATCTCTGGGGACCTTCTCATTGATCCTCCTGCTCATAAAAGAGTCAGAGCTGTTTGCTCAGGGCTGTCCATTGCATTATCTCCAGGGATGAGTATTCCACAACTTCCCTGGGCAACCTGTCCTGGTTTCTGTCCACTCAAACAGTAAAAGTGTTTTTTCCAATGCTTAAATGGAATTTCTTTGTCTCTTGTCCTTTCATTTCAGAGCCTGGCTCTCTTCTCTACCCTCTTCCTTCATGCACTGCTGAGATCCACGTGGCATTTCTCTCTTCCCAGCTCCCTAAGAAACTCCTTAAATAGGAGATTCTCCAGTTGGACTTTCTGCATGTCCATGTACTGGGCAGCCCAGCTCTGGACACAGCATGTGCCAATATAATGAACTTGTTCCCTAAATTAAGATCTTAAGTGATCTGAAATGGTATGGTTATACCTTCATTTTTCCTCTTCAACTGAATTTTCATTAAAATCTATATATTTTACTACCCTTTTAAGGATGAAACACCTTGTAAAAATCAATGAGTGTTTAAGGTGTAGATCAATGTTATATTATGGCATTTAGTCTTTATGGGAGAACAACCTGCTTTAATTGGCTACTCATTTAGACTTAGGGTCTCTTCCTGGCAGGTTGATTAATACAGATTCTTTGTCCTTCATCTCTGTACATCATACTCTTTGACTTTGTGAACAGTTTTCTCTGCTGCCCGCTCAGCTTTGCCCATTGTATCTAATTTAGCAACACTTCAAGCCAATAATGAAAAATATTATTGTAGATTTAATATTGAGCACCTTATCTTAAAATTGCTCTATATGGAAAATTCAGATGGAGTGAATGGGTATTGTGGAACCAGACAGGCAGCAGATTATTTAGGCTTGTGGTAAGAAAAATATTGCTAGAAAAGGATTTAGATAAGAAAGAAATTGTAAGCTAAAAAATAGCTCAAAATATAAAAATGAATGTGCAATAAAAATACCCTCTAACATCCCTACCTACATTCTCAAAAATGATGGTTAGCCCAGTAGAGAAAAGAACATAAGTTTCAATGAGTTTATTCTACTTTACTTACACTAACTTGCATTGAGCTCAATGCTCCTCATGTATAATACCATGCTAATCTCACAGACAATTGCCTGATAATTTTTTTTAAAGGAAAATTTCCTCTTTTTAAATAAAGCTCCATTCTTCTACCAATTTAGTGGTGAAAACACCAATATTAAGAATAGTTTGCAGTCCTTTGAAGAATCCTAGGAAAAACCATACACATTTATAAAAATAATTCCAAAATATTGCTAAGTGAAAATCAAAGTTCAGACTGTTTTATTTTAGACTGAGACAGAAGGGATAACGAGGCCAAAAAAATAGCAGAAGATCCTAAATAAAACAAGAGTGAGGGAAAGTCCCACTTCTACATGTCCATGGGAATTCTTCAGGCAGACAATGATCTGTCATCTCAAGGTAGAGAATAATCTCAAATTTATTTACACAGAGCCTGCCCTCTTATCTAAAGCATATCTCCTGCATAGCCTGAGGGAATGGATAGGTAAATATTTCCTGTGAATGAAACCAACAGTTCTCCATAGATTAAATCCTCTTGCAGCAAGCTGGAAATTTATTAAATGTTATTTACTTGAATTATGTATGCGCCTATACATTCTAAGTACTACAGACTCAGATAGGAAAAAGGCTTAAAACAATGATTTTACAATCATAACTGTATGAAAGGAAACAATTAATGGAAATCACAAATACTTATGAAAGGAGTACAGCAGGGTAAATTTATGATTAGCTTGATAAGCAGCTAGCAGATTGCTGGCTGCTACTGAACTCTGTGAATGTGCAGCAGCGTGGTAGGAAATTCTTAGGAAGGATTTGAATGGCACGACATAGCAGCTAGGCAGACATTTGTCAACAGAATGGTGCTTTCAGTCCAAGTTATTCAGTTTTTTTTCTTTCTTCCCTCAGGCAGTGGAATTTTGGGTGTGAAGCAAAGGAATCCTTAATCAGTTTCTGATTCAGCAACATTTTCCTTAACTAAGAACAGGTGCCATATGTTGCCTCCTGTGAAGTGTTCCAGAGTATTGGACAAACACTGGGCATATGTTTCATAAATAAGCAATAGGCAAATAGCAAATATATTTGCAATATGCTGTAGTCACCAGGTACAGAAACTATAATGAGATTTTATGACGACAGTATTTTGACCGGACAGGAAAATATAAGTATTAAACTTCTAAGCGTGAAAATAAAAAGAAGTCGGATATGGCATAACAGAAACTTTTATATGATTTAGGAATTATTGGACCATGCAGTAGGAATTTCTGTTACAAATCTGAGGACACCAAATGATACAGCTACAAACAACAGCAAACTTGTTTGAATTTGTGTTTCCAACACTACCAGATGCCCAGTTATCAAGGTGGAAAAACCAAAATATTTATGAGCATCCTAGAGCTGGGTTCAATTAGTATACATTAAAAGTCTTCCTGTTATTATCAACACTTATCAGAAACACAGATAAATCAGGCTACAGGACATCTGGAGAGATTCTTCTTCAGCTCACTGTACAATTCCAAGCATCTTTATTGAAAGAATGTCCAGGCAACACTGAAAAGATTCATCTCAGCTCTCCAGAAAACACAGAAGTGTACAAAGATTAAATATGAAAAATAATTTTTAGAATATTCTTTTCAGTTTCTATTACTGAGAATAAGACTAGCTGGACATTGCAGTAAAAATCATATTTGGAATATTTGGAAGTTTACTTTTAAAACTAGGATTAAGAAAAAGAAAGTTGCAAAAAATCAACTGGTTTGTGAGGTAGAGAATGTCATAAAACGTGATCAAATGGGCCACATTAGCTTTAAACTTCTTATCACTATAAGCATAAATATTCCTGACTTGTCTAATTTATTTTTCCTGAGATTTAAAGAATTCATTTGGACAACGTATCATCTCTTAAGTCTCCTAATGACGTCTACGGAGAAGGAATAAAAAAATAAACAGGGTTGGCAAGCAACTGGACTGTGCAACAGGATAGGGTGAAAGGATCAGGACTGAGTAAGATAAGCTGACCCAGGAGAATCAGGTCTGACTCAAGGGAGTCAGAGATGTGAAAGAACATCTCAGATGGATTGGTGCACATCGACTCAAACCAGGGAGAGATGTGCAGAAGCAGAAAAACAGTGTGGCCACAGGACTATCTGGCCACCAGCCTGAAATGAGAGAGACTTGAGGACCACATTCCTAGAGCAGGCTATTGACTTATTTTCACAAATCACACAACTGAAATGACCAAAAGGGAAGAAGAAGCCTACGTGAAAACCATCAGAAACTCAGGGTAACCCAAGCCTCTAAAAAGACATTACAAACTCCCAGTCTCTCACCAAATGAACACAGTCTTAGTGGAATCTGTAGTCCCTCTCTATGTAGCATCACTTAACTAGACAGTTTGTCCTTGCAGACAGAGTGCTCCCTTTGCCACTCAGCATACTCACAGAGAACACCTTACACTGGCAAACTACAACTTCCTTGGTTTAAAAACAATATAAACAAGAAAACCTCCATCAATAACAAGTTATTTCCCATATGATAAATGGCAAACTCTGTAGTAGCAGTGATGTCAAGGAAATTCCTGTACTTTCTGATGATACTCTTATTTGCAAGTGTAGGTTGAAATAAAACCTTCAATTAAAATTATTAAAATCTCAAATCAAAGTTGTGGCATTGCATAAATAAACATCACAATTGTAGTTATTAGAGCGTTGCCTATATTTAAAAGTATTAAAGTCCAATAATCTATTTTTCCTTGAGAAATAATTAGTCTACTATACTGCACACACCCAAGACCCAAAGCACTCAGAGAGAAGCACAGCCTTAGAAACTCGTACAGCAGACTGCAGTATTTAAATTATCACTTGCAGTGTTGAGCAATTAAAATTGCTGTATTTTCATTGCATCTGCTTGTGAGTCAAAAGAACCCTGCCACATGGCATGCTGCATCCACCAAAATGAATACAAATATTTACTCATGCTGGGTGTGTCTCCACTAGATCTCAAGGCAGGAGGATTTCCACACCTGAACCCTTCTGTCCTCCTTGAGCCATCAAGTACTGTTCAGATACTTTCTCATTAACCAATACTTTTCCATTACCCAACATGGAGTTATATCCATGACACTACAGTCTTGCAGCAGTTCTTTTCCATATATTGGTATAGACAGCACCTGGCTTGCCAGAAAATCAATTAGATCCCAATAACTACATTCTTTAGAGAACTCCATCTGACTCAGCTGAAGACAGGACTTTAACCAAGGTCTCTAAATGGCTCCCAGTGTATGAAGTTCTTGTAGTCAGTAAAATTGTGTGGATGAAGTGAATCATACATTGTTAAATAAACTACTAAGAACAATCCTGTTTGCTATTTACAAAGGAACCATTAAGAGCTGCAAGAGCTGCTCAAGAATGGCACAAACCACTTAATACTCCCCTGCCTTTGTGAGGGACATCATTACCCCATTCATTTCAGCACTGAAAACCAGAAATGCCAACTAAGACACAGCAAGTAATGGTGAAGAATGATTCAAAGAAGACTTTGTGGACAGGCATGTCTAGATAAATAGATAATTACTTATTTTTTGATCATTATTTATTTTTTGTATTTTAGAAACAATAGCAAGGCCAGAGGAAAAAAACCCTACTTTGGGACATAAGTTTCCAATGGTAGCTCTGATTTACAAATGCAAAATCAAAATCTATTTTATTCCTCTGGTGAAGCACACTGGTGATTATTAAGCTGTGCATAAAGAGAGCTTGCACACATCAAACAGGGACTTCCTTCTCTCATTTGCATCCACAGCTTGATTTAAAAACTCAACAGAATATTGAAATCTCCTCAGTGAGTTGGTTAAGGTTTATAGTATTCTTGTAATCTCAAATAGTATTGAACCCAGAGAAATTCAAAAGCTCAAATGCAAAATTTGGCATTTTTTATGACAATATATAGGGACAGTCTTTACACTTCTGAAAACAGACAATTTGCCCCCAAAATACTATTTTCACATTCATTATAATAATTTCTGAGATCTGGTGAATTTTATTTCCTACTTCTGAAAAATCAGGAGTATGCAACAGAAGGCACAACATTCTGATCTTAGTAAATGAAAATATGTGATTTTAATATGTAGTAGTCTTCCAGTACATTTTCCACAGTGGAAAAGAAATGTGAGCTCTCAAACCCATGTCTTTAGGGCACCAAGGTGCCATTAAACAAATGAAACAAGCCCCAGGCATGTCTTCCTTCTTTTTTTCCTTCTGCATCTCAAGCTCTATGCTTCATGAAACAGTCTTACTATAAAAGAGATTTAGAGGGGAGTTGCATGTTTGTTTCAACCACAATTTTAAAGAATTACTCTCAACACATCAGTTACAGAATATTATTCCATCAGGAGACAGTTCTCTTCCATCTAGGCTCTGGTTCCCCTCTGGCAGGACAAATAATCAAACTTTAACATTTTTAAATTTTATTTTCTGTGTTCTGAAGAAAGTAAGGGAAGAACGAAAGCAGACAAAGAATAACAGCACAGTGTATGAGGAAAAACAACAACTAAACAGTGTTAAATGTCATTAGCATTCTGGAAATATTTGTGGCCTTTCATACTCAGAAAAAAATGAATCTGCATAAGCAGTGTTTCCTCCTGAGAACAATACCAATAGCCTTTGATTTAGCAGGGGGATGGTCATAAATGTGACATTAAAGTGGAATTAACTTTTTTGGATCAAGATTCATGTGCAAGATTCATGAACTTGTGGTTCAATAGCACAATCACATTTTTCTCTTACACAACAAATAATGTAATCTTCTGATGATTCCAGTGAAAACTGTTGATCATCCAGAATGTTTACTCCCCAATTTCAAAGCATGTCTGAATGTCATACAGTTTTTCACTGCCATAGATTTAAATAAAGTAGTGCAATATTATTAACAGAAAGCCAGGCACAGTCAGAGCAACAGATGCACTATAAATTCTTGGAGAACCAATACAAAAGGAATTTACAATGTAAAGGAAAGACAGAGAACAGGATTACCCAGGGAATGATAATAATCTAATAAATGAAGGAATAAATAGGGTTTATTGCCAAAAGTGTAAGTCTGAAGCTTAAGCATAAAGTGATGATTCAGAAACAAATGAGAAAATACAAGATTGTGTAAATCTTACACAAATAGGGAAGTTTATTTTGTGGCAGCAGATAACATGTAAAAATACATGTGAGATAAAATGTTTTTGGTGCTGCCAGAGGAGTTAACAAATGAACTGAAATAATATGACAAGGGAATGTGAGGGTCGTAAGCAGTGCAGTTGACATGAGGAAAAATTAGAAAGAAACAAGGGGAAATAGAAGCAAGAGAAGCAAATTAATGTTTGAATAAAACTCAGAAAGTTTATTAGAATTCATTTTTCCCCTGCAGATCTTTTCCCAGAATACAAGGTCTCATTCTCATTAGATTTTTCACTGAAAAATATTGACTCTTTGTCACAGAAAACAGAAACTTCCCTTAGACAGCATTTTTCCACCATTTTCTGATGATCCTTACAGAAAACTCTTGCCAGCCTCAGGACACATCTATTCAACTTACCTTGCACAGATGAACTTGCAGTCAGCTTTGGTGCCAGTGAAGGCTGTGGGACTGTGGGACTCAGTGCAGACTGTCAGACCAAGCTCTGCATGGCCCAAAATATCCATAATAACAAGGATTTACTTGTGCAGGCCAAGTCTGCCTCTACACTGTGACTAAAATTTGCATTTGCAGTTTGATTTGAGTGATTTGCCCCAGATTTCTTAGAGCCTGAAATGCTGCTCCACTTCTCTGCATCCCACTGGCTGCCCTAAACTTAACAGGCTCCATCAGGAGGACTTGAGACATCAGGAGCAGCAGGACAACAGGGTAACAGGCACTAGTGAAGCACAAAAAGCTGGAGCTATGAGAATTTGCAGATATTAAGAAATCAAAAGGACAACTCAGTGGATTCAGAGTCCATCAAAGTGATGTCAAGGACCTGCAGGATCCAAGGCTGGGACAGTGGCTTTAGGGAAACAAAGCTGAAAAGCAGGGATGGAGGGAATGGAAGCCTCTTTCCACATCTTGCAAATATTACCTTTAAAGAATATGTTCCACAGAAATCCTTTATAGAAGGATAAAAAATATTCAGATCTAGAATTCAGAAACTAGGATTTTATAAGAAATGTTAAACTAATTTTGCTCAAAACATATAATCAGTAGATCAAAATGGTTTTGAGCCAAACTTATCTACAGGAACAGCTAATGAATCATCTATTGTGTTGAAAATCTCTCATTCTCCACAATGTTTTACATCAGGAATCACTGCTAATAGAGTCAGAAGAAATAACATCTCTTTTCAGAGAAGTTATTATCAGAGTACAATTACTCAGTAGAATTTAAATGTTAAAGGAAAAATAAAAGAAAAAAACAGATAAGAAAAGAACTTTAAAATAAAGGAACTTGAGCCAAATGTCTCCAATCTGAGAAACAATTACTCTCAAGGGAATATATACTGTCAGCCTCTTGAATTCTTCCTCAGTCTGCTTTTACTCTGTACTGAGTAGCATAAAAAGAAGGAAATTGAAACCTCTCCCTTCTGGGATGAATAGATCTAGACAAAATACGTTGCCCTCTAGGCTATTAAGTAACTTCAACATTCAGTAAGCGTAAGTGAAATAATATAAATAAAAAAGCACAAAGAACTATTCATTAAGATGAGGACTAAATCTTCATACTTGGCTGTGGCATCTTACAGTCAACACAGTGATATGAAGTTGATTCAAAACTCCCATAATAATCCCATGATGATTCTCTAGACTCCATAAATCATTAGCAAATACCAGTACTATTATTTGTTTGGTATGTTGGGATAGCAAGTGATGTAAGGTCTCTGTGCTACATAGAGAGTAAGAAACTAATAAAAAAGTCACCTGCTCCCTTGTTCTCTTTAAGAAGCTCTCTGTATATTCACTGTACTTAGGGTTTTAGAGGGTCCATGAGGGAAGGTGGAGTCTCTGCAATAATACTTCAACATCAAAGAAACTTAGTGACTGTAGCTAATTTGGAACAGTCATTAATTTCAATGTGTTGCTAGCACAGGATCCAGAGCATGGAGAATGGAATATTAAGTCCAGAAGTGTGGAAGAAGCCCAGAACTGCAGTTGGAGTCCCAAAGTCAAATATTGCTACTGTGACTTTTCTGCATCCAAAGAAATTCCTGAAATAAGCCTGTGTAATATTGACTACACTGCTAGTAACTAAATCCAGAGAATTGTTTTCAGGTACTAGCAATATTGCCCGAGGTCATTTACATGAAATAAAGGACTCCTTTGGAATTAGAAATCAAGAAGCCAGACTTGTTTAGCAATTCAAACAGTGTGAAATAGCCAGAAGGTGTGATTTCTTTAGATTAATAAAGAATAACCCAAAGGACTCTGAAGTTAAAGCACAACTAAAGAACCAGTCAGAGCTGCAGCACTTCATCTCATCAGACTTTTGACAGCCTGTCCTGAGAGAGATTATTTTATCTTCAAAGTGACACAGACTCTTAAGTTTTGTTCACTGAACCAGGAATGTGGTGCAGACCCAACTTCAGTCACATTACCAATACTGAAATCCATTTCACTGACAGTATTATACTGACCCTCAAAGGGAGCAGTGTCTTTCAAGCTGGTTTTCTTTTGCTTTCCATCAGAGAAGACATTTCTGACTAACTAAACCTCCATGTGCCAAAGCTCTCTTGTAACTCCCCTGACTTAAATAAGCTCTGACTAGTTATAGACTTGACTCTAGAGAGTTACTTCAGTCCTGTGCACAACTTATTTACAATTACAGATAAAACGATGTCAAGGGAGCTGTTTACCTAAAAAAAAAAACCAAAACAAACCAGCAAACACAAACAAAAACATGACAAAAAAAAAACAGCTTAGGAAAATCATGTCACATCCCACTACTACAACTGTCTTTTCTCTCCCATCAGTCTGTGAATGCTTTCTTCCTCTTTTGTAGTCTGTACTTCCCTCTTTCAACATTCTGGTTTTGGGACAGCCCTGTGTTCTAATGATGATGGAAAATGCTGCCATAAGAAAATGCCTCAAAACTTTATTTTCTCCTTGGGTGGTACATAGTGGAATAATTGCAAAGCTGAGGGTTCCACTTCTGCTGAGACTTTTATCCTGTGCTTGTCAGTAAATAAAGTACAAATTAATGGGTAATGGCTGATACTATAGGAAGTGATTTACAAATCCTAATTGAATGTTATACCATCCCAAAGAATTCAGTTCAAGACATTTTTAAACAATTTTTGCCTTAATTCAGTAACACAATTAAACAAACTAAGGCATTAAAGATCAAAATTTTAAGCTAAAATCAATGAGTATCCATACATTAAATTATGCACATGTGTAGGTAATTTGCTAAACTACAGTTTTTGCATGGGATAAATTAAAGCATTTGTAAAATTCACAGATGCCCTACCCTGAAGAAAATGAGATCTGTATTGTTCAAAATTTGACATTCAGTATCACTATTCACTACTTAGAGAGCACAAACATTAAATATTTATATTAAAATTATGCATTTGCCACTCTCCATTGAGGTATATGACTAATCAAAAATAAACTGAGTAGCTCGCATTGTTAAATTTTGGACAGTGAATGAAGTGCTGACTCACATCACTTATTACATTTGTTTGAGAGATGCTTAGTATGAGAGAAGGAATGTCTTCTTTCAGCTCTTTGCAAAATGGCTGTTATAGGAACATTCAAGTGCAAAACAAAGACATCAGAATAACTTTAGCAATTGGAGCAAGTTCAATTCGTTCACTTTATAATTTTCTCTTTCACTAGTTCATTTTCCTTTAATAATCTGTTTATTAATATTTTTCTACTAATCATGCTTTTCACTTCACAATATTGGTCATAATTATTTATCATCATAAATAATCCAGTTATTTTATCAGGAGATTTGCCCAACAGGGGTGCCCCTTGTCCTTGTAAATTCAGTCATCTTTTTTTTTCACCTAGGGAATCAAATATCACCTTCCAGGGCTCTGCCCTTCATCCAAGGGCAAGGAGAAAAGCCATTTCAGGACCACCTCTGCCTCAGTGCTGAGATGGAACAAGTACCACAAGTACGAATCTGCATGCTGAGGACATGGCTCTTGGTTTGTGTTCTTTCACTTAAACTCGTTCTACACATCACTAACTTCTCATGAAGCAAGGCCTTTCATTTTTTAAAGTCATATTCTTGCCTTTTGTTTTAATCAAGCAGTCCTTCTATCCCAGAAAACTCAGACTCTGTTTCTAATCAGCAGAAAAGAGAACAAGGCATGAAGAAGAAAGCAGCACATCATATTAGACTACCCTGAAAACCTTGTATAGATTGTCTCCTTTAATGAATAATGAATCACAAGCACAAGCCTATTTGGAAATTCTCCAGCAGGTCATTCCTGTACCCTCAATGACAATACTACTGGGATAAGAAGTTACAGCCAACAATGTCATGGAGATCAAAACAGCCTTAAATAATGTTGACTTCTGTATTTTCAGCTTAGACATCAGCTTCTGGATGCAGTGAATTGGCACTGAGCATGAAATAGACCTGTTACAGGATACCACATTGTTTTGTGGGCAAACAACTTCTTCAATTAAAAAAAACTAAAATAACTGCACTTTAGCCAAATTCTGCATGAAACGCATCAAAACTACAAGGCCATAACAAAAAATCTGAACCTTTTAAATGAACAGTCCTCCATTCTTACTATGTGTGAAACAGCCAAGCTTGTAACTCATACAATATGCTTCATACAGGATAACCAAACCAAATCTGAAAAATTAGCAACAATTTTAGGGAAGCATGAAAATTCATGTCATCATGCCTAGTGTTACTGTAAGATATGGCTGGTCTAACTATTTGCATCCCACAAGAATCTTACTAAAAATAAAAAAAAAAATCCATCTCTCCTAGGCTTCAGTAAACAATATTGTCCTGCAGATCTGCTCCTCCCTACCTGGAATCCAAAGAGTTTCTTGCCCTTGATCCACCAGACTACATTTTTCTGAAACAAATGGAGCAGCTGGGTTCTGCCCAATGCAGATAAGAGTATCAGTGCATCACTTGGATGAGAAGCTGTGAACACTTTGAGAAACAGGATGCCCTGTCTGTCAAACACAAGACATTTTGCATAATGACCACTCAGACCCTCTCCACCAGAGCCCAGAGTGTGCTGGGAGGTTTGAGCTCTCAAGGTCTGCAGGATGACTTTTGGTTTTGCAGCCCTAGGAATGGATAAAGACTGAATCTCTGATCCTTTTCTGTGACTGCAACATCCACTGAAGAGTTACTGTGAACTGCCTTTTTTTAAAAAAGTGGTTTTGCTCAGGATTTATAACATTACCTTTATCTAGTTACCTATCTTTGACTTGCTGGTATTCCTGAAGCACGGTACACTGTGAAGTTAGGAAGACAGGAATTTATACAAAGTAGGCTGAAAATGTTGTTGGCAAAATAATAGCAGTAGGTAGGAATTTAAATTACAAACTTGTACCTTTATATATCATCTCAACATCCCATGACCATTGGAAGATTTCTCAGCTTTAAATTAATGGGTTTCAATATCTCCCTTTAACATGAAAAACCTTTAAAATCTGTGGACTTTTTCTCCCTTCACTTTCAGAGATCAGATAATAAGTAGAGCTCTAAATAAGGCCATCTCTGCCTTTTAGCCAGATAATGCCTTTTACAGCTTGTGTGGCATAAAGAATCCTGGCAATGGAGCTGCATTATATTAAATCATCCATCGGCAACACACACAGAATACATCTGAAGATAATGAATCCTACCTTATGATCCTACTGAATAGCTGTGCTTTCACATCCTTCTCTATTTAGACAATATCATTCCATGCCATGGAAATAAATACATTTACTCCACACATGAATTATGTATTAAACTTCTTAGACTGATTTGCACATATAGAAAGAAAATTATGGCTGATGCCCACAGTATAAATTGCCTTTTTTGAGATTTTATGCTAAGCTATAGAGATTTATCACTTGAAAACTGGCTCTTTTGGTTATATTTATTGATTCTAACCTAGGAAAAGTAACTTTGTCTTAAAGATTTTTTGCTTCTTAGTAATTTGCTTAGTAATTTGAGCAGCCACATAAAAAGGCAAAGTTCCTTCTCTTTGTTCTCATTTTGGGTGATCATGGTTATCTTTGACCTGCACAGCAGTGAGGTAAGGAGGTATTTATCCCTTTTGATTATCTGCTGTTGAATAATGGAAATTTACTAGAGTTGATGCTGGAAATTTACTAGAGTGCTCATGAATGATCTGCATATTTTACAACCTATACAGCTGAAGAAAGTGTGCTTATAAGGGAGAAGGAATAATTTCCATGTCTTTAAAGGACTCTCCAGGTATAGTGCCACTGCACAGAGAAAAGGCATTTGTCTCTGTAGCTCAGTGCTCCTTTCCCACAATATCTAGAGACCACACCAGCTTCACAGAAAATGGAAAGATGGAAACATGGACTTGAAGATTTTTCTTTTCTTGTCTAAGACTTTTTAACCCCCCCCCCCCCCCCCCCCCCCCCGAAAAAAAAAAAAAATTAAAATCTGCAGTCTTGGAATCAGAGCTCTTGTATTTTAAGTAGCATAAGTTTGGAAACAAACTGAAGCCTAATGTGACACAAGTAGCTGGGGTGCATGATGTGTGGTCAAACATTTCTGGATCTTGAATAATTTTCCAATCTGCAGAGGCAAAAGCAATCCAGCCACTTTGGAACAACTGCAAGAATACCTACTGAAGAATCTCCCCTTCCCTTCTTCCATTACCATTTCCATTCTTCTGCATCTTGCTTGTCTCACCACTGCTCTTTATTCACAGAAATGTAACTACATTGTATTATGATTTTGTTATTTTATTTAAATTCTCAGCAGTATGCCTTCTGGTGTTCTGTCCCAACTAATTATTCACATTTATACATCGTTTTTCTTTGTCAGTTTATCACCTATACATTATATTCCTCAGTCACACAAGGTGCTAATCTCTTTGGGAGGATCAAACCAAAGCTGAGGTTCATCTTCTCCTTTCAGAATCCAGTCAATCTTAACAGGTCTTGGACTGGATTTCTGTAAACTCTGGTGTTTCGCAATTTCTTCCAGTCTTTGGGTAAACTTAGGTTAAAGATTTTTCAGTTTCAATAAAAAAAGACAATGTCTTCCCTATGTGCTCATAAAACAGAAAGTTCTACTTTCCACTGAGTTATTCTTACTAAGATGCAGTTCTTGGGAACAATTTATTGACATCTTTTTGGATACTGGCCCAGGTCTCTGGCAGTTCCTGAATCCCTTTACACTGACCCTGTTACAAAGATGTAACTCAGCCATCTGAACATTTAATTCTTTCCATGTTTGTGGTATATTACTTTTACAAACACTTTACAGTTGCAATTCATGAACTCTGGAGTTTTTCTGGAGTTCTCATGGATTGTGAAAAGATAATTAGGAGAAACTTGCAAGGTGCTAGATATTGAAGGCCAATATAAATACCTGAACAGTTTATTCCATAATGCTTCTATCCTTCAAGGCTGAATATTATGCATTAGCTTTTCAAAACACAGACACACTTATAATTTACATGGGTTTATCATTGTTAATATTTCTTCTTTTTTTGTCCTTAATTTAATAATAAATTTAGAAGAGTGTGAAAATTCTTTACTTTGAATAGAGGTCACCAAGCTGGAAATGTTGATACACAGAGTGAGAGATGAGACAAACAAAATCTGGTTGGCCAGATTCCATTGCAACATTCCAATGATGCTGTATTTCTTCACACAGATTTAAATGATGGGTAAAATTTATAATGGCAACTATTTCATAAGATGCTCAATAAAGATTCCTTCAAGGCAGTGAAGGTCATTTACACTAGAAATCAAAATATCTATAATCAAATTAGAAAATAATGTACTTATTGAGGTAACCTTTAAAAATAACTGTTGGCACTGCAGATTGTTTTGTCTTGAGCTTCATAAAATAAATTATGAAAGCAAGCATAATTTGAAGGTTTTTTGATAAACCATTTCTTTCACAAACAAGCTATGCTCCTTTTATCAGCTGTTCAAGATGCAAAATGAAACTGGTTTTAATTGTGTGTGTCACATCCTGAATGTGACAAGATACTACATCAGGTCAAGCTAAACCAAATAATGGAAGGTAAGCATGAAAAAAAAAAAAAATCATGTCACCTATGGCTGTTTGCAATTATATTCAGCAGGCGGTGCTCTGATTTCCAAGTGTTCCAAATAAACTTTCCCAGCAAAACTTAAGAGTAAATTCATATTTCTCTGTACATTTCCCTAAAATCAATGCAAGTTTACCACTTCATTTCTCAAGTACATCTAGCACGACTAGCCAAGTATGAACAGTGAAAATTCAAGTTCAGAACAGTCTTGTGGTTTTTTGCTGTTACATTGGGAGCATGTTAAAATTGGAATTGCATTTCATGGGCCCTTCAGTCTAGAGTGACAAAAAAAATTATGACAAGGATTTTATGTATCTTAAGGACACAGGACCAGATCTCCCTTACCAGTTCAGCAACTGAGAATCTCATGCAAGTTGAAAACAAGAATAACAGTTAATTATAGACTACTGAAGAAAACAACTGTTAAGGCTAAATTAAACAAGAAGTCAATGAAATGCTAAGTTTTGCTGTAAATTAAATTAAATTAAGGTAAATTTGGAAGAGGCATTTTTTTAATTTGGGTGGGTTTTTTTTTATTTATATGGTAGCAAATTAAATGCAGGATATTAAATGCCATGAAGACCACAAAGCAGCCCTTCTGTCTATATTTTTTTTATTAAAAGAAATTCTATGCATGTGTCTTCTTCCCACTTCTGCTGATTGTGCTTTAATATGACCATTATTTTTTCTCTATCTTTAGAGGTGTTTGTATCTGTGCTTGTAAAGCCCCATGCTTTGTGAAGTGCTTTGAGCTGAAATGTATTCTAGTAATGCAACCATCATTCTTATGATGGGCATTCTCAGAGCACTTCCTTTTATCTAGATGAAAACAGCCAAATGACAGCCAAATTGACTTCAGTAATGACAGAAATATAACTCTTTTTCTTTGCATTTGTTAGGCACCAGCTGATGCCTGTGTGAAATATTGAACTAAGATGGGTATTGACAAAACTTCTGGTTTTCCTTTTGCTTTCTTTGTCCCCATGGACCTGGGAGGGCTCACTCAACACCTCCTTTGGGGAGGCCATGCAAGTTTCTGGGTTTGGGAGATGCAGAGCATAGATTGCAGGCTTTCAGCATACTGACGGCGTAATAAGAAAACTTCTTCCCGTTCTTTCCTGGTTTGGTGCTGTTGACAAAAGAGAAAAGGTAAATGGAAGTTCTCTTTCCTTTCCACCAAGTCTCAAAAGCATGAGAAGCAAAGTTCCATGGACCTGAGTCTTTCACTATTATCAAACTCCAGGAAGTGATGGGCTGATGTCATTGAACTGGTTCATCCTCACCTGTTGTAAAACTGGTTCCAACAGCTTCCCTTTCCTGACATACTTCTGCCCAAGGAAAGAAACTCCATATTACTCAAAATTTCCAATAAAAATTGAAAATGCAGGTTTTCCAAATTTAGAGTAGATTCAACTGAGCACTGAAGGAATGAACTATTTTCTCTCACACATCTGACTAAAGAAATGAAACCTAAGAAACATGGTCATTGTCACTTTTTAAATACCTTTAAATCTACCAGTTAATTTTAACCAAATTTAAAGGAGGGAGAAATTCTTTGAGATCTAGCTCTGAAAGTACTGACTACATGAGCTAGAAAAAATAACTGCAATAGAAAACATAATGCATATTAATGCCAAGTATAAAAAGCTGCTCAAGTGCTTTCTTTGACAACAGCCAAAATATCTGGAAGGTAGCCATTATGAATTCCTAAATTACTTAAAAATGTTTTAATTTAAAATGCCATTTTATTAAAAATGCAAGAGAAAACTGCACGGTACACCAGGCAGAGGTCTCCTACTCTTTTAAAGATTGTTCTTGTGTTTTCTACCTTCATTCAGATAAACCTGAACTGCCCCTTCAAATGAGTATCTAGAAGAACAAGGAAGATCATAATAAATAGAAGCAGAAAATTTCCATAAGTATGTGTGAAAATTAAAACTTGCCTATATACACTTTATACCCTGAAAACTCAAGGCTGAAATATTATCAGTTATTGCTAGTAGCAATTCTGAAAATTTTGGAATAAACTAAAAATCCAAAGAGCCTCTCAGCCTTAAGAAATACAACAAAAAAGACAAGCCAAGGCTTGACACAGAACCCGATGTGTGAAGGATGCAAAGCCAATTCTAGAGCATCAGTTCCTAATCCCAAAACAGGAGGAGCTTTGTAGGCACTGGCAAAGTAACTCAAATGCTCTTATTGTTGAACTGCTCCATGGTACAACATAGGGAACAATTGTTGAAGGTTGTGTGTGAAGAAGAGAGTGCCCTGATATCTGGAGGGCTTTTGTCAGAGCTTAATGATTTGTAAATGTAGGAAAAAAGAGAAGAAGTTAACTCCTTTTTTTGTTCTGATTTCTATAATTTTCACTGTTAAACTCTTCTAATCTCACTTTCTTGAGGAATTTGACCATATTTATTTTTTAACTATTTTATGTCTTCAGCTTCTTCTGGCATTTACAGAAAGGCTCTGCAGAGGTCCAGATTCAAGGGAGAATTTAACTCTATGGGCCTTCTTATCTTCTTATCCTGATCCAGGCTGGTTGTCTTCACCCATTACTCCCTTGGGTATGTATTATGCTTTAAAAAAAAAAAAAAAAAAGGTGAAAATTGGGAAAAAGAGTTCAGAGGCAGCTCCCTTTAACACCTCTCAGATCTGTGATATGTTTCCAGATCTCACAAGCAGGGTAGATGTTTACTGGCAACAGCTGAGATTTGTAAGGATACTGAGGATGCAGAGTGTACTTTGTGTACGTGTGTTCACTGTGGGTCCTGCTGTCTCCTCTTGAATCTTTCAGATGAATTTCCCAAGAGGAAAAAAAAACCCAACTAAAGCCTGCCTTTTCTGGTACTATTTTCTGCTATCTCTGTGTCCCTCTGTTGAGCCTAGGAAGAAGGGCTGATGAATAAAGAATCAGAGCTGAGGCAGGACACGTAACACCACAGCTGAGTTCTGCAAATGATGGTGGGAATGGGATAAGACACTGTTCAGGCACCACATGTGCTGT
Source organism: Erithacus rubecula (assembly GCF_903797595.1). Lineage (NCBI taxonomy): Eukaryota > Metazoa > Chordata > Aves > Passeriformes > Muscicapidae > Erithacus > Erithacus rubecula. Next base: position 58,368,914 of record NC_136686.1, read on the forward strand.
TTTGGAGACAAGCCATCAGTGACAGATGACTGCATGGGAAGATCATTGCATCTTTGTGTCTGTGTGGTACCTTTGTTCAGCACTGCTGCTGCAGTGACACCCTGACTACTGCTGTGGGTGACAGAATCCCTGGTCAGAAAAAAGGCCATTAAACTATTTCTGGGATTTTTGTACCTAGTGAGCTTATAGTAACAAGCTTGTATTATAAAGGACATTGTGAACTGACAATTGCATAATGATTATGGCAAAATGCTTCAGAAGCCAGAGTCATGATCATCATACACACCAGACACTAGAAAAGAGTCCCTGACAGTCCAAAGAGTTCTGGGGAGGGTGTAAAAAGTAAGGAGCCACGACCCACTGAATATTGAGGGTGCAATCCTGAAGTTTCATGTTCCCTGAGTAAACTCTGGTGACACTAGAGCACAATATTCAGAGCAACAGCCTGAATTGTGAGCTGCTATTGCAGACTTTACTTCCAATCCTGGTGTTCAAAAGTCATGTAAATGTGGCACTAAGGGACATGTTTTCATGATGGACTTCACAGTGCAACTAATGGCTGGATTCAAAGGTCCTTTCCAACCTAAATAATTATATGATTCTATAAAGCAAACTGAGAAGTTTCCAATAGTCTGAGAGGAAGAGAGATTTATTTCTGAGTCAAGGCTGATTGCTTTTTTATTCTTGTTGTTTTTCCCCTATTTTTTCTTTTTCCCTCTGCCACTACAGAACTCCCGAAGGCACACAAACTCCCAGAAGACTCAGCTGCAGATTAGGTTAATTTTTAATACCTGGTGAAGGCATGTCTGGTGCAGATGACAAGAAATGTCAAGAACTTCTGCTGCTTGTGATGCAAAGAGCTAAGTCCCTGTCACCAATTTTTTATAGCTAGCATGACTTCTGCCAGAGGCTCTCTAACAACAAAACCAGAAAGTATGAGAGGAAACAGTACTTCACATGAGCAGAGTAGTTTCTGCTCTCTTTTCCAGTGTGTGAAAAGGCATTAGACTCAGTATTAGTCTCAGAAGTGGCATTCCTCAGTATATACCATGCATCCTCCTTTCTAGCCTTGCCAACAGTAGAAGCATTGGTGCCATGTATCGTCTCATGACATATTTTATGATGAATAAATTCAAACAAATTATGGAAGTGACCATAACCTGAAATTTTTTCTGCTCACTCAGGAATATACTTTACTCATGGGAGAATACATGAACTAAATATATAAACCATGCTATATCCTCTTGCTTTTCTTTAAAAATACATTCTTTTTTTATTGAGTTTTGCCCTCCAGTTTCTATGTGCCTTCATTAATTTATAGAACTTCCTGCTTGTAGGGATTCTCTTGAAATATTGCTTCAGTGAACTTAGGATATGTTAAATGGTCTAATTTATCACTGTCAAGCATGCAGAATTTTGGACATACTATCTCCAATGTAATCTCCATTTTTACATGATTCTTCTTTTAACAAGAATTTATAATGTCTTTGCCCGTAAAAACCACAATTCAACAGAAATATGTCAGAGATTATTCTGTTACATGGTTCAGCAAATATTCTGAAGAGATAAATAGCTTTACCTTTTGTAGGTACAGTTCTAGCTCCTTAGGAGCTGATGGAAAATTCAGGGAACCTATCCAAACCCCAAGCATTTCCTCTCAAAGTCCCTGGCTGTGCCTGTGCAGCTGCAGTCACAAAGAGCAGCTCCTGTCTGTTAACTCATGGATGTCTTGGGACCACCAGCAATTTTTTATGTTCCAAGCACATCATGAGTTCTGCATGTACCTGAAGGGTTGGTCAGCTGGAGGGAGGTCCTGGCTAGACAAAAGACACAAATAATGGTTCAAGAGCTGTAGGAATATGCAGGGAGCAGGTGGGAATCTGAGACACTCTGGCACAGTCTGCACAGGCTTTTGCATATGCCTCTGTTTAGAACTAAATGAAAAGTTTGTGCCATTCAAATGCTAACCTGTATCTTCAGTGATGAAGCAGGTACACAAATAACAAAATTATAAAGCAATATGGCTTCGACCAGAGGAAAATATCTTCCTATTCCTCTGCTCTGTACATTAAGATACACATGTACTATAAAACACATACAGTAGTAAAATTTGTATTAAATATGTGTACCCTGCTCCTAAATTAATATGGGCTTTGGGACCTCTTCTGGGATGCAGTTCCAAGGCCCAAGATCTACTGCAGAAGATGTCTTAGCCCTCCTCCTACATCATCTGGCTTCAACCCCACTATAACATAGTTTATTTCCAAGTACCTGCAGAAGGCTGATAAAGGTGTATTTGAGATATAATGGCAGATTTTTACTGATGTGACTGGAGGTGTGGGCATATGCAATTCACATTTATATTATAGGGTTGATTGTATCCTTTAAGTGCAGCAGCTATTTGCTACATAAGCATGAGTCAGCTCTCCTTGACTTGGTGGGCAAGATCATAATTTACTTAGAACTTTAGCAGCTGCAGGGTTCTCAGTGTGCTTTCTAATGGTGTATGAGCTAAAATTGTGTATTTGTCTCCTTTTTCTTATGCTAGAATGCACATGGCAATGATGAAGAGGATATATATTTCTTTCCAATGCGCCTCTCAAACTGCCATAATTAGTGTCCATAAAAAGGACTGAAGTAGCAATTAGCTAAATAATGCATGTTGCTCATTAAAAAAAAATCCCTGAAGTTTTCTAAAAGCAAGTTGAATTAAAGCCTTTTTCACCAGTTATTTTATCATCCTGCAGGTTACTCATCTATGAAGCACAAATCATCATGTACTACTCCAGATACCTTCCTGTTGAGAACTGGAGCACTGTCTTGTACAATGAGATCTGACCACTCAAACATTGCTCAGCTTTACTCTGCTAAATAGCTGATGGGATGTCTTGATTAATTCATGCCAGGTCAATCTAGTTAATTCAGTGCTTTCAACTTCATTAAAGTTTCTGGAAGATAAGGGTACTCAGCACTTTGAGAGCATTGCTCAGTTGGATGAAACCTTTCTAATATTTTACTAAAGTAACAGTAAGGTCTGGTTCTCAGCTGGTTTTGTTAGCATTGCATACATGTGCCACCAGACTTAAAGCTGAAGTTCCTCAGATTTATTAAGAACATTTGGAAGTACACTGCTGAAAAAAAACTCTTCTTCATCTTTTGTAGGAGAGATGTATCTGACAACACTGCTTATGTTAAATACAAATATAAAAGGCTTTATGTTGCCAATCTGTAGATGGGATATCTTGAATTAATATGGGCACTACAGATGTAGCAGAACTCCTGGTCTCAAATTGCAGAGGCACAACAGACTATTTCCATCACTTCAGGAACTGGTTCAATGCTCACAGTTAGGCCAACAATTGAAGACTCACAGCAAAGGAGATGAAATACCAGGAAAATAAAAAATTGAGATGAATTATGAGTGGATTGTGGTATGTTGTACACAGGGATTAGTCAGTGACAATACTAGCAGCAAGAAAAAGGATAAGAAGCTTGGCACAGTGCTCTCCTTGAAGCTCCATCACATCACCACTCCTATGTACAAATTGTGTGGTACATTGCTTGGGAGCTACAGGGAATACAGAATTTGAAACCACTTGCTGTTGACATCCACATTTTTCAGAGGTTCTAAGGAATACTGGTGATTAACAGGAAAAAGGCAAACACATCTCAGTTCCACATTGCCCCCTCTCCCAACAGGACAATTCAAAACATAAAGGATCAGCACCCACATCTGACATGTTCACCCAGACTCTGGCAGCACTCTGTCCTCATTTCACATCAGGTGAAACTTTCTCCATGAACAGCAGCCTGCAGAGTGAGGGATTCCCTTCATGGCCAATATCATTCCATCAAGAGCTATTCTTAGGGATGTACTAAAAGAAATGCTAATTTATCATGGCATCAGCCTTCACACAGCCCTCACCCTTGCACTTCATGGGAGCTGAGCACTGTGGGCAGTGTTTAGAGAGCATGGAAAGATGGGCAGGAATTCAGCCTGAAACAGTAATTTAAATCCTGGACTTTCTGGGGCTTCTCAAGGGATCCAGCTGAGGTATAAATTATTCCCTCCTTAAATCCAATTGCAAATACAGTCTAGGCAGGAGTTAAGTGCTTATCTCCTCATAACAGGAATGCTGGAAGCTTTCAGGTAAAGAAAGGAAATGTTTACAAGGTTATGCAGTCCTGGAAAATAAATTTGCTGGATTACTGTCTGGGTTGGTGGGTTTTCAGCCTCCAAGGATTTTAGTGCACTGGATTTTACTTTGGGTCCTAGCATCTGAATACCAGACAGTTTTTTAAGGTTGAGGAAATCAAATACCCTGACAGAGAAGAAAGATAACCTCTGTCAAATTAACATTCAGCAAACCTGAGATGAGTTTTCCAATTTAACCTTACAGTTCAGAAAACTCCATTTAAGTTTATACATTCCAGTTTAATTTCTAGACAAGAAAAGCTAATCACAGCCAGCACACAAAAAAAAAAGTATTTTTGATAGCATTATTTTGTTTCATGTTCTGTATTTCTTATACTATACTATACAAATCTATAATTCTATATTATTATTCTATGGACAGAAACAGGCCTTACAATAAATCTTTTCAATTTCACATAGCAACCTGTTCTCCTGTTACAGAATAATTATATTTGCAACTTCTCCCACAAAACAGGAAAAGTTCCAGCATTATAAATACATCAAATTCCATAAAGCTAAATCTCATTTCTCTGTAACAAAAAAAAAAAAAAGAAAAAAAAAAGAAAAATACTTTTAAAAAAGAAAAAGAATAGATGAACATAGACCATAAGGTAACAAATTTTAGAATTGAAAAGAAATCAAAGACCATGTTCACGACATATGGAAAGGCATTAAGGCTTCCTGAAAGGCTGTCTTTTCTATTTAATTCTGAAAGACCATGAAATGCATGCATCAATGCAAGTAACATTCTTGTGTGAGTTCAAGACACATGAAAACATTTCATACAGAGGTCCACACTTAGCCAATAAAACTACAATCATGTTAGTTGCAGTCCAGATGTACATCTTGTTTCCAGTAAGACAACTATGATGGGTTAAAAAAATAAGGCAACTCCAAATTTAACCAAAATACATGTTCTATACTAGGTTCTATGATTATGCAAATGCACAGGCATACTCAGCAAAGAAAATACCAAAGGGGAAAAAAAAACATGCCATTTATCTTTTTAAGTACACTCTTCCTTGAGAAAAGCCTCAGCAGTTCCCTAGGATTTGTTTAAAGTCACTGCATTAATAATAGGAATTGCCACACTTACTGATCATCCAGTAGAAAATACCTTAGCAGAGCAATCCCCAGCAGCTCAGTGCCAAGAACATTGACTACAAGCACTGATAACAGCTCTAGCACCTTCTGGGCTCTGGTAGCCTGGGCAAGCTGTGGAGGCTGAGCCCAGCAGGGTCTGGTGGTCAGGACAGCCTGTGGGCTCTGGGCACTGCAGGGAGCTGGAGTCACAGCACTGGGGATACAGAGGCTGTGAAATCCTTCTGAGAGAAGAAGAGATGCAGGGAGGTGTCTCCAGTCTCCAAAGAGATTACTAGCTGTAGCTAGTAACTCAGCTGCAAGCTAGAAATGTTAAGAACAGGAAGAAGCAGGAAGCCATAAATATTAGCATAAAATCTCAAAAAAAAAAAATACCTGAGAACCTTTGAAGTTCTTCTTACCCTGTAAGCAAAGCAAATGTTCCTCCAGCTTCCATCACGAGTACTTCACCTGCAGTGCCAGCCTGTGGTGCCAGCCCTGGACACCCATCCCTCTGCACAGTGCAGCATGAGTGTGCAAATCCTGGGGGCCAAGGGCCTGACCTGGAGCTGTGCAGGCTTTTCCCACTGACAGCAAAGGAACCTGAGGCACTCAGCACCTGACAGCGTGGGGTCACTGAGCAGGGAGATGAAGTTTTGTGCCTGAGTGCGCCCTAGGAACCATCTCCCACCGAGCCTTAACTTCAGACAGCTTTTCCTTTTTAGCACAAACCATCTCCTGTAGTGCCCTTTATGGATGTGTTTTAAAAGCAAATATAACTCAATACCTGAGGCAGATCCCATTTCGTGCTGTGCCTTGAGGCTGCCTAAAGTGGCTTTAGTTGGGGCATCTTAAAGAAGGGAAGAAATTCTCATGTTGAAGCGTTCTTATTTATAGATTCTGATTAAGACAGTATCATAGTTCACAAACTTCTACAAAGTACACATATGAACATCCTGCTACTTAATTCTGTGTGGTTGCAGCTAAACCACCTTGTATGGAAATTTCCAGACACAGATTATTTACCCAGAAAGTTATCACAACTATGGTAGTTAATTATCTGAACTTTATTTAAATACTTTCAAAATGGCACTTACAAGGGAAATACATTAAATCCACACTACTGTATTACTTAGTGTAATGGGATTGTAGGAATTTTAATCTAAAATATATTTTTTGGTTTACATGCACCAATGTCCAGGACTGAGTCTAAATTTTGATTAGAGAAACAGCCATAAAGAACAATCATTAGCAATGTAAAATATTGCTATCCCTGTACTTAGGGCCAAGATTTTTCATTCTGTTCTCATGGTAATTATCTTGTACAAATTTGGCCAGATTTTTTCCCTTTTCTTCTAAAAAAAACTATTGATCTAATACTACAGCCATACTAAAAGATGTCAGAGTTGGCCCCTACCAATATTTTCTGTAAGTTTTAATTTTAAGTTTTTAATTACTTTAATAATAATTGATAAATCCCAAGTATTTGAACACTCCTAGATTTCAGAAGACATTCATAAGGAAGACTCTGTAGAAACACTCAACAGTTATTAACAGTCTGTCCTCAAATTCCCTTTGTCAAGTACAGATGTCCTACTACCCACTCGCTTCAAACAGACAATTTAATAAAACCACATGAACAAGCCATGGAAATCCAATTTGACTGCACAGTTTCCTGACATCTCACAGGCATTTTACCACAGGAAAACCAAAAAAGCATCCAGAAGTCTCTGTGCTAATATGTATTCTGGCAATAGCTGCTGACACCCCCATAGGTTGCTCTAATGTCACCTACTACACCACAAAAACACCATCTTCAGTCTAGTTGAAAAGAGAGAGCCATATTCTTTCAAAGGAAGAAAAGACTTGGCCATTTCCCATCTTTAACTCATAAGCAAGTATTAAATATTTAACATAAAATAATGTTTCAGCCATTTAACCAGAAACTGGAAGAATTGGGTCTAAGTGAACACCTTGAGAACATTAAGCTGACACCTCCCTCCACCACAGATGAAGCTTTTAGGCTCCCTTTATGCCCTCTGCACCTCTTACTCTCAAAACTTAGACTTGTGACTGTAAACTCTCATTTTGCCTTAAGATACTTGACACAGAAGAGGTACTACTACCTATCTAATTCTCTAAAATTTCTCCCACCTTACTAAACCTGAAATATTGAAGAGTCCAATAAGCACAAGAGCCAACTGCCTGGACCTGCCCTGCACAGGTAGGTGCATCCTCTCCAGGACTCAGGGGAGAGCTGTGGGTCACCACTGCCACCAGTGCCCAAATTATCTTGTGCTTGGGGCCTCAGTACTCCATCAAAGAGGAGACTTTGCCAATCTCCAGATACTCCAGTGTGCTCCTCCCAGCTCTCCTGGCTTCTGCCTGTTTCACAGGTAATCAGTTCCCCACTCAGTTTTCCAGTGGCCTCCTGCCTTCACTCCCATCTCTCTGCACAGCCCTGCTATGACAGGTGAACACGTGCAAGGTTCAGTAAAAGCAGGAGGGAGCTGAAGGCTCCATGGAGGGCCAGGCAAATGGAAAAGTGCAATCATCAGTGCTGCAGTAGCAGGCACTGGGTTTATTTTAAGGGCTTCTTAACTCTTCCACTGTCAGCAGATTTGTCAGGCTGGCAAGGCCACTGCTGTACTGATTGTAATTCCCCACTGAAGATGTGCAAAGCCAAGGGATGTAGGGTTCAAATGTGATATATATTCCCCTTCAACACTGCAGGAGGAAATATATGATCATTATGATGACAAGGAATATAAACCCACCACATGCTCAGGCTTCAGAAATCTCCATGGTGATGTACAAAGTCCACAGGTAAACCCAGGTACCCCTCACACACACTCAGAGCTCCAGCATGTACTTCTTGGGACATGCTGCTATCCTGGTCCTGCCAAAGAACAGAAACTCCCACTGGCACAGCTATCCATCCTTCCCTAGTGCCATAAGCAGCGTGTTTGATCCCTTCCAACACCTCAGTTCCCAGGATTTCCAAACACTCACTAGCTTCTGCTGTGTGGCATTCCCAGTGAGGCAAATGGAAGGCAAATATGTGCAAAGACAACAGGGAGCCCTTAAAAATCCTGCTGGGGCTGTCTGAGGATGAGACACTGCAGCCCTTGCCCAGCAGCCAGCCTGAACACAGCCCCAGTAACACTGCAGCTGCAAGCAAGGGGACGTGCAGAGACTCCCATGCACTACCAACATCCTCCTATGCCAGCATGCTGCTTCAGCTTGATTTTGCAACTTCAGGTTCACCTGTTTCTCCTGTTCTGATCTTTAAAAAAGTTTCCTCCTGTTTGGGTTTTTCTTCACATTTTTCTTTCTGATACAACAGACAGACTATCACTGACTGGAGAAGGCTTGGAGACAACAGATCCTTCTCCCTCTGGCATGAAAATGGATGGGAGCTTTGTTAAGAGTTAGACAATGTCAAACTTCCCTGAACACACCCAAAACACATTTTTAATGCAGGAAAATTCTTGTCTAAGCTCTATAGACACAATTTAGGGACGCTTGCTCCATCACAAGGGTCATGGGAAACCACAGGGTTACTCAGCAGTCAACAGAAGGAAGAGCAGCAAATGTCCCAGGTGCCTGCCAAGCCCACAGGTTTGCCCAGAAAATACTAGTCATGCATGTGCCAACATCCATTCTTTCCTCAGTACAGCAGCTTTGCTGCAGGATCAGGTCCCCTCAGACCATGCCAAATGCCCCATTTCCCTCTGCAATGAAACCAAAGAGTTCATCCCAAAACTGCCCCCCGACCCTGGGACAAGTGGCAATTAAACTCCACAGGAGGCTGAGGCATCCTAAAGCTCAGAATCTTCCCAAAGGACACAGAGTATAGAGAACAGTCACATACTGTACAGTGCAAAATAATCTTTAATTGTTAACACATTTGTTTTCCTGTTTGACAAGTGCAAGCCAACTGTATTAACCTTATATAGAAGTGCTGCTGGCAAGGAGCAGACCTGAAAGAAAACCAGTATCTAACTCTGTGGATTACCTACCACAATGGGACACCAGTGAGCAAAGAGAAAAGACATTTCAAAGTGAAGCAGCTGTTCTTGTTGCAGCCAGCACACTTGCAGCCCAGCACTTGAACTGTCCCATACATATTTTCTTACAGGCCACCCTTGTTTACTAAGACCATATCAGATCAGGCACAGTCTTGCCACACAAGACTTTGAAACTGGCCATCCTTAGTGAGTGAAGTTCAGAGAAATTACATGCACTAAGGAACACTCTTAGGGCTTTATCCCTCTGAATGAGATGACAGAGAAAAAGGGAACTAAAATATTCTATGATTTTAAGGGCAATCTGATAAAAAAAGTATCTACAGTACCAGCATATGTCTGTTGAAATGTGAAGATTTCTAAAAATATTAAGATTTCTAGTGTTTTCTGCCCTATTATTATGGTTCAGTCTGTTCTCTTCCTCATTAAATCAATTTATCCAATTTTATTTAGAGTTACTAGTCTATGACAGGGCATATTCTAATGTCAAAGTCAAAGCCAATACCACTAACATTTTAAAAAACAAAGTATACTGTGAGCAGAAGTCCCATCAAAGGCTGTGAACATTGCACTACTGGCATTGATGAGTTTGCAGGTGTGCCCTCCAAAGCTGCATCACTCACTGACCCAGCTATGTGAGTGGAATTCCTAGACTTGAGAACTGACCTAGACTCATCTCACTCAAAAGTGAGCCAGCAGACCAGTCATTGTAAACACTTTCTCTGCTTGGAAATGGAGCAGGATGCCTGGGTGTCTCCATTGGACAGGCATTATGGAATTTTCCAGGAAATTGGCAGTCAAACGCTCGTAACTGATGTGAGAAGTGCCAGGAACTCCTCACATCCCAACTTCTTCCACGTTATGGGCTCACAGCTGCACCAGACCTCCACCCTACACGATCCTGCTGCAGCTGCTCTTGCTCATCTACACTCTTGGTAAGCTTTGGTATGGCCTGGTGGCATCATACAGGTCTAGTGGAGCCTGAAGATCTGGGATGTCACACGGCTGGTGTGCCCTCTGCAGCCTGGACTTCTGCTGGAGAGGCAGGGGCACAGGGAGCCCATCACACCGAGACACTCTGCCTGATGACTCTGTGAAGAAAGCAAGGGACAAGGCTGTCACTCCTCACTGACCATCCTGACCAGAGCAGGGTCAGACTCACACAGGCAGTGGCTGAGCATTTCTTTCTGGGCAGTCTGAACAACCTGCTCTTCCTCTGAACCAAAGAACTTGTAAGCTGCTAAGTCCAGTTTCTCAGAGGTGTGCTTGTGCTCATCTTCATGTGACTATAGCCACAGAGCTGCCCCTTTAAAATTACCTGAAGGTACCTCAGCCTATCCTCCCTCTCCCAAACATGAGACCAACCCAAACCCAGCAATGTCCTAATCCTGCCTGCTGTCCAGCAGAAGTGAGGAGGAACTTTCTCCTGCACAATCTGGGCTCTGTGCCCAGAACAAGCCCTCCTCCACTTCTACTGGCAAATGTGTACAGTCCAGCCAGAGGGCTCTCAGGAAACTTTCAGATTGTGATGGCCTGAAGATAGTTGAGTCGTGTCTGTGAGCTGGAGCCTGCTGGCAAAAGGAGGAAGGGAGGACTGGCTGTCCCAATGCAAAGACTGCACTGTTTCAGGCAGAAGTGGTGCCTGCTGCATTATGAGGACCATGCCAACAAAGATCAGACAATGTTTCTTGAAAGGGGCTGATCTCTCACGTTGCTGGCACAATCTTGACTATCACACTGCAAGCCTACCAAAGGTGGAGCCTGAACTGACATGGACACTTCCACCAAAGGTGAAATCTTAACCTACTCTGTCCCCTGCAGAGAGATGAGAATTGTCCTTCTCCATCCCACAGACAAGTCTGACCTAAGAACACGAACTGGATGGCAAAACCAGCAAGCTGCCTAAAACCTTACGTATGCAGAAGCAGGTATCAGTCATAAGCAAGGGCAGCTGTACTCAACCATGTAACTTCCTCCAGTTTTCTGCCCTGATGTAGTACTGGTGACCCATTTGCTGGAAAATTCCCAGGTAATGAGTTCATTACACAAGTGAGGCTTTGGCAAAGTCATGGTGCCAACTGCACTCTTCCCATGGGAATAATAGACACAGATGTCCTCTGAGATCAGTTGATACTGGATCATCAGTGCCAAGCAAAGTCTTGAAAAAAAAACAATACAAGTGTATAAAGACACAAGGGGAAAGGTTATGGCATTTGTCTTTCAGCCTCACGGAAATCAAGCTCTTTCTGGCATTTTCAGTCATTCAAACCTCGACTTGGTCCAAAATTATCACTCATGGCACTTCATCTGGGACTTCTAATAGCTCAGAGAAATTGGATAATCAAAGGTTTAGGGTCTTAAAGACCACACGGCAACTTTCTCTTAAAATAGGGCAGACAGAGCTGTTGCTCTGTGTTCTACACAATCTCACACCCGTGACATGTCCCATCCCTGCAGTGCTTGTCCACCTTCTGGATTCCTGTAAACAAATGCCAGAATCTGAGTTTGTTTTTGTTAACTTCTGCTTCTATTTCTCTATTTTTAAAGTGGCTAATCGCAGCTGTCATTGTTGCTGAATGAACATTTGCCGCCTCGCTGTAGCCTTTAGAAATACATTTATCATGCAAATGCTGATAGAATTTTAAGTATAGCTGGAATAATGGGTAGTTCTGTAATAGCCTTCCCTAAGAGATATTGTGCCACAGTTGGCCATAACAGTCCAAAAATAGAATGATTGTTCTCAAAATCAGTAGCACACCCAATAGGCGTTGCTCATCTCTCATCACAAAGGACACTTCAGTTTTGTACAGCTGTACTCTTTCTTGTCTAGATTTGACTGGTCACATGCCATGCTAAATTAGCATGGTTTTTCAATTTTTTTTTTTTTGTTTGGTTATTTGTATCACTCCTTTCATTGTATTTTTTCACTATTTATACTTACCTAATAGCAAAACACCTCTTATACCAAATTATATCAATTGTCTGTACCACCTGGAATCCTGCTTCCAGGAGGAACCAAATGGGGTTTTTAGAGGGAAGCAATTAAAAACTGTATATCAAGGTACTACTGCAATGCAGGTGCAGAGAGAGCAGTGGGAATTCTCTCCAGAGACTATCCCCGTGGTCAGCTTACACAGCAAGTCATTGGCAGCTCTTTCATTCCCTTGAATTGCTAAATATTTTCTTCATTTTTTACAGATTATAAATTTCATGAAGTGCAAACATGCTGCCTCTTTGGATGACTTCATATTGCAATAAGTTTCACTGTGTGAGACTAAAAGCTGTCAAGCCTTATCCAGCCCTGAGAAACTGAGAACTCTCAGGACCCTCTGGCATGTGAATTTTAGGAAGGGATGGGTATTTTTATTTGCACACTGACTTGTTTTCCTTTCAGTGAGTATGAGGTTCTCATTTCACAGGCTGAAGAAGAAATTGAAAAGACAAACTTCATATTTTTGTTTCTTTTTTTGGCTAGACACACTCTAGACACCAAAGTTAAGGGAGTGACCCCTCTTAGTTTGATGGGAGCAAGAAAAATCCCTACAGACAAGATACTGGAGAACTATTTTTAAACTCTATCAATTTTCCCATGTGATGCCCAAAAGTAGACACCACGTGCTAGAGAACCAGAGGTGAGATACCTGCTGCAAAGCAGAACATTACCAGAACTTCATACTCCATGCAGGCCTGAACTATGCATCTGTGATTGCTTAAACTGGGATTGCACAGTGTAAGGCTTACTGGCTGAATAGAAACCACAGAGGGTGCCTAAGTAGAAATAAATTAAGTTCATCTGCCTCAATATTTTTACATCCAAACCAACATCAGCAGATTTAAAAGAAACTATGCAACTCTTATTTTTATTTTTTTAATATATATTACATTAAAAATGTAAGTTATATATTAAGAAATTGTCAGATGTTAAAAACCAACCAAATCAGCTAAGTTCACAGTAATGCAGTCTATCCAAGAATAAAACTTTGGATATAAAAACCTCTAATTAGAGACCAGTTCTCAAATATTCAATATTACACTTAACTCTCACAACTTTCATAAAATGCTGGGCATTCAGATTAGGAATATATTCTTTTGATTCATTGACTTAGTAAGTTTAAAGTTGACAGGCATTTTTGGCTGCAGACAGCCTTCATGAGCAGATTTATTTTTTCTTTCTAAAAGAATGCTTTGATGTGCTGTTGACAAAGTAGCAATTTAGAAAACTGCATTTTAGAAATAGCATAGATAATTAGCCGTCCCCTTTAGCATCCTACCTCTCTTATAATCTATGTAATTTCTGGTATATAGTCAAGAATCAATTCCCAAATTGCAAAATGTAATTAACCAGTTACAGTAAGTTTCCAAAATGAATGTATGTTACAAAAAAAAAAAAAAAAAAAATTGGCACAGGAAGAAATGTCTAAACCAACCAGGTCTAAGCCAATCAGGTGCATTCCAACTGTAAAGAAAATAAATGGGGACACTTCACACCCACACAAGGCAGTTTCTGAGCTCATTTTTAAACACTTCATAGTTCTATACATAGAAGACTTCCAGCAAAAAATATTTTATGGTGTCATAGAAAGGAGTTTCACTAAGTGCCATGGCTATTCAGGTATTATTATGGACTGTACAGAACTCTGCACAAAGCAGCCCTGAGATCAAGGCCCATAATGATTGCTGCTGTGTGAAGAAAAAGCCTCTGTGTTAAGGAGCTTATTGCCTATGGTGTGAACTCAGTCTGCATGGCATTTGAGCTAGTAATTTTTTTATAAAGTATTCTCCCCATTAAAAAGATGTGGGCATGAAACTGCACCTAAGTCTCAACAGCCAGATAATTCTTCATGTGTTGTCTTTCAGTTTGCAGCAGCAGTAGAAAACATGGTTTTGTTCAGTGAGGCTCAATTTTCCTGAAATTGAAAGTTCCTTCAATGCTGCTTATTTCCCACAGTGAAAGACACTACATTCCAAAATCTGACCTAATATAAGCCCGAGCACTTAGCAGAGTTACAACAGAATTCAAATTTCCCAATAAATGAAAAAAATTCAGAACTGTCCATATCCATATAATCCTTGGTGCTGCTTGGGAATAGTTAGGTCCTTAAACAGTAGTCATAACTTTGGAGTAAGAACTAAATTACTTGCTCTAACCTTATAAGTTAGATAAACATGGCATGCCTGGTAAACTGTGCAAGAAGTGCAAATATGATAGTGATTTCCCCACCCCAAAAGTTCACCAAGCAGCTCTACACTGGACATCCCCTATGGACAGTGGCTTTTGTGCCACTCTCTAGAGATCATAACAAAACCCCCAACTATAGCAAACGTACAGCATGGTCAATGAGCTTACTGTAAATCTTAATCCAGGTATGGAATGCTAATAGGAGTCATGTGCTGTCCCCAGGCTGATTATTTACTGGATTCGGGAGATATCAGCCATAAATCAAGGCTAATTGACCACTCTGGCCAGCTCCCCAGCATTCCTGACCACATCAAATGGAGCAGATGGTGATTTATCACCACTTCATTCAGTAAGGACTCTCCACGTAAAACCAGAGGGATTAAAAGATCCCTGATAGATTTGGCCACCAATGGCCAAGGTTCTGAGTAACTCATCTGACCTTACAGTCAGAGAGGAACTCACCACAGTGAATGACAGCGTGACCTCAGCTCACACAGAACAAGAGGAATGGAGCTGACAGTAATTCTGACATATCTCAGAGGAAAAAGGATAGCTGAATGTTTTCACTCCAATTGTGTAAGACAAAAATTCTGACTCACTAATCAGAATTAAATTTTGCAATCTCAGTTAACACCCAAAAAGGTTTAATCTTAAACATATACTTCTGATACTTCTTTAGTGATATGCTAAAAAATATATATATAATAAATAGAAGAAACAAGAACCTGAGTTTAGGTTTCCCCACAGCTATTGCATTATTTCTATCCATGACAAATTACGTTCAGCAAATTTTGACCTATTGCCAGATAACAGAAGAGAAACCACCTACCAGGCTCAATTTAGTAAAACACTCTTATGTTGATTTACATATAGAACAGTGGGTTGGATGATGTTAAACATTTAAGTTTAGGCTTTTGATAAGTTCATATACCAAACAAATTAAACTGCCTGAATAAATGATTCAGAACCTGAACATCTCAAATGGGATAACGCCCCCATTGTATGTAATGAACAACTGTAGGAGACTCAATGGCTTCACTCTGTAAGGGCAAAATTAAAGAAAATTGCACAATGAGAAATCAGACCAGCCTGCATTCAGTTTTTCACAGCTGTGTAATTTCATAAGGACTGTGTAGAATGCTCCTTATACCATGTAAGCATACAGGTAAGCCTGGCATCTGGGGTGAAGACATCTACTCAGAAGACAGCAAATTACATTTTAGATCTCATCAGGGAGAAGAGAATTTGCATCTTGGGCCTCCCACTTCCTGGCAAGGGATCTAGTCATTAGGCTCTTACATATAAATAATACAGACTAATGTATATACATACAAATACACACATATATATGTAAATGGCACCTTTTTTAGGTATCTTTTGAAAGGATTGGGGTTCCTAAGTCCCCATTTGCAATGCAGATAATAAACTTCAATCTCAAGGACCAGTAAACCCAAGACAATCAAACAGACTACTCCCAAACTGAAGGAGAAAGCAGGGAAATAGGAACAATCAGACATGTTCCAGCAGGGCCCCGCTGAGCCAATTTTGTATCTTATCTGCAAAGTCAGAGGAAAAAACCCCACACTATCTGAAGCCCTAGTTATTTATAGTTTATGTTTACTCTTTGCTCAGTAGAATAAATGTGCTGAGTATTACTGTGATAAGACATAAAAACATTACTTGTTGTACTGACACATGCTCTAGTAAAACCTTTAGAAATGCAAATAATGCTGCTAAGTTGCTCTTATTTATGTTTCTAAGTCACTGTATTCCTATCTGCCATATCATCCTTCATGCTCTAAGCACCTTCTGAACAGCCTGCTTCTTAAATTGCTTTTTATAGATTAAATCACTTTTCCCAGAAAATCACATCCTTCTGGTACATAAGCCATGCAAATGATGCCCAAGGCAGGTAGGGTGCTGATCAGATGGAGTTGGTATTTAATGATTGCAGTTTAGCAACACTGAAGTTCACACTCCCATCTTCTGCCACTACACCCCGTGTCTCATCAACCCCCTCCCCACTCATCAGTCCAAATGTCCTTTATGCCCTCTGCAAATCCCCACCATTCTTCAAACCTCTCCCTATTATCCCCTGTATTCTTCCAAATACTCCTTTGGCCACATTTTCTCTTCTTCATCTCTTCAGTCCTGCCCATTCATACTCCTCGTGAGTGAGTGGCAGACCCATCTACTTGTTCCCTTAACTTCTGTCCCCGTCTGTATTATTTGATTTTGGGAAGATAATCAAGACCTGCTCTCTACACAGCTGCCCCTAGAGCTGGCCAGACAGAAGGTGCATCTATGTGAGCTATGGTATCAGATCAAATCTCACATTATCTCCCAGGATAGCTAAAACCTGCCCAAAATGATCAGACACATCTAAGGGGGGAAAAGGGCAGCTCAAAGCATCCTTCTTCATCCAGCTGAGACCAAGCTTGACCTGTGAGGCTGAAGTCCAAGACATCATCCCCACTAACCCAAGAACTACAGCATGGGTTTTCCAGGTGTTCTGATAACTGTATTCCCTTCACTTCTCTGAGTAGTTATTGCCAAACACACTCTGTCCTTTAGGGAAGAACGTGGACTTTGTCTTTTCCTTTTTTTTCCTTTTACCAGCTATGGCATTTGAATGCAACACAGCAAACTGACTGCTTCACTACCCTCTCAAAATTGTAACTGGGAAACTGTGATTAAGAGCCCTACCTAATCTTGTTGACTCATTAATGATTTAATCTTGTAACATTTTTTCCTCCTTTCCCACCATACCTCACAGAATTGCCTATGCCCAAGAGCAGCTTAAGTCTCTGCTAATGGTTGGGATACTGACAAAGGGCATCACTTAGCAATGACATAATTCTATTTTCTGATAGATGCCTCTTGATATGGAATTTTTTTTTTTTTCACTGCAAAAAAATGTAACATATTTGACCTAAGCACTTTTTCCCATTGCAATTGTCAGAATGGTTACTTTCACATGTCACACTTATGACACTGAAAGTAATTGCAAGATACACATTCTGAAGCATGCAAGTAAGGAGACAAAGTCTAGTTTCACAATTCATAGCTCTGCTCACACACATTTATTGCCTAATAGAGCATAAGTCATATCACTTTCTGTGTCTCAGAATATGAAATGTTATACTAAGTGGTGGATTTTAAAAGGTGATCTAATGTGGAAAAGATCACTGCATGGATAACAAGGTGAGCATTCAAACAGTGCTCAGAAGTGGCCGTACCATTGTGGCTTCATAAAATCATTAGTGGAATACTGAGCTCAGCTTTGGTGTCTGTATTTTTAACAGCTGTTGATAAATTAGAAAGAGTTCAAAAGGAGCTACAGAAACAACTGGAAAGCTGGAAAATGGATATTACTCAATAAACTTCAGGTGTGTAGTTTACACATAGAAGGTTAAGAAGCAATTTGGTTTTCCTCTCCAGATTTAAGTATGAGGGTATTTTTGAATTAATTTTCATTCAAATGCCTAACAAAGTTCAACAACTGGAAAGTGAAACTAGAAATATATACTAAAAATAATTAAGATATTTTAAGAGTTTGAATAATTAGCTATGGAACACTTCACCTATCACGAATTCCTTACCCGTTAAGGTCCTTAAATCAAGAGGGTGCATATTTCTAAGAGATATACTTGAGCTACAAAAACAACATACAAAACTTATTACTTCAAAACTTATGGTCTTCATTAAAAACCCATCTATTAGAAATTACATGGTGGGTATGAGGTAGAGTCAATTGTTGTGATGGCAATGGTCTTGCTAGACTGAAAAACTGCAAATCCTGCAATGAAACACAGTAGAAGATGTAATGCAAGTAAAGCAACACTCAGATGAACCTTCCCTGATAAATCCACATGCCCAGAACAGATGCCTCTGTGATTCCAGGCATGATGTGGCAGTCACCCATCAAGTTACTGAATAAAAGTAACCTTCACCCACAAATAAGTTGTTACTGTGCATCCTATACAGTCATGAAATAAAGTGAAGGAAATGAGAAAGTGATTTAAATGTAGCTCCGAAACCATGTAATTGGTCAGAAAAACTAAAGCTGTTTCTGTTAATATATTTTCCATATATATTATATTAATATGTTTTCTGTTCATATATTTTCCATACATATTTTAAAGGGGGATGGAAGAATTTCCCACTCCAGTAGCTTCTCCATCCCACACTCAAGCAACAATTTTCATATCTCCCCTGGAAGCCAAGAGTTATTGGCTAGAGCTGAACAAAGCCAGGGCTGCAGCCAGGTGCCTTGAGAGCACAGGAACTCACCAAATACATTCTCTGTTTTAACTTTCCCACCATAATCTTATAGCATGGCTCAAAAAAGCACCACAAAAATATCAGGAGGTTTTGAAAGTAGAGGCAAGTGCCTGAGTATTGCCACCCTTTCCCATATTCATGGGAGAGACATTCAGACAGTAACCCCAAATCTTCCTCCCCTTTTACTCCAAGTACAAATTATTCTCTTCTGAGCCATCCTGCTCTAACATAAACTTACTGCAGCATGTATACAGCTAAAAAAAATCCAAACCCAAGCAACAACAAAGGTCTTACAAAAATACAACACTGCAGGCACGGTTCTTCCCTGGGGAGAGGATGAAAGAGCAACATGTGACAGATGTTTGTCATGTCATTTTATACAGTATTCAAATCCACCCAGAAACAACACTGATGAGAATGGTATAAAAACCTAAACAGACCAGGCTGAAAAGAAGTTTTACAAAAATAACTCTTGAATGAGAACAAAAGAAATTAAATATAGAAAGATGAAGAAAGTGGTTTTAGGAAGCTTTGTTTGTTTCTTATGTCAATTTAAAGAAAAGAATAAAGTCTCTTATAAGGACTCTCTCAAATCCCAAATTTGTCTCCATTATCTGCTGACTCAGAGACTTCATAAGACACTCTGGCTGGGAAACTGCAGGGGTTGCTTCCGATTTAATATAGTATTGATGTACCCCTGAGGGATGTAACAGCACCATGAAACAGATCATCCTCTTTGCCTGCAGGGTTTCTAGCTATTCTCTTAGGTTCCTTATTTCCTCCCTACAGCCAAATCCTCATTTTCCCTTATGTAAAACTCCTTCCCATACTGGTTTTTTAAGTAAGCAGATAAAAAGAATAAATAAATTATCCTCTGGGAAAGTGACTTGGCAGTGAAATGTCATAGTGTAATGGATACCTGATCATACAGGAATAAATTTCAACTATGAAGTGCAAGGAGAAGCAAGACACTCTAATCATTCATTCATTCATTCATATAAATATGTATGGAGGCAACCTACAAAACTGTTCACTCAGTTTGGGCAATATGTATTTTATCATGCAAACTACTGCACAGTGGTTGCACATGCTCCTATGGGGAAGATGGCACAGATGCTTTGATTTTTCAGGCTGCTGCTGTTCACTAAAAAACAGTGGAAGCACCATTCTTCAGTTTGAACTCGTTATTGGTATTCTGTTCTAGAACTGAGATGCTTAAATCATTCTTCAAACATAAGCTGTTAAGCAGCCTAAGCAAAGAAAAATCCTGTATAGATTTTTTTAATTTATGTTCAGGTATTCAGATTCTGCAATAATGCTAAAAAAAAAACCAAACTAAAATTCAGCTTACCTACAGTTCCTAGAAAAAACCCAAAACCGTCACCACCAACCTTTCTTCCTCACAGGGGCTCAATATCCATGAATATCCTCTCTTCACACAATAGCCTGTGTGCTTTGATCTCAACAGAACTATTTTCCACATCCTGTTCCCTGGTTTAGGAAGCACAAATTTCCCCATTTGTGCAAATACAACAGAAGTTTTACAATGTAAACAAAGGCTTTATGTAGAGCATTAAAGAGATGGCCTTTCCTAAAGCAGTGGGGCACAGCACCTGCAGGAACAGGACAGAGAAGAAGAAGTGAGCTAAGGAACTGAGGTGGTTTGTGGCCTGAGCAGGGTGAGCAGAGCCCAGGAAGCCCAAGCCCCCTGCCCGTGCCCCTGGGCTGGTCAGAGGTGTCTGCAGGGAGGAAGGCACTGTGGAGAGGACAGCACTGCCTGGGGCTGCTGAACTGAACATCACAACAGCTCTTCACAACAGAGAATTGGCATTTTCTCTTTGGCAACAGGTACACAGGCAGGGAAGCAAAACCACAAAAAAAAAAAAAAAAAAATTCCTTTATCAGTTATCTTTAGGGGTAGGGTTGCTCCAACCAATAAACCAAAAAGCTGAAGTTGGCTGAGTAACAGCTTTTTCCTCTCTCCTGCATCCATACAGCCTCGGTGAACAAGCCAAAGAGAGGAGAAACCACTCAAACCACTGAGGAAGAAATCCCCTCTGCTTTTTAAAGAGAAAGTCCACGCCACTTTTCTTTAATCCATTTAGGAATTAAAACTGGCTGCTCTACATTCTGACATTTAATCAAGAGCATGTGTAGGCTAGAATAAAATAAGGGTTCCCATTCATAATCCCATATTAAAACATAAAGGTCAGTGAGTGTGTAAAGATCCAGTTGGTAAACATTTTCCTAAGTTCCTCGACTGCCTGAAAACCCCCCCAGCTGCTTTTATACCTCTCAACACACATTTTTAAAAACAGGGATATGGTCTTTGGTCAAGCAATCAAGTAATTGAGGACTGCAAGATCATACCCTGATTTTGGAACACTTCCTTAAGCTCCAAGGGGATTATCTGTTCCAGTTACTACCTGAAGTGATTAAGTCACATGTTTCTGAGCACATCACAAATAAGAGACCAAATCAGCTTTTCTTTTGTACAAAAGATTTTTCCAGCATGTGAATCAACACGCAATGAGATAAATTTATCCTCAGTCATAAAACTGGAGTTCAGAGAAAGGTATTTTTTACCACCCATTAAAAAAAATTAATAAATTCAGTCAGACAGAAATTGAGTCTCTGCTTCTGTATTCTCTTCACTGAAACTCACTTGAAATATACTTTTTAAAAAGCATACTTTTGAATTAATTTGTATTTTTAAAACTCCAATAATTTTAAGATTGTCAAAGTTAGAGAATTCTGGGCAATAATTCAGCAGATAAAGTGAATTTCCTGCAGATTTCACCATGGAGTTATAAACGTAGATAATTTGAATTCTGACACAACTTTGGCATTACTTCTCTGATTTATCCTTATGCATTAAAACCTACATACTTACTTATTGTAGTTAACAGAATGATTTTACTTTTCTCCTCCACTAGTTTTATATTGTTTCAGTGAATACTATAATCAGCTATGGCCAAACAAAACAATGAATCTTATAGCCTGGATCAGACCAATATAATAAAACAGTGTTAAACTACATGGAGACAACAATTCATTGAGGCATCTTACTATGCTACTGAAAAAAATAATTTTGTTCTTCCCCCCACTAATACATAATAAAACCAATTTTAGCTAGTTTAAACTCCTTTTTTTTTCTTTTTTTCCCCCTCCCACTACTAGAAAAGTATGCAGATTCTGAAACAAAACTACTCTTTGGGTTGTGATGACACCTTTTACATACTTTACTTTCACAGACTATTCCTAGTAATTCCAGAAATATAATACAGATTTATTTAAAACTCCAAACTTCTCATTGTTTATCAGGTGTTCTAACCTCACAATCAGGTGGTGAAATGCAGCCTACAGTGCTAAGGAGTGCAAGTTATTGGAAATTGCAGTAAATTTGCATGACAGCTGTCACTGATACCTCCCAATCTATCATATCTACACCAGTAATCTGCTCTTTTACAAGGCATCCACAGTGATTTTGAACTCTTATGGCAAGTGGAAGACAGAGAAATTGTGCATGAATGGCTGCAGGAGATGGAAAGAACAACCTTACTGTAAATGTCACCATCACCTGCAGCCCAGGCTCCTCAGAGCTGCCACCCTGGGCACTGCCCAGATGTGACACAAACATCTCCATTACTGCCCTACCCAAAAAGCATTTTTTCTATTTCATTCCTAGTTCCCACAGAGCAGAACCCACACCATGAAAGCCACCAGAGACCTTGCAGAAGGAGGTGAGCCATCATGTTTCTGGTATGAAGGAATTCATACTGCTCCATAAGAATGGCATCACAGGTACCTCCCAAGTTAGCATTCCTCAGGTGCTGCTTACACTGGGAAAATCAGTATGTTTTATCAAGAACAAAAGCATTTAGCTCCACCATGGTCACTCAATTATTTATTGGGAATGTATGAAATGCCAGTAGGGAAAAAAAAAAAAAGGCAAACCAACACAAATTCTCACTACCTCTTCACATCATCCACTTACTTGTCTCTTCCATATCAATTAAAAAGATAATCAATTATTGTCTTCAAGGTATATAAATACTTCCTTTTCCCTTTCTGTAAATACTGATTCTTATTTTTTATGTGTATACAATGAAGGAATAAGATGTTTCCTCCCTTGAATAATGGACTCTGCAGAAATGAAGACCTGTATATTACTGAGTGGAATTAGACAGCAGCAAATGCAATCAATGGCTAAAATGATCAGATGGCTCTTTTAAACAAATTACTTAACTAAATCATGCACTACAGGACAGCAGAAGCCAGACTCATTAATAACCCTACTACCAGATTTAGTTCTTACACTGGAAACCTGGAGAACAAAAGCCAGCTGTGATATTGACTGAGGTCAAGTTGCATTTATTGTCAATACAGGACAAGCTTTGGCCTCAATCCCCAGTGATCATCAATGCTCAACACAGCTCTCTCAGGGTCCCTGAGATCATAAAATTATTCAAGGAAACCAACACTGTATTGCAACCTTACTCTCTTAGAGAAGTTTCATGAGGGCTATTCCATTTCAGTGATTCCCTGCTCCCTTGTGTCCTTTTGAAATCCCAGTCTTGGCATGTTTTCCTCTAGGCTTACATACTCTAGTATCCCAACAGTGAATATTCTACCTCAAAACCTTTTTCTTTTTTTTCAATCTTCCATGGTCTTGTAATATGGCTTTCCAAAAATCATGACAGGTACATATTTCCTAGTGAGATTAATGATGATTCAGAGAGGCTATGAAAAGCTATAATAATTTAAAAAATAAGTTTACATAATATCTATCTTTGTTGACATCAGATATTGCCCCTATAAGTGGAGTAATGACAGTCTCCAATACCTTAAAACACAAGGAACAAAGTGAAGAGCATTGTGTTTTTATTTTTTCCATGAACAAAGGGCAATTCCATAGCAAATATAATCAGGGTGTACAATACCTTAACAGACAGGAGATTTTGTCCCTAGATTTTACAAAAAATCTCAAATAGAAATAAACTAATCCAGTCTGTTTACATCTTATATTTGTTTATGCAGATTAATTCTTTTCTTTTAAAAGAATTTCCCTCTCAAGACTTGAAAAGATCCAAATAAACTAACCATAGTTTTGTAAGATCATTTTGAGGCAAAAGAAAAGAAGATGATACCCTCTCTGACTTGACATCTGGGAACAATAAACAGCCCCAGGCCTGGCATGTAGAATACCTGACAAGCTACCTAAAAAATCCCAAACAGTTTGGAAGTGCATAGAAGAATCAGCATGTTCAGAAAAAAGAAAAAAGCTGATTTTCAATTTCTTTAATATCAAACAGAGATTAAAGGAATAACTTATACTTTTTTTTCTTTTCCAAATAATCTTCATTTGGAATCAAGTTTAATACTTGGTTGTCAAGTGTGCCTTTTTCCTTATTTTTTAATGCATCTAGGGCTCCCAAAGTTTACTGAAATATTGCAACCAGCCTGTACAATTTGGGCAATTAGAATTCAGCAAATAAAGGCTTCAGTCTAATTACCTTTAGTATTGACTCTGAAACTGTGAGTTTTCTAACTCTCTTCACTTTCAATCGTGCATCTACAACCAACATGAGAATGACCACAAATATGACTTTAGATGAAAATGAAGTGCAAAATGTTAGAAAAGAAAATAAACATAATGCAGAATGTAGATGCCTGGAGACTGGAGACTCTGGAACAGGTTGCTCAGAACAGTTGTGAATGCCCCTAATGCCCCTAATGAGGATTTTAGCAACCTGGTCTGGTAAAAGGTGTCCCTGCCCACAGCAGAGGGCTTGGAATAAGATCATCTTTCCTGGGTTGCTTCCAACCTAAACCATTCTGTGATTCTCTGACAGCAACAACATACTTCATAGTCATTATCCTCAGATGTGTTCAAGAAACTACTGGAGTGGCACTTAGCACTGAAAGTGGTGATCAGTTATAAGACTGGACTCCATCTCAGCAGCATTTTCCAAACTATTTCTATGGTTCCATGTACTGAGTGTTGTATTGTTAGAGCTATATAATAAAACATATCTAAAACACAAGGCAGAAGTGTGAAAATAGCCA
Source organism: Erithacus rubecula (assembly GCF_903797595.1). NCBI lineage: Eukaryota > Metazoa > Chordata > Aves > Passeriformes > Muscicapidae > Erithacus > Erithacus rubecula. The sequence goes on from NC_136686.1 coordinate 58,393,749, forward strand.
AGAGAGCCAGGATGTTTGAAACACAGTGAAATTATGCACACAACTCCTATCAAATCACAGGATCAAAGACTGTGATAGAGTGTTTATCTGATGGGTGCTGAACATGCTCCAACACATCAGTAAGGATTCAAACAGATGGGATTAGCTAGTTGCTTTGGATCTGCTCTAATGCAGTACAGAAAAACTGAACCTCTTCCACTGATAAGATGAAAAAAAGCATGTCCATGTAAACAGTCACTTAACAAAACTTGTATGAAAAAAGATTTTCGGTTTTATGAGAAATCCTTGAATCTGTTGGTTTAAACCATATCCTCAATGCTACTGTAACTTAACCACTTGTGCATTAACATGCAGTGTTTCCAAAGGTTCTTGTTAGAATGTTTTTAGACCAAGTGCAGTCATTTCCTCTGTTGATCTGAATTGCACAGTGAAGGACAACAAACAGCTCTAATGATCTGTTGCACTGAGACTCTCCCACTTGATGTCTGCATGGGGATTTGTGCCTGCCAAGGGCACTGGCTTTGCCCCATGCACAAAGCCCAGCTAAAAGCACAACTCCCTTGGTCTCCCATTGTTTCCAGCAAGCACAGGGGCCTGGACTTGTCTCACTGGGGAGAGCAACCTCTCTCCCTTTACTCTTGTGGAGTCAGGGCACCAGCTCCAGGCTCTTCCAAGATAACAACAGTACAACAGTCCTTCCTGCACATCACAGCCAAGGCTCCCAAAGCTGGACATCCCCAGCTCCCAGTGAAACTTCCCAGCTGTCTTCCTTAAAAAAAAAAAAAAGACAATAGAAGAGCCCTGTGCAAGAATGTCATTTAAGAAAAGGAAAATTCTCAGGCAGTAGCATCAGCCCTACAGACTGAAAAATCTTTGTAACCTCTCAGGCAATTGGATGGGATGGAATTACTCAGCAGTGCCTTCCATTCCTACTTTTTTCCCTCTCCCCTCACTTTGCTGACCAGATTATTCCTTGTATGTATAGTAAATTATTATAGAAATACTTTGCAATCAGAAATTTCCTGGTTTGAGAAACAGTTGAAGACAGAAACAAATTATAGGCATTGCTTACAGACAGCTTTAGTAACCAAAATTCAATTACAAACCTTTAAAGCACAGCTCTAACATACAGAAATGCAGTATCTTAAAACAGTTGATTGGGAATTCTCCTATAAGAGAAATAAGAAATATTCCATGCTGTACTGTGAACTTGATGAAACTGATAGGAAATTTCCCTGAGTAGTTGATATTGGAATGTGAAAATAAAGCAAAGCTCAGCAGGACACATTAAATTCATGCATTTCCAATGTCATTCCAAACAATATAGCATAAATCAGCATGGGCATGTAATTCTTGGATCTCGTTTGACATAAGCAAAGCAGAAATTATGCATTGTTGCAGGTGTTTTGCAAGCAAACATGACACCCAGCTGATTGTTAACAGGGCAACTTTTTCCAAAGGAAAATGAGCTGAAGGAAGATCTCAAAGCTGACAAATGAAAAAACCCAGGTGGAAATAGTTATGACCACTCCTGATCTGGAGCAGCCAGAGCTATTGTTTGTGCTGGATGGCACTGGGAACAGGCTGCTCCTGGGGCAAGCAGGAGCTGGCTCCAGCAGGCTTGAGAGGCATTTGGGGGATGACAGCCACTTCCAGCTGGGCTGCTCAGCATGGGCAGCTCCATTTGGCTCAGAGATTGCAAGAAATGTGCACCTTATGCTGAAAGCTACAGAACACCTGCAATTTATGTTCTCTGAGAAAACGACAAATTTTAAAGTTATATGACTTATAATACTGTTAAATCATAACAAAGATCATCTTGTTCCAATCCCCTGCCATGGGCAGGGACATCTTTCACTAGACCACCTCTGAGCCCCACCCAACCTGGCCTTGAACACTTCTAGGGATGGAGCAACCTGTTCCACACCTCACAGGAAGTCATTTCTTACTAATTTCTTTCTAATTTCTTATCTAAACCTACCTTCTTTCAGTTTGAAACTTTTACTCCTTGTCCTATCACTACAGGCTCTTGTAAAAAATTCCTCTCCAGGAATTCCTTTGTTTTTTTATATAAAACCCCATACGTGTAAAATATCTTTAGGTGCTAAAAATGGAGACTCTGCTACAGGTCCCATTTACTACTGAAGATGTATTTTAGGTACAGTGCAAAGGCTGAACACACAGACTTTGCAGTGTGCTGGTTAGGGTGATAAAGGGGAGAAAAGAGTCAGAAAAAACAATCTGATATTTGTAAAGCCATTTCTACATTATAATAAAATTTAAATATTTGATTTACAAAATAATTGCTGCAAGCTCAACGGATATTCTCTTTGTAACAGAAAAATATATGCTAAAAAATTCTCAAATATAAAGAGGGATCCTTGACTTGCCAATCTGGGTGAAACATCTTGCTAGGAGCTTTTTCCCCCTTTCTTTTCTGCTGCCCTTCTGAAAAACTCCTGATAAATCATACTCTGCAGGTTCACCCACCTTAAATGCAGGATGTTTTCAAGAGACAGCAGTTATCTGTAACTAGCAGCCAGAGGGGGGGGAAAATTTAAAAAGTCTATAGACTCACAGAGGCCTGGCTGCTCCTGGATTTAATCAGAAATCACTTCTCAGCAGTGACACATAATACTGTTTTCAGGCAAAACATGAATAAACATGTGCATAAACTTTCGATTCAGAGCAATGCCACACTGTCTCTGTGATCCATCAGATCTTAGAAGATAAACATGATGTGATGGGCTTGTCTCTTGCTAGAAAGGCTTCCAGACAGCAACTGGAAAGCTGCAACTAGTTGGTGATTAAGTGGATAGGACACTTCTCAGTGTGCGTAACATGTGGCCAGGCAAAGCAGCAGGAAGCACTTGCTTTTGACTTAAACACATAAAAAATACACTGAGAAAGACTGGTCAGAAAACCAGGATCCTGCTTTAAGAAACAAAAAAAAAAACCAAAAAAAAAAAAAAAAAAAAAAAAAAACAAACCAAAAAACCATAAAAAAACCCATTGGCATTTGGTTTCATTTTATGCTTTTAAAAAATAAAATGGAGGAGAAAGAAGGCAATCTTTGAAACATTAGTTGAGGAAATTATACCCAAGTGGTCCCACACCAAGAACATTATTGTACAGCACATTATTGACCTCCTCCAGGTCAAACTGGAGCCCATCCAGGTCACCTGCTTGCAAGTGTGTCTTCAGCAACAGCTTTATGGTGCCCACACAACATGCCCAGAGGGCAAGCTCAGGTTCCTTCTCATCCAGATAGCAATGTACTATTCCATTGTCTATTTTGGAATGTGGTTGGGCCCAGCACTCTATGCAGTTTCATGTGTGCCATCCTTCTGAGTACAGTGGGAGACACATACAGAGGAATAAGAAAAGGAATATTCACCAGTGCAGAATGACCCAGCAGCCTTTAAACACAGGTGTTTTTACCTTCTGCTGTGAGGACACCTGGCATGCCTGAACAGCCTGATCCTGGGCTGAATTCAGGACACTTGGTCCAGGCAGGGTGATGATGCCAGTGCTATTCCATCAAGGACTGCTTGGACCTTTGCTTACAGGAGCACAGACTGCTAAGTCTGGTGCCTGAGCCAAAGTCTAGCTCATCTCACCTATTCCCTGGTGATATTGGCCACACAGAACATTACACATTTTTTTCAGCAAATTGTTGAGCAGTTTAACCCTGCACTGTGAACCAGATGGAGATATCAGCTTTTCAGGGTGCCCTCTGTCCTTAGACCTGCCAATGACTGTGCCTGTAAAAAGTCTCATTAATAAATAATGCAAACAAGACAACAGTGTGCTCATGGTCAACTTCAGGACCAAGTCCTGTCTGACAAACTATAATAATGGGTGCTGCAGATTGAACAGGACTGCATGGCTGTCAAAAGACACAAGAGTGCTTCAACAGAACAAAAAACAGGAATGTGCTTCATTGGCTTGAGCCAGCTCTATTTAAAGGATCCAGAAGTACTGTGGTACATAGAAGGGGAAGGATTAAAAGAAGGATTGCAGAACCTCAGCTAGATGTCATCTTAATGTTATGCAACTCCTTTCTCCTGAAAACAAAGGGTGGATTCAGCAAGACCTAAGCAGCCTTGCTTGTGCAAAGCTAAATCCCACCCTGACCACTCACTGATCACTGCTCTAACTCCACACCAGGCAGTGAAAGAGGAAAACAGAGAGACCTCCTAGACTGTGAAACCTACTCCTGCAGAGCAGGCAACACATTCCTTTGAACCAGCCTCTCCCAGGGGAGTGGGAGCAAAGAGTTTCCAGTGAGGAGTGGATGCCAAAGAGGAGGTGACAGCACAAAGAGGCACCAGCAGCTCTTCAGAGGGACAGCAGCACAGGGGCACACAGGAAACCTCAGGTGTACCAACCAACACAGCACCAACAGAGCCCTGCCTGGCATCACCAGGTGTCCTGGTGACACCAGGACAGGCTCACCTCCACCACTCCTCATTAATGTGGTGGGATGTCAAGTTGGCCTAAATCCAATATTCTGCCAATAATGTCACCCAGTTTGGATCCAAAGGGGACAACACCAGGGCTCTGAAGGAGCCACCACCCAGGGAAGCCAAGGTGAAATCCCCACCACTGTGAAAAGTTACAGGCTCCCACTGGGCTTTTAATTAGCATTTTGTACCATTCATTCTTTAAAACAAAAAGGCAAAGGGGGTGGGTAGAAGAATAAACACCCCAAGAGAAACCCCACGCAAATTACTTATAATTTGTTAGTTGTCAAACAGTGGTTTTAACAAGCTGAAAGAATTTTACTAGATGTCTCATACAGTGTGACTGATGTACCTACTTGTCCAATTAGAAGTGCAAACAAACATAAATATCTCATTAAAATATATAAATGTATATATCTTTGGTTTCCTACACTTTACCACTTCCAGCATATTTCTGAAATGCATTTCACTTCAGGAGAAAACACTGCATCACACTCTCTCATCTGCAGATACCTCTGCATGCTTGTGCTTCTTGGTTATTAAAAAAGCTTCTGCTTTATGTGGGATTTGTCATGTAAAATGTAAAATTAATACCTTCAAAAATGTTTTACTCCAGCAATCAATAGTAACCCTTATTGAACAGGAGAGGGGTTTTTGTGTGGTTTGTGTGCCTTCACTTGGATGCAGTTCTGCTTGCACAGACTTTTAAATTACACTGCAGTGTTCTCCACTCTGTTATTGATTGAGCTGAGATTTTTGGCAAGTCATTTCACCACCGTGGGGTTCTGTCTATTCCTACCTATCCTCTGTGTCTCATTTGCCTTTATAAACCCTTTGGGGCAGCAGGTGTTTTTCACTGTCAGCCTGTAGTACCTGTCACCATGGGATCTTACTGCAGTTGGCTTGATAGGCTAACAACAACATTCATGTTGTAAGAGATTCATTTTTAAAGAACAAAAGGAAAAAACCTAAGCAATTGGAGAAATACAGTACCAGTTCTATGGGCAAACCATACATATTTAAAAAGATCCTTTTTCCTAAAAATCTAAAGAGGCTTTAATAATGAAATAAATTTCATTTAAAAATTACAAACAAATAAAACCATAAAAAGACAGCACAGAGGGCAAAAATCAAAATTATGATTGTGAAACTCAGTAATTTTCGAATGGTTTCTAAGAACTCTATCTCATAGCCCAGGTCAGGAGACCAAGGAGAAAAGGAAGTATTTTGCAGTCCCAGCTTCCCTCCTCACACTGGAATTCACAGAGGCAGCTGAGGACATCAAGAATAACTCCCTCTCTGGGGACTCTCAATAAGTTTTTCTCAAAATGATTTCTAGAATCTGGAAGCTATTCAGATGGTCTAATAACAAGGCCAATATTAGTGTCTAAAGGGATACAAGTGAAGACTTCTGGTGTAATGTCCCAGCTGCAAATCTTCCTCAGCATCCTCACTAGCTGGCCAGCAGTGCAGAGATACAGAGGGAGGAATTCTGCAGCTCATGCAGCCTGTTCCTACAGCAACTGGTGAGAAAGTTACTTACTACTTACCAGAAATCTTCTTAATATTGACCCAAAAGAATACTACTTGGATTTACTACTTTTCTAGAACTGGTACTGCCCTCATCACCTGCAGGAGGTGCTTTCTCACATATGCAAAGAAAACAAAACCAAAACCAAACCTTCATCTTTTCTGACTTTTACACTCAGAAATATTGATTTCACTACCCTTAAAGTGCAGGCACAGACATGAATCCCTACCAAGGCAAAGCAGCTGTTACACTTCTGCAAGTTAGATGAACTGTACACAAACCCATACAATATTTCACACATATTTAAAAGAGGCATATTTAAGTTTTATGGGTTCATCTGTTCTGAAGACTATTTCAGTACATAAGTATCATAGGCTTAACATAAAAACTCAACATAAATATGAATCCAGAAGACCTTTTAATTGATATTTCAATTACCAAACCCAACATGTTGATTTTACTTTACTTTCTTAACAAAACCTCCAGTACTGTGATGGGTTCTTTTCCTGAAATCTTTTATGGTATTTTTACTGGAAAATGACCAAATAGAGTGAGTGTTGAAAAAGCTCCTTTTACTGGCTTATCAGAAATTCCAGTAATTCTTCTAGAAGTTTACAGGGCAGAAATGTTCTTCCACATCTGTAATCAAGCAGATAAAATGAAAAACCAAATTCTTCAGGAAACATATTCTCTGTACACAGTATAACAAGGATTTTTGTGTATAGACTTCACTAGCAGTAGCTATAATAGAAAACCATGAGACAAAAGACCAGCACTACCAATAACAGAAGCTCCACATTAGTAATGACTACAATATTCTCTTAAATCCAAAAATATTGCTCAGCTTTTATCAACTTTAAAGCTTTTATCACCAAGACTGAACTATGATCAATTTGATAAAATGATAAAATTATACAGAATATTTCCAGCAATTAATTCCAGGAAATTCATTATATTAGACTCTGAATTTAATGTGAATACTTCCTTACATTGCCATAGAAACTACAGACTCTCTAGTTGCTAGTTGCTACAACAAAAAGGAAAGAGTTTCTCTCACCAAGAGTTTTCAGGTTTCATGCAGGAGACAACAGGCAGATATAACAAACCCACAAGGAAACAGAAATTAGAAATATCAGTTAAAAAAAAGACTATACAATTACTGTATAGATACATATGTATGTATCTCTATGAAATGAAGGGGGCCAGAGCAAACCACCTATTATCATCAAGTGCAGAACAGGCATCCCAGGGGGCCTGAGCTTCAAGGAGAGTTTTCCAAATGAGTGGTGTAGTGACTGAACAGGGAATCTGGGGGCAATTACACTTTACCTAAGCCAAGCACTCAACAGTTTAATCTGCACAAGTGTTCAGCTCCTCCATCATCTGATACAAGAGTTCAGCAGCTGCTCCCTTTCCCACTTCACAAGGATTTCAATTCCATGATAGGAGCACCTGCATGACATTTTAGCTTCCTAAGCTAGCAACAGGACTCTACAACACTTTGAAATATAAATTGCTTTTCCTATTAAAAAACCAAGGACAGAGAATTAAAATATAATGGGATTAATACTTGTTTATACTAACATACCATTTTGGAAGCATGTGAGAGGCTTATGTGACATTTATTACTGCAGATTTAGCACAAAGAAGGACTTACTAAGGGAATAAGAGAAATTAACACAGCCATGCCATTTCCTCCTAGTAAAAGAATAAGCTGTGGGAAGGGAAACTGATAGAAACTATTCAGTGTAACTCATATGGGGTACAAATAAGACTGCTCATAACTTTTCAATCTAAGTTTAAGTAGAAAAAATGGTTTGTGTCCTAAGAACTTACATAAGAAATGGACATCCTGGAATGAGACTGATGCCCCAATTTTGTTTCCTTTCAACTTCTGCAGGACAGGTTAGGTGTTATTTCATGAAATGGCAATATTTTATCATAAATATGCCGATTAATTCATGATTGGCATGACAGAAACAAAGGTGCTTGTAATACTACAAAAAAGAACTTTAAAATGTGCAATTTAAAAATCATTTTGCACGTTTCATTTTGAGAAATGCAAGGACAATGTGGAGATACAAAGATACCAATAACTCGGTAAGTAATAAAAGACGAATTGTACCTGTTTGCAGGAAGGATTTCCACTCAGGAATACTAATGTAACATTAACACAGCTACATAATGTACTTGCTACTCTAGTGTAGAAAATTTTGCTCATTATACTCTACACTGTTTTCCATAGTTCTGCTATGTAAAGTGGATCTATGAGCACTACTCATAATGATAAAGTCTATTTCTAGGAGTTTTCTCCTTTATTTCCTGCATAATGAGGACACATTATTTCTTCAGCGTTTTTAAAAACAAGCACATTATCACTCTGCAGAGAGTGAGTGATCTCAGTTCTGTCCTCACTGTCTGACCTACCAGACTGTCAAGGAAGAACCCTGGCCAGTGTAGTAATCTGGGCATCTGAGCAATTCAATAATTCTGGATAATGCAATGAAATTACTGCCATCTCTGGCCACAGAGACTACCATATGTGTCACATATCTCCAGACCAGGACAATGGGAGATTGTTGTACCAGGTTTCTCCCAGTAGAACAGGCATGATCTAGAATCATGGAATACCAGAATTCTGTGTCAAAACAAGTTTCTGCATGCTTTCTAAAGTGCATTCAAGCACAGAGGGTGGAAATATCTTATTGGCAGGATAAACTAGCTGGTGCTAATGCCAGACATGAAAGATGCACTACCTGAGAGGTTCAGGATGAATTCCAGCAACACAGGAAGGTGCTTCACTAGCACAAAAGGCTTGGACCAGGCAAGACAGAGGAATGTTGGTGGCAGATAGAGCTCCATGGTTTGCAACTGTATGGGGGATCTCCATGAAGTACACTGATCTGAACCAAGGATGGCTCAAGGAGTAACAAAAAAATTATATAGAAATGTACAAAGAAAGGTGTTATTTGGTTTATGGTGTATAAGGTTTATGGATGTGGTTTATTGGTGTATAAGGTTTATGGATGTGGCAGCAGACAGCCAATCTGTCTTGTCTGAAAAGCATGAAATAGATGCACATTTGGTATTTTAATTCCATTTTCACATGGTGTTGAATACCTGGACTGTTGTCCTTGCTTCCCAAGGTCAGAGGCCTGAAAAGAAAGGCACAGTAATGACTCAGTGTTTATGGTCCTGCACTACCACTACTTGGTGTTTATGGTCAGGACACCAAGACTCTGTCTGTCCATCCTTCAGAGAAGAAGGATCCAGAAACAGAGCCAGGGAGGTGTTTCCTCAGCAGCAAGGAATCCAGCATGCAGTTCTGTCCATAACAAAACACTACCTGGTAAATCTCTTTTTTTTTTTTTTTTTTTTTTTTGTAGGAATGTCACACACATAGGAAAGTCATCCTACACAAATATGTGTTTCTCCCTAACTTCTCATTGTTTCACCCTACTTTCATGAGAACTTGGGACAGAAACACAGATGTGTTAACAATAACTCATGCTTTCATCTGAAGAAGGTGGAATGCTGTTTTTTCCTCTGGAATGAGTTAACTGTGCATAGTTTAGAGGCACTTTACACCAGCATTCTTCTGGAGAAATCAGTTGGTCATAGCTTGGACTGGTGCATTGTTGGCTGTATATAAAACTGACTGGATGGCTGGGTCTAGAGAGTGTGTTTTCAGTTCTGGGCCACTCATTGCAACACAGACATTGAGGTGCTGGAGCATGTCCAGAGAAGGGCAATGGAGCTGGGGAAGGGTCTGGAGCACAGGTCTGATGAGGAGCAGCTGGGGGTGTTCAGCCTGGAGGAAAGGAGGCTCAAGGGAGACCTTACCCCTCCCTAAACTGCCTGACAGGAGGTGTACTGGTGGGAGGTCAGCCTCTTCCAAATAACACAAGAAGAAATGGCCACGAGTTGCACAAGGGAGGTTTAGATGGGATATTAGGAAAACTTTCTTCCCTGAAAGCATTGTCAAGCATTGGAACGAGCTGCCCAGGGAAGTGTTTGAGCCACCCAACCCTGGAGATCTCAACTGGCACTTGGGGTCACAGTCTAATGGTGCATTTGGCAGTGGTGGAATCAATTATCTTAATGGTCTTTTCCAAACCAAATGATTCTATGATTTCAACGTGCTTTGAGAAACTAACACAGACCTAGGAAATACATGTTCCTTATGCTGACTTTTTCCTGTGCCTCCAGCACAGGGCTGTGCACTCTCTTGAGTATGACAGAACATGTAAATTCTAAAACCAGTAATGTACTTTAATAATCTCTAATTTTTTTTTCCTGCAGCTTTCACACAATTTTACTTTCTCCATTTTGTTCCTTGTCTTACTTTCCTTCATCTCAAATTCATGCACTGTGGAAATAATCAAAGACACCCAGGAGAAACAGCTGAAGCTGATAAGCAGAGCAAAACAGCATTATTCATATATTACTAATCATAATGTATGTATGAATGAGAAGACACCTGGTAGTGCTGTGTTGACAGCAAGCTACCTTTTGATTAAGCTTTCTGAATTCTAGCAATCTGAAGGTACTGACTAGGAGTTCAAGAATAATGTAAAAATAATAAATACATGGCAGGTACACACAAACAACAGCTTTCTTTCAGCTCAGCTTCTAGAGAAACCATAACTACTGTTTTTGAGATGATTCTTTACCAATGAAGATTTTTGTCCAGTTTAGGAATGGTAAATAATTTTTGTTAAAGACCTTAAGTATGTTCCTTTTCTCTTGCTTCTGCCCACCATTCCACTTTTCATTGGGTAGTTTCAGCCTGCAGTTAGAAAGCAAAACAAATGGCCAGAAAACTATGACACCTTCTTGAAGAAAAGCTGATTTGTAACAAATTAGGTGTGCTGTTGGGATCACAGCCCCTGTGGTTTTAGAAATTTCAGTTAAGGCCAGCATTGCAATGGCATTTATCAACAAAACCCAATGACAGGCACTTTGCCCCTGACATCAATACCTTCCAACTCTCTGCTCTAGACTGCACCTATCTGGACAGGCATCTAGTCAATCTTATTCTGAAGTTTATGGTTATTTTATTTCCTACTGCAGAATCCTGTGCCATTCTGTACATTGCTTGGCCACCAGAGTGAATGGGCTCATTGTAATTATCATATATGTATTTGCACCAAAACTAGAATGAAAAAAATTCTAGAGTAGTATCATAGTAATACTTTTACAGCAATACTGTACAAATTCTTACACAATCTCAACCTACAGATAAAAATTTCTACCAGTCTCAAAAAACCCCAAAATTGTACAAATATATATGTAAATTCTTATAAACATCTAGGTACATAAGCAAAAAAATTAGTTCCAGAATGTTAACACAAAGAATATCATTGTTCTCTGAACTTTGCCTTGATGTTCCCTAGTAAAAAAAAAAATCTTCCTTTATTTTCTTATTTGTTTACAGCACCATGAGGAAGAGAAGAACAAGAAACATCTGCTCCAACAACTACTGCAGCACTTTCCATCACCCCAAGTCACAGTTGTGACCACCTTGTCCCATAAATCCCTTTTGAAGGAGTACTTTTTCCATGTATGCACCACTTCTTGTATACAAAATATGTAGATGAATAATTTATAGAATCTTTCATGTCATGAAAGGAGCTCCTCATCTATAAAGAGCAAGGGGAAGATCAAGAACACCAAAAGCAAAAGCTGAGAGTCCATATCTTTCATGAAATGCTGAATTAATGCAGGTGAGGCTATAGGATGCATAAAGGAAGTCAGACACAGTCCTACCCCCTCACACCAGTACTTTCCTTTGATGTCAACAGTACCAACAGATGGACAAGTCTTACTGTAAAATTAACTTTATCTTATGTGACTAAACAGAACTAAGCAGAGCACTCTCAATTATTTAATTTCTTCAAGGAAATGATGCACTAACAAAGTCATGGCCCCATCCTTTAATGGCACATTTGTAATTCTCAGGGAAGGAAAAAGACTGATGAATATAATTGTACTGCCAGTGAACAGAGTCCCTGACATGAAGCATCACAAGCTCCCTGGAGGAGCTGAAGAATAAATCACAAGCTACATGAGTCAGAAGTCAGCTTCAATGGTCTTTAAATTAAGATGGACAGGCATAAGAATAACATAAAGTAATGGTTAAAAAAAGAACTCTGAATGTAATTTCAGGAGTTAGTAGAATCCTAAGGAGCGCAAACTAGGAAAAAGGAGTAAGTTTATTTTCAAATACTATCTATGCAAAAGTCATAGAGAAAAGTACAACCACGCAGGTTTTCAGGATTCTTTGGGTCTGGTTTTTGAAATACCCTTGTGATTTTTTTTTTTTTTATTCTGGAAAATCATGCAACTTTCTGTTGCAAAATATTGTTCTTCTTGTGAAAATAACTATATCAAACATTCCCATCTTGGAATATACTATATAGTGATATCCAGGAATAAAAGATCACCAAAAGACTATCTATGTGCACAGTGTGTTATAATGAATGTAGAAGATAATTATTTATGAATTTAAGTAACAAGAAAAAATAAAAAAAACCCATAACTATACATTGGAATATAAGTATGAGAAAGTCTGTAGTAAAATACTAACACTAAGTTTACACGTGCAGGCAAAACTTTGGAAAATCACAACAGTCCTGCATTTCTCTGTCAAAAGGCTTGTCACAGACTTTTAAAGAAATTTTAAAAGTTAAGCCAGGTTTTAATTGCAAAGCTTGTGGATGAACCCATTATGAAAAAACACTACCAGGCTACTAAAGCCCTTAGCCACAAGTCAGTGGGTGCTGGGGCAGTACCATCCTGTCCTTTAGTCTTCACTTGGCAACCACAGTCACAGCCACCAGGAATAGGATGTGTAGGATGCAGTCTGCCCAAACTTGGCTGCTCCTGCATCCATCCTAATGAGGGTCCAAACCTTTTCCTGACTGGGAAAGCGCTTGAAAATATGCCCCAGTACATCTACAGTCAGCAAAACATTCTAGCATATGCTTACTATTAAGCAAATGACTGGACTGAGAAAATTAAACTGGTTTTTAGTTCCTACTTACATTATGTGTACTAATTGCCTTTTTTGCATAAGGAGCTAATGAATTAAGGGTTGACGCTCAAAAGTCTGGTTATTTAGAGTCAGATAAGAGCCATTACAAAGTATCCATATTAGGTGCCTCTTTTATTCATATTTCATATATTCATACCACTACATACTTCTAAAAATAAATTAAATTGCTCAGTTGGTCAGATCACCTGGTTACTTAGTACACCCAAACCATTTTCCTTGAGAAAGAGAAATGCATCAGGCAGGAGCTCCAGGACAAAATCTGTTGCAATGGTTCTGAGTTCTGAAATCCATGTTTTCACTGTTCACTGGGATTCTGCTGAGGGCATCTGTGGAAGTTTACAACTCTGTGTAAAGAAAAAAGATCCTGGTTTATGCAGTACAACCAAGTGGGCTGTTTGTGCAACCCTCCAAGGAGTGAGTGCACAGCACAGACCTGTATCACTGGTGGGAATTACTGTGGATCTGAGACAGCAGTGATGAACAGAGAATGGAACTGGAGGCAACACTGCTCCCCGTGTGACTCTTCCCCATGTGATTAGTTATCCAAATTAAGATGCCTTTCCTTAACACACTGCTACTTCTACAACTACGCATCTGTACATGAGTGGGAAGAAGACAGCACTTAATCCAAACTGTTCTGCATGTAAAAACAAACACATTTGAAATTCAGAAGTATTCCTTTAAGAAACAGTACAAGGCTCTTATCCTCACCCAAGAGAGCAGAAGGTCAGAATGTACATTTGCAATACGCCCAACTCATGTAACTGCTGTAAACAATTCTCTCATTTGAAGGATGTATATCCAAAAAAGCACAGGGTTTTGCCTTTTTTATCTGATCTTAAGGGCATTGCCTTTGACTTCAACTGGGTCAAGATTTCATCCCATGTGTTTTTAGAGATTCTCTGTGATTCTGCCAACAGTAGCACAAGTGGCTCGCAAAATAAAAAAAAAAAAACAAACCTAACAAAAATCCCAAACAGGAAATACTCTCCAAGGAATATTTCTTTGTGAACTCTTACAATTAAGACTAAATAATAATAATAATAATGATTCTTACAGTTTTCTCCCCATGCAAACTCAGTCACAATGTCCTGCATTAAAACCCTATTTATCAGGCGTCATACCTAGGAGAATTCATGTTGAATCATATCATGCCAATCAGTTTCTCATGATGTTTACTCCTCCTCATAATATGCAGCAACTCCTACGTTATATGTTTGGGGGTTTTATAACTCAAGATGCTTAGCTAACAGCAATATTCCACCCAACTTTTCAAAATAAGTATTTCATCTAGTAATATGATAAGTGATGAAGTATTTAATTATTTCAGAGAGGGAGGTATTTAATCAAACATAAGGGAAAACCATGAAAGCACCTTTTCTATGCTTCAAAACAGCTAATTCTTGAATTAGCCATTCCCTGATTTCATCTACAAGTGAATTTTCACTGCTGAATTGTCAAAACTTTCAAACAAGAGAAATACTCACAGTCTCCTACTAAAGATCATATTATAAATAGTCGTGTCCTACCTCCACATTTCTCTCTCTGACTTCATTCCTAGGCAGCACTGAAGAAGCAGCTACAGTCACATGGTGCATTCAAGGTCATGCTATTCTAATTGACAGAGATAGCATTGATAAATTATGCGGAAACAATGATAATGGAGCCATTAACCTTGTTCCAGCACACTAAAGGTGCTTTATAATTAAAAGGAGTACAAAAGTTACAAAAACATATAAAGATTTTATTGCTCAGCCTTTCCTCTCCTACACAGAGCTGCAAAGCACTGTTAGGGAGTAGTACCATTGCTGTAAGTGCTGCCTGTGCTTTGTCACCGAGGGGCGCAGGCAAACACCAGCTCACACTGAAAGGAGGAGTCAGGTAGTGAAATGCACAAACCACTGACCTTTTTTTTTTTTTTTTTTCCCAAATAGGAAGTTGGATCCAGAAGGCTTTTCTGGCATAAAGGATGCTGGAGCACATGAAAGATCATTCCAGCCAGGAAGTCCTTCTCAGTCCAAGAATCTCTGCTGAGCTGTCATTTCCAAACACACAGTCATGTGGCCAGTGCTTTGAGAACTTGCATTAAAACTGTGTTGAGTTACCATACTGAACTGAAACTCCTTAGATATGTATAGGTACAGGTCCAGATATATATAATTAGGAAGAATTCAGAATTTATCTCTTATGTCTCATGCAGAAGTTTGCAGTAATTCCCAGACTAAAAGCCTGACTAATGTCCCTAATTCATGTATGACAGGTAATTTATTAAGGGTGCACACATTAATGAATCACTAGTGGTTGCTTTGACTTAAAGAGAAATATTAGAAAAACAGTGAAGAGATAGGACATATGTTTCACATAGCAATTCACATAAATTTCCCTTACTGTAAAGAATTCTATAGAATTTCTGGGAAAAAAAAATTAAAAATTGGATTACAGACAATCTACCATTATCTTCTTGACACTTCAACTGCTGCTTCTTTTTGAATCCCATCACAGTAAGACCACTCACACTAAAATTGTTAATAAAAAGAGGACAATACAGAGCAGGCTTCCTGGAGTTCAAGTACCCAGAGCTGACACTACACTGACACTACACTGCCAAGACAGAATCCATTATACTAACTTTTAACTTGTCTCATGAAGTATTGTGTCTCCCTGCATAGCTCGACTGTCAAGATATGATGGACAGCATATTGCACAACTTACTCAAAAGGACAAGTAAAACAGTCCCAGATCATATCTGTATATAGAGGCTTGACCTCATGGAGATAACTGAATATACAATAAAGTACATTCTGAAGGCCTGAGTGGAAATCAGATTCTTTCTACTACTTCTATCATGTTTGGATAAACTAATAATTAGCACATTCTTCAGGCACTCAGAAGTATCACAAACTATACTTTAATCAATAAACCATCAATTACAAAAAGGAAGCAAAATTGCCAAATTATACTCAGTTTCAGAGAGACTCTCCTCTGTGTCCTCTGAGCAGACTGATGGCTATAGTTGCAGAGCACAAGCGCCTCTGATGCATGGTATCTAAAAACTTCCCACCGCAGAAATTCCCAAGTTTTCAATGGCTGGGCTCACTGCCCGGCTGGAATGCGTATTTAGCGATACGCCTACAGCCGCTGCACCACCCAGAGCCAGGAGCACCTACAGACTGGGCTCCCAGAGCAGCTCCTGTGCTCCAGAAATGCTGCTGGGGTAGCACAAATCTCCTCGCAAGCGCTCAGCTGCAGAGAACTCAACTCAGCACAGTTTAAAGAGGACAGAAACAAACATGTAAACAGCATCTGTGCCGTCTCTTCTCTATTGACTTTCCTGGAAACGCATTAACCTATTACAGTACTTCAAAATAAACAAGCGAAACAAACACGAGGCGAGAGTACCCCGTTCTCTCTCAAAAGTTTCTTTGTGTGTGTCCTCCCACTTGCTCCGAGCTCCCCGTTCCCTGCGATTAGCGATCGTTTTCACCAGGGATCAAATGAATGACTTTTCCGCTAATGACACTTAAGAGATGCTGAAGGCAGGCTGGGCGCCACCCGGCGCGCTCCGCAGCCGCTGTCCCCGCCGCAGGGCGCCCGGAGCGAGGCGAAGGGAAGCCAAGGGCGAGCCCCGCTCCGCAGCCGCTGTCCCCGCTCCGGGCCCGCGGCAGCGCCAGCGGCGGCAGCTCCGGAGAGCGGCGGGGCCGGGCCGGGGGCCGGGCAGGGTCGGGCGGGGTGCCGGCCCCTCGGAGCGGGGCTGCAGGGGATGCTGCCGCCGCCCCCCGCCCGGCCCCCCCGGCATGGCGAAGCGCTGTCACTGACGCACATTTAATTCGCCCGGCTGCGGGTACCGCGCAGCGCCGCTCGCATCCTCCCCCCGCCGCCGGGGAGGGGGCGGCTCCGCCGGGGAGGGGGAAAGTCAAACTGCAGCAACAAAGTTGCTCCCCCAGACCTGCCGCGGCCCCCAGGGGGTGGGCGGAGAGGGGGGCCCATGCCCGCCTTACCTTGCTTGACGCACTTGAGGCGGATGGGGTCCTTGCAGTGCTTGATCACGGCCAGCACATCCCTGATGGTGAGCCCGGCCACGGGGGTCTCGTTCACCTCCAGCAGCAGCTCCTCCGGCACCAACTTGCTGCCGCCCTCATAGGCCACCTTGCCGGGCTTCACTTCCCCCAGGTAGGGGAACTGCCCATTCTCGGCGCCCCCCTTCAGCTCGAAGCCCAGCTGTCCCTCCGGGTTCCTCACGATCACGATCTCGTGGACTCTGCTCGTCCAGTGGCTTTTCTTCTTCAAGCCCTTGGACATTGCCGTGGGGATGCTCTGCCCGACTCCCTCCCTGCAGTCCGTGCTTCGTGCCCCCGTCCCCGTGTGCCCCACTGCGGGGCAGCCGCGCCGCTGCGGGCAGGCTCGGGCGGGCGGAGCGGCCCCGCGGGCTGCGCTGGCTCGGGGAGCGCCTCTGTGCCCGCTGCTCCCGGCTTTAGCTGATATCCATGGCAGCCGCGGCGGCCGGACCCTGCCTGCGCGGGGATGCACTAGTTGTAGAGAAACTGGCAGGAGGGAGGAGGGAAGAGGGAGGGAGGCGGCGGGAGGGAGGGAGGGACGGCCGCGGCGCGGGGAGGAGGAGGAGGGCTGTCGGTGTCGGTGCCGGAGCGAGGCGGGCGCTGTTTCGCCGCTCCCGCCTCGCCTGACCCGGTAGTGAAGGCCGAGAGAGAGGCTGCCTGGCACGGCCGGCAGAAGGCGGAGAGCGGCCCGGGCGGGGGGGCGAGGGCGCTGGGCGGGCGGGAAGGAGCGGAGACCCCGGCCCGGCCCCAGCGCGGCCCCGCCGGGACGGGCACTCGGGGAGCGATGGAGCCGGCACCGCCCCGGCTGCGACCCGGCTAGATACTGCCCAGCACCGGCTGGACACTGCCTGGCCTCGGCCTCGCTCCGGCTGGACTCTGCCCGGCACCGGCTCGGACACTGCCTGGCCCCGGCCCCGCTCCGGCCCGGACACTGCCTGACCCCGGTTGGACACTGCCCCGCTCCGGCCCGGACACTGCCTGACCCCGGCTGGACACTGCCCGTCACCGGCTGGACACTGCCTGGCCCCGGCCCGGACACTGCCTGACCCCGGCTGGACACTGCCCAGCACCGACACTGCCCGGCTCCGACCCCGCTCCGGCTTGGACAGTGTCCAGCTCCGACCCCGCTCCGGCTTGGACAGTGTCCAGCTCCGGCTCCGCTCCGGCTCGGACAATGTCCAGGACCGGCTCTGCTCCGGCCCGACACTTTCCATCACCGTCCCGGACACTGCCCGGCACTGCCCCGGACACTGCCCAGGACTGGCCAGGACACTGCCCCGCTCCGGCCCCGCTCCGGCCCCGCTGCAGCCGCGGGGGCACCGGCAGCGCCCCGAACCGTGCGGGCATCGCGGCGCTGGGGGAGCTGCCCGAGCCCGAGCGCACAAGGGTCCGGTCCTGGGTCCAGGAGCTCTGCTCGCGGCCGGGAGGGACCGAAGGCAGCTGGGCTTCGGGCTGTGGTACCAAACCGAGAGACACTTGTTCGCTTCGAGCATCTCCGTGTCGCGGGCATTGCAGAGTGGTTTCACTCCACGAGGTCTCAGTTTATTGAGTTACACGTGGGTATTATTCCTTACTCTGGGTGCTGTGGCCAGAGCCGAGGGCTCAGGCGGTTGGTACACCTGAAGAGGCTATGACAGAGAGAGAGGTGGCAGTTCGTGCCATGAGATTTACTGTCACCCGGCGAGTGTTCACCACCCTCGTGCAGGCTGCCTTCTGCCACTTGTCCTTAGTGGCCAAAATCCCACACTCCAACCAGGAGATCATCCCTACAGCCCCAGCAGCGGGTTACACTGTTCAGCAGGTGATACTGTAGCTCGCTCCTCCTGCGAGCTCTCCCTTTAGTAAGTTCTGTCATATGCCTCGCATGTGTGAGAACCATGCAGTATAGCAATTGGCATGTCTCTCTGGGAAACTTGCCTTGACTAAAAAAAATAGTTTCCATCCGAAGTGGAGATTGACAAAAAACACTCAGAACAACATCCTGACTTTAAGAAGCATAGTTTTTGTGCCTGCAGGGTATAGGGGAGTGGGATACATTAAGGCAGGGGTCTGCAGACAGGTAGTGAATGGGATAAGGCAGAAGAAATGTACTCTGTGTTGTGGTATGTGATTTAAAGATGGTCAGATATTTTTAAAATTTCAATTAAAATGACTCTGCAATGAAATTTTTCAAAATGTGCTGCTGTTTTTCCTCTTGGTTTCCATGGAAACAGGCCTTTATGCGATCATGCTTGGCTGTGTCTCCTTCTCCAATAACTTTTGAAGCTGTTGGGCAGTTTCACCCAAATCTATCTCAAATATAATTAAGCTATTTCATGAAAACAAGCAGCTGGGTAGGGCTGAGAGATCCTGTAAATGTCCCAAAGGCTGTAACATGAACTTGCCTCTTATTAAACAGTGATTCACATGGTTGAGAGACCATATAAATGTCTTGGTAATGAGAAAAGTTTCAATTACAGCTCATTATCAGCCTCACTATAAGTCTGTGGGAAACCAGGGTTCTGCAGTTCATTTTCCCTCAGAATTACTTGTGTTCCACAGGTGGAGCAGACACATGCAGAGGGGAAGAAAACATTGAGAAATTACTGACATCTGTATTCTGCAAGTCATTTCACTTGTTTTGCTGAGTGGGCCTGGCCAGAAGTGCAAAACTCTGTGTATGAGTGGCTTCACAAAAGTGATAAAAGGATAAACCAAGCCAAGACCCCACACATTTGGAAACATGAGACACATAAGTACAGACAGCTGAAGATGGGAGGGAAATGGTACCTTGACTGGAAGGTGTACTAAGATGTTTTCACTGGGGGGACAAGGATTATGTGATGGTCTCCTTTTCCAAAGACCATCATGAATGTCTTCTTGTCACTAGGGAGCAGGGGCTATGGTCTGGAGAAAAAGAGGCTAAGGCATTTGGAAAGAGACCAAGAGAGTCAGTAGCTTTGTCTCTGTAGCCCTGACTTTTCAATTAGTCTTGTTTATTAGTTCAGAAATGGGGTAGGAAGCAAATGGCTGAAAAGAGGAATAGAAGACATAACATCCCATTATTCTTTGGTTTCACATACTCTATCTACCAAAGTCACTTCTTTGCTGAGTCATCTGCTCTACTCAAGTCCACTCTGTTAAAGTGGTCACCATTTCTTCATTTGGAGTGTGCAATCATTCTGCTGGTATAGTATTGCAGTTGTTGATTTGTCTTATAATTAAAATAAATTTTTAAGTAACTCCATGTTTACCACAATATATGTGGTAAAACGAGATTATTCTTGTTTCTGACAGAGCAAGTGTCCCAGCATGTGGCTGAGGAGGTGCATGAGCAGATTTACTGTCTGGCCCCTGAAGAGCTTGAGAAGGACTTTGTGATTTGCCAAGATCTTTCTGTTAATCCTTCCATTGGTTCATCCCAGGAGGATGTGTGAACTGGGATGTGAATGTAAGGGTATCTAACACAAGGGATTCCTGTGAGCAAAGTAACAACAGCACATAATGAAACACATTCACCAAACAACAGGAATGCCTTTATTATTCCTTTACATCTGAGCCTGTAAACACAGGAACCAGCAAGTCACTGTACATTTGGGAGTAAAGTTGAGCACATGAAGCTGAAGTGTGAGACTTCATAAATAATTATATTTGGTAGCTGGAATGGAATCCTTCCTACTGTAACATTACAGATTCAGTAAAAAAGTAACTGAATTCTGGTTTTATTTTCAATATGCCATGTTTTTAGATAAGTGAATTCCTCAAACAGAAAATGATGTATTGCATATGCCAAAGGGGATAAAAAGAAAATACATCCATTACCTTCTATTATTTATGCAGGAATGGAGTTCTCTGCCTTGTAATTGTGTTTGTAATGTTGGACTTGAACTCAGAAGACATTAAATTTCCTTCTTCAGCACATGATTCCTGTGTGACTGGATGATAACTACATGCTATTGCTATCTCTTATTTTTTCCATTTTAGTATGGGCATAATTCCTCTTTTCTCTACTGTTTTCTATTTAGCATGTCAGCCACCCAACAGTTATTCATAAACAAGCTTCTCAACACTACAATATAGATTCACCACAGGACATGTATTCATCTGGGGCTAGAAATTCAGATGATTAAATTCAAAATCACAAATATTTTCCCTGTACCCTTAGTTGCCTGAAAAGTTTGCAATGGATAATTTTCCCATGAGTGGAGCTCCATAGTGTCTTACTTGATTTCTTTTACCAAATTTACTACATTTGCACATGTCTTCTATGAGCTTACTTTTGCTAGTTTGAGCCTAGAGTTATATCTATTATAATCTTTTCCCATTTCCTGGCTTCAGCTTTTGAGAAAACTTCCTTCAGAAAGGCTTAAACCTCAGGCTATTTATCTAAAAAACTCTTTTTCAAAGTCCTCCAAATTCTCAAGTTTGATAAAAAATGTATGTTTTATTATACTACAGAGCAAAAGAAGCATTATTGTGTGTGTTTGGTTGGATTTTTATTTGTCTTAGACCAAAATGGATTTTGGCCATCGCTGCTTCAAAATAATTTGTTATTTAATTTTAAACTTCAACGTTTTGTAAATCATACATCTGGCAAAAATAGAAAGTTCTGGGTAATACTCAACTGTCTTGACCCATTGGAGAATCTCTGTTTTGGCAACAGCTCTTGCAGAGGGCAAATCTGATCACTTCTGCATGTGAAGAAAATAGTGTCCATAGCTGTACTGAAAGATAAATGCAACTTTTGGGAGTGGAGAAAAATCAAAGACTGAAGTTCATCTAAATAGTATTGTTTACAACAGGTTCATAAGATTGCAAGAAACATTTTGGTCTCTCTTGCTCATCATCTCTGTATTGGTTTTGCTTTAAATGTTATCTTCCCAGTTACTTTTCTGTTTTGCTATCAGATTTTGGTATTGTGTACTTCCTGTCAAGCCTTGGTAATGGATGCTTCCCATGCTGCTCTTGCTAGCTGCTCATGAGTTGATTAAGGTGAGATACAGAAAATTTGTTGGAGGTCAGAAGCTTCCCCAGGGGCAAAGTTCTGGAGACAATCTGTCAAAATAAATTTGGAAAGAGCCATTGAAATCAAGAAATGATAGCCTCTTTCTACAGTAATGCAACTTTAAATTGCATCCCAGTAAATATCCACAGTAGAAGACCGAATAAGACAGAAACAAAACTGCACACAACACCCTATCAGAAAACAATCCTTTAAATTTGCCCTGACAGTAGAAAGATAGCAAACCTACAAGTATCTGTTACAGTGAAGTGAAAGAGAAGTGTGAGGCTCTCTGTGAATTACTGCTGTTGAGTGGTTGATGGTATTCTGAAAAATAGCAGATAAAGTGGCTCAGTACGAGCCTGGGTTTGAATTGATGACTTCTCTACCACATGGCACTGGCTTGTGCACTTGCTAGTTGAAGTTATCCTGTACCTAGTCTCATTGTTTACCCACTTTTATATTTAGTATTCAGTGATCTACCTCACCATTAAAATATCCATAAACATTTGGTTATTTCTGGTATGTGATGATATCTTAGATTAGCAAACTACCATGGACCTATTCTCTGAATTCTTTTCTCCTTGCCTTATTGTCATTTCCCTTGGATTAGACAAAATGAGACTTTCCTCTTTCATGTTTATAATCGGTTTCATTTTACATTTCATATGAACTAACAGTGCTGCTGAGATTGATCTCACAGCGTGGCTGGGAAAGGAGATGAATATTTTATGAACTTATAAAAGATAAAATGAAAGCATATTATTCTAGGGATGTATTGTTGATGTTCCATGTAAAATTGTGACAGCATGTCCATTCAGAACCTTATTTGCACATCTCTCTCATCTCTTTGAGGGGAATAACTTTTCCGTGTCAAAATTCTAGCACTTAATGTGATTGCAAAGCCTTTTTGTCATGAAAATTAACAAACACTTCTGAAGTTAGAAGTATTCACACAGACATCACCATGGAAATTTATAAGAGGTTACATGTTTTGTAGATACATTTCCATAAATATTAAAGCATGGTGCAATGAGGAGTTTGGAGAAAATGACTCTAAAATAATACCTGCAGAAACTCACCCAAAGCTTGTCACTGCTCAGTGCATGAGCCAAAGTGAGTAGGAAAGAAACCTCAGTCAATTTAGTGCTTCAGTGCAAGTGGTGCTGAAGCTGAACTGGCCAAATTCTCAACGTTTTTACCTTTGTAAGCCTGAAGCTTTAATGAATTCAGTTGGTGAGGATGATGTCTGATTTCCATTGCTCTGCCACACTTCTAAATCCAACTGAATTCCTGATTGGTGCTGCCTCATGGCAGCTGAAGGACAGGGTATCCCTGTCTCATCAGGGCTGAGGATCAGGATCCAGCTAGTCTTCACTCCCTGCTGCCAATGCTTTTCACAACTGCAGAAACATTTGAGTTGCTTTCACTGGCTGGTTGGATTGCAGGATTATCTGGTGATGGAGACATATTTAAGTAGAAGTATCATCACACTGAGGTTAGTGACAAAAATGGTTCTGAATTATCAGGGCTTAATTTCAGATTGATATATATAAATGCTCAAAATCTTGAATACTAGGGTAAACCTAGAGCCCTTGTCTGTGCCCCACATCCAGAGTGTGTGTGCTCCAGATGATGTGACATGAGGGCATTTGCACTCCCTGACGTTTTATTCAATTTTGTTTATGTAGTCCTGGAATTAGTCCACTCATGCTTAGAAGCACAAGATGGGCTCTGCTGTGGTTTTGGGATGATAAACAAAAGTGCTTTAAAGGAAGCTGAATCACATCACTGTGCAGTTTTGGTGTTACTCTCAGAATATGGCTCCATGCTCTGTCACACTGGTGGCTGCACATTATTCTCAATAAGAACATTTCTGCACAGGTGCTTCCATCAATAGCAGCTCACTGATGGGACTGCTCTGTACTGTCAGGTCACTGATGCTGCTCTTGAATGACGTTTTCAGGGGAAAAAAAAGCTTCAGCTGATGTAATGACCTAAATCTAATGATTTGAAGACAGAACCCTCAATCAAGACTTCAATTCAAGGTTTTTGCTCCTATAAATTGTAGGTCAAGGTGACAGTCTCCAGGAATATTTGATGCCTGACCAGAAATCCAGCTTATCCTGGGGAAGACTCCCAGACAGACACTCCACTGAATTTGGAGAAGGAAGCATGCTTGCCCTTGTGGAGCAAGAGAGGTGCAAGTTATCCCTTACTGCTCTCAGTTGAGAGATTTTTGTTGAACACATAGCATATAAAAATAGATTGTAAGGGTTTCAGAAGTCAAATTATTCTTGTTTTGACTTTGGAAATGTGTTTTTCTTGAGTTGAGAGGAAAAGAGACCACACTTTATCATTGCCTTGTTATATAAAGGCTGGAAATGAAATAAATACTGTGTTTGCTAGGTGTTGAATTTTTTATCACTTATTGAAGGAAAAAAATGTTCTAAGTCATTGTGTAGCTAGAAACACATATGAAGAAGAAACTCTATATGGATAATTAGATTATTTTTGCACTTTCCTACAGATTATTTATTTAATCTGAGAGACTTTATTCAAGGACAAGCTTGTTAATTTTCTTCTATCTAAATAGTATTGGAGGTCTCATAACCTTCATATCATGATATTTTATTCTCATAAGGATTCTTTATTTTTGTCTTGTTCTTTTCTGTCATAGCCAGTGTCTGGGTTGTTGTGTCTGAAGCCAGTAACACTTGCACTTTTGTCCCTTTCAGTTAATGTTGTAGGCATTGGTGACTCTAACCCACAGTTCTGCTGCTGCAGTCCTTCACTCCATTCTTTTTCACCCCAAGGTTAATAATGAAGTAGTAGAATAATGAACATACCATGGGTAAATAAGAAGACTAACACCAGTGCTGAGATTTATTTAAAAAGAAGTTTTAAAAGGTGGAGAGGAAGAAAGAAAGAACTACTGCAATTAGAAAGAACTTTTAAAATAATTAAATTACTTCCCAAAGTCTTTGTGATATAAATTGGTTTGGAATGTGTCTTGTTTTCACTTTAGATTTTAAATTCAATTAACTTCTTGTCAGATACCATTACTTGCAATTCTCATAGGACTCCTACAATCACTATGAGCTTTGTGCTATGAATTCACATCATAACTCAGGGTTTATGCACTGGATAGTTTTAAATACAGATATCATGGGTAATAGGGGTAAAAGCAGGCAAGATCACAGAGTTCCAAGATCACTTTCTGAGCATATATTAGATGTTGAGGGTGACTGAACACCAGAAAAAGCTCTGCTGAGACGTTGACTCATTGTAGGGCTTCTAAGACCCAAGGGGGCTCAACCCTGTGCTTGCTGTACCTGGCCCTGCTCTGGGCATTGGGTTGGTCTTGGTGACCTCCAGAGGTTCTGTCTAATCTCAACAATTCAGTGATTCTGTGTGGCTGTGGAGACCCAAGTCTGTGTAGATTTCTGACACAGCTGTTCTTTGAGCCACATCATCTTTGCCATAAAGTTGTATGAAAGCAATATTGTCATGGATGGGGACCAGTTCTGCAATTATTAGATTGAGCAGTACTCCTTCATAGCAATTGTCCCATTGACTTTTATATTAAATTGGCTTCTGAGCACCTCTTGACCTGAAGGTTAAACTCGTAGTATGCAATTCAATTTAAAAATTAATTGACACTATTAAGACACTTCTTCCAAACCCAGATTAATAACCCTCTTAATTTACAAACCTAGGAGCCCTGAATGAATTAATAATGTATTTACTGGGTTTGTATGCTGGCATCCCTACAATGCTAAATGGGTGCAATTGGTGTTTGGCTGGTCTCAGATTGAAACTGGTTTCTCCCAGTGAGGAGAGAAAACGACA
The DNA here is from genome assembly GCF_903797595.1 of Erithacus rubecula. NCBI lineage: Eukaryota > Metazoa > Chordata > Aves > Passeriformes > Muscicapidae > Erithacus > Erithacus rubecula. The sequence continues at coordinate 58,419,691 of NC_136686.1, forward strand.
AATTGTTCATTTGACAGGGTTTTATCTCTTGTGGGGTACACTTTAGAAAGGAATGCTGGAAATAGAGGAAAATATTGCATTATCCCACAGACATAAACCAATAATGACTTATTTTTTAATTCCTTTTTTATGAAACCAAATTTTCAGTGTGACCCACATAGTGCTGCATTTATTGTGTGATTTAATTTTTGGCTATGCATTTTTAAGTGTCATTGGAACAAATCTTTTGTCCTTGCTGCTTGCACTTACAAAATGAGTGCTGCAGTGGCAGCTGTTTGTCCGCAGTATTAGTACAAAAAAAGTCTGACCTACTCAATTAACAATATTATTTTCTGAAGTACTTAATTGTTTTCCTGATATTGCTCCTTTGGTTTTGGTATTCAGTAACCTCAGGATGCCCTTTTCTCAGAAAGTACACAAGTTTTCACTTGCAGATTTTGTTTATACAATTATCTTCCTAAAGCAGATCTGCACACTGTTGTACCTTGGCTTCTGCTGAAGTCCATGACCTTACCATTTTCTTCAAAAGAAATAAAATTAGTCAGATTCTCTTAAATTATTTTCGTACATAAAAAAATATTGAAAGTTGCTTTTGGATTGTAATATTGCAAAATCTGAGACATTAATTTTGCAACTGTCTTCTCAAGCTAGCCAGTTTATTGTCTGAAAAAAAAAATCTACAGCAAACGAAGAATTCAACTAGAATTTTCAGCATCTTTTACAGAAGTCTTCCTGAAGAACAAGTTTTCAGTCATTGCAAGAGAACAATAAGTCACCTTGTTTCTTAGCAATTACTAGTCAGATAAAAAATAGGCCAATATTGAACCTTTTCAAGGTTTGTTTGTTTTCTATACATATAAGGGAAATAAGTCAATTTTGTGATTTAGAAATAGCAAGTCTATTCCAGCCAAAAAGAACAAGTAATTTACACTTCTTCTAGGTGCAAATATGGTGGCATTAAACTCCATTGAATTGATTTGCATATATGTAAGTTATAATTAATTATCAAAACAATATTAAAAGAGACTCGTTTTAATCCTAGTGTGAGAAAGAGTTTAAAATAAACTTGAATTTCTGCTCTTAATGATTTATTTTGAACTTCAGTATTCTACTATACGTACATATATCCCACAGTTTATCTTTAGTTTGACATTTATATGTTATCATTGAGTAATTATAAGTCTAGTTTGTAATTTGAAAAGTAGATTATTTTCTTGGATAATTGCTGGAGATGTAGAAGGCAAAATAAATAAGCAGCATGTAGCTGCTTGTATTTTTTATTCTGAATCACAGGCGCTTTTTATGATTCTGGAGATTGTGATTCTAGCAGCGATTTTGACTGCTACGAGTGCTTACACTTTGGGAGTTCACTCCTTTTTGCAAAAGCATGGCACTTGACAGTGTTTGTTACTACTAACACTTGGCTTTCTGCAGTGATAAGAGGATGGCAGTAGGCAGGTGTTATGCTGTGACTACTACTTAGCAGGAGAAACTTGCTCCTTATCCCAGCCCTTATTCTCCCATCTGCTTGCTTCACTCACTGTTGTGTCTGGCTGCAATCCAGATTTGTAAACTCTTTTGGGGACTTGGATTTATTTTTTTTTTATATATTCCATGCTTCTAGATGACTTAACACAGAAAGCACTATAATCATCCCTTCTTCTAAGACTGCAGGACAAATATTGTACTCTACAGTCTTGTCTCCTGGCCATCAGACCTTAACAAACCCTAGGATTGCACTGGGGCTTCATCCCTCACAGTGCAGCTCACTCTTCTTGTGACAGGAATGAGCATTCTTAAGTGCCCTTATTTGGGCTAACAAATAAAAATAATTGGTGTGTCTACTACACCAGACTAAATTAGTAAATAAATTAAGCCATTTATTGTAATAGTATCTTGTTGGTGGTAAGTTGAATTTAATTGACCATTATTAGTTAGAAAAAAGAGTACTGCAACAGTTCCTTGTTATCTTAAACTTCTAAATTAATCAATGAGCTAATACTTGGGTAAAATCAAAGTATAATCATAATTTTGTGTTATTTTACATTTGGGATGAGGATTTCTTTTTTCCCAAAAGTTGATTAGAGTATTGTGCTAATAACACCTATGTTGTGGGTTCAATCCTCATATGAGCAATTCACTTAAGAGTTGGACTTGATGATCCTTGTGAATCCCTTCCAATTCAGAATATTCTACGAAAAATTATTGTAGCCTGTTTTAAAAGTGTGATTTATAGCAATGCAAAACAATATCTAAGCGCTGGGAAAGGTCTGGTCCATCTGTACTCAGCACTGGTGAGGCCACATCTCAAATCCTGTGTCCAGTTTTGGGCCCCTCACTAAAGGGAGAACATTGAGGAGGACATTATTCAGGTAATCTCTCAAGTCAGGACTTGGCAAGATTTACACTAATTTTTTTCCTAAAAAGGATCTCTAAGGACATTGCTGGAGTGGGTCCAGAGAATGGCAACAGGGCTGATGAAGCCTCTGGAACATTATGAGGTGTGGCTGAGGGAGTCAAGGTTCTTTAACCTGGAGAAAAGGAAGTTCAAAGTGAATCCTATCACTCTACAACTGCCTGAAAGGAGGTTGTAGCAAGCTCCTCTCTGAGGTAACAAATGACAGGACAAGAGGAAATGGCCTCAAGTTGTGCCAGAAAAGGTTTAGATTTAGAAGAAATGTCTTCTCTGAAACAGTTGTCAACCACTTGAACAGGCTGCTCAGTGGAGTGGTGGAGTCACCATCCCTGAAGGAATTTAAAGGGTGTGCAGATGTTGCACTGAGACATGGTTTAATGGTGGAGTTGGTAGTGTTGTGTTAACAGCTGGACTCAACAATCCTAGAGGTCTTTTCCAACCTAAATGAATTATGTGATTCTGTTCTATAATGCAAATGGATTTAAACTCTGAATGCACACATTTTTAAATATGCTTTGAACTTTAAACAAATAAGCAGTTTCTTTACAGGCATGGCTCATTAACAAAGTACAAAATTCCTGCAGGTGATTCTAAGATCAGTGCCCTGCATAGTAATGTTGACACAGAAAAGGATGTTGGTATGGCCTTGAAGAAGCCAAAGGGAAGAAGAGGATTTGTAATTATGTTTGAAGTATTCAAAATTATTTAAAAGTTACTTTATCTGCAGGGTTCACAAACTTTCCTCAGGTTCTACCATATTTTCTTGAGATGAGCTCTAAAATAATTCCCTGCTTACATTTCTTAGCTTAGATTCACCTTGCCTGGAAAAATTAGCAAGTGCAGATGAATTTGCAACTAGTCCAGTGAAGTATTGATCTATTATTCCATTTTATTAGAACAGTAATGAAAATCTGTTGCTCAACTGCTTAAACTGAAATGATATATTTCTGAATTTGTGGGCTACACACTTGGGAAAGGATCAGCTGGACAGAATGCTGTCCTCATGCAATGCTCTTTGCAGCGTAACATTCTTTATTATGTTGCTGTTTATTTATTATCCCTCTAAAGCATTACTGCACTCAAGATGTACTTATGTAACAGGACATAAAAATAATTTGCAGAGTAGTAGATAGAAGTGAAAACATGCTGCTGTCTACATTAGACAGGATTTAGCTAGGAAGCTAAGAGGAAAGTCGTGGAAAATGTAATCTTCTCTATTTTTTTCCTTGTCTTAATCTTTGCTATTTCTTCTCTGTACGTGGCATATTTGATCAGATGCAACTGCTTGAAGAGTCCTGCATCTTTAGAGATTCCTTTTTGGAAAAATTAATGTAAATCTAGCCAAGCTCTGATTTGAGAGGGAATTATCTTAAAACTGATTTTGAATGACAGTCATATTTTACTTTTTTTTTTTTTTTAACTTAGAAATGCTAATATACCTCTCATAGTAAACAGCTTTTGATAGTGAATTAGAAATTATCCTGTTTCCCAAGGACGACACTAGAGTAACCTATATATACAAAAGTGAGAAAACATTATTATTATTTAGAATAAATTTTTACTACTGTGTCCAAATACAAGTAATTTTAGAAGTTCAATAATTACGATTATTTCCAGAATCTGGTAGCAAATGTGTTCATGAAAACATGATCAAACTATACTTCGACATATGGTATGATAATGGAACATGATAATCTGATGAATAAAAGAGATGCAGATTTACTCAAACCCAGAAGCCTGGGAGTTTTGAGCTTTCTGTGCTTTCTGACATTGATACCCAGGAGAACACTGCTTTTGACTTCAGGCCTTGGAGAAGGCTTCCAAATTTGAGTGATAAAGTTAATGGCACAAGTGTGTAGTTAAATAGAAGTGTGTGGTGTCACAGGTGAAGGGTTTAGAATTTGGGGTTTTTTAAATATAGTAATAAGTACAAGACAAGTGAAGGTTCTTAAGCATTTTCTCTTTCTTCTTTTCTGTTCCTTCTTCCTTCTTCTTCATGCTTTCAAGTAGTAGTTTTTAGTTAGTGCTGCACTGCAGGTCACAGGTGTTTAGTTATTGGGTCAAAAGTATAAATAATATAGGTCTTAACTCTGAACTGGATAGTTCAGCTTTAAGAGACCTTGTAACTACCTAGATTCACCTCCATTTTACTCACTTTTAGCTGGAAGTGTTGCAGAACTCTCTGTACTTTAGATAACATTTAATAAACAACCAAGTCCAAACGAGAAATGTCTCCTTCATTTTTTTAATCCTAACTCTGAGTGAAGGCAGAAGAAAATGAAAACAAAACACTAATAAAATGGTACTTAACCATTACACAGACTGATACTTCGTAATATTTTAGGAAAGTTGATTTGATTTCTTACTATGAGTCTCCTGTTTTTTCTGAAGTGTTGGTTACAAAGTTCAGAACCATTTCTGCAAGGTGCTGGTGGTGGTGGTGATTTTTCCTGCCTGAATGGATAGGTGAGAAAATTAATTTTATTGTCTGAGTTTTCTTTGATAACAAGCTAAAAAGCTGAGTCTACTCAGAGAAATCCACCCTACCCAGGCTCCTCTGACTTATCTTTAACAAGGCTCAGAGAAGTGATTGAGCTGCCAACAGACAAGAAGTGGGTGGAATCCCTTGGCTGTGGGGTCCCAAGAGCCTTCTGAACTTTTGGGTTGTGTCAGAGAGGTGAGATCTTTTCCTGCTCTGTAGATCTCAAACACAAGGCCCCTACCAGCACCCACAGTTGTGTGGTTGAGCCAAGGGTGTCTCAGGAACACCTGCAGAGAGGCACAAACTCAGGTCAGCAGGAGCAGGGTGGACTCCTGTGGTGGGAATAGGGGGTTTATTTAGGGAGTAGCTACAGCACTGTGACAGATGACAGAAACAGCAATGAGAAAGGTGAGGCAGGACTTGGGTTTTGCTAAAAGCTGTAAAATGCTTTGAAAATTTAACTTACTGAATGTTATTCCTTTATTCTTGTCCTATATTCCTGCATAAATGAATATAATGGATATATATAGGTGAAGTATGGCTATATTTTTGTGGCCTTGGTTGTATGGGAACTCCAAATACTAAAATAAATGTATATAACAGTTATCTTCAGACGAATTGACATTAGTAGCTGCAGGAAGCACAGGCATAATTCTTTAGAAATATATATTCTGCTTTCTTAATACCCATAAAACTTTGCTGTTGTGTGGGCAAGGCTCCAAATGCTGCATTTCTGTGAAACACTACCAAAATCAGCTACTGTTCATTTAAAGTGTCATTTGGAAACCATGGGAATAGGAAAACTTAATTGGGGAAAAAAAACCATTTCTATCTATATACTTTGTAAAATATGTAACAACTCCAGAACCTGCAGATAGCTGCTGTGGTGACACTTTTCATGCAGATTAAACAGGTGGAGTCCAAAGTCCCCAGTTAGGATAGTAAATTATCATCTTGGTTTCTAAATCCTCCAGCAGAAGAGAACAATTGAACTAATCAGTGCTGGATCTGGGTAAGCATCTTTCAAAGATACATTGCATTGGTTTCAGATATAGGACTCCAGAAGGAGTTGGGTCTTGCAGAATTATGGTGTTGCAGAGTTGATTTTGAGGAGTCAGGGGAAACTTGGAGCTATAAACCTGGCTAAGTGTAAATTATACATTATAATTAATGTTCATCTGGTGTATAGATCGGGCCCAAGGAAGAGATCCACTGGCATCTTCAATATGAGTGTAAAAATTCTGACAACATTCTTATACGCTACGTTAAATTGTAGGAAAGGACATTTACATGCACAAACCATGTTTTATAGCTATTTTTCTCACCATCTAATGGTTAATCTCCATTCAGTAAGCAAAAATTCTATGGTCAACTCCATTTGGCAGCCTGATAATACAGCACCTGCATTTCTCAATTTCTCATATTGCAATTTTTTTTTTTTTTTACAAGAAGTACATAACTATATGTGTTTTATTTTTTTTTTTTACAAGAAGTACATAACTATATGTGTTCAAGGGAGAGGGGGGATAGCATTTTATCCCACAGTCAGAACACAAGTTGCTCACATGGAGCATTGTACTGGCTGATTAAACAGTCCTTGGAGCAAGGGCTGAAAGTTATGTAACCTCCCAGCAAGAATTGATCACCTTTATGTTTGCAATGTGCATGTAATAACTACATAATCTCTGTTTTGGTGTCATCAAGTGGCTTTTTCTGTATGTTACACACAGTGGAACAGTTTAGAGGACTGAGAAGTCCCAGTACTTGTGTTTATATGCATTAACATGGAGAGCATGTGGAGTTAAAAACTCTGCACAGAAAATAGATATTTCTTCTTGTTCATCACACAAAGCACTGTGCTGGCTTCTCGGTAAGATGAACGTGTCTTCATCAGCTCTCAATTCTGGGGTCTGAAAGGTGGAGAAGTTTTGTTTTGCTTTGTTAGAGTTGTTTGTAGGGAACAGGTTTTGGGAATCTAGTACATGGTTTTGCAGGGACTAGGCATGGAGCTGAAAAGGGACCACAAGGAGGAATGACCACACCCTGCCCAAACTTGCTCACAGTCAGAGAGCAGCTGAGATCTAATCCAGTTTAGTGGGAGCTGCAAAACTTTTCCAAGTAGTTTTGTACATCCCATGACAGACATCAGGGCACTGTTGGAAGGAACACCTGGGTCTAGAGGTGTAGGAATGAAAAAAAGAAATCTTCACTAAACAAAAACCGGATGAGTGGGTAGATGTGAGAAAGGAGGGGAAATTACAGTTTTTACAACAAGAAAGAAAACTCCCATTTATTTATTTCTTTTTTGAATAATCAGTCTAATTTTCACTCGTGATAGGAGCACATGCATGAAATTATTTTAATGAGCAGTTACATAAAGGAAGCATAATCAGGGAGATTAGGGAGTTCTGTACTTTTTCAGCTTTTATGTCTGTATCTAAATGCACAAAATTTTTCAAGAATTAATCTTTTACTTTCAACAAAGCTTTGGGCCTTTCAAGTATTTTTTTTGAGCATTGATGTAGCCCCATATTTTTCCTCTGATGGGTCAGAAATAGGATTTTTCGGCTATTTCTTTTTTTTTCTAAGTTAATGGCGATAATATGACAAAGTAACCAAGTTACTGCTCCGCAAAACAGTGTTGCAAATGTGTGTGTAAAATGTTCAACTGTTTCATTACTTCCTAGAGCTCTCTGCCTGGAAAACTTCTGCGTGCTATTTCAGGAGCTTTAGCCCTGTATCTCCGTTTATCTCAATAGAGAAATATTTAAATAAAAGGTTTTAAAGTTATTGATGTCGCCACATATAGTGATGGTTTAGGGCATTGCTATAATGACTGACTGAACTGAAAAGAAAATACAGGACAATTTTTAAAGCATCAGAACACAGACATTCTAATTGGAATAAAAATACTTCTGATAGCAGGTTTTATTTTTAAAATAATGAAATTTGTACTTGAAATATGTCAGAATTTCTTTCTGTATTTTTGTTATTGCCATCAGTATTTTCAGCCTAGCCAAATCAGCAATTCCTAACAGAGAACAAAGGCACATGAGTGACTTCCTACCAAGAGCACCAACATCTGCTAAGTTGCAAGTACCATAGGCTGACATGGAGGGCAAAATGCTGTAAATAGGGAATAAAGGTCTGGAACCTGCCATTATTGTCAAAGATAGCTAAAAGACCTTGTGAAATTACAGTGGGCAGGAGGATATACTGAAAATTAAGAATAAATTAGTGCAAAATAGTTCCCCTCAGAAAAAAAAAAATATTTATTTTCAGTCCATTTGCTCTTTTTGCTTTTATCTCCTTTCCTCATTTTATTTTATCACAAACCCCCACAAAACAGCCCCTTTAATAGTACTGCTAGAAGCAGAGAAGTCAAAGTTCATCCTTGGAAATAAAGGCACATGGAGGAGTATCCATTTTAACTGCTGCTGAGGGTTTCAGAAAGTCTCGCCCATGCCTGTGCTTGTTTATGCTGTACAAATGGGAAGGCATTTCTCTCTCAGAGGAATGCAGCAAGCAGCGTTTCTGAAAGCAATCGGGAAATTCTTGCTGATGTGGGAGTTGCGAACGCTCTCCCAAACTAATGAAAAGCCCAAAACTGGGATCAGGCTCGAAAGAAAAGTGTCTGCTAATTGATTTTTGGTATGTGAAATAAGAATGATTCGAGGCAGAGCGGTGCCTCCCTCCTGAAAGGCCAGACACTGCTCAGGCTCCGGGGTTTATTATCACCTCCCGACCCCAGGGTCCTCAGCCTCCCTGGCAGGGATCGCAGCTCTGGTGTCCTCGGCACTCGCAATTCCCGCTTATTCTCCTCACTCACTCCTGAAGCTCCATTAGTCGCTGCTTGGGCAGTTTGCTGGAGCGCTGCACGCCCAGTCAGGGTGATTCCGGTATTTAAAACCCAGGTCTGGCAGCGTGGCCGGGCTGCTGCAGGGCACCGAGAGAGGCATTTCCACCCCGCAGCAATCCGTGCCTGGCCGCATCCCACAGACATTCCTGCGTGGGAGCGTTTCCGGCAGCTCAGCTGTCCCGCTGAGCCAGGGCTCCCTGGTGGGAGTACCTGCGCTGCCGGGCATGGCTGGGGTGATGCCGGGCATGGCTGGGGTGATGCCGGGCATGGCTGGGATGATGCCGAGCATGGCTGGGTGATGCCAGGAATGGCTGGGGTGATGCCGGGCATGGCTGGGTGATGCCGAGCGCCGTGGGATGCCGCCGAGCATTCCGGAGTGCCATCTGCTGGCAGCGCATCCTGCGCCGGCTGCGAGAGCAGCGACCTCCCGTGCCAGGGGAGGGAGGGATGGATGGATGGATGGATGGATGGATGGATGGATGGATGGATGGATGGATGGATGGATGGATGGATGGATGGATGGATGGTGGGTGAACGCCAGTACAGATGAGCACTGTAAAGTGCTCTAGCCCGGGGTGAGGACAGAGCTATCACAATAATCAGTAATGTGCCTTCCAGTTCTCCTCCTTCCCAAGAGCAAGGAGACACTGGGGCCTGCATTTTTCCTGCCTTTGTATTATAAGCATTAGTTACATTAGCTTTAGAAGCACAAGTCTGCACTTTTCCCAGAGATTTCTGTTTGACACGTTTACAAACAGTTTGGTTACTCCTGCTTCGTTCAGAGCTCTGATTTGAAGGGATTGAATCTATATTTCCATTTCTATGGAAACAGCTAACTGTCTTCTAATATAGCTGTTTTGTAACTGCTGGGTCTGATTCTGTTCTCATGTGGGCTGTTTTTAATCCAGTTTAGTGCTGTCGATCCCACCTGAGTGGTTTGAAGCTGACATTTATAACTGAGAGCATTTAGATGTGCTGCTCTCCCAGCACACTGCAGAGAAATGGACTTACATGCAAAATGTAAGCAGGTTTGCAGCAGATACTGTAAAACACCCCTTACCATCCATCATTTCAATAGCCCTGGTTCTAACTCCAGAGCAAGAGCAGCCACAAATTTCTGTTATATGGCTCACACCAACCTGCCAACTGTGAAGAATCAGCCTTTTTGTATTCATTAGGAATATTGAGTTAGATTTGATATTCCTCCAAAAACTTCTGAATACATGATCAGCATTGCATTTGGCTTTGCTGAGAGTTTTTTTTCCCCATTTGTGTGAACACTCATAATGCTATGTGTTTCAAAAATGTAAGGTATTCATAATTGTTCACCCTCTTATGCACTGGCTGGTACAGAAGCAGGAGTGCTCATTCTCCCACCCCTGACTGTGGGAGAATCTGTTGTTTGATTTAATGCTATCTGCCTTTCTTCAGAAAAATGCAGTAGTTTTTCTTGGGAGTTGCAATCTTAATTATATTTTGAAATGAGATTGATATCAAATGGGTTTGATCCTCATATCAGAGGGTTGTGGCTCTGTAAAAATCATAAATGATGCATTGATATCTGGTCCTATTGCAATAACAAATTCCATGTTTCTAACGAGTGAAACCACATTAAAAGCTAGGAGAAGCATGAATACTTCCCTAAGATAGTGTATTTGGAAACTGGATGCAAAGATACCCTCACAGTTGTGTAACAGCCAGAGCAGGAGTGACCATTACCTCCACAAGCTTCTTGCAGCTCACACTCCCCACTCCCTGCTCTCCCCAGTTCAGAGAACTTGCTTCTGAGCTGGCAACAGCCCCCAGCAAGCCTGTACACATTTACCTCTTGGGAACACTCCTCTTCCACTTGCTGTGGCTGTGAAAAGAGTTAAAATGTGTACATGAGGCAGGCTTTGTATTTCACTGTGTCTGACACAACGGGGCAAACCAGTTTAGAGTCATATTTGCACAGTTCCCTGATGGGTAAAGTAGACACTCTGGCTTTTTGCTGATTCTTGCTCTCCTGGATTGAATCAACACACAATACAGTTCTTCTCTGTGGTACTTAAATGTTATGGCAGTAAACATGGTTTTTAATTTATCACTTACAATAGCTTAAAACCAGAGTTGTATTATGGAAAAATCTGTTCTTGGCCTATAACTTTTACTATTTTTTGGAAGGCATAAAATATATATAGCACTAAAAAGAGACAATTTATATGCTAAATAAACTAAAGGGAAAAATAAGATCAACATATTTAAACATCTACTGAAGCATATTATATATATATATATATATATATATATATATACAAAATTTCACTTCTTTTGACTAAATTATCCTACAGATATACAGATAAATCCATTGCTAGAGGGCAGAATTCGGACTGTGGTAATATACTCAATGAAGAAATCATGGTAGGTAGCAATCTATGCCTTAAACAGCTTGGAGTAGGGGTTGGAGTAGGAATGGGGGATATTTGGCTTTGTTGTTGCTTTGGATGTTGTTTTGCTTATTTATGTATTAAATTACTTATCTATTTTAATATTCCTCGAACACTGTCATGTTCATTTTGTGGATATATTTGTGGAGAGATCTGACAAGGTTGATATTTTCACTGGGCTACTTCGTAATGCTGAACATCAACCCACTTATCAAATAAAAAAAAAAATATATGCCTGGTGTTATGCTCTCTGTTACTCACATGGAGGTGTTGAGTCTGAATGAGCTCATCTTCCTGCTCAGGGGGTACTCTCTGAACAGGCATATTCACTCTCTGAACATATTTTGTCTGGCAAAATATGCAGAGGTGTGTTCAGACCATCTGCTTTCCTGGTTAAACTGACATGGGAGGTTCCTGCCCTGGGCCAGGCAGCAGGGGCACAGTTTATGTAGAGTGATGTAAAGAGCCCCCCTGAGGCTGCAGGAGAGCTGCTGGGCATGGGCTCTGGTAGAAAAGGGCATTTGTCATGCCCTGTTTGGGTGCAGGAGCCTGGGCAGGGAGCCTCAGTCCCAGCTGCTGCCCAGGGAGGCTGGCTGCCCTGCCGTGCCTCTCCAGCCTTATTCAGGCAGTGAAGGTGCAGAAGAAATTACAGGTGGTAAGTCACAGTTGTACTAATTACCAAAGAAGAGGAGCAGCCCTGCCCTTAAAGGGTCACATGTGACTTTATGTGACTAATAAAGGTAAATGTGATAAAAGGGGTGGGTTGGCTGGTTAGGAGGATCTTGGAGGTAGAGGAGCCCTGAGGAAGAAGAGTCCTGAGGAAGAAGGAATGATCTGGAGTGACACAAAGAGCAAAATAAGAAAGAGATTTGCTTCAGATCTGCTCTGAGGTCAGTCTGTGTTTCATGGAACCAGAGCTGCTGTTGGAGCTTACAGTCATAGCTGAGCTGGGTGAAAGCTGTGTTCAATCTGCAAACCAATGCTTGCAGCCATTCCAGCAGGAAATAGCCAGCAGTCAGGCTGCCCTACAGTAGGAGCTTGCTGGAGTCAGAGTGAGGGTGAATAATCTGTAAAGAATAAACCAGGGCCCTTTTCATGTTGTTGAATGAGAGTCTGTGTCTTGGCTCATTTCTACCCCAAGAAAAGGTCTGCTGCAGCAATACAGCACGGGTCACATGCTGGCTGGGCAGGCAGCTCGTGGTGCCAGCACCAGGCATGCAATATCCTGTGAGGGACAGTGTGGAAATTAACTGTGCAAATTGTGTCACTCCACAAGCTAATCTCACCACTATTTTGACATCATGGTGGTTGTGCCCTGCTACCACTGCAGCCTTGGATTCTGAAAGTGAAGAACCTTTTCCTTGGTGGAGTGTGTGGGGGAATCCAGGCAGCCTTGCAAAGGCTGGTCCAAACACACATCAGGCTGGAGCCCAGGACCACAGGTGTATCCCATGTGCACTTTGTTGGTGCTACCATGATAAAATAGAAAAACAGCACAAGGCAGTTTCCAATAAAATGTTATCACTGCAATTCTGAAAAAATTGTGCTTGGAGATTTAGAAATTCATTTCTAAGGTCTGTAAGTCTTTCTGCCTTGAGCCTATCTTTTACCATTTTATCTCAGTCTCTTAAATGTAATTCAGGTTTAGTGCTAAGGTGCTAGTATGTGGTGAGAACAGTAAAATTTCTCCTGGTACTGAGCATTTATTGGTTTTAAGCTGTGTAGGACTGAATGTTATTACTTAAAAGCCTATATTTTGTTTTTACTTTGCAGAAATGATGCCTTTATGAACCTCTGGCCTAAGTGACAACAACATTTTTTCCAGAGATTATGTAGAAGTGGACTCAGGCACCCATGTTATCTCTTCCAACAACTAAATTAGTTGTATTAAGTGTTATTTAGTTAGTTGGCAGATAATTTCAAGATCTAAAATGTAATTTAGTGCAGTGATTCCCATGCTGTGATGTGGGAATTGCTTACACTTGCACAGCCTAGAAAATACTTGATGGTGCAGAGAGTTGTACCTGTGGATGTGATCCTTTTCTTCAGATGGTCAATAGCCAAATCACAGGGAACCTCTAATAAATGCAAAAACTCCCTGTGATTCTTTAGGGTAGATCCTGGGATCTCATAAATTGCCCACATCCTCAGAATGTGACCCTTTGTCATGTATATAAATCGTGTGTAAATATATAGAAGGTGTATCCATAGCTGATCTAAATCTGCCTGCATCTTAAACACCTTAATTGCCTAGAATTTATGCATCACACAGCTTCAGAAATCAAACAACTATCAGTCAGGAGAGAGAGTTAAGCTTGAAAGCACAATTGCAAGTATTCTTCCTAAAGACTTTTTCAATGTAGCAGTATAAATAATTGCTTACAATCAGTTAATATCTAATTTAATGCAAAATGGAATTTCTTATGCATGCTGGCATAGAACAATGCTCAGTGTGCCTCACTGGTTTATAGCAGTGAAGGCATGATTTCAGCTTCTTTAGGTAAAGAAAGGTGATGTATCTCAGTTTTAATGGTAAAACACCATAGCTCAGGGGAGGCTGCACCCTCAACACCAGAGCCTGCATCTGCAGACTGGAGTTGGTTTGATGGCATTTCAAAGAGATTTAAACTCATCTGAGGACAGCTGTCTTTGAGAGAGATCTCTGCAAGTGACTTCCTCATTTTCTTCCAAATATGTCCAGACTTTGGTGCATTCCCAGACTCGGGTCTTCATTGTGTCACTGTGGATCCATGTCAGGAATGTGTTTCTTATGTCTGCTTTCTTCCTTTCATACCATGCCAATTTTTCTTCCTTCACTTGAACAAGAAAGGCAGACCATTATGCTAAAGCTTACTTGGAAAAATAAAATGCCTTGAACTAGTACAGCTGCTTTGCTATAAATAAAGTTAAATATATTGGCGTTTTAACCTTGCTGTTTCACTACATTAGATTTAGAATAGCCTCACTAGAAACAAGCTCACTGCATAATATCCTTGAAAAACCCATGTATTATGTGCATTTGTGTTCTTGTGAGCAGAGCAACACAAGAACAGTTTGTTATAAACTGTTATTTGTAAATCATGACTGCAGGTACACAGAAGATAGGCATTCCAGTGTCTATACAGTGCAAACACTGAGAAAAGCAGAGATGAACTTGTAGCAGTGTTTTATCTGAATATCCCAGAGATCTGAGTGATGGTGAACTGCTTAGATCCAAAACCTTGAAGGGTGTGTCCTTTGAAATAATAACTACTTTTCAGTTTTCATACACTTTTCAATAATTAATATTTTGATACAGTATAATAAAAAGTCAATAATATATAATTCTAATAATCTAGATCTAAAAATAAATATTACCATAATAAATATTTTTTATCAGTCTCAAGGCCCTGTAAAATAATGGAAGATATTATTCTGGTTGGTACTGAAAAGCACCTGGAGAACAATGCAGTTATTGGTGACAGCCAGCATGGCTTCCTGAAGGGAAAGTCATTCCTGTTGAAACTGATTTTCTTCTCTGACAAGGTAACTCCCTTAGCTGACCTAGGAAAGCTAGTACATGTCATCTTTTGGGACTTCAGCAGAGCTTTTGATACTTTCTCTTGCAGGATCCTTCTGGATAAAATGTCCAGCTCCCAGCAGGATAACTGAGTTACAGGATGGGAGAGCAGCTGGCTCACAGGTCAGGCACAAAGGTTTCAGGGAATGGGGGGACATCAGGCTGGGCTCCTGTCACTGCTGGGGCTCCACTGGGCTCCATCCTCAGCCTGGTTCTCTTCAGCAGCTTCTTAAATGACTTGGGTGCAGGACTTGAAGGAATATTGAGGAAATTTATCAACAAAACTAAATTTGGACAAGCTGTCAATTCCTTCCTGAACAGAGAGACCTCAACAAATTAAAGAGATGGGCAATCACCAACCATAGGAAGTTCAGCTAGGGAAAGTGTTGGATTCTGCATCTGGGATGGGGAACCCTGGTTCTGTGCTCAGACTGGGGGATGAGAGGCTGCAGAGCAGTGCTGGGGAAAGGGACCTGGGGGTCCTGGTCAGGGGAAGGCTGAACATGAGCCAGCAGTGCCCTGGCAGCTGGGAGGAGCAGCCCTGTCTTGGGGGATGCAGGCACAGCATCACAGCCAGGCAAGGGAGGGATTGTCCTGCTCTGCTCTGAGCTGGGGCAGCCTCATCTCAAGTGCTGGGGCAGTTTTGGGTGCCACAACATAGAAAAGACTTTCAACTATTAGTGAGTGTCCAAAGGAGGGTAGGAGGATGGTGAATGGTCTGGAGGGGGATCCTTTTGAGGAGTGGGTGAGGTCACTTGTTCTGCTCAGCCTGGAGGAGACTGAGGGGAGACCTCAGTGCAGTTACAGCTCCTTGTGAGGGCAAGAGGAGGGGCAGGCACTGTTCTCTTCACTCTTTTCACTGGTCAGGACTCAAGTAAGCAACATGAAACTGAGTCAGGGGAAGTTTTGATTTCCTGATAAGGAAAAATTTTTCACCCAGAGGGTGTCTGGGCACTGGAACCGGCTCCCCAGGGAAGTGGTCACTGCACCAACCTGACAGAGCTCCAGAAGAGTTTGGACAACACTCACAGGAACAGGTTAGGATGGGTGGGGTGACCTGTGCAGGGTCAGGAGCTGGAGTTGATGATTCTGGTGGGTCCCTTCCTACTCAGCATAATCTGTGATCCTAAACTGTTTTTTGTTCCTGGTGCAGAATATGTGAAATAATTTTACATAAATAATAATCAGGCACAACTGAGGCATCCAATGTTTTGAAATGGATTCTGATTCCTGCCAAAGAAAGAAGTCATGAGTAAAACAATTAATGAATGCCATTCTTCACTTTCCATCATAATTAAAGGAAAATAGAGACAAACTCTGTATGCTTTTGAATGTATATATTTGTGTGGCAAAATGTAACATCTGTTCTGTCTGTCATGTTTTAACTCAATGAAGAGCACTGACTTTTTTTTTAGAAGAATGAATACAGATTGAAAAAATAAGATTAAAGTTTACAGTGCTTCATATTTCCTGATTTAGAGTGATGACAAGGGGTAATGAGAGCTTGTTGGATATTCTCACTGAAGCTGGGACACTGTGAGACTGAGTCACAGTTTGAAGATGTCCAGCACTTGTAGCTGACTCCCTCCTGTCTGATACATGAGGTGAAATTCAAGAGTTTCAACATTTTGGGACTGGGAGAGTTGAAGGGGTGTGAGAGGACTGAGTAGAGCTCTTGAGTTTTATTGCATATACAGTACAAACTATTCCTCAAAATTCAAGAGAACAGATGTTGCCCATGGGATTACGACCTTTACCCTGATGCTCAGGTTTTCTCTGTTTACACCAGGGATAAGCTAAAATAAATATATTTACTTCAGATTGCCTGGGGCCCAAATGGTCTAAAAATATTGAAGCTTACTGCAGCATCTCAGCAGTGAGTTTATTTGAATAAAATCAGCATTATTTTTATAGAACATAAAAATATTTTATGTAGTTCTGAGTAACAGAGTTTGTTATTAAAAAGCCATCCGCAGCTCCCCTCAAAACTGTGTAGCCTCATGTGTGGAGAAACAATTACCAACAACTAAAACCTTGAAACTGCATCTTTCCACTTTTAAAACACTCTTTGAAAAGCTCTGAGGAATGACAAAAAAAAAAAAAAAAGCTGCTACTAGCCAAGCACAGAGCAAAAGTTTTAGTTTGAGTATCAATGACCTCCACTGACAGTAGTCCTTGAGCTCTCATAATCAGGTATCTGGCACAGATGAGACATCTCCACTCAATACTACATCATACTGCAAATATTTTCCTTCTAGACCTGGCAAAGCTTTAGAAAATACAAAACATTGGAGGTTCTTAGCACTTTTGCCTCTTGGACTCCAGGCTAAGGGCATTGATTCCTGGAACAGCTGATTTTTCCTTAGCAAGAGGCTGACAGGGTGCTGTGCTCTTGTCCAACTTTATTATTCATTCTACAGAGTGTGTCCAATCTCCTTGTTTTTTTTGTCTTTCACTGCTTGTTCCTCCTGGAATGTAAAGGCATGGCATTCAGAGAGCACTTTTTTAATATTGTTACTTACAATCTCAGTGGCTGCCTTCCCTACCTGTTGGCAAGGGCCTGGTAGGGATTTTCGGAACACAGTGTGTTTCAGCAGCATGTTTTTCTCTTTTTTTTTTTCTTACTCATTCTCTACTCGTACAGATGGATGAAAAAAAGTCCTGTAAGAATGAAAAACAGTATTGTGTTGAGGCAGAGGGAATCAGATTATTAGGCAAATTCCTTATATAAGGAAGGAATAGGATAGGGGGATGACCTTTAACTCACATACCCTTTTTGGAGGTGTCTTACCTGAGAAATTTTGGACATGGTAACCAAGGAGGCCAAGTGTTGTCTTCTTTAGCTGAAAATGATGGAATATTCAGACATTGAATTTTTTTGATGAAGCAGAATGTAAATGAAATTGATTGCCCGAGTTTTATTACTCTCAGATCAGAGAAACAATTTTGATTTAACTTCTCTGTACTTGAGATTTCCTACCAAAAAGGGAGAGGTCATAATTTTTTTCTGCTAGTAAGGGGTGAGATCTTACTTCCCTGTATGCCAGCCCTTCAATACCTATGTAAATTTGTGAAGAGGGTTGTGGTCTTCTTGTGTGGTACAGTTACATATTTTATTCATGTTTCTTTTCAAGCAACATTGAACATAAACATTTTTAACATATTTTTCTCAGTAATTTTTCCTTGTGGTAAATTCTTAGACTCTGACATACTTTGAGCTTGCCTTCAGCAATCTGTACAGATGTTTCTTATTATGATCTCCCTTGTTATATCATTTATTAAAACACTGTTTTGCCAAATGTTTGAATTAGGAAAGGCATGCCATTTTTACGTTATTCAGAGATTTTTCAGGGAAGTAAGGTAAGATATAGATGATACTCTGTTTTGAGCACATAAGCACAGACGTTTCTGATTAGAGTTTTCAGCAGCTTATAAAACCAAATGGGATTTGATAGAAGCTGGCTATAAAGGAAGTTTTGCAAAACTTCTTAGAAAGATTTGAATCCTTAATTTGTATGTATTCCCAGCTGAAGTTTCATTGTGTAGGAAAATGAATATGGAGAGCTGTTGCATAACTAGCAAACTCCAATTTGTATTTCAGAGAAACATAATAAAGTGAAAATAAATTACATGGTAATAATTGTTTTGGACTGCAGGGCTAGTGCAACTTCCAGGGAGAAAAACAAAACCTATGATTTGCCATGGTATTACTCCATTTTTATACTGATTTATGTGTATTGCATTCAAAGAAAACACTGGAAAAAGAGCAGAATAAGGACAAAGATGACTCAGGTCCCCACAGTGGTGATGAATTTCTTATTATAACAGAGCACATACAAGGAACCTATAAAAAGCGAGTACACCTCATTCACTTGACGTTTTTCAGTGATAAAGTACCATCCATCTGAACAAGTTTTCTTTTTAATATATGGCAGATTGTTCAATTGTACCCATCAGCACAATATCAGGATGACAGTGTCCCACAGTGAGGCAGGAAAATATTATTACTCCATTACAGACTGAGACACAGAGAGACTTAGAGACTTGTTCAAGTTCAGGCAGGAGGAGTAAGGCAGAGATGGGAATGGAAATCACATCTACCATTTCCCAGCCTGGTGCCAGGGTTTGCCTGATTTATTGAAGGTGTCCTTCCCCCATACTTGTAGGGCCAGTGGACCACAGCTTCTGCCTGTTCAGCCAAGTGCAGTTACTAATTTATTTTCATGTATGTGTCTTCCATAAGAGCATGCTAATTCTTTCCAGTGCCCACTGTGGAAAAACTGCTTGTGCAGAAGTCCAGCCCCAATTTCAGAGTTTTTTTTTTCAATACCTATGCTATAAGAACAGTCAGAACAGATTAATAACAATGAAAAGGATTGAAAAGCCTTCTCACTTTTGTGCATTTTTTTGTGCATTTCCAGGGTTTTTTCTGCTATTATTCCTCTAACGCTGCTTGTCAGACTCAGTGACTTCTCAAGAAGAAGAGCACTGTGGAATTCCTCACTCTGGAAGCTGAACTGCTTGAAACTACATTTTTTTAGCATCTAAACCCACTATTCTGTTAATCATGTCACTATTCACTGTTTACAGGCAAGTTTTTATTACTGTTTCTGTGTTCCAGCATCCACATGCTTTATTTCCCTTTCCAAGCAGTAGGTTTTCAGCCCCATGTGGTTCTGCATACCAACTACATCCTTCCCTATGCCATCTGCAAACTCCCAGTCACATACAGGTGCTACTCACCCAATAAAGCAAATCCAGCTCTCCCAGGCTGAGCTGGCCCTGTTTCCATCCTCGTGTTTGCAGCTATCCCAGTGTGACAGCAGAGACACCCAGCAATGCACTTAATCAGCTCTGGGAAACTCTACCCACAGCAAATCCTGTTGAGATCCTCAGAAGGAGGATATTTTAGAGGAAAAGTACTATGAAATGTCAGATGAGGAAAGAAATACATAAGTTGGTCACTGGGAGAAATAACTTTGATCTCTCCCATGGCTCATCTTTCCAATTAAAATTGTTTTTCCTTCCCTTTATGGAGATTCTGACAGTGGTATTGAAGATTAAACCAATGCTGGTTTTGGAAAACCTCAGATTTTTCAGTCTGCTCACCCAACGCTAACATTTATTTGCTCTGCTGTGCTGTGAGAGAATATTAAAAATAGATATCTCTATTTTCAGACTCACATACAGACAACATACTCAAAACTTTATTATATTATCAGATGCCAGAACACACTTTGCTTTGTCTGTGTCCAAAGGATCACTTGATGGTTGCAGACTAGAAATACATTGACTTTTACCATTATTTCAATGAAGATATTTACAACAGTTTTATTAATTAAAAAATCATAAAAACATTGTTCTTACAGTTTCTGAGAGCTTTGTGTATAACCTACTCCAATGATTGTCAGAACTGGAGGGCTATGTGATACTGAGTGCTGTGAGAAATTATAAAAAATATCCTAGGAGAAGGCTGGGAGGCCATGGAGGCTGTTCCCAGGAGAGTGCAGTGGAAATTCTGCCCTTGTGCCAGGCAGGTGTGGAGCCCCCAGCAGCTTCTCAGCAGTGAAATTGCTCTACTTTGTCTTCCCAGCCAAACTAACAAGGGCATCAGTTTCACTGGCCACCTTCCATGTCTGGGGAGCTGCTGCTTTGGTGCTAACTTTGTTCAGATTTGCAGCTTATTTTGATCCAAACCAAAATCACTTCTGTGGATAAAAATCTGCAAACTGGAAAGTGGATTTGTATCCAGATTTACTCTGAGTTTTTTTTGAAAATTTGGGCCTTTTAGATTCTTAATCTGAATTAAAAGTATACAATAATGTAAGTAGCCAAACATGAAAACTTAAATAATTAAATAATCAATTGCCACAGATTATGAGAAAAGCCAGTATCACAAATTTAAAAAAAAAGATACACATCAAGAATCTAGCTTAAAAAAGTAATTATAATTTTGGGGATTTCTGATTATTTTTTCTCTTCCCAATCCTTACATTAACATTGTAAGAAGTAGGAAATTTCCATTAAAATAAAATGGAAAAATACCCCACACATCTCATGACATTTCCTGAGGACTTAGGAAAAATGCCAAATGTTGTGAGGTTGTGATAAAGGCAGGGGTGTTAGCAACATCAAGAGCAAGAATAGCTTTCTGCAGGCACTGCTGTTCTGACAAAGCAGTTAGATATATCTTGAAGAACTCCCTTTGCTATGCTTGCATGCTGCAGTGACACTTCTAAAATTTTCTGATTTGCATTATACTCATTGTTTTTGCATATTATTCTGTCTGTACCTCATTGTTTTCAATTGTGCAAAGTAAAAATATCCACGTGTGATGTAAAATTCAACAGTATGGTGTAAACAAATGCTGCATAGTCACTTACACATTGCATTAGTGTGTGTGCTTATAGCTTGCAACTGAAAGGCTGGATAAAATGTAAGGAATGATGATTGTATATTGTGTGTTTCTCAGGTACCACTCATCAGACCAAGAAATTGAGCCACTGCTGAAGATGTCTTACATCCAGACTAGGCTTTGCCATCTATATTTCACAATATTAATTCTTGAAATGGGTAATCCTAGTGTTTGATGCATGAGCAAATATTGCATGTAATCCAGCAGCATGTGCTTGGTTCCAGCTCTGCTGGCACTTTGGTCAGAACAAACCTGTGTGTGCATCAGCTGTGTCTTTGGTGTGGTGTCTGTGTCTAAGCAGGTCCTTGTCCTAGAGCAACATATATTTGCCAGAAATAAAATAATCCTCAGAGGAAGGTCCTGTACCCATGTCCTGGACACGGTGCATGGTGCATGGTGCATGTCCTGGTGCAGATCTTCAAGGCTCTTCTATTGTCTTCTGCAGACTTATCACTAAAGATTAAACTGACAAGTATAATTATTCTGGAAGATCAACTATGGATGAATTTGTTTTATTATTCCAGACAAATAAGGCCTGGAAATTGATGTCTGCATGGAGAAGCTCCTGTGGAATAGTTGTTACAGAGCAATTTATTTCATGGGAGTAGTTATGGCCATTAACATCCTGGTCAGAGCAGACTCACCCTATCAGCAGCCACCACCTGAACTTCCTTGGTGAGTAAGAGCAGCCAGAAAGTTCTTGACTGGTACCAGCCCCTTGTGAAAGTATTTATTGGAATAGCACAAAACTTGTTGCTTCTTATTTTTTGTTTAGAAGAGAAACCTAACTCTCATTTCAACATCTTTATTTTTTGTTTCTGTGGGATTCTCCAAACAATACTGTGTTGTATTTATGGGTCTAACAGTTGGAGCCTGCACTTTCTCTTCAGTGATGCTCAGGAAGTTGGATATTGTATAACAAGAAATAGGTCATGTCCTAGACCAAATGATAAGTCAGGCTCTGTTAGGTGGATCTGAGAATTCTATAGCTTTTTATTTAAATAAAAGCTGGATGTGAAATGTATTGTTGCATGTTGAAGAACTTTACATAAATCTATTAATGCAACTGCCTACTTACATTTCCCATATTCCAAAAATAAACCCCATCAGTATTGGCCTTGGCTCATATACCTAAATAAAAATATATAGAATAAAAATTGAAAGCAGCCTAATCCTTTTACCATCCATCCTCATGGGAAAAGCTCAGCTGAAGTCAATGGGAAAGACTCAGGTATACAAGATGAATTCTCACTCTAATCAGACATATAAGGTTATCAAAATAAGCTCCTGGTTAAACAAAGGTGGATATTTTAATTGTAGCACAAAAAGGTGAAATTAAGTTTCATAAAAACAATTTATATTATGTACTTGAGGGTTTGCTTGATTTCTTGGGCATTTTAGTGCTGGACTTGATGCTAGAGACCATGATAATATAGACAAGGAAAAGAATAAAATCTTTACACTTCTTTTGAAAATGCATCATACTTTAAAGTGTTTTTGATACAATTTCCAAAAAATGTTACTTGTGAAATGCATCCCCTGAAAATGATAACACAGCTGAGTATTTTTTGTTGAAAAGTTAATATTCTCTAGCATCTAGGCAACTGGCATATCTTGGATCTCTCCATGTAGGAATTTGTTTACTTTTTTTAGCAAGTAATGTAGTCATCAACAACAATCTTGGCTATGCAATCAGCAGCAACTTGTGTCTTCTGCTGCCTTATTGATGCACATTATTATTCACAACCTCCTGCAGTTCTAAAATACTACTTGATTCTGAAAATGTATAAATTATGGGGGAATATTAATGCTCAGACTAAGAAAAGGACACCAGTGTCTGAAGACCTAGGAACCTGCACTGTCCTGTGTTTTGCATCAGTGTCATACAACAGATGTGCTGCACTAATGTTCAGATTCAGCAATATTTCATGGGAATTCTGTTTGCATTTTAGAGAATTTTATGATAAATCAAAGTGCAAGTGGGCATCACACCTGTGAAACTTCAGTTATAGAACCAAAAGACAAAATACACACCCAAGGTACACACTGAGAGAGAAAATATAGTTTGCTTGAATTGTATGGATGCACCTAAATTTTTAAGATGAATTTAGTTTAACAGCTGCTTTAACATAATAGATGCTTAATAATAGATGGTTTAAAAGCTGTTGATAAAAATCTGTATTTGCACAGATCACTGGCAAGACATATATTTTGCCATCCAAAACTTCTCTTAACTGGAAGGAGAAAATGAATATTCATTTGCTGCTTTTGTAGGAAACTGGTTTGTCTGTTAGACTAATGAGTGGGCATGAGGAGAAAGGTGAAAAAGGTATTGGCAACTTTAGTGCATTTTTCTGTTTCATTTCAAGAAGTCAAACTGGTCACTGTACATAGAAGATGGCAAGGTCCAAGTTTCCTGGGATTTGAAGAACTCCTGTCTGTGTGGCACACCTGAGACAAGTGCTCAGCAGTTCAAGATGGGCCCAAAGTAAAGCAGCATCTGGGGAAATGTAAGGCAGAATAATGTGGCCAGCCTGACGTGCAGGGGTCTGCTGGGCTGCTTTCAGCTCCTCTGCAGATTCAGATGTACATTGATTTGTACTCAGGTGCTGCATTTTGCCACACTGAGGTGGCCAAGCCCTTCACTGCCTCTGCACCTTGATTCTGCTTCTCTCCCAACAGCACACGGTGACTCCTCCATAGCAAAAATGCCCCAGTGATCTTCATGTGTTCCATTCTAGTTGACTGCAAATCTAAGTTGTTATCTAGTCAACCTGAGAAACTTCAAAATTAACTGTGTGTTCTAAACTATCTGTGGAAAACAGTAGGTTCCTTGAAGAGCTGGTCATTGCTCTCAGGTGAATAATGGAGGATGACATGAATGCTGACCTGCCTCCACCTACAAAGTGAATCATAGATAACCAGCTTAGATTGGATATCTAACTTCAGATGGCTAAACTTAGCATAAATATCACCTGTATTTGGGAATTTTGTCCCTTGAACATTTCTAATTGCTCAAGCCACTTGTCTTCAAACTTAAGAAAAAAAGAAAAACTTCATCAAGATTACTCATATTTCCTATGTGCTTTTCTTTGAACCCTGTCTTGGGGTTTTAGCTACATGCTGATACAAAGCTCAAAGTCTGGGAATTATAACATTATTTGGAGTCTTTAAAACTTTATCCAAAGCACTAAATTTACATAGCTTGTTATTCTGATACTCAGAATTCCTTCCAGAATTCCTCTGAAAATCTGATCTTACCAGATACTGGCAGATTCTTTTATCATCCAGGTATGAACAAGTTATAATGACCCTAAGTCTAATTGGAAGTATCAGCAAATTAAAAGTATTTATCTTCATTATCCTGGGTATCTATAGTAGTGATATTTAGAAAACGTAGCTGACTATAAAAAGTCAAATAATTTCTCATTTTGTACTTACAGAAATGTTTGGATTACCATTGTGGACCATTTTCCATTTACAGAGAGACTGAAGTTATGTTCTCCATATACAATTGATCACAACAGCAACAGTGAATTTTCTGCCTCTTTCTTCCTCCATCTGTCTGCCTCCCTCTACCCCCATAATGAACCAGCTGGTCATTAAAACTTGCAGCCAAGTATACAAGGAGTAAATTACTGCCCTCTGTTTTGGAAAGCCAAAAATACCCACAGGTTTGTTGATCAGCATGTATGTCTGTCAATCAGCATGTTCCAAACTCAGAACTGACAGTGCATGTGCTACTCTGGGGGGTTGGCAGGGATGTGGTGGGGAAACTTGGAACAGGAGACACTTGTTGAGGGGGAAAGGGGCAGGTGGGATACTTGACTGCAAGAACTAGCCCTCTACTGTTCATGTTGTTTATCTCTTGCTAATGAGGGTGAGGGATGAGAATCAAAGTAGCCAGAATAACAGATCTGTTGGGTTTTATGTACTTGGAGTTGTGATGGAGAGTGCATGTGAGCACATAATGTCATACACCTGAGAACCATAAATCAGAGGGGAAAATAAGTATTATACACTGAAAGGCAATGTTTCACATTAAGTAGAGAAGTAAGGTGAGGATTTTTATTCAAGAAGTCTCTGCTCTGTTAACCTTTACATTTGGAAGGGAATCAGAATGTGGAACTAAAATGCAATGGCAGAAGAGTGTAAATAAAAACAGATAACATTACACTACAGGCACAGTCAAGAGCTCAGCTGCACAAAGCAGACAAGACCAGCTTGCCTCTGCCATGTATTTTAGTTTTGTAGCAAGACAGGTTAGGAGACCTTAAAATTAATTTTTAATTGCTTATCTCTTTTGTACTAAAATAACCTCATCATTCAGTGCCATGACATCTTGCTCCATCTTCAGGCATGGGTCAAAATGTGTGTTTCTGGAGACAATAAGTGTTTACAGAGTTGTTCAACAATCAGACAAAGAGATATGCACAATTCTATATGCAGTTCCTATTCTGAATAGTAGCCAGGTTAGCTAAAATATTTAACCTGGTTCCATGCTGGATCTGTGGGCACTGAAGGGAAGCTGTCAGGAATTACTAAAGTCTTCAGGGTACCACAGGATCTCTGGCAGGGATGACATGCTGAAGATACCTGTATATTATACATTGTGGGGCTTTGCCATCTTATCTCTAGAAAGCGGCTTTCAAGGGTTTGTCAAGGTCAGTCCTCAGTTCTTTTAAATCCCTGTCTGCTGAAGCAGATCCAGACTTGGAAGGTGAAGGAATCTTTGGAGGTTTCTCTCTGAAAGTTAGTGTTATAACCAGAACAGAGATTTGGGAAAGAAACTAAGGGAGAAAGCTGTTCAAAATACAGTCCTTCTAGCAACTGTGACCTTAATATTTCTGGAGACTAAATTTATGGTTGCTGGCCTCATTCTGGCCATCCTCTAATTTTTACATTATCCTTGAGATGGATCTCCTCTACCAATGGAAAATACTTCCGTATGCCTTCAACTCAAGGGCCTCAAGTTAGAAGACTACAATATATTATTTTTCCATGAGTTGTAATATTACAAAGCATGTTATTAATTCTCTACGCTAGTGCTTATAAAGAAGAAAATATTCATGCCAATAAAAATAAAAATGCAAGGAAATTTGAAGTTCATTAACAACACACTTTCCATAGTGATTGTGCTCTGACAAGATCTAGAGAGATAAATATCAGAAAGTCCATTGCCTTGTCGTTTTGTCTTTAAATGAAGCCCAGAGGAAATGAGGGAAGGAATGGAGACTCGAAAACTTAAATATGAATGATCAGTTATTATCAATATACATTCCAAATAATAAGTGCTTTTCACCAATAGGTCTGTAAATCTGTCTTCTAAATGTTAAACTGTTTCTATTGCTAAAAGTCTGGAGTGCTTGTGTCGTGTGTTTTCCATTTGTATTTGTCCACCATGAATCACAGATAATTTAAATTGAAAAAAAAAAACAATTACAACAAACTGATTCATCTTAAGTCACATCAGGATTGTTTCTTGTAATCTTTCATTTAATATTTTTTTCCAGTGTGCTTATACCTATCCCCAGAGGTGGGGTTCTATTATTTCCCTTTGAAGACTATTCCATGGTCCAATAGACCCTATCATTATTAAGACACTTTTCTTCGTATTCAGCCTGAACTCTTCTGTCTGTATCTTCTTGTTATAATCACATGACACATCTCCTTCCTAGATATTTATGCACCTCAACTACCTAGAGATAACAATTGTGTCTTCCCTTCTTGGTTTCCATTTAACACATACATGAATGTGACATATGTTAAGTGTAAAAAGTGTACCTTTAAAGAATGGATTTTACACTTAGGGGGAATTGCCTTAGCTCAGCTACAGCTAGGAGAACTTTAGCACTTGTAGTGGGAGACAGTGTAGCTCTTTAAAGTAATTAATGTGATGTCATTAGTGCTTTTGGCCAATGCAGCTACATTAGTATGGTATGCTATATACATAAACAAAATCTAATCTCATTCTTTCTCTTGAATAGCACTTTCTTGTGGAAGCAGCAGCTTCCACAGGATTTGTTCTGAAGATTTATACACTTATAAGCATTTTAGGCATTATGTTCAAAGTGTATTTGCTGTAATTGTTCTTTATGATGAATGTCTCAGCACTGGTGCAGTGTTATTTTGCAAACATCTCTGTGTAATTTATTCATCTTGATATATTAAGCCTGAAAACATTTTTCTGTATACAAATTTAAAATTTATTAGATTAGAAGCTTCCACTGATAGAAAAGGGAAGCTGAGGCACAGGGGAGAACATTATTTCCTCAGAGGCACACACAGTGAGTGTGTGTTACTTGCCAAATTGAGTGAGACAAATTTGGGACTGGAGAATAAAATGCGTAGATTAATGTTTATGTGTATGCTCACATTTATGAGAGAGAATTTAATAATGAAATCTGCCTCTGATTGTCAGAACTCCTTCTGAAATCATTGTTCTTCATTCTTTTTAACACAAACCACAGAAGATTTGCATACATTTATCTGAGATCTTTGCATGGTGAAAAGTGGTCTTCCTGGCACACTTCCAGAGTACTAAACTTTTGAATTGTTATTTCACATTTACATATGATGCTCATTTGGGTAATTTCTCTCTTTTGGCCAGAGCACATTCCCTAGATATCAGGTGCTGCAGGTGACAGCAGAAATTCAGGCCAGAATCTGCCCATAACTCAGCCTTGCTCTGGGTGACACCTGCAGGCTCTTTGGAAAGGGACCCTCCAGCAGTGCTCAGGGGCATGAGCAAATTAACACTTTGCCCTTGCAAGCAGGGCTGTCTCAGTCACATGGCAAAGAAATTTTGGGGCCACAGCTGGGTTTGGCTGGCCAAAACCACTGTCCAGACTGTGCTGTGCTCACAAGTCCCTAAGTCCCAAGGTGTAGGTGCTTCTCAGCTTTCAAGGTGCCCAGTTACCTCTGTAAATCCATCTTTTTGTGCATCTCTTCCTCTATAGTATTTTATGATAAAAATACAGCTTCTGTCCCTGGGCACTATCCAAAAACAGCCTATAGAAATGATAAACATCAGCAGGACACAAATCTACCTTATAGCATTAGGAGTTGCTGATTCCAAACTGGATAAGGAGCTCCCACTGTGAGAAACCTACACGGATGTGTTACAGGTTCTAAATCATATTCAAATTGCAACCTACTACATGCAGTGTAAAGTAAATTAATGTGCTAATATTAAAAATAATTATTATGGAAGTATAGCATTAAGCAAAACTTTTTGCTTTGTTGTCAGAAAGGTTATATATAAAGGCATTTTTAATGCACAGCCTTTTCATCTCATTATTTGCCTTTCATTTCCTGCTCACAGTATGGCATCTTAAGTGCTGTGTTTCTGATACACTATGAGGACTCTGCGAATATTCAAAGTCCTAAACAAAATCTTGTCCCACTCAGTCCTAACACCAAAAGCATTTATTACCCAGGTAAGTATTGCCAGGAGTGTGTTACCACTCAATTTAAGTGTAAATGGCAATATTAAATAGTATTTATATAAATCTGAAGAATAGTTTTTGTCTACAAGCTCAGGTTAAGTAGTTAATGTGCTATGTTCATGCCAGATGGGATGCAAAACCTGGTTGGTGACAGCACTTTATTAGTTGGAGAGAAAAGATGCAGGGTATGTAAACAGGCATTGCAAGGCTTCACAGAATGTATGTAGGTGGGAGCTTTCACCAGGGTAAAATGATCTTAAGTGAAAGATAATAAAAAAGAATCTTTCCTGATGATAATGAAGAAAGAGCAGATAAATTTAGCTAAGTACACTCAGACAGTATAGGAATGGGAAGAGGGACAGAGACACTGTCCAGAAAATTAAAAATGTGTGATGAAAAAGAAATTGGATTTCACCCAGGGTCAGTGCTGTCACTCTTTTGATGGACATTCAAGGTTTGAATGCAAAAGTTAGACCTCAGTTCCAGGAGTTTAGTCTCCATTTGATTAGATTGCAATAATATCCATCTCTGTATGAATTCATGCAGTACATTCTCCACCCCAGCTCAGCTGAGGGATGGATGAGTGGCCACTTCTGGGCTATATGGAACAATTTTTCCTGTTCCTTCAAGAAACTTCACACAGCATTGCTCTGTGGTGTGGACATTTCCTCCTATCCTCTCATCCTTTCTTCCCAGAACCAGATAGCTGCTGGTACAATTCTATATGTGGAGATTGTACATACAATCATTACATACAATATTGTACATACACATACAATTCTGTATATGGAGACCACCAACATGCAAATCATTCCTTGTCATTTGAAGTGCATCTGGAAAAGATAAGAGAGAAGGATTTTTGCTTCTTTACTTCAAACTATTTCTCATACCACAGAAAAGTTCATGTTAGAAATTTCAATATGGCCATTTTGACTGGGTTGAATGGGAAAGAGCTCTGTCTATTAGAGTGCAACACTTGCTCTGCTAAGAAGCCACTAGAAAACAGATCTTTTAACTTTGTGACAATATTGATATGAAAATTAAAGCAAAAGGCTTGTGAAGGAAAGGAAAATCAAGAATCCATCTGTTTTCCTGGGTCTCATCACCACTTTGATTATATAATATTACACATCAGGTTGTCTTGTTTCATAATCCACAAGTTTTAGGTAATGCAATAATGGCATGCAGAAAGATGTGCCAAAAGCCTCAAGCACAAATAGTGTTACAATACCACCAAAACTCTGTCAAACCAGAGCCTATTTTATTTTCCCCATGGAAACTGAAGCTGTATAAGGGTGTGAGGCTTCTCTGGAGCACTGCATGTAGCTTTGTGTGCCTTGCTCAGGACTCTCCATGGCAGGGGCAGTCTTTGTGGCATCTTTCTTCAGACAGAGGAGAAGGATGGGCACCCCTGGGGAGGACTCAGCCCACCAAGCCACCAGTGGCTTGTAGGAATGGTTTGTCTTTCTCCATTGATTTTACATATATTAGATATCTAAGTTTAGATGAGATGAATCTGAGCCGAAGAATCAAATGGGCAACTCAGGGAAATAATCTGGAAGGAAGAAGTAGCAAAATAATCAGAACTACTAGAAATACATAACTGTGTCTCCTTGAAGCCTGAGATGATCTGTAGGTTTTTTGACAGGTTTGGTGAGGAGTGCTAGAGAATGTCTTGGAGAGTGGTGAGTCTCTAACAAATATGAGTAAGATTTTGTGAATTCAAGGACACAATGCACATTCTGTGTAGAGAAGGTGATTTTCCTGTGGCAAAGATTTGAACCAAACAAGCACAAAAAATTACAGTATCACAAATCCATGAATTCTTTGCTGAATATTTAGCATTTACCCATTTTCTTTTTGAGTCACTATGTTGATAATCTCATTAGTGCTGAATCAGAAATATGTATTGTTTTGTTCCAAATAATCTATCATAAGGCTTGAGAAGAAGAGTGTTCATGGATTTACATCACGTGAGGACAGTTCAGGGAGAGCTGTGGCACAGTGTAAGTGCACAAAAAAATGAAACTCAACTTGGAACTACCTTCAGAAAAACAACACCAGGTTCCTGAGTTGCTAAAACAACAGAAGCTAACAGTCTTGTTGACTTCACACAAATTAGTTCTGGTATGAATCTTATTTTGAGATAAAACCTCATGGGTCTGACAGAATTAAAATATTTTCTGTTAGCTCAGTATAATTTTGAATCGTTAACTGAGTTGTAATAAAGATCTAATGAAAACACTCTTAACTGTTTCATTTTGGATTGTGTTAAGGTGAAAAAGAGCTACTCTTTTGGTGGACTGGCAAGTGATGGCTGAGTACCAGATGTGGTTAGAAAGAGGATAACTGCTAAAGTAATAATGCCTGAAATTCCATTTAAAACTACTTTAAGATCTATCTGCCCAAAGGGGTGAGAAGATTCTTTTTGCAGTTATAAATTTCTCATTCTTTCTCCCTGGAGTATCATAGAAGTGATGGAGAACATAATATAGCAATTAAGTTCTGCAGCAAAATTCCTCAGCAGAGATGTGTATTGTAGCAGGCAAAAAATATGTTTTCCTACAGTTGTAAAAGAAAGTATAGAAAATTACTGACAAAACCCTGCACT
The DNA here is from genome assembly GCF_903797595.1 of Erithacus rubecula. Taxonomy (NCBI): domain Eukaryota; kingdom Metazoa; phylum Chordata; class Aves; order Passeriformes; family Muscicapidae; genus Erithacus; species Erithacus rubecula. The sequence continues at coordinate 58,450,907 of NC_136686.1, forward strand.
GACTGTGAATGATCCCTGTAATGATACAAGAAATGCTGGCAGAAATGCATATAAACCCTGCTTACCACAAATATCCTTCAGTATTTTACATCAGTTCAGATGATTTTCAGCTGTGTTTGTCTGGAGAGCCACCATTCCAGGGTAATGTATTGTAAAGCTTTTTTGAACATATTATCAGTCATTTGTCATGTTATGCAGGTGACAAGAAGAATTGCATCAAATAAATCAAATATTGCAATGTGGTTGGTAAGGAAGTATCACAGAATCACATAATTGTTTAGGTTGGAAAAGACCTTTAAAATAATTGAGTCCAACTCTTAACCCAGCACTATCAAGTCCAGACCTAAATCATGTCTGTAAGTTCTACTCATCTTTTAAATACCTGCAGGGATGCTGACTCCCACTTACAACTGTAGTGTGTTATGATGCTTGACAATCCTTTTGGGAAAGAAATTTTTCTTGGTGTCCAATCTAAACCTATTTTCCACACTTGAGGTAATTTTTCCCATTCTATTATGATTTTTTCCATTCTATTACTTGTTGGGACAAGAGACTGACCCCCTTTATAACCTCCTTTCAGGGAGTTTTAGAGAGTGATAAGGTCCTCTCTGAGCCTCCTTTTCTCCTGGTCAAACACCCCCAGCTCCCTCAGCTGCTCCTCATCAGACTTGTGCTCCAGACCCTTCCCCAGCTTTGTTACCCTTCTCTGAGTGTGTTCCAACACCTCAATGTCCTTATTGTAGTGAGGGCTCCAAAATTGACCACAGAATGGGAGATGTGGCCTCAGAAGTTGCTCATCCAGGCCAGGATGCCATTGCCATTCTTGGCTCTGGGCACATCTGGCTCATATTCAGCTGCTGTCACCAGCACCCCCAGGTCCTTTTCCACCCAGCAGCTTTGCAGCCACTCTGCCCCAGCCTGTGGCACTGCCTGGGGTTCAAATGCAGGACCTGGTGCTTGGTCTTGTTGGACCTCACACAGTTGACCTCAGCCCATCAATCCAGCCTGTTCACATCTGTCTGCAGAGCCCTCCTGCCCAGCTTGGGGTCATCTGCACAGTGGCTGAGGAAGCTCTTGATCCCCATGACCTCAGGCTTGTCTCTAGCAAGTGTAGCTTTATCCCTTTCCCCTTCAAATCCAGTTGAGAAGCTGTATCTGACACAGGAGCTACTTGAGAGTCTTGCCTAATTGTTGTGTCAATCTGATTTTTGTTGAGGCAGCCAACTTCATCCCACAAATGCATTCTGTATCTGTTTTCAATTGCCAGTTTCCGAGCTGAATCTCAGGAGGGGCAAGCTCTTTTTAAAACACAAACCACACTCTGTGAGCTGATTAATTCAGATGAATGGCATTATGGAAAGTTAAGAAAAAATGAGCTCTGACTGACAAAGCTTAATATGATTACTATTTCAATATTTAGCATTCTTTATTTCATTCTGCTTTCTACTTCTTTTTGGAAAAGGGCCAGAAGAAAAAAATGGAAAATACCAAAAGAAAGTAAACCCTGATTTGCCTCAATCGATTATTTTGCTTTTATTTTGGAATTTTAAAACTATATTTTTATAACAAATGTATGACTTTCGTTTCCCCTGATCATTTCATGTCAAGGTTACAATGCAGCATTTTATGACCATCAAGAGAGAATAACCAAGATTCTGTGAAGCAGTTAACTCAAAGTAAAGTGAGCAAGGCATTCAGAAAATGAAGCCTTCATTTGGAAATAGCTGGCTTGTGAATATTCCTGACACTAGTTAGTTAAGATATAGTAAAAGTGTCTCCAGGTGTCTGACCTTGTGAAATGTGGTGACTCTTTCTTGTACTGGTGTTCCAGTAAAGTGCAGTGACCATAGAATGGGTTCTCTGCTGCTGCAGGAATAGAGCATCCCTCTGACATAATGGCAGGAGTATTGGTAACTCTGTGTTGATTCCAATAACCTCTCAAGTCATGTTTATTTAGGCTGCTGCTGGACTTCATCTTTTCATTCATGGAGACAATAGAGCTTGCAAAATATTCACTTAAGTCATAATCCCCTTTAGAGGTCTCACAAAGCATTTATTCCATTAAAAAATACTTAATACCACTATGGTTGTCATGTATTAAAATACAATAAAAACTTTCTTTTTTATAGTAACATATTGTATTTTTTGTCTCTAAAGGAAATTCTGCTCTTAGGTCAGTTTTCAGAAGGAACACACTAATCTTCCCTGCATTTAGACCCAACTCACTCATGTAATTAGAAATTGTTCCTTTGCAAAACACTATCAGTGAACCCCAAGAGTCTTGAGCCTATCAGCTAAATGTGGTGTGGGACCAAGAAAGAGTGCTGCAGAGAAGAGAAATGAAAAGAAGGCAACATTTGAAAGTTGCATATTTCAGTTCAACAGTTCATCTTTATTAGCATTGTATTTTAATATGCACTTGACTAGCCAGGCATTTATTTTCTCACTACAAGCTCACCTAAGGACAAAAATGAACGAAAGATTAGAGTTGATCTTCAAAGAAACTGGCATAATATTAACATATGAATTGAAATCTAATCCATATTTTAGATTACTGAAGAAAACAAGGAAATGTGCATGCTTGAATGATAATGGGCTCAAAAAATACATTGATATGGCCCAAGAAACTGGAAATGAACAGCAAATGTTTAGGATCTAAAGATGATTGAAAAACAAAAAAGTGATGTTTTAATTCCCAAAAATATGAAATGCATATATTAAAATTTCCATCTATTCCTAGGGAGTGACACTTAAGACATGTCCAAAATAAAATCCTAATTCTTGTTATTCTACTTTAGACATGGGAACAACATCATAAGAGTAAAATTTTGCTGATTTGGATGGCAGAGACCTTACAAGGTAAGCCTGGAGAATGGGATCATTGAAACCAAACCTATATAACTCAGGTCTAGACTTTGAAGCCTTATCTTCAACTCATTCAGTTTAAATCTGATCTGAACACAATCCCTGCCCATCTATCTATATTAGATATAATGAAAACAGATAGGAAACCTCTCTCTTACACAAACCCTCCACACAATTCACCAGTGACCTATTACCACTGCAGCTGAAATTCCTAATAAGATCCAATTCAACATCATTGGCACTCAGAAAATGCCATCTAAACCCTGACTGTGGCTGATAAGCACTCTGACCTGCCCAGTGAAATGCTTTATACTGTTGCCAGTTCCTACAACATCTGAACAAATTCCTAAGAAAATAGACAGGCACTGCCATAAAACCTGCAGTGGAAGTATTAAAATTCTAGCTTTTCCCTGCTCTACATGATTAAAAAATTTAATGAATTTGAAGCAATTCAGAGAAGGAAAGATTATAACTTCCTTTTAAAGTAATTTTCTGGGGAAAAAATATGGTAGAAAATTCAAGAAGCATTGCCTTTTGATTGTCAGATTCTGGTCTTATCTAAGCCCTTTAAGGTCTAGTTCCCTAGCTAAGGAATGCTGCAGCATACTTCATAAGCTATTCTTCTTCAAAGAAATAATGAAATAATTGTCTGCTACTTAGCTCTTCAGTAAATAAAATATAAATTAGCAATTAGGCAACAAATGGAAAATATTAGATTTTGGGATTTTTAGTATCCATTTTTAAAAACACGTGTTTAACTGAGAGCAAAACCAAGGTCTTAAGCATAAGTTTATACTGTGTAAAAGAAAATAACTGACAATTCTTTCAGTGTGATTACAAACACACTAAAAAGGACTATTTTTTCTGAGTTACTTTATTTGCAAGTCAGTTACAATCTTACAGGAGTCAGGGAAGATTCTCTGGTTTTGAAACAGCAAAAGCTGGAGAAAAACCTGCCCTCAGAGGACCAGCCTTATAGAAATATTTCTAGACTGCCAAGAAACTTCCAGAGTGTCACAGGTGGCATCATCCTTAGCTCTCCAGCTAATCCCACAACTGAGCTATTAATCCATACACGAAGATGAAATGGTAATACACTCTCAAATTTCATTTTTCATATTTAAATAAGATGATGCTTTTGCTAGAAGAACCAGGCTGAAAATTTTATCATTGAACTTACAGGAAAAAGAAGCTGATGGAAGGATTTTGAATAACATTTGAGGATTTACCCTGGCCATAGGCAGAAATATTGACCTTACAGAGAATAACCCCATATAAGCTGATGATAAAAAAAACCCCAATCCTGTCTGTTAATGTAGAAAGGCATTTATGGGGCTGTGCACTGAAAGCTGCTTTATGGCTGTTTTCATTGTTCTCAACATAGAAAAATTTTGCTGATTTTCCATTTTCCATGAACACTAAATTCAATTAAAAGAATAAAATCAGCAGCAAGTAGTTAAGGCCAGTATTTATTTCCTAAGTCTGTGTTGTCAGTAATAAGAAGAATCGTCCTTTTAGTTTTCTCTACAGTTTTCCTAAATATTTTATAAAACAATCTGGCAATACTCCTAAGAATCTATCATCAGGCTCATGCCCTTGTGTATGTTATTGCTAGTTATTTTCCATCTTGCAATGTACAGAAATGTCAGTTCCAATAAAATTTTCTCACTAAAAATTGAAATTCAGTTATTCCTAAGTTTAAAAGTGAAGCAAACTGTTTTCATGGCTTTGTATCTCTGCTCAGTCTTACAATTTCAGATTTTAGCAGAAAAAAAAAGAGAGATGTGACTATGAGACCTTTGGCTGCTTTTCATCTCCTACATTTTCTGAAATATTTAACTTCAAAATTGCTTTTGATCCCTCCCCCTAGTACAATATTGTTTGAGATTCAGTCTTCTGAATACCTAATATGTCCATATTTTCTGTTTGACATTTTTTCTCTATCAATACTGGATAGGATTTTCTTATTATAATGGTTTGAACTTTAGAAACACAGTGAAATATATAAACAAATCTTCTGATTATTTTCCAGTTTCCAGCAGCATGAGACTTGAAATGTAGATGAATGGCTCTACCAGTTGAGAGAATGTTTACTACTCTACATCTTAGAGCAGGCTTGAGGGAATTTGCCTCCAGGAATTAAAAAAAGACAGTTCACAGATAATAAAGCAGAATGAATAAGAGATACAAGAAAGACAAGGTTCAGAGAGATAAGAATAACAATCCAGCTAACAGTAAGTAATTTGCATTTAAATATCAGAAGCTAGAGTGAGAATAAGAAATAAGAAAAATTTCTCATTCTTTCCCCCCCAAGATTAGTGTCAAGCAGTGTAAAAATAAATGATGAGATATGTTCTTAACATTGCACATACACACAGGAGAAAATAGAGAATACAAGTAAAAATTTGAAAATTCCATTGGCTGCTATTGGATCATTCACTTTGATATATAGGTTATAAATGCCACTCTGGTAAAAAAATGTGTTTATCTCAATTTAGCTTATAGCCCTTATTCCAAGGAAATTGTATGGAGAAATAAGGGATTAATGAACACACATGAAAAAACAAAATACCCTCCCCCAAAAATTCCCAGAGCCCAAGAACACTTGTTTGTGGAAGGGTGAATTTTATCCCATGTTGAAAAACTTTATTTGGGTGAAACATTTGCAGTGAGTTGTGTCAGACCTATATTAAAGCTCATAAAATTGCTAGTTAAGGTGTGTACACACAGCCTTTTGAATGTAATCTTCCCCTTCTTGGAATGGGATTTCCCATCCTGCTGACATGTTTACTTACACCATTTATCCTTCCACTCTTCCATTTTCCACCCTTGCATCCCTATGCAAAACACAGCTCTCAGTCTATGCACTGAAATCAATTGGGTCACAATTTTCCATGATTTAGGTCATTTGCTCCTAAAGAATAATTATGAGTAGGATCATTTTGCTGCTCTCTCAGAGCCTGATGCTTAACGTGGTAACACAATTTATCTGTGGAAGTATCTACTTACCATGCTTAATCAATCAAATAAAGATATGTTAATCACTTTGCTTTGCACAGTGCAGTTGGGTTGATCACTTTGATCTCATAACAGTAACAAAGAAAGCTGCTTTAGGGCTGTTTTGACTTAAAACAAGGGGTTTTTTTGCCTTTTAATTCTGACCTTGAGTAAAACTCAATCCATAATAAAATCTTTTACTGAACAGCTTATAACAGCAGCAATAATTTTTTTATGCTATACATTAAACAAATTCATGACTATGTATTCCACCTATGAGACTGGAAACCATCCTGATTTAGTTTCTGCCCTTCCTTCTGATCTGCTGAGTGACTATGTGAGTGGTTCAGGCCCTAAATTGTGTTTCTTGTTGTTGGTTTGGATATTTTCCTCACAGAAAATCCTATTGAGTTTGAAAGAACAGTAGCTGGGCAATAATTAACTGCTACCAAGACCACATGTGCAGATAATTCAGATAATTGAAATATAAATAATAATATCTAATAGGAAAACTTCAACATTTCTAACTGCAAAGCAAATGCACTAATGGATCACATAGTAAAATTTAATTTTTCTCTTTTAGAGCATTTATTGAAACTTTTTTTTTTTTTTAAATTAAAAAAAGCAGGAAATATTTGCATCAGAAATTTCTGTCTTCTCTAAGTCCATATATTCCCATGAATGTTCTTCATAGAAAATTTCTATCAATTCAGTTGATCCTCAAATGAAGCTGAGATAGGTTCCCCACTCATTGGTGTAAGAGGTAAATCTAATTCTCTCCATGGTTTCACCTAAATTTGGATGAAGGCTCAGAGTTAGAGAATATGAAACTGGAAGAGATAAGCAGACACTGTTCTCTCCATGTTGTGCTGATTACAGATGGAAACTTTTCCTGGCATATTTTAGAACAATGGACACCTTATTTTAAAGAATGCAATGAAATATGGGTCTGGAAGATGGATTACTGTACCTTTTGCTCTTTACTCACAGCTATAACAAAGATTTCCCTCTTTCTTGAGCATCCTTTATTTGGTTAGTAGAGAGATTGGGGCATCCAGGCAACAGATTTTAGTATATGTGGTATTTGGTGCATCCTTTTCATTGTGAAGAACATTAAGATTTAATAGTGTTCTGGGAGAATATTGACCTTGGAATCTCCTCAGTTAATATTTAAATCTTAGGTCAATAGATCTGGATAGTCACTTATTCAGAAGCCACTATCAACTTTATTGTTATTGGCAGTACATTCTGGAAAAACTTTTGGGGGCTGATAACTGAGTATTTGTTACTAGAAGCTATGAAGAATTTCACATTAAAAACCTGATATAGTGATGACAAAAACTATCTTGTGGTCACAAAACTTTTGTGTATAGCAAAATTAGTTGTGTTTGAATGCAAAAGTACAAAACCAGATATCTGTTGTTAGTGTGCTTGGCTCTTTCATTTCTTCTCTTTGTTTAGATCAGTAGTACCAGTATTGCTGTCAACAACTAAGGATAACCCAAATTTCTGATTCTCATTAAAAATGATTTCATGGTAATTAAATGAGCACATAGTCAGTATTTCAAGGGAGTACAAACTTCTTTGTCTGTCTGCCTGGAAATCTGTTAAGCATAATCAAATTCTGAAATATTTTGGTTTTTATCTTTGCCCAGGCATCACATCAAGCTTGCTGAGGGCATTGATCCCCATCTGCAGACAGAACAGTAAGGCATTGATAGGAGCAGTGTCCACTTCTCCTGCTGTGGATCCATGCCATGGTCCCAAACACAGGGAAAGCAGTGGGACCTGAGCTGCCATCTCTCACCATTCCCAGCACCACAACTCCCAGATGATGAAGCCACTTTGGCTCTGCTGGATTTATCTGAGCTCTCTAGAGTGGATCACCTGCCAGCTGCCTCCAGCAATGGAGGGGCACTGAGCTGTGGCACAGAAATAATTCTTCATACCCAGTTTTTCATTTTCTCCTTCAAACCCAGTATTGCATTTTGCTGCTCCTCTTTGTGACTGAGGCTCTTCACAGGAGCAATACAGATGCCTTCAAGGCCCCAGAACTTCCTCACCAAGATCCTTAGAGGGGCTTATAGGCTTTTTATGTACCCTGAGTTGGACACAAGGACAAACACCAACAAGATATTTTCAAGAAGAAAAACAACAAAAATTTCACTGGCAAGCTTTAGAAAATTAGGTAACTTTGGCAAAAGTGTAAAGCAACATTCAATCAACATGAAGCATTTCACAAAGCATTAGTTTAATAAAGAGAAGCTCCCTCAGCTCAGCAAACTCCAACCCACCCACCTTTATTTTGCTCAAACTCTGAGAGAAAGAAACTAAAAGGAAAAGATAAGAGGATAGAAAAGAACAAATATACCACACCTGCTTCCAGCAGTGCTCTAGCTGATAAAAGAGCCATGAGAAAGGATTGCATTCTGGTTTAAGTCCAATTTGGCTTTCCTAGGCCCTCCCCCCAGGTGGGACTTCTGGTTTGGTGGCCACTCAGGAGCTGGGATAGGGATGTCAGAGGTGGCACAGGTGGGATGTGCTAAGCAGAGCACTGCCTTGCAGGGAAGATTTGATTTACCTCTTTCTCTACACATATACCTGCAATATTTTGAGCCAGCAACCCTGTCTTGATACTCTTAACTTCTGTCCTATGATGGACAGGAAATAAAATTAAAGAATTAACTTTTCTGGGGCTAGAATCACTGCTGGTCTGATACCTGGTATATTATCATACATTACTAACTCCTACACAGTAGAATAAATACCAATCCTGGCATGGATTTTGCACCAGCTTCATGATTAACTAGTACTCAGGATAAAGATACAAATTATTAAACAGGTGGCAACAGGCTGATTCAAGAAAAACAAAGATTTAGTGATATATATATATATATATATATATATATATATATATATATATATAAAATCTAATATATATATTAAGGCACAAAAATATCTTTATAAATAGAAATCAATTAGTGTTCCAAGATGCCTTCTGATACTTTATTCATTAGTATGATGGATTACATTATACATATGAGTAATTATTTGAATAAATGACTATGAAGGTATTGAAATAATTTGCTTTTGAGATTACTAACATTTCTGAATTCAAACTGTATTGATGCCAAACCTATCATTATACTGGCCAAGTCAAGCTCTGACAGCATAGTTATTGCTGAAGGGATTTAAATGATGTCAAATCTGAAAAATAAAATAGGGTGTTTCAAGGATCAAGACAAAATACAGGTAGGTAAGTTTCACAAATGAAAAGGTACTTAACACATCTGTGGAGATAATGGAGAGACAAGTTTTCCTTCAGTCCTTTATTTTAAATTCTCTGGGTTTTTTGGTTTTTGAAAAATTTCCATCCAGAAATGAAGGCTTAGAGTATAAAGGAAATAGTCTTTATAATGTGTTTTTTCTCCATTAAACCTCAGTTTTAAAGACATTAAAGCACTTCAATGTTGCCTAAACATAGATTAAGAATCTCAAAAACTAAAAACCAATCTAGCCTACCTATTCTCCAAGAGAATTGCCCCTGTAAGTGCTTCTAATCTTAGCATGGCCTTCTGTCCAGCCTAAGTCTCTCTGGATACCTAGTTACAGCTGTTCACTTGCATGGAATAATAGAAGTGAGATGAACTCCCACATCTTCCCTCAGGGTGCTTTGTTACCATAAGGGCACCCACACAATTCCTGGAGAAACTTACACATTGAAAATGGGCAGTAGTGATGCTCTCCCATTACCTTTTCAATTTTTGCTAAACAGTTTAATGATGAAGAGTTGGCCACCAAAAACTTGAGGTTTTGCCCATGCTTCATGGAATCTTGAACTTACAATAGTGGATAGTTTATTTTTCACTCTGTTGGGAAAAAAACATTCTTGCAATAACTCTGACAGTTTTCTGTGAATGCTGGGATGAACTTAATTAAAGGATACGTATTTACCTGGCTTATCTTTAGTAGTCAAGTAAAAGTCTTATGCAGCATGATAAAGAAAAGAAAGGTAGCTGCTTTGAAGAATATAGATGACAAGTTTTCTTCATCAGCCTCCTAATAGTTCTACAGCTGTAGTATGCAGGGCCCCAGCAGACATTTTGAAATGAGGTAGAACAGTAAGTGATGACTAAAATGGCATCAGGCAGCTGATGGGGTTAAAAACCCCAATATAGTTGTAGTTACCCCATGTGGTGGCACTTGAGATTGCCCTTGCATACCTGAAGCCCCGTTTCAGTGCCTGATGCAGAAGACCTGTGCTGCTCTTCTCCCCCTCCCAACACTCACCTGGCTCAGTAATGGTCCTGAGCAGAATCCTCTCTGAACTGGGCTGGCACAGTGTTCTTGCAGGTGGATGTAATTACATCTGCTCATGTTGGACAGGATTCCTAACAATGTTACAGCTCTATTTTTTAAAACCTGACATTCTAACTTTAGGAGAGGAAAGTGTTCTTGCACTCCAGCTGGCAGTGTGATATGTCCAAGGAGTTTCTCCAGCTGGCTGACATGGGAACTAGCACTGACAGCAGAGCAGGTCTGCCTGCAGCAGTGGAAGATCAGAGTTACCTGGGACCTGAGCAGCTCACACTGCATTAGTCTGCCAGACTTGTCCTTTATGATACAAGACTTTCATACTTAGAGGGCTCAATTCAGATTTAGTTATATAAACAGGCTTCATAGTTTCAGAAAATCCATTCAAACAGGAAGAGCAGGTACCCAGTTGCCTGGTCTCCTAGACAGTTGGGTCCTGCTCTCTTGGACCTAAAAGTGGTTTGCCTTTAACAGGAGGGGAACAAAGCATGCTGATGCAAGAGGCTGCCAGGAATAATATTCAGTGTTGGTTTTTTTCAGGATTTTCACTTCTTGAGTCTCTGCTTTAATTTCTGAACTAAAATATATAAAATACAAAGCACAGCAGCCCTGACACAATATGTTCTCATCCTCAGAAGAAGGTTGAGTAATTTGGACAACAAGTGAATGAAAACCTTGATATTTTCTAGTGATTTCTTCTATGCTGCATGGACACTTGACTGTAGGCCAAGTGACTTCCCCTCTGCAGGTTTTCAACAACACTGTGAGAGCACAGAAATCTCAAGCAGTTATTTTAAGCATCATGGGCTGCCCCCTGAAGCCAAGTATCTACTTTTTGGTGAGATAATCTTACATTAGGAACGTCTGTGGGTGAGTGGAGTTCTGCTTGGAAGGATGTGACCAGCAGGCACGTATATATGTGTGTATATATGTATATGTACATCTCAGGAAGCAAAGCTTTAGTCCCATTTCAAGGAGGACAGCCCATTGCAGGACCCTGATGATAAAACAAACCAGTTTGGATCTTGGCATTTCACTCCTCACAGCACAGAAAGCAGATGGAGCTCGGGAAATCACCCAATCCTCATAATCCCCTCCTCCTCTAAAGCCTGCAGGAGTCCTTGGGCACTGCTGGGATGTTTCTGTCTAAAACAGCAGTGTCAATATCCTGGTCTGGTTTGTGTGTGCTCACACCACTGCACTAATAAACCCTTGTGAATCTGTTGTAACATGATCATCCAGCATCATGAGCAGCTCTTTTCTTTCCCCAAGGAGAAACATTTCATTTGTCTTTGAAGATCATTTGATAAATAATATGCATACTGTGAGATCTGTGATTGGTAAAAATGCTGAAGGTGTGTTCAGAAGGAAAAAGGAGTGGGGTTCCTGGCAATGCCAATGGATGGCTGTGCTGGGTCTGAGCCTGCCTGTGGACATCCTGCCCTCCCATGCAGTGAGTGTGGGAGTGGCATCCAGTGTTCCCTATGGTGCAATCCCTCTCAGGATTTGGGATGTGCTAGGCTAGGACACTCTTAGAATGCAAAGATGATTTTGCAGTGTTGAGCACAATAAGAATTGCAATAGAAGCAGAGAGTTTTGAAGCTACTCCCAAACAAGATTCCCTCTCTAATTTTAGGTATGGAAGATGCCCTCAATCTGAAAACAGCCTTTCACAGGGTGGTCTGTCAGGAACTTCCTAGTGGAAGCTGAACTTTCCAGGAATCAAAATGGTGAAATGGAGGTTTAACTACAGTAGAAGTGCTGCAATAACACTGTGTTTCAACACCTCTTCTGTCACTGTCCTGAGTACCTGGCTTGGGAAGGTAACAGCTGTTCCCCAGACATTTGTGAAGATCTTTGGTTGTAGTCTTCCCTTATGGAGGAGTGAAAAGAGTGTGATAGTGACAGTTTTTAAATTTCTAGTGAAATGTGTTCTTGTGAAAGGCACCTGATCAACAGAGAAGACACACGTCTCTTTGAGGAAAACTGTGCAGCTTTGTTGCTGAGGCAACAGTGGAACATGGCAAACAGGGACTCAATGTTTGCAGCCAGGGCAGACTTTCTGTGCACCCTTAGGATCCCTGGGCATTGACTCAGTAAAGCAGCTTGGCTTTCCAATGATGTCATTATAATATGTATTTGAAGATGTGGTCAGAAGAGGACTTTTCTTCTGTTCACATACTTTGACAATTTTATTTGTTAGACACATAAGATCCTTAGAACCAGAAGTGTGTCTCACTGTGTTTGTTCAAATGCCCAAACCAAAAATAGATCTGTGGTCAGGTCCCCAGGTGCCAGCATATCCCATAAATTAATGGTTGTGGTAAACACACGGAAAGCTCATTTGAGTTAATTGGAAAACCTCTTTATCATTTTGTGTGTTTGTATTTTCCATTGAAAAGCCCCACTATGCATAAGTTCAAACAAAATTCAATGCCTAGAATGTCAGCAGATCCAATGGATCATATGCTCCTGCTGCCAGGGCTTTGCCTGCCATGGCTTGGAGTAGTCATGTGCTTGAGGGGGCTGGAAGTTGTGTTTCCATGGTTATGTAGCTCCCGACTTTCTTTTAATAACCCAGACAAGAGATTTGTTAATGTTCACTACTGATAATGGGAAATTATAGAAAAAAAATATTTCCCAAGAAGTTTTTTTTTCTGTTCTGCACTCTACAGAGGATGAGGTGAAAAAATAACAATTCATCCACATAACTAGGAGCAACTTAAAACCAGAAAAATGTGACTTTTTTGCCATTGCTTGTGAGTAGATCAAACATGAGGGCACAGTGGGCCTGTTCCAGCTGTAAGGGAGCCTGTCTCAGGTGAGAGTATTTACCCTTGGTGACACATCTGTGAAGAGCATCATGGCTCAGGAAAGGTTACTCTTGCAGCCAATGGTCCATTCTTTTCCTGTGACTTAATCACATGCCAGAAATCCTAATAGAAATAGACACTACACTTATGAATAATATGTTGAGAGAGGCCTTTATTCATCTTCTGCATGAGGGTGTATCAAGATCTTTATTTTCTGTGGTCAATTGAACAGTAATTGATGCTAATGATAGAACATGAGGTTACCAATAAGGCTCTCAGAATTTTTAAAAATAGTGCAGCTTGGTGAGTATTCAGTATTAATATCCATTATATTTTCAGTGTTGAAAGGGTAGTTACAAAGGAGATAGATTGGCTTTTTTCATACTCTGAAGTTTGCAATTTCTTGGGGAAAGATGTAGTCTTAAGATCTGAATATCAATTTGAAAATAATGAAAAAACCCAAATTCATACAAAGAAATTAGCAACTTTTACTATTCCAGTTCAGAAATTATTGGATTAATATGAAAATATATTCTAAAATGTAATAATGAAAAACTGAATGCAGTCAGTGCCTGTTGAAGTTCCTGTGAACTGATGGCAAAAACAGAATTGGGAACTTCTGGATTTTACTATCAACACCATTACATACCCTGGTGGTCTTTGGGATGTCATTTAAGTGAAAATGTTGACAATTTTCACTTTGATTTTTCAGAGGAATTGGAAAAAAGTGTAATTTTAGCTAAGGTTCTTTGTGAACCTCAGCTTCACAGGGAGCTAAAAATCATATTTGAAAATAATACTTAATGTATCAGATTTTAGACACAATTATGATCTTATCACCCATATGTCATAATTTTCTAAAACAATGATGAATAATGATAGACAATAATAGATCATTTTCAAGTTTAACTTTTTTTCCTCTGGCTCACTTCAGGGTTTCTATACAAGGAGTTACAGAATGGCAAAATAATATTTGATATTATGACTTTCAAATTACTGTCATAATTAAAGGAATTCAAGAAATGCAGATCCAGCTACTCTTTTCAGTCTTGATTTGATTAGACACTTGAGGAAGAGCCTGATTTATAGTCTAGGGACTGGATCATTAAAAGTAGTGGATTTAGCAAGAGCCTTAAGTATTAGTGACCGTCCATAGCAATTACAGGAGTGGTGCAAATACTTGACTGCAGGTGTGCCATATTAAATCCATATTTCAGTAGTGATATAAAAGGAACTTTATCAGAGCCTGGCTTAAAAATTGTTGAAACTATTTTCAGTAGAAATAGAAATTTTTTCATTACCTTGAGGAGATTAAAAGAGGTAGATCTTCCAAAGTTATTTAATAGATAGCTACTGTGGCTCAGAATTGTGTCTTAAAACTTTTAAAAGTAAGATTATTCTTTTTCTGAAAGAGAGTGATCATATGTGTTCATCGAAAATATTTAGGAACTTTCTTATAATGATTAAGTTTATTAGTCTTCAGGACAAAAAGAATATTATTATTCCTGTGTTGTACTGTGACCTTACATATCACATGCAAATATTTATAATTTTAAAAACTGTTACTTCCAGACCTCAATGCCATCTGATTTAGTGCTGAATTTAAATACAATGTCTCAGGTTAAGACCTGCATTACTTTACTGTGGTCTGGCCATGTCAAATCAATAACTGCATACTTAAATCTATCATAGTTTAATCCATGTGTCAGCAGTGAGCTTGGGAAACCTTAACTATACTATAACATTAGTTCCCCAAATTAAAAAAAAATATTGAAAGCAATTTTTAATTTTTAAAATTTGTGTTTCTCTTAGTGTTTGCTAAACTTCAGAGTGCAAAAATGATCATTTGAAATGTAGAAATAGTTATGTGCCATGTTACATGACAAGTGTCATGACATCTGAGGTTAGGATGGGTAAAGAGGTAAGGAAAGGAATAAAGGTATCTCTAGGCTGCAATTTCAGGCAGATAAACAGACAAGTGTAGAGAAAAATTTGCTTTTGAGTTCAACCACTAATGTCTTTCTAGAAGAAGAGACAGAAATTATGTCTAGGGCAGATGCATAGCTAGATTATAGATGCAGAGATTTAAGAGTTACTCTAGTCTGAGAAACCTGCCTTTAGTTTGCATCTGAAAGTCACATTAGAGTTGGTAAATCTCACAGATTAAAGGATATTATCTGTTAGAATTTCAACAGGTAGGGCAGAATTTGTTCCCCACCTCAGACTATTTGCAGTTTTGAATTATTTTTTTCATAAGAGACAGAACTTGTAGTTTTGGCTCCTCTCAGCATGTGGGTGGATTTGTAAGCAGCTCTTCTCTGGTCATAAAACCTCATAACCAAAAGCCAATCTTTATTTTCCTGGGTTCACACTAGTGTCAGGACTCAGTGTACACGTGAATGTTTTCCCAGGGCCAAGAACATGTGGGTGTGGTGGGGAGAAGAGTGCAACTGCCCTGATCAGAAGGCAGAGCATGGGAGCTGCTTCCTCCCTGGGTGATTTAGGAGAAGCAAGAGACAGCAGGAATGGCTGAACCAGTGCACATCCAAGTGCCACATGGCCCAGGGCAGTATGTGCAGCAGTGGACAATTCTTAATTTCCTGGATGAGCACCAGAGCCAGGGCAGTGTATGATCACTCAATCCATCAGGTTTTGATTCAGGTATTTCACCAGCTCATGTTGACACGTGTTTGCTGGCTCTGTCTGGAGCTGAGTCTACAGTCCAAGCAGGGCTTTAGGGTGCTCTGGGGCCATATGGGATTTAGGAGATACCCTTGTCTTCTGTGGGTCCTATTGTGCTCAGGTGTGTCTTTGCTGGCACAATCCTTGTTGGCACCACTCTGCATTCCTTTGAGGACAAGGAGCCAACGAACATAAACATTGGGACATTAAAGTGCTCAGTGTTACACTATTTGATTTTATTTTTCCTTGGAACAAGCTGTACCTCTAATGAAACAAGTTAAACCTGATAATAAATATCCCAGCTCCTGACACAGACATTAATTACTTCTTCAAATGAGCAGGTTTTTCAGTCCAAGTACTGAGACCTGGTTCTAAATCACAAGATAGTACTCTTCTCTTTGAAGAGGACCAGTAGTAGAATAATAAGTGACAAGGACATAATTTACTAAGAGAGAAGTATTGTTTAAACTGCTCTGAGAGAAGAAACATTCTCCAAGGCCAGATTCACCCAAACTTTTAAGTACTGATCAACACTGAAGAATTTTGTTTAATTAAACATTTCACATGCCTAACCTGAGAACTTTTCAATTACCTAATTGAGTTAGAGTCAAGAATACTCTGCAATAAATAGGGTAATGAAGAATTAAAAAAAACCTAAGAAACCTATTGTTCAAGGAGGATCTTGAACATCAGATGCAGAAATACATGTAAAGTCCTGAAATCCAAAGAAACAATGGTCTAAATTACAGTCTGGAAAGAATTACATGAACTTGACAAAGAAATGTATTAATTTTTAATTGGTAAAAATTAATGGGTATTTCAGAACTAATAAACAGCAATTTGTAAAATAATGATTCACTCATCTCACTCACAATAGACTTAATCAAGCAGTTCAGTGAGCTCGTGCAGTTCACAAAGCTCTGGGTTTTGATCCTGAAAAAGCTGATTCTGGCATTTTTACATAAGAGAAGATATTGAAAAAATCAAGAATATTTAATGTGGAAAACTAATAAAAATATACAATACGCAATTTGAAATATATTTTTATATTGGAAAATTATAAAACAAAAATCTCTAAAGAATTGAAAAATTCTGGTTGAATAAAAATAGGGATTTTTTAAAATTTTAATTAATCTTTATCTTGCAAAATTATGTAAATATAAAGTTCGTAAAAAAAGTCCATTTTTTTTCTTTTGATGTTTGCTTGTGGAAAATGCTTCTCTTATACAGGGAGGTAATTCAATATTAAAGCAATTTAAGCATCTTCACCCTTCCAGACACATAAAGCTATTCATGACCTGTGTATCTTTATGTCCCTGTATCAACTGTACCAATATTATTTATTTCATAGCACACTCTCCTTCCTACAGACCACAGCTATCCATAGCCCCCTTGGTGTTTGTTTCATAGGTCACACAGTCAAATTGAGAGCTGTATTTAATACAGAAGAAATCTGGATAGAAATTGTAAATTAGCCATTGTTAGCTCTTTATTTGCTTAACCTCTATGTGTGACTTGAAAGATGTTTTTAGATGTCTCCAATATTTGTGTCTCCAGGTTAGATATTTTTCTCTTGTTGTTGTTTTACATATGCAAAATCAAATTGAATATTTTGGTTTACGTCATAGTTAGCTTCTCATTTAAAAATAAAATAGATACAAAGATATTATTTCACAAATAACAAAATTAAATTGCACACATTTCATCTTCAAACTTTTGCTGGAGCACTTGGACACTGTAAGTCTTGTCACCTCTTTTCTGGAGCCAGGGCAGCCCCTTTGGCTGCTGTGCCTTTAGTAACTGTGTTAAGTAATTCTGATCTCTGCTTGCTCTGTGTCTGCACTGTCCTTTGTCACAGCAGCACAGCTTTTGTGGAGCCGTGGTGGACAAGATCAGGAGCTGATAAACAGTAACAAAAAGAGTGGTTTTGTTTGAAGGACTGCTGGATTTTCTCTCACAGTTTTTTTGACAGTGAGCCCACTCCATCAGTAGGGCCACTGCCCTTTTCAAACTACAGTTGCTGTTCTCAAATGAGTAAACAAGTGCATCTGAGGGGGAGGTGGAATTTCAGAGTGTTGTTTATGGGCAAGGGGGAAGCACACTGCATATACATTAATGCATATGATGGAAATCTCAGCAGCCTAATTCAAATATAGTTATTACTCTGGACCTATTTCTGACCTGAAAAGAAAACTAATTATGCAATTAGAGTGCTGCTCTACATAAAAGGTCTCAAGAACAGTGATACAATTGAAATATTAGCACTCAGTTCTTGTTTTTTTATGCTTTTCTTGAGGAATGCTTACCCTTATATTTCTCCTCTGAGCTCACAGTCAGCAGATTTGTGCTGCTGGATCATAACTCATCAGCCTTTGATCCTTCAATGGGAAGGAACCAATCTTGATCTTGCTGGTTTTTTCCTTTGCCCATTTTTATACATTTTTTACCATACACTTTTTTCCTACCATTCACCTTTTCCTTTGTTCATGTATTTACAGTTCCATATTGAATCCATACTTACTCTCTAATGCTCACTCTGTGGAAGATACTGCTGTTCTCTTTGTTGCCATCAAACCAGCTCCTGGTCTGCAATCCTTTGCCTGCTGCTGGCTGGTTTATATCTCTGGACACCACAATGCTCACCTCTTATCATTCCACACAGGCATTTTTCTGTGCTGCATCCTTCCTCTCCACTTCCCAAGCTTTCCTGGTGTTATATTTCTCTACCTTACATTGCTGTGTTTGAGGTGTATCTCAATCTGCACAGAATGATGGCTTTTTACAGCTGTCTGTAGAAAACCACGGTTGTACCACATAAAGAGAAGCAAAAGTAGAAAAAAAATATAGAGCTGGAGGCGGAGCACCCCTGGCAAGCCTCAGTCCTTATGGCCTCTCTTTTAGCAGGGGCAGAGTGGTGCTGCAGGGCTATGGGGCTGCAGGGCTGGGGGGGCAATGAGTGGGAAAGTGCCTGGGTTAGGGACTGGTGAAGTCAGCTCTGTGCAAGAAAATATTGCCATGATAGTTTGGTTTTAAATCTGAGACTATCTGTTATAAAACCTAGTAGATGGTCTGTATGTGCTAGTGTTTCTGCATCAGCTCATACAGGCTGAATATGTTCTAATTATTACCAGAAAAGCATTCAACACACCTGCAAAAAGTGTGAATCCCTTGGCTGACCAGACTGAAGTTTCTTTCAAAGCTCTCTCTGCCTGAGGTGCCCATTGCCTCTCTCCTTGTGACAGTACCAGCAGCTCCCCAGCCAACAGATCAGGATCCTGCTGATCCAATCAGGGTGAGAGACTAAGCTGAGTCTAGACCCCAGCCTGGTTCTGCCTCAGTTACAAAAGCTTGAGTGATCACAGATGAGGTAGTTTGAGTAATTCACCAGGGCCAGGGTAATCATAGGAATGCTCGTTCAGATTCTCAAAATGCTGTGGCATCCTCCCAAAGCCTTACAAAAAGGTATTGAGGGTGGCTTTTTGGATACTACCACTGTTTACCTGGAAGCTTATGGGCATTTTCAGCTGAGTTTCTTTATCCTGTATGTGTTGAGTAGATATAAATACTCAGCTATGTCTCCCTGGTACTGTTTCTCTGCTCTTTTTTTCAGGACATGGCATATTAAAGTTGGCTTGAGGCCTGTTAGCAACAGATCAAAATATAGTATCTAGATGAGGGAATAACTATTCTTGTCTAAAAATAGCCTGTCAGTTCAAAAATGTTGAAAAAAATGTTGTATCCACTTTGCATTAACTAGGGATTCTCCATAGCACAAATCAAAGACAAATGTGATATGAAATGTAGGCATTAAAAAATGCTCTTGGTGTATTCTAAAAATAAATTATCATCTTAAGATATAACTGTATATGGATGCTATTTTGAACCACACTGTAAGTGCTAGGGGAATATTACTCAAAATTCATGCTTCCATGTGGTGAATCAAATATTCTTTAAATGGCTCTAGTGGTCTAAGCAGAGGACTAGCATGTGAGGAAGGCATGCCTCCAAGAAAGGTGATTCTGAGTCAGCAGCTCACTGAGTCTTCAGCACTAAAAAAACCCAGTCCTGCTCTCTGTCTGTGATAACTACTGGGTGCAATGCACAGCCTATGGGAGAGCCTGAACTTCAGAAAGAAGAATGACATAATGACTGTCTATTGTTTCTTTTAGAGACTGGAAATATGAAGTAGTGCTATTAGCAAATGAAATGTGGGTTTGTGGTTCACATGAAAACTGTTCTGTGGTAAAAGCCCTTCAGCTCTTGCTCTTCATAAGCAAACACTAGGAACACACTTCAAAACAACTGCATTAAAAAGATCTATTGTCTGAGAACCTTGGCAATGAGGGGTCAGTGTACCAGCACTGTCCTGTTCTGCCAGTATCCTGCTTTGGGAGACACATGAGATACAGTCCTTGGTGGAAAAGCTGGATTTGAGAGCTCCTGCTCCACTCTGCCAAAGCCAGGTGTGACAATTTATCATGCTGTCCTGGCACTCAGCTGTGTTTAACTATGTACTGCACGCAGGTGCATGGATACCTAGCTGTAATAACCCAAGAAACCTTTTATTCCTGGAGTGTTGTCTTTGACCAAACCCCCTGGTCTACTTCAGGTGTGGTTTGTGTGTATTTTTTATCATTAAATTTGGTGTGGTGAAATAATTTTTAATATAATGAAAAGCAACAATGAAATCAAGCCAGTGGCAAAATACTTGTGGATTAAATAAGCTCAGGTTTCCACTCAGAATAGATGTAAGCTCTGTATTAATATTATCATCATCACCATCATCTATTCTGAACTCTTGAATAATACATGTCATGAGGCTTTCCTGAATAAATTTGCTTGAATTAAATGTTTTTTCATTAAAAAAAAAAGCGAAAAACCAAATCAACAAGCTAACAATACACCTCACATTAATATTGTTTGGTTATCTTGGTAGTTGCTTATACCTCTTCTAAAAGTTTTCACCTTGTTTTATTTCTCAGTCTGAAGTCTCCTTGCTTCAATTTTCAGTCCCTGAATCTTCTTTTATCTTTATTTATGAGGTTGATGAGCCAGCTACAATCAGATTGTTACCCAAATTAGAATTAACAGCCCATAATCAAATCACCTTTTTTATTTTTTTTTAAGCATAATGGATTCAGACCTTTGAAAATTTTGTTGCAGGCAATGTTTTTCAAATTGTCAATCATCCTGAATCCTCTCCATTTCTTAGTTCTTCTTCAATCTCTGAGACAACAGCATAATATTCTAGTGTGAGGGTTAACTGCTCCTAAATGTCTGATGTAATGTCTCTACACAAATTTGGTATTTTCTTTTTATGTATGGAAGAACCATATTAATCTGTTCACCCAATGCAGCCTTGAAGGAGATCAGGTAGTTGGATAAATGATTGCTCCTAACTTGCTGTTACTTGTTGGACCAGGAAGATGCAACATTTTCTGCCCATTCAAGTTGTTCTCTAACTTCTCTGTGAGCACACTATCCCATCCATGAGCCAGGTCCAAACTGGATAACTCTTGAAGAGCCACCTGCACTACAAAAGTACTATTATCTCCAAAGCTTTCATTCAAAGTATGACATCTAGGGAAAAAAAAAAAAACTCAAAAAAAACCAAAAAAAACAAAAAAACAAAAAAACAAAAAACCCAAAAAAACCCCAAAAAACCAGGAAAAAAAAAAGAGGAAAGAATAAAGAAATAAATCAAGGCAGCTGAGCAAAACTTATTTATGAGGCACTTCATAAACCCACATGGAGATGTATAACTTCCCTGTATCTTCTCTGTTACTCCTTTACACATTGCAGACTGAATCCTGACTAGTATATTCTGGGCATGACTATCTCTAGACTTCATTTCTACACTGCTTTTGACTATCAGAAAAAACAGAGATGAGCATAAATCCTTATCCTCTCATGCTCTTCTCAAATGTCTCACATGGTGAAGTATTCCATGCTCGTGTTCCCTTCTACTCTTCCAGTGTGGAATAAACAGACATCAACACTCAAATGCAGGCTAGGAGTAATATATTTCATAATTATCTGACGGTCCATTAGCATTTCAATTTTCTTCAGCTAAAGCTGCAGTGTTGAAATGATGGCAGATTGGATTAGTATGCCCTTCTGCTTTGGGGACAAGTCAGTTTTTAATGCTGTGGTGTTTGACTGCTCAGCTCCTGGGAATAGCCTCCTCCAGCCATGGGGCTGTTTCATTCTGGTGCTTCCACTGGCCCTGGGATTGAAATAAAAGTGACAGTCAGGTATGACTCAGGACTGAAGAGACAGTGGAAGGCTGGAGTTTCTCATTTTGAAGGCAGTTTTTCTTCTTTATTTGGCTATTCATGTTGTATTGCATATTACTTCATGTAATCATTCTGAGTTTCTAATACAAGTTATTCCAGGCCTGATCAAGACTCTAATTGTTGGGCTTTTCATATACTTGACATGGTACATTCACTGGAATAAAATTGGACAAGGCCTGTGAAGTCATAGTTTTCCACTTTTCCAGGTGAAAGTCCCAGCCACCAATCTGCTTACTTTAAATTTATTCCCAATTGTACAACAGCCTGGTCTTGACAGAACAGAGAATATCCTGACTCAGTGTAAGCAGCCTGGTAAGGCAAATAGAGGTTTGACATTTGTTAAAATTTTATTTCATCTACTAGAATAAATTGCTAATGATTATGTTAAGCTGGATGACTTGATCAGATTTCAATGGTTTATGCAAAATATGACAGAACCTTGCACCATTTCAACAGTTTTTTAAACTTGAAGTTCAATTCTTTCTCTCTGCTCAGATGAAATCCAACATAGGATTTTTCCCTACGCAGTGTTAGAAGTTCTGATTTAGGAAATAGCCATCTGCTGTAGATTTCAAGAGTGTGCACCCATTAATTGAGATGGAGTGTGCTGTGATAACCTGTCCTTTTCCCTGCTCTTAGAGAAAGTCATCTTCTCCCTGTTAGCATGGAGGTCACAAGCAGAGACCAGTAAGTGTGACCAGTCTTCTGCTCCATCTGGTGTATTGGCATAAATTGGGCAGCAAAGAGGTCAAATTAGTCAAGAAAGATATCATCCTGGAAATGAGCTGTGGCAGAGCTTGGGAACTCAACAAATTAAAGCCTGCAGTATTATGGAGCTTTGGCAATTGCAGAGTTAGGGAGCCTTTAAGTGCAGAATTCTCAAATCATAAATTGGATGCTGTGCTCTTAAATCATCTCTAAATCTATTTTCTGGACCTGCATCCTTTATGGGACCAAACCCTTGGCTGTTAAAGACTCACAGAAAGTTACTGGATCTTTTGTATGATTCAAATAGTATTTTGGACCCAATGTCTAAAAGCATATATTGCCACTAAACCCTCAATCTATTATTTCTGTGACTGTTGTTTTGAAAGCAAACAATAAATTCATTACTGCATCTGTATGTATAAATAAATTTTTTTTCAAATTTTCAATAACTGCCTGTTAAAAATATACAAGGAGATTAAACTGTCTAACTCAAACAAAAATGAAAAATATGCTATATGTGCTATTAGTGCTGGAGAATTACATGCAAAAAATTACTCGTGACATGCTGTATTACCATTAGGTATTAGAATAAGTACAATTCATGATCTTGTATGCATAGAGAGGGAAGTAGTAGTAAATCAAGCACAGCAGTGGCTGGGAAAATTTCAATTTGCTTTTTGGAATAAAATTTGTGCATGATTAACCCAGAAACTGGGAATTATAGAAGAAGTTAGTACTAGAATTGTAGGGCTCAAGCAGCAGAGGACAGCAAGCACTGCATAATCAGTGTTTTTTCTTGAAGAAAATTTCTTCCAAGATGTGAACAGAGGTTTTAGAGGGGAGAACACTCTCAGTATTATGCATGAACTGTGTTTTGGCAGGAAATTCTTCAGTAAGGTATATTTTAAGTGAGGGAAGTCAAAATATTTTGGAAGTGTTAAAAGAGATGACTGCAGTAATGTACATTATAAATGAAGATGATGCAGAGCAAAGAAAGAACAAGGAAAGTGAGTGAAAAAGCCTCAGGTGGTGTTATCCTTGGCAGGTGAGAACCATGTAGGGTAGAGCCCCCACCTTCTGAGGGATCAGCCTGCAAGAAGCCATGGACATGAGCCTGGACAAACTGGATGTTCTTGAACAAAAGGAAACCTGGTTAGTACAGGGTGTGGACTGAGGTCATGTCTGGAGGAGTCAGAGAACAGGCTGGCAGGAGAAGCAGGGCCCTGAAGGGAAGGCAGACACCAGCATCTGTCATCTCCCCTGCAGTTTCAAGAGAATGAGTGATGAATGTGCCTGTCCATTCTAGGTGGAAGGAAAGTTCCTATGCTCAGCCAGAAGGGAAAGAATAATGTACATGGCATAATACTGGAGAGAACTAGTACATTAAGTTTTAAAGTTGGCAGCAAGGCATTGTATTGAATCTGTCAAACTGGAGATGGTACAAGAGGGAGAACAGCATCATGGTAATGATATTTGAGAGAAGAAAAAAAATGTGATCTTGAAAACTAGATATATGTCAGTTTGACCTAAGTATAATGAAAACCTTTTGAACGAATTTGGACGAGAAGAATAATTAAGACATGGAGATAAATGGAAAATGGGATTAAATGCAATATCAGTTTATGAAATCAGATCAGTCCAAACTAATTTGCCATATTTCATCTAAGATGTGCCTAATTTTCTAGAAAGAGAAAAATAGTGCATATCATCTGTTAGGATTTCTGCAGAATGTTTGAAGTTTCTAGGTCAGCTGGGAAACTTAATACATGCCCAGCCTCCTCTTTAAGTAAGTACTTCTGAGAAGAATGAAAAACAAATCAGACAAGTTTAGGACTATACATAACATTTTAAGAGTAGACCATAGGTAAAAGCCAATTTGAAATCAAATTTTTAAAGGATTATTCATTCATCTTGAACTTAGTACTCATTCTAATTTAATTACATTAAGGAACATCATGCTACATAATGTTAGAAGCCTTATTAAAATAAAGCTACATAATATGTTTTTCTTTTGTTCTTATCTAATAAGCTGTTTAATGAAACTAGAGTGGTTTCATATTAATTTTCTTGACAAAATCATGTTGCTCGTTGTTTATCATTTAATTATCTTTTGGACTTTCACAAAATGAACCTTTAATAAGTTTTCCAGTGTATTTCAAGATTTGGAATTAGGATGATTAGATCTGTACTTCACTGAGTCCTCTTTTCTACACATTAAATTGGAGATAGAGAATATGGTAGTCCTTTTCCAGTCCTCAAGGTATTATCTGTCTCTCACAGCTTTTAGAAGATAGTAATCAGAGCTTATTTTGTCTATATCCTTAATCATCCAAGGAGGACTTAGATCCGACCATGCCTAGCTGAATACATCTATATATTCTGTAAGCTGTTTTTCTTAGTCTGACTTATAGTCTATTTCCTTGAAAAAAATATTGTAGTTATGGTAATTAAAAATGCAATTTTTGTTTTGTCTTGTTTTGTTTTATTGTTTGTTTTGTAAGGGCCAGAGAACAGCAAGCATTAAAGTGTTACTCTTGTAACACTTTGTAATCACCTTCATTCTTCCAATTTAATGTGTAACTCCAATGTGATGTGTGATTTTGTATGTAATTTGCCATATCTATCTATCTATCTATCTATCTATCTATCTATCTATCTATCTATCTATCTATCTATCTATCTGTCTGTCTGTCTGTCTGTCTGTCTGTCTGTCTGTCTGTCTGTCTATCTATCTATCTATCTATCTATCTATCTATCTTTCATTATCTAGTTTAAAAGCAACTCCTATGCTCCCCTATGGCTTGTCAGGTTTCAGTAGAAACAACAAATAAAGTCCTCTGAATATTGAACTTTATATATGACTATGATTTTTTATATCCTCAAATTAGGCAGTTTGATCTACAGTTATGCTACCTGGCTGGTATTGTGTGGGTATTTGCATTTATTTGAATTTAGCAAGTATTTCATAAACATATATTTTCCCTATGGCAAATAGGAAGAGGCAGAGAGAAATTATTTGACTTGTGTTTTGTTTCTTTGTCAGTGCCATATTTCCTCTGGATTTGCTTGGCAGGTAATGCAGCATTTTTGAGTGCTACAGTAGTCTCTCACTTTTGCATGCTCTGATGCAGCATGAGCTGGCTGCTTCCTCTGTACAAATTTGAATTTCACTATTGTAGCCAGCTCCACAAGGTTACTGAGGCAAATTAGCTCAAAAGAGGTTTCCTAAATACAATCATTTTATATCAATGCTGACTCCATTTCCCCCCCTGGGATTTGTATCATGAGCTTTCCTTCTTTATTTTGTGAATTTTCAATGGTATTACTTCTCTGCATAATGCCTTTTAGAAATTAATCTTGGCTTTCAGCATCCTTGATGTTGATTTATCCTAGGTGACAATCATGGAGAGTTTGGAGGTGCTGCATGTGCCTCATGTAAAGCTTTCAGCTTCTCCAGCTGTGTGTAGTTCAGTAGTTCATCATTTCCCACCATTTTACATCCTGTGGCTGTATGAAACTTCTTTTTTCACATTATTTGCAAATCACATGCCACTTGCAAATATTCAAAAATGCAGATGTTCTCACACCTGTGTGTCTCTCCTACCTAGATGCCTTAGTTACATCTGTGGCAACTGTGGAAATTCTATTTGTACTTAGATTTCTTAACAAAATCTTGTACCAGCAGACTAAGCAGGCAATGCTTGCAATTTACATGAATTTAGAACAGACATCTGAAAAACACAGAAGATGGAATAATATCAGACTTGCAAATGTAAATATTCAACAGCTAACAATGGAACAGGAATAGATTTCAACCTTTTCCAAACGAGATGTCACTGCCTGCATATAAAATCAGAGTGTGTATGCAGAACATGCACCAAGATGAGTGATTTATATCATAGTGACTTTAAGCACCATTTAAATCAACAAAGATTAATTTAAATAATTTTTATCCTTTTCTCAAAGATATTTTGCAAAATCGTCTAATTAGCTGAAATAATTAGATAAATTTAATGAAGCTATTTGCTCATTGAAAAATGGATGTCTGCTTCATATTTGTCTGAGTTGTAGTAAAACTACATGCTTTTATTATGCTACTTAGTACTTATAGTTTTATTATGCTGGAAATCAATGAATGGTGAATTTGTTATTTAGGGGATAAGTTGTCTTTTTAATTATTATTTGTGTGAAGTTGTGTTTGAATGGAAATTCATTTTAGTTGATGCCCAGTTAAGATTAATAGTATTTTGATATTATTTATTTGGGAGTTAAAACTACAAAAAATTCATTAAAAGGCTCCTCAAAACAAGCTTTAATGCAATTTAAGTTATTAAATGAAAATATTAGTCATCACTAGTCAAGGGGTTTTTTTTTCCTTGCCATGTTCTTTAAATTTTTAAAATGGGTAGATCTCACCATTTCATACCTCATCATTCACTTACAAACTGAAACTGGAAAATTAGCTTTCCTCCTTTTTCAACATGCTCTGGTTCTCAGAGCTTTGCTTCAGCTCAGCTCTAAGCTAAAGTAGTGAATTAAATTGAGATGAAGCTTATTCTTGTGTATCTTCATGAAACACAACTGTTGTAAAAAATTAGCTCAACAGAACATGGGTTTAGTTTTTTAACTGATAAAATCTAGCTCTTCATGCTCTGATTGTTTTTAAACTGTGATGGAAAACTGGCTCTGCTTAATTGAATATAAAAGATGTTAAGGGGGTATTAAAGAGAATACAAATTGTGTTTTCTTTTAAAGGTAAAAATATTAAATTTATACTGGACAGTATGCATCTTCTAAAGTGAGTCTTTATCTGTACTGATCTGGTACAAAACAACAGGATCGTGCTGTGCATGTGTGTATAAATAAACTCTGGCTATTTATGCTCTTATGGTATAATTTAGAATTTATTCTATTCAATAGCTACTACATTCCTTAAATAGGAGCTTCTTCATTGGATTTGCCCAATCAGCTGAAAATAGTTTAGGAATTTTACCAGAATGCCAAATGGTCAAAGAAAACCTGTGATGTCCATCTTACATCATTTAGCCTACCTCATCTCACAGAAACCACTGCTAAGGGCATGTGGGATCTTGCTTTAAAGAAGATGTAAATTGTCTGATGGGACATGAAGGTTCAGGAGCAAACCCTAATCTAGACAAGGAGGGCTAGGGAGATCAGTTGCAGTGAAGGGAGGGGAAAAGTCACTTATTTGTGGAAGGGTGGGAAGTCATGGAGGAGACAACTGTAGTAAGGAAAAGCAAATACACAACCAAAGGGATACACATAATAGCAATGGGAAGGGGTAGAAATGGAGCGTTGATTTTGGAGGTTTTATTCTTCAAAGGAGATCCTGCAATAGGCAATGGACTTCATCTCTGGAGTCAGTCTCACAAAATTATTGACACGTTTGGGTAAGAAAAATAGTTCTTGTTCAATATATGGATATCTCTGGCATTGCACCTAAATTTGAGATGACGAGAATGCAGCTTTCTGTATCTAAGATAATTATCTAGGCTCCTTTTATGGTCACTGGAAAAAGAAGGTGTTTTGGTTACAACTCTTTTTGTGGGTGTCTAAAATGATCATCTGTTTCACATGCTGAAAATATTTTTCTGGTGAGCATAAAAGAAGTCCAGTCAACTCAGGTACAGACACAATGTAGACATTTAAAGTTAAACAAAATGGATCTCATGCCCTGTTGATAAGACTTCCAACTGTGCAGAGACAGATTCCAAAATCTATTTGTTCAAAGTGTCCAATCCCTGGTATTATTGTTTGTGATGTTGAGCATGGATGAAGACTGAGTCTTTTGCACTGACAGAATTATTGTTGAGCAGTCCATCTCTCTCCTTCCTCTCTGTGATTAATGCAGTTTTGTTGGTCTGTGTCACACCTCTCACTCATATGTTTTTCAAACTGATGAGTGTGGCATGGGTGAGTTGTGAATTTATACTGCAGCAAAGAGGGGCTCTCTTTGTTACCTGTTTCTTGTCCTATATGTTCCTATCATGTGCTCAATTTTTTTTTTAAGCACTGACCAGTCTAGAGCTGGTATTTTCTTAGAACCAGCCATCATACCCCAAGTTCTTGCTCCCAAGCAGTAAAAGCCAGCTCAGGATAAACCACTTTGTCTGAAGGTACAATTGGCTTCTCACAGGTGCATCACATTCCATTTGTCTGCACTAAATTTCATCTGACATTTTATTGCCCAATCCTTCTTGTCAGTTCTTCTACAACACTTCAAAGTTGGCTCTCATCCTCCTATCTTTAATAACCTGGAACCATCAGCAAAACTTATAATCAATTACTGTCTTTTCTAGGTAATTTATGATTACGTTAAACAGCAGAGGTCTCAGAACAGATCCTTATAGAAACCACTGCTGACACCCTTGATATGTAAAAACTATTTCATTGCTCCTTCTCAAAGTTTTTTATATTTTATCAAATTTTTTTTACGTGACAGGACCTTCTTTCTTAAGTCATTGCTCAGTTTCCTTTAAAACGTCTGTCAGGTTAGACGAAACCCTTCAAACAATTATTATTCTCATAATTTTTACCCCTTTAGAACCCTCTAAGACAATTTTAAAGCAGGACTTGCCCTTAAAGAAGCAATGTTGAATTTTTAATCTAACAGTATTTATTCACAGGCCCACTAATACCTTTTTGGTGTAGTTACAATCTTTTCCACAGTTATTTTGATTTCAAACAGATTCTCTGTGGACACCCTTGACCCTTTTCTTCTTGCTGCCAAGAAAAGATTTTCATGTAAGAATGCCCCAATTTTTTACTAAAGTTAATGTCTTTTTGAAGAATTAATTTGCCTTCTTCAGTGGACTTGTCTTTCTTGAGCTCTCCTTTATACTTTGGGCTCTTCAGGTTTCTTTTTTAAAAATATTGCAAATGCTGACACTCCTCCACCATTTATTAAAAAAATTCCCTCCAACTGTTTTGATTTTAAATGCCAGCTGACTTTTTTCCCTCCTAGGGTTTGCCTTTCCTGTTCAAATCATCTTTATTCACAATGAACCTGGAGTAATTTTTTCTTTCCATAACAGAATCATAAAATTGCCAAGGTTGGAAAAAACCTCCAAGATCATTGAGCTGAGCAGTTAACCCAACCCTGCCAAGTCCTCACTAAACCATGTCCCTAAGTGCAAATCCACACACCTTTTGAACTCTTCTAGGCATGGTGATTTCACCACCTCCCAGGGCAGCCTATTCCAATGTCAGACTACTCCTTTCAGTGAAGAAAATGTTCCTAATATCCAACCTAAACCTCCCTCAATACCTGAGAGAGGAGCCCAACCTCCACCTGGTTACAGCCTCCTTTCAGAGCAATTAGGTCCCCCCTTGAGCCTCTTTTTCTCCAGGCTGAACACCCCATCTCTCAGGTGCTCCTCATCAGACTTGTGCTCCAGATCCTTCACCAACTTCATTACCCTTCTTTAGACATGCAAAAAGCATTTTCCTCCCCTTTTCTTTGTCTGTTGGGGTTGTAATTCCTTATGATGTCTATCACATTCATGATGAGCAAAAGTCTTTGTATGATCATCCCCAAAGTAGCAAACATTTATCTTTTTGCCTGATGATTAGATGTTCTACTCTTAACAACATTCTCCCCTCTTCCAGTTTGAATTCCTAATTTCAGAGGAGCATCCTTAGTGCTGGATGCTACACTGATATTATCTAATAGGGAAAACACATCACTTGTAATTTTTCTATCTTTCCCATCTTCTGTGATATTTCTGAATTTCCATCTCCTGAGGTAGGTCCCTTTCAAGTTTAGATGGCTCCAACATGTTGGTGAAAGTGCTGCTGATTAATTTTTCTGCCTTTCTCAGTTCTTGTTATTCATCCTTCCAAATCTCATGGGCTTGAATTCCCTCTCTGAAGATTCCATGTTGCTGATACAATTGCTGTGTGACATTTCCCCACAGGGCAGGTACTCAGCATTTGGAATATCAGAGGGTAAACTGAGAAACTGTTTCCCTTTTGGCTGAGTTTCCCCTTCATTTCTCCTCCACATGATGCAAAGGTGACTTCCAAAGCAGTTCTGTATGTCCACATGACTTACCTCAGCTCCCATTGTACTTCCTTAGTGTGAAAGCCACAAAGCATGAAAAAGCACTGCTACAGTAAATGCTGTAGTAATTATATGAGTAAATATGTTTATAAAGCAGCAAGAGGGAAAATAATTTCTTTAAGTTTATGTACTTATATTTAATTACACGATCATATAAGCCCCTTTAGGGATGGAAAAGAATATAATCTTGTTTCAGCTGAATTTTTAAATATATCTCAAAGTCATTTTCTGGAAAAAAAATTAAAAGGGCAATTTCTCATCTCATATAAATTCTTAAAATTCTGAGAAATTCAGGATCACATGGGAGTTTTCCATATGTATTCCCCAAAAAGAAAGAATAAAAACAAATTATAGTTAATCTCTGTGCAGAAAATAGAATGAGGCAGTTCTGTACGTCATTCTCTGAGGCTGACATTTAACACAAATTCCTTCAGTGGCTCTTTCATCTTGTAACAACTAACAGAATACAAAAGGAAAATCAGACTGTCCTGAAAACTGCACCATCAGACTGCTATTCATCAGGCAGTGCATGGGCATATTAAAAAAATACTACTAAATTTACAAGATGGTGGTGTTCAATACTGAAACTGCAGCACCTCTAGAAGGCACAAACCAAAATAATCAGTGTAAGGTGGTATAAACAGCTCTACACCAGGGTTCTAGGACAGGGGTTCCTGTCCTAAGGCAAGCACTGAACCCCAGAACTGTTTTCTATCTGAAAATTCAGTATTTCATGTGAGACAGAGAGTCACAAGTGGGACTCAGTGTTTCTATTTACAAAATATCTGAAATTGTAAAACCACAACTGTTCAGCAAGATAGGTTTCTTGGCATTCAGATCTTGGTTTTAATCTGACAAAACTTGATTTTGAAGTCTAAGCCAATCTGAAATAAGGCTAAATATCCAAAAGATGATGAAGAATATGATTTTTTTAATGTTTCATGTTAAGAGTGCCAATTTATGTTGTATGTGTACTATTTATGAAGAAAAAATGTACTCTTTTTTTTTTTTCCCTTTTTGTGTGCAGGTTCAGACCTTGAAAACACTGCCCTGCTGTGTGTTGGCATTGGATGAATTTTATTATTGCACATGATTTTTCCTTAGACTGGTTCATTTAAGAAAACCTATAAGAATTTCTAGGAATGTATATAACAGACAAAAGCAGGTGTAACTCCAAAATCTACTATGGAAGAATCATCTTAAAATCAATACAAATGAAAGCTGCTGTTATGAAATAACATGAATAGATTTGTTATATATGAAACTGTACAGCTGAAAATGGAGTTTTGCTGCTAAAGGCAGCCATGAATAGAGAGCTTACAGGACATTCTAATTGCTTCCTATGGCAGAAATTAAATGTACAACTCTGGTTTTACCTGGATCCCTGAACAAGAATCTCAAATAGCAGCAGCACTGACATCCTTCCTCACTGCATATTTAAAGGCTGCTCCACACATTGGTTTTGCAGCACAGGCACAAATGCATCAGTTCAGTTTTCTCCTGACTAACATCCCTAGCCTGGTGGGATTTTTCACAGAATCACAGACTGGCTGAGGTTTGAAGGATCCAAACCTCTGCTCATTAGGGCTGCCTAGACCCAGCTAACCACAAGCTTGTCCAGACATTTTTTGCTTATTTTATCTCCACTCTGGGTGACCTCTTCTACCTGAAGATAATACCTGGGACTTTTTACCTGTAGTTTTTTCTTGATCATCTGTCACAAATTTTATTTATTTATTTATTTATTTATTTATTATTTTTCCAGCCTGGAAAAAAGAAGGCTTCAGGGCAACCCATTTTTGGCCTTCCAGTGCCTAAAGGCAGCCTACAAAAAAAAATGGAGAGGGACTTTTTAAAGAGCGTGTAGTGATAGGACAAGGGGGAATGAGTTCAAACTGGAAGAGAGTAGGTTTAGATTAGATATTAGAAAAGAAATCTTTACCCTGAGGTTGTGGATACTCCTAGAAGTCTTCAAGGCCAGGTTGGATGTGGTGGAAGGTATCCCCACTCATGGGTTAGAACTAGATGGTCTTTAAGGTCCCTTCCAACCCAAACCACTCTATGATTTTATGGTTCTGTGTCCCCATTATGATGGGAATGAATGTGCAGCAGAGAGGGTATCCTGGTCACTGCCCTCAGTACTGCACTGATTCCATGGCTGCAGATCAGAGCTCCCTCACTCCAGACTGGCCTGAAGCAGGAGTGCAGCTCTGGCCATCTGCCCTGCTGTCCTTTAGCTCATCATGTAGGGCTTGGTACATGCAGTGGCAGAGGGAAGAGAAGAGCACAAGGTCAGCTGAGGAACCACTTAAGGGCATGGGAATTAGGCAATAATGACAATGGATCCCACAGGCATCCATTGCAGGTTTTCTGGGATAACCTGACATCTGTAGCAAGAAGTGTCTGATTTTCAAACACTGTTCATGAACACTATTTTACTCTCCCTCTATCTATTAAAATGCTTTGCTATAGGCCAGGCCACAGAGGACTAATAAGCAATCAGGAGGCAGCTATAGAATTTTGGTCTGCTGTTATTTGGTAACTGAAAAGGTGTTTGTCCAAGAGATACTCCAACACAGTGACATGTATGTGGCAGGAAAGGTTTACACAGAAAGACCTGTTTTCTAAGTGCATGCTAGTTGCCAAAGGCTCTGCAAAAAAAAGGCTTCACTGAACAAATTTGGTTTAAATTGTGTTGATTTCTCAAAATTATAAACTGTGGTAGTGACTCAGCTGACTCTGGTCAGGCTCTATTTGATCTGGTCACTCCTGGCTCCCTTTGCAGTCAAAGAGAGAAATGGGCACTTTTAGATGATAACTCATCTACACTTAAAGTAGATGCCACTTATGCCCTAATACAGAAAAGTCTGTAATTAGCTGTAGCAAGAGTTGAGTGTGACTGCTTTAAGTGTAGACATGTAAAGTCAGGTGAGATGATTCCCACCCTGAGTCACTGTTGTGCCAGCATGGCTCTTCCCTCAATTCAGCCACAGTGATGAGATGTACAATTCAACAGAGAAAATGTGTGATTGATACTTTTTCTATTAGTGGTGCAAAACTATAGATGTGAAGTGTGTCATTTGTTAAAGAGGGTCACTCAATGACTAACCAGCAAGAAACAAGAATCCAAGGACAGATCTGTAAGAGCAGAGTGAATATGTAAGTTGACAGAAACCATGCTGGGCAATATGCATTATTTTTACATTACTGTCCACTGTTACACATCAATACTAATAGAGCTGAATTTCCCTTACTTTGAGCTTTATTTGACTCTCACAGCACTCTTTCACAAGTGTAACTGCATAGTTTGCAATGAAGTTACTCCTGGTTTAGTCAGTGTACGTGGCAGTGTCATTAGTTTTCTATTGTAATTTGCTTCTGTTCTATCTATTTGTTCTTAGTAAAAAAAGATTTCCTGTCAGTTTCTACAATGCAGTTTTGTGCTGTGCTTTGCACAGTGATTTCAGAATTATTAATTCCAATGGAACATTGTCACTCAGACTTCATTTCATTACTGAAAATTTACATTACCCTTTTGATCTCGTAAGTATCTTCTAATAATTAAAAAGCCTATGTTTTTGCACTAGAATCTTTATCTTCATCTATTTTCCTTCTTTGCTGTTCTCCAGGCTGTGCTCTGCAGAGTGACATGACTGACTCAGATGCTTTGATACTATGGAGACTCAGATATTATGGTAATGAGCATGATAGGTACATTAGACTCCAAGAAGGACTTCAGGGTCATCACAGATAATTACCTTAACAGGAGATGCCTGCAGTGCTGTGACTAAAAGGGATAATGTGAACTGCAGAATTACATTAAGGGGAAGTTACACCAAGCAGAGGAAGGAAAACAATCTGAAGTTTGTGTGTGTGTGCATCTTTGCCTGGAGCATTGCTTATGGGACACAGCTGGAGGCAGATCATCTGCACAGCTCTGTCAGTGCTCTAGTGATTTGCAGGGAATCCATGTCCTTAGATGTGCTGCAAGTGTAAAACAATCACACATTCATGATCAAGGTGTTTATCAGAGTTTGGAAGAGTATTTTTCCTTGGCTTGGACAGGTTAGTTTGGAATGTAGCTTGGATTTTTTTTTTTTTTATTAAATTTGGCTTTTGCAGTATGAGATAAGGCATATATAAGTGGTATTTCCCCTTCTCAGTGTCTTGACTAACCAGCTCTCAGACAAGTGGTACATCACCATTTTCCCCTCCCCTTGTTCACACTCATAAGATTGAGGGACTGAGACCTTACAGGTCCAGGTGACCTCAGTGTTTCTTCTCTTTTTCATTGATATGTCCATGCTGGAGGCAGGTGTGCCCTGCATCATGTCCCATAGCCTTTATCCCTTAGTGCTGGTTACCAGCACTCCTACTTCCCTCTGTTTTCTCTGGAATCAAACCCATTGGGAAGGCAGAAAAGCATCCTGTGCATCTCGATATAAGCTCTATGAGCACCTGGGGAGAAGGGTGGTGCTGCAGAGACTCAGATGGTTTCTAGGGAATATTTACATTTGCTTGCTACCTGTAATATGTAAACTACTTGAGTGACTCCTAGGGGAGGATCTCTAAGAGCCTGACCTTCTGTTTCTGTAAGAGTGTTACAAGAAAAATGATATCCCTGGAAGAAAAAAATATTTGCTTTTTTCCAGTAATGTATGTGCTCACCAAAAGGCCTGATATCATGCCTGTGATTGTGAATACAGGCAGCAGCAGAAGAAGTCTTGAAAAGCATGTTTGAATTTATACTGCAATGTTGGACAATTCATATTCACCTAACAGCTACATCACCTGACAGCTACATTCACCTTCTAGCTACACTTTTGGCTGAAAAACAGTTTTGCACTATCATTGTATCTAATTAAGTGCTCAGTATTTGCCCCTTTAGTACAGAGGATGAATACAGTATTTGTTTTTTGCAGAACAGAGCACTGCTTTAATGAGACCCATGAAATTAATCAAAAACTTCCCCCCAAGTTTCCTGAGACTTCCAATCACATAGAGAAACAAAAAGAATGCATCTAGCCTCTAGTGTAAAAGCTTTTGGAAATTGTGTGATATTTCTTTTAACTTATGTCTGAACTTCCTTAAAATTAATTTAATGGCAGAGGAAACTTTTTATATTAAGCTTGCAAGTAAGGGCTGGAGAGGGAACCTGCCTAGTGTATGACCTCAAAGATTAACACTGCAGCATTATCATGAGATCACAGGGTAGAAAAAAAATCAGATAAATGCTTTAAATGGCATGTCAGACTAACACTAAGGACTTTAACAAATGAAACTTTCCTGTTAACAAACTGACATTATTGTATTTAAAGGTCAGCTGGCAAAAGGCTGTGACTCCCAGGCAATCTCTCTCAGGCAGTGAGCAGAACCTCCTTGGGGAGACACTGACCTTTTCCAGGGGAGGAGCAATCAAGGCTGATAAAAGTCAGTCAGTTCCAAAAGAAATATAACAATTATTATGCACTGAACTAGGAGTGGACTTCCAATAGCTGCATGGTTATTCTTGGGCAGAAGAGACACTGGGATTCGTTGATTCCTGGTGGCTGCATGCAGGGGGCTGATAGGTGCAATGATTTTATAGAATCAGCTTCTGCAGTTCAAATGAGAAATGGTCTTGCCATGGAGGCTGGTGGAAAAGTTCTTTCCAGGTATTTTTGGAATATTTTGGAATTTTTCCATTATGGGTGTTTTTGATGACATTATCCCCATGGGTGACAACTGATTTTCTTGAAGATTTCTTGACTTCAGCAAATTAAATGATTTCTGCATCTGCGGAGGAATGAGTCTTGTTGTTTGAAGGAATGTTAAGATGAAATGAGTTTTAGCTGAATGATTGCAAGCTCCTTGCACGAACAAATGGTGCCACAGTAAGCTTGACACAGCTAAAGGCAGATTTACTGAACACCCATAGGACACTATTTAGATCCATCTTGTATGTTCCAACATTTCTGTACCCAGATGCACAGTAGCCACAAACTCAGATTCACTACATCTGATAAAAGGGTAATACAGAGCAAGGTCCAAAAAGAGGTTGGCCATGTACACTGATCATTAATACAAACCTTCAATGCAGAAGTGCATCCATGGTGCCAGTTATGTCTTGGGTCTAGTGTTTGTCAGAGTTGATATTTGCACAAATTGTCAGTGAATATGTCATGTAGGAAAGCTCAGTAACCAAGTTCAATCTAATTAATTAAAAATACGATATGGAAGAATGCTGAAAAGTGTTTTAAAACAAAGTTTTAGAAGTGTGAGGTTATTTATATTTCCTCAGTGCCTTTCTTGTAAGGAAGCTGATGTAGAACATTACAGAATGTACTAGGCTGCCCTACATCATCATTATGGAAAAATTCCAATCATTCTCAGGGTATGTACTCTAATTCAACTGTAAATTACTGGATTTGACACTGAAATCACTTGTGGGAAATTCTATAACCTGAGCTATGCAGGAAGGAATAAATGTTCATAATCTTTTGCCTCCAAATTTGTGAATCTATGTTCATTGCAGGCTGTTTTTTCTCTGTCAGGGATAGATCTTTGAGTCTGTAAATCTGTAGGGGAAAGTAGCACAACAGTGTGATTTTATCTTTTTCTCCCTGCTGAAGACCTGTGGTTAAATGAAAACACAAATGAAATCCACTGAGCTACCTGAAAAAATAATTCCAGCAGTAGAAAAATGACAGCCTCATGTTTAAAAGAGCTTGTAATTTGACCACTTAAATTAATAATTAAAATTAATTAATTATTATTAAATTATTAATTAATTAGGAGGTATACTGAGTCACAATAGCTTGAGAGGAGTTCCTAATGTATGGCAACCAGAAACCTGTCACCTACATCCTTGTGCTGCACAGACTGGAGACCCTCAGTTTCCTGCATGGAACTCACAATTGGTGAGTTTCTGTTTTGTCTAACAAGCAATACTGGCCATGTTTAGGGATTCTGGTTGAAGCTGTTTTGGCATTTAGACTCATGGAACAACTTTGGTGACAAGTGAGTGGCTGGAGCCTGCTGCATTAGTCTGGAGTCTCTGAGCAGCATTAACAGTCCCTGGGAAGGCAGCTGCACCTTACCTGAGCCAGACCTGCCTCTGGGTTGGGATAGGACTTCTGGAAATGTTGTCAGCTATATGTTTAAACCTATTTCCTGCCTGAGTCTGTGGCTGTCCTGTTAGAAATGCAATGGTTTAT
Source organism: Erithacus rubecula (assembly GCF_903797595.1). NCBI lineage: Eukaryota > Metazoa > Chordata > Aves > Passeriformes > Muscicapidae > Erithacus > Erithacus rubecula. The sequence goes on from NC_136686.1 coordinate 58,488,861, forward strand.
CCATAAGTGCTGTTTCCTGACACTCCCTCTGCCCATCCACCACAGACCTCAGCTCATCAAGGCTCTCCTTGCCAGCTCAAGCACATTCACTTCTTGCTGCTCTCATACTATGCTAGAAATGGAGACCACATCATCTGCCTTAGAGTCATTGACAGGGACTTCATACTTAGCTCAGGAGTCTGGTGCAAATTACTCAAAACTCTGACCTAGCTATGAGTAAAGCCATCCATCTGAAACTCCTACCAAATTCAAAGGAAGTGAAAGTATCCAGCAGTTTCTAAAAATTGCAGCTCTTTATTTTTGAGGCAGGCTTTCTTCCTAGTTCTCTTTCTCCCCTATCTTTTCCTTTTTACTAGAATTAACTATCTCTTCTGCCCCATCCCATTTTCCTAATCATTGAACAGGACCCTTCCTCTGTGGCATGCCTACTGTATGAGAGAGATCTCCTTGTTCTTTAATTTTATGGTCTTGTTACTCTAAGATGTCTCTTTTATTAGTTTTTTGCTATGTTGTGCACCCTCTAGAACATTCAGGGGCTCCTGTTTGTGTCAATGGCAATATTCATCTGAAGATTATGTTGAATAGGGGGCCTACTATGCAAGAAAAAAAAAATCTACTTGTAAAAGCTTTCACAAGAGATTTGTTGTGTGTTTCCTGGGCTGTGTGGGGTTAGGTGGTTTGTCAGCCCCTCTCTGCTTAAGAATGGGGTGCTGCCTTCAGCAAGGCTGCATCTAATTGTAATCATGGTTAAGCACAGAGGGTTTTCTATAAAGGTATCTGAAACACCATTATTTGTGTTGCTTGTTGCATTACATGGGTTGCATGACAATTCCCAATATCCAGCTGGAGTTCTCACATTCACAAGAAATTTCCACCTTTCTCGGGAGCAGTGGAAAATCAATTTACTGTCATTCTTCATCCTCTTGAAGGAGGAGAACTTAGAAATAAATCCCCCTAAGTTATGTTCCTGCAGCAGGTGTACCACTTCTCCTTTTTGCAGGATATCAGTGAATCACAATTCCCTTACTAACCTGCATGACTTCAGGTGAGGCAGACCGGGGAGAGAACTTCAGGCAGAAAAAAAGTGCATAGGTCTGTGCCACTAAATTGAATGGAATATTTATGATTGATTTCAGTAAAAACAGAAAATCACTCCTGGATTCTTCTTTAATCTTATAACAGAACTGACTAATGTCTCTCCTTTTATACATTGCAGCTGTATCAGTGCTGCTTTAAATGGCACAATTGGTTTAAAATAAATAATATATATATGTTCAACATATCTCTGTGCTTCATACATGGTAACTGGGGATTACTACTAATGTTGATGTCTTCACAAGCCATGGCAAACCCCCAAAGTGTATATATCCTCTCCTAGTATTACAAGGGCAAAATAAGTCCATCATCCATGTGTTTAAAAATTCATAACATTTGAAGTTGTAGCTATCCATTCCCCATATATCTCTCAAAAAGCTACAGAAGCGAAGACTTAAAGTTTATACTTAAGTTTTTGTTCTTGCTGTGGAGACAGTTCTACTAAATTACAACAGCAAGCTCTTCCTACGTATTCAAATATTTACAGTAGTCAACCAATTTTGCTTAAGGGTCTGAATCCACTTCTCTTTTTGAGAACAAATTAGGGTACAATTCCAGGAAATGGAATTTTTTTGACTTATAATTGTAAGCACTTAAAAATACGGATGATTCGCTAAATGAAAGATCTCTCATGCTTAGCTATAATCATTACTGTAATTTTCTTTAGAAATGTTTGTTTGTTTTCTCTAGCTGTTGAAAACATAAAACTATATGCCTAGAAAAGATTTCCCCTGTGTGGGAAAAGAGATCTTTTCTGTTGAGTTCTTAATTGGCTTCATTTTTGAAACCAGAATATTTTGACAAGAGCATGTGTTCTTTCTGTTGTACTCTGTTCTATTCCACTCTGCCCTTTTTTCCTATACTCTACCTCCACCATCATAATTCATTAATTCCTTAATCTGGAAATTATAAAATGCTAAAATAAGAAAGAAAAGAGGTTTCTTCCCCCCAAGTATTTCCTCTGCTAATCTGTTGAACTTGGTTAGAGATTCTACAGATAGCTCCAGAATAACTGGGAATAGTTCAGTGGACACAATTTAAGCATTTAAAATTTAAATTTAATTTCACATAATTTGAGAACTTGAAGACCTCCTACACTGAAACATGATTCCATCAATGTTATTGATACCAGAATGTAAATAAGTAACTTACTTTATTGTCCATTTGTGCTGTTAGGTTTGAGTGAATCTGTTTACTGAATAATGGATCCATGTGGATTAGAATCTGCCCTGATTCAAGTTCTGTTCTTATCAGGTTCTTTGAAGTAAGAAGATGTATCAACAACACTTCTTCCTCTTTCTGATTTGACACTACTACAGAGTGATAGATCTTGTCATCTTCAGCAAAAATACATTAGCTCCCAAGTCTGAGACAGAAGTTGTCAGTAAAGGTTTGGCTCATACTCTCATTCCAAATTTGATTAAGTTACCACAGAGCTCTTTTTTGAATAACTAAGTCTTTAATTACTTCAGTTATGGGGTTGCAGTTGAATGATTTTGCTTATTATAGCATGCAGTGGTTCCCTGCAAGGTTGTATTGGTTTTATAATTTGAGCAAGGGCAGGTGCAGGATTGCTTTAGATTACTTGAGGTTAGGAAGACACTGATTTGCATAGCTTCAGGGCTATTGGAATCCTTTGGGAAGCGAAAGCAATTTTCTTTTATTTACTCTCATTTCTGCAGTTCCTTCTGTTACTTACTCTCATTGAGTCAGCCTTTCCTTTTTCCAGTGTTTATGTCAGGCTATTGTACCAGAACTACACAGATAGATTTCACCTGAGCTAATGGAAGGATAACACCAATATTTTGTGAATTCAAAATTTTTCCTCTTCTTCTGTCAGAAAGCAGCCAACAAAACTTCTGTTTTGTCAGAAGAAAAAAAAATAAATTTTCTTTTTATTTTCTGTCAGAATTTTTGGTAAATTCTAGCACCTTTTTGCCTTTCCCTAGTTACTTTTTCCTCACTGCTGCCACTGTTTCTACATCTGTACCCATGTTTGTATTTCCAACACTTACTCAGGTAACAACAGAGGCAACAAAATCTACATATAGAATTTCACTTGATGTCTTACACCATGGTACATATGTACCATGGGACCACTCTAGTAGTTGAAAAACAATATTTCCAGGACTGGGTGGACTGGCTAGACCTTCTTCACTGCAGAAATGGGCCTGATTATACAAAACTCAGAACCCACAGAAATGTTAAGATTGGAGGTGGAGAGGGGAGGTGGTGCAGATGTTTTGTGTTGATCTACAAAAGGAAACTGTGCTAATAGTGATAAAATTAGCATACCTGAGTAAGTGCCAAGGGGAACTAGGAGCAAGATTATCAGTGATTAAACTGAGTGCTTAGGCTGGAGCTTATCAAAACCATACATGTAGTGATCAGAGCAGGTACATGTCAGAAACCTTGGCTGGTGGCAAGGGCATGGGAGAGCTCTGCAGCAAGTTGCTGCTGTGCAATGCTGTGCCCTAACAAGTCCCCTGCATCCAGCAGGAGCCATCAGTGGCTGGCTGCCAGCTGGATGTAGCTCCATTCCCCACCAGCCTCTGGGTATCTGGCCAGATTTCACCCAGTCAAGAGTACACCCCTCCAAGCCATGGGCAGCCAGTTTCCCCAGGAGAATGTTGTAGGAATTGGTGTTAAAGATGATCTGCTCCATGCCCTTCCCTGGCACTGAGGTCAGCATGACAGGCCAATGGTTCCCTGTATGCTCCTCCTGGCTCTTCTTGTAGATGGTGTTGTGTTTGTTAATTTCCACTTACCTGGGATGCCTCTGGTTAACTAGGATTGCTGGTAAATGATTAAAAAAAGCTTGGGGAGCTCTTTAGTCAGCTGCCTTGTTACTCTCAGGTGCATCCCATTTGGGCCCATAGACTTGTGGATGTCTAATTAGCAGAGAATGGCACTATTTCCTCCTGGATTGTGGGGGCTTTACTCACCTCCCCATCACTGACTTCCAGCTCTGGTAGCTGGCTATCCTGGGGAAGAGTTTTTGTCACCCACAAAGTTGGTGCTCTTTGTCCCATTCTCTGCTAGTTTATGCTGCAAGTTTATCTTTGGTATATTGTGCTGTATATTGTATTTCATCCTTTTTCTCTTGTGCTCAAACCATGGCTGTCTTGCTCTTTCCTGGTGCTATCCCAGTCCCTCTGTGTGCTGACTGTGCCCTATTTAGCAGCATATCACTACCCTTAGTGCTTAGGCTGTCAAAAACATTTTAAAAGATCAATGGTAGAGAATGGTAAACTCCACCCAGATTGGTATTTTCCCCTCCAGCATGGCCAGGTGTCATTTTCCATGTCATTTCCTTTTCCCATCAGAATTCATTTACTAATTCCCATGCAGTTAGGCTTTGCCAACTGTTTTCCATAAAGCACCATATTTGAAAATCAGATAGAAAATACCTTTTATATTTAAATTTTTCTCTAAAAATAATTTCTTACTGAGAAATCAGGCAAACCTTTGGCAATCTGTTGTTTGGATAATGGAGATAATCTAATTTCTGACTTGTCTGTGTATTTTCAATAATTTTTTTATTTCAAAAATTTGTTCTCAAATCTTGCATAATTTTAAGATTTGACAAAGGTGATTTTGTAGCTATTGATGTCTCTTCCCATATGTTTTTTATTTTCATTATTTTTCAAATATGTACTTTTAGCATTTATATTTTCTCAAAAAATATTTTACTCTTTATCATGAATGTTGCCCTGATTTTTATTTATTTATTTATTTATTGTGCAGTAGAAATTGCCCTGTCCTCCTAAAACTCTAAATAAACCATATTGCTTTCACCTCAAATGATAAATTCACTGTCCTGTACTTACTTGGATTTTCAATTACTTTTTCAGCATTTATTTGACACATCTGTCCTTGTCCTATATTACTTTAAAAATCTCTTTCTTATATTGCACCCTATTTCTCTCCTGTGTCTTTATGTGGATAAAAAACATTTGGGTTTTGTCATTTGTTGTTATTTCCCATAATCCTTTTCAATACTTCTCTCAGCATTTCCTGTGGCAAGTCTCACTTTATTGCAGTATTACTTTATTTCTAATACCCTAAATATAGAATCAGAAGGCTTAAAGAGCCCTGAGAGGTCATGTAGTTCATTTTTCTGTCCTGAGCCATGAACACTGCCACAGGGTTGTCTAACCTGCTCTTAGACATGTCCAGGTACACAGGTTATCCTACCTGCTAGAGCTCAATATTTCACTATTATTTATATCAAAGCAACTTCTGCTGTTTTATTTAAATGTTTCTTACTTGAATTTAAACTGATTACTGATTGTCATTTTTCACCAATAACATGAATAACAGGTTGTTTCCTTTATCTCTGCAGCAACTTTCTGCAATTTTGAGTAATTATGGAATTTCCACTCAGCTGCCTCTTCCTCTGGCCAGCCAGTCTCACTTTTTTTCCCTCACAGTGAGCTTGTGTGCATGACTGAGATTTACTGATCTTGTTACTCCTCTCCAAACTCTGTCCCACTGATTCTTACCATACTTGAGCCCAACATAGTCCATCAGCTGAGTCTTCCAGGATGTTGATTCAAGTACTTTGGAAAATGTGTTCCTGTATGTGCATCCAGGATGGTATTTGTTGAAAATATCAGTTTCCATCCACAGCAGGCTGTTTCAGGACCTCATGCAAGAAATCCTTCCATTTTCACAATAAACCTTTGATAACTGCTCTACCAATCTTTGTTTCAATAAAACATTTTTCAATTTTTGTAGTTTCTTTAACATGTGGAATTCTTTTCTAGAGAATTCACTTAGTCTTTGCATGATTGACTTCTGGTATTCCAGGCAGAATGATCAGAACACCTTGTCTCATATTTGTTGCTTTTTTGGTTTTTTTTTAAAATTTATTTATTTGAATTTGACATCAAATCCTTCCATAAAAATGGAACTACAACAGCTTATGCTTCTTCTCTGTGTTCCACTGCAGAATTAGACAAGAGTCCTTTTTTTTGCACAATATCACAGACTCCATTAATTCAAATAGAGAGAACAGTCACACCTGGGTAACCCCAGAGAAAGGGTAAACACCAGTTTAAAGACAAGAGAACACAACAATAGAGGCAAAGCATATTTACCATTCATTGCCTTACATACTTGTTGATGTAAATTGATTATTCTTATGTGTGCAAACCTATATTTGCAAAAATTATTTGCTGTCGTGTGTATTCTGTAAAATTTATTTCTTGCATTTTTAAATGGTATTTGACATGATTTCTAGAAAATGTCATGATGAATGGAAAATATGCCATCATTTTTTTTAAAGACCATGGTCAACTATTTCTAGCCTCCTTCCTTTTGCTTTGCCTCATGCATTTTAAGTGAGTGCCTTTCAGCTATAGGCTCATTTGTGTAGCAGTTTTCTTAGAGGGAAATTTAGTGTGGCATTAAAGCACACCATGGTAGAGAACTATCAAGGTCTCAAGTGACCTCAAGCCAAGCAAACTCAAATTTAGGCATTGCACTAATGTCCCTGGCTGGACTTTTGCACTCCTCTTGTGGCTCTGAACTCTGGGTTTCATGCAGTCTTTTAAGAAGAATTTTTTTCTAAATTACTTTCCTGAATTGAATCCCTTCATATATTAGAGGGAATTTCTATTTGCAGCCATTCTACCAGAGGCAATAGGCTTTATAGCTATGCTTCAGTTAACAATGCACTCCACAGAAGGTTTTTTTATTCTTAAAGCCAATGCACTCTTTTTTCCCCCCATTTTTTCCATTTCTTTTTACAGTGCAGCACATTTTCAGTTAATCCAGGTGATGTGAAAATTTAGTATGAATTAACTATTCTCTCATCACTACAGCAGGATTTGCACAGTTACTCAAGGTTGGCCATATGACTAATTCTGAATTACCTTGCAGTTACACTGCATTATAATTTTACATGATACCTAATAAGAAGTATTTTTGCATTCATATTTAGAATGGATGCTGCTGCACTTCTCTTATGACACAAAAAATTATGATCTTAAGCTTTATTGATTCTTCTCTCCTCTGTCATTTTGTCTTTTCTGACTCAGATGTATTCACAGGCTGATAGTTAAATACTTCATGGTTTCAAACTTATGAAATTTGTCTACTGAATTCTACCATTAATACATTTCCCGAATATTTTTTTTAAATTTTTCTCAGTGTTTCAGTTATTTTGTTGGTATTTCTCAAGCTGGACTGTATGCATACATCAGTGATTTTTGGTCCATTTATCTTTTATGATATTGTCATTTTTATAATAATTATTTTTGTCAGTAATCACACTGCCATTTCATTCCAAGGGTCCTTTTGACTCTACCTCTGTCACATATTTTCATTTTTTTCAGCAAATGCTGAAAATCCTGGGTTTTAACCAATAGAGGATAGGAGAATTATTTAAGCCAACCACAAATTGTTTCTGGAGAAAGAAGGAAGTAATGTTTCCCAGAAGAAAACCCTAAAAGATAAGTCACCTTATGAATTTTTCTCTTTCATTAGTCCACATGGTTATTTTAATTTCTCTTAGCATGTTTTGGGGCTACACTCAGAGATACACAAATTTTACATACAGGTTACACTATAGTGACTATACAGCCTGATTTCTGCCATAACACATGAGGCATGAAATTCCTGGTAGGAATTCTTACCAGAGGCCCAGCAGCTTGTGCTTGAAAGGCACTATTCATCCATCTGTCAGACAATTGGTTTGATCAGTACAATAGATTTTCTTCAGGGGATAAAGTGTTTAAAGGCAATTTAACCCCAATACACATCTCAGCCTTTGAAAAGATCATCCTTCTGCCCTCCCAGCATATGAGATGACAGGTAACATTACTTCAGGCTCAGTCACAGCGAAGATGCTGGCATATAAAAGCATATATTAAAGGCATACAAAGTTTTCCCTGGAGGCTGTATATTGTTTTGTCCTTAAAGTTTATTGGGATTTTGAATGCCGTTGTATAGAATGAAAAGGGTGAGTTACATTGCCTGATTAAAGTGATGGATGGTGCTAGATCAAAATAGTCAATATACAGCAAATGGTGGTATAAACCCTGAAGGAAAAGTCTGTCTTTCTTTAGAATCTAATGGATTTCACTTCTATGATATTTATTATATACAGAAATCCAGCAGATATTCACAAATTTAATTAAAGAAATGCATCCAAGTTACTTTGTTTCTCCTGTTTTAAATTTAGAATACTATAAAAACCCCACCTAAGATTATTAAATAGAATAATGTCCTTTATTGGCAGGATAAACTGACTTCTCTCTGGGCAATAGAACTGGCTTTCTTTGTCTGGGTGAATGTAGGTTTCTCCACTTGCATACTTTAGCACAAGTCCAGGCCCCTACACTGATTAATATACTTGCTGAAGCATCTTTTTTCTTCCCTGGACTCTGGCTGCCTTGTAAATGTTGCTTTGGTAGAAGAAAATGTCTCTAACCAGAGAATGCTTTGCATTCAGTTTATGTCCCCCTCAGAAGGTCTTAAATGCTGAATTGACTATAACATTTTAATGCACTGGTGACAGAACAATGTTTCTGCTCTACTCTTAACTTGAATCTCTCTCTCTTTCTTTTTTTTTTTTTTTTTTTTTTTTTTTTAAGAAACTGAGGATTCCATGTATGTGAACAGTAAATTATTATACATGATCTCTCCATTGCCTCTCTGTTGGAAAGTGAGGGGAAGTCTTCCTTTGATACTGGGAAGCTCACAGGAAATTATTTTGGACATATTCTGGAAATTATTCAGTCTAATAATGCAAATACAAAGAAAGATACAAAGGGAAAATCATAGTAATGGTATTGTGACTTGTCAAAGTTATACTGAGAGAGAATAAGCTTTTTTTTTATAGAGCTAAAGTAAATAGGAAAGTGAATTAACTTTTGACATCGAAGAATTTAAATGCAATATTAGGAAACACTTTCTAATCGCTGTGAAAATTATCTAATTAAGGTAGATAAGGTCTATTTAAGAGAAGAAAGCTTGAAATCTCTTTACAGGCTCTTATGAACATATCAAACAAGGATTTTTTTCATGAGAACCACAAGGCACCAGATGAGATAATCTCTAGTGGTTCCTTTCGTATTTTCAGTCTAAACCCTCATTTCAAGATTATTCCTTGGAAGATTGTTTTCCTCATCTTGAGTGTAACAGTTGTGGTTGGTGAGCACACTGTACACAAGTGAATTGTTCAAGAAATTTCCTTTCTTCTGTGTTGCCTATTAAAATTTGCATTTGCCCAGTATGCTCCCAGCTGTCAAACAGAGGGAAATGGTTGTATTATTTCTGTTTTACTTTCTATTTCAACAACTTGAAGACCAAAAGCCTTCAGGCTGCTGCTGACACCAGATTGTTAATGAGAAGTGAGTACTACATACTATTGTGGAGAGCAAAATTTAAGGGCACAGAGCTCCCTCTTCTCAAGCCATCAGTAAAATCTGCTGTTTCACAATCTTCCTTTCAACTTGCTTATTTTTTTTATTCCTTTTTTCCTTACTATTTATTTTATTTTTTTATTATTTCCTTATTGTTTATTCCTTTATTTCATTATTGTTTTTTCCTTTCACCTCCTCTCTTTGATCCACATAAGAATGACAGTATTTACATACAGAAATCGTTTTTTTACTGTCCTTTCTCTTCCACCTCTGCTCTTAAATGTATGAGTTCCACAACTTCATTTTGCTTCTGATGTTCTGAGACTAAAAACTCAGGAGAATTTCAATATTAGATTTTTTTTTTTCTCTTCATGAAAATATGCACATATAATTCAAAATTGGTGACTGAGGTATCAGCAAAAGGTGAAATAAAACTGTCACCTGTCTCAATCCTTCTAGCATAGTTGAGAGTTAATTAATATTGATAGAAAAATGTCCAAAAATAAATGTATTTTTTTAATTACTATATGCTAATGAGCCATCATGAAAGCATGAAAATGTGAAGTATTCTTCAAAAATCAATATCATAGGAAGCATTTGCCAGAAGAGGTTTTACAAAAAGATTCAAAGGAGATGTAGTGTTGCCTCCTAAAAGTGGTTTTAATTTTAGGGTAGCCATGTACTGCAACATCACTCACAGAAAATGTCCCCTTCTAAATCCCAGAACATTAGATCATTGAATCAAGAACTGTTTTTTATGATTTGTATACAGTTTTCTGCATATGCAAGCTGCAATGAAGATTGCAGGAGGTTTTGTTGCAATTTATTTTTTAAAGAATTAATTTATGTGGGATTACATTATATGGAGAGCAGAAAGGTTTTCTGGGGTTTGTTTGTTTGTTTTTTCTTCTGAAAAGTCTACATTGTTTCTAAGATCTTAGGTTCAATTCTGGAAATCCCTGCAGGACAAATACAGGTAATTCCAATCTGTAAGAGAAATGTATGCCTGCATATCACCTGCATGTAAATTTTGATGCTTAGGCTATAATAATTTATTATTATTTCGTGATTAATCCCCCTTATTATTTTTACTCAAAGCCTCAAAAAAAGCTTTATGAGGTTTTTCTGTGTGCAAAGCTGGAGGCACAGAGGAGTATTCACACTTGAAATGGAGACTCCCATCTAAACACATACAAAAACCTTTTAATAGCGAGGCCACCATGCAGTGACAGCAGTACATTGTGACTTGCAGCAGAGGATTAGTGAGCTAAATGTTTTTCAAAAATCCCCTTTGGTTAGTAACACTGCACATGAGCCCTGGACGTGTGTGGATTTCCAGATACATGGCCAGTCTTGATGAAACATCTGACCCCTGAGCACCTCAGCCCTGGTGATATTTATTCAGAAATGTCCTAACATTTAACAAGAATAAAGGTAGTCTGTAGCTAAAGCCTTTAAATCCACTTGGAACTAGGAAAATTCTGCTTAGTAACTAGGTAACTCTATTAGTTCTGTAATTTCTTTTATCCTATGAAATCATAGTAACTGCTGTGGTACTGAGTTATGTTCTCTTGCCCTCACTATAGCCAAGTTATCTGTCAAACAGCATCATCAGAAAGAGTGGAGAATGCTCCCACCCCCTAACTGCAGACCCTGGTACCCCACTTCCAAAACATCATCTGGGGCAAATACCTCCTGCAGGTCTATTTTGAAGGGATGCAGCTGGAGTTACAACTTTAAAGAAACAAAATCTTTGTGGAGTCTCTTGGGCTTCCAGTCCTGCTGCCAGCTGAGTGGAAGGTTGGTGTACAGTATTGGCACTGATGTGACCCTGGATATGCATAAAAGCAGAAATTCAGGTATCAGAATCTTTGGAGTGATGTCCATGTACATGTTGACTTTAGTCCTTCTCTAATGGGTGGTCAACACCAATGATTTCCTTCAAACACAACATTTGATTTATTCATTTGCATCCTGCCCAGCTTTGAGTAATTTGCCTCGAGGAACTCGAGATCTTGCATGATCTCTTATATACACAGTGTGAAAATTCATACATGTTTTCAGACTGGCCTGCATGAGCAAATGGTGCAATCATCTTTGCTGGATCTGTAATAGGAATGTACCTCACTGAAGACGTAATTTTTAAAATAAATAATTTTCTGCTCATATTATCAGCTTAGAAACTGAATTCTAGGACAACTTACTGTCATTTAAAAAGCAGAGTGCCCCCCCCAAAAATTTTCCATTCACCTTAAATCTTCCTGTCAGCTCTTTTAACTTTATCTGCACTCTTAACTTTTCATTTATTTCATGTTTTGAATGACACAGTGAATATTGACCTTGTCTTCTCTTCCTCCATTTTCTTTTCTCTTAGAAGTATTTTCAGTTGTTGCTTATTTAGGCTATTAGAAATGTCCTGTTAGAGATTTAAAACTATCAGCTTCCAGATCAATAGTTGAGCTGTGTGCTGTGATACTTTCCCTCTCCAGATAACTTTCCTTCTCATAAGATATGCATCTTATGGCTAATTCAGTGGAAAAGGGTTTCTAAGCCCGAGTTGCTGAACAGTGATCTAATTAGCAGAACTTCTGCTGTTAAAATTAGATATTAGCCAAGCTGGTGTGCAAATATGTTCAGCAAATTTCAGCTGAACATAGAGCTCCAACATTTAGCTGTGATAGTTTAGATTCAGATATATATTCCCAGATGATTAGCTCTGTGCCTGGTGTTATACACATCAAGGTCATCTAAACCCATTTTCCCAGTTGCTCCAGACAGAGGTCTGCCTGGAGCTAGTGAATTTTTAGAGCAAAAGATTAACCTATGCTGTTTGCACATGGCCAGTCACTTGTTATGGAATGCACTGCTGTAGCCTCTTTGGGAGCAAGGGGATGCAGCATGCAGAGATGATACCTAAATGGCTTGAGTTCTCTTTCCCATTTGGAAAGTAACAGTCTTGAACAGTATTCACTAGTGGGCACTTTCTGAAACTCTACTCATATTAACTCTGCTGACCTATCAAATTTGGACTTTGGTTAATTTTGCCAATTTAAAAAGTATGTTGCAGCTCCTCCTGCAATACATTTCCTGTATTAAAATACTGTTTAAAACTGACTCATGCTGTGAAAAGTTGTATTTCATTCTAGATCAACTTTTTAAAAGGGAAAGTAAATATTTTAGTGTTTTTGGCTGGTGGTATCTTGAAGTAATTTTGAAGCTTTAACATTAGGAGCTCAGGACCAGATCCAGGTCTTGGGTTATAAGAGGATATTTGATCTAGATAGAGTTAAAGGTGGCAGGAAGTTGCTGTGCCCAGGTCTGAGACACAGCTCCCAGTCCAAAGGGGTACCAGACCCTATGATGGCTTGCTGCACCTGAGCAACTGTTTAATTTATTGCTTACATGGGTGTATGTTCCTGTAGAAACAAAACTTGTTCTAACAGAACTGATGAAACTCAGTTTTCTATGGCTTTGTAGCCTAAATTTTATATCTACTAAAGGTCTCTAAATCCGTCCTGCCTTAATTCTTCTGCTTCCTCCAGGCTTTCTCAATAGGCCCAGAGTCCTCCTCACTTCATTACCCACAGCCTTCCTGAAGAGCACTTGAGGTAAGTTTATGGCCTCATGATTTACATCTCCAGTGCTAGAATAGGAAAAGAGCTTTTTGTGTGTCATAAAATTTAGGAGGTATAACTGGCTTGAAGGCTAATAGTAAGAGTTGTAAAATGCAAACAATCAAATTTAAAATTAAAATTAGCATGACTAAAGGATTTCATTTGCAGAACAGGATTTTAGCTGTAATTTGGCATTTGACTCTCAGTGAAGATGACAGGTTACAGACTCAAGAATAATAAAAACTGCCTCTGGAATTAATTTTCTTTTACATCTTGTTGCTGCACATTAGACACATACATTATTTATCATCACATGCATCTCATCTTAAAAAACTCCAGAGCCTTGACCCAGTCACACTCTCTACTCTGATTGGACTGCAGCAGGATAATTATTCCAGGAATATCTCTGTGTTGGGGTTTCACAGCTGTTGCAAACTTGCAACAATTGAGATAACATAAACATTGACAATAAACAAAACCAAGGGATCTTCATGTTTTACAATTTCTTGCAGGAGATACTCCACTTAGTTAAGAAAAGGCAGAGCCTATCTTTTTTTTGAGATTGCTTTGGTATCTTCACATAAATACAACCAAGCTGACTCTAGTGGGGAATGAGAGGAAGACTTCTTAGATCCCCTTGAGAAGAAATGTGTTCTGCTTCCAGAATTTGTTTGTGCCAGGAACAAAACTGGATTCTGCATAAACTTGTTTTACATGACTTGACCACAGCCTAGTGGGAGCAGAACTATTACAGGGGCTGACATAAAGAGGGCTGAATGGCCAAAAAAGGATAATACAACCACAGATTGCAAAAAGGGCTCTGGATTGTCTCTACTATTGTTGGGAGACAGTCGTGATTCTGGCACCACTTCCCAGCCAAGAATACAAGATGAGAAGTAAAGGTGACTTCTACAGTTGAAACATGACTGTTCAATATTCAATTTCAGTTTCACTTTGGTTAGAGAAAAAAAAAAAAGAGGAATGAATAATATTGCAGTTATTTTATAAACCCCAATTCTCATCCTCAACAAATACAAATTTCTCACAGGAAGAGAGAAGAAATGTGTACCTTTTAGAAAAAGTGTCAAAATGTGGATGAGGAGAGGGTTTTTCTCTTCACCTTGTTATATCAGTCTTGCTCTGGTGTAGCTCCATGGGTTCAGTGGCATCAAGCTGACAGACCAAGCCAAGAGCCAGGTTTTGCTAACAAGCTCTCATGGAACTGCTTGATGAGTGAAATTTTTGGGAAAAGAACATGAAGTATTTGAATACATGCAATATTCTTTCTATTCTGCTGTTCCCCTCGAAGCTGGTTCTATGTAAACAGGATGAGAGCTAGAAAAGCTTTGTAAAGAGAGTTCAGATCATACCTTCCAGGAAAGTCAAAGGACTTATCTGGGTAAAAACTGATGATAGAATCAGAGAATAGTCTATTTTCATCTACTGAATTACTTTTACCCCTATTCCTGATAGGAATAGAGCTCAAAAAATAATTCATATTCTAAAAAAAAAAAGAAAAAAAGTATGAGGATTAAGATTTCATTCTATTTTTGGAAGTAAATTTGCTGAATTCCTGAGAGAAACCAAGATATTATTTCTACTAATTTCCAGGATCTTAGAGATGGAGATTTGGGTTGTTTCTAAAGAAATTAATCCCTTTCACAAATTCTAGGGAATCACAGTATAAATAGGAATGCATTACACACTGAGAAATAGGTGGAACTTCATATTTTGGTAAGAAGAATGTCCTTTCTTTCTTTCTCCCTAATATCTTCTGGATCATTCAGCATCCTGTGATTGTAATAGAATAGAATAGAATAGAATAGAATAGAATAGAATAGAATAGAATAGAATAGAATAGAATAGAATAGAATAGAATAGAATAGAATAGAATAGAATAGAATAGAATAGAAATAGAAATTTCAGATGGAAAGGACCTACAATGACCATCTAATCCAACTGCCCAGCCACTTCAGGGATGACCAAAAGTTAAAGCAAAATATTAAGGGCATTGTCCAAATGCTTCTTAAACACTGACAGGCTTGGGGCATTGACCATCTATCTCTCTAAGAACCCTGATCCAGTTCTGAACCACTCTCTCTGCAAAAAATGGGCTTCCTAATGTCCAGTTTAACCCTTCCCTGGGGCAGCCTGGAACCTCTCCCACGAGTCCTTTGAGTGAATACCAGGAAGAAGAGCCCAGCACCTCCCTCTCCACCTCTCAGGAAGCTGTAGAGAGCAAGGATGTGTTTTATTTCCCTGGAAGTGACCCTCCTGGTGAGCACCAGGCTGCCCATGCAGCTCTTTGCTCTGTTCCCATCACTGTGAATGCATCAGGAAAAGCAGTCTGCTGGATCCTGCTGGATCCAGAAAAGAGCTGGATCCTGCTCTTGCTTCCTCAGGACTCAGCCCTGCTCCCTTTAAACCAATGGCAGTACTGCACGTCTCATTTCCCCTCAAAGGCTTCAGACATGTATTTTCCATTTGGAGGATCTGGATGCCCCTGACATTTGTGTACAAACATCCTCTGCAGTCACCAGCTCTGTGTTTGTATCCCAACAAAATTTCTAAAAGTCCCTCATAAAGCAGTGCATGGGTGGACAATATTTTGGCACGTTTCTTAATTAAAGATAAGTAAATTCCCATGGTAAAAAAAAAAAAATACTGTGCCAATAATTTCATCTAATAAGAATTTCACTGAGCTTAAACACACAGAGTTTGTGATGAAGAAAGTTTCTTTGGCAGTCTGAATGCAAAAAAGTTTCTTTACTGTCTCAAATAGATTGCAAGACAGTGGCTTGCAAAAACCCCTATTAATTGCTTTTAAAATTCTCCCTTTTAACAGCTTTAATCTGGCTCTAACAGATTCTTTCAATGCTTAGCTTTGTAAAATAGCCTAAAGAAAGTGCTAATTTTGCTATTTTAAATAAGAGAAAAACTTTTGGTTGGAAATCATTAGCTGCCACAAAATTTGCTATCAGTTGTAAATATTTGGTCTGCTGGACAGGATACAAAGTTGTAATGTTGATAAGCATTTTCCAACTGATTTCAACAGCTTCTGCATCTTGATATTTGTACACTCCAAGTGTCTATCTGCTGTTGATAGGCGTGAAAATTGTTCTCTGGCTCTTTTATTTTAGCAAGTGTATTTGCTCAGTGCTGAATTTTTAAGGAGAAATAGATGAGGAACTAAATGCAACCCCAGAAAATCTTGTCTCAAATATCTGATGTACTGTGGAATGGCATAATACACAGTCCAAAGGCTAAAATTACACAATCTTAACTTAAGCTGTTGAGTTAAATGTGGAACACTGAAAACTGTATGTGAGCATGTATGTATGTATTTCAGTCCAATAATGTGTTTATTTGTGTGTATTGATTCAGAATATTTAAATTAAATTCATTTAATCCAAAGCAATAATGTTCACACAAAAACCTTGCACTTATTTAATTAAACTGATTGAACAGATCAGATTTTCTTAACTGTATTAGTTAACCAAAAATAATAGTAAGGAGGATGAAAATTTCCTTAAGACCCATGGGTGATAGAAACACTGTTATTCTGGGATCAGACCCCAAGGGGTGTCAGCACTGTCTCCACCCCAGGAAATCTTGAAATAATTGATGATATTTTTTGCATTCCAAGAGATTTAACACTAATATGCATGGCCCTTCTAGTCCAAGTCAGGTTTTAAACCAGGGTAACTTTGCCCCTGGCAGGCTGTGTTCTGGGGGAAAGGGCTGTGAACCTTTGGTGCCCTGAACATCTTCACACATCCCCTGCCACACACATGTGGATGTTGACACAGAAGCACTAAATGCTTTACTGCCAAGCACAAAGATGTTAATCCCCAAACTCCAATTTTTTTATCCCTATCTTTTGCTAGAATCAACAGGGCCATGGAGATGAGATTTGTGCTTGCAATATCACATCAATTACCAGGAGGAAAATACAAAAGAATAATTTGCACCCACAACACTGCTCATCTGTTAATTGTTTTTCTTTTTTTCTTTTTTTTCTTTTTTTTTTTCCTGTATTGTTTAGGGGGTTTTTTTTAAGCAGGGCAAGGAGGTGGTGGAGGTCTGGCACAGGTGCTGATTTATCTCCTTCATTCTCTTAAATATAAAAGTATCATATTTCTTCCAGGATACCTCCAGGATACTCCAGAAAGGTGGGAAAATATTCTGGAAAAATCATTGTGTGCTTACCCTTCTCCCATATGCCCATGATATTTGTTTAGGCTGATGTCAGTCACACAATGCCAGGCTGAGTGGACTTCTGTTCTTGTCTTAAACCACATATGTCCTCATGTAGGACATTTCCACTTGCAATAATGTTTTTTACCAAGGTGGTTTGGTAACATCTCCTTTGAAGGAAGGTAACAACAAGCTTTCTGAAGTTGCTTTGTGTTGCAAGTACAATTAATCCAAGAATTTCATGGGTTGGAGCATCTCTGTACATTTATAATTCACTCTCAGACTTGACTGTGATGTTCAGAGTGAAGAAAAAGCAAAGCTTCCAGTAAGGTCAAATGTATTTATGAATATTTCAGTTTTACAGTGTTTCAGGGCTGTCTTCAATTAAAATCATGCACACACACACAATAGAAAAAATGTGATTTATTGAATTATGAAGTGTTTTTCTGAACAGTTTGATTATATAGCTATTGAGTGGCTTGGAAACTTAATTTTATGATCATCTTCCTCTGCAGTTTTCAAATAAGTACCATGATCAAGACTTTTAAGTGGTTTTCACAGAAAATATTAGAGTAACACAAAAGAAAATTATGTTCACTGTAATTTCTTTTAATACTTGTCATTTCATCTCAGATATCCAGGTTCAAGCATTTAAAGTTTTGTTTTTTGTAAAACTTTCTAATTAATTCTTTGGGCCATATACCCTCCTCTCTTCACAATCTGAAATTCATAAATTCTGGGGTTTAAGCATATTCTGATCAAATGAATAACTTTGCTGTGTCATAAAGATAATGAAGGACTTAGACAAGCAGGTGTCAGTCCTGACTTCTCATTAATGAGGTGACATTAGAATATTTTAATACAGCCTTTCATTCCAAGAATAAGGAATTGATCTAAAGTAAGAAACAAAAGGAAAAGGTTTTGTATTGTGTATGGTTTTGTTTGTCTGTGGATTTTTCCAAATTACAAGAATACCAGACACCAACCCTCAGCAGAGTTGAGTAAAATAGAAGAAATACATCTGGAACAAGAAACATAAATACATTCATACCAAGTATATACACTCTGAGAAAAAAAACAGACTTGTCCATACTGTATTAATGAATACAATGTTCTTCTTCTTCATACATAGTTAAAAACAGAAACAAAAAATATCAAACAAAAATGCATTTCTATGCTTGTGTCAATTTGCTGTTGCTACAGTAAAGTAATTTGCTAATTTCAATCCCAGCTGGAGACTCCCACTTAGTGCCTGGAGGAGTAGATGGGTTTTTGAAATGACTGAGATGCATGCCAGTGACAGCAAAAGACTCCCAGGACTTTATTACTCCCCCATCTCACAAAAGTTGGAGTTGAGCTTGCTGTCATTGCTTTCCAACAGGGAAGCAAAAAACTAGGTGACTGTCTGAAACACCAGCCACCTTGAAAATTAAATATTTTATTGATTGTTGCAAGAGCTCTCCAGAGGAGAATTTTAGACAGCCTTAAAGATTCCACTGGGCTGCTCCTGCTGTGTCAAGTCCAATTTATTTGCTTACACCTATTGATTAATGTTGTGGGTGGAGTGTCACAGAGATTCTTGCTGCAGGATCAGTCAACTGGTACGTGGGCAAAAGGTGTAAATAGCCAATAGAACATATTCCTACAGATGAGGAAATGGGCACGTAGGACAGCTCTTTGTTAGGTATTTCTGAGCTGTTTTGGATATACTGGAGACAATCAATAACATGTTATCACACACAAACTGAAGTGGTCACGTACACCCACAGTCAGGCAGATTGTGTGAAATGAGCACAAGATCATCTCAGGGGGTCTCACTCAATCCAGCTGGAGATGCTGCTGTGAGAATCCTTGAAACTGGGACTCCTGGGTGGGTCCATGAGGCAGTCCAATTCTGCCCTGATCTTATGCCACAATTCAAATACTTAATTTCAGCACAAAGATTTCTGTCTCTGAGAGTCTGTGCAACACCAGCAGCCAGATGATGTAACCTGAAGACAATAAAGTATGTGGATTTTCCACAGTAGGTGAGCATTAGAGAAAAGCTACACTCCACAAGAGCACTCTTGAGGATGTTGAGACTGAGATTCACAAGAACAGCCCAGCACAAAATGAGGCTTTCAGAGAGGCTGCATATTTTCCTTCTGTGAAGGTTTTTAAGATGCAGCTGTATGGAGCCCTGAGCAGTCTGATCTGACTTCAGAGATGCCCCTGATTTGAGCAGCAGATAGACTAGAGAATGCCTGTTGTCCTCCCATCCAAAATTTCATATGATCTTTTGATAAGTATATGACAGAAACACAAGAGGAGACTTGCATCTGTCCTGGTTTTAAGGACAGGTATCTGCCAATAAAGGCAGAAACTTCTCTTTGAAATGGAGAATGTAAACCCCCTCCCTCCAAACTATTATAAATTTGAAATTAAGGGACTCCTGAGTAAAGATATAGGAATTAGGAATAACAGTTCTTTACTGGGAAAATAGAAATACACTATTACAAAAAAAAAAAAAAAAAAAAAGAAAAAACACAAAAAAGCCACGCAAAAAACCCCACCGAAAAAAACCAATCCCAACCCCGACAGAGTCAGAATACAACCTGACACCCTGTCAGTCAGGGTGTTGGCAGCAGTCCCATTAAATGGTGGCTGCATCCTCCTGCAGTGGCAGGTGTGGTTCAGCTGAACAGTGCTCCTGTAGAAGGGTGCAGCCTTCCTCCAGAAGTCCAGGGATGATGTGGAAAGGTCCAGCTTTCCTCTGGAATCTAGTGGAAAGAAGGATAACTCGCTGTCCAAAAGCTCTGTTTTTATCTAGGTAGGGAATGCTTGGTTTCTCCCCCTGGCTGGAGCATCTCCCACTGGGATGATGTAATTTTATCAGTCACACAGTGAGACTGAATGGGCCAGCAGCAGATGATATCTTCCTGGAGGGAGGATGGTTGTGGAAAAGATAAAGATGATTGCCCCATTTTGTCTTAAAGATGGCCCATTAGCAGACAATAGTGTCACAAAGATAAGGAATCACTGCTCCACCCAGCTTCAGCAGATGGTGACAGAATACACATTTCTGGCCACATCAACCCAACACAGCATCTCCATCAGAGGGGAAAGCTCTGAAGTAGAATGGGGATTCCTCAGAATAAAGATGCTCTGAATGCAACTGAATAAAGGTTGCTCAGTGGCAGTGTGTGGCAGGGAAAGAGCAGCAGGTGGTGACTGAACCCTCTGGGACACATACAGACACCTGATTGATCATCACAAGGCCAGACTCTGAAAGCTGATAGCAAGAAACAATTCAAAAATACGAGTAGATAAGACAGTCCTCAAGAAGAAGTGCCTGAGATTGAATACTTGCTTTTTAGAAAGCTGTTATGAAGCAATTTGACATGAGTTTGTTTATTGGAGAGCCATGGGCAGATGTCTTAGAAGAGGATTTGTTACTGCAGAAAGAAACACCATAGCTGTAATCAATGTGTATGAAGTATTTGGAAATGAAAGGGAAGTAAGGGGAGTAAGTTCTTAGAGAGGGAAAAATGTTTCAGAGGCTCAGGCCACTAGGAAAGCAAGATTTTATGCAGAAGGAAATGAGTAAGAGGAAATGAAAGAAATGAAGAGGAAGGACACATTCTAGAATACCTCTTGTGAGCTTCTAGCCATCTAGTCAAGGTTACTTCAAGGGAAGAGGGATCTAATATCTTTGTAGAACACCATAAAAGTCCTCTGACTTAATACAGAATTTTCATTCCCATTAAGAAAACTTATTCTATTTAGGTATTGACTTAAAATACAAAAGAGTTCCCAACAGTGCCTGGGAAAAGTTTCAGGTCTGTTTTATAGCCTTAGCTGTACTAAAGCCAGAAGAGGATATTAGAAAAGAGCTAATTATAATTATTACTCAAAGAGAAAATGATCATATCAAAGGCATTTAAATGTTCTGCCATTTCAGAGGACCTCATAAAGTTCAGGAAAAAGTCTAGTTCAGTTAATAATGGGAAAGCTTTTCAAAAGTACCACAGTCTTTATGGAACCTGAGTCCCCTGTGTAGCCAGAAGGAGAACTGGCTTAAAGGATGCAAAATCATCCTTATAGAGCATAGATGAGTGCATTAGGAACTTGGGAACAAATATTTATAAGTATTTTACAGAGTATGAATATTTGTTCCACCATTCATCTGCTTCTGTGAGCAGTATTTTAGACAGTCACAGAATTGATTTGTGTTTATAATTTGTGCTTGCAAGGAATACCATGGAACCCTCAACAAAAGAGTGGCTGTGGCACAATTGGTCTGCAAGTAGGAAAGGGAAGTAGGAAAAATAGGAGTAACATTGGACTTACAGTACAGGAGGTTTAGGGTGCCAGGCCTAGTCCCTGAATAATGTGACACAAGATACACTGGTTTTGAAGTTTTTCCTGTGGCCCCTTTTCTCCTCCTATGCTTTACCATGTAGGAGTCTGCACTCTTTCAGTGAGGGAAGGAGAAAAGGAGGAGAGATAGTGTCAGCAGATTGCTGGGACCATGCAAAAAGTACTTGCTCCTTCTGCCAAATCCTCTGCTTTCTTCCCAGACAAACCTTTTCCCTGCACTTTTAAGAACTTGCTGAACTGTGTGTCAGAGAGCACATCCTTGAGCCACCAAGCAGTGTGCATTCCTCTTAGGTGTATTTAAACTGACAGGGGAAAGAGAATAATTTCTGCTCAGGACCACCTGTGCAATGATTTTCTAATTATTGTTATGTGCTCTAAAAAATGTGAAAAGCTGTCAGTACTTTTTTTTTTTTTTTTTCTAGAAAAGATGCTCATAACACTGGCCTTGCCTAGAGTTTTTCTGGGCTGGGCTGTCCTGGGCACATGGAGAAAGAAGCAGTAGTTATCTAAGTACAATCATAATGATTTGCCCCATGTCCTCTTTAATGTGAATCGAATTGAGATAGGGACAGCATTAAATCATCCCAGTCTGAAGTCAAAGAGTTAACACACAGGGAGCCCTGAACTGAATTTTATTGATCTTTTTCTTCCTTTTTTTTTTTTTTTTTAATTTTATTTTATTTTAAGTAGTGAGTTATTTTCAGCTTCAGTGGATTTTTGTTCTAATTTTAAAGAATGAAAATTTTAAGAAGTAATCATTGGCTATTTCTAATGCATTCTTAATTGTGATTTGGTTTCAGAAATTTAATCAGACACATCTGGGATGTTTGTGGAGCAAAAGTCACAAATTCTCTAAGTATCTGTTTGTCTGTACAAAACATTTTAAACTGTTCTCCCCAAGCTATTTTCCACCTTGAAGTACCATTGATTGAAGTAATGGAATTGGCATCAAAGCAAGCATTACTGTGACTTGTTCCATCAACCTGTTTACACACTTTACCTGTGTAGAAATTGGTTTGGTTTTTTTTTAATACTGAAGAATTAAAATATATATCTGTAAGCACCATTTACTATATAGAAAAATTTTTCTCTGATGTTTCCTAGTGCAAAGAAATTTTTTTCTCTTAACAGCCACATAGAAACCAACAAGGCAGTATGTAGGATACAGGATATCTTCAGAACATATTACAGCAAGTCTGACAGAAGACAGGCTGATTGTTCTTGTCAGTCTAATTTTGGACATCTTTTAATTAGGATGATGATTATGACCAGCTTTCCAGAGGCATTACCAAGTAAGTAAACTTACTGAAATTGTATATTAAGTTCTCATGAGGGATCTTGAGCAGTTTTACTGGCAGTGGGTGTTTCAGTCATCCAAGTCTGTTAGAATAGCAAGTCAAATATTCATTTTTCTGCTTCGCATTTGAATTTTCCAAGTGGGCTACATCTAAAATAGGATGTGGAATTTTAGAAAGTTCATATGCAATACATTATTCCAAAGCACTCTGATGGATTGGTGGCATGTGGACACACACATGCTTGCACATGTGGCTGGGTGGCATCAAAACCTGGTTGTATCAAAGTTCAAGCAAATAATTATTTTCCTCTGGCATAAAAAGTTTGATATTCTACATTCTCCTCTTATGAGGCATCTAGCTAAGGTACATAAGTGGCATCTGTGCCAGCAGGTTTAAAGGCTCTGGAAGTTTGAGACACAAAAGTTCTAGTCTGAGTTGTTGAGGAAATTTGATCACATCTGTGAAGCAATGCTGTATTTACAAGTTTCAAGTAAGTGAACTCAATCCAGTTTCTCTGTATAAATTTTGTTGCAGACCAGACTCCACAAGGCTAGTGCAGTCTTGCATGAAATAGTTTCCTTCTCTAGTCCTAAAATAAACTGTTCCTTTCTACACATACAGCAGCATTACTTGCTTGATGGACAAGATACTCATCTCTGAATCTGCATGTCTCTGTGGAGTTTAACAAGATGCATCCATGTATAAAATCTGCAAATCTGTTCTGTGAACTGCAGTCTGGCAGAAATCTGTATTTGTATCTTCATATCTTCTTAGCTCAGCCTGAATGAGGAAAATTAAAAAACTTGTGAAACGAGTCCTATACTTCATGGTGACCAGATTGGTTGGAAACACTGTTGAGTTTTATAGGTTTTTATAGACCATTTAAGACATCACTTCAGCTGGATGGAGCTGTCATTCACCCCCCCCCCCACCCAGCACACAACACAAGTCTGAACAGCCTACCTTCCTTCAATGAATTTTGGTTTTAAATAGATTGAAAAAAGCCCTACGAAGGAACTTCAGATTTATCCTTCACTGTCTTGAGAGGTGATGCCATTATGTCTGCAATGTCATGAGTGAATAAAAAGTTTCTGTTTAAAAGCATGATTTTGATTTACCATTTGAGGTGAAGAACATTGTTCTTTTTATCTAAATCTGCTCAGTTCTGTGATAAATGGCCCTTAAGATTCTACTGTTTACTGGTTAGTGGCCTGATGTTTATTTTTGAGTCCTTTTAGCTCTATGACCATTATTTTTTATTTAGACACATTTTCTTTTGTCCCTTTGTTTCTCCTGCCTTTAATAGACTGCTATCATTATCTTTAAATGGATGTCAGATGAGCTCCTCTCTACAGGAAAAGTGCTTTTAATCTTCATTACACATTGCAACCTCTAGCTCTTTCTTATCCACCCTTCAAAGACAACAATACTGGAGGACTGCAAGGCTCATGTCTCTTTTAAGGGCACTGATGGACTCTGCACTCTGTTAGGATGCTTTTTCATGCTTCTGTTCATCCTTTCCAGCTGAAAAATTGACATGATAAGAATTTATAAGGACTTTGGTATTTTAACAGACCCTTTATCTCTTATATTCTATAAATCCCTGTGGAGTTTCAGAAATGGTTGGGCTGTGATGAAACATGCCTAGGCAGAAGCTGAATAACCAAATGTTCTGAGTTACATTCTAACATCCACTGAGTAAAACTGCATCTTTTCATCCATATAAAATGAAAAATAAAATTTGACTGACATCTGATTGATATTTTCTTGATCTGGGCAGCTGCACAAATACCATGAAATTCGAAGGGATCTGACCTTTGAATCCTTCAAAAGCTCTTAGTAAGCTAGGAGGTGAAAATGTGTCCTTAAATCCAGTGTTAAAGGATGTGACCCATAAAATCATTGTGCTCCCTTCCAGTGTGACATTGCTTAATACATTCAGGCTGAGAAATAGGATCAAATACAGGATTATTACATGGTTAATCTCTTGTTGTGGTTTAAACCAAGCAGGCAGCTCATAGTCACTTGGTCACTCCCTCCACAGTGGGATGAGGGAGAGCACCAAAGGGCAAAACTTAGAAAACTTGTGGGTCTGATAAATAAAGCAAAAGCAGAGTGTGGAAGCAAGGTACAACAAGGACTTAATTCACAACTTCTCAAGGACATGAAGGTGTTCAGCCATCTCCAGGAAAACAGGGCTCCATCTTGGTTAATGCTGAATTGGGAGCACAAATGTTGTAATTTTGAATATCCCTGGCTTTGTCCTTCTTTCTGCAGCTTTTATTGCTGAGCACATTGTACAGTGTGGAATATCCCTTGGTCAGTTGGGGTCAGCTGTCCTGGCTCTGTCCCCTCCTGCCTCTCCTCTCTGGTGAGGGGGGGTGACCAGCTGAAAAGATCTTGGCTCTGTGTAAGCTCTGCCCCACAAAAATTACTGTGCAATCCACAATTGTCTCATGACAGCCCCATGCAGGGACTATGAAGAAAATGAACTGTGTCCCAGCTAAAGCCAGTGCATCCCTGATCCCTCAGAGATCCTCTGGTGCTGCATGCATTGGCATCATCAGGTATTTCCAAAACCTCTGGCCAGGTGTCTGCTGGCTCTGTGTTGGCTGGCCAGCAGTGCCAAACAGCTCGTGCAGCTTTGCTCATGTGGGCATGGCAGGGAATATCCTCCTGCTGCAGGAGAGAGACAAGGGATGCAGAGGGGCTGCCCTGTGCCAGGACACCTCTAACTCTGCCTCCACCACTGAGATGGTGTTGGGGGCTCTGCCTTTGGAAGATCCTTACTCACTGATCACTACCTGTCACTTTTATGTGAGCAGACTGGAGAATGGGAAAGCTAAATTCTCTGTTTTGGTAGAGATTGTTAAGATTCACTCATACCTTCCCCTTCCTCTCTGCTTTGGTCTCAATTATCTCATCATGTGAGAAGGCTGGAGCAGAAAACACACACACAGAGCACACTTGCACTCTCAGGGTCCTTGCTGGGGTGTGGAATGGGAGCACATGGCTGTGGGATGCACAGGGCTGGACCTCAGGTCCTCATGCAGGTGTAGGACCTCATGCTAGGTCACCCAGAACATGCAACCTGCAGGGAAGCTGTCTCTGTAAGGCAGGGAGCAGCAAAAAATACAGCAACACAGGCTTCATCCTAGCAGAAGAAGTGATTTATTGCAGGAGACACATTTTTATAGACTGGTTCACAGAACCAAGGATAGAATTAAGCTCATTGGTCCAAGGAAGGCAACACCTCTTGTAAACGTGCTTTTACCAAAACATCACATTCCTCACACACTCCTCCTGCCCACAACACCGGGTGCTAAACTTTGTTATTAATTCTTTCCTTTCTGGTTGCCTTTCAGTAGCTTGGGAAAACTCAAACTGCTTTTTCCCCTGACTCTCACCAGCATCCACAGGAAACAGCCCTAGGATCACCCCTACAGCCTGGTGCATACCAACATTTCCTCAAAACCATGACACATTTAGATGACCAAGGACTTTGTCCTGAAAACTGTGGCAAACATTGGTTTCACAGCATCAAGAAGTTAAAAAGACCATAAAGTACAGGAAATATCCACTGCAGAGCAGCAATTAGACAGTGAAATGAAAGCATCATCCAACCTCTTACAGCTGAATATCACACCTACCCTGGTGATCACCATCAAAACTGTGCTGAAGAAGTCAAATTACAGAAAGAAGCCTTTCTCCTGCATTCTTTACTCTGAATTCATCATGTTTCTGGACACTTTACTAGTTCTTTGTGATTTCTGCATTTCCCTACTGCTTGAAACTCTAATCTTTCCTTTGCAGAAATATTTTTTCAAAATTAAATGCCTGGTCTAACAATTGTAGTAAACAAACTTTACAGCTTATTTTTACTTTAAAAGTGCAATCTGCACTGGCAAGAGATGAGCTAGTAGTTTTCACCCAGGTTCTCAAAGGCATAAATTCAAGTGGAAAAATGTAAATTATTTAATTCTTTAAGTCTGATAACCTGCCCAGAGTGGGTTTTTCTAACTGGTTTTCCCTTGCTGTTGAATTGATTAGATGATTATATTACAATTTCATTAATAACGTGGTATAATTCGGATCAAAAATCAGATGAGAGCTTCTTAGAGAACTGTTGCATTGAAAGCCTGAGAGGAAAAAAACCTGTCCTCTGAAAGAAGTTTTTCTGTTCAAATAAATAGAAGTTTAGATCTGACATTCCTGGAGATGTAAGGGAGCACAGGACTGCTGAGATGTGCACTGCCATTTTCATCTCACTCTGTCTGTGATTTAGTTTATAAGAATGCATTGCACTCACAAACATAATTCTTGGCTGTCTCTAACAAATATTTCAAGCATGCATTTTCACATATTATTTGCTTCTGTGTCCCTAATAATAAATGTGAGGTTTCTTTTGAGCCTAAAAATTAGCTTCAGTGTTAGAGGATTTCTGTGCTGCCTAGTAAGCAGTGAGAAGTACAAAAATCTTACTGCTTTGCATGTCCTCCAAAATGGTACTGGGATTTCTCTTTATTTATTTATTTTTTTAATATATATTATTTTGTAGGGGAGGGAAGGTGGTTAAAGGCTGTATTTTGCTTGTTTTCTCCATGTTTGGGGGCAATGATCCTTCCACCAGCAATGTCTGCATGCAGCCCTTGAAAGAGGCTCATTTAAACTCAGAGTATTGCATGATAGAAAGAGCTCAGGCACATGGCAATGCAAAACACTTCTGACTTGAAATTCTAGCCAGTAACAACACTGTTTGAGGCTTAGTTTTATGGTTTAAAAAGCCACAAAATCTCTCATGTGAGTACAGGCAGGCATTATACAATTGTTAATTTTATTTATGTTTACTTAACCAAACAAAGGACGACCTTGTTGGTTTACATGAAAAACAGATTTGAGCATATGAAAACACTGGGGATATGTGGCTGCAAGACTTGAAAGATATCATTTGAATTTTTTCTTCCTTGAAGTGTCTGGCTTTGGGAGAGATTTCAATCAATAAATGTCCCACGACCTCAAAGACATAAACTATAGTTTTGAAGAGGACAATTTTAATAACAGGTTCATCCTTACATTCTTTTGAAGTCTTAAAACCTGAAAACAAGAAATCTAATTTTAAAGTTTATTGTCAAAGAAAATGTTGTTCTTTAAATTAATGATTTAGGAAAAACCTGAAATTACACTATTTTTATTTTTCCTAGGGCCAGGCTGAAAAATATATATATGTAAAAACCAAGCTAGGCAATCTGTGTGTAATGAATATAAATTTTATCCTAAAGCAGAAGAATCAAATTAAATATTGTAGCATTTAGCACTTCTGCAAAGATATATGCCATCAAATTTACAGTGCAATATAAATGTTCATAAAGAAGATTATTCATCCAATTTTGAAACCCAGAAATAAAAATTAAAATTAAATGAGCCTCAAATGAACATTGATTACAGTGTTTCTTCTGCACCACTTAATTCATCCTGGTAAACCTACCTAGGGTTCTTAGGACTCTTATTTCTGCAGGAGAGGTTGTTTCTTCTGTGCTACTTTAAAATTGTTGGGCGTGCACAAAACAGATTCTCAAAATTAAGGGTGCTTATGAGTACAAAAAAAAAAGAGAGCAGATTTGATCTACATCTCATATATCTTGGGTCAACGTATCATTTATGTCTTCTTTTTTTAAAAGAAAAAACCAAAAAAACAAAAAACAAAAAACAAACCAAAAAAACCAAACCCAAAAAACACTAAAAAACAAAAAACACATGCCCTCATTGCCAGGTACAAATGTTCAGGCAGTGAGTTGCTCCCCAGGCACCAATGCTTCCTTTACAATTTTCAATTTATAATGAAGTGATGGCTTTTCTACTTATTGAAAAAAACCCTTCTTTTGACTTTAAACTTGACCTGGTATTCTAAAATGAGCTCAGGAAAAGAGGCTGAATCTGAAGTGATTTTACTCTTTGTGAGTAATGGATCCAGACAGGACATCATTGCAAAGTCCATGGCAAAAGCATGAGAGGAGCTGGGGATCCTCTGGCACCACTTTGTGCCACAGTGGAAGGGACAATTGCCAAATGAGGAGGAAGATCCTCCTGAGACACACACATCTGCTCCTTTCAGACAAACTTCCAGAATTGGGAAAGTGGCAAATTCCATGTGAGCAGAATGTGATGGCAAGAACTGCAGCACATGTTTAGTGTGGTGTCCCTTCTGAGATGCAGTCTCATGATTAAAATAAAAATGTACATGGACCCTGTTGCCCTGAGCTTTTGTTTTATCAGTTACACAAATGGAAATTACTACTATTTTCACTTTACTACCTTATTTGCACTTTGTATGTCTTGCAAATCACTAAGAAAAATGGAGTATTGCAGCATTAGACCCAGAGATTTTATTTTTTCGCTGCACCATTTTTGTGATAATTATTTGGCTGAATTAAAGCAGAATTTTTCACAGACAATGAAATGCTCAATGTGGCTGCCTGACAGGGTCATGCATAGAGTAATAATTTGCATGGAGCTGGAAGAAGCACATGCCTTTCTAGGGCATAAACAAGCTTAGAGAATGCCAAAAATGATACAAGAAAAATAATTATAACTTGAATCAAACCAGCTTGTTTCTTTTAACCTTCCCCAGACTCAGCTAATTTATTGAACTTTGGGCATTGCAGTCAGAGCTCCAAAGAGCTTTTCTGTTCCATTTTGCTGCACTCCACTGCATGAATGATCAGGGAATGTAGCAGTGCCCTTGATTCTGATATTTACAAATCACAGACCTGTGGTATTTGACTATCTTATCACCACACAATGCAGATAGGAACCTGTTCAGAGTCATGGCAGCACAAAGAGATACTGCCTGAATTACATTACTTCAGAATTTGCAGGGCTGTCTTTCAAAAACCGTAAGATATTGCTTTTTTTTTTTTTTCTTTTAAAAGAATATCCACTAGCACCTGCATGCTAACATAAAATTTCTAGTACTTCTGATCATAAAGGTACATTATTATTCTTTACATGAGAAAGCAAGTATAAATCAAACTTTTAACTAACAGTTAAAGGCACCAAAAATATTTCATCTGACCCTGGTAAGACACTGCAGCAAATATTGTGTGAGAGTGGCAAAGAATTATTGTTCTATTTTCTGTAGAATGAGATAATAAATTAGATGCCAGGGTGGTATTTTGATGTCCAGGGATCTACGATTGACTCTGCCCTATGACTATTTCAAATTTTTATTTGTGTGAATGTGTTACAGTTTTTTGTGTATTTTTTTAAATATACTTCGGCATCCTTGAATCCAAAAAAACCAGAATTATATGGTATGTTTGCAAAATGCATGATTTTGATGATATCATAAATATATCCTTCATAGGCAGTCCTGTCTGATTTGATTACACATCAGCCTTGTGAAATGTTGGCCAAATCTGCAATGAAGGTGTTGTCCTGGGACTGGCATGGTGGAAGAGACACTGGAACACACTTCTGTGCCAGTGAAATCACGTGTGCCTTGCATAATTTGGTTCTGTTTGGGCTGGGGTGGTGGTGAACTAGGTATTGAACCGAGAAAATATACCTTAGGTTAGGTGTGCCAAACAGGCAAGGTATTAAAATTATGTTCTGACATTGTAGAAAGTGAGAGTGCTGGATGAAATGAAGGAGTTCAGCCCTCAGCAGCAACTTTGGAGAGCTTTCTGCTTGTTATTAGTACATGCATCTTCTTCCAAAATGTAAACTTTTCCCATTAAGCTTATGGAGAAAATGTTCTGTATACATCTGCAGGCAGGGAAGAGAAATTATGGAAGAGAAAGCCTGATTGCCTCTACTACCCAGCAGAGACAAAGGCTGAAGCATTCAACCATTAAAATAGTTCTGTGGTATAAAGGAGATTAGTGTGAAATCTCTTGTCAATAGACATATACATACAGGAAAGCAATTTAATGTGTCCTCATTTGCTAGCATATTGAATTAGACAGGGAATTTTGGCATTCACTCAGAGCAAGTAAATACTTTCCATGGCCTGATGAGAGTATATTATTGATCAATTGGACACATTTGTCTATAAAACAATGGTCCCAATCCTTTTGCAGAGGCAGATGAATTTAATGTGAACATGCAGAATCAAGTCAAAAATGTGACAATCTGTCAATGTGATAAGGAGTTCTTTTCAGTTCAGGCTTTGACTGGCAAATGATGTATAGGGGGGACAAAGAAAAAAAAATTGCCAATCAGTTGCTTATGAAAGGTCATTGAGGGCAGGTTTGCAGCACATTCTGCTGGGGAGCAGAGAAATCTGTGAAACCATGGTAGTGCTCTGCTGCAGAGCTGGCTGGGCAACAGTTATTAAAATCCCTGCTAGAGAAGAATGACTTCTTGGGACTTAGAAACAGTTCATACTTAATTGAATATTAATGTACATGTAATCAAAGTCTTGTGGTCTTTTTTTTTTTGGTTTGTTTTTTTTTGTTTTGTTTTGTTTTGTTTTTCTAGGGGTGTTTATGGATCTGAAAACATTTTACCTAAAATAAAATAAAATAAAATAAAATAATTTTACCTAAAATAAAAAAAATTGAAATGCCACATCTCTGATAATTTGATATTATTTTTAATGCATTGTTTTAAATGTTCTTTTTCAGAGAGAGAGTTTGACATTAGGCAAAAATGACTTTTCACTTTTGGCTTCCTTGAATAAAGATTGATTGATGATCTTTTCAATGGATTACTTTCAATCTTCACAAAGAAATATTTCCCTCTGCATAGTACAAATATAAAATATACATGCATAGATCAGAATTTTCTGGACATCTAGATCTTTGCTGAAGCTCCTACCATATTCCAGACAGCATTTGTGTGATCAGTTACTAAGACTGAACTGTAAAATTTGACTTTACATACAGATATTTCATGGAGATTTTTGTCCTATCTATGTATATATTTATATCTATATCATTTCAAGAATCCATTTTTATACATATGTATGTATTCCTGAGAGCCAGCATGAATGTGGAGGCTTGTGTGCATGCATCACTTTGATGAGCTGAACATATTGTATGGAGAACATGAATCTCCAAGTAGAGACACAGTAATTGTAATAGAGGTTAGAGCAGGTCAGAATAAGATTTAACATTTTGTGTGAATCAGCTTCAGCTGCTGCTCTCCAAATAAAGAAGAGCTGGTAGCTGCTTTGTCCTGCTGGCAATCCAAGAGAATCCCTGTTACCCTTTTACCCAGCAAGTTACTGAATCCCCTGAAGGGCTGTGATGTGCTCCCCTGCTGCCAGCTCGTTCCTCACGGATCATTCCCATCCCCTCTGGGTCTGCTGTGCCAGGGATGAGGGGCAGAACCTCTGGGCAGGAGCAGCAGAGCCCATCTGAGCCCTCTGGCACTGGCAGAACGTGTGGCTGATATTTTGGGTCAGTGTCTGCTGCCCGTGTTCCATGGAGATCCTGGGCTGCATAGCAGTGCAAACGAAGTTTCTCAAGTTCTTACATGGCCTGAAATAAGAAGCTTATTCTGAGCAAAAAATATCTCTGGGATAGGAGGAAAACAAGTGGGAAATAAATACAGTGATATCTCACCTAAATAGCTGATTGAAAAACAACCATGCTCCCCAAATCTATTGTTCCTCTGTTCCCTGATCAAGCTCTCCCTGAGTTTCCCTGCTTCTCATCTGAAAGGGATTCTCCTAAAAAATGCGTTAAAATTATTGATTTGATCTCATGATTGTTTGGCACAAAAAAATCCTGATGTGTTCAGCTACTATTACTTTTTTATTATCTACATCTGTATTAATATGAAAAATTCTTTGGAGGCTTTATATAGCTTTTTTTTTTTTTTTCAAATGTACATTTTACCACCACCGAATATATTTCCAGTAAAATTGATTTACTAACTGAAAGCTCAAGTTAAAGAATATCTATTAGATGTTTCCAAATAAAAGAAAGGAAATTCCAAATCATATATATATACATACATATATATATATATATATATATACATATATATATAAACTCCTGTTGCCAACCCTCTCCTTTAATTCACTCTGTGTTAGCCCGACTTTGTATATCTTAAGATTTTTAATTTGTGTCATTTCCTATAGCATCACACAAGCAGACAGGGTACTTGCTGAATCCCTACCTGTGAGAACTCTGGGCAGCTCCTTACCCGTTTCAAGGACTGTTCTATTTAAAGGATACAATAACCCAGACATTACAGAGTTTTATATATAATTTTTACTCTTTTTCACCAGCATGATGCATTTCTCTGTATGGCTAACTATATAAAATGTTGCCCTTAGAAACTCAGTGAAATTTAGCATAGATAAATTTCATATCATTTTAGTGGACCAAAAGTGTACATAGGGGGGTTGTTTTCTGCTGAAGCACACAAGAAAGCTGAAATGAACTTGAAAATGATATGGACTCCTGGCTTCATGAAAGAAAATGAAATGAGATGTTTGGATTGGTCCCTCCTGAATTGCTGGGTGTCATACTTGGGTCAATAAAGCTCACAGTCTGAGTTTTTTACAGCAGCCATGAATTTAAGATTAGGTCAGCAATGAGGTAGAGTGTAACATTTTGTGGGTCTGAGCAAAAGAGTGTTCAGTTTCAGATCCCATAACCCATCCACCCATCTAGGAGGAAAATATTAGACCACCACTTAAATTGCACTCTGTGACCTAATACTTTTATGAGGGACACTTCCCTTGGATTTATTTTAGTAATTTCTTGTTTTGATAGGTGTGACACATATTTCTCTTCCACCTAGGAGAATGACAAAAGCAGAACATTATGGAAGCTTATGAACAAAAGAGCAATTAGTATAGCTAATCAATCACCAGTTTCAGGTGGCTTCTCATGATGTGGCTGCCTGTGACTTATCTGTCCACAGAGCATCTTCAGGAGCACTGGGCTCAGCCAGCCTTGGGGCACTCAGCCATGGTGCCCTTGGGATGGGCTGGGGTTCATGATTTACTGAGCATGCAGCACTTTGTGCACAGAGCTCAGCACATCTCTGACTGAGCATCTTTTCCTCAGCAGAAGCTGACATGTCTGGGGTTCACTGGGGAAAGCACACAGGAAAACATATGGGGTTTGGCATGACTTTCACCTCAAATATTTTTTAGCTCATACTCATTGACCACAGTACAGCTGTGTGGAGTATCTGACATAAAACCCAAAAAGTGTAATGGGTAAGCAGATATGATTAGGACTGAGATTTTAACGGGTCTCACAAGCAAACAGGTGTTAGATTCTGACTGAAGATTAAAGGAATTCACATGCTTGGTTAGTTAGTGTAGATACTTTTACACCACCATGAGGTGTTTTTTAGCAGTAGCATTTCATAAAATGAGAAAAGGCTTTACTTCTGGTTTGGTATAACTCTATGCTACTAGCCAGTTTCAGCATTTTAAATATATCAAAAGAATTCAAAACTCCCACAAACTCTTAATCAGACTCACAATGGAAGGGAAGACAGAAACACTTATAAACATGTCTTAGGTGTTTGAACTTCTGTCTGATAGGCTTGGACAGTTGTGACCTTCCCTGCCTGTGTTCCAAATTGCAGGAGCAGGTCACACACAGGGTGTCACTGACTGGTGTGGCCATGGGCACACAGAGGATATACAGCAGAAGTGTCCCCAAGTCTATCCTTCCTCCTGGAGGTTCTCACACTTGGATGTAACACAGCTACACTCCTCTGCAAGGAGGAAATGGGAAAATGCATCTGAACCTCACTTGCCCTGAGTATCAGCAGACTGTCCCAGAGAGCCAGGCTGCCATCCTAAATAAGTTCAAGAAAAGCCACAGAAAATTCACTTATAAGTATTCCAAGAAATCCAAGTGGTTTTCATAACAGCTAAAACAGTAATTCTAGTTCTTTAGTGTGTGACAAGGAAAAATTGGCTAAAGATGTGTGACAGCTGCTGGCAAACCCATTCAAACTGACAGAGCTCTTAAAGTAACTGAAGAGGTTCACTGCAAAAGCAATCACTTCTAATTGTAAGACTTTCCCTGGCTCATAATTTTGCTCTGTTCTGAGTCAGATTTCTTAAATCAAGGACACATTATATTTTAGACTGTAAAGGTGTGTCAGATCTATCCCAGTTTTTCAGCAGAAATGTTTTCTGGCAAAATTATTTTTCCAGTTGCAGTGTTCTTATAAAATGTAAGGGGGGGGGAAAGGAAAAAAAAAAAAAAAGAGAAGAAACAAAAGAGTGAATGATTTCATCTCTCTGACCTATTTGTTATACTCAGTCCATCTGTTTAAGTTTTGAAATTTGCATTTTTGTATGTGTCTAAAGTGGCCAGTCACATGTTATAGAGTTCAATGAAAGCTTGATGCCTGAGAGTATTTCTACATTGTTTTTCCTTTACACAACAAATTTTTAATTTGCTTTCTCTGAGACAGGTGTGTTGTTGCCTCATGCCATTTGTCAAAGTCCATCTGCTCTACCCAAAACACCAGGTAGATTTTTCAGTTTGAACTCTGCATTCCTACTATATGGGACTTATCTGAGATTTTGAGAATTCATCTACAGGGACTGTAATTATATCTTTAAAGTCTGTACTGGTAGTTATAAGGTCTTTAAG
Organism: Erithacus rubecula; assembly: GCF_903797595.1. NCBI lineage: Eukaryota > Metazoa > Chordata > Aves > Passeriformes > Muscicapidae > Erithacus > Erithacus rubecula. Next base: position 58,524,377 of record NC_136686.1, read on the forward strand.
ACTTGTTTGAAAATCTTGGATCTTGGTTAATCATTGCTAACAGACTGTGAAGTCATCTCAACAAAGTTCAGGATCTGAACAAAACCATAAAATAGTATTTCTTTGGATTCTCACCATTCAGATTGACATAAAGTTGAATTATCCATAAGTCAAATGCAGAGAGAGATGCTCTGCAGAATAACAGCTGTTCTGCATTTGTTTTTGTGATTAATCACAGCAGAAGTGTTAGTGATTTTAGAAAATGCACAAGTGTACACATACAATCCAGTAGGTAGAGAAAGTCTTGGGAAGAGCAGTGTCTGGCACACACCAGTCAATGCATGAAACACCATAAATAACAAAGAAAAAGTCAAATGTAATACTGAGATGTAACAGGTGGATCATATAATCATTAGGGATTATTCAAGATACTGGAGAAAAACCCATCTAAAATATTATTTTTTAAGAAGTTGAACCAAAACCTGGATCAGAAATGTAACAGTTACTGGGATGATCAGTAGAATGGAGAGGCTTTTCACAAAAAGTTGCTAAAAAAGCTTTGCTTGTTGAGTCCATCAGATGAAGTCTCAGGGAGAGGATATGATTGCTCTATAAAGATCCTTGATGGGTAAGCATCAGGAAGGAGAAAAACTATTTATGGTAAAGGACAGTGCTGACACAAGAATAAATGCATATAAACTAGCTATGGATGCAATTACACTGGATATGAGGAGATTTTTAACCATGAGAGAAACAAGAATTGGGAACAGACTTCCAATTAGAAGGGTATAAAACCTAACTGACTCTAAGACAAAGAGCCATATTGGTCTCTGAAAAGAATAATACAATATGTGTCATCAACCAACTACCCTTCAGGAGTCAGTCTTGTTCCCTTATTGCTATGCATAGGTATATGTGTGGTTTACAAACTGTGTAGAGAACTAATGTTTCTGCATTTTAAAAATTTTAAAGTCATTATCCACATATAATTTTAATCCATTACTACTGTGCCTGTACAGTACCTTTCAAGCTGAGTAGGATTCATTTTGACATGGTAAAAGTGATTAGTCATCAAAATAGTTTTGTGAAATAACTAATCAAATGGGATGATGTGACTAGCACATTATCACCTTCCATTTGAAATTCAAAGCTCATCTGTCACAACAGATAAAGCTGTGAAACACAGAGACAGGAACATTTGAGCAAGAGAAACCATCTTCTGATCAATGTTATGGTGAAAGACTAGATACTCATGCAATTAACATGTAACACGTTAATTTAACAGGAAAATATTTTGGATACTAAAAAATTGCACTTCATTTTTTGTAGACCCAATAGTAAATTTCTGAATGTACATCAGGACGAGTAAATTCAGCGCTTTTTTTTTTTTTTTTTTTTTTCCTGAAATCTGTGATAATTAGGTGGAGAGTTGAGAAGGCAGGAAGGCTGAGACTGTGTTTGGTAAACAACCCCATGTGCTTTTCTGCCATCAAGGACATCATTGTGCCCACCTTTGACTTGTACAAATAGACTTTCATGCTCCTGTTTATTACGTATTTGTTGAAATCTAAGACTGATCAAGTCTCTCTTTAAAGCTTTTAATTAAACTCTAATTTTTTCTGAAAGGAAAAAACTCCCTTTCAGTGTTGTGGTCTCCAATGTTCTTCCTTGAAGTCTCACCCCAGTAATCCTACTACATTACAGAAAGTAAAAAAAATCATTATTGGAACATATCTGGATTTTACACTCATCTGTGCCGTTAAAAAAAGACACAGACCTGCATTTTTTTGATTTAAACAGCAATAAAAAGATCAATACAAAACCTCCGTGGACTTTAATTTAATAGATTTGTAATTACACTTGTTTACACAGTCTCAAACAAACAAAAAACCCTTAGGCATAAGTAAAGGCTTCAGACATTCAACCAATAAGAAAAATCAACAGAAAAAAACTCTACTTTGCCTCTCTTTCTGACCAGATTTGTAGGATTTCCCCCAGAGCTGGCAGATCAATAACCTCTGCATGCATGAGTGGGTCTTGCAGCAGCTCTGTGAAATCAGTCCCACGCTTCATGGGAAATGCCCTTCTGGTGATGCTCTCTCCTTTAAACAAGAGGCAATCAGTCACTCAGCTCATTCCACCCCTGTAACTGCACCCACAGCAAATAAAGCCTTCTTCAGACAGCTGTGTTCTGTGCTGTCCAGGCATGGCTCCCAGCTCCACACCTTGGGGCAGTTTGGAGCCCTTGAGGCAGATCAGCACTGGCTTTGCAGGCACAGGAAGGTGTTGGTGCTGGTTTTTCTTGCCCCACACAGCCCCGAGTTTTGGTATTTAATGAAGGTGTTCAAGGATGGAGTAGACAAGGCAAGTCACATCTAGAATTAGTACTTTAGTGCTGCCTATGCCAAATGGACTCTGTGTCCAGACTGAGCACCAGCATATGCTAAGGCCATCCCTGTGCTGTTCATCCTCCTGCGTTTTAGGGATACAAACTTTAAGTCAGAGTCTAGGATTGCATCACTATTTTCTCTGCTTCTCACTCAGGTGAGTTTCAGCCTGTTCTCTAACACTTGCCCATTTCTTGCACAGACATTGGCTTACCCACTTCAATGAAATGAGATGGAACCAAAATTTTAGTGAGTGCAGATGCTGCACCTTAAGGGTGATGCTTGGCCCCCATAGCCATTACAAGTAAAGGAGCAGCTGAGTTACCCTGCCTGCAGTTTTCTGGTGAGATGATCAGTGTGTTTACAAGCCTGTTGAGATCAAGAAATTTTACAGAAACTCTGGTTTCAAAAATCTTTAGTGGTTTTGATTCATTGTCTCATTTTCCATATTATTAACTGTTTCTCAATATCAATTTTTTCCCCTGTAAATTATGTGATAAAAGTGAATGAGTGTTTGTAAAAGCTTCTACTGGGTGAAAGCCTAAAAGAACAACACATTATACTTTGTTTTCTTAGCTGTGTATTCAGCAGCACTGGTTTCCATTAATAACATCCGTACCTGGTGTCATTTCACATAGTCTTGACATCTGAATGTTTTCATTTTTAATCAAAATAGACTTGTGATCATTATTAATTTATTGATAGAATCTAGACTCAGAAAACACTATAGAGATAGATACAGTAAATTAAAGCCGATTTTAAGGATTCTTTAATCAAAATGGGTCCAAGTTTAAGACTGTGTTAGCTTTCCACAGTTAAAACTTCACTGATTGCAATAAAATGGCTTTAGACATGTGATGTCAGACAGACAGAGTCAGAAGCTAACCAGTTTTCTCCATCAGAAAACAAATTTCATGAAATTTTCAGGACATCATTCATTATACATTTCCTTTTGGTGCCTCCTTGAAATGCTCCACTTCAGACACTTAAAACACAATCAAGATCACATAATCTCAGAAGTATTTTCTTCCTAAGTGTACAATCCCTGATTGTGCCCCAAGTAATGGGTATATTAGTTTTATCTATTGATGTGGTGATGAAATGTGTAAGTAAAGTTATAAATGATACTGAAAAGCACTAACACAAGGGACAGGAGAAACCCATTTTTATTTTACCAACCCTAAATCCTAAACATTTAAGGTGTCTTGCTGTGCCCCAGATTGAATCTGTTTTATAATCTTGTAGTTGGGGAATTTAGTGGGTTGGAGCAGAGTAGCTGCCTTAGTAAAACATTAGAGTCAGGATTTTTTCTCATCAGATGTGCTCTTTGTCTGTTGTGTGCAACTGCCAGGTTTCTACTTTACTGAAGAAGGCATTGTTCATGCATCAACCTGGCCAGCATGTTTTATTTTTCACTTCTTCCCAACATTCTGTGCAGGTAAATCAGAAGCAGATAACTCTAAACACTTCTAGCTGCCTTCCATTAGGCATTATTTCAGATTTCTCAGCACTTTGCAGGATCAAGAACTCAGGCAGGAAGACTCTGGCAGGAAGCTGACTCTGGCAGGAAGACTGAGAAATGGCCACCATGCAAAACTCCATGGAAGGTTTTTCTGTCTCAAGATCCTCCTGTCATCTGCAGTTATTTGAATCTGCCATAGCAGATTCATGGTGTGAGATTGAACCATGTCTTGGTGTTGCTGCATGTCAAGGATTTCTGGTCTTGTTGTTGAGGTCTGTAGCTAGCTAATCTCCATTATGTAATAGATAAAATACATTTCCTCCTGAAAAATAACATCAGTTACAGTATTGATTTCAATCTAGCACTTTTGTATTGATGAAACACAATGTTTTTAAACAGGCTTTAATTGATGTATGGAACTAAAATCTTTGAATTAGAGTTCACTAAAGGCTGTCAATTGTTTCTGAACTGCAATAATGGAAGTTTATTTTTTTTAAAAAAAAGCTATTTACACTACAGGCTCAAGCTAAGAAAGGCAATAATTTCTTACACATTGCAGCCTCTATATATCAACTAGAAGATTAATAGAAATTACATTATTTGCACCAGATTATCTGCTAATACTTAGAAGTCTTTGAATTACAGTTCAGGCTGTGTCACAGTGAGAGGCTTTATTCTTGCTCTGGATAAGGATCATCCTCTGCACAGATTTCAGCATGGCAGATGGAAGGTATTAGGTGATTCCTGTACTTTATCTGGTCTGGTATGATTTTGGTTGTGTTTCAAGAAACTTAGTGCAGACAGCTCTTTCCTTTAGAAATAATTGTTAAGTAACAGGTTGTTGGCATTTGATTCTTTTGGGTTGGGTTTTTTTAATTTTTGAGAAGCTCACGTTGCTTTGGCATAAAGATGGTCACCAAGTAATAAAGTTTTTTGGCAATGTGTGACAATGATTATACATTGTGCCAGTTGAAACTCTGAATGAAACTCTCTAAATCAAGGTATATGATCTAAACATATATATGTTGGTGTTCATATGACATTATGGCATCTAAGCTTCCTTATAATGGTTGTAACCATCAGAGAAATACTTCATTGTGGGAACAGAGCTCCTTCAGCAGTTTATCTTCAAAGAAAAGTGGCTTGATTCAGTTGTCCAGATTGAGGCAGGAGGTTGCAGGGCCCCTCTGTTGTGTCTGGTCCCACTGTGGGGATGCCTCAGATGCCCCAGGGTATCTCATCACTAGACACTTGGACAACTGAGCACCTCTGACAGTCACGGGATTAGTTTTATAACCTTCACCATCACTAGAACTGTCATGAGCACAAAAATTGTTCAGGTGGAGCTGTTCAGAGCTGGACTCTAAAAATCTAAGATAATATCCATGAAAAAGCCATTACTGAATCATATTAGAACATGACATTCTATTCAGTGGAAATGTTATTTGGAAAAAAAATATGTCCATCTATCTTAAGAGCAGAAGGGTGTTTATATTCTTATGTAAAGGTTAAGATGGGAGAAATAGGAGGAGGGAAGAGAGAGACTGGAGGACACCATGTGAGAATAAAGGAAAACAGAATGGAAAAAAAAGTGACTGAAAATTACTCAGATGACCCTACAAGGAAACAAAGCTGCTTTTCCTCTCATTTTGCTTTTTAGATAGGTTGTGATTGTTCACTAAATATTTCAGGCAGATGGATTCTGCTATAGTTTGTTCCTGTTTTTCCAGCTCTAACTTGGAGCTACAAAAATAATACTGTGAATCATGATAAAGTTTTCAAAATACAATGCCATAAACATACCACTGACTTTATTGTATATATGAAAGCTGAGTTCTGAGGAAAAATACCCAGACTTTAATGCAATATCCCAGTGCCACTGCAATCAATCAAGAATCTCCTCTGGTTTTTACTAGGAACAGATTTTGACCTTGAAAAAATAGCACTGTGTGAAAATAAGTCCATCACTTAATACAGTATTCTGAGTTGTTTTATTTGAAAAATGTGTGCTGTATTCATACCCCCCCAAAAGAAAAGCTACTATTTTTTCCTTGTCATACTGTTTCAAATGTGTATCTACACAGGAAAAAATTCACATAGGAGCTGTGAATCAAATTTTGTTTCAAAGCCTTTAAAAGGTGGGGGGAGGCTGAGCCTTCCTGGACCTGCTGCTAGCACTCTCATTTTCTGTGAGGTGCAATCACTTGTGGCACCAGCAGCATGAGAGCTGGATGCTGGTGCTGGCAAAGGAGTTCCTGTTGTGCCTTATGACTGGATAAGCACCTGAAGGACAAAAGGAACCCTTCAAATATCTAACATTTATTTTATAATTTAAGCACAGGAGCTGTTCTTCTGAGAAAGGTACTAAAACTGGTAGAAGTGTGGTTTATGGTCTGTCACTGGGGATCCATGTTACTTTCCTGTAGTATGGTACATTCAGGATTAATAAGAATGTTTTGCTATTTCAAGTCTTGTGAAGCAATTTTTTAGGACCATAAGTTTTCTTGGTGATATTTTGTTTGTACTGTCTGTAAGAAAAAGAGTATCTGCATGAAATACTGCATGGCCAAAGGCAACCCACAAAATGAAATCCAGGGGCTGAGGGGATTTGAAGATGGGTTTAGAAAGGGAAATCTGTGTATTTAACTTAATAGGTGATGAAACATTAATCTAATTTATAAATATTTGATGAGTGGACTTCTGAGGTAGATAAGGAGTGCTCAGGACAGCACTGAGCAGAACAGCTGAGAGCAACTAAGAGTCATGCAGAGAAAGAAAAGGCTGTGATAGACACAAGAAAACTCCTTTTGACAGAAGCCCACCTCCTTTGAGTGTTGGTCTTCAGAACAGTCTTCAAGGACAGCAACAGAAGTATTACTATTTTGAACTCATTATTAACATTATATTAAAGTAGTGAGCAGACTCTAAATGAGATCAAGGTCTTTTTTACTGAGCCATAGCTGAGAGCAAAATATGTCATGAGATTATCCCTGACTTGGAAACCTAATGAGATTGATAAAACATAAAAATGAGAAGAAATGTAAAGGCAGGAGATAATTCCTAAGGTTATAACCCAAGTAAATGATGGATTGATTGATTTATTTATTTATTACTAATTTTTATAATGAAACGAGGCCATGATACATAGACTTAAAAATTGCAGCTGTGTACTAAAAGGAGATGAGCCAAACAACCCTTTCTTCTGGAAAACTCTCCCATTTGCTATAATTATCTCACATAAGCAAAGTACACAGTAGCACTGAGTGCACTTTTGGTTATTAGCATTTACCTCGTAATAAGATCTGTGTTAGACACTTACACTGAATATTTTAAACTCCTCTTAACAACTTACAGCTAGTAAATACATTTCCCTCATTGTTTTCCACTGCTGAAAAATGCATGAAATTGGAGTTAAGAGAAAAGTTCCTCTAGTGAGGATTGCATAACTCTAGTTAAGGCACTGCAATAACCTCTGGTTTTATGTAGAATATCTTTTCTTTAATAAGCATACACTTATTTGGGAAGATCTTATGATGCTTACAGTTTTTAGGAAGCTTGGGAAGCCTTGGGAATCCTGCAGTTTTCTATGATTGCTGAGACAAAAGTTCTGTCTGGCAGGGGAGCCATGTTTGGCAATCAGAATTACCAAAAGCATCCCATTTATGTGCTGACTCTGGACTCTTAGGAGAAAGATAATTGCCAAAAAATGTATTTTACCATATGTCAGAAAAGGCTACTGATGTTCCTAGTTTTCTTTTTAATGTTTTCTTTTGAAAGTTCTTGATTGAGGTTCTAGCAGTATAAGTAAAACTGTCACAACTCACAATTTGCTGATTTTTGCACTGATTGGAGAGAGCAAGATAAAAAATATTTAAGACAAGATTTTCTTAGAAGAGATTGAGCATTTGCAGACTTATGTAGACTTCTGGCAGAATTGTGCAATAGCAGTTTATGTTTTTATGAAAAGAAATATTGTGCAATTTGTTTTAAAAACTTAATGTTTCTTAGGGTATACTTTATGAAGATAGTTCTTTCTGGTCTTGGTCTTCATTTTACCTCCTTTACATTTTACCTCCTTTTCCTCTCTTTTCTATATCTAATTTTCATTGTCTTTTCTGTCCTTTTAAAGAGTGTTTGTTTCCTGCATCTTCTGAATTTTACAGCTTGTATCTGTATGATTCTTCCCAAAAAACTGTAAAGGAAATCTGCACAACAGAAAATCAGTGAGTTTTAAATGAAGTAGGATGCTGGTGGGACATTCATCACACATTTATATAACTCTATAATACATGTCAACAAAAAAACCCCAAAAACCCCAAACAAAACAAACAAACAAAAATATCCAACAAACCCACCCAAACTAAAAAAACCTGTATTCCATAAAATCACCTTTCAGGTTTTAAGGTATCCACACCATATATTTTGGGAACGAAACCCTTAAATGTTGATAAATTATCATTCAGTAGGGTTTTCCTGGGTTTCTTGGGAACAAAAAACTTATGAACAAAAAAACTAGTTTCTTGTAGCACTGCATTTCCCTTTCATTTGAGTGCAGCTCTTGAAATGTGCCTGGCATTGTGCAGACACAGAGACACAGGCTCTGTTGCAGTGCATGTGCAGTATAAATAGATGAGAGAAGCAATACTCCCTGTAAACCATTGTCAGCGTTTCCTTCCTTCTCCCAGAGGATTTCTCCTGACTGTCCCTTTTCTGCAAGTGTCAAATGTGCCTGGACAGATGTTTAAGGGTATGCTCACCTCAGGTCACCATCTGGCAGATTCCTGCCCAGCAGGACAGAGGATGGGCACTCAGAGGGAGCTGGCACCTTGGTGGCTCTGCCTGAAAATGGGCACAGCCACGTTTCTCTCTGTGCTCCTCCCTCCCTGCTTCCTCTCCTTGCAACCACCTCCATTCTTTGCTTACATTCCCCCATTTCTCAGAGCATCTCTAGATTTGTCCTTTTTCCCTTCTCTTTGGGACCTTACACACCTGATGAAGTAGTTTGTTTCTAATTTTGATTACTTTTGTTTCCTCCTTTATCTACCTGCAGATCCCTGTAATCCCTTCAGCTCCTTTCCTCAGAGGAGACCAGGATTCAGGATGAGAAGACTCAGACAGTCCTGCAGTTGGGCAGCTGACAGCAACCACAGCCTTGCCAAAGTTGTCTCCAGTTCTGACTGGGGCCTACATTTAGCAGTGATCAACTTTTGGTAATTGTAATTGAGGCTTTTAACAACCATGTGGCATTAGTAATTATAGATGTTAGTCTTTCCTTTCCACTACTTGTGGCTGTAAATGAAACATTTTCCACAACAAAAAGTCACATTGTGTAAAAATTAAAGTCACAGGAGAACTAGAACTTGCAGAAAAATCCCCAAAGAATAAAAAGCTGCATGATAAAAACTTATGAGCTGATGACACAGAGCAGGGTCCTGAAGAAATGTCAGCCAGTACTGCAGCTCCAGCTGCATGTACTTGAGAACTGGAGTTCAGGGAGATTAATCCCTCATCAGAAACACAGACACTTTATACCTCCTATGAGTGGCTGGGCCTAAAAAGAGATACTGACATCTCTGAAAAGACAGCAAATGTGCAGAAAGCAAGTTGAAGAGCACTCACTGTGCATAAGGGGTGCAGCTGATCTGCCTGCAGTACCTTAAGTCCATCTGGCTTAGACACACAGAATACCCACAGCAGCACAGCCTTTGGCAAATGGTTGTGTAGCTGCAGTGAAGCCTCAGGCATCATTGCTCATGGTACCTCAGACAGCCACCTTAGAGCTAATTATCCCTCTCTGTGCTGTTGTCATGCTCTCTGAGAGAAGCCATCCATCAGCAGCTGCTCTGTGTGCCACATGAATCTTCAGTGGACTCTTCAAGGTGCCAGCCACTGCTCTCCAGACACCTGCTCCTCCTCAGTCTCTGAGCAAGGACAGGTGGAGTTCAGGGAGGCTGAGGGACCTGCCCTGCCCTGCCCTGCCCTGCCTGTGTTCAGGGTGACAACTGCACTTTGCTGTGGGATGGTTCATGGGCAGTGCTGTGCCACTGAGAGGGGAGAACTGGGAGGATGAGCAGCAATTCCAGCACAGTATCCTTTGCAACTTAGCTGTGCAGAAACTGCCCTTCTTGCATGGCTCACCAAAATGTGGAAAACTTGTAAAATATGGTCCTGTCTCAAGATTACTTATGTGCAAGCTCAGAAGGAAAGTGATGAGCTCCATTATGAAAGGGGAAAACCAGGTGAACAGGAAACACCACTGAGATGAAGCTGAACCTTGACAAGCACAATATAAAGCTCTTTGAAAGGAGTGATTTAAGTTATAAGTGCACACAGATGGTCCCTGAATTAGCTGCAGTCTCATGCAATAAAGAATTGGATTTTATAGCAAAGAGCTCCCAGTCTGCTCAGAGATTGGGAAAGAAAAAGAATTTAGCTGCCTTAACGATGAGTGAAAATTACATGTTCAAAGTTAGGGCTTATACATACATGTTGACATATGGCAGAGATTTCTAATGTGTTTAAATAACTCAGATTGGCAATCAGACTTTATTTTTTTTTTCCCCATCATGTAAAGGGAGATAAGAAAGTCTGTAGGTAATTAATTTAATTGGAAATAAGGAGGAACTTTTCAACATCTGTAAGCACCAATCTGCTTGCTCCCAGCCCTCATCAGTGGAAAATGCATTGAAAATCAGATTGCCTCTTAGAGGTAATCATTGTTACCTCTGTCTCCCACGACTGGAGAAAACCAATCTAAAGTAACAATCTGGTGTAGCAAGTCTGCCCTGTGCAGGGTATGGTTTAGACAATTCCATTTGAGCTCCCTATCCCACTGGTTTTGGGCTACTCCTCACTGGGTGTGGGAAGCTGAATGTCTCTATTAGGAAATATTTGCTTTATAAAGGCTAGAGAGAGACAGGGTTCATCTTAAAGACTTTGAGAGTTTCACTCTGAGAAGTATCTCCTTTTAGACAGGGAACCTGAGTATTTAAGGCAGATGTAATGAGTCAATCTCTTGGACCAAATATTTGTTTGTACATCTGCAGACAGTAATTTGAACACTACAGAATTCATGTGCTACTGAATCAGCAATATGTGTCTCAGTATCCCTAAAGATCTGAACACTGTGAAAACCCTGAGTCATGAGTTTTAACAAGGAAATTTTAAGACTGGAATTATCCTCAAGGAAATATATTTCAAATGGTCAGAGCTACTGTAAAAGCAGAAAAGTTGTGGCCAGTGTATGACTGCAGACACTGATGACCTAGTTATAGCTGAAATATTTAGACCTTTATGGCACAAGACTAAATGTCAAATATGACTCATTATGATCAAGAGATCAACTTCAAGCAAAAATCTATTCAAATCAATAATCAGAACTAAAACTAGAGAAGGAATGTATGAAAATAATTTCTGCTATGCAATACATTCATTCAAAAAGTTGTGTGCTTCCCTTCTGAAATCACAGGTTTATTTTCATAAGTGCTTCAAACATACAAGGTTAATTTGTAGCCAAGAATGACTAATAACCTTCAAAAAGGAATAATTAGACAAAAATAATAGTTGCACCATAGGCCATTATTAGAAAAATAATATAAAACCCCACATCTAGATTCCCTACCTAGTGCATTTACTACCAAGTAATTCTGAAGTTACCTGAGTTAATGTTCCAATAAAACATTCAGACATGGTGAAGCTAAAAAGCATACAAGGCACAAAGGCTTTTTTAGATAGTCAAAAACTGTATTGCATACAATTAAAAATGGGGGATGTAACTTAACTCTACATATAGATGTAGGATCTGGTAGCAGATGTCTGGTTTTGTTCAGCTAAAATCCAGGAAGGCCTGCAGACCACAAAGAACAGAATTTGGTATGGCAGCTCCCCATTGTAATGTGTGGAAATAAATATCATTGTCAAAGTCCTGTCCTGATTATCAGTAAATTCACATTTTGATGGCTTTATGATGTTACTTCTCAGGAGCTTCAATGATTTTGCTTTGATATTTTAATGAGATTATACATTAGGATTGCTATTTGCTTTCCAGAAATAATTATTATACTGCTTTGTGCCCACAAAGTAGTGCCTTCATACCTCCACATTTGCAGTAAAGCTTCTTTCCTATGTAATCTCAAGGAACAGTGATTTTATATTAACTTAAATGGGGCCTGCTAAATATATATGAATACTGTTTTGCCTCCTCAAGACTGTGTGTTATTTGCAGCATGACTGCAAATACATCTCAAGAAATAAAAACATAAAATTGTATATTGTAAAATGAATGGGGAGAACAATGTTCCTTGTTCCTTGTTGCTCAGTTATTTCACACTGTAAATCATCTGGCTAACCTAAAAAACCCAAAAAACAAATATCTGAAAATAGTATGAACCTGAATTTTCTTGTATTTATTAATGAACACACTCCTGGAAAAAAAAAATTAAAAAAAATAAAAAATAATAATAATAAAAAAAAAAAGGTATGTCCAAACCTAAGATATTGATAGAAACAGGAAAAAATGAATACCAAAAAAAAGCAAAAGCTGAGCTCAATTTGCTTGCTTGCTGGTGAGCTCAGCAATCCAGGTACTTGAATACTCTCCTGTTTCCAACAATTCCCACTGTGTTTTTGGTTACCTTCATTCCTCCCAGGGAGAAAAGGGACTCAGCCATGATCCCACTTGCTGCCTTTAAAACCACAGTGCTAAGAAAAGAGACATCCCCTAATGGCTCCAGTATTCCTGGGCCATGCACAGACCAGTTCCAGAGATTAATTCTGTTTGTTAAATGAAGTGTTACCAAAAAGCAAAATGTATTATCTGACATTCTAAAACAATTAAGTGGGACTTTCCAAAGTTGAATGGGGGACTATCTGCATTATATACACAGATGGGTCTATGAGGAACTGCAGGACAGATAGTTTTGACAATCTGTATAAATGCTTTCATCTAAAAATGAGAATCTGAGACTGCAGATATTTGGCTGAGCATAAAACCTCAGGAGCACAGCACTTATAGTGGCACTAAAAGACCAAACACCACACCTGAAAGAGAAAACTGCCTAAAATAGATTTACCTGTAAGAGCTAGAATATGTCAATCTGGGGAGAAAAATGTAAATACAAACCAGCTGAACACAATGTTAATATAAATATAATTTAAAATATGTTTTAGAAAAATAAATGCATCAGTTGATACTTTGATCCAAAATAGCACGTAGAAAATAAAATTTATAATAATGTTACCAAAATAGGTGTCTCTCTTTAAAATTGCATAATGAATGAGTGAAAACACCTGATAACAAGGAATACACCAAACTTATCTTTTGCAAGATTAATGAATCTACATCAAGATTTATGTGAGAAAAGGAGATTGGGGATCGTTTTTGGTGTGGTTGGTTTGCCCAGTCACAGATTTTTCCTGTTATAAATGTGGTGGAAAGGTTTGTCTGAATCCCATGGCAGGAAATCTCAGAGCTGCCCAATGGTGTGTGGCTGAGACACCTTTGCTTGTTTATTTAAATGCACTCTTAGAAACATGCATTGCTCAGAGTCTAATTTTACTGCCTTTCAGGGCTGTGTAAGTCATCAAAAATGTTTGCAATAATAAGGAAGCCACTTAAGGAAGCTCCAGGGTGTGGATTATAAACTCTTATCCTCTTTGTCTTCTGTTGGTGACCCTGGATTTTGTTCTCTGGATGCTTCCAGGTTACTGCCTTTAGCACTGATGTTATTTAATGCATTCAGGCTACCAGCAGATCTTGGTGGTTCCCATGCCAAGCAAATAAATTCAGCTACTATGCCCAAAAGATAAAACTACTTGTACATTTGTCATCAAATAGCACTTCTGGGATCTATTAATATAGAATATGAGTCTCTTCTTCATTAATGCTGAAGGGCTTATTAGAAATTGGACTCCTACAGTAGCAGATATCAACCTTTTCCTTTCAAAAATAAAGTTTATTGCTAAGACCTTAACATTAGAAGCTAAAAGTATTAATAATATACTTTGGGCTTGCTCTTTTATAAGATTTTCCTAATGGTTGATAAAGAAATAAAATAACATTCAGGTTTGTTTTATAAGACATGACTTTTAATTGCTGATCACTTTTGGGCTTCCTTTTCCCTGATATTATTTATGTTTTTAATTTAGTTACATTAAATAAAGTTTTGAGGTTTGGGATTTTTTTTCCCAGGTTGATTTTTGAATAATTAATAAGTTTCTGTATAGAAAAAATTGGAAGGAAACCTCTGACTTTTATGGACAGTTCATCAAAATTCTGAGACAAAAAGTCTAAACTTTGTTGTCTGTGACATAGTATAAAGACAAGGAAGCAGAACGGTTGATACATATATGTAAAAATGAGGGGGCTTTCAAAAAAGGCTTTAGAAATCTCACAGAGAACAGAAAATGAACTTAAATAATGGCAATGATGACACATTGCCAACAAAGCCAGGACAAAATTGAATAGAGCAGTGATTCTTTAATGTAATATGAATTATGGCTGAATGGCCTAAAGTTGAATATATGGTATTGCTGGTATTAGCTGAATTCAGCTTCTTGCAGGATTATCCCAGATTTGATTGATGAACATAGGAAGAGTAATATTTCTCATGTAAAATAAAATTAATGAGGTGTTTGACTTGAAGAGTTGAGTTCTGCTGTAATGTTCAAGAAAATGGTCCATGTAGAAATGTGAAGACCATGGAACTCCACCTGACTAAACACTGAATAAACAGAAGTTTATTCAAGGTGCTGGCTTAGAAGTGACCAATGGACTTCATATTCTGTAATATCTGTGAGTAGTATTTTTGTAGCTCTGTGAAGTTTTGATATCTTAGTGAAACCAATGAGAAACCCTTCTACAGTACCCTCCACATACACACAAATAATATTTTTGTTTTCAAAGTCTGGGAATTGTTCATGAGCTGCAAAGTTTAATTGTCCTTGTTTTTACATTGAATGCTTACTTTCATGATACAGTTTCAGGGAAGGCAGCCTGTGTTGCAAATATTCCATATATATGTCCATTCTCAACTTTTAAAACAAAATCTTTACATTGATCACATTATTTACTTTTCTATGTCTTGCAACAGGTTATTTATATGGTCAGAATATTAGGATAAAAATATGCACCTTTTGCAAAAGTAAAATGCATTGCTGTATATCTGAAATATTTGTATTTGAGTGCTGAACACATAGATGTATTTATAGGAATTCTTTAAACAGTTACAAAAGTGATTTCCATAGCAGGGATCCTCTACAGACAAATTTTCTGTGAAAATGAGGTAGATGCATTTGCCTGTGAGTAGGCAGTGAAATCAGTCACAATATAAGTTATGATGGAATCAGGGTTCTTGAAAAGATCCAGGGTCTGTGGGGGAAGGAAATCCTCAAGACTGAGGCTGTCTGTTCTTTCAAGGCATCATCAAACTCAGAGCATTGCTATCCAAATCAAATCTCTATAAAGAGGAAAATGGGCTAATGGGGAGCTCTCTTCAGAAAGTTACAGTAATGGCACAACTACCAACAGTGCAAGGGCTGAGGATGAAATGCAGGAAGAGATTTCTGTGGCTGGATTGCAGGTGGCAACACAGGAAGAAAGTCTGGAGATGCCAAATTGAGCCAGGGACAGGTAAGTAGAGATAAGCATTAGAGGACAATAGCAGAAAGCACAAAATGAGTATAAAATGAGGTACAGCTTGCAAGGGTCATTAAGATGAACAAGAAAATATTCTGTAAGTGCCTTCAGAAAGATAGAAAGAACCCAGGGAAGAGCTGGTCAGCTACAGAGTAGAGAAGGTTTAACAATAGTCTTCAGAAAAGAGTCAGCTGTGGTCAGACAGCTAAGGCAATTAGGGCAGAAAAAATGTGAACTCAAGGTGTACAAAAAAATATATAAATAAGTCAAGAATACTTATATTTAATATATATTTGAAATTGTTTGAACTGTGAGAGGTGAAATGGGAAGCATAACACTCAGTAAATTTTCACACCAATTCTTTGTTTTTATATTTCAAACAGAATGAAAGGAAAACCAAAATATTTTCTAACAATAGCATTTATTTTAGCAATTGGAAAAATACAGAATCACATTAAAAAGCTATGTATTTTCTGTAAAAATAGCAAGGCAAGTAGCACTCAATATGTCATGTCCAGCCATGGATGGTTTGTGGACTTCTGGTCACTTCATCTCAGAGGGGATTTAGTAGAACAAAGCTGATCAAAAGTTTGAACAGCTTTGATAAAATAAGACAATTAACCGAGCAGAACAAACAGATTGGAAAATAGATGATTTAGGCAGTTTGGGTGTAAGTCTATAAATTCCTGAAGAAAGTGAATAGGCATTGATTATTCACTGTTTTTCACAATTCAACAACAGCAGGGCAGCCAAGAAAATAATGTTTAATGGGCTTAAAACAATAAAAAGAAAGCCTTTTTTAGGGAGTTCATCACTGAGCTGTGGAACATATCGACATAATACACAGTGGAGAACAAATGGGACCAGCTAAATTCATAGAGGGTTTACATATCAGTGACTATAAAACATAATGAATAGTAAGGGAAGCTGTAGAGAGGGAAAACAAACATAACCAGGGATCATAAAAAGTTGACCTAAGAAAAATTGGAGAAAATGCTGTTATACATGCTGCTATTTTTCTTGCTTTGTAAGAAAAGCCTGATAAAACATGCAGTTATTTCAGACAACCATTTTAACACAGTATTTTTCAAATAGTTTTTGTGTCCTTCTAACTCACTGGAAAGTAAGATAGTGGACTCAATACACAGTCATGATGGACTTTACTAAGATTATTTTTTAAATTTTATTTTTTTGTTTTTCTTTCCTATCCAGTTCTTAATCCATGAAAAGTTCTTTATCTATTAATCTAATTTTTTCTTATTATATAAAATATAAACATTGAATCCTTTATATCAAACACTTAAAATACATGTTATTAATTTGTTTCTCACTAAAAAAGCCAAAAAACAAAAAGCTTTTTGTAGGCTTCCTATATGTTATCAGCTTCTTTTGAATTAATAAAATCTCACAATGGTCTAGGACACTGCACATACTTAGCTCTTCACCTCTGCTAGAGAATGTAGCAAAAGTGTGAGAGAAATAGGTAGAAATGTGAGCAATTATAGATTCAGGACACAGAGCCTGCAAAGAGATGCTGAATTAAGTAGAACTGTTCAGCATTATGGAGATATAATGGAAATGTAGTAAAAACAACTGAGATTCTGGTAACAATCTTTAAATACATGAAAAGCTTCTGCAAAGAGGAAAGATGTCCTCCATGTCCCAGATGAATAAGAATAACTTGTAGGTTGAGTTTTAGGGCAAGGATTTTCAGTATAGTCAAAATTACAATACATTTTTTGAAGAAGTTCAGACTTTTCTACCACTGGAGATGTGGCTCTGGGAGCTGGTTGAACTCTCTGCTGATGGAGGGGGCACAGATCCACTCCTAAAGATCTCTCTGGGATTTTGTAGGCAAAAATTCATTAAAGCTTCCCAGCAGCCTTCCTTCATTAAGCCCTGAGGGGAGTTCTGTGATTTCTTTTACTCTTTCTTTAGAGAATATTTTTAAAAGGCCTTCTGGCTATTCTCTTTTCAGAGGAAAGAGAAAACACTGATAAGTGATCACTTGGGTCATGATCCTTTTTCTATGAAAGTTAATGGGATTTTTGTTTCTTTGGAGGAAGTTGAAGCAGAAGCTGAGATAGCAAATTTTGAACTTACAACTACAATAAGTGAAGATTATCTAAAAGAAAACTGGAATGTATGTGAGAGTCAAGTGGACAGGTTAAAATCAAATTCATTCCCCTTGATTTTTTTGTTTCTGGTCCTGCAATGTGTTCTGCTGTTTCTTCTGTTGTCTACCTCAGCTTTCTTGAGCAGTAGGGGAGATCAGAGTTCAGAGGCACATTTGGAACAGGAACTTTCCAGCCAGACTAACCTGGGGCCCTGGGTAGGAGCTCCCCAGTTAAAAGAGCAGTAGATGCTGTTGGCCAGAGCATTGTGCTCTGCATTAGACAGAGGAAGTTTAAAGCTTTATCTATTGATTTTGGAAATTGTTTGAAAGAACTCATGAATCATAAACAATCCCTTTTTTCTGACCCTAATTCATAAAATGCTTTTAATACTATTTCATTAATTAATCAGGGTCCAACCTTATTTATTTTTAATAACCAAGATTATTATTTTTGTAACAGCAGGCTCATTATCATGTTATTTGATATGAATTTCCAGTGTAGCTTTGTCAGAAGCAGCAAGTAGTGATGAAGATGTTTTCCTAAGCCATGGATCTAAAGTCACATTTCAGCTAAAATTTTATTGTTTTAACAAGCACCATTCTTCTAATGAATAAAGTAGGCAGAGGCTGAAGCTGGTGTTATGACAAGATTTTAAACTAGAACACCCAAATCACTAGGAATAATATAAATTCTAGTCTGTTTTCCAGATTAAAATTCAAAATTAAAGTCCTGAAAAGCTAGGATTCTCTTTGGAGTTCTTATGGTTTGCTTTTGAACGTGCAGAAGTCTGAAGCATCCCAGGATACTGCCAGGAAGACTGTTGCAAACTTTCCAGGTGTGACCTGACTCTATTCTTGCTGCATCAAACATTTAGACAGTCCAGAATGGAGATTTGTGAAGTTGCCATTCTAAAAAAAAGTTAGTCACACAGTATAATATTTCACAGTGATGCAAACCATTTGTTGAAGGAACACATGAATTGCTTTGCTGCAGCAGTTATGCAAACTACTATGTAAACTTAATGCAGATACATATTCTAAAGTCCAGTCAGCATTAAATTCCAAACTTATCTTTTGTTTGAATTGCCAGTTGAATGAATGCCTCCATTGTCTCAGAAGTCCTTATTCTAATAATACAGAAAATGCAAGCAAATCTATTTCTACTTAGACAAAAGTTAGTAAATTATTGGCCACCCTCAAAGAGATCCATCTCCTTTCCTGTGTGCAGGATACCTGCAGTATCAATGTTCATGGACACTACTCACCTAGAGTCCCTTAGATTTTCCTTATGTGGGGAGAAGCAGGCAGCTTGTCTGTTGGGTGTTTGGGCTCATCAGGATCATCTCTGTCACACTAACCTTCTCTTCCTCAGAAATAACAATGGAGTTTCCACAAGCTCCTCAGTCAATGGGTGTTTTACTTGTTTCAGCAACAAATGTCATTACATGTAAATGTAATTTATGTCTCATACACACGATTTCTTGTCTTACACAGCTAGTTTGAGGCTTAAAGACCAAAAGTCCAAAATACAAACCTGCAGACATAAGTAGAAGTGAGAACTGTGTGTAGGAGCAAGCCAGAGTGGCAGCTGCACTCAAGGGTGTGTGTGCAATGTACCCATTCCTGCCTCTGGGATGTGTGTGCAAATACAGGTGAAGGCCATGACCTTGATTCTGAAAGGCTTTGCATGGAATACAAGAAAGCCCCAAGGTTTTCCTGCAGGCAGAGCAGGGGCAGATTGCCCAGGTGATGGTAAATGCTCACAGAGCTCTCTGCTACAGGGAGCCTGTGCCCTCTGCTTGCTGTGCAGCTCACCCTGAGGAACAGCACTGGCCAGAGATGACCAAAGGAGTTTTTAACTCTGTTGGTTTGTGCTTCAGACCCCAGTGTGGTGATGAAGCACTGAATGATGTGTAACTTTCCCCTTGTGGTGCTTGGTTCTTACTAACTCGAGATCAGTAATTGTCTTTTATTTCTCTTGTGCTCCTCAACTTTTATCTGGTATTTGCATGCAGTGTTTTGATTTCTGCACTCTCCAGATAAAAACAAATGCTTTTATGTCTATAATGAATCACAGCCACATGAGCAGCCTCATGGGAACAATCTATTAAAATAGAACAACATTATTAGGAAAACATGTGGATGTTAATGGCAAGAAGTACTAATTATTTGCAGTACATTACTGAGCATTGACCAGAAATTCTGGCAATTAAATTGCTTTAGCCATAAGATGTGATGCTTTCCACCAGTTGTCATAGTTTCCATTGTATTTGTATCTCAAACAACAGCATTTATCTATAAACAGTCAAAATATTCTCCCTGAAAAGGTTGCAGGTGACCTATCAGGTAAGACATACCTAATGGGTCTCTGACTGGCTCAGTATGCCCCACTCCAGGCCTTTGACAGTACTCTAAGGTTTTCCTTTAACTTTACTAGATACCAAAAAGATGGACACAAATAAATGCTTCTGCATCATTTAACTCAGCTTCAAAATATACAGGCTGATGTTGGAGAGCTGCCTACCAAAATAATGGTTGCAAAACAGCAAAGGCAGTTAATCAACCCTGAAATCCTGTCTTGAAATATAAACTGCTTTAAAAAAAAAGTCTGAAAAGAAGCTACTGGTAACAGTTTCTGAGTCTCTCTGCTGCTTGTTTTCAATATTGTGCATTACATCATTTTTTGAAATCCAGAAACTGAGGAAGAAGGTGATAATTCTCAGAAATAAACAGCTCAGCAACTGATCCAAGACAGACAAAGAAAAAACAAAGAGGTGAAATAAAAAATTGCCCTGAATATTGGTCTCACTCTTCCAAATTCTGCAGATTTTCCAATCCATTAAATGAATGTGAGCCTGAGACAATCCACTCCTGCCAGGACGTCCTCTGTGTCTACCCTTGCTGGGGATGAGGGAGAGCAGAGCCCTCCAAAATGCTGCACAATGTCTGCAGTGCACACAAGGCAAGGCAGCAACTGTGCCCTTAGCCAGCTCTGGAGAGCCTGCTTGACAGTGCTTCCCTGTTCTTTGTCAAATAAACTGTTGAAGGGCTAAGAGCACCTGAAGTGGGTGGTTCAGATGCTGCACAATGTTCCTCTTTTCATGCCTTCACTACTGATAAATATGGATTGTTGCTTCCCAGAAGAGCATCCATGGAAGTTTACATTGGAATGGATGCATATAAACCAGAATATCTTCCAGTTACTGAGTCAGTATAGGGCAGGAGCAGTGAAGCAGTGAGCACATAAGCATTTTTTGCATTCTTGCAGTGATGTCTGCTGGGGCCCAAAGTGGAGCTGTGAGGTCCCTTGTGGTGACTTGGGCAGGGTCTGAAGGTGAGGCCACCCCATGTGCAGGGACACTGGGCAGGTCTGCAGCTCATGCCCACTGGTGAGACATCAGCCAGCTTCAGTGGGGCTAGGCTGGTTTAGATCAGCTGAGCATACAGATATAAAGTGGTTTTCTGCATCACTGTCTGTTTCAGCAGGTGATGTCAGCCGTGCTCCTGCTCTCACCTCTTTTGCAGCAGCAGCAGTTTGCTCTCACCTCCAGGCAGAGCTGGGTGTGACAGAACTGAGGCTCCTCTGCTGCTGGGAGCAGCAGCTGACCATCAGCTTCTGCAGAACACTGTAACTCACCAGCTCTGGAGGACAGTTTAGCTTGGAAAACAGCCACCTCCTATGCCTGGGAACAAGGTCAAGACTCTGAAAATGGGACTTTGTATTTTCTTTGGGGAATAGTTTTTATTCTTCACCTCTTCCAGCTATTTGGTGGGAATAAGAAAATATGTCAAATCCGTAATTAAAAAAAAATAAATTACTGTGGAATGCATGCTGATTCCTGGCAATATTGTGCCGTGTATTTTAAAAACCAGGGGACTCATTTATAGTTAGTTTAAATTAGTAGAAAGACAGGACTAAGTCAGCCCTCATTAAAATGAACACAAGCCTTTCTATGAAATTCATTGGAGGCTGGAGCAGGCTATTACATGGTGTGTATGATCCTTTTGAAAGAATAAGAAAGAAAATGGCTCAAATTATTTTCACTTCATGTTCTTAAACAATTTGCTTATTACTTTAATGCAATGGGTCAATGCATCAAAGGAAAGTGTTTTGTGAAAGCATGAGCAATTTGAATTTCAGGATTGCAGTGTATTAGATTAATTAACTGGAAAATTACTGTAGTAGTCATAATGGAACTGGAATCAAACCTGCTAAGAAGACTCCCATGCTATTTCTTATTTCTAATGTAGGGCTGTTATTCAATGTTGGTGAAGCTGTTCCTCATTTCCATTGCATTAGCTGGGAAACACTGACAGTGGAGCTAATAATTTACCTCGGAGATATAAAGTTTAAAGTTTGCAGAAGGCTATGAAGATTTGTGAGGGAATATTTCATCCTGTGACAAAGACACTGTACTTAGCCACATTGATTTATTCTATCAGTTCTTAGTACATAGGTTTCTGGACCAAGGTCAGGAAAGTCAATGATCCACAAAGCTCTCATCCTATCTTTGTGCCATTTGCATCGATCACCCACTTCTGATGGTGCTCAGAATTACTCTAAATAATTGTCCTTTACCTCTTCTTTATACTTGTTCACAGGCTGCTCTTTCTTGGGACTGAAACCAGGCATTATATGTCAATGGCTTATGTCATTTGGAGTCACCAATTCATATAAAAGATCCTTATCTCAAGAGATTTACACTTTAGAAGGCTCAAGGAAAAATGAATGCTTCTAAGGCATGATTCATCCCTTCCTAAGATAGTTGTCCAAAATAGACTTTCAAAGTGCCTATTTCTCTCCCTTGACTAGAGAGGTGGGGCTGTCTAGTTCAGATTTTAGTATTGCAGAGATCCCATGTTAGCATGAATTGCTTTCTGTTCCTATATCTTTTCAAGATATCCATGCTGGATGTATAATTGTTCAAGCAAATGGAAGCTTCATTGTCACTGTGTAAAATGCAAATGACATTTGCCCTCAGAACTAAGTGTTTATGCCTCAAGGGTTTTTCCTTGTGCTTTGCACATAACATCCTGAGCTACTTAGGACTGCAGAGTGCTCATGATGCACTTTCCTGTGTGTTCTCAGATGGTGAAAACCTTCTGATCCTCATAGAATAGTGTAGCTGCTAACACCAGAAATACATCTGCTTTCTTCTCTTTTCTTATTATTGCAAAATTTTGTTAGTAAACTTTGTTGGTACATTTGTCTTATTGTCCAAGGAATATAAAAAACCCTCATGCAATGATTTAGAAAAAATAAATTAAGGACTTTTGAGGTGCTCAAGTGTTAGCATGTGTTGCTGGAACTGTATCATTCTATATCAGAGGTTCAGAGGAATAATTTGCTCTTTGTTTATTGAACTGCTAATAGTAGAAAAAGACATTTTTGTGCCATTCCAGTGTGGTTTCCTGCACTGGGTTTTGGCAGCCTTTCTGATCTATTCTCACACATGTGCACATGTATGTGAGGAGCTGCTGGTACCAGCATCAGCTGCCCCTTGTGCTGCTCTTGCTGAGCCAGCACCTCAGGGATGAGGTTCTCTCTGCCTTATTGCTGCTCTCAAACAACCCTGAAACAGCTCACATCCTTTTGTCTCACAGCCTCCTGCTGCAGGAAGCTGTGATTCCTTCATGATCAGGGTGCTTATAATATGTTATTGCTTCATTTCCCCAGCTCTGTGTTGCATCTGCAAAAATAATTGACACAGAACCTCCCGAAAGTAATTTTTAAAGAAATAATAATTAAGAAATAATGTTTGGAAAGTGTAATTCTGAAAAATTAATTGTTTATGTGTTGCAGATGCGTGGTATATTCTGATCTAATCTGGCCTTAGGGACAGTAAAGGTTAAGAAAATAATGAGCAGAGCTCTGTCAGAGAAAACAAGTATGTGTCCAGACAAATCACTGAAAAGAAGTTGTATCAAAGTAGTCTATTTCTCTCTGTGAATCTTTCATCTCACATTGTCCTCTATTAAAGCAGTCTTTCTATGCTGCAGTAAAGGAGTAAGGTTCAATAAATCCAAATTAGCTAATCTATATATATTTCATTTGCTGCATTTCTTTTTATTATTATTTTTCTTTGTTCTACACCAGCAAAATATGCTGGAACAGCAGACAAAAACTTCCAGTTGTTCATCAAAATTCAATTTGATTTCTGCCTCTTCATTTCTTTTTCAAGAGGCAGGAAAAAAGTAAACTTTCCATGAAAAAGCTCTATTTGTTAGCAGCCTGGCTACAGCATATTTTTCATTAACAAGTGTCTCCTTTGTGATACCTTCATTAAAGTCACATGCCACGCACATCCTTTAGTAGATTTGAAATCCTCTGGTTGGAATTAAAGGTACTTTGATTTCTAATTTCAGCTCTGTCACTAACTTTGACAAAGCCATTTGACTGTTTTGTAGGTGTATTTATCTCCCCATTCACAGTCTTTGCTGCCTGGATTGCAAACTCTTCAGGATAATATAAATAAACTTTCTGTCTGTTTTAATAAGTTGCCTAAGAGAGCCTGCATTTGTTCCATTTGGAGGTCATATATCCCCTGTGATGATTGAACCCCCATTTCTTCTTGCCCTATATTGAAATAGGCTCTGCTATAGAAATCAAAATGATTTCAGCAGTTTCTGTGAGTATTTTTTCTGCTGCTGGGGGATTGACACAGGTGGTCTTGGTCAGAGCTATTATTGCACGGATTTCTCATCAAGAAACATCCTCTTTCCAAGTGATTTCTTAGGGCTTTTGGGTATTATAAATCTGAGTGAAGTAATCCTATGGAAAAATACTTCAATTAGGATGAGAGTTCAAAAAGTATTTTCATTGAGTTTAGTGGGGTTTAGGAAATGGGCATTGAGTGAAAAATCAGAAATGTGGTAATATGCTTATATAGATTAATTATCGAAGTTCTGTGGCAATAGGGGAAATGTGTCTAAAAATGAATTTTGATTTTACTTCTTTGCCATAGCTTTTCATTTCCAGTATTAATTTCAAGAAAATTGTTAGCTTCACATTGCAATCATCCACATTGATTTGAAACTTAATGGCTTATTTCTCCATAGTGAAAACTCCAAGGCAATAATTTCAAGCATTCATTCACTGAACATGTCACAGAGCCACAGAACAAGAAATGAAAATTCTCAGGAATAAATAGATGATCTATCCTTTTTTTTGTTGATGGGGAAAGAATCTGAATCAGAATCTGAATCAGAATCAGAACCAGATTGATTTACTGAATTTTCCCTTAATGGGATTTTGACCCCTAAATGAAATGGAGATTTTTAGAAATTTGCCTGTACATTCTTCCCTATTATAAATTTTTAAAATAAAATTTTATCTTAAAAAAATGAAAATCAATCAGCTTTCCTGGTTTGTTCAGCTACATTACTATTGTTGGTTTTCCATAGCTAACAAAATGACTAGAAGAAAAGAGAAAGATAAAGTTTCCATTCTCGGTTTGCCTTTCAGGGATAACAAGCAAATCTTATACTGCATGTTTCAGATTTCTGTCCTCGTGGCCTCCAGCTCCTTCCACAGACCATGCAGACAACTGGCTTGCTCTATCACCTCTCCCTCTTGCTCCTCAGACTCTGTTTTCAGGGACTTAGTCCCTAAAATGTTCATGAAGACCTTGGAATATTAAGCGATTTTTATGTGCTTATAATTAATATCCATTTACCAACTGCTAATGGGAAAATTAAAAAAGATGAGGCAGGATGAATTGGTAAGTCTGCAGGAACATAAGAACTAGTACTGTCAAAAAACAATCCAAAGAATCCAGAAACCACTGTGCCTCAGCAGATTCCTAGTAATATCTGCTTTGTCTGCTCTTTCTAATAGTCCAAAGTACATTTACAGTCTGAAGATTTAGAGAATATTGCTCAATTTGAAAGCAAAGTTATTGTAACTGAAATGACAAAATGGAAAATTCCTCAGGGAACTGACCTTTCCTATTCTAAAAAAGGAGTCTAGTTGCCTTGCTAAAATGTTTGGTAATGATGTACCAAATTTAAACATTTCTTTCTAGACTAAGAAATCTCCTGTTCATTACTGCACAAATCTGAGACTCTAGAAACGTTTTATGAATTTGGCTTGCAAGGATATTTTGCTCCTATCATTTTATATGTATAAAGCACAACAGTTTTTGTAGATTAAGGATGCACCTTTGAACATGTTTGTGGAGCCCAAAGAAATATTAATATTCAGTGAAACTTCCACCTAATCAGTAGTGTTATAGCACTCTTCAGCTGTAATAGCACAAGACACTGTGAAAATTATGTTCACAGGTTAAATTTCTTCTTAAAATACATTACCCTGCACTACTTATGAGATATTTAAACAATAATTCTTCCCTCCAAAATGTTTAGGTTTTAGTAGAAGAGAAGGTGAGGGAATGGGTTGGAAAAAAACATTCCTTTAATTTCCTCTTCCCTACCTGGATGAAACCAATGTCTTAGAAGATGTTTCACAGAGAAATACAACCAAACAGCCTAAAAGCCCAAAAAGAGTGTCTGACACCCACCCACTTTGGAACAGCAGCACAGAGGGCTTCTGCTCACAGCTTCTTGTAGCTGCCTTTGATATCTCAGCTTCAGAGTCCTCCTTTCCCCTTTCCTGCTGCAGAGATGAAGGCTTCAATCACAAAAGTACTGTAGGTTAAGGCTCCTTTTTTACTCCTGTGCCTGATGAAGAGTTCCAGTTTTACATCCAGTAACTCTACCCTGAGAGAGCTGTATAGAATTTACAGTCCTGATTTGCAAAGCTTTTTGGAAAATCAGGATTAATATCCCTGGACCAGTGATTCTGTTATAAATTGTATTTAATCCAAAGAATGCATTTTTACAATTTTATCACACTTTGCTCATGAAATAGAGAGCACAGTGTAGTCCAATTCTAATGAATTTTCATAATAATAGATTAATTCACAAGAGATTAGTTAGGTGAAAGACCTACCTAAGAATCAGAATAAAGCTATAGCAACCTCAGATAGTAGGTGGAACACAATCAGCTGCACAGTGCATGGGAAACCCGTTCAAATTAGAAATTAAACTGGTAAATGCTACAATCCTTTTTAAAATTTTATGCAACAGAGCATAGATACTCATCCAGATGAAGAAGAAAAATTAACACAATTTAAATAATTGATATCCTAATAATATTCAGGGAGCAACAAATAGTTCTTTTTCTATATTACACATCACCCTCTAATAAATATAGATTTCTCTTTAGGGCTGACCTCTGAGCTAAGAGAGTTGCTGCTCACTATATTGACTGGTTTTAATATGTCCAGTTTCTGGAAATAATTTCAGTATTGGAGAATTCAGGGACGTTGATCAGCTTTTAAATGTTTCACAGCCATAATGAGGCACTTCCTTTTTTTCCTGTAGCTTTACTCAGTTTGCACTATTTGGATATATAATTCTTATTGTTGATAAAACCCAGTGCTACCAATAGTCAATATAAAGTGGAATCCATTATTCCATTGCCCTCAATAGCTGTGGAGCTTCATTTAACAACATGGTGAGTTAAATGCTTAGAGAAAAAGGTAGAACTGTTACATCTAAAATTTATAGACAAACAGCAAATACTAGTGAAGCTTAGAATGTGCTTTCAGTTATTTTGAAATCACTCATGTCACAATACAGAAAAGCAAAATATTAATTTCTAAAACAGGTTTCTATCTCTTTGGTTGCACAAAGAAATCATTATTTCTTTCAATCTTGCACATTAGGATACATTACAGTTCAAAGGAGATAAAATTCTTAACTGATTTTTTAGATAAAATATTTCAGATGCATCATTCTTCTTACAATGAAACTTGCTCTGTTTTAGCAAAAAACCCCCACAAATATTGAAATATTTGTCATGGTCCAGAGATCAGAAAACAACTTCATATTCAGAACATTATAGCTCTGTTCTGCAGGAAACCAGCATAAAACCCAGTCAAATGAACCTTTTTACTAAAGAATGGTGATTCTGCTTTCCTTCCCTCTGTTTCTTCAGGACCTTTTCCATCTAAATTAATCCATAAAGCTCTATGATATTCTGTCACTCGCCCATCAAAACCAAAATTATCAATTAGTTCTTTTGAATCTAGAGTGGATGCATTTCTTTGATCCATATACATTCCAATACTGTGAATGTAAAAAGGCAGTAATCATCTGGATATCCCTATAACTATATATCTCAGTGGAAAACACTTTTTGGCAACCTATGATGGATAATGCAACAGCAAACTTTTCAGTCTGGATTGAAGAAGGAGTCCTATGTTGCAAATATTAACATTTTTCCCTTCTTTTATATTTGACAGCTCTATTTCATACATTGTCTTACTAGGAAGTACATCAATGCTGCACATAAATAATTAATGTGTCATTTTAATAATTCAATATAGAAAATTCAGTATAAACACTTAGAATTAATGCAGCTATTTTTCAATGCAGCACACTTGTGTATTGCAGAATATTAGAGAAACTTAATATTCTGGTGTTTACTTGAGGAAGGATTTTTGGTATTTTATTATGTGTGAAAGGTAAAGACAATAAGATAGAAAAATTGAAGATGGTGCAATTGCAGTGGCAAACTAATCCTAATGTGTTCATGTTCCATCACAGTAGTTTCAGAAGCACCTCATTAATTATAATTAGCAAATGGAAGACTACTTAAATCAGAAGAGTGCCAAAAAAAAAAGGTGTTTGTTGAATGTCATTATGAGGAGAATGCAGACACTAGGTTTACAGCAGGAAGTTTGGTTAGACTCAGCCTAAGGAATGAAAATGAAAACATTCCCCAGGTATCCCCATCAGGACCCTACACCTTTGGGGCAGGTTTTGTATTGCAGCTCCTATGATGCAGATAGTGGGAAAGATTTACATTTACTGTTTCCCTGAGAACTTGGCCATTGGCAAGCAGCCAGGACAGCTGATGTGCTCCTCTTTGACTCATCCACCACAAATAATTGAATGAGCCCAGAACGTGCTCATCAATAGCCCAGCGACAGGAAGGAATTCTGGCCAGGCCAGGCTGATGTGGATGGAAAACTTTTCTGCTTTTGCCTTAAAAAATGAGCCTTAAGGACTCTGCTGCATGCCAGGGGATGCCAGGGGTGACAGTGGGTGGCAGTGGGGTGGCAGTGGGGTGACAGTGGGGTGACAGTGGGGTGGCAGTGGGGTGACAGTGGGTGGCAATGGGGTGACAGTGGGGTGACAGTGGGGTGACAGTGGGTGGCAATGGGGTGACAGTGGGGTGTCAGTGGGTGGCAGTGGGTGACAGTGGGGTTGCAGTGGGGTGACAGTGGGGTGCCAGGGGATGCCAGGGGTGACAGTGGGTGGCAGTGGGGTGGCAGTGGGGTGTCAGTGGGTGGCAGTGGGTGACAGTGGGGTTGCAGTGGGGTGACAGTGGGGTGCCAGGGGATGCCAGGGGTGACAGTGGGGTGGCAGTGGGGTGACAGTGGGGTGTCAGTGGGTGGCAGTGGGTGACAGTGGGGTTGCAGTGGGGTGACAGTGGGGTGCCAGGGGATGCCAGGGGTGACAGTGGGTGGCAGTGGGGTGGCAGTGGGGTGACAGTGGGGTGACAGTGGGGTGACAGTGGGTCACTCTGGTTGTGTACAGTGAGTGTCAGGAAGGCAGACCAGAGGGGCAGCCTGGTGGGAGAGGGCCAGGTTCAACAGCACCTCTGGGACATGGACTGCTCAGCAACCTCCTGGGAGAGTCATCAGGGGGCTCTGACCCTCCCTGGACCAGATTTCCCCTGCCTTTTGCCCCCAGGAATCCAAGACTGGAGGAATGCAAATTTATATTGCCTGAGAACCACCATGTGGTGATTCTCATCAGCCCCTGGACTGGCCAAGGGGTTGGACCTCAGGTTAAATATGTGATTAGGAGTACTGTGGGTGCTAATGACTAGAATAGCCTGAAGATTGATTGAACTTCAGTGTTAATATCTGTCTTTGCCAGTGTGCACAAAGTAAAAACTTCCCATCTGTCTATAATACTTTATATGCAGCTGGAAAACATAAGGAATAAGGTCACTTGCAATAATAATAATAACACCTCACTTCATCCATTACAAAAATTTGGATTAATGAAACCAGGATGTTAATAGGAGGAGTGGTACTCCAAATCTGTAATGACTACAGCAATTGAATGTCCACTTTAATAGCATGGCCTCTTAGGCAGCAAATCTCCAGATACTAGGAATAAAAAATGGAACTATGAAAATTATTAAAGTGTTACTATGATTTTTTTCACATCCAGCTTGCCTGAACATTTAAGTTCTAACACTTCATATATCTATATGAATACATCTTTCTTTATTTGTTACTTTTTAAGACTGAAGCACAATTTATTTAGCTCTGCTCATTCAGCACTTCCTCGATATTTTGTGTTTGTGATGTCCCCAGACAGGACATGATGCTGCAATATACCATTTTGGTGATTAAAAAAGCAGCATTTTTGCCTTTTCCTCGGCACTGATAAACCCTCACATAGTGTATCATGGTAGTTGTCACCTTTTAGATTTTTCACAAACTATAGACATTGGCTTTATGATTACTAAAGAGGCAAAGCTATTTTATGGGTTGTAAAACCATTAAAGCTCAATTCTGGATTTGTATTTCAGCCTAGATCCATCTGCAAGGCTTCTCTCCTTCTGGCTCTGTTCATTTAGCAAGAAATAGGGGGTGTTTTTCTGCTTTTTTGAATATTTTCTTCTTTCTCAGTAAACTTTTAGATTTCTTCACCTGAGCTATTTCCTAGCTACTGTCTGAATCTAACTTGTTTTTATATGTGGACAGTGATTACACTATTTTAATAAAGCTCATAAGCAAAATCCTGGGAGATTTTATCACCTGAGGAATATGGTTGAAATGCTATATATAAAAAAAAAAAAAAAAAAAAAAAAAAAAAAAAAAAAGAAAAAGAAAAAAGATACATCCAAGGGAGAACTCACGTTATTATATCTCAAATAAGAACAGCAGCCAAAAGAAATGACAGAAAATTCTGATGGTTCTGGAGTAATAGGAGGAGTCTGATTATGAGACAAAATAGTATCTTGCATGTAAGATGAGACAATGATTTATGTTATTTCATATAAGCAGATAGTTTGAGGGACATCAGACAAATCATATACACCAAATGGATCTGGAAAAGTAGAAAAGTCAGCTCATAATCAGAATTCTGAGGGAAATGGTATTGGCACCAACTTCGTATTGCTGTGAGTGTCAGTACTGAATTAATTAAAAGAAGGAAGGCAACATGTCTTGTACATGAAATCAGATATGAAGGACACTGAAGGAGTCAACAATTTAAACAGATCTGAGGGGGGAAAAAGGACCCTTGGTAGAACATGGATAAACCACAGTAGACTGAATGCAATTTGAGATTTAGGATTAAGTTGATAGCAGGCAGCTGTGGCAATAGTGGAGATGAATCCACTATTTAGTTAAGAGTGTACAATTTGCATATTAATTGATAAGTATGAGTTTACAAGTGTTGAAATTTGCTAACGTTCCTTATTTAACTTGCTGTAGTTTCCATCCTATCTGTTAAAAAAATGTGAGAAAATAAATAAAAAATATATAAAAATCAAGCACCATAATATATGTCCTTGTTTTATGCCTTTTATAATGACAAAGCACTCCAGTATTCTGCCTTCAGCTTTGACAAATATTTTTATTGCAATAAAGCTTACATGAAAATTCATCTAGATGTTATGGGAAATTCATCTTCGGTTTCATCCCACCATATCAAATATCTTTGTGAAGTCAATGAAGGAGAAAATGATTTCTCTCTAGAAAGATTTTGAAAATCCTGGTGGATGGAAGTAGTTATGTACTTCTGTGAAATATTAAAACACGTCTTTAAATGATCAGTTTTTAGTCCTTTTGTCCTTCAGTTTTCTCTTCAGGCATAAAGATGTGAATCTGCTCTGGAGTTATTTGATAGTCATGACCTCACCATGTGTTCAGAGTAAATCATGGTAATGCTGCTTGGAATGTAAATGTTGTCCAGCTGGCCAGGCACCTCACCCAGTCTGCTCTTATGGTTTATTTCTCTGCTGAGCTTTGATTTCATGTTCATTTCTATCACTACGTTTTGTGCAAACAGATATCCTCCTGATGCTGTTTCCTTCCTGGAGAGGAAACCAAGATTCTTAATTTTAAGTATTGTTATTGCTTCTGTTATTAACAATACTGTAATTTTTATTTTATGATACCAGTAATTAATTCACGCATCATTAAGGTATGCACAACACTGTGCAAATATTTGTGCACGATAACAATTTATAAGTCAGAAG
This sequence comes from Erithacus rubecula, assembly GCF_903797595.1. Taxonomy (NCBI): domain Eukaryota; kingdom Metazoa; phylum Chordata; class Aves; order Passeriformes; family Muscicapidae; genus Erithacus; species Erithacus rubecula. The sequence continues at coordinate 58,556,249 of NC_136686.1, forward strand.
AGCTTGTAAAATTTCTGTTTGCTTGGAACATCAGAGATTTGGAGGCATTCTTCAGATGAGAAAAAAGCCCCAAACTGTTTCTATAACAATATTTCTTCCCTCCTTTTGTACCTATAGAGAATGATTACCTGCTGATTGCACCATGTAGAAGGGTGAGGCAAAAGTTCATTGTTTCTTCATACAGTGCATGTGGAGGTTATTTTATCTTTTTCATAAATTATATATAATTTTACAGTGGGGTTGTGATCTCCATCCCTCTCCCATGTCACTGTTATGATGACAATTGCCATTACCTCCTAGAAAAGACAAGAATTATTTTCCCTGTGCTGTCAGACCTGGGGGTGAGGTGTGCTCTTCTGTTTCATCACTGGGCAGCTGGGTATATATAAAATATATATATTTGCTGCTTTACTTTCATCATTTACTTTCATCATTTACTTTTCATCAGCAAGGAGGAGATTTCTTCAGCTCACAAGAAACTGGAACTGATATGAGGACTAGGAGAAGGCATTACTTGAAGGAAATAGAGAATAAAGTTTATGCATCTGCACTGGTAATGCAGCTGCTGTGTAGATTTTTTCCTCGTGTACTCAGTGTCATGTGGAGCACAGAACAAGGTTTGAATAGGGACACTCTGAGGAGATGAAAAAAATCTAGACTGGTGAAACTTTTTCTTTTGAGTACATTCCTGCTCATAAAAAAATACAGTTCACAGAGAGTGAACTCAAGAATTCACTTTGAGCCTTCATCTTTGATCTTGTTTTGTAATATTTAACTCCATGATGGCATCATGACATTTCTGCAGAAAAACTGGGTATTTTGACTATTTTCTGCCAAGTCTGAATGACCAATATGTTCTCCATTTCCAGTTCTTTCTCACGAAAAACATGCAGGGCAGCTGATGCATTGCTCGGAAGTTTCAGCAATGTCCTCTCATGTGGCTTCATTGTTACATCACAAACAAAATAATGAATTCTTCCTTCTGTACAGGATGCTCTATCACCCAAACTAAAACAGATGCAGACCTTTGCATTGTTGTTCTCCTTTTCTTTAGATTGAGAAATATTAAGGCATAAGGGAATACGAGTTCTTTTTTGATTCAAGTGAAACAAGCACTTTTTATGAACTAATGCAAACAACATTGGCATATTCAGAAAAGAATGCTTTACAGCAATTTTTAAGAAGTTCAAGCATCCATATAATCAGCATGAAGAAACCTTAGCATCTATTTGGACACAGAATTTTTGGAATTGACATTTAAGATAATATTCTTGCCCCTCACATGCTAGATTGGACAGTATAAAGTTTAAAACAGTATTGCCCCCTCAAAAATTCCTGACGTTATTAAAGTCCTCAAAGAAGAGAACAATTGTGTAACTTTTGAAAGCAGTGCAAATACTAACAGCCATGCACTGAGCAAATGGCATGTCCTACTGGGAAGCAGAAATGGCAGATTGTGTATATAACATGCCAGCTGCACACACAACCCAATGCTGTCAGGTACAAAGGGGCAGGATTTTCTGAAGAATTCAAATCAAGGATTGATAATAGTCCTAATTCCCTTTTGTTCAGGTTACAGGTCATATAATGTTGGTAACTGACCTTTGCTTTGCTTGTTATATTTCTTTAACCAGCCCCATTCACCACATTGTTGGGGTTCTGGGGAAGAGAGCAGTGAGGGGTCCATCTCTGCCATTGTATTGGGAGGGCATCATCAGAAAACACTTCCCTATTGTTCTCTCAGCCTTTTGCTCTGTTTCACATTTCCTTGCCCTCACTGTTCATTTTCTGTTTCATGAGCTGAATTGTACATGTGGATAAACTCTATCAATCTCAGCTCAGCTATCCAAATTTACATCCTCTGCAGAGGTGTACCCAGGCCAGCACTTACAAACCTGGTGCAAAACTTCTGTCTCATGTTATTTGACTGTTACCTTGTTTTTCTTTGTTTCTGCAGTTCTCTTGCCATTATTGAATGCTCCAAATCCATTATAGTTTATTCTTTTCTAATCATAGAAGAATTTGGAAGGATCCTTGAGGCCATCCAGTCCCACACACCTGCAATGAGCAGGAACAGCTTCCATTAGGTCAGGTTGCTCAGAATCCCATCCAACCTGACTGTGAATATTTCCAGGGATGGGGCATTGATCACCCCTGTGGGAAACCTGTTCCAACACATCACCACACTCATCACAAAAAATTTCTTCCTTTTACCTAGTCTAACTCAACCCTGTTTACATTTAGAGTGATTATCCCTCATCCTATAGCAGTGGACTGATAAAAAATTCTGTCCTCATCTTTCTTGTAGTCCCCTTCAAGTACTGGAAGGCTGCAACAAGGTCTGCCCTTATATAACATGTCAGCTATGGTAAATATGATGCATGATTACTCTGCTTTGTTTTTTCCAGGCACTGATCTCATTATGAAGACAACAAGCTACTGCTTCACAATGACATTAGTAAATGAGAACATAATGGCAAGAGTAGTTAGTCATGTCACACTGTAAAGAAAGAGCTAAAGGAAAATCTGTGCATAGCAGTGACAGTGAATTATTAAATATTTACTATATTGTGAGCAAGAACAAAATATTTCTGGTGCTGGGACTTACTGCTTGAAAAAAAAAAAAAAAATAGAAAATAGTTTGATACAGTAAAAATATGGTCCTGCCAAAATACTTGTATTGTTTTACTCATTAAATAAATGTAACATTTTAAATTATCTTGTAATGGAGCGTAAAAATAAAATAATCTTGCTTCAATCACAAGACTAATTACTATACAAGGAAAATATTCTCTTTTCAAGCACTATATTTATTCTATGATACATTAAAGTGTCATTGGAGCCAGCACTTCCTTTGTTCTAATCTGGTCAGAAATGTGTTGATTTGAGAAGGAACATCCTTATCATTAAGAAAAAAAATGTCAAGAATCACAATAATAATAAGTTGAAGTTACTTGTGTCAAAAAGCCAGAGCACTGTTGGTTTCAAAGTGCATTTAAAACAATGAGGATATTTTTTATGATAAAAGGAAAATTAAGGAAAATCTAAAGTCCTGAATCTGTGAAAAATGGAATATGCATGTCCCATGTGTTTTAAAATATTTTTTAGAAACTTTGTAAAGAAAACCAGGTAGATTCTTAAATTGGATCATAGTGCACTTAAACTGGTCACCCACCAAAGCAAACCATGACCTTTGAGCCCTCTTACATCTGTACTGAGAACAAAGCCACTGCTCTGCTATGGACAACTCTGAAAACAAAAAGCATGAACTGTCCTTGTTGAGCAGTTAGCACCCCTAATAGAGACAATGCCTCTTGATATATGTGTGTGTGCAGGCTTAGGAGCAATGGCTTTAAACTGATAGAAAGTAGTTTTAAATCAGATATCAGGATGAAATTGTTTACTGAGAGGGTGGTGAGACACTGAACAGGTTGCCCACAGAAGCTGTAAGTGGCCCATTCCCTGGAAATATTCAAGGCCAGGTTGGATGAGGCTTGGAGCAACCTGGGACAGTGGAAGGTGTCCCTGTCTATGGCAGGGTGTTGGAATTACATGATCTATAAAGTTCCTTCCAACACAAACCATTATATGATTAAAAGATACAGCTAATTAAAATTATCTTTCCACCTACAAGGTTCCTAGTTTTGAACCAGGACTAGCAGCATAGAAAGGAAATTTGCTAATCAAAGTGACTCTACTATGGCCCAGGCAGGGTTAACACATGCTGCAGGTGTGCATAGTCTGTGTGCATGAATGTTCAGGGTAGCTCCAGCACCCACATACAACATCCTTCTATTTGGATGGAATGTTCATGGCCTCCCTCCTAAGACTGAATGTGTTTCTCAGCAGGAACCTGAGAAAAAAAATCAAGAATGGTTGGTTTAGCCACTATTTATGAGGAGTTTTATGAGGAGCAGCTAAGGGAAGTGGGGGTGTTCAGCCTGGAGTAAAGGCAGCTCAGGGGACACCTTATTGCTGTCACAACTACCTGAAAGGAGGTGTAAATAGGTGGGAGTTGGTCTTCTCTCACAAGTAAAGAGTAATGGGACAAGAGAAAATGGCATCAAGTTCCACCAGGGAAGGTTTAGATTGGATATTTGAAAAATGTCTTCACTGAAAGCATTGCTAAGCATTGGAACAGACTGTCCAGGGAAGTGCTGGAGTCACCATACCTGGAGGAATTTAAAAGATGTGTAGATGTGGCACTCAGGGACATGGTTTAGTGGTGAACTTGTGGTGGAGGACACAGTGGCAGTGTTGAGCTGTATTCCATAATCTTACGAGTTGTTTTCCAACCCAAATGTTTCTGTAATTCTGTTGCTTGTCAGTGAGTTATATACCCAAGAGCTATAAATATTCACTTTGTTCTCCAGCCTTTATCCAAGCGGTTATGCTTGAACTGTAAGCCCAAAATGAAATTCAAGACTCCAGATAAGTAAAGTAAGAAAATCACTTCATGTGACATTGCTGTTTTGGATTCAAGTACAATGTTTGGATTCAAGTACAAGGATTCCTTTTGCAAACTCAAAGCTCTAATATTTCTCCCCAGTTTGAGAGTCACTACTGTATCTCAGCCTGATACTGCAGTAGTTTCATTAATAATTTCACATCCTGTGTTCCTGCTGTTGTTATTCTTCTCAAAGTATAAAACTTGGTTATTAAATTGCATCCTTGTTTTCCCAAATATTTATTGAATTTTTCAAATTCATTTGGGCTGTATCAAAACATATTTTCAATCCCTCTAAACTGGATAATGTTTAAAAATCTAATAAATTCACTTTTTGTTCCATCATCCAAATAATTAATGAAAACATGGAATAATATTCTACCCAAACCAGAACTGTGAGGGTTGTAATTTGATATGTTTTCCATTTTGCCAGCACACTGATTATTATTCATACAGTACTGCCATCTGACCCATCTGACTGACCCTGTGTTAGCTACCTCTAGTCAGCACCATCCTAACATGCTCTAAGCGACAAGAAGTGACAAGATCTCTGACACCCTCTGCCCCTGCTTCAAGTGCACTGAAAAATTTATTTATGACAGTCTGTCTTCTTCAAACAGGTGTTTTCCTGCTGTACTGAGGAAGATACAGAAGCCCCATGAGCAATGGCTTGATATAGAATATAAACCACCAGCTCCTGTGTGTTTTGTGACACAGACAATGCATGGGTGTTAGTGAAGGGTTAAAGAAACAAGGCTGCCACACAGGGTCTCAAAATCACCTTTACCAACCCATCTGACTCATAAAATAGAAGGAGTTGTCAAGCATATCACAAATCTTGTGTCCTCAGAAGCGTTCATCAGCCATGAGCAGCTTGGATCTTTTGAACACATGGCAAACTGGAGAAATTTGTTCCTCTACACAGGAGCCTAAAAATGTCTGCTGCCATGAGATCAGGCAGATGCCTTTCAATGACTTAGTTAAGACCTAAGGTGAGTTATTCATCACATCAGGAATTTTTCTATATTTTTAGTAAAATAAGAAGGACTCAGTACAACATGGATGAGCAAGTAAGTTCGAGAGGGGGCAGGGGGAAAGCCTCTGTATTCATACAAAGATCAATTCAAATGGTATTTCTGTAAAAAAATATTGTTTTCTTGAAATTCAATTTTTTGCGCTAATGTGTTTACAACAATGAGGTAGTGGTAACATTTTTTTCTTCTTCAATGCCAAATATTTTTTTAAAAGATAATTAAGTTTTCCAAAAGAAAGAAAAAAGGGGGAAAAAGAAAACAAAAGAATCAATGAACAATTTTACGAGTTTGTTGTAACTCCGTGTAGAAGCCTCAATGGAAGACTTCCTTTTTTCCTTCCACTTGTGCCATTTATTTAGATCAGGTGGACTATTTTACAAGTTACTTCTGTCAAGATTTCCAGGTTACAAAGCCAACTAAAGAAATTCAGGTCATCCATCATGCAGTGCACGTGTATGACCACCCAAATAAAAGCATAAATGACACAAATAAAAGCATAAGTGACAGTTGCTGAGGGATGTCAAAACAATGATGTGAACCTTTCCTGCAGTAAAAATACCACTAGACAGACAGGCATACTTCTGATTATAAAGCTGAAGGACAGTAGTGGAGGATACTTTAGGTTTTTTTAATAGGGCTTTAGAAATGTCATTGCCCAACAGTGAATCCAATTCCCTTGGTGTAAATAAAGAGACAAAAAATAAATAGGTTTACCATTAATGACTGAAAGAACCATTTTTTTCAACTCCTTCCAGTTAAGTTGGGAATGGAGACAGGCACAGGTTTAGCACATTACAGCCACTGCTCTTCAACAGATAAACAAATTGGGAAAAGAGAGAAAATGTGACTAGATTAACAAAAGAGAGATTAGCAGGGGATTTTCTCCTGGGTATAATTTTGCACTGATTACTGTAATGACCAGCCAGGGGACAGTGATTTTGATTTGTAATACAAAGCATGTGCCATAAATAGTTCAGCTCTGAGACACCAGGACACATCCAGAGTACTTGACAACCTGTCTGTTCCACAGACATCAGGGTGATGCTAAGCATTAGCTGCAGGAATTTTGCAGGAACCAGTTACTGGTTTCAGAATATTTGCATCCAGTAACTTTAGGAGAGATGCTTAAGGACTCTCTGGCTCCTCCATCCTGAGTCTCAAGTCTTGGATCAGGAAGAGTCTGGAGCACTAAAAGGAGGTAAATGGTGCAGCAATGTAAACAGGGGGTTAGAGGCATGTCCTCAGCTATAATTTTAAAACAAATAATATCATAACTGTTAAAAAATAATTAATAAACTACTTAAAAGTGGATAATGTACAATTTATTTTAAAATTTGTTACTTTTAAGTTAGAGCTAACACAAGTCTGCAAATTTAGAATTCTGTATTTACACCAATATTTAAAACAAGTTTTACTGAGAATCTGAAACTTACCTAGACTACTCTAAGAGCAAGGCAACTGCTGTATCTCATATGCCACTGTAAGTTGGATTTTTATTAGGGTTTTTAGAGATTGGTGCTCGACTTTGTGTGTTCCACACTGTACTGCTGATCTGGAAGAATATTGAAAATTGCTGCTGACAAAGTTCACGGAAGACAAGTAATGAGAATGATAAGTAATGGTGAGGATATATTACAGAAAGAAACCAATCACAATAATTACTTGATAAATCAGGCTGCAAGCAATTCATTTGACCTTCAATAAAATTGACTGTCAAATTACATATTTAGGAAGGAAGAATACAGAATCTGATTACAGCATGGGGGGATCTATCCGCATCAGAAATGGCTTTAAAACAGGCATACTAAGACAATTGTGATAATCAGCTGAACCTTGGCTCTAATACAATTATTTGTCCAAGGGACTAATGAAATCTTGGTTGTGTACAAAGGAGTTTATCAAAAAGGAATTTACAAGCAGTGATCCAATTGCCTTTTTAAATACCTGCATGTGGAACAAAAATCTGATAAAGCCAACTGCACCTCTGTTCCACAGAGACATGTGGAAGAAGCTACAAATGCTTGGAATTAAACCTAGAGAAGCCTAGTCAATAACTAGAGTAGATACTATTAGCAGCAAAGGCCATTAATCATTAGTACATTTTAACCAGAGCTGTAGTAGGTAACTTTTCCATTGCTGGAGGAATTTAAAAATTGCTGGCTCCTCTTCTAGTTTGTGCTGTAAGCAGAACTTAATCAGGAAAATTAAGTTTTTGTTTTATGGGGGCCTACAGGTTATAGGGGTCTTTTCTGTCTTTGCCATGTGCAAGTCTATAACAGAGCTTTATCACTTTAAAACTGTCATTATGCTCTAAACCTTCATTATAATACCAGACTTCAAGACTTCTGCTGTACAAAAAGGAAATTATTTTTGATATTCTGTTGATGCAATGTAAACATGACTTTGATTAAAGTATATCTGCTCTTAATAGGAAAATATATCTTCCTATGGAGATACCAGAGAATTCAGTCATGGCCTTTGTTCCTCAATTTACACATAAATGTACAAGTATGACCCAAAACACATCCTAAAGAGATTTTGGAAACTTGTACCTTAATGTGGTCAGGGCTGTGAACAAGAGCTGAGATTTTAAATGTATTTTTACATAAAAAAAGAGCAGCAGGTTAAAAATTTGGTGGTTTTGCTTTCTTTTGTGTACATCTGGGATCTCTCTTGTTAATAGTATTAATGATGTATTAAACTAGTGTGTCTATTTAGAATATGAACCTGTTGGCAGCTAGGTAGTTTTCTAGGGTAGTAATCTATAGTGACTGGTACTAGAGCTGTATTTCATCAAAGGCACTAGTGAGTTTGGGGATAAACTAATCAGAAGAATTCACTGTCAGCAGCAGCACCCATTCATAAGCATGTTTTTGGAAAATTAAAAAAATAATCTCTTCTCTCAGAAAGTTTTCTCATCAGGTAGATTAGTTCCTAACTTGTGCTGTTAATTATTGTGATGTGGCTAAGAGATGTTTTTACTCTATGGGATTAAGATGCCTCTTCTGAGTGAGACAATTTAAAAATGTCATGCCATAAAAAGAAGAGAACCTTTCAGAAAAGGAATGAGTGCCCAACATCTTAGGAGCTTGCTTTCATGGTCCATAATGCCAGCAGTCTGCTTTCAAGGGACAAACAACTCACATCACTCACTAGATACCTTGCACAATTTTAGTTCAAAACTCAAATAAGGCAAAAAAGGTAATAAAACTTGATTGCATTGTCCCTGAATGCATTGTAAATACAGAGTGCTCTCATCCAGAATATCTGTCACACAAATACGAGGCAGGATACATCACCTATTTCATCAAGTTTCCTTTGTTATAATTTGAAACCTGTGACTTATTATCGAGTGCACCACACAGATGATTTTTAGTATATTGAAAAATTGGAAGCCCTTTTAATTATGAAAGAAAAAGACAGTTACCATACTAACAGATAACTAACAGACTTGTGCAGTGTGCCAGAAGCTTGCTGAATATATGTAAATATATGATAATTAGCCAATGTTCATGGTAAAACATTTTCAAGAGTTAGCAAGGCATTTCTTCATCTGATTAAGCAGTGAATATGCAATAGTAAAAGGTTAACTCAATGTGAGTCTGTCATGTGATGTTCTAATAGCATCATGCTGATTTAAGTGGGTGGGCATCATTTAAAGTAGAAACTAATTTTCTCGGTCATCATTTTCTGTAATGTCTCACAACATGAGAGACACATTCAGGGAGTAGAAAAAAATATAAGATGTGATTTCAAGGCAGTTTTCATTTCAGTTATAGTGAAATACTGAGAAAAGTCTGATCAGATACTTTCAATCTCTTTGCTGGCTGTCTGAGTGACCTTGGAATAATCCAAGATGAAGCATATGTAACTAAGGGCTATTTGAGTTCATAATTTGTAATTAAATACTACTTTTATTGCTGAAGAGGCTTCTGCAGCTAAATGACATGGCTACATTCACCCAATGCCTTAAAACCAGGCTATGGAACCTGAAAACAATCTTGACTTCCAGATATTTACCTAAGACTGTATTTTTCCTGTCTCAGTGTCACCCCATACTGACAGTAGATTTCTCAGGGCAATATGAAAGATGATGTCTCAGTATTGTCCTTTGTCTGCAACTTGCATAGAAAGTGCCTTGCTTATCCCTGCCTGAAAGGGACAATTTCTGTAAAGTAGCTGTTACAGAGTATAAACTGCAGTTTGAACCAAGGTACTGACGAATAAGAGTCACACTTACATTAACCTATCTTTCTCCACAAGGCTGCTCCTGATCCCAGTAAACAAGATTTATATTTTCCTCTTTATTTTTAATTAGTGTTACACTTATTCTATTTCTAGCTCTACTTTCTGTTTCCTTCTGCATTCTATTTCCCTGTTCACCCTCCTTCTGCTCCTGTTTGCCAGGACAAATATTGAAAATGGTCTGGAACTGTGTCAGAGCATCAGTAAATCCTTTCAGCTTTCTCTATCAGAAGACACATTTCCCAGAGCTGTCTCCCAGGAACTGCCAGGCCTTTCTCTGCTAGTGTATGTGTCCAGCCTCTTTGGAACCTGTTCTTGACATTTAAATTCTATCCAGATAGTTCCTAGAGTGAGTTATAGTCGCCTGATATTGGAAAGTCATTGTTCATATCAGCAGTGCTCACAGGGATGGGCTTAAACATATAACTTTTGCCTTCTGGAGTCAGGGTGTTAATAAAAATAAAGCATGATTTACACCTCGCACTGAAGCTGGGTATTAGGAGTTGCAGTGAAGTGTTCTGTTGTTGGCTATGCTGTTAAGCTGAGCTCTGTGCATGTGTGCAATGCAGCACTGCAGTTTTAATGAGAAACTCCCTGAAAGTTATTACTGAGAAGCAAAGTATTGCTGTGCAGCTTTATTGCCAGATCATAGAATTCATCTTTTTTTCCCTTAGCTTGAGCTAAGAACACAAGAGAACAAGCCCACCCCCCCCCCCCCAGCAAAAAATCTAAACAAAAAACAAAAAATCTCCACCCTTCTGGTTCCTGCAACATCTTTGAAATAGATTTTATTATCTTGAAGGTGCTTTTGATCTATTTCTACACCTGTCTGATTTAGGAGTTGCATATGCATGGATCTATCCCACCTGTACAGGATTTTGTCTCCAGCATGGCACACTCTGGCCAGGTGCCAGCTCTGTTAGATGCTGTGGTCCCTGCACTGGCAATTCCATGGCACAAAGAAAATTTAAGAGCAGAACAGCAGGTAACTGCTGGGGAGGTCATGGCTGTTGTCCAAATAATTTAGAGTTAACCATTTGTGTTCTATTTCTTGAGATGCTGTCACAGTATGGAAATCAGCATCTTTTTCTGCAGTGGAAACTGATGGGTGATGAGGGGGAGGCTGGCAGGAGATGCAGCTGATGAAGAGCCCAGAAAGAAGAAACAAAAATATGGCAAAATTGATAGGGAAGAAAGAATGCAGATGCTGCTGTTTTGATTGATGAAGTAAAAGCTGTTAGAGATGCTCTCATTAAAGATTGTTGAATAATCTCCAGCAAATCTCATACTCAGCAACCTCGTGGGTTTAGTGTGTGACTTGAGCAGCTCCTCCTATATAGGCCTGCAGAAAGAGGATTGCAGAGTAAATGGACAATAAATAGCCAAGATCTCTGCTAGTGTAACTGATGACTAACATAATTCTCTGCCTCATTTCTTCCCCTTGGGAAAAGGGTTGGGGGATTCTCAGTGTCTGTGTCTCCAGCAGTGCTGAAGTTCTCTCTTAGGGACTGTGCACAGCTACTCTGAATTCCTGTCCTCCTGACTCATTGTGTGTTCTGGAGCAAGAAAAGCAATCTGAGTGTTTCAGCCTCCCCCACACCATTATCATTACTGTGCTTTATTGGAATGTATGCAGCATTCATGGGTACTGTGATAAATCATTAATTAATATTTGACCAGAACTCTGGTAATATCCAGTGTGGTTTAAACATTCAACTTTTCACTGACCTTCTGACAGAAGGAGGAGGGACAAGCAAGATAAGCCATTTTCTGTGGCTGGAATCTCCTACATGACCTGTCTCCCTTTTCATAAGCACTGCAGCTGTGGCCAGATAATCAGCTATAATTAAGTTCATGGTAGTTTATACCAGGAAGTATCTGCCCCAAATCCTTTTCTTTTGAGTATAATTTGCCAAGGAGAAAAGGATCCCTTCTGTAACATTTGGTGGGCTCCATGTTCCCTACAACCCTTACAGCATCTCTGTTTTCCATAAAGCACACTCAGTGTTTGCCAATGATCTCTGATTAGCAGTTCACACTTGAACCTGCACATGTCCTGACCAATGGACTGCTATGGGGGTCTACAATGCTACCAAATAATCCAGATTTTCCACCAGATGGATTCTGATTTGGATATTTCTCCCCTGTAGAACCACCATGAAGTTTATGTGAATGTAGTACTTTTGGGCTATAGGCACCAAATATGTTTGAAAGTGGTTAATTGGTTCGAAAATTCTCAGGGACTGAGAGATATGTTATCAAGACACAGAAAGAAAGGCACTCTCAGGAACATAGACCCTTATTTTATTTCATGTTATCTCATGAAAGAAGCATGAGAATGTCATTCTATAACTCAATTTCTACCAAGATTGCTACTAAACTTTGATTTATGTAATTTTTAATAACACAAAAGTCTGATTAAACACCTTTCCCACCTTGAACAGTGATATCTGAGTTAAAGTTTTCTTATATATCCAGTACTTCTCTGAATGATTCCAGAAGATTCCCACAAAACAGGAAAGTACACTTAATACTCACAATAGAGGAAATAATTTTTGACAGAAATGTTTTAGTCTTTCTTCACTCCTCACATAAGACCAAATGTGGGAATTATTTTCAGGAGGATGGTTGTCAGGACAAACTCAGGAGCTCTCTGTATTCTGGTCTTGAAGTTTGTAGTTTATTGTTAGGTTGTGGGTATAAGGGTCCTGCTAAAGGTTGCCAGCCACAACTGAGAGCAGGACAGAAACAGAAGTATGAGAGAGAGAGAATAAGAGCAAGAGAAGAATAGAGAATAAGAGAGGATAAGAGATACTTGGAGCAGAATGTCTGCTGGCTCTTTGGTATTTGTGCCATTTGGCATTACCTAAACAAAGGAAAGAGGCTTTAAACATTCACTTTGTTGCTCTCAGCCCCACAGTCAAAAACTGCTATAATTTTTATTTCATTTATGGTTTCAAAATCTTTTTCTAAGCACTCATATTTATAAGGTTTTCCTAATTCCTCATTCCCAACAACCAAAGAAGAATCTTCTTCTTCTTTTTCTCTTTTTAAGTCACCTTCAAATTTGCATCCATAAATTAAAAAAATTCTGTGACATAGCTAATAATCCTTAGGGAATTCTTGCACTGCTGAATATTTCCTTTCACAAGAACAGTCCTTGGAATGCTGAATACTTCTGTTAGTGAGATATTAGGGAAAAGTAAATTATTTTTTTTCCATATCTGCACAATCATGGTGGCTGAGCTGCTTGGATTAGATCCATATGGGAGTTAGTACAGGGCCCAAATAACAACAAATGGGGAAAAATGTCCAAAAACATGGATCAGAGCAGCTTCTTTCAAAACAAAATGCTCAGCTCAGAAAGCAGTGGTAGATAAACTAAGGGTTTGATCCTGTGATGTATTTCAGCATTCACATGCTGAGGACTCTGGAGGAAATATAGTTGACCTCTATGGCTGCTATGAAAAATGGCATTATAATGAATTCTCTGCTTACAAATAAATGGCTCTGTCTTGCTAATCAGACTGGTCACAAAAGCCTGTTCCATTATAGAAATACAGGTTTTTCAGCTGGCTCTCTGCTGGTGGAAAGAACACTCACAACTCCTGTTGAGTTAATAAATGTACTTGCAACAACTGAAAGAAAGAGGTTTCAAAGCAAACTCTGTTTCAGCAGCTAATAACAGATCTTTGATTAGTGTATGTGCCTGTGTTTACATATGAGGGATCTGCTCTCACTGCTACAAGTTGTGCACAGACATCTCAGCAATATTCTTAAAATGAATAAATTAATTGGGTTTTCATTGCACCTCCTTTTCAGACATTGGTGCCTCTGATTGTTGATTCCTCCCCTACAAAGCTATCCAGTGTTAGTCCAGCAGGGCTTGCTCACTGGAACAATTATCCATATCATGCCAGTCTCTCTGGTGCCCAACATATAACCTTAGTTTACACACAGAACTTTATGGCAACTTTGGCAGCATCAGCACAGTGCTGGGACCTTTGAAATGAGCCCAAAAGAGGTCAAGGCTTCTGTGTCTCCAACTGCTGCCCACTGGAGACCTGGCCAAGCAGTGTGGCAGCTAAAGTGTGATAATGGACCAAGGAAACTTTTAGGTGAAAATGCCTCTAGTGGCAGACAAACCACAACTTTCCTTATCTGGACTACAACTTTACTGCCTTCAAAGGCCAATCATGGGTTTAAGAACAGGTTGTCAGATCAGCAGGGTGTACCGAGTATGTGGAGCCTGAGGCCAGAGTTATCACAAACTGTGTCAGTGAAGCTAAATGTGGTTTCAGAGGGGGGATCATCCTCAAGAGCTTGTGTGAGCCCTGCCTGAGGCCAAGAAGGATGAGCTCCTCCCCATGTTCCTCAGCACCCTGTCTCCACTCAGTACCAGGGACATCATGAGACAGAAGGAAGCCAGAGCCTTTTCTGAGTAAGGCTGCAGCCTGTGTTGGAGACATGCCTGGTGCCACAGTGCTCCTCCCCTGCTCTGTCAAGCCAAAATTCACTCAGGCACAGTTTCATCTTGTAGCCACGATGTTCTGGCCCTGAAATTTACTGCTTGACTGAATCTTGTACTGTAGCCAAAAGAAATTTTAGCACAGGGAAAGAATATGGGCCCAAGGCTACACAGATGTATTTATTATACATCCAAGATTTATAATTGAATTGGACATTCTGGCAATGTGATAATGATCTGATTACAATTTTTATCACTGTTTCTCAGAGTATCCAAGTTCTGTCCTCCCTTCACATTCCACTGCAAAGCCTGCCAAGGCATGTAAGCCCCTGTGTGCCATTTCTGAGGGCTTGCTGTGGGAAGCTTCTGTGTTATCTCTGCCTGGTGTCTGGGCCAAGAGATGTCCTGGCTATTAGCCCAAAACAGACCCAGTGCAAGGCAGATTCCTCTAAGCTCACCAGGTACCCATGTAATGTCTGGTACAGCCTTGTAACCTATCAACACTTGCTTGAGGCATCTGCTGCAGATGGGGTTTGTTCCTGTGAAAAATGAAAGGACAGTATTTTAACAAAATATTTTAACCAAATGCTTGTCAGTGATGTTCTAGGTGACAAAAGCAAGGCTAAAAGGGAATTGAATAGGGGAAAGGTGTGAAATTACCTGCATTACTTCAAGAGGATTATGAATATAAGTGTGTTCTACATTGGCTCTATTAATATTTGATAGCTTGAATTGGTTACTGTGTCTTTTCATTTGACACCAAATCTCTGTTTTTGATAGAAGATGTAATTTGGATTCCTCTAAGTGGTTTTTCTATTTTTTTCTCCTTTCAAGTTTGCCTGTTTGAAGTATCTGTAAATAAGAGGGCTTAATTGCACTTTATTTTACAGTTCTTATTGAATAAAATAAGTGAATTTCCTTTTCCTAACTTCCAACGGATGCAAAAAAAAAAACCCATTAAATTGAATAGAAAAAAAAAACTCCTGAAAAGATCC
The DNA here is from genome assembly GCF_903797595.1 of Erithacus rubecula. Lineage (NCBI taxonomy): Eukaryota > Metazoa > Chordata > Aves > Passeriformes > Muscicapidae > Erithacus > Erithacus rubecula. The sequence goes on from NC_136686.1 coordinate 58,571,438, forward strand.
TCTACCCACTACTTTTAATCACAAGCTCAGCATTTTTTAAATTTAAAATTATATTTTTCTTGCTTATCTGATAAAGCAAACTCAAATTTATTGGGGAAAAAGTCCATTTATTTGAGATAAATTGGAATTTTTTGCCTTTTTTTGTCAGCACATTGCCAGGGGGAACTCAAAGTACCTGATAATCCATTTCCTATTACAGTGACTATTTTATGACAGTGACATTTTCATCTTTCTGTATACAGGTGATCAGATTTTCCTGTTATCTGTCTCATGTTTTAATGGGAGCTTGTAACTCTCCATGGGAAAGGGATGAGAAGGTTTCAGCTTGAGCTTCCTCAGTTTTGCCTTTGGCTCACTCCAAAGAGAAACAGAGATGTCAGCTCTGGATTCAGAAGTGTTGAATAATGCAGAGAAGGCTTTAATCTGTACAGCAAACCTTGCTCAGAACTGCTCCTCAGCTTTGCCTTACATAAACCTGCCAGTGGATACACATAAATGGACAATTAATCCCAGATCCAAGCTGGTTTTACACACTCCTCTGGTTACTAACTTGGGCCCATGCTGTCTTGAATCTCTGCACACTGCTTTACTGCATGAAACAGATTTGTCCTTAGTGATTGTGACTGATAAATTTCATTTGACATATCTCAGGTCATTTGCCTCTGGAACTGGGATTAAGCAGATTAATTTTGCAGGTGTGAGTCAAAGTGCAAAAGTCCACAAAATCAGGAGTTTCAAAGGGAGAGTGCAGCAAAGCTTTTATGTTTTTACTCCATGTTTTTAGCCCTCATTCACAAATATGAAAATTCCTTACTTTACAAATTTTTCATCCGTGGAATCATCCCTTGAAAATTAGTATTTGGGAAAGTCTGGGAAAAACTATGTTTGTGTTCCAAAATTAATTTGTGGAAATGAGGTAGTGCTTTGGAAAATAGTAGTAGCACTGTGCCTGAGCTATGCATAGGTTGGAAGATCCAGTGCATAATTCTGTGTCTTTTTGATTGAGATAAATGAGCCTCCAGATTTAGACACCAAATGTAGGTGCTACAGAGTTGTATGACACCTGTGTGTGTGGTAACTTTAGGCAATTACAGACAATTGAAATTTAATAAACAATGAATTCAGAGAGATTTTTGGAGTCCCAATATAGATGCCTATTCTCAGAAATGAAAAATTAATATCAATATTCAGATGCCAAATCATCATTTTCTAGTGCCAGTTAGATGCTGTGGGCTAAGCTGTGCATCCTCCTGCTGCAGCTGCAGCAGGACACTGTTTTCCCTCTGGGATGGGGTCACAGCCCAAACCTGTACAGATGTATGACATCCTCAGGGCATCTCAAATGGCATCCACCATCCCTATTCAGGCAACTGAGCTCTTACTCATTGACCTCACTGCCAGATGTTCATTGGCTGTGCCGAGGGCTGATACATCTGACTGGTCTGCAAACACCTGCACTGTAGACACTTAAAAACATTATGTGGAGTCAGTTACCACCCTTGGTTTGTATTTGCTTCTCATGAGTGTGTCAGTTACAGTCAAAAGAGTACAGCAGTCTTACTGGGTCTGACAGCTGCCCAGCAGCAGTGAGTGATGCTGGCTGGGAGCTCGTGCACCAAGACTGAATCATTGATCTCAATCTTCACTAAGCTGAGCAGAAGTCACAGAACACAGATGATATTTCATCAGTTTTCTCTAATGCTGTGTACAAGAGCAGAGAGCTGGCTTTTTCTTTTTTTTTTTCAAGGCTTGTTTTCCTGTGGGTTTTTCCTGGCACAGTTCAGGGCTGTGTCACCTCTCAGCAGGACCGATTAGTCTTACGTGGAGCACTGCCCTGAGACAGACTTGATGCTTCCAGCTCTGAATGATAACTCAAGCATGCCTTAATGGGCAGACAGCCCTACTTGTCCATACATCCAAAGACTGTATTAGCTACTGCATCACACTGAGAGCATATGCCATTTTGATGATAAAAATGTTTTTTCTGATTCAGTCTTTTAAAATTCAATCCTTCCTCCTGCAGATGTGAATGAAATGTGAATTTTCAGGTGAATATGTCTTATGCTTATATTGCTCTACAGAACTGGCATTATCTGCCAGGTTCCCATATAGTGACATTAAGGACTGAAATGCTAGCATCACTTCCAGAAGCAGAGGATTTTTCATTGGTGATCTGACATCCTTACAGGCATGACTCTGCTCAACTTACAAAGGCTGACAGCAGCTCTGAGTTGGGAAGATTGAATCTTGCTTCTTTATTCTTTAATTAACTTATCCTCCGCTGCACTGTCTAGTTAATATTAATGTGCTATCCTTGAGCTCCACTCCTTACCCATGTCACTATCTAAGAATCATAGAATATCAGATTAGAAGGGGCCTCAGGAATCCTCTGGTCCAAGACATTAACCAGTGTTGGACTCAATATTGATCCCTGGGGCCCCAAATGTGACAGGTTCCCAATTTGAAGGAAGCTATTTACCACCACACTCTGGATGCAGCCCATCAGCCAATTCCCCTTCTGCTGCACAGACCTCTTGTCCAGACCATTACATAGAGCAAACCTTGGGAAACCACATCAAAAGCCTTGGAGAAATCTGTGCTGACAATGTCTACTGCTGGTCCCCCATCAGCTGAGAAAACTTCTACTTTGTCATAGGAGGTATCAGGTTTATTAAGCAGGACTTTTCCTTGGTGAATCCATACTGGCTGCTCCCAATCACATGCTTCATTTGGCTTCTCATGGCTCCCAGGAGACTTTGTTCCATAACTGTCCCAGGGACTGAACAAGACTGGTGTGCCTGTCATTCCCTGGATACTCCTTTAAGCCCTTCTTGTAGTGGATTCAACATTAGCTTTCTTCCAGTCTTCTGGGACATCACCAGTCTCCATGAGCTCTCAGAGATTATGGAAATGCCATGGTGTCAGCCAGCTCTCTCAGCACCTCAGCAGGTATTGCCAGGTCCTGCTGCTCTGTGGGGTCAGGCTCCTACATTAGCTCAGACACAATCCTCCCTTCACTGGCAGTGGCTCTGGGCTCACATCAGCCTGGATTTCTGCTCCCAAGGCCTGGGGCCCAACAGAGATGGAAATTCAGAGGTGAGGAAAGTGTGGATAATCTTGAACTTTTGAGCTCTGGGCTCAGTGTTCCCTGGAGCTGTTTCAGTCCCCTGGAAGGGTTGTCTGCTCCACCTCAGGAGTCCCCAGCTCTGGAATCCTTCTGGGACTCCATCCACCACTCAGACTCAGCACCCTGTCCACCATCTGCCCCATCGAGTGATCTCTGTGATCTTCCATTGTCAACAATTAAAACTCTCCTTTCTCCTGCTTCTAGTTGGCTTTCTGACTATATCTCATGAAATGGAATTATTCTGCTTTACAAAATCTTTAAGTATTTGAATTTATGAAAGTGGTGAAAGTGAGCAAGTACTTGGAATGCAAATATGCTCTGTGGTTGTTCAGATGGAAAACACAAATATTTGCTTAGCTCTAAAATGAATTAACAGCAATTGGATAGTTTGCTTTCTGCTACTTATACTAAATGTTTCTGACAGATGAATGAAAATTGAAGAGAAATATGCTTTATTTTAAATTAGTAGTTAATGGAAAGCAGCCAACTTAATAAAAATTCTAATCTGAGTTAACTTTTTTCTCAACTTCTTTCTAAATAAAACTAAAAAAGGTATCCTCAAAATTTTACTTCACATATTTTTACAAAAAATGGATAAATATTTTTTAAAATGTATTTCAGACTATTCAGAAAGAATGAAAGATGAATTTAAATCATCACAGAATGAGAAGAACTTTTACATCTAAATTTTTATATGTCCAAGGTGACTGTTTTTATTTCAACATATGTCGAAATAGTTGGTTTTAGTTCTACTTTGTCTTTGTCGTGCTTAATAACCATATATAAATTAAAAATCCAAATATTTCTCATAATGTAATACATTTAATGATCTACCTGGATAGACTGAAAAGTCATTAAAACTTTATGGACAATGAAATTAATTTGAAATGCACAGATGCATAAAAACGCAAAAAAATAATAAACCAAATGTTCTAAAACTTTGCTGCATATAAGATGTTATTAAAAATATCGTTACCCTTAATCACATGCTCCAAAGACACTGAATAAATACATTATCTGACCATGAAAGTAAAGCTGAATCTACCAGACTTTTTGTGGAGTAGGATCTTTGCTTAATGGCTATTGACAATTTTATACCTCGTAAATAAATAAATCAACGTAATTTTTTTAGCTGTATGAAGCTAGGTAATAAAGCAAAATATGAATTATGAGCAAATCAAAGTATTTTGCCTGTGACAGGCAATGAAGCACAGGCACAGCATAGGACAGAAGGATTCAGTAGGATTCCTGCTTGTTGCCTGGCTCGGGGCTGCAGCTCAGTGTGTCCCTGCTGCAGAAGCCCCAGCCCTGCACTGTGCAGGCACTGCCCCTCTGCTGCCTGGCAGACCTGGGCACCCCAGGGCACCCAGCCTCTGCTGTGATTGCAGTGTCAGGCCATGCCCTGCCCTTGGATGCCTGCTGCTTCTGGGGCCATCCGGCCCAGCACTAGCTCTCAGGGAAATGGCTGGAGTAACTGAAAAACTTGCCATTGCTGGATTGTGCTGGGCATGCTTATTATGGACAGGATGCAGGAGCTAGATGAAGTTCAGCTCCTGAACTTTATCCAGTCCATCTCTGGTTTTAATCTCATGATATAACAAATTGAGCTGCTTTATGACAGATTCAGTGGAAGGGTGATGTCAGAACTTTACATTTCATTTATTGGTAGGCAGAAGCTGAGGTGGAAGCACAGACCTGTCCTCACAGGATTTACTCACACAAGGCCACTGAATGAATGACAGGTGAAGTTTACACTGCACTCATTTTCAATCCAATTGACTGGGAAATAGAACTTTCCCTTTTGCAGGAATTCTATGCATTTTTAGTTCTGCCATCTCAAAGTTCTGAGCTGTTTTATGCTTTGTGCATCTTCACAAAGCCTGTGGAGTTACTCTAGGGATTCTCAAAATCGTCTCTGTACATGAGATTGAGAAGGAGACAAGAAATTTGAAAAGGGAAATATGAAACGTAAAATATACAATGTGAAATGAGAAGTAGGTCTCCTCTCATTGATCGTTTTCTATTCATAGAATCCAGCTCCTGGTTTATGATATACTTCAATAACAAGCAGAAGATTTGATTTCTACCTGTGATACTCAGTATTCATCAATAATTCTGTTACGAGTTCTTATAGTGATACCTTTTGTTTGGAAGCTGGTGGGACTCTTCACCCAGTTTGGCTTTACTTGTCCCTTTGCTTATAATTAATGATTGGCTCACTATTGTCCACTAAGGCTGTGTAAGACTTCAATATACAGCTTGGATCTCATTATATTACCACTGGACAAGTTGTACCCTACAAAGCCAAAAGAGTAAGTGCTGGTTTTACAGATAATTGAACTCAACATCAACACAACTAATTCATATAACTTGCTGCAGAAAGCAGTTAAATTGTGCAGTAATATGAAGAGCATGATTTTGGATGAACTTCAATTCTGGTTGGAAATGTCCTAATTCAGAATGAATTTCTAAGTTTACCTGTGCCTTTTCACTTCCAGTCTCAAGCCACTTTTTCCAAGCAACAGACTTGCCCCTAGATGTCTATTGGGGTGAAAATCTATTGCCTATCTCACATTTGAATAGCAAAATCAGAGGAATTTTCTCCACTATTACAGATTTCTTCACAGGCACCAGCTGACTGCACTCCTTGTCATTTGTTGATGCAAGGCAATCCCTTGGATCAAAGCAAATCTCAGGAAAAGATTTGAAAAATCTTTGAAAAAGAGGGGGAAGAAATGAAGACAGAACAAAATATCTTCACAGCTGAGTTTCATTCTTCCCTTGGAAATCTTGGAAATCTCATCTTTGACCCACTTGCTCCCCTGGGACCTGGACAGAGCATAAGAGAAATTCTTTGAGTGTTCAGTTTAATTCTCAGATGTTTGCCATACACTGCCTGGTGCAATCTGGGTTGCACATCCTTTTCCAGACTAGACAAATTGTACTGAGGCTATTGTACAGCTGTTGGCTTCAAAAAAGCTGAAACTGAAATGTGTAATTACATGACACAGTTTGATACAAGCTTAACATTCCCTACCTGACACTGTTTTTAAAGGGGACTTAGTTGTGCCAAGGTGATTAATATATTAATCAGGGACTTGAGAACTTACCAGAGCTGTCTAATTAAAACAGCAAAAGCCATCCAAAGACAAAAGGCAGACACATGCAGAACTGAGAGCAAAACTATTCAGTCTTAAGCAGACCAGATGTTGCCATCATTCCAATCAAGCAGGCTGATTGAATTGCTCAAATTTAATAGGTGAAATACTGTGGTAGATGTATTTGCCCAAAGCATGTATGCCCTGAATAATACTACTGTCCTTTACCAGTTTACTGTGGAAATCACAAAAAGGCTAGTTTAAATTTAATTTAGCTTTAACAGGAACATTATTTTAAAGGTTGTTATTGTGGGAACTGTTTTCTCTTTACAATTTTCTAAAAAGAAACAAAAAAGTAAACTCACTGCATGTTCAGATACCTGTTTTTTCTACAAGATGTCTTCTACTCTTTCCAGCTACTTCTTCCCATTTTAATGATATGTAAGTTTTATTTCTGTCCTCCCCTGAGACTTTTGGAAGAATCATGCAAGTCATAACAAATGACACTTCAAACAAATCACCATTATTAAAAGATTTGTTTTCTGGGAAGGAAGCAAGTACAGAGAAGGCGACAGAGAAAAAATAATTTTTCAGTGAATTCTATATCTCCAAGTATTTCATAACTAACACTAATAATATTTGTTGTCTCTATGAATCTATGCACACACATTTTTCAGTGTTACCTTGAACCTAAAAAAATCTGTTTATCTTCTCTCTGGTGATTAGTTTTTACAACTCTGAAACATGTTTGCAATGGCTGTGCAATTATAGTGTTGAAAACTGGCTTAAAGAAACCACATCTGATTGTTCAGACACCATTGCCAAATCACAGAGCCTGGATCCTAAAACAGAGTGTGCTACTTTTCACCATGCTTCCCTTTAGGCATGAAGCATTGCCTCAGACCACCATAAATTTACTGAATGCAAACTGAAGATGTTATCACTGATAGTTATGATCTACAACACAAGATAAGACAATATTTTTCCTAGTGAAGACTCAAGGCAACTGGTAAATGTTCACCTGCATGTATTTGTATACCCAAGTCTGCATTGCCTGGAACTGGGTAGGGAGCATACAGATCAGTTACCCACCAATCCCTAATATGTATCATCCTTTGAATATTTCCACAGATACCATTTGCCACTAAACACTGTTCTTTTCAACTCAAATACCCATTCAAAAATTTTGTTGAAGTAATCAATATGCAAAGCTTTGCAGCTCACGCTTGATTCCCTCTCAGTTATCACTGGAGGTATCTAGAAATATTTATTTCCTGTGGCAGATAAGTGATTATAGTAGATTTTGTTTTAAAAACTTAAATGCTGCACCAGACCTGCATTTTTTTTTTTTTTAATTTTAGGTATAATCTGATATGTCTTGGGAATGTAATTTTTTAACGCTTTTTAAAGAGATGTTTTATGAGAAGTTTTATGGGAAAAAAATGCAAGAGGAACTTACAGTGAGGGGTGATTATGTTGAAGTTCTGTTTTCTGAAGACTCTGGAAACCAATCTAACTGACAAAATTGCACAATTTGTTTATGAAAAATAGCTACCACACATGTCTCTCATATTTTCTCCATAGGGAACTGGCTAAGATAAAGGGAAAATAAAAGCCATCTTGTGCAGCTCTAGGAAGGCTTCAAATGCAAATTATGAAAAGATGTGGGAATATTGGGACAGGAGTTCTGCACTGACACACTCTTCTGAATCATAGCACACTAATTTGTAACTACTGAGTTCAGTGGATAATCCTCCAGATATTTCAAGAAAATTCTGAAGAGGAGATATGGATACAGATGAATGGTCCATCACTGTGTGTGACAATGAGATATTTCAAAACTAGAAAAAGATCACCCTACATGACATTTTGAAATAACATATAGAGCTGCAAAACATCTTAAACTACTGATTTTGAAACATGTTAGTCTGTGAATTTCCCCATAATGTTTGTAAATTGATGGAAGCAGCCAGGAACTGCTTGTCATGTTTCTGCCTGGGATTTCCTGGATTGCAATACACACACACACACACACACACACATGTTGCACAGCTGCCTTCTGTGTGAGGGTGAGTCAGATGTGCTCTAGATATGTGAACTCACAGTGCAAGAGCAGATTGATAAATCCTGTACAAATAGCCCAAATCTTGTTCTCTTACTTAGAGAACATTTCCAGGGGTAGAGGGGCTCTCTTGTCTCTTAGTCCCTCCCAGGAATCAGAATTTCACCCAACCATTACCTCACTCTAGATCCCTGGCAATATAATTGTCCTGCTGCTGCTCTGAGCCAGACTGGCAGCTGGGTCTCTTACTGTGATCAAGTTGAGCATGGAGTAAAGATTTCCCAAGCTTTCTTTTCTTAGGCATGCTGGCAATATGAGCATTATCCCTAAATGATGAAAGAGGCAGGAATACCTGCCCACTGTTCAGCAGTTTATATGTTTGGATTCCTCTGCAAAAAATATTAATATGAGCTCCTATGATTGGACTGTATTTTAACACTGGAATGCTCACGTTTCTCCCATTTTACTTTCTGAAGTGAATACACCTTCTTTGTTAGTTCATTTTGTTATTATTATTATTTTTATTTCAATGGCTAAATAATTTGAAATCTTTTAACAGATTTTGTCAAATCAGAGGACTCCACAAAATAATTTGAAGAGAGTTTATTAAGAAGCTAAGTAGAAACTATGGTAGCCAATTGTACTGTTCACAAAAGATAACATTGAATATTCATTCTACAAAAAGCAACCAGGAAATGATCCCCTATATTGTCACACCTTTGTTGTAATAGTGATACTTAATCTGGCTAGTAGCTACTTCAAAATACATGGAAGTAAGTTTAGAGATCTCACTGTAAAAAGAAGTGGCAGGCTTTGAACTCAATTTGTGTAGTTTTTGGAAACATGGATCAATAAATGATAATCTTCTTATAAATCATTGTTTAATCAGTACTTTGGCTCTTTGAAGAGGTAATTCAATCCTAAGATCAACACATGAATGAAAAAAAATCACAGTTTAAGCAACTAAGGTAATATATTGGCCATTTAAAATCTATGTGGATAAAATTAATGATTTATAATGAACCATAAAAATCTCTGATTGGAATATTAACTATAGGAATACAGGTTTAAAATGGGTATTTTTCCAGAACTTAATTTAACAAAGAATATGCCAGTGATTTGTTAGATATCATAAGCATGTCTCCAGAATTACTAGGGAGGTCTTACATAGGAGTCAGGATTGATTTGGGATATTTTTATTCTTTCTTTATTTGGGATATTTGGTGGGTTAAAGCTAAAAATGCCATCTATATCTGGGACTGAGACCTTCAAACACCTCTCATTAACCCTGTTGAACAATCATGCTGAACAATCATACACAGCTATTGACAGCTTAGATTTAAGAATAAGATTTGGGTAGACTCAGTTGTCTTTTGGGCAATATTTTTTTTTAAATATTGACTCTACAGAAAATTTGGATTCCAACTTTATCTGCTCTTGATTTCATCTAAGGTAGGTGTCTGAACTGGCATCAACTTCCCTCCCTAAGTGACATAAATCTACATAAGGAATTATCTGTATCTATGACCAAGATGTAATATTTACTCTGAGCTATTCTGCCTGCTTTTGAATGACAGATTTTCATTATATTTTAGGCTTATTTTCTAGGTTATAGCACATGGTTACAACAAAATCTTTGTTGGAGCCTACCTTGTAGTAACCAGTGACTGCAGAATGAAGCACTGGAGGTGTTCAAGAAGGGTCAAAATTATTTGAGACAACTGGTGATTTTGTACATAATCTTCAGTCTTGATTGTTCAAGTTAAAGTTTTTCAGTGCCTGAGTAGGAACTGTAGTATAAATGACTTTGGTGTCAAAGGAAAGGATACAACCACCTTGGAATCTCCTTCGAGAAGAGATTTGTGTGTGTGTGTGTGTGTGAGACATCCCAATTTTTATCTAGGTGTATGTTTCTTGACAACTCCAATGAAAGCTTTTTTTGGCCCACTAGCTTTGACCACAGAGATGCCTTCCTTCAGTCAGAAAACTTCTATCAGATCTAATCAGGCTCATATCACACCAGCAAAACTCATCTCTTTGTCTCATCTTCCCACAACACTAACAATAAATAGCATTTTGTCTCTTCCCCCAGAGCTCAGTAGGGACTGTGACTGTAGGACTGAGCTTCCCACTAAACCACGAGGAGGGAAGGAACTTTGTGAACAATTCCCCTGCCCATGTCCTCTGGCCCTTCCCAATCATACAGCACCTGAAAATGAAGGTGACTAGTGCAGCATAGCCACGGTATATCTAGTGATTACATTTCTGCTAGGATGGCTCTGTTTCTCCTTAGAACCCAAAGGAATTGCTGTGACATAAATTGCTATGTACAACACTGAGGAACTTCTCCACACTGATCAATCTAAGGGCAATTTATGTGCAAGAGCCATGAAATGAAGCTAAGTTACTCTGGCACCTAATAAGGGAATGAGATGACATTTTTCTCTGATTGAAAGCCCACAACTCCTTAATTATAAAGCATTGTGCCAAACCCATCTTAATTTCATGCATTTTTGGGTTGACTATAATGGGGATTCATGTTCTTATAAGAATTAAATTTTTAGTTTGCTTTTTCATTCTGAGCCCCTTGCAAAGACTTTAACAACCAATCTGCCAGCACAACCACTCCAGGTTTCCTCTTTAAAAGCATAGCAGAAAACAGCCACACTTCTCTCTGATCAGTGGGGAGGGCTGATGCTACTAACCAAAAGGGAGAGTAAATGATTTAAATTGTTTGCTGTATTATGTCAATGTCTAAATCTTGGATGCTAATGGAATATAATTTGCTGATGTGCATCAATGTCATCATATACATATACATATACTTCTCTTCTAAAAATTTTTCAAATGCAGAAACTAGTGTGGGTCTTCAGAAGCAAGTCCTAAATTATTCAGTTAAATTACTGTTCTGCCAATTAACTTGGTATTTCCAGAAGTCCTTGCACAAATGGGTATGTAAACCCACCCCCACAATCAGTTTTCTTGCACTACCCATGACAACAGCATTCAGTGAATCTCCTTGCTGCTTTTGTCCCCAGAATGCTGATCCCTGACAAGCTGTCAGTATCCCCCCAGCCATTTCACAGTGTTGACAGACTTCTTTTGGTGCACTGCACAGGACACTGAATGAATCAAAACAATTGGGGAGTGTGACAATGACATCAGGGAGATACAGTCTGGATGGCCTAACTGAGGTGATACACTTTACTCATCAAGGTAGCAATATATTTTTTGACAAGAATCTTTTATTTTTGCTATAAGAACATATTCTTTACTGCAGGTCAGATTGTACTGGAAGAGTGAAATGGTCCAAATTAAGGATGGACAATTCATCTTTAATAATTTATCTCCTAATTTAAAAGCAAAATTTTGCTATACTCATACCAGCATTTTACCTTTCTTTTTAAAATTATTTCCCTTTTTTTTTTTTTTTTTAATTGAAGTATGCTGTGATAGTTCTTATTACTGGAGAGTACCTGGCTTCTCAACAGCAATATTGACTCAATTTTTATTCCCTTATAAAGGTGCTAACATTTCATCCAGAAGCAGTTTAGAAAGAAAGTAAATATTCCACTGGATTATAGATTGGTTTACTTACACAATTAAAAATAAATGAAAACATTTAGAGTCCAATTTGAAGTCTGCTCTCAATAAAATGCCCAGGGATCCATGCTGGCAACTTCTATTAATACTAATGGAAGTTATTAGGTATTTCTTCTCCAGGCGTTGACGGGAGAATTTCCTGCTCATTTGTAAAGCAAGTGGAAAGTGAATGATCCTCTTCTCTGTTATGATTCTGGAAATGTGCATTAGGTGTGGTTATGAACATTATAAAGGAGATTTAAAAAATCTGTTTTCAGAGTTTTCTGTGGAAAGGTAGTAGAAGTTAGAAAATCAATGGATGTGGCAGTGTACTAGATCAAAAAATTACCTTGGCTGATGTTTGTGTTGCAGCCAGTGTCATCTTTGATAAATGACTCTTGTAAATTCATGGGAATGTTATACTATCCCATCTGAGATAAAAAAGTTTAAGTGCTTCTGATGAACTTTCTAAATGCCAGCCAGCAGATGCACTTGGGGGCTATTAACTTTTGTACACTTACAAATGGAAAACATAAATACAAATGAAATACAGGAATCAAAGCAGTGGAACTTGTGATGAGAGGAGCACCAGCCTCCACTGCCTGCTAAAGGAAGATATGTGTCTGAAATATCATTAATCAGAGCTGACTTAAATAAATTGTATAAGAAATGTCAGAGGAAAGTAATTTTGTGTATTGCCTGCAGATTTAGAGGAATGATTTGTGTAGAGCTGTTCAGCAAGTTCATTTGTTTACAGGTTTTCAAGCACCTGATTTGATTTTTATTAACGTATAGACACAGAGGTTTATTAATTTTATCAAATCAGAAGTTCACACATGCTATGCTGTGTTGATCCTATGACCTGAATTCCCAGATGCTTCCAGTTGCATTATGTCCCTGTCCTGGATAGATCAATATTGATGTGGGAAAGAATAGCAGGTGATGTGGGCATTTGCTCCTCCATAGATCAGTTTTCAGAATCTGGTATATCAGAATGGCACTTGAAATCTTTCTTCTTTACTTATACATTTGGCTATGGGCAACATATCACTGGTAGAAAATATCTATAAAGGCATATTAAATTTATGCAAAACAGCAGACCCATATTTTAAATCCTCCACTGTTCATTGAGGATTTGCACTGGCCCTATGTTCACACTACAGCTGAAGTCTTTAAGACTGATTGCCTGCAATGTTCTAGAAGAGATAAAAATGAAGTATCATACTTACCCATGAAGTCCTACAAGCCGACAAATTCAGAGCTGCAATTAGTTGTTCTCATCCAGAAAGAACCAGCTTGCAGAGAAAGAAAAGGACAGTTTGGTAGGATTTTAATGAATACAACAGAAAACTTCTCTTTTAAGCATGAAGTAGAATAATATGAATACAAATAACTTCCATGGAAATAAATTAGGATTCCAAAGACTCTGAGATACTTTGGAATAAACATGATCAGTGTAATTGTTTAGACACGCTGAAAAATGCAAACTGTTCTGCAACTTTAAGGCATGGAGACAAAAAAAAAAGAAATTAAATAATTTTAAAATCACTTTTTTATACTTGCCAGCAGGAGACAGCACATGTATGATACAGATTCTTCTGATAGAGCTATCTCAAAAATAATTTGTTGTGATGTTTTCTTTAATGTCCTCTCCCTGTCTGGTTGAAAATATTCAATTTCTTTAATATTTTATACTTTTACAATGAGTATTTATATTACTTAATAAATATGGAAAACAGAGTCTATTTTTCTGAAGATTCTACTCTTTGGGTTTATGCCTTAGAGACTTCTCTGTTACCTTGCCAATTGGAACAGCATTGAAAATGCCCATTCATATTACAAACTTTGCATAGAGACTTTCTGTGAGCAAGAACTCTTATAAAAAAATTTTGGTTTGGAAAGCTTTCAGGATTTTCCATTTCAGAATCATAAAGAGCTTTCACTTCCCACCTAACCAGAAATGAAGCAATAAAAGATTTAAAAGAAAAAAATTATATACACTGAGAGCTTAAAGCTCTGTAATCACAGGATGCTTCTTCTTTTCTATAGCTTTACTAAAACTTGCATTTATTTGAATCTCATTTCAACATTATAAATGGAGATGTTCAGATGGTGGTGCCACAACATGAGGGTGTCATGGTTAAGGATTTCTGTTAGGGATCTTGAGGATGAACTAGGAGCATAGATCTGGTAGAGAATGAAGCAATACAAATTATTAAAGAAAAATGAAACTTCTAGTGAGGCCAGAATGCTTGGGTTTTGGTCATATATATGAAAGATTTGTTTTCATTAAAGAACATAAGCCATACACTGAGTCTAAAGTATATTGTGTGAGTAAGTCAAGCCCAAATCAATACAGCAGAATAAACCTACTCAAAATTTCCTGCAGACTGAAAGAAATGGTGTCTATGCAGTCAGAACACAGACAGAGGATAATGCTCCTGAGATTGTTTTCTTACCTGTAAGACATGAGGCAAATGCACATATTTAGTTAAACATGGGCACAAATCCCTTAATTGAAGAATCTTGTGCTCAGGCACAGGGAGTTCAAACAATTATTCATCTCATTTTCTGCTTATATGTTCATCTTGTCAAATTCTGCTCTGAATTTCAAGCTCAAACAATCCCTTCTTCTCAATAACTGGAATTCACTTGAATTTTTACAGTTTCACATAAATATGTCTTGTATTTGTTGCAAGGACTGATAGTATTGGTCTACATCCCAAGCAGGAAGTGAGATCCCCTGGTACCTGGCACATCCTTCGTGCTCTCTGCACTTCAGCAAGTTTTAGTCATGATCTTTTAGAAACAAAGTATGTCTCAGCACAATAAACCAAAGCAAATCAGGAGTTATAGCTCATCCTCACCAGATTGCAATGGCAATGAAAGTTAAAGTGCTGCAGTGAAACAGCACTGCTGTGTCTGAATGCAGCACTGCAAAGCAAATAAATGTCATAGAGTAGGTGTGTGTGTGAGTGTGTTTGTGTGTATGCTGATAAATACTGCATTACCTGTCTAGCCTTTTCTCTAACTCCTCACAGCAGCAGTCCTAAAATGCATAAGAACAAATGCATAAGGGCAAATAAACCCCAGACACCAGTGATCTATACCTCAGGAATCTCCAGGTGCCTTTGTAATTCCCAGTGGATTTCTTTACTTTTTTCCAATGGTTTTCTGAGCATGTGAGAATATTTAGTAAACAACAACATCCTAGTGAAGAAAAATAATAGCATGCTCATTATATGAAGAGAAAGGGAGCAGTGTAATACTGCAGCAGGAGGATTACTGTACTTAGAAATAACAGTGGTTGCTTAAGCTGGGCTAGGTGAACATGAGTATCTACCTCTTCTGGGGATTTTCAGCTGTTTCTACTTTCTAGATCTTAAGCAGTAAATCCAATGTGAATTCTTTCTGTACTACAAATTTAAAATAAATAGAAAATGCAGAACCCAGTTTACACCCAGGACTCTACGTCCCTGCCCTGGAAATCAAACCAAACAATTTAATATAATTCTCTGATCTGAACATGTTTCCTTCACGTAACTGGAAAGTTTCATTACCATTGGACTACAAAAATTAAGTTTCTTCCTGGAACAGTTGTAATCTGTACAAAACACATCAATGTTCAGCTAATGCAGGCTCTGCAGTTCAAGTATATCCAATGAAGAATGAAAGCTGGGGACTAGGACATGTTTCTTATTTTTCCTGTCTTGAGCTAGAGTTGGAAAGCAAATAACACAGAGCAACCACAGTGTTAATAAAGGCTTCCATTAACTGGGGTGGGGCATCCTGGGTTAGCCCACAGACACTGTGGATGAAGAAGAAAGCGATGCACTTGACAGCAGTAATTTCAGCAATTAGTCTGTTGCAGGAACAATTAATAGAGACACATAGGGGCAAGATTTGCAAAGTAAAACTAAGCAAGTTAAAGCTTTAGGAAAAATTGTTGAGACAACTGAATAATGGGAGTGTTTACCTTGCACGACAAAGCTGCCAAGGGCTGCTCCTGGAGCACAGACTGGGCAGAGCCAACAGGCAGAGCTGGACAGGGGCAGCTGGGGATGGAGATGCAGGGGCACAGCCCAGAGGGCAGCTGGTGGTGCCAGGGACGTGGGGGAGCCCCATGCCCAGCACCCACAGTGGCTGCTGAGCAGGACTGCCTCAAAGCAGCTGTCTGAGGCTGCAACACAGGATGGGACCCAAAGTGTGCATTCTATCACCATCTGCTGAAACCAGGGGGGACAGTGATTCTTATCTTTGTGGGAGATATTCTCTGCTAATGGGCCAGCTGTTAAAAACCAGATGTGGCAATGTTCTTTAGCTTTTCCACAACCCATCCTTCCCCCATGAAGATATCTTCTGTTAATGGGTCATTGAGTCCCACTGTATGACTGATAAAATTACATAATCCCACTGGGAGATGCTCTACCCAGGGGGAGGAGCCAAGCCTTTCCTACCTAGATAAAATCTGAGATTTGGAACACCAAGGCAGCCCTTACACACTGGATTCCAGAGGAAAATCAAACCCTTCTACATAATCACTGGAGCTTAGAAGGAAAACTGCACCCTTCTACAGGACTGTTCTGGTCCTTAAGAGTCTTTAAGACCCTTGCCAGGGAAGTTTTGAGACCTTCAAGGAGGCCAGGGGTATGCCCTGGGCTGCCACACAGGACCAGTGCTTCAACAGAGCCACATCTGTCACACCAGGAGGACTGCAGCACCATTGAATGGGACTGCTACCAGCACCCTGACTGACTGATGGGGTGTCAGCTTGGATTCTGACTCTGTCAGTGCTTTGGGTTTGGTTTTTTGCAATACTATATTTCTATTTTAATTTTCCTATTAAAGAACTGTTAATCTCATATCTTTGCCCAAGAGCCTCTTAATTTCAAAATTACAATAATTTGGAGGGAGGGGGTTTATATTTTCCATTTCAAGAGAGGCTCCTGCCTTTCTTGGCAGACACCTGTCCTCCAAACCAGGACACCAACATATTTTCTCATTAATGTGATTGGCCGGTTGCCATTTTTTGAAACCAATTGATTGGGTCCATGTTTCTTTTTGTCCAAGAAGCAATCTTATGTAAAAAGACACTATATATATCTACCACTCCTTGCAGAGATAAATAGATATTTTTATATGTATAACGTATTACATATAAAGTTATATACAAGAATTGTACAAATAGATGTAAATAAATATTTTATTTTTGTATACACAGCTGCATGTAAAATATGCTTACATGTTTATATATAAACATCTCTATTTGAACATATTTAAACCGAATGCATGTCCTTAAATATATAGGTGAGTAACAAAAAACAGCTTTAATAAGAGAAAGTGAAAGAGGCCCTCACATCTCTGTAGTGGGAAAAATGTCAGATGGGGTAGTGATGGACAAAAACAGGATGAAAAATGTGGCATCAGAGGTCAGAGCCATCCTTTTCTGCCCCACAGCATGTCCTACTTCTGCTGAAAACCTCTCCTGAGCTGGAGAGGACCATGAGCATTCATTTTTGAACCTTCCCCACAGCTACCAGAGTCTTAGGAGAATGCTGGTTTTGGATGTGTCTCATTGAACCCTTTGGAAGCTGGGGGTGATTAGTCTTTCCACTGTGTCCCATTGCTGTGAGTCATTAGCATTTAGTCAGTGTCTGATTCATGCCTGTTTGTTCAGGGAAGTCACAGTGAGTGCTGGGATATTGATTACCTGCTGCTGGAGGCCTCACCAACACCTGTAATTTTTATAATCCTTCTCCTGCTGGTATTTTGCATCCATTGTTCACATTCTCTCTCCACTCATACTGATATAAAAATGTTTCCAACAGCTTTCCTCAGCCCTAGAAGATTCCCAGGCTTCTACTTCCTGATGCTTACTATATGCTGATAAAAAATGACAGCTACTTCTAATGGTTTGTAACTTATGTCACCAGGCCTGTGATGTTGTCTTCCAAAGTATAGCAGTGTACCATGAAAAAATTTCAATTTTTCTCCTGTAGAATTGCAAATTAATAATGAAATTAATTTCCTTCTATGCAGTCATTGTCTATAAATTCTGTCCTATCCTGTTATCATAAATATCTGTATTATTGGATTCTCATAAGCTTTATTGTGTGCCTTCTCATCGTACATTACTCACCTTATATTACCCCTTCTTATCCAAGAAAAACTAAGGAAAAATTTTGAGAAGTGGAAGAAACACTGAGTTGCAATACACTTTCACAAACTCTCTCAAGGGCCACACCACTGGCTAATCAGAAATATATTTGCAGTAATAGAGATGTCATTTGATATCAGACATAGATTTTGATCCAGATTCAAATGTCACCTTTACAGATGGGAGCAGCAACTGACTCTCTCCATACATTAGCAGAGGAGTATTCAATGCCAGATAGGCAATATGGAATTCAGTTTCAGAAATCTATTGTTAGAAAAGTCAGGAAGTGAGCAAGAATAGGGCAGACATTTTCTTAAGGCTTTTTTTAGTAAGTGGAAGCTTATTTTCTCCACAATTCCACCACAGAGCTGGTCTCATACAATGCTAAACATTGAAATTCAACTTTAAACAGCTACACAAGATCTGTGCCTTCAGTCTCAATTTCTGTTTGTAAGAGCTAGAGGAATATTTCACAACATGAAGAAAGAAACTGTTCCAATATTTTATCATCAAACTCGTTAAATAATTTGGAAAGCTGCTCCAGAGTCCCTAAAAATGGACAAAAGGGTGAAGGATGGAGGCTTTGTTTTGGTCAGGGTTGATGTTCTCCATAACAGCCCTAGTGTGGCATCCAGGTACTAGAGCTAGCAAAGATAACATAAATAAATATTTAAAATGTGATTCAGTTAGGCTGCATGTCCCTATTACATCTCTTGCACACTGGCAGACTGGAAAAAACTTGAGACCAACAATGTCTGCCAGATCAATAAGAGAATTCTGCTTTGCAGGACTATGGCATCTCAGTATAATTCTGTGAATCAAGCACACAGATAAAGGAAAATGCTGCCTGAGCATCAATATGAAAAAAACAATGCAAAGTTCATTTCCTTATTGACATCCCACAGTTTCCTCTGTTGGCATTGCTCTGGATTTTCATTTTGCTGGGTCTGTGTTGCCCATGCAGGGCTGTCCTGAGCAGAGCCCTGAGGCTGTTCCAGCAGCACAGCAGAGTCCTGTTAATGGCCTTTCCTCCCACATGTATGTTATGATACACATATATAAGTATATATGTATGAGGTGTATCTATGGATAAATAATAATGCATATTTGTATACTTTTTACATATATTTATACAGGCAAATGTGAATAATTACACATCTAAAGCAATATGTCTCCTTTTAATTAATTTTCTTAAGAAGTCAAAGATGTTTTTCAATTAAGAAACCAAATTTAGAGTTTCTGCTGTCACAATCCTTGAGGGTGATAGTATGAAGTCATTTAGGAGCCCTATATCTTAGTCATTACTTTATAAATTGAGGACAAAACTTTCCCTTGAAAATGAAGATTATAGCTTCAGAAGACTGGTATCTCTTACAAGGAACAAAACATCCTCTAGAAAAAAAGTTCATGATAAATTAGGATTTCTAGGTGCTGCAATAAAGAATAGCAGCACACAGCACTTTGGGATCAAATTGTATAAAAGAACAATTATAGCCCAATCTCTGTGCTGTAACAGTGCACATCTATCTATGCTCTGAAGGCAGAGAAAACTAAGAATCATTGTCTAAGGTGAGCAAAGTCATCTAGGTTTGCTTTGTTCAAAAAGAAAAATAAACCCCACACTGATGAGGACACACTGGTAATTAGCTACCAGAACTCAATTTCTTTAGAAAACAGAAAGGTGGTAACATTTTTCTTGCATTGATGCCTAGAAGTGTTAATGTGCTTCAGAATACCTAAAGATGAAGATGGGCTGCAAGAGGGAATTGCTGTAGTGAGAAAATAAAAAATGTGCCACAGGATGAGGGAGAAAGTCCTGCCCTTACTAAGACAACACATTAGCTAATGGAAGTGCTCATTCTACTATAGACACAGTTTGTGGTGTCTCTTCATGCAGCTGAACACTGGGGCAGGTTTCCCACACCCTCACATCCCTTGACCAGCTGCACAACCAACAGGCACTAAGATAAGGGTACATAATCTCCTCAAGGTAGATACAGCTTAAAAATGCAATGATGTGGGGTGTTCACCATCCCTAACATAAACTGGAATACAGAATTTCTGTGACTTGGGAAACTGGGCTCTGTTTACCTTACAAATCTTCTCTAATTGGGGCTTGCACTAGATAATGAAGTTATCCAGACTGAGGAACTCAGTGTTTTTTTTTTCTTTTAGAATAGGAAGCACAAGAGCTGCTGGGGATCAGCTGTGAATGTACTATTGATTTCTCTCCTACTGTTACCATGAATGACAAATGCCTTGTGAGGCATTGTAATTTAGCCAGAAACAAGAGCTTTTCCAGCAAAGTGCAACAGCACCCCCACAATGCCTCCAGCATGAGGGGAGGGTACATTGTGCCAGAGATTTCTTTTGGTTAACCATGAAATTATACAGAGATTTGTATTTTCCAGCCTTACCTGGACTAAATCCCTGGGTTTGCAGTCAGTAATATTAATCATGCTTTATCTATTCACCATCAGTCTGGAGCCAAGCCACAGATGAGTAGCATTTGTCTGCTGTGGCACGTGGCAGTCACCCATGCCAGGCTTCTCACTGGCAGCTTCAGGTGGCATCAAACAGGATGTGTTTGCTTGGTGATTCCCAGGAGGTGGAAAAGCAGACTGGAGATAGTCCAACCAAGTTTTATCTGTGCCTATTACCCAGCATCCTGGAGTATTTTAAATCTAATATTGCAGATTAGGGGAAGGATGAGGTTGTGTTTTCTCCAAATACTAAAAGATTTGATGGAATGGAAAATGAAGAATTTATTTTGTGATCTGCACTATTTTTTCCACTTCTGGGCAAACAAAGGTGTGGGTGATCAATGGTTTGGACACTGGTGATTTTATAATTTCAAGGGAGTATGTCAAAAGAAGAAATAAAGTCTTACTGCTCCAGTACGTCTCAAAACCAGAAAATAATGTGCTTTTAGCTTTAAATACAGAGTTTTACATCAAATTTGTATGATGGGTGAACTACCTCGGTTGAATTTTAGCAGAAACTTTCCTGAGACCTCCTCTTAATATAGAATTTGATGCTTTTGCCTGTGTGGTTGTACTAGACTGCTTAAAAAACATTCATCTTGCCCTTTTACCAGTACCAGATCAAAGAAGGGCAGTAACTAACCAGATATTGCTGCATATGTGTCTGTTTGTGAATCTGCTTATTTTAGAATGCTTTAAAGAAAGACTAAGTAAAATAGAGTAATAGTACAAATAGGAAACTGGGAATAATGCAACATAGCATTTTTATTCTTAAGACATTTAAATAAATAACTGAGTAAATCTACTTTGAAAATGTGAAGTCTGTGCCTAAATACCAAATTATTTCTCTCATCTGCTTGTGAAAAAAGCACATCAAAATTTATTCACTCTTCTCTTGCTGCTTGTATACTCAGCTGTGATATTAGGTCAGTGTTTAATAGAATGCACAGATATAAAAGTGTTTCCAATTCCCATCTGAATGTGTTTAAGAAATCTAAAGGTTACAGTACAGTGCCCTGGACCTCACTGTGCTTTAAATGCAACAGTAATTTTTACAGAGGAAATGATTCAGTAATCCCATTTTTTGTTGCATTTCTTAAATTACAGAATAAAATACATTACAGTTAAAATGTAGCCATCTCAATAAATGTAAAGTGTCTGAAAGTCTGAGTAATTATACACACATGACTGGGAAGATACTTGATCTGCTTCAATCCTAGAATTTAACAGAATTCGGGGGCTCAGTGAATATTTCCATCAGGATGAAATAATTCTGATCAGAAGTAGCTGCTTTTGAATGGAGCCCTGTCTATTTAGAGAAATTGCAGACAAAGCCCTATTTATGACAATCCTGTAGGAACAAAACCAAGAGGCCTCTGCCTTCCATGTGGTGCTTCACTCTTTTAGTGCTCAAAGTGCCTATACAGCAGCATCAAAACTTTTCAGATTTGTTGTGTTTTCGTTTTAGAATTTTCCCCCAGGCTTTTGGCCTCTGTCTCTAAGAGAAACACACAGCCATGATCTAAGTTCCTTCTCTCCACTAACCATGTGGACACTTATTTACCATCAGATTAAGCAAAAAATGTTTCAGCAGATAAGTTCTATATTCCCGTGTAAATTGTGCTAAATTGTGCCCTTATATTTTGTATACAGTTCTGGTGGTTTTCAATGAATCAACCCTTAACATTTTGTTTTTTCTGGCAGCCCCATCTTCCAATTTAAAATTCTTTGCAGTTGTCACCATCCTAAAACAGCTCAACACCTTCTTATCATAGGAAGCAGGTTTTGTTCTACCTGACCAGCTGGGAACATATCAGTCATGTTGACATCTGTGCCATTCAAAGCACACCTGAAATATGAGCAGCCCTCAGGAAATGTCTGCTACTCTCCCAAGAAACAGAAAATTGGACAATTTTTTTCCTACTGTCTTTACTTGAAATAAAGAGGAATGACTCCAAGTTCATATGAGCTGAATCCAAGAGTTTGCAATTAGGAATCTTATGTTGCTTACTTATTTCAGGGATTCTGGAGGTCTATAAAGCTTTTTTTACCCCCTACCCTATGTAATTTCAAATTTCAAGAAAATAATCAGAAATTGTTCTTTCTAAGCATTTAGGTTATGCATTTAAATTTAATTTCTGATGCAGGTCAGCAGGGTATGGATTTGAGAAATACTGGAGTTTCAGGTTAATCATCAGTGTTTATCTTGCTGTAACTGGATCACCTGGACCCACTAACTGTGAGTGAAAAGTCCTTGGTTAAAATGCATGGGATCTGTCTTTAAAAATTCACAGTATGAAATAAATGTGCAAGGTATCTCATGTCCTGTAGGTAGACTGGGATCTAACTGCTACAGGATGAGTTTTGTACTGCCTACATTTGCACTGTAGCAAGCAGAAACTCTTTAGTTTCAAAAACCTGCACAAGTATAACAACATTTTTCCTATGAGAATGATTAGGCAACCTGGACAAATGGAAAAATATATTTAAGGATCACTCTTAGAAAGTTAGTTTTCCCCATTGCATCAAAGAATGGCTTTACTTAGAAAGAGTCTGCAAGTGCAGAAGAATGTGGGAGGAAGCTGAGTATGAAAAGGAATTCTCCACCAGAAAGGAATGGATTAACAGAATTGAGGGTTTGTTTCATTCATAGAGGTTTTTTTGGGGGGGAGGGTGGGGGGTTTGGTTGGTGGATTTATTTGTCAAAACTGAAATCTTTACAAATTTGTGGAAAGTTAAGGTGAGGGTGAATTTTGCTCTCAAAATTCTACTGAATTAATTATTTCAGCAGCACTTAAAAAAAGCCAAAAAAATCACATTTTAAGATACAAAAAAATAAATGTATTTTCTATCTACTGCAAAAAGAAAACCAAACAAAAAAACAAAAAAACAAAAAAACAAAAAAACCCCTAAATTATCAAAACATAAATATCTAGAAAGCAATCTAGTGTTTTAACTCTTCTGCAGTCAATTCCCCTTCAGGGTTTGGCTAATACAAATGCATGCAATTTTTAATTTTCATACCTTTTTGCAGTAATTATTTCCTAATATCTTGATCTTTTTCTTTAATGGGAAAAGCTAATTCACACTCACATCTGCTAATTAACTCAGTTATTCTTACTCTTTGGAAATGAGTGATTGCCTCATGGATCTCAACTACATTATCTATGCCAGAAACAGTCAACTAATCCTGTGAACCTAAAAACCCCAAAAAAGCATTAGAGGATATTAAAATTCATTTATCATTATATTTTTATTTAAAATTCTGTGCCTCACTTATAATGTAGTCTCATTTTTTATTGTATCACATGTGTATGAACTGCTGATGTCAGATAAAATGCTGATCTTTGGCGAAGCTAATCTCATATTTCCAAGAGGGATGTTGGGGTTTAAGTTCTTAAGTTGGGAAGTTCTATTTTCCAAACCACAAACATGTTGCAAAAACTGAAACATTTCTGGGTACAAATATTATTTAACCCTATTCTTTTTTCTTATCCTATGACTGCAAATCTGTGTTGCAGAGTTAATCTGTGTTCCAGCCTAAGTTGGAATTTACGTCTGCAACCCTGCTGCAAAAAAGAAGTTCTGCAGAAATGTTCCCCCATTTGAAATATAATATGTTTTAAAAATTACAATGCCAGAATCGTGCTAAGTGCACATGTTCTACACTTCTTAACTGTTGTGAGTCACTTTTGAGTGGTTCACTGAAGAAATATATGTGTAATTTTCAGTAGATGGAAATACCACTGCCATGTTACATAAATTAAAATATTTTAGAATTCAGGTCTGAGTAGGACATGCTGGCTTCCTATACATTTGCTGATAAAATTTATGTTTTCCTGTAAAGCATATTGGAGCAATCAAGGAGGAGCTCTAAAATATTAGGTATTCTCTATCCAGAACTATGAAGAGGAAGTATTAGAGTAGCACAATAAAAAAATTCATAAATCACAGGGCACCAATGTAAAGGTTAGAAATATTAACATTATATCCTTATAAACATGTTTTCCAGATAGTTTCCAATTATGTCATGGAAGTAATAAAACATGCCATTTCTGTATGTACATTATGGTAATGGAAATTCAATATCAATGTTTTATGCTGATTAAATTTAGCTATTTTTCTAAAGTATTTTTTCATGGGAAGTTTGACTCTTTTTTTGCCAATAAAGTTGGGTATTTTTTAAGAAAACATATAAAGCAAAACTTTCCGTTTCAGATTTTTTTGCCCAATTATTTATTGAAGCCATTTTCTTAAATTTTCTAATTACTACTTGTTGCAAATTAAAAAATTGAAGTAACTGTAAATACTCATTTGGTTGAGCCAAAGTATATTTGTGTAAAATTGTTGTTACATAACATAACATCTTTTCATATATTTCCATACATTAAAATTTTATTTTCCTAATTACTAGAAGTACTTTTTCTTAAAGTAGAGGGGAAAAATGTTTGACAATAAAAGGCCTGGGGGACAAAATGTGCACTGTCTGCAGATGCTTAAAGGCCTGCTTAGTCTCTTCAGCATGAACAGCATAACTGATGTATATTAGCTTAACTCCTCATATGTTAAATTATTCATAGGCTTAAGTATTTTCAGGACTGGGCCATGATTCTGGTAAATGACATGAGTCTTTAAATACCTGGGGTTTGTTTCACTTTAATTTGATATGTAATGTCCATAAATACAGCTCTCACATTTCTTTAGCATATTATGGCACAGAGTTTTACCAGAATGTCTCTTTACATTCTGTGTCTTGGAATTAATATTCAATTGTACTGAATAATGCAAACATACAGACTTCTGTTGCAAAGTCTATCCAAATCTGCACTGTCTGATGCAATCAAAATTTCCTTGCTAAATCTGGTTCCATCCCAAAGCTATTTATACTTTTGCTAATGCCTCACTTTGTGTTACACCAGATAAGTCACTTTGCATTATAGCTGTGGAGTGCAACATGTAATAAATGCCATAAGCAGGTGTGACATTGTGGAAAGCAGTAGCTGCAACCTGATATTCTAAAAAGTTATGCCAAAACACTCTGCAATAAAATTCCTGCCATTATTTTTCTTCAATGCATACATATATTTAAGACACAGTCCTCAGCAGCATCTTTTGAAAATTAATGAAGACCTCATTTTGATTGCTGATACAAAGATTGTCAGAATCAAGCAGTATTTCAAGCCTGGTATACATGGTGAAAACTGTTAAAATGTGTGAGTTCATGTATGATGGGTTAGCCATGTTTTTTGGTTTTTTTTACCATATTTTTGCCATAGGCCTGTTAGGAAATATCTTGGATCTTACACTGATTTAATTTATTCCCCATCACAGACTGCAAGATACATACCTGTATAAATCTTTGTATACTGGTGTAACAGGATTTCTCCTTACAGAAAATAACACTTAACACAATTTCCTATTGCAAATAAGTTGTGTGTCCATGTAATCTTTTGTGTGTGTGTAGGGGCTACATGGCCATGAAGCCCTCATGGATCTCTCTGCATAGCCATGTGCATTGCCACACAACTGCAGATGAATTTCCATTTCCACTCGCTGTAATTAATTTAATTAAAATTAATTCACTTGGAAAAAAAAAATTCTGGAACTCGTGCTATGGCCTGAAGCAATGTAATTACCCAGACTAATGATTGTGGGGCACCTCAAACCCAGCAGGAAGATGCCTGCATGGAACACACATCTCTCTAGCCCTTGTCTCCCTGGCCTGCCTCCACTGCTTGCCATGGGCACAGTCCCACACTGCTGTGGTTGTGCCCACCATGAACAGGCTGGTCTGTGGTTTTCACAAGGAAACAGATTAGGGTTATTAGGTAAGGAACATCCTGGGTTTAGTAGCAATCTCATTAAAACAATATTTATTTGCATAACATCTAGAATAAAGACCTCTATTTTCACATGTTTCTACATGAAAGGTTTTTCAGTTGCATAAAATTGGTGTTACTTTAAAGGTTTTTTCACCTTGAAGGGACCAGAGAAGAGATTTTAAAAGGGACTTCTGCACTCTTCTATGAAATGCAATTGTTTGCATTTTATAACTGAACACCTAAAAGATCTGATTTTGTTAGAATGGAAAACTGAACTATTTAATATGGAAGATGTTAATTACTGATCAGAAAGTAGGAGACTAGGACAGAGATAGCAAATTAGTTAAGGCATAACTGATATTAGATATGTAATTGGATCAATTGGGAAACACAATGTGATTGGCAAATGTAAGAAAAATGAAAAGTCATATCATTATACTGATAGAATAATCTTGAAATTATGAAAATTTATACATTATTCACCTATTTTTTGTCTGATTATGTTGATTATAACACCCCATTAAGACCATGTAAAATATGTTTTTATTGCTTAGGTGTGAAATGCTTTACATTGTTTTGTAAAAGCTCTAAGGGGGAAAAATTTTAGCAAAAATAATTTTTATACAACACAGCTTTTAATATCCAGTTGCAAAGGTATCTGATTTTTTTTTTTCTTTCAGATATGATAGAGTTTTAGGAAATTTTAATGAGTCATAGGATTAAGAATTGCTTAAAATAAGGTAATAGCATGTGACAATCAAGTAGTTCTCTCTGTACCACATTCTCCCTCAATAAACATTTTAGGCCTTTGGAGTAAGAGAAAGGAAAAGAAGAGAGACAAATAATATATGTTGCTGCATGGAAGAAGCTATTAATATAGATAAAATATCATTACAGGCTACAGGGAGTATGCAGTCCAATGGAGATAAGATAGCTGCTATATTTATCAGTATTCTCTAGTGTTTTAAAATTTCTTAGCAAAGTCGTTGCTTATAAAAGGTGCAAGACTGACAGCACAAGAATTTGAAGTTCTTTGTCTGTCTCCTGGAAAAGTACTGAGTAGGCAGCAAAGTCCTGGTTCTCTTTTCCTTTAAAATTATTTGTCATTTGTGTCAGTGTTGAATTTACTGCGTGGTTTGCCTTTGATTGACAACAATAATTCACAGAGTATATGCCTTCCTGCACTGTAGTCCCATTATATGCCAAATGAGCAAGGAAGGAGACATTAAAAATAAAAAAGTGCCTGGTTTCTGTAGCTGTTTTGTCTTCCAGCACTGGGCCAGAGAAGGAACCTGGTGTTCTGAGGAACTCCCTGAGCAAGCACAAAGCAGTTCCCAGGCAGTGGGCAGGGGCAGAACTGGCCCTTGAGTGCAATTCAGAGCTGGGACAGGGGTCCTGGGGATGGGATCCCGGGAGGGCACAGGGCAGGCTGGCTGCTGGAGTCTGCAAGCCAGCAGAACCCTTACCAAAATGGAGTGGAAGTGGTGGCAGCAGTTAGAGATGCTATTTATTCCTTGGAGTCTATCCAGATACTTCCTCAGGATCCTACTGCACCCACAGTTTCGTCATGGGAACGTTTTTCTCCAAGGAAATGGGGTTGGAACTGCAAAGAGATCCCATGGATCAGGAGAGAGATGATAGCAGTCCCCATGGCCTATGCCAAAAGTTTAACAGGCATCCTAAATATTTCTACCATAGCTGCTGATCTCCTGCCAGCTGGTGCATGGAGTGCAGCATGTGCCAGCTGGGCTGGGTGCAACAGACACTTCCATCCTAGCAGATATATATATTTTTTTACCCACTTCATGGTATTTTGTCTCAGTTGCCAACATTTTTGGAGTACACGATTCATCTGCCAGTATTTCTGCTCCTTTGTGTGGTGTGAAGATTCACACTTTTGTTAATATTCTAATTTCACACTCTAGAGGCACATTCTTGTCACTAGTGATGCCCTAAAGGTTAAAAGCAATTGTAAGGAATTGATGAGGTTTTGTTTCAAACCTGTGGAGAAGAATGCCAAATTCAGAAAAAGGGGAGTAAAAAGCACTGGGCTGTGGGTTAGCCAGTGCCAGAAGAGATGGGCTGCAGTTGTCAACCAAACCCTATAGATGCTTAGAGTGGAGCAGATGGCAAATTTCAATACATTCCACATTATGAGGAATGTGCTCTTTTTTTTTAATGAGTTGCTAAAATCTGCAATGAAAAATGGCAATAAGCAAATAAATCATCTGCCTGGATTGTCTGTCACCAGAGGAGCAGGAATGATTTGGCTGCACACTCGAGCACCCCAGTGGTTGTTGCAAACTATTGATATTTTTTGATAAGAGTTCAGAATGGACCACATGTCTTAAAAGTTCAACTAAGCTTGAATGAAATCCCAAGACGTAAACTATACTTAGGCAGAATTTTTTTTGCCTCAGGGACTCTTCAACTTCAACATGCTGATTGCTCCTGCAGCCTCTGACACTATTCCATCTGCTCCATCTGTTGTCGTCCAGTTAACACTGGGGGAGGTTACAGCTGTGCTTTAGTCTGCTAAAAGTGCTTTCCTAACCTGATTATAAGACCACTCAGAGGCACATGCAGCAGAATGCTCATTCTGCTCCTTCTGTATTAAGCATCAGAAAAAACAAAAAACAAAACAAAAAAACCCCAAACAAACAAACAAACAAAAAAACAACCCCCCCCCCCCCAAAAAAAAAAAAAAAAAAAAAGAGAGAGAAAATACCTAGAAAAAACAAGCAAGCAAAGAAACAAAAACAACTAATTGCTTCTCTCTGAACCTCTTTCCCTTTCAGGTGAAGATCCTGACACTGCCTGAAATCATGAAGCCTTCTCTGATTGCTGGGAGAAATATCACCTGAGTTGGTAACCATTCTTTCTTTTCAGTTAGGAGCTTACACCCTCTAATTCTTCAACATTACCAACAAAACCCACCTCCCCCCACTGTTTATTTCTTGGGAAAGGAGCATGGAGAGGTAAAGTCTTACTCTGTTTTCTGCGTTTAATGTTCCATTCAGAACAGGACCAGACAGGTGATCAGATTAAGGGCTGAATTTGTTTAAAGGCAGGGTGGAGGCAGTGGCATCCTGCCCCTCTCTCTGGTGTGATGTGTGCTCTGCTGTTTGTCACTGTGACCCACTTCTGTAGACCTTCCTCCCTGAG
Source organism: Erithacus rubecula (assembly GCF_903797595.1). Taxonomy (NCBI): domain Eukaryota; kingdom Metazoa; phylum Chordata; class Aves; order Passeriformes; family Muscicapidae; genus Erithacus; species Erithacus rubecula. The sequence continues at coordinate 58,600,934 of NC_136686.1, forward strand.
CCACTGGGTGAGAAGATTGTCCAAACCCAGTGCAAAAAATAAGCTGGAAGTTCAGGGTGAACTGTGTGCTGAGACTGATTAACTTCCAGACACAGAGACAACCAACATTTTAAAAATATTACTTCTGAGTTTTGTAATAGACCCTAAATCCTTTGGACCCACAGCTCTGTACCAAAGTGTCTGAACAATCACTGAGTGTCAGTAAATTTTTAATACAATCAAAGTCCCACAGCCTATCAAACCAGTGCCAGCCCCACTCACTGCAGAAACATTGGGTGGGGTGTTTCAAACCAATATTCCTTAAGCATTTGCTAATACTTCCATAATGTGATGTGCTTAAATTATCTTTACACAGCTGATCCTAAATGCTTGTACAACATTCTGCACTTCTGTAACTCTCTGGTATTTTAAGATATACACTCAGCATGTTTTCTGAACCCACAGACAATGACTTATCTCCAGCCCTTCCTCTCACTAAAGGCAATATCCTTAACAACTGATGTTTTTCATTTCAGCTGCCAAAAGAAAAGGAAAACAACAAAATGCTTTGGTTTTGTCTATATTTTAAGCTGCTTTTAAAGGGTCTGAAGGAGGTGATTGGTCAAGTTAGGGGGAAAAAGAGTTAATTGAAATATGGAGGTTTTAAGCCAAATTTTAGTCTTACAACCATGACACTGGCTTAGTTGAAAGCATAAAAGCATACTCGAGTCTCTTTTTAATGTCATTGCAAAAAAAATATCTCCAGAAAGAAAAATAGCTTTTAGTTACTCCAGACTGTCATGGGTGTGATTATAGTGAATTAGAAAATATGCCAGGAAAAAAAAAATCCCTTTTATGCAAAATTTCACCTTGAAGAAATTTAGTGAGTGAGCGAGTGAAGGTTCTTGCAAGGGTGCATTGAGGTCTTTTGCATGAGTCTGCAGTCTTGAGAGTGGATAGCTGAGAGAGAGTAATCACAGATATGAGTACATGTTAAGACTATCTTCATGATGCCAAAAGTTTAAGTGAGATTAAAATCAGTGCCTTTAACTTCAAAGCATTTTGCTGAGCAGTTTTGGATCAGACCATATAGACTTATACCTTAATAAAAATCCACATATGTTATCTAACTCCTCAGGAGGAAGCATAGATATGTGATAAAACCAGAGCTACATTATTACAGGCTGCTAAATCCATTCCCTAAATCTGGAGGAGTTTAGTTCACAAGAAAAAAGCTTTGCATTCCAAGTAAATGAGATCCTGCAGCTCTGTAGGGAATAGCTTTAATTGAAAAGTCACATTCCTTGCCTCCCATGTAAATAAATCAAGGTACTTGAATTTGGTCATGGCCTTTGTCTAGTTTGAGGCCAACCTTGCCAGTCCAAGGTAATGCTGTGAAGGTTAGAAATAGCACAGTGGAATGAAACAATCTTCACATTAGTACATATGTAACACCATAGGTGGCACAGAGGGGTCTCAAGCTGGGGTTGAAGTGAACCCCTTTATCTGTAGAACATGTTAATACAGTAAAATAAATGCACTGGTAATGCTGTATTTGATTGGGATTAAAATTCTCATAGGTTATAGAACAAGCCACAAGCAAGCTAGGAGAAAAATCACCTCTCTCAGCTAAACTAAAAATGTGCTAAGGCAGTTTTTATTATTTCTTAATGAATTGCATTTTAACATGCAATTACAGAAACCTGTCCCCATTGAAAGGAATGGTGATGTTCCTGTTGTCCTTGGTATTTTCTCACTCCATTAAAAACTCCAGCTGGTAGCTCTCCAATCACTTTTTAGAAAACAAGAACTAATGCCCTTAAATTATTATTGTACATGGAAATATATTGTTCTCATTTACTGCTTGCAATGCTTGGATTCTACAATATAAAGTGCTGTAAAAGGCAGCAAAATACATTCCCTAGTTTAAGATAAGCAGCAAAGTAGGGACTAGAATAGATTTTCTTTTTAATCATTCTCTTGAAACATGGAAGAAGATATCTAAATTCCCACAGATGCTCTCCTTTATCAATCCAACTGTTTCGCTGTTTGCTATGTTGATGTGTCCTTGGTGCCACCATGGGGAAATATAGAATTTTGTTATATCTTCATTCTCAAAATATCCTAAATACATTAGGGAAAATCATTAATAAAGTGACACTTTGAAGCTTCTGTATTACATTAATGAGAGGAACTTAGTTAATCTACTGTATCAAACTAGTTTAGACACTAGAAAATGTCATGCTTTTCATAGTCAGTTACATTTTCCCTTTGAGTCCCCATGGCTATACATTGACAAATAAATGTTTTACTTAAAGAAACACTTAGAGAAGTTTATGTTACACTTTCCAGGAGCATGAGCTATCCTATCAAATCATGACTGATTTAACTTAGCTTTATAAACTTTAGGCATGAAGCCTAAATGAGTGCTCCAATCTTCATAGCCAACAGAGGCTGACTCCAGCAAGATGTGCAGAATTTTTAGAGGAACTTGCACTTAAATTTTACATATCTAAATATAAATTAGCATCATCCCTCTTACTAGTGTAATGAAAAACTCTGTGTCTGGTTTAAGAGCAAGAAGCCTTCTATAAGATGACAGGAAACATTTCCCTTGAACCTAAGAAACTCAGCCACCTGAGTTTTTGAAATCAGAAATTATTTCCCTGAGGAACCCTCAATAAGCAGCATTTCCCCACTTATAAGCACTGACTCTATGTGTGAAAGAACAAGAACTTTATTATAGAAATTAGAAAAACTACATTAATTACTCTGTGGTAACTTTGTCAGCAGCTCATAACCACAATGCCTTTCCATTCTGGTGACCATGTAACAGGTAATTACAGGGAAAACACCCTTACCTGTCATTTGTTTCTTTGTTAGGGTTTGTCTACACTACCAGATAATTTAGTTCCTGAGTCCATGGCAGACACTGGATCCTTATGTCTGCATTGTGTGGATGTTAGTTTGCATTTGGGATTTTTTTGGCAGGAAGCCAAGCAGAGCAAGAGACACAACAAGCATTCTGTGTCAGGGATCCCATCACACTACAGGGCTGAACCTTTATCCTCAATGGTCTTCAGAGACAGAAAGTCCTACAGACTGCAGCACTTGCAAAATGTACCAATGCAATAAAAAAATCAGTTAAGTGTCCTGCAACATAACTCAATCTGTGTTCAAACTGAATTTCCTTTAAAAACCCCACAACAGCTCTCAGAAAAAAAAAAAAAAAAAAAAAAAAAAATCACCGTGTCTCAAGGCAATGTGGTTACTCCCTAGACAGCAATACCCTAAGCCAATTTGCAAGGGACTAGCTCTGATCAGCAAAATTGTTTTCAACTCTTTACCAACTAGCTTAGGGCTGTGGTTAACTCCTTGGATGGGATGCATTCAGGGGTGCAACCTAAGGATAGTAAACCCTGTATGCAATGTGCTGGTAGAGTGTTCCCAGAGTCCTGAGGTGCAGACAGAGAGATCTGTCCTCAATTCTTTACACTCTGCTGATCAATGGTGTTACTTTTACTGCTTGGCTACATAAAAAGCTAAAGAATTCAACAAGTAATGGTGCTCATTCTACTTCAAATGATCATTTTGGCAATCAAAATCCTTGCAGATAGCATACAGGATTTTTACAGGGGGTAATAAGGACATACTGCTTCTCAAAAGCAAAAATAATTCTAATTTTCTCTTATTTCACTTATGATACCTAATTAGTTCTGAATTACACCCTGTTTGATAATGATAATTCCCAGAGTGTCTTGGAAAATGATCAGGAAGAAAATTCCTGAAAACAAGATCTCTTTGGAAGCTGTTCAAAGTCTCTCACTCATACTGGGATGTGGCAGAAAACACCTACTATATGGAGTTCTAAGAGGAGCTATGGTGATAAAAATACTGATGAAAAAGGTTTTTTTCACTGAAAAATTCTGTTTCAGAAACATTAGGATGTTTTAGATAAAACATTTAATTTCAATGACATTTCTAACAGAATTTTAAATAGTGTTAATTTATCTTTGTTTTTATTTCAATAGATCATAGAATGGCTTGGGTTGGAAGGGACCTTAAAGCTCATCTCCTGCCTTGAGCAGGGACATATCCTACTTAGACCATTGCTCAAAGTCTCAGCCAACCTGGCCTTGAACACTTCCAGAGGTGGAGCATCCACCAGTTCTCTAGAAAAACTGCTCTGGTGTTTCATCACCCACATTTTTTTAAGTGCGATGGCCTTAAAATAAATTTTCCAGAGATGACAAACCTCAAACCTCCCAATCCTACCAGTTTGATGCCAGTGCCTATTTTTAGTTGGCTTTCTTTTAATCATTATATTTTAATTTCACTGAAACTTCAATTATTTACATTTTTTGAAGGCCGATTTTAAACTGAATCACTGCATGCTACATTTACAGCAAAAACATGAACCATCTTGGCATCAACAAAATAAAACATTCTGATGTGTAGAATTCTCTAAAATGAAATGCTTTCAAATGCTTCTTCCTCATAAATTTAGAAATTGATGTAGTCAACTGAGTTTTAGGAGAAGTATGAAAATGTCAGACTCTCACTGTAAGAAAAGTTGTTAACAATGATTTTAATAGGCAGGGAAAGCAGTTTGCTGTCTGTCCACCCACTGGTGTGAGTCCACTGCCTTGCAGAGGGCACTGCTTCCCAGCCTCAGCTGGAAGGGAATTGAGCTGCCTTGCTGAACTCAGGGCTGTGCAATATTCCAGTGTCCCAGTGCACATTCTTGTCACTCACCACGGATCTGTAACCAGAAGGTTCAATATAGTGTAACTGAAGGGTACAGCAACTTTTTTGGCAACTATCTGGATTGGGAAGGCTGAAGGGAGGTGAAGTTTGTATACAAACTGCAAGTGAGAAATTAACCCTGCAACCATTGGGATGGGAAGCATTTTAGAAGCATAATCAAAACAGTTAAATGATAACGAGTTTTTTGAGGACATTCAGCTCTGTGCTGAGGCACCACGTAATGCTTAAAATTGTCCCTTAGGTTTTATAAGCCACGTAGACTGAACAGAAAAAAGGTAGCCAGGAGCAGGAACTTCTGGGATGGGAATTTGAAACACAGGGAGATGGAGGTTGTTTTTGAGGTTTCTTTCAGTGGTAGGAACTGCCATGACTCACCTCAGAAGGAGCTGAAGGAACAGACAGCCCTGTGTCCCCAGGCACCGAGGCACAGAACCACCCTCAGAGCAGCAGGTGGGTGCACATCTGGGCAGGAGTGCTGTCCTTGGGCTCAAGGACACTGTATCTGCAGCTCATTAGGTGTCTGTAGAGACTGATGAGCCATCAGGAATGCTGCAGAACAGCTTCTCTTACCAATTTTAGGCAGAGAAGATATTTCTCAGTGTTATTATCCCATTAGTGAAAGATGCCGCTGCCTGAATTAAGGTGCAAACGAGACCGTGTGCCAAAGTCAGTAACACAGATTTTATTTAACAGCAAGTGAGGGTAGAGAGCTAGATGGAAATAGACAAGAGGGTCAAGGAGATCAGGCAGGAGATGGTGACCCATTGAATCCAGCAGTTCTGCCAGTCCTTCTTCACCCTGGGCTTCTCAGTGTGGGGATGGAGGCTGGAGTTGTTCTGCAGGTACCACCTTCATACAGCCCAGGTTCCAGGGATCCACAGGACACAGATGCCATTCCCATAACTTGGGGGGATATGTGTATGAATTAGCAGCTGCTTTCTTTCCCACAGTGTGTCACAGAGGGCATTTTTGTCTGGATGCCTTAGTTTGGTTGGTCAGATCACAGTGCTGACAATGCCAAGGCTGTGGGTTTCATCCCCATGTGGACCAATTCTCTAAGAGTTAGACTTGGTGATACTTGTGGGTCCTTTCCAACTCAGAATATTCTGTGGTTCTTTGATTAACCAGGGTGTGCTGACCAGATCTTATCATCAGGGCTTAAATTAGCACTTCCCTGTTTCAAATTCCTCCCTAGCTTGCTTATCTCAAGCAAATAAGCTGTGATGGCTTAGTTACTTCTAACAAAGTTGGCGAGTTATTTCTGCGGCCTTGACACTGCTTTGGGACAGACAGGAGTGTTTTCAAAGTCCTTACACTCAATTCTTGTGATAAATCTTTATATGTTGCTATAAGTGTAGGAAAACCTCTGCTTGGCTCCACCTCAGAGGAGGCAGCATTCCAGGTGGTCCCTGGGGCAAGTCTGATGGCTTGTAAAGTGCTCGAGAATTTCTTCAGAGGAAAAAATGGATATTTAAGTGGAAAATAGTGATTATTTCTCCCATCTTTCCTTTTCTACCTAATGTAAGCATTCTGAAATAAAAGTAATTTCATAAATCTTGATTAAAAAAACATCTAGGCTTCTAAAATGTTTCTTCTGCTAGTTAGTCACTTTAGGCAATAGAAAAAAAAGGAGTTGTAGTCTCTCAAAAGAAAGTGCACTTGCTTCACAATTCTTATTGCTCCTGCCCGAAAGAATCCTACTAATCTTAAAATAAAGCACATTGGGGATCCATAAACCTTCAAAGTATGTAATATATTTCAGAAATACTGTTCATAAGCTCTGTTTTTTTGAAAAGTAATATTTGTAAGCACAAGATCATTCTGCACATAGCTCCTTACTCCCTCTAGCACTCACAACAAAATCCAAAGGAAGAATCTAAAAATCTGCACAAACAGCATCCTAGGCTTGATCTCTGCCATGAATTCAGCAGAACAGAAATATTGCAATTCCTTTTCCTTCTATTCCTGTGGCTCAGTGATCCAATTTATGAAACTTATTTTAAGATGACCAGTAAAGGAAGTTTTTCTTCTGTTTTTTGAGAAAATTCATGGCAGAATACAGTAACAACTGTGTAGATACAAGCCATGGCTATTTTTTAAAAGTGCATGGGCTATAAAGAAGACTGTAAATTTTGCCTACTGGTTATATCATGGGAAAAGGCTAGAAAATTGAAAACACTTCATTGTGAGTTTATTCTGTAGAAATATTCCTTTGCTGGGCAGTGAGGCTTCTCCTGTGCTTAGAGATCCACAGAGATTTAGAGATCTCCTGTGCTTTGAGATCTCTATAAATACGAAGCCTCTTCCACTGTGCTCATTTTTAAATAAGAGCCTGATGATTTCTGCCTCATTTGCTGTACCACAGGAGAGTGTGCTAAAGAGGTTCAGGAAGAGGCCAGTCCTTGCTTGACTTCAGTGTGATGGTTTCATTCTCTTCTGCTTTGCCCTTTGAAATGTGACGTGTTGTGGCACAGCGTGCTCCCTCAGGGATCCTCTTTGTGAACCTGCCTGGGTGGGAAATGAGATTTCACAGGGAAATTTCATAGAGGTAAAGAGAGAATAGAGATCTCTACTTGGAGGTGTCAAACCACACCTTTGAATTCTGCAGCAGGAGTACCCTGGCATGTGCAGGAGCTCTGTTAGCCATCACAGCATGCAGTATTTTCTGCAGAGCAGTGAGGGAGCTCCAGGCTCTGGGTCAGGAGCAGGGGCTGCCTGCACACCAGCAGCTCCTGCACCCTCTACACTGCAGAGCATGCTTAAGGATACAATCCTCTTGCTATTCATTTCCAGGATTCCTGCTGAATCCAGTACTGAGTTCTGAACTGTGATGGAAATAACCATCACAGAAAAAATACTCATTTCTTCCTGGAATTTAATCAGCCCAGTCATAATTACAGTACATCTGTTGTTACTAGATTATTTGCTAATGCTCACATGCCTGCACACTCTCTGATAGAGCAAGGACATGCTGGCATTTCTGAGATGTTGACAGAGAGACAGTGTGTGCAGGCTGAGCATTCTAACCACATTGTTGTTTTAACTCCCTGCATCATCATCAAGAATTGAGAACAGAGGAGGTCAAACCCACAGGTTATTCAGCCTTATGGCTGCTCTGATTTAGAATGTTCTTTTAATGCTTCATTGCAGAAACAAAAGGAAATTCCTGCAATAGTGTTGAACTGGCCACTCTGTATATTTTTGTCCATTCGAAATGCTGATTTAATTCAAGATATTGGATGTGGATTGCTCGCTGATGAATTTCATTCCTATATACCTCATCTTAAGGCTTCTGCTCTGTGTATAATTTCCGTGAGTAGGCAGATTACCTTTTATTACTTACTCTAAGTCATAGATTTTTACTATCAGAGGCCAGTGTGGCTTGCTTCTTTTATGTTTTACACAAATACTGAAACAATTCTGGATGGAAATTCAATCAAAGTGTAATTTCACCAAGAAAACTTCTCTAATGTTAGACTCAGCTTATATTCTTCAGTTATTTTATTATATACTATAAATATATAACCACCAACAGATCAGTAAAATTTGGAAACCCTTAGAAATTCTAATTCTGAATGCCTGTAAGATGGTACCTGGCTTTCTATGTCATGCTTTTGAAAGCAAACAATAGTCAATTCTAACAAAACAAAAATTGTTTGAGACAAAAATGTCAAGCATCACAATTTGCTGTAAATGCTCCCTGCAAGTCATTTCTGTATAGCACTTTCACTCAGGAGCCTGAGGAGGCCAATTTAGACTCAACTGAATGCTAAAGGAGTGGATAGAAAATTGCAAACCTCTCATTAATCTGCTGCGCTTACTTTCCCACTGGAACCATCTTCCAGATTCTGCATATGCTCATAACTTAAAATAGATCTGGAAACAGTAAAATACTACAAGTCCAGTGATGAATGTGCTCCCAGGTGTGCTCAGATCATCTGAACTTCTCTGTTTACAAAGAAGTCAGCAGCATTGCTTAACAAAATATAAATTAGTGCTGCCTTTCCCCTTGATATCTCTAAAAGACAAAGCCTATTTTGTACGACCACCATAATCATGAGCTTATTACTTATGGAAAATAAATGCTTGGCCTATGCTTGGCACTGATCCCTTTCCAAGGTGATAAAGGGTAAAGCTACTTAAGGGATTGATCTACTAGACAGAAAATCAGCTCTTTCCTGCATGCCAGGAGAAGATCTGTTAGCAAAACTCTGCACATCCTAGCTGGAGGCAATGTTTCAGAATTAAACCTGCATAAATAATAGAAGATTCATTGTGGAATTAGACAGAATGTGTTGCTTGAGCTCAGAATAAAGTAGGAAATTCTTCATTTATGGGTTATAAAGCTTTTAATATAGACCTTTTTTTGTTTCTAATTGATGATAATTTAAAATTGAAAAAATATGTTTAAACATTATTTCATAAAAAATCATAAGATCATAAAAATCATTTTATAAATGTAAAAAAAATTTCTTACAGGATAATTCGTTTTAACATTTTTCATTTTCTATTGTTTAAACACTCCCTATCTACTGAAGTATTCACAATAGTATTTCTGCTGAATGCATTATTTGGTAGAGTAAATATATTGTCATCTACCCTGATTCATTGCTGGCAAAAAGCTTACACTGGCAGAGGAGAGAAGGAGATCTCAGTAGGGTTTTTCTTCTACTTAGCTTTCAAGAATCTGAGGTTGTCTGAAGTGGCCAAGCTCACCTGGGTTATGCCTGGGTGGCAGAGAGCTCATCCTGCCTCTCAGAGCTGTGGCTTTATCCTGCTTCCAGACATTTCCAGAAAAATTCAGGTGCCATTGACTGGGCTGAGGCTGAGTCCATCATGGACAATTCACCTGGGAGCTGCAGAGTGGCTGATAATCTGTCAGAGAAGCAGTATTCTGCTACAATCCAACTGTAAGAATACAAGAACTGACACTGGTCATAACCTTTTCCAGCTGTAGAACCAGCTGGTGATATAACCAGCTGGTGATATAATTCCCATTATTTCCTGTGTGATATTGTTGCTTTCCTGAATGATAGTTTACAAGCTTCAGTTAAAAAAACAATTAAAAAAATGGTCAGAACAGCCTGATTTTTCAGCCTGATTTTTCCTGAGACTACATTTTTTGTGCTAGTATATCTTTAATTTTCAATTTTTAATGTTCCACTATATTCAGTGTTACTGTTTTTCACAGCCTAATGAATTAGGCTTTGACACACATCCTGATAACTGTCCAACACATCATCTTTCCTCTTTATATCCCATTACTCCTAATTACTGTTTTGTGCATCAAATACTCAACATCTCTGTGATTTAATGAGGCAATTAATATTACACATTACTGCCAACACTTTTTTTGAACTTTTTGTCTCTGTATATATCTGAAAGCATTTCTATTACTGTGTGTCAAGCCACTGCATGAGCATTTGCACTACTGAACACCAACAGAAAGGACAAGGTAATGGTAATTCAATAGAACACATCAAGTTCTCTGCCAACATATTGTAGGACTTCAGACTTTCCTAATAACACAAAATCCATAACAAATTTTACACCTGCATTCATACCTGACCATAAGCAATAAGGTGTGAGTGTAAAGTGTGATACAGCAGTCTGGATTTTTAAAATTCATTGAAACCAGCTGAGTTCTCTAATAAAAAACAGCTGAGCATTTGCTCATGCCCTGTGTTACAGAGGAAAAGAATCAATTTTTTATGGAGACTAATTAAGTTCCCAGGACACTCTTGAAATTGCTTAATGTTTAATAAGATTAGCATTTTGTTTATTGAATATTTATATCAATATTTGCACTAATTATATTTAACAGTTATTAAATAACCTTTGAACAATTATTTGTACAGCTAGTAGGTAGAGTTTTTTAATAACCTGGGAAGGAGCAAGGTATGGAGTTTTGTACATTATTGCTCCCACAGCAGAGACATGGTGTAAAAGTGCAGTTTATTGCTGCAAGAAATCTTGTTGGCCAAATGTAGAATGCAGTTTTCATTAAAGCCAGAAATGAAATTTCTAACACCAGGTCCTGGGTAGCATCCTCTGTGAATTGGTATTGATCTTGGATACCCCATGACTGTCTGTGTCTGAATAGGCTGTAATGTACAGGCCATTTTCAGTTACCAGGATCTAAATCTAAATCTAGCCATGAGAGAATGGTGGGAGCAGAATTTGGAGGCAGGGATGCTACCAGCCCTTGAGACAGGGGTTTCTCTGGCCAGCAGGACCTTGCTGCTTTTCCAGCTGAGCTGGGGACCCAAAACAATGAATATGGATGGTAATTCTGGTTTTCATAATTACCCCTTGTAAGCCCCTCAATAACCATTCATAGATATCTTGGGTTTGGAGATCACAGTTAAACAAACCAGAAAACAAAAAGAAAATACCCACACTAACAAAGCCCTAAGAGTGATGCAGCCAACAGCTGAAAGGAAGCTGGCTTGGGCTGGGGCTGGAGATGCAGAGCTGAAAACCACACAGCCCTGCCTTGGAGACAGGCATTGTCCCAGACACTGAGATACTGAACCCTTAGCAGGGTCCTGAAGCTCTGCCTGGCCTCCAGCTCTCCATCCTCCCCAGTGCACACTCAGAATGCTCCAGGGGCAGGGGGCTCCCACAGGTTTCTGCTTTCTCAAGGTCTGTGTCTCATCAAAGGTACACTGCTGTCAGAACTGGAAAACCAGATCACAGATGTGACAAAAGGGAAAAGTCAAATCCTTGTCATCCAAATATATCTGGGAAGGAGGGAGGCTGCCCCTCTGTCACTGCCAAAGCATTCACAGGCAGAAGATGCAGGAGTAAATCACAAACTCTCAAGAGCAGCTCCTCTTATCTGCATTTGCTCCTCTGGTACCTCAGGGTCCAGCTCAGGGGCTGCAGCAGTTCAGAGCTAATGCAGAAATGATGAAGTGCAGACAAGGCTGGATAAGCAGAAGTCATTTTGGATGGTGGGAGCACACTCAGCTTATGCCTACAAGCAGGTTTGGTGACAGGCTACTGTGATGGAATGCTCATCAGCATATTTCTTTCTGTAGTATTTGCAAAAGCATCCAACACATTTCTTCTTTATTGACCTGTCATTTCCAGCATCCCATGCAAATTGAGAATGGTTATATTAATACAAACTGAGCTCAAGACAATATAATACATTCACTGAATTTCTAAATAGTAATTAACTGATATCTTTTGGTAATAGACCTTATGCATTTTAACATCCTTGGCCACCATCCATCATTGGCCTATATATTTCTTTAATATGAGACTATTTGAATTTGCCAGTTAGATATTTTTCTGTATTTTCATAGACTATATCAATTCCTAGAATAATAGGAGCATTGTTCCCCATGGTGTGGTGCTTGTCTGTGTCTGTGACAAAAAATTAGAAATATGTTTGCACTTACATATTTAAGCAACTCAGAATAAAACAAAACTCCCAATGGTAATTTGAGTAACAGTGACAAGGTGGCTGATTGATACATAAATTAATTATGTGAACCTAGCTGTGGCATGTCAATTAACAGCTCATCATCTAAACTTTAAAAATTTAAATCTTCTTACTTTCTCTAATCAGTTGAATAAGGGATATAGAGATGAAATTCTGCATGAATGGTCATGAATAATTGCAAAAACTATATTCCAATTAAAAAGTCAGTAACCAAATGAATCTGACAGATACCAATCAAGCTCTTTTCAACAATTTTGTTCCTTAGTGGTCTTCAGGCATGTTAAATTTACATTAAATCCATGCAAGTCATAAAGAATTGGGTGGAATAAATTAAGCAAAACCAATAAAAAGTTAATCAAATAATAAATTCTGAAGGCTGAACAAAACAGCAGTTATGCACCTGTGTGCTTCTAACAGTGCATCTACAAGGAACTGCTATTGCAAAGCACAGTTGGAATTATACATTAGAACTTAATTATTATTTTTTGTTATCTTCCTAGCTTCCACTGAAGCTCAGAGCTGTAGGCAGAAGGAGACAAGTGCATCTGAGCCCTGCTGATGATTTTGGTCACTGCTGCTCAAACTGCTCTGGAAGCAGAGTGGAGTGGTCAGTGAGGGACAGTGGAAGGGACAGTGGCCATCAGAATGACCACACTGGAAAGGAGCAGGTGCTGGCATCCTGTGTCTGCAATGCTGATGTCCTGCACACTGAAACATTGTCATGCACAGGTACACGTGGCTGATTTACACCCAAGTTGAGTAAATACTGAAGTTCAGAGTTTAAATAATTTCCCTCTCTTTTTAAAATTTTTTTTTTGGTTGGTTGTTTTTTGTTTTTACTCTGGTATCTTTCAAAACTTTGTTTCTTCTAAAAAGAAACACAGTCTGTTTTAGGATACTGGATTTAGAGTTTTATGACCTCAGTATTCTTTGAAGTTATGTGAAAAGTGATATCAAGCTAAATTTTTTTCCCCATAATGAGTAACTATACTAGAAAACCTGGGTTGTTTTTGTTTTTGTTTTTTTTTTTTTCCCCCCCCACAGAATTAGTACTATAATGGGGTGCAGGAAAAAATAAAGAGAATAACTTTGAAGTTCTGTCTGTGTTTGAAGCATCTTGAAAGTCAGGTACTAGCAGACCAATGAAGTATGTCTTCTCTAATGCCTGTGCTTCTTCCTGCCAGAGTGCTTGATAAAGCACCAATAAAGTTAATTGCCTTTGCATAGCACTGATACAAAGAACAAAGATTATGTGCCCAAGTATGGCTCCTATTTTGCAGTGAGTTACTTATGCATTCTTCTTCATTCTGTATTCTGTATAATCAGGAGCTGCATCTTGGAATTCACAGCAACTCTCCTCTCTGTGCTGAACATCTATGAGATTTATTACTATTTTTATAGATATGGAAAGTAAATATAAACTGGGAAAGTGTCATAAAGTATAAAACTCATCAAGAGATGCTGATTAAGGAGAATTGTTATATAAGCCATATTTATTTTTGCATTTAAACTTTAGCTTTGCTAAAAGAAAAATGAAAAGTTAAACCTTTTTTATTAGAAAAGGGTTCATATAAGAAAGGCATGACACGGGAAATGGTGGCAGAAGGAATTGTGCACACCAATGGAAAAATATACTTTGAAAAAAACTTTACATCCTACCATTGCTCCCTAGAAAAGGGAGTATTTTAAAATTTATTTCATTTGACCTACTATGAATAACACCATAGACACTATAGACAAAATCTATGACCAGGCTCATTGGAAGTGATCTTTTTCATGGTATCATAGAATGGTTTGGATTGGAAAACACCTTAAGGATCATCTTGTTTCAACCCCCCTGCAGTTTTCTCAGAGCCCATCCAACTGGACTTGACCACTTCCAGGACTGGGGTACCCACAACTCCTCTGGGAAACCTGTTCCAAGGTTTCAGCAGCCAGGAAATTAAACTTCATTTGGTTACTTCAACTTTTTACAGCTCTTTGCTTTGTAATCCTGCAATATGTCAGTAGCTGAAGGATTCAGCAGACTCTCACATCATGTAGAGAGTGATGGACACTTTCAGAAGGTAGAATGGGAAATGCTTTTGAAGGTACCAGGCTTTATGCCCAGGGCCAAAAGGAGCCATAGATGGATTTTTCAATTGTGTTTATCCACCCTGTTTTCATATTGCAAATATCAGCCTTCAAAGATGAACAGTTCAAGGAGGAGATGCTGCTCCTGCAACTGCTTCATTTGCAGTGCTGAATGCCTTTTAGCCTTCACCTGCCAAATATGGGGACTGAGGAAGGGTGGCTGTGACCCAAAACGAGGAGCAGGGTTCAGGGTAGGAAAATTCACAGAGCACATCCCTGTTCCCTGAGCTTTGGTGAGCTGAGCTGCCACAGAGCATGTCTGCCTGTGCAGCCACTGCAATAGAGCTAATTCCTGTGTCCAGAAAGAACCTGTGTTCCTGCAGCTGAGCTGTGGCTGCCAAGGGCAGTGGGTTTGCTGTATTAAGAGCTACACACTCAGCTATAAAAGTAACCTAATTGCTGTGGAACAGAAGCATTAAATACACAGTGAGTTCATTTCTTGCAGGAGCGAATAATTGCTGTGCGCAATTTTACACTTAGAGGGTCAGATTTTGCTGTGTTAAAATCATACAGTTCAAAAGCAATTGGCTTTATTCTAACAGAGCAATTTGGTTCTGGTGTGGGCTAACATAACCAGCAACCCTTCACTGCAGCACTGCCTCAGCTGCAGTATTCCTCAGGTCCTGGTCAGTATAAATCTACAGCTCAGGGATTGATCCAAAGCCATGTTTCTGTCACTGTTTCCAACAGGCTCTAACTCAGGACCTAAAAAAGAAACCCGTTGTGAAAAAGCAGAGAGCTGAATGCATGTCCTACACGATTCAGCTGACTATTCCCATGCTCAGCAGCTGATAGTTTAGGGCTGCAGTATTGATTTGTGTTACTGTACTTTATAGCTAGTATGTTACAAGATTAATTTTGTGCTACTCAGCATCTGCTTTCTCCTTGGGAAGTTTTGTAAAGAATTTTGCTGACTATAAAGAATTGACTTTTTCATTTTTTTTTCAAACCAGCTGAACACATTCTTTATATCCTGCCCTTTCAAAGCATAGCATGACAGATACAGTTAAGATGATTATACTATATACTTACATGTTCTTCTGTGAACAGCTGAAGTCTTATTAGTACAGCTCAGCATCCTTGTTCACTCACTTCCAGCCAACATTACTGTGATAGATTATTATTCTGCAAGGGTGGGCTTTGTTTTGGTTCCTGTCCAAAAAATGGTATAAATCTATACTCTTTTACAGATGAATATTATTTTCTTCTTGCATTTATTTTACTTTTGAATAGGAAATAAGAGGGACTGGCTATAGGTAAAAGGGTAGATATTTAGTTCGATAAATAAAAGTATATGTAGCTCAAAAATAAAAAACGTTAGATATTTCCATGAATAAAATTTCAGATTGCAGATGGAATTTGTTGATTAAGTTGTCTATAAATATCAGTGAAGTGATACCTAATACTGACATCTAACACCTTTTCACCAGATCAATACAAGCAGGATTCTGAGTACCTGTGATTTGGCTGTGCCTCCCTTTGGGGGTCATTTAGGAGCAGGCAGTGTGTGATGGATGGCAGGCAATCAAATGGGTCCTTACACAGGTTAACACCAGCCACTGCAATGCACAGGGCTAATTTCAGGGAAGAATGGGAGAAATAAGTTGCATCATTTCAAGTCCTGACATAAATCCTTTTCCTTTGCTTCAAAGGAAGGGAGCTCTGACCCCATTTGTTTCTGGACTGAGCAGTTTTGTGCTGGCTTTGAGTGAGACTGGGCTTCACTGCACCTTGCTTTGTACACTTTTGTGTCTGCAGTATGCAGCAAGACACGGACCTCATCCTCCAGCTTAGTGGCTGAATTAAAGTGATAGAGATGTGAAAAGTACGTGCTCAAAGTGAGAAGGGGAAATGCAAGCATGGATGCTTCATAAAGGTTAACTCAGGCTGTGTTTCAGAGGCAGGGGCAATGACAGATGCTTTTTAATGAATCCTCAACATATTGCTTATGAAGGTTCTTATAAAAGTATTTCATTTATCTTGCTCCAGATTTGTTCTTATTGAGTTTTATGGCAGCAAAAGTCTGTTTGTTTTCTTCAGAAAGTTTCATGAGAGAAGGGCAGAATTATAGTGGCCAAGATTACAAAGCCTAAATCAGATAATTTCTGAGTATGAACTCTCACACCTGAGGTTTCTGCAGTAGAAGCATGCAGATATAAGCCCAGTGAAGTTCTGTCCCTTTTGTTTGGGAACACATCCAAAGGCATGAACAGGACACCAAATTTTTTTGTGAGTTTTCTGTAGAAATATGGAAGCATGCAAGTTTTAGTCCAGAGCAAACAGAATAACTACTCTCCTCCATCAAAATCCATGTAATTCTCATAGCACAGGCTGTACACCATGACACAGAGAACAATTCAATAAACTTAGCAGTGTGTGAACAAAATTGTCAGGGTCCTTATCTCCAATAACCAAAATGTACATGTAAGTAATCCTTCAACTCTAGACACCATAAATAAAAAAAGGGCAAGAAACCTTGGCAAAGGATCTATAGCAATGTGCTATTATCTGGGTAAAGGCAGCTGTTAATCACTTTGTATGGCACATGCCCACAAGCAGAAATGGTTTAAAATCAGTAAGAATAAACTTGGGAAAACTGACTGCAAACAACCAGCAGATGGTGGTAAATCTTGGGAGATAAGTACAATATGTTTATTGCTGCACCATAAATGAATGTGGTTCTGTGGATGTAAACAGACCATAAATCTGATTCTACCCTCAGTTAACAGGGCCTTTAGTGCTGACCAGAGATAGAGCCACTACAGCTGTGGATTTCTCCCTCAGAGATAATCTCTATCCATTTACCATCCTCAACAACTCTACAACAGAAAGAAAACCAGTTTAGTTCTCCTGGAGCATTTTTCTGATTTTCTTCAGTGTTATCTTCTTGCAGCACCTTAGCTTTCCAAATAATAAAGGTAAATAGATTCACTCTACTTCACCTTAGATGTCAAAAACTCAGTGTGAGCACATCTCCATGGGTTTCAGGATATGACCTTGCAGAGGGCAACTCACCTGACAAATGTAACTGAACAGACTCTTTTGTGCTTAAAGCTGAATATAGGTCAGACTCCAGTTCAGACAGAACTTCTAAATGAAGGTTTCTGTCACACAGGTGTTTACATGTGAACAAGCTGTGTCAGGTCCACTGCTAGTCCTCAGAAGTGAATTTAGTGCAGCCAGTGGAGCCCCAAGGCAGGTCAGTTCAGCTCACCCCAAAATAGACATGGCCTGATAAGCCACCTAAAATGGGAACCTGACATTTAAGACTTGGGATTTATGGGAAACATATGTCCTTTTGGAGGAGCAGTAAGAAACCATGTGGAATAGCCACAGGCACCTCAAACAGCAGAAGATCCTAATGTTTAGAAAACTGAATTGTACCCTTTGATGGAGACCATTTCATATGAACATAAACTGAATCCAATCCCTAACTGCTTGTGTTAGGACAAATGAATCCCACCTGCTATATTACCTTCTGTCTATGAGATCTACAGGCCTTATATTTTGAAAAAAATACTAGGCTTTTTTGTGATGTTAGTCCTTATTCCTGTATCTTTTCCATTTTTTAAATTGTTGAAGACTTTCAGCTGCAACCAAAAAGTCCTGAATTGAATTTTGTCATGTAGGAGGCCAGGGTTGCTGCATTCTTCTCTGTCATTTATCCCCAGCAGATTGATATGCATCACTCAGCAATTCAAACTTTTATAAACTTATCTACAGGGCTTACAGTTCCAACAGGCTCTGTTAGACATCATCCAAAATTCTCTTCCCTAATCCATGCTGTGTCTCCCTTTTGTTGCATTAATCATTCATGCTATATACAAATCTCATGAAAACATATAGGGAAAATATGCAGTATGTAAAAGATGAGTTCAAATATGTAATTTTAAGACATTAAAACAGCAGAATCCTTAAATCAAACATGAAAGAAATTCACTATCAGAACAAAAGACAACTGAAAGACATGGTGACAGAGTACTTTTTACTGGAGCTTTTTGAAAGCATATTTGTTAGATAGTTCCCAGATACCTGCAGGACCAGACCCTGAGTATATTTATCATTACAGAAACAGTCTGAAGAGCAGGGGGGCACTATTAACCATACTGTATTTCCTTCTTTCACTCAAGTTTCCAACACTGAGATGCATCAGGGAACATCTGAGGAATTGCACAGGAGAAGAAACCCAGAGCAGAGAAAAACCACAAGGATGTCAATGGGATGACCTCTGCAGGTTTCAGCATTTTGGACAAGACTTCTACCATAATATGTTTAAAATAGTTGGTATCAGCACTCAGCATGAGTTTCAATCTCACACTACATTTGGAGAACAGGTTGCTAGAGAACAGAACTCCCAGCAAGTATTAATGATTCTTTCTGAAAGATAAATCTCAATTACATCCCTAATTACCTGTAATTATGAAGGTCAAAGTCATAATGTCAAATACCGAGATGCATTTTCTCCATTCTGGTAAAGTAATCTTTGAGAAAATCCTTTATGTTTTGGTCCATAGACAAGAAAAACAAATGTTAATGAACCATTGCAAAATATCTTTTCATCTTAACTCTGCCCTTGTTTCCTTTGCTATTAATATTAGTAGTTATAATGAGACAGGTATTAATTGCATTTTAAGGTACTGGGATTGATGTGCAGAGGTGAGACAAACTGGTACTTATGGCAAGCACTGCTGGCAATTATACATAACCTTCTTTTAATCCTAATTTCATCCATTATAAAATATAGTATTAGTGTGGAGACAATAAATCACTTACAGAGAGTAGAAAGGTTCATTTATCTTTGTAGAAATTCTGTAAAGAAGCCACATCTGAGTTACTGCAATGAAAAGTGGATTTTTAGACACTTGTGAAAGTACCTTTGCAAAAATGTTTCTTTTTCAAGATGCTACCTTTTACACATTTTCACTTACACCTGATTTTTGAAACAAATATTGTTCTGCTTTTAAACAATAAGTCATTTCCTCAAGGAACATGATACCAGATAGAGAAGACAACCTACAATGATGCAATCATGATAGCATAGACAGTTTAGAGTTAGAATAAACAGGGAGCAGTGCTGGTTCCACTGCAAGGTAATTTTGAATAAATGGATCTGTGAATAAACAGCACTGGCAGAAAACCACTCCATTTTCCCTATCCCTAATGGTGTGTCCAGTTACAGTCCCAGAAAAGGAAAGGCTGGATATTTTGGCAAATGGAGCTGTCTAGCACACTTGGTACACGCTGACAGCACATTTCTACTCTTCTCACATCACTTACCACCACTTTTTCCTTTTTGCTCCCCCAGGAGCCTGCTCCTCCCTGCTGGCCTCACAGGTGTGTCCACAGCAATCCCTCCTGCAGACTCTGTCCCCGTGCCACAGATGGCCTCTGATTTTATTCTCTCTGGATTCTGAGGATGACTGAGGGCACTGAGGACTTGCATCCTCTAAAGATTGCTATCCTGGCAGGCAATTAAGGGTAAGGTAATTAGCTGGACTGAAGCCCATGGCAAAGTCACTCCAGGTTGTTTCCTTTTAGCAAGTATTTTGGGATGAAGAGATGCTTCCCTGACACTTTACACCCTTTCTTTTTGAGTATTTTTTAATTTTGGGTTGCTTTTTCTCTTCTCTCTGACACTGCTTTTCCCTGTAACTGTCATGGCTGGTTTGCACCAGAGATTTGGATGTTGACTCATTATCAGTGCCTACACACCATGTCCTTGGCATGAGCTGCAGGCAAGAGGAATAATTAAAGAGAGCTTGAGACTGCTCCAGAGTTCATTTATATGTGTGTGTACAGCTCTGGAGAGCACCTGCAGCAGACCAGAGACCAGGATGGATGTGAGTATCACTCTCTGCCCACCCAGACTCTCAGCCTGGCTGAGGGACCTGGCTGGTTTGTGACACCAGGCAGAGTGGTGGCTTGTAGGAGAATAGTTTGTAAGGATAGTGCAGAAGGCAGTTTTCCTCAATGGATTGCAGCTCTACTGATGGCTGAGAAGTGGAGACAGCCTTGCCTGCCCAGTGGGGATGGGTGTAATAAAAGTTGACAATTAGTTACAGCTGGAGCTTGAGAATCAGAGTCTGCTGCAGTTTGGGGTGGAGTCTGCTGGCTGTGCTGTGAGGAGGAAGGGATGTGTAGTCCTGCAAGGGACAGACGAGGTAAGAAGATGCTGCATGAGGGACAGACAGGGCTAGGTGGCTGGGTAAGGGACAGCTTGGGGTTAGCCAGCCATGTAGAAGGAAGAAGGAACCTTGCAGAGAGGAGAGAAGGAGTCAGTGCTGTGTGAAGCACCTATTGAGGAAAGGAGTCAGAGCTGCCTGAAAGAAGGCAAGAGAAGTTTTTACTAAAGGACTGATGATGGTGTCAGTCCAGTCCATCTTGACATAATTACTACAGTGGCTGCTGCAGAAATATGTGTGGAAAGTTGGGCTCTGCCAATGAACTGGTGTTTTCACAGAATCATAGAATGGTTTGGGTTGGAAGGGAACTTGAATATCATTTATTTCCAAACCTCCTGACATGAGCAGAGACACCTGTAAGAGACTGAAATGTTAATGGTTAATGACTGAAAACAATTGCCCATTTGTGGAGGCCAGGTTTGCACTCCCCAAGGGGGACCAAGTGAGTTTTTGGTGTAATGGCAATGTGGGAGTCCAGGGTTTTTCCCTGGCTCCTTTGAGGGTGCAAAAACCCCCCTGGCAGACCCCTCAGAGACCCCTGAGTGCTGCCCAGGAGCTGCAGGGGGTGGATTTGGCTCCTTGGGAGGATCTGCCCACATTGAGAGAAGAGACACAGAAAATAATGATAAGTAGAGTGTAAATTAGAATGTTAGAACATAGATAAATAGGTTTTCTTGAATGTTTATGATAAGGGACACGTGGCCAAGATGGAGAATTTGGGGGGTGGACACCTTTTCCTCCTTCTTTTCCATGTCATCCATGTTGGGTGACACGTTGGCCTCTTGGATTAGTTGGGGTCAGGGCAGGACCATTTAATAAAATTTTATTGTATTGGTAAAATTTTGTAAACATGTAATACGTAGTACTAACTATATAAGATAAGCCCTGCCTTCACCAGACAGATTCCACCATGGATGCCAGGCTGAGCAGACCGCTGCTGGCCAGGCAAAAGGTCCCAGAGATAAGAAACAATAAACAATCCTTGGGAAAAGAGAAAACCGTCTCCGGCAGTCTCTCTTCGGCGGCTTCGGGGAAAACCAGGGTTTGAACCACCTTCGTGTCCCTCTGGGGTGATCTCGGGGCAGAGGAGGAACCCCAGACTGGGACAGGCAAGACTCTGATCTGCATGAGAGGGGGTGAACAGTCACCACCAGAGGTTACAAGGGCTTTAAGGGTAATAAGAGGAAGATCCTGTGACCTGGGATGGTGCTTTTTATCATGCCAATGGCCCTCCCCTACAAAACTCAGCTGTAAAACTGCCTTTCTCCTGCATGGAAGGTCCTGAGGATGCTGATCCCTTCTGATGGGACATAACTGGCTCAACTGAACTGGTGTGAGAGCCAGCTGTCCTGTTTTAGAAGGCATCATAAGGCATCAAAGACCCCCAAAATACCCCTCAACTCATTTCTGAGACCTTCCACCAGAGGACTGAAAGCTCCCCCTGCTCGGGGGAAGTACCTGGGTGCTCCCACCTGAACCTCAGTTACTGAGTTTTCATCAGACTTTGTGCTTTTTTCCCAATCTGATGCATCAAGATGTTTGCCATTACTTCAACAACCATGACTTTGACAAATGGTATCTAAATTACAACAATCATGTCTTGTTGTGAGATCCATGGGTGATATGTTTTTACTTTTATAACTTTCTTTCTTTTCTTTCTTTTCTTTCTTTTCTTTCTTTTCTTTCTTTCTTTTCTTTCTTTTCTTTCTTTTCTTTCTTTTCTTTCTTTTCTTTCTTTTCTTTCTTTTCTTTCTTTCTTTTCTTTCCCCTTATAGACTTGCTTAAGTGCTATCTTTATGATTTCATACTGCTATATTACAATAGTTAATAACCAAAATGACTACTTTCCATTGCAACCAAATTGTTCTGAAGTAAACCCTACATACCTGTATTTATAAACACTGATTGTTCAGCACTGTTCCACTTTAATTCCCTCCCCACTCCTCCCAGGGATCTATTACCAAGAAGCTGTGTTACCCTTGTCTTTAGGGGAGGGTTGTAACACCTCCCACCAGACCTGCTTGGTCAAAGGCCCATCCAGTCTAGCCTTGAATTCTTTCCCATTTTCCACATAGAAACTTCCCTGCTCTGAACCTGAGCCTGTGCTGAGTGAGCAGGTTCAGTTGCTGTTGTGAATCAGATTTATGGTCCCTGCTTGGTCTTATTTGTCTGGCTAATTTGTGTGTTTTCATCTGTTGGTTCCTTGTTATTCAGATTTGTTTGTTAGTGGTAAGGATTTGAAGAAGCTCTCTAGTGGAACACAGCAGCTGTTTAACAGTTTGTATCAGCAGAATCCAAACTACAAAAATGCAGAGCAAAGAATGAAATTCAGCTCTGCTAAAAATCCTGGAGAACAGAATGAAAACTACTACTCGAGGCCATACAAATCTCTGCTTTCTGAAAACTGTTGTAGAAACTCTAAAGTCCCTCAATGAATCATGATTTTACAGACATAATGGTAGTGCCTCTTGGATTCCTGTGCCAGAACTGAGCTCGTGTCACAGCATGGTGCATGAGGTGCAAAGTCACAGATAACAAAATTAAAATTACCAAGGGTTTTCTCCTGAGGGCCCTCATTTGAATAAAGCAGGATTTTTTCTATGTTTGTGGATAGCTGTTCAAATTGGAGTTTGCACTGGCTTGGTTTAATTTCCTCTGCACACAGTATAATCACTGAAATAACTGAACTGGATGCAATTATTGGCCATGCAATTTCATGCATCCGTGAAAATTTATTGAAGTACAAATCCTTGCATTTGCTCTAATTTGTGCTAATGAAAGGCCTTGGCACGTTTGCTAGTAAGTCTTATAAAGAGGACGATTCAGAGGGAATTCAAAGGGAATCACTGTAATGATTTCAAATTAGAGTAATAAATTTGACTTT
Source organism: Erithacus rubecula (assembly GCF_903797595.1). Classification (NCBI taxonomy): domain Eukaryota; kingdom Metazoa; phylum Chordata; class Aves; order Passeriformes; family Muscicapidae; genus Erithacus; species Erithacus rubecula. The sequence continues at coordinate 58,624,332 of NC_136686.1, forward strand.
ATCACATTAAAATTAATAAAACTGTTGTTAGTGATTTGATTTTTCCCACTACTGTGCACCTAGTATGGAATATAAAGATGGATCATTTTTTCAAGAAGTTTCTGGCCATCCACAGTTGAAACTTTTGATCAAAGCAAAGCTATAAATTTACATCTCAGCACATTTCTCATTTAGAAATTTATCTTTAGGAATTAATTAATTAATTAATTAATTTAGGAATTATTAGAAACCACAAGAAAGAGTGGGCTACAGAAACACAAAGGCTATCCAGCTGCAGAATTAAATTAATTTAATGAATATTTAGTTTACAATTTGACTTATAACTTTGTATAATTACTCAGCTCATATTTTTTACTGCCCATGACAGTATAATCTGAAAAGCAATAGGCAGTAGTAATATGGATGTGACATCTTTATTTTTCATGCCCAAATACTATTTGCCTCAAGAGCAAACATATTGTTCCTGTGCTGGTTGAAGCTGGTCTACAGCAAGCATACACATTATGCTTAGCCATAGAAATTCATATCTTTGTCTGTGATGTCTACTTCTTTACAGAGAAAGCAAAAGCTTTCAAATGTGCTTTTTCCTTCTGCATTCACAAAAGTAATAAATTTCCACATGAAGAAAGATGAAGGAGTTGAGGAGAAAAAGCAACAAAACCATTCAGCTGTCTGTTGAAATTCATCTGTGCTGTGTCCTCCTGCACAGAATGGCCCCACTTGTACCCAAAGTGGGAATCACCAGCCCATGCCCTGCCAGAAGGGGGCTGCTGGCTCTGCTCTGAGCATCTCTCTCTCAGTGGGGCTGCTGACTCTGCTGTGCAGTTATAAACAGTGCCAGTAATTAAACAGTGCACAGATAGCAGTGCAAAATTCATTCTGAGTGCAAACACAAGGGGAGTGATATTCCTTTGGTAGAAGGTAGGAGGGTGGATAAGGAAGGGTGGTTATAGGATTGTCTTTAGGGAAGAGGCTGAAGAGGATGCAAAGAGGAGAAAGACTATTACTGATACTTATCCTGTTTCCTCATCTTCTCTCTCCTTCTCATTAACCTCCAAATTCTCCCTTCCTTAATCTTTTTTTCCATCTGACCTTAGATATCCCTTCATCTTGTCACCTCTTTCTAAGTCTCTTCTCTGGTCAGATGAGTTACTGAGGGTCCACCTTGCTGTACCTGTGCTGCCCCAGGAGTACAGTGGCAGCAATCTGAAAGTACTGCAGGAGAGTGTTTGTACCAATAAATTACTGTTAGAAGAGCAAAGCCCACCCCTGGTCCTGAGGACATTTCCCCAGCCTGGCCCCTGACCCTATTCAGCTGCTAGCACAGGTGGTGCCTACAACACCTTGGGGAACAGGGGTATCATATGGGAGAAAAAACACACAATCCTAGCTCTCTTCCCAGGGAAACCTATACACAGGAGAGTTCTATCACCATGATCTGCATGAAATGAAAGTCACTCAGCCTGATTTCTGTAAAACTTTGCCTTAAATACAGCCTAAGCTGTGTCTACTTCTTTTATTAACTGTATATTACAAACACAGATTTCAATGAGATAAAAGGGGTAGGGAAAAATGCTTGCCTGAAAACAGAATTACTTGTGGGTTTTGGACATGCTTATGAGAGGCCTCTCTTTGCAGGGTTTTAGAGTTGCATGTTTTCCCAGAAGCCAATGTAGAACTGCTGTCCAATATCTATCACAAATTGATTCATTGTTCATTTTTTCACTCCAAGATCCTGACAACCTGGATCAAGCAGGTAAGCAGCAATTAAAAACATTTATGGATGGCTGATGCAAAATAGAGATTGACTACAAGGTGATCCCTCTGCTCTGCTTAGTTTTTGGATTTGCTTGCAGGCAGAGCAGGAAGAGGCAATGAGCAACTTATACAGAGAACAGGATGCACAGGGAGAGCACCATCCTCTGACAATGTTCTGAACCAATTTGAAAAACTATAACCCAGTGTTGTAAGAGTTATTTTCTAATTTTTTCACTATAAACATTTGCTTTTGTTTTAAAAATAAACTGTCTCATATTACAAATCCTATAATTGAGAATTTCCTTTGAGATACAACAGCTCAGAAGTTGAAAGGGACAGGTATGAAAGTTAAGCTCTTGAATGGATGTAATGACACTTTTTTGAACATTGTAAGACACAAGAATTTCTATCTAGAACTTGCCTTTTTTTCCTTGGCTTTCTGTTCACAGAGCAAAAGCAGTTGTCATGCAAGACATTCATCTAGGGGAAGGCATTATGATAGCATGTATTGTTTATCATGAGGTACCCAGAAATTTAAAACAAATATTCTACTTTTGGGGTTTCTGAAAGAGCTGCTTGAAACAGGAAATTTCTAACTCTTGTCTTACAAAGCTATATGCCTCCCTCACCAGGAATTCAACAGCACAATGAAGTGAAAGCCAGCTAACAAGACCCCAAAAAAGAACCCAAAAAAGCTTTAAATTATCAGAGCTTTAACAGACATTTTATCAAGGTTTTCTGGGACTCAAAGTGAGAAGCTGAGAAAAAATCCATATTCTGAAGAGATGTAGGTCCTACTTCCAGGCTTTCAGGGCAACAAAACAATATCTCCATGGCTGGGAATTTTTTTTATTTCAAATGTCAGATTTGACTGGTCTATATTCATGGTGTGCTTTAGATTCAATAAATTTGGCCAGAAAATCTTATGTTTGCAGGAGACAAGAATTTATTCTTATCTACCCTGCATTCCACTTACCTATCTGCTTGGTGGATTAAAATTAGAATAACTCCTGTGGGAGAATGATTAGTGAGCAGAGAAGAAGGAAGTGGCTAAGGTACTTTATAAATAAATTTATCACCTAACTGCACTTTATGACTTACATATTCTCTGCTAGCAGCAACTAGAGTGCTGCAAATTACTTTGTTACTTAAGAAATAAATATCCATGTCTGCCCACATCAATCTATCTCCTGCTTCATATTCTTCAAGGCAGGGTTACTGCTTAAAATAATACACAGTCTGATTACAAAATAAGGTTGAAATTATTTCAAATTATTGAAATTATTGCTTTAATTGCTTAATGGATCTGTTTCAAGAAACTGGGGTTGAGAACTTTTTTTCTGATAACTGCAACTCAACAATCTCTTACTACAAAATTCATAGACTGACTTTAGCTCACATTGAGCTTTGACAAAATTTATTCTGCATTGTAGTACATTTCCATATTGGTCATAATGGCCATGTCTTGCTTCTTCTTGCTATGGTTTATTCCTAATAAAGAAGAAAGAGAGAGCAGGGAAGGAATTATTCCCACCCAGCATTCCTCTTGGGGTACCCTTGGCACAGGGTCTCCTGTAACCTGGGTCTCCTGCCAGGAGAGTGTGATGGAGTGACAGAAGGTGCTGTCACCCAGCACCCTCACACCTCAGCAGCATAAGGGTCCCAGATCAGATTTCTATTGGTGTCCATTGAGGAAAATAGTTTGCTTCCATTTTTTGATGGATGTGCAAGGTGAACTCCAGCAGGAAATGCAGACTTTCTCAGCTCCATCTTTCCAGGAGGTCCAGCCCTAATGGTGTTGCTGCTATAATTATCATGCCCTGTTTGATGTTTGCAAGAAGACTGAACAATGATCACTTACAGCATCAAGCAAATGTGTTTATGAAGATCAAACTGGTGTGTGACTTAGAGACATCCAATTTCACATATTTCATTTGCAAATTGTTCCCTGAAGTTTTTTTTCTTTTTTTAATAAAATCCTTCAGCTTTATAGAAAATCAATTCTCTGTCATCTAAATGTTGTCTTATAGCTCAGCATGCCCTCAATTTATTTTTGTATTGCTCCCTATTAATGGGAGTGTATATTTGAAATAGCTGTAAAATATATGCTGTGCCTTTTTTCTGGGGACAGTTTCAGTGAAGTTTGATGAAATTATATATTTAAGTGAGTGCTCTAGATTTTAAATTAGTATAATTTATATGCCCAGAATGACAGATTAATCATAGGTGCCTGTATAACTTAAAATAAACAAAAATTAACTTATTGGAATTGTCATGGATGCAAGAAATTAATTTGAGTAATAAAAGAAAATTTTAAGCAAACATTTCAATGCTCCAGCCTGAAGTTAGGGGGATTGATGGACTGCACTTCACCAAAGGCAGTTATGTGTTTCAGAAGGGACTGATGTAGACAAAAAATAGTGATGGCTGTCTATGCACTATTCTTGCATGAAGAATCCATACAAGTGACCTGCAAAAGAGAAGAACATTTTGTGGACTTAAGTTAATGGCTTGTGCTTGTGTAAACACTGATGGAAGATCAGAGTGACACTGAGAGTCTGCAGAGGCCATGCTAAACAACTGTACTGAAACATATGACAGGAAAATTTGGGATTGGGTGGAAGTCATTGCTACTGAAAATCAGCTATTAAAATAAACATTTATTTTTGATAACTGGAGTTTATCTGAAAAAACTTCAATTGATACTGGTTTCCATCTCTTTATTGCAAACTACTAAAATCAGAGTCTTTTCCTGCACTCTCCAATTACAATTTCTCATCAGCTCTAATCTCCAACTCCACTGAAGAGGGGAAGAGAGGCATTGGGAGTGAAGGAGATGATGGTCAGCCTGGAATTGACTACCAGCAATTTTGGGGGAAGCAAAATAGGAATGAGGGCAAAATAAATAGACAAGAAAGTATATGGCCACTGAACACAAAGGAGAGAAGTAGACTTGAAAAAATCACACCTGTGAACTTAAACAATTAAAACTAAAACTAGCTAAACCAAATTATAAAAGACACCTCCACTTTAAGAATCACCACATTGTATCATATTTTTTTAATAAATAAGATAATCTTGGGAATTTAAAACGTTTACTACCAGTAAACCCTGAATTTAAAAGAATACTGTATAGGAAAGCAGGAGTAAGAGCCTGAATGTTGTCCTTATTTTTAGCAATAAAATTAGTATCTAAACTTGGCTCCTGCAGATAAGTGAAAGCACTAACAGGACAAACCAACCCTTCCCTCACCCATTTGTCCCCAAGTAAATGTGTAAAAATAAAAGAAACATACAACTATTCATCAAAACATGATGACCTTGATGGATTGGAATCCCACCTCAGTGTGTCTAGCTGTGACATGTAAGTCTTTTGCAAATGGTAATTTTCAGACCACAAAATGCAAATGATGAAATTACAATGAAGATAGAAATTGAACAAAGCAAGAACTGTTTTATTCATAGTGATAACAAAAGCTCTCTTGAGTCTGGCAGACTGTGAGCATCTTAACAGACCAGGAGTATCTATGTGAAACCCTGGCAATGGCCCAAAAATATTTTCAGTCCAAATAATTCTTATTTAAAGACTGTACTTACATCTCCATAGGAAAAGTAAAAAAATAAATATATTTTCAACCTGTGCAAAATGGCTGACTAATGATCACATCCTAAAATTTGAACCAATGTTGTGATAGATTAATCATGGCCATGAGGTATGAAGGAGCTCAAATGGGAATACTCTGACAGCCCATAATAAATCAACTAAGAGCAACACTCAGAGCTAGTAAATAAGCTCAGAACCAAATATAGAGCATTTGAGTCAGGCACAGAGCTAAAACAGCAAATAATATAAATAAATATGGAAACTGTAAGAAAGATGTTTAATTTGCTGCAAAAGAATGCAGAAATACATAGATAAGAGGAAAATAAAATGAAAAATAAAACCTAAGCACTATTGGCACTTTAAGAAGGGCAAAGATATTTCCAAGTGTTTCATCTGTGAAACAATACTGATAGCAAATTGAATGGGGGGTATTTATATCAGTGATAGGCTACTGGAAGAAGGGATAGTCTGCAAGGCAGGTTTGAATGGAACAGTAGAAGAGCCCAAAAACCACCCAGAAGCCAGGTGGAGACAGCAGCATCAGACTTCTCAAACAGGCAGTTGGCATATCTAGATCTGGATAAATCTAAAAAGTTGATTATTTGTGGAAATATTGGGATACAGACCCTGGAAGGGAGAAATCATTACAAACCCTAAGCGAACATAATAAATCAATTAAAAAACACTGTAACCAATCTCCAGACCTCAAAACATCTCCCATAAATCACATTGCAAAATCTGAGGCCTTGATTGACCAGAGAATGAAACAACCATGGTTTCTTCCTCTTGATACATTTGTCCCTTGTGTCAGAGAACTAGTGACCTATTCTAAAACACTTATGATGTAATGAAAAGGTAAAGTGATGGGGAAAGAGTTAAGCACCTTTTTGTGAAAGGGGCATCCTTAACTTCTCAGTGACACTAACATGAGTGGAGTAATGATAGTCAAAAATTAAAAGAAATGTCTTGCAGTGATGTTTGTGCATGAAAGGTTCACCCAGATCTTTTAGGAGCAGGAAGCCATTCAAGTAGAACATGGCCATAAATCACTGGAGGGCATTTCTTAAAAGCAGGCTGCTCCAGAGTGCTTTCAGCCTGTGCTCTGAGGGAGCAGCACTATTATTTTATACATATGCTGCAAGAAATGGACTGCAATTACTGACATCTTATCCAGGCAGGAATTGTAGCATTAAATGAAACACAAGTGAATAAGAATACAAAATTGCAACCCTTCCAGAAATATAAAATATGGGAGAACACTGAGACAGACCATTGGAAAATACATTTTCCTATCTCTTTTAAGAAACTTCATAACATTTTTTCTTCTGTCTGAGAAACAGAAAGAAATTTCAATTCTACTGGAGCGTACTAGAAAGACTGACATGAGACAAATATCCAAGAATGCATCAAAATGTACTTTGCAGTCAAAACTGCAGTGTCCAGACTACTGAGAAAAGAAATTCTCCTTTCCAGAATACAGACCTGTACCTGAAAAGGTGATAGATGTAGGAGGTGTCCAGGCAAGCCTCAAAAGAGGAAAAAAAAAAAAGAAAACAGAAAAAAGAAAAAAATGTACAGCCTTAGAGCAGAAGAAAAATAGATCATTTGAACACAAGCCACTCATGACAGTGATTCCTTGACTGCCTCAGTGAGAAATGAAGTAATGACTTCATTATCACAAAGTATTATTTGAGAGAATGAACAAATAAATAACAAATGAAAACAGGAACCATTCAGGGTGAGATGGAATGTTCAACTAGGGAGAGAGAATACTTGGGGTATTGTAAAAGAAAAGATTGAGCACAGAGGTAATTCTGCAAGATATTTCTTCACCTTAGCATGGCCTGGGACTTTCTAAGTCAAAAGTGTTGAGTATGTTTATTAGCCCCCAGGGAATGATTCTTTCCATGGAATGTTCTCTACAGCCAAAGGATTCAATCCTTTCAGTACCTTTCATAATGCAGTGTGCCTGTGTGTAACTGAAGTGTACTATCATCTCATTTCTCCATCTTCTCTTTAAAAAGCTCTCTCTACAAGTACTTCAGTTTTTCTCTGGTAATTGCTGTTGGTCTCATGTGAGCCTTCTCATGTGTTCTCAAACATTTTTTTAAGTACCATGACTCATACAAACATCTCTTTTCACGAGGCTTTGCTCATGTGGCACAGACCAGAAAACTAACCCAGTACATTTTACAGGTGAAATGAGCATTTCTGAGAAACCCAGAATAGCATAGAGGCAGAATAGCTGGAGTTTTGTTGGCTATGATGTTGTTTCTGTGAGAACAAAAGCACATTTGTTCCTCTTGTACCAAAATACTGCTGGGATGCTATCCAGAGCAGGCCTGTTTCACTGGAGGTTATACCTTTGCTGTCTTTTATCCACTTTCAGTGAAGAAAATTGTTCATGAATATTTCAAGGTATGAGCAACATTGCAAGGTATGAGCAGCACTGTAGAGTCATCCCCTACTTATCTGCATGACTGTTCCAAGCTGTCTGTTGCACAAGGCATGAACACTGAAGAGTCAGTGCCCAGATCTCAACATAATAGACAGCTAAGAAATATCTTGTATGAAGGAAAAGATTTTGTACATCAGTGAAGAACAACGAGCTAACAAGGAATGGATGTCCTGCATGAAATGTCTTATTCCTGTTATAGGGCTTATCCCATTCTAACCCCAAATTATCCCACTAGGTCTGACTGGGAAAGAGGAAGATGTTTGCATATTCATCTTAAAAGACTTTTCCATCTACGTGATGCTTAAAAGTGTGTTTGCTGGGAAAGGAAAATTAAAAGAAATCACCCAATTTGGAGCTCTGGCATACAAGGAGGCAATGAATTTTCTCAGCTCACTTCTGGTTTCTCCTGCAGCAGGAAGCACAGCCAGCATCCTCCTGCAAGCCCTTCAGACCCACTGACACCTCTGTCCTGGTTCTCCTCAGCACTCACTGTCAGCTGGGAAGGAACAGCAGCAGGAAACTTCCAGTGTCACAACAACTCCATACTAGCTTCTTAAATGTTAAGTACTGCAGAAACATGAATCCTTTTATTAGTTTTGCTATGTTTGCAGTTCTTATGAAGGTTTTAATATCTCTTAGCAGTTAAAGTGAATTCTATGTTTCCTAAACATTTTTACTCTACTTATTTTTTTCAGATGAAGATAACTTTATTTGTATATCTACCCTGAAAATTCAAATTTCATAACGCACTCTAAGCATATAAATGTCAAATTAACACAAGAAAAATGCCAAATTAATTGGAATTAATGCTCTGCACTAAGTACCATGGTCTTTGATATTGTCCCTCTTGATGTCTTCAACAAACCTCATTTAAAATCTATATGAGGTATATATAAAGTCCAAGGTTGCTATCAATGACAAGCACATATTCATTGTAACATCAGTCACTCAGGTTTTAGAGTTCCATTGCCCTCTCTCTGACTTGGCTGGCAAGTGAGTGGAGCTACAGCTCCCTGAACATATTATTAACTAAAGCATGGACAGTGAAGATCTTAGTTACCATGATGGATGAAACTCTGTCACTGTCTGTATAATTTAGAAAGTACAGATTACCCTCTGTTCTGTCCTTACTCTTCAGGTATAATTGCTTAATGAATGAAATCAGAAAATAAATCACACATTTATCAGCATGTTATATATATACATATATGTATATGAATATGTATATGTATATGTACCCGTCTACAGTGAAAAGCTCTCCATCTTTTGTCCTGTGTATTGCTCTATGGTAACTTCTTGCCATTCTTAGAATATAGAATGTTAACAGCCAATCTTAATAAATTTAAGCTGTTATTAAGCAATCTTCACTTCTTCTTATGGGGAGTGATCTCTGAAGAGCAGCAACACTGCAGCAGTTTTTCCATCCTATGTTGAAGTAATACACAAGGCATCTGAAAAGGGAACCTGTTTTTTTAATGAGCCAATCTCAAAAATACTGAAGTTCAAAAATTTGCACAAACAAATAAGAATTAACTATACAAGGAAGGCAGAAAATCTGGATCTCAAATTCAGGCTGGACATAGCTGAAGAAATTCCTAAGAATATACAGAAGAAGTCCACGGAAAAAACTACTACAGGAACATCCTACCTCCTCCCCACCTCACCCCCAAAACCCCACTGCTGTCAAGGACACTGTATTTTTATTTAATTCACCCTCCTCAATTTCTTCCATAGCTAATGCAGCCAGGCAAGCACTTCTGCAGCCAAACACCTGATGAGACTGTCATGAGTAAGAATACCATTTAAAGGAAAAAATCTGCACCCTAAAGAAAGTTTGTTATTCCTGCTTGCACACAGCTGGAAAACCCCATCCCTTTGGTAGCTAAAACAATTTAATTAACCCCAACTTGAGCTGCTCTGTTATTACACTGATCCTTGATGAAAATGTTTCACAGCATTTCCCCCTCAGTGTTTACTTTAGCACACCACAGTTAGGAGGGGTATTTTTAAAGCATTTGGGGTCAGCTGCCTTCTCCTCCTCTCCAGCCTGTGAGGAATGCTGAGTAAGTTGTTCTTACCTGCTAAACCAATATTATTGCCTCCAGGTTACAGCAGCTAGTGGGGAAACTAACAGACCCCACTCAGGTAACTCAGGCTCACATTTTACACATGCCCATCAGATCTAATGAGGGATCAAAATATCTGCCAGAATGTAATTTTAATTTAAAATCTGCCTGCCATCAGAAGCTTATAATTGAGGAAACTGGTCTAGGGGAAAACCATGAAGATTTTCAGCTCCAGGACGTGGGTGCAGCCTGTACCATCATCCAGTTGCTCCCTGGCAATTACTGCTCAACAGTCCCTGCAAATACGTGGCCAGGCCAAAATCAGTGGAAAACAGCTCATAGACAGCCTTGGCATGCAGGTTAAAGAATTAAATTCAGCCCACCAGAGTTCAAATTTAGAATTCAAATTTATTGGGAAGGAGTTGAGAACTGGATAAAATATTCTGTGGATTTAATTTAATCCAAAGAAGGGATTTAATTTCCAAATATTTTTAATTTCCTCCTTTTACTTAGTGTCTATGTACTTTCATTTGTACCAACTCAGAAATATTTATTATGCCAATTTGTACTGAAATATAGTACTGGACTTAGTCAAGCCCCCAGACTGCATTGAGCTTTCCCCATTTTGTTTTTTTTTTTTTTTAATTTTTTTTTTTTTTTTTTTTATTTTTTTTTTTTTTTTTTTAAGCCATAGTTGCTGCAAATTTAGCACCTCATATGGAAAAATGGTCAGTCAGTCAAAATGCACTGTATCTAGAGGTAGGTATCCTTAACAAGGGTTACAAGGCAGTGAATGTCCTGCTTTGTTCAGCTTAGTTGTCTATAAAGTACATTGGTATTTTGAGGGGAAAAGCAATGCATTGGCCCTAAAATTGTATGTGCTTTCTAAATTAGCAGAGCACATATATCACTTTCAGCAAAAGTTCTGCATTATAGAAAATGGTATCTTAATTTTTAAAAGTAGAGATTAAAGATGAGCTGAGCAATTAATAAAGGATATAGCTCCAGAGGGCCTGAGTTTCAGTGTCAAGCAGCCAATACACAGCCACCCACTGTAATTTATTTGTGCGGCAGCTGGTGTTGCCTAAACTTGGGCCTTTGATACCAGCTTAAATACAAACCTAAGCTTTTTATAGCATTCAGCTACTGACATACTCAATTCCATCTTTCCAATACAAGAATGGACAGGCTTTTTACACAAAACCCAGGAAAACAGTCACAGTGTGACGTGTTCAATAGACTTTTTTCAAAGATAAGGGAACATGATGTAGATCATCACTCTTTTTCCCTGTAGCCTGGGCAAGGAGGCTATAATCCTATAATTCTAATATTAACATCTCTCAGAGAGAGCCTGGAAACTACAGCAAAGGCTGGAAGCAGTCCTGAGCAGTCCATCAGTGTTTGAATGCATCCAGTGTCCAGGGACTCTACTTTGCAGGTTGTTTACATTCTTCACCTATCCAGGATCTGTCTTTTTATTAAAATGCTAGTTAAAACTTTCTTATTGGTGAATGTTAGCAGATATTGCTAGACACAACAACAGAAGAACATTGTGTTGATTTTTGACAAATTGTTTTATCTATAAATTATATATGTTACAAAACTGAGATAAATTTTTGTCTTTTCTGCACAGCAAGAGAAAAGAAGCAACAGTTATTAAGAGCATTTATTTCAAAAAGTCTGCAATGGAAAATGAAACTGCTCAGTGCCATATTTCAGAAACCTTGATGGGCCTTATTCTTCTAAAATTCCATGTTGAAACATAATTGTTCATAACCATTATTATTTTACTGAATTTTGTGAGACAGCTATTTCTGCCACAGGGCTCAGTCTGCCAGTCCTTCACTGCTTGGCACCTGCAACCTGTTGTCTTGGGGATTGAAATTATGATGATGATGCTGCTTTGTTGGTAGGGCATATAGTCAATACTGAAGCCCAGAAAAGCACTAGCTATAACCCATGTTTTGGCAGCTTGTCAATAATCCTGGTGTTATCATCAAAAGGGCTTTAGTAGGACTTACAACCTGTGTCAGGTGAGCAGAGATATTGACCTTATTGAGAGTAGGGTGAAAAAAACCCAAACAAACCAGTTAGTTTTATTGCCAGGAAATAGCAAAAAACAACAGATTGCTTGGCAAAAAAAAACTAAAAAGGACAAAGTGGACAGATCTTCTGAACTGTACAGTTAATCACTTATTAATGGGAGAAATAATCAGTCATTAGATAATTGTGTTTTCTCACTTGATCACTTTTAAAGAAAAGTGAAAATAAAATCTTCAGAGATATTTTAAATATTTCATTTTAACTGCTCTGTCTTGTCTTTTAACACTACCACATCCCACAAGTCTTTAGGGAATACACACAGCAAAGCTTTATTAAAAAATGATCTATATTTTGTACTTTTATATTAAAAGTTAAGCCCATTTCAGTCAGCACTGAAGAAATATCAGCCTAAGTAGACAGGGTATCATGAGTTCAAAATGTCTCACAGAAACAAGAGGATTCATGGAGGCAAGGCACAGGAATAACTGAAATGCTTTAATATCTACATTATTTTATATTATATTTGAAGCTCATAAGCCCTTGTGTTGCTCTGGGTGAAAAGCAATTCTTTAATTTCACAAAAGATGAACTTGATGCTAGTTTGGAGCCAGTGCTGTTCCATGGTGGGCACCAGGGAGAGGATTGGAATGGAGTCTACTACCAGCAAGCCTGACTGAGCCCCTCCAAAGTGCTTGTTTGTTTTCATGGCCTTCACACAGCACAGCCTTTCAAATCACACTCCTGTAGTCTTTTAAATCACAGTCTAATTAAGATGCACAAGTTGCCTGAGTAGACAGTACAATGTTACCTTATACCTCACCATAATTCCTTGGAGTATTACTGCAATTTAATTACAGTTTGCCCCACTCTTGTTAAACTTGGCTAACAAACAATTTTTCTTTCATGAATAAGAGAATGCACATGATATTTTTTTTTGTGTGTGTGTGTTTGGTTAAGGTTTGTGGATTTTTTGGAGGTGCATATGTGTGATACTTAAGATCTCAGTCTATTTCAGCAAAGTGCTTGAAAGGCATAGTAATTAGTCAAGCAGAAATCACACAAAAGGAAATTAAATGAGACATAAGCAGAACAGGTATCACATGGTAGCATTATTAAGGAATTGTTTCTCACATGAGAAGAGGGATGATTAAGAGGAAAATGCAAACCTAGGCTGGATCAAACAAGGTAATTTCAGTGAGGACAAGGAAGCAGTGGTGACAACATCCATAACAGTAACAAAATGTTATTTGGAATACCACATAACACTTTGATCAGATTGACTAGGGGGAAAAAAAACACTACCAATAATGGAAAAGGTGCAGTGAAATGGTGTTAGGGAGCTCAGAATATGTCTTCCAAAAGTAAAGGCAATTCCTTGTTACTCTCAAGAAAAAGTCTTAGGCAGAAGGATTTTGCTCTAAACAGAAAAAGGGAAGAAGTGGAATTCAAGCTCCAAAGCCAACCCACTTGGAAGATCAGTGCAGGTGGGATCTGGTTCTCCACATTGTGTAACAAAAAAAGTAAACAGCCCAAATATTTCTGACAGCAGCAGTGCCTAGCCATTCTGCATTTGTGAACTTTGAATGCTACAAACTGACCTAGGAGTACAATTCAAGAGCCTAGGAGAGACAGTACATATAAATCTTTAAAAGGAAAACATTACCAAGAAAAGTAAAGTAATTTAAGTATCGCTTTGAATGTTCTGGGATAGGAATGAGTTTAAAAAAAGTGTTCCATGAAGGAAACTATTTATGTGAAAGCACAATCTTTGATCTTGCTTATGCTGGAGCTTTCTGGAAAATGGAAATACAGGAAACCTTGCAATTGAACAAATATTTGAGATTGATGGCACATTCCAGATGAAGAGGGAATCAATAATTTAATAATTTCATCATCCTTGGCTGAATTTCCTCTGTACCTGTAATAACTCTAATGCTAATCCAGCACATGCAAGCAGCAGCAGAATAGACATTGTGAGAGGAAGGACTATGCAACCCCATCCTGGGAGTTATGCCTGTCTGAATTTTCATTCCTTAACCTGGCAGTTCTACACAGGAATAAAACTAGATCAGCCTTATACATAAGTCTTCAAGGAAAGGATTTCCAACATTTTCTGTAGCAAATGCAATTTCATCATCAGTATCCAGGGCTGAATTACTCAATGTCAATACAGCTGCTGAGAGAAGACTTTCAGATGTGAACCTTTAGGTCTAACAAAAATGTAAAACCAAAAACTATAATAAATTCCTGCCCTAGGAATTGTTTTTGCACATGAAAATTTCCTATACATGTACAGATGTATACATTGGTTCACCCTCCATAATGCAATTGAAAAAATTTCATTAGATGAATTTGAATTTTTATAAGTTGTCTGAAGGCAGTAAACTGAGATAATATTATTTTACTCCATCCTTATTGGTCTGCATTTGCAGGGGATGCATTACAGCTGATGATACAGGGAACAAACAGCAAGAGGGAGCTTAGGCACTGAAGGACAAAGTGGCTCATGCAGCTGAATTACAAGGAGAAAGAGCCCCATTTTCTTTATTCCTATTCTAGCATCTTTCTTGATAAAAAACCTTAAAACCTTTCTCTCCTCTACTGGAGTGGTCATCCCTGAGAGCAGAGAGTGGATTTAGAGAGAAATGTTTAAGCACTCTTATATTTAACTCTAAAATATATCTATAAAATTGTTTTGTTTGGGTTTTTGGTTTTTTTTAAATTATTATAATCTTGTGGAGAAATATGGATCTCCAACAAAAGACTCCCATAATTTAAGTATCTTAAATTCTCCAAAACTCTTTCCTCTGATAGCTACAGTTGCTCTCATGCTTGGCTATTAAATGTCAGGAGTCAGACTTTACAAGATACAGCCTTTTTTTCCCTCTGAGGGAGTAGGCTAACTCCATTGTGTGATATATATAGTGATATATGGGCAAGTAGTATGAATATGTAGTAGCAGTAACAAAGAATGGTTTCTAGTAATTTCATCTTTTCTTCTGTACTAAGTATTCAAACACCCAAACAACAGAGATTCATCAGCCATCTCAAACATCACTTAATTTACATGAAAATCTGTCTGTTTACACAAATATATTGGGAGAGAAGTGATTAATTCTAGCAAGCTAGGCAGGTAATTTAATTAGCTGGTAAGAATTCTGTCTTGAAATGTCTCATTAATTTGTTGTGAGAAGCTATCTCCAAAGTGCATCTATTAACCCTACGCAAGGATATATTCAAATGTGACACACACACAAACACAAGACAGTTACAGACAGAAAACTGCTTTCAATAACTCCATTTGAGCTGTAGAATGCTTTTGTTCAGTCCTTGACAGCCCAGTGTGTTCAGTCCTTGACTGCCCAGTGTGTTTAGCATCTTTTAGATGTCAGCAACTCAGCAGAGACCAGGAGAGGAGCAGCTCCTGAGGGATCATCTCTGAGCAGGGCTGCAGGCAGGAGCCTTGGATATCCTGCAGGAGACACAGAGATCTCCCCCTGCCTCTGAAATCACTCCTGGAAAGAAATTCATCACAGCAGTGCCAGAAAGATCCGACTGCAGAGGGCAAGGGTGTTGACAGGTAGAGAGGAAAGGACAGAGTTTTCCTCATGGTCTGGGATTCCCAAAAGAGGCCAGCAAAGAGACAGCAGAGCCTTTCTTGGATCTGATCTATTCCCTGCACCAAAAGGAAACTGCTTCTCTGTGCCTGAGCTTTGTAGCACAGACAGGTACTGAGATGAGGGGGTCACCCAGCTGACAGCTCACCCTCACTGTCCTTTCCCTTCCTTCTAAGTTACTGCAGCAGCAGGAAACTATTTCAATCTCCCATCCCTTGAATGAAGAACACTTTGAATACCAGGAAAAAGTAAAGAAGCTTTATGGGCTGCCTTAAGTGAGCTAAGATCCTCCTGAAAGGAAAATAAACATATTTTGAGCTGACAAAACCAGCTTTAATGGATCAAGGGATATAGAGATTTAGGCCATGTCAAAATCATTAGGCACGTAGCTGCTGCAGTTTACACTGCACTCCCTGCAGCTCCCTGTGGAAGAGCAGGATGGAGTGGGGTGATGTCTGCCTGGCTCACCTGGATACAGCTGTGTGCCAGAAGGAACCTGTTAGCATGGAAACACTAATCACAGGATGATCATATGCAGGTGCTTTTATTGAAGAGCTCTGGGAATCGGGTACAAACCCAAATCTGACTCCCACAGGGATTCGAGATGGACATGGTTTTATACCCTTTTCATTATATAACTGTATATTAATTATTAAACCCATATTGTTCTTTTGTATACATTGATCTAATCCAAGCATGTATTCTTGCAATTTACATCAGGACTCCCCAAACATCCTTTGTCATGATTCTTGTTACAATTACATGGTTTGTCATGATTCTTATTACAATTAAACAATAATTCTATTCAATTACCAAATAATCATTATATTTGACAATCATATTATTTATCATATGATGATTATGCAGGTGCAGACAAAGCTCAATGTTTGTTCCAGGGCCTAGTTCCCTTTCCCAGGCCTACCAGACCCAACTTTGCTTTCCACCCCCTGAATCTATTGTATTCAATTCCCATGTTTTAGAAAGATTTTAACCCTTCCCACAAGTCCTGCATGAGCAAACACAAGAGGCAGCTGAGCTCCCCCTAATTCTGCTCTTCTGTGCCAGGAGACACTCACTGCCACCAGGCAAAGCAATTATAACTGCCTGGCATTAAAAATCTGATCTAACAGTGGGTGCCCCTTAATTAAGGAGCTAAATCAGCAGGAACAGAGCTGGGTTTGATTGTCTCCTCAGCCTGGGGGATTTCAATTATGTGATTTTTGAGATTCCTGCAAATGTATCATTGTATATGATCTGTCTCTTCTGTAGCTGCAGGTGTTCTCCCTCTGGGTTCCCCTTCAGACACAATGTCCAGAATTAACACAGCCAGGAAAAATTTCATTAATCACAGAAGCCTGCCTGTGCTACCAAGCTACACCTATCCAACAGGCACCAGTGGGATATTGAGCCTGAAAACCATCCACTTTATTTAGGAACAGCTAGAAACTCTTCTGGATGATTTAGGAAATACTTCACCCCATCTTGGTCTGGGAATTCCTCAGTTCACAGACACTTCAGAGAACACTCAAACTGTTGGACCTCCATCACTGCCAACACCATACACAGCCAGGGAGATATTCTGGGCTGCCATGCTCACAGCAGTAGGAACATTGAACATAAAATTCAAACATTACTCTTTCCTGTACAACCACAATTAAAAGATTGTATTCACAGCAATAGCTGGGCAACCCAATTCAGACCAGCCTTGCTCCCAAGTGGAAGCAACCCAGGTGACTGATCTCACAGCAAGGACAAGGAATGAGGCATCAGCTCTGATAGCAGAGGCTGGGAACAGGGTGGTGCTTCTTTCTGAGAAGTGTAAGATGGGAATGCTCGAAATTACATCAACCAGAGACAAACATGCCTGCAGCAATTATAAATTTTATGGCAGAACTCCCTTCTCAGTTGCCTCAGGCTGTTACAAATACAGCTAAATAGGATAATTTGTCCCATCTTTAAAGAGGCAGATATAACACAGTCTAGAGCAAAGGCAAATGTGCCATATTATATATGTTTTATCTGACAGGTTAATACAGCCAAAACTGTCAACTCCTCCTCCACACACGCATGCACAAAGGGAAGGATACTGCTAATGCAAATCTTTGCTTTTAGATCTACAGTACAAATAATTTAAACTAATTCCCAGCACTGTGGCTAGACATGCCATAGCTACTTCTCTGTCACCTTAGGTCTTGAGCAAAAGTCATTGATGCCATGAAAATCCTTGACTTAAGCTGATGCTGGCAATTTTTCACAATTGCTACATTCAGTTTTAGGAAACCAAGTGTTGCCTCTGCTCTGCAGTAGTTGTGTACTTGAGTAGAACCATACAGAGCTCCAAGAGTCTGTTCTGTACAGACAGTATTTGTTTCTATATTACCTGGACATTTTCTAATTACCTCTGTGATACCTCAAAAGGAAACAAAGCAGGGAAAAGATAGTAAGTCATTAAATATATGTGACCTTTCAGAATAATTTATGAACTCCAGAGCACAGGTTAAGTTGTTAAGAATATTTAACTACTGGGAACCTACTCAGGTGCTTAGAACTGGTTCCTCTTTTCCCTCGAAATAGCCTGACCAGCTTTGGATGTCCAGCATTGCCCAGGTTTAGCTCTACTCTAGGCAGGCAAATATCTCAGCTCATAAAATGAGATGAAATGTACCTAATGCTAATTGAATACTGTTTTATTTTCATTTTCCTCCAGAAAAGGAAATTTTGCCAGATAATGTTAATAGTGTCGGAACTCAGGTCAATAGAGGGGTAATACATTTCAGATACAAGGAGAAAATGTACTTTCCTTTAAAAAAAAGTGAATTTTGTGTGTGGTATAAAGGTAGAAAAAAGCAGAAAGCATGAAATGATTCAGAGATATATAAAAAAGATAAAGAAATAAAAAGAAATAAGCATCTCTATGACAGAGTCATGAAATAGTGGCAACTGCAGCATGGTCCACATGCCAGGACCTGGGACAGGGCTGGTGTTTTAGGCTGGATTTGGGAGGTGTGCTGTGCACCCAGAGCCTGCAGGCAGAGAGATGTTTCAGAGCACCACCACTGCTCCACCTCACAGCATAGTGGTCAGCTGTGAAGGAAAGGACAAGGCCAAGCTGGTGCTGGAGGGTTCAGGCTTTGGGCAGGGGCCTGGAGCAAAGCTGTGACCCTATGGTAGGTTTTAGTGCCATGTGAGGCTCTGTGTGCTCCAGCACTGGAGTTCTGGGAGCTGTGATGGTTGTTTTGCTATCCCTAATTTCCATTTCTCCAACACTGCATCAGACAGGTTTTTTCCTATGGAAGAAAAGGGAAAACAAGGAAGGAACTATGCTCTGTGAATTTTTCCAAAGCTCTCAAAATTACTTAAATTTAATGACTTGCTGCACAAAAAAACCCCTATTTATAAACTTCAGTCCTAAAGTGCTTGTGATATGTGGCATTTAAGCTGCAACAAAAGCAGTTGTGTCTTGTAGTTAAACAGAGAACAACCAAAAACCAACTGATAATGACTGCAGAGGAAAAAAAACCAAAAAGAACCAAACTCTAGAATAATCTGTGAACTGTAGATCAGGAGCTGAGGCCAAAACAGTGCAAATATCCAAGGGAAGGAGAAATGAGATTCCAGTGTTTCAGCCCTGCCTCTTCCCATCACACCTGAAGTGCATCTCTGCACTTCCATGGCTCCCACCAGGTTTCCAGAACTACAGAATTGCCACTGGTCCAAACCAGGTCTGCCAGCAGCACCTCCCAGGGAAAACAGACAAGAACAATCTGGGCCATGATGGTTCTGTAATTGATACAAAAATAAAAAGCATGGAAGAGTAATCTCTGGCTGAGATTTTGAAAGGTTCCTAAGAGGGTTAGGATTCAATCCAGTAGTGGGTTGGAGTTACTTTGAAAATCACAGTCTTAATCACTGAGCTACTGCTGTGAGAACTCAGCAATGTGCTGTTGAGTAAAGGATCATTTTACCACAGTCTTTTCTCACAACAGAATTATCCTGCACTGGCAGTGATTAATAAGCAAGAGCTAGTAATTAAGCTTGTATTTACAGAAAACACACAGATGAAAATGATGACTAAGGAAATGGTGTTACAAACTGACCCTTCTCACTTCAAAGAATGTGAAAGGTGCAGCAGACTTTGCCCTCACTCCAAGCTAAATATCTAATTACACTTATCTGCTAATCCTGAAAGCTGTAATGAGGAGATGGCACATCTAAGAAATGAGGAAACTAGCAACTACCTTTCTTGAGGGTTTCCATAGGAAAGGGTTAAATTTGCCTCATAGAAGAGTGAGGAAATGCTGTCTCTGCTTTCCCTGTGAGTCTTTCAGGGCTCACCCTTTACTGAGAAACAGAGAATCACTTTGTAGAAGACACCAGTTAGACATAGAGACAGTCTGTTCACTTCTAACACTTCTGCAAGACAAGGCAGATCCTCCCCCCAGCCTGTGATGCTGGACACATCTTTCTGATCTTTCCCTATGGGGTCCCAGCCCCAGATCAGCCCCAGGGAACAAGTTTGCACATTTCTGTGTGGGACAGAGCAGCTGTGGATTGTGGTGGATTTGCCAGTGTTTGCCATGGCTGCTGTGGACCTTTGGCTCACCCAACCAAGCAGGAATCACTGTCTGAGCTACAGCACAGAGCAGGCTAGAGAGGAAAAGCAGAGGACACACTCACAGACAATAAATTCTCTCAATCTGCCATCATTTCAGAGGAGAAGAGGTGGGCATGATGCCAGTCTTCCTCAGCACTGCAGCAAGAACACACTGCATGTCAGATCCAGGGAAGTCTATGGGGTGAAATCAATGTCTTTGCATTTCTGGGGATCAAAATGCAAGTTCTCAGTGCAGGTGTGAAAAGGGTTCATTTCATGTGTGTTGAGATAAATTGCTGCCAAATCTCAGGCTTTCCAAAGCAGTGGTAGGTGTCTGTTTGAAGTTATGAATCGTGCTGGGCAGCCTATTCCATCTCAAGAGTAAGTAAACCATAGATCTGATAAGCTTTGTATTACCTTTGTAAAACTTGAATCAGGCCCTGGGGTGTTTTCTTACATTAGAGTATTTAAGATTAATAAACCCAGATTGTTATACAGTCCAGAGATTTGGGGGGCAAATCCTATGTTTGGCAGAAAAAATAGATGAAACAGATACTTTGTGAAATAAATATTTTATAAAAGAAATTA